>NC_142444.1:12502500-13747500 GCF_059453495.1 Arachis ipaensis
AAAGGTTTAAATTTCAAATGATTGTCATTGGTGTTACTAAACTTGTTTTTAACAATCTATCTCTTGCAGCTGATTGGAGTTTCTGTGGTTGGTCTTGAGCCCGAGTTTCAACCAGTTGTTAATTACTTGCTACCACATATTATATCACACAAACAGGATCCTCATGACATGCATCTCCAGGTTGATTGAATTTTTGGTTCCATAAATATGGTTATTGTGTAATTTATTTTGTCTATTATTATTATTGTTATTATTATTTGTTTCTATTTCTGATGCTTCATAGTTTTGTAGTTATTGCGAGACTTGACGAGTCGGTTACTTGTATTTCTTCCACAACTAGAGGTGAAATTCGGGATTCTTCTTTCATGATTTTATCACAATTCCATTTTTTCCCTATCCTTCTTAAGTATTGATTGTGCAATGTTTATGAACTTCAGGCAGACCTTACAACCTTTCCAGATAGTCCAGAGTCTAGCCTACGCTTTATATCCATGCTTGCGGGTCCTCTTTATCCCATTCTTCATGTGGTGAATGAACGGTTAGTTTGCTTTTTCTTGTTTGTTGCCAGTGCAAGTCTTGTTTGGTACTGGTTTTATTTGTTTATAGTTCCTTGTCTTGGTTGGGTTTTCTTGACTAATGTCATATTCGAAATTTTGGAAACGAAGTGTTGTTATATGTTAGTCTTATAGAGAACCCAATGGTACAAATTGTTGTATAGCCCACCCTACCTGCTGGGAAAATGCCAGCTATTTTGCTCATTTTGGTGCTTCTGGCTTAAATTAACATGCATTCAATTTGTAAGAATTTTGAATTTTGATGTGGTTTTATTGTACATACCTAATCTGTACTAATATACTCTCTATCACTTCTAAAACTGTATCTCCTGAAGTACAAATCTCAAATGCATCTGTATCCATATTGATTTTTCTGTAATTGCAGGACTTCTTCAAAGCCTTCAGGAAATATCACAGATCTTGATATCTCCAAAAGTAGTCAACCCTCGACGGCTTTAACTGTTTCCTCTAACTTTGAGGTAGCTTCTAGAATCATTTGTCTGATATCTTGTCCACTTGCCTTTATTAGCAAACTTTTGCTTTTCAATTGTATTTTTGTCTTTTTCTGCCACTATGTATGCGCTGTTCTTGGCTTTCATGGGATGAGTTTGTCTGTTTCAACTTTAAAATTCATATTCATGAATATACTGCCTGATCCCTTAATCTCACTACGATCCAGAGTTCAATATTTCTTTATTTATTTTCTTAATAAGAAAAGACATCTTCATTAGAGAAGTGAAACAATGTGTTTGGAGCATTAGATAAGATATTCTTCTTTAGGATTCAACACCAATAAACGAAGAGGAAATAGAAAAAACAGTGCCTCTTTTTTTTCCACCAAATAACAACACAGAATGTTACTTTAGTTGACATTTAATGAGATTCTCAATTTCTCATTATTTATTACAGGATCTAGTCCATTAGGTTTTCACTGTCTTTTATTTTTATCTTTGTGAAGAAGTTTCACAATCTCTTGTAACATGCTTTCTCCCAATATTTATTTTTAAAATTAACAAGAACAACAGAGCCTTATCCCACTAGGTGGGGTTGGCTACACGGATCAATGATGCTATTCAGTCTTGTAAGGTATGATGTATGGTTAGATGTCTCTAGATCTTCTCATTCAAAGTCTTAGTTTTCCCTCTGCCTCTAACCTTTGGTGTATCTTCACTCTAATCTACCCTTGTTACATGCTCTGGTAGTCTTCTCTCAACATGTTCAAATCACATGAGACAGGATTCCATCATCTTTTCAACATAGGTGCCACTCTGACTTTCTCGCACGTCCTCTTTCCTTATTCTATCTATTCCTATATAGTCATTCATTCATCTAAGTATCCTCATTTCGGCCACACCAAACTTATGTTCGTGTTCTCCATTTACCATCCAACATTCTGTTCCAAACAACGTAGCTGGTCTAATGGCAGTGTGTTTTAAAGGTATTTTATTTGTAATTCAAAACACTTCTCCATTTTGACCAACCAACTTGAATCATATGGTTTTACATCATCTCTTTTTCCATGGTTTTGAATAATGCAACCAAAAAAGTAATTCACCTCGACCTCAACCAAAATAATTCTTTGATTAAAATAATATTTTTTTAATCCAAAAAAGAAGATAAGGAATTCTCCTTAACCAAAAGTAGAGCTTAAAAGAGAAAAACAATTGAAAACTTCATTACAAAATGGCCTCTTCAATTATATACCACATTATTTATACAGAAATCCGTGGGAAAGAAGCAGTCTCCTGCTGGACTTTTTCTTGATTATTATTATGAGATTTGGTAGTGAGTTCCTAAGGGCATTTGTTAAGGAGACAAAAGTGGAAAACTTTTGAAGTGTTTGATGTATTCAATGAATTTGAAACTTAAAACATTTCCTTTTATATAAAACATTCTACTTTTCTCAAGGATAATCATGAGCAAAACCTTTATATTATTTTCCCTCCATCTACTTATTCTTAATTATTGAGGGTTACACTTGTATGACGTTTCTCACTCCTCTACTGTTTTTTTTCAATGCAGCCTAGGAGATCACGAAGTACATCACCTCTTATCTTGTCTGCGCATCGAGCCATAGTTTTTAGGCCAGATGCAATTTTTGTGCTACTGAGGAAGGCATATAAAGATTCTGATCTTGGATCTGTTTGTAGAACGGTATTAGTCATGTACTTGCCTGAATAAATTCTTGTTTTACATTGACTTGTGCATTTATCCTCCTTTTTTTTTCCCTGCTCAATCCATTCCAAATGTTCATTTTCATTTTTATTTCTGGGTATATATTTTTCTTGTTTCAGGCAGCTAGAATTATGCAGAAGTTCATAAACCCTGATACCGATCAAAATGTATCTAACCCTCAAAATGATATA
Source organism: Arachis ipaensis (assembly GCF_059453495.1). Lineage (NCBI taxonomy): Eukaryota > Viridiplantae > Streptophyta > Magnoliopsida > Fabales > Fabaceae > Arachis > Arachis ipaensis. The sequence continues at coordinate 12,505,421 of NC_142444.1, forward strand.
TTATCTATTTCGGAAGAAAAATCAAAACTTGAACTGTCGAGTTCTTTCACCTTATTTGACTATTCAAGCCTCTTCGGTGAGGAGTTCCGGATGCCAGATGAGCCTTGGGATTGCAGTTATCTTAATATATTGGATATTGCAGCACTGGAAGAAGGAATCTTAAATGTTTTATTTTCTTGTGCGTCACAGGTTTGTTACAGTAAAATGATATATCATTCCTTGAGCCTATCTTTTTCTCAAATTTCTTTTTATTTTGCACACTGTTTGATACATTGTTGTTTGCAGCCTGTCCTTTGCAGCAAGCTGGCAGAGAGAGCTTCAGACTTTTGGGCTGTGCTGCCACTTGTACAAGCTCTGCTTCCAGGTTGAGTGTTAATAATGAGTTGATGTTGTGGTTAAAATCAGGTTTACAGCATAATGAAGCCATTTTGGGTCATTGAAATAACGAAAACTTTTGAAATGGAATGCTACCCTAGTAGAAAATGATGTGCTAATTTCCTCATCATTTTATTTCTCCTTGATAGCTCTGCGCCCATTGGTGAGCAATCCTTTTGAAATTGTTGATGAGACTTTTTCGCTATGGAAGCAGCCTATTGTACAACAGGCCTTATCCCAGGTTATGCTTAAAAAGCTTTTTTATTGGGGAATGGATCTTCTCAATTTTTTTTCAATTGAGAGAGTAAAGTGTGATCTCTAACCCTTCAATGATTTCTCTTTCATGTTTTTTCTTGGTCCCACTTATAAAATTAATGGTGAGAGATCATACTTTATCCTATCAAGTGAAAACAAAAATTGAGAGGATCCCATCCCTTTATATTGAATCTATTTTCTGGATGTTTTATACATGTTCTTTTTAAAATCTATTTTTGATGATTTTCTTAGACTTTGTTCTCCTGATGTGGGCCATGTATGCAGATTGTTGCTACAGCAACATCAGACGCATATCGACCACTTCTTCATGCATGTGCTGGTTATCTCTCTTCATATTCACCATCTCATGTACGTCAACCGCTATTTCTTAATGGTTAATTTTGTTCTTGAGTAATCTATATTCTGTGGTCTTCTGCTTGATTGGATCACATCTTCAGTCACTCTAGCTATGTGGATCACATCTTCTGTCACTCTTGCTATTATTTTCCTCTAGTCTGGTGTAGACAGTTTATCAGAGGTTGGATTGATGTTTCTATTATTAAAAGAATAAATACATTAATAATGTTCTTATATATTGAATGAGTTGTGTATTTCTTTCCAACAGTTTAAACTTTCAGGAGAGAAGTCATCTTCTATTTTATTATTTTATTCATTTATTTTGATTATTTTGATAGTTCGTTATATCTTATACGTTGCATCTATGACCAAGTGGTCTAAAGTTTAATCCTCATTTACTATGGTTTGCTATAATTAACTATAAAGTAGATAGAATAGAAGTATTCCGTAATAAATTATACACCTACTCTCTTCTGGGTTAGCCACTTACTTCAAATAAACTATTTTGTAGGCTAGGGCTGCATGTGTGCTGATTGATTTGTGCTCTGGTGTGCTAGCACCATGGATGACTCAGGTGATTGCGAAGGTACGTTCAACCTGATTCCATATGATTTAAGAAATACTCTGGGGATGTTATGTTCCTTGTTTTGTTTTTATATGTACTTGTCATTATCATTATTTTTTATCATAATCATCCTCATCTTGTTAAAAGTTCACCAGTCACCGCCACCCATAAATACCAAACCTGGTTTTATGTTTTATCTATGCTCGTTCCGTATCATGTTCAAATTTCTATGTTTTATCTAATGCTTTTGTTTGGAGTTAGGGAGTTAGGAGGTTGGGATTTTATTGTATTGCGCTATATATGCTACTCTTTGGTTGAGTTTTAGGGTTGGTTTCTTTCACTTAATTGCTGATTTTCATATAGGCTTTATATTACCTAAATAGTAAATAGCTATTTTGATTCCTAAAAGATTCAAATTTTGACAAAAGGACCCCTAAAAGATATACTCTGTCAAAATTATCAAATGTTTAGTCAAGGGTCAACTTACTCAGTTAACTATTAGCTTTTTTATGAAATTACTAATCTACCCTCACTTTCTCTCTTATCATTGCCATCACCCCCACCTCACCACCATTTGCCCCACCCCATCCCACTGCCACCACCCCATTGCCATTGCTCTTCACTCACTGCCACCATTCCACCCCGCCACTGCCCCTCCTCACCCACTACCATCACCCCTGACTGACCACCACCAATATCATCACCATCATTATCATCGTTGTCAACACCACCACAAACCTTAACCCCACTCCACCGCTGTCACCCCTTACTGTTGTGGCCATCATCATCATTTTCCCCTTACCCACAAACCCACCACCGCTACAGCTCCAATTTCTACCGCCTTTGCCTCATCCTCATCTTCTTCTAGTTCTCCATCTCTCCGTCTTCACTTCCTCCTCCGGTGAGGGTGATGCTTGCATTTCTTTTTCCCTTTCTTTTTAAACAAAGAAAAGTGATTTTATGATGTAGGCTTTGTAACTTCACATGCTCCCTTACACAACCGGTACTGATTCTGGATAAAAGAGGAGGGTGTGTTAAAGTCAAAGGTCAACACTGATTTTTGAATTTTTAGTTTTTTACTACCTAGTTGTATGAGACTGGATGCCAGATGATAAAGATAAACAAGGAAGCTTAACGTTGCAATGATGAGGATGAATTGGACAATTGGAACCAATGGTTAGTGGAAGTAGTTGGGGTACCAGTTATTGTTAAAAAGATGAACTTATATGTTTGGGGAATGCTAACCTCACCCCTTAGCATTAGCATATATATATACATATTAGATTTTTTTTAAAAGGAATTTTCTGCTATTTGAATGAATTTCTAACTTAATAGTATATATAAATATATGTAGGAAATTCTTGTGGAGTAAATGTTCTATTTTGTATTCTGTGTTATGGACATATGCCAAGATTTAAGTGTTGGTATTAAATATTGTTTGTTTCCTTATCTATGGGATTGCTTTGCATAGGTTGATCTTGCTTTGGAGCTGATGGAGGATCTTTTGGGTGTAATACAGGTTTGTTTGTCAATCTTCGATACATCATGTTCTTCTTGGGTGCTGTCGTTATTTCTTGCATTATGACATTCAAACTACCTTTAAGTAGTTTTGCTTTGGCATCTTGTGCAATGAATTTGTTGAATGAATTAAGTTGCTGTGCCTGAAAGTTCGTTCCATACTCCCATTTTTTTCTGGTGATAACTGTTCTTTACTAAGCTTAATGTTATGGTCTCTAGCTAAGATTAGCATGTTTTTCAGGATGCCCACAATTCACTTGTTCGTGCTCGTGCTGCCTTGAAGTATATCTTGCTTGCTCTGTCCGGGCACATGGATGACATTTTGGGGAAGTATAAGGTACTTCACTATAAATGAGAATTAAAATTGTTGCTTCCCTTTCCATTATTGTTGGTACATTGTATCAAGACGTTTCAGTGCCATACTAACTAACCTTGAAGTTTAAGCTAGAACTTGGAGGCCTATGAATAGTGATGAAGTTGTTGCACTGTGCTCAAGACGTTTCACACACACAGGGAGTGTTGTATAGAAACGACTATTTGGAACGACTATTTGGACAATTATGTAGTAACAAGTGAAGTACACAATATGTGCAAGCATGATACATTGGACACATCAGGATAAAGTGCCTTAATTGGCCTGACCACTAAAAAATGTCATTGGCATTAGTTAAGCACCTATGTTCAAATAAATACCTTGGATTTTCACAATGGTTTATCAATAGGAAAAGTACTACCATGCGAAAGAAGAGTAACTCAAGTTTAAAATCTATACAAATATTTCTCAAAAGTACTCTGCTAAGGGACAAAATCAAGGGAATCCATATAAACTGTGTCAAGGTGGCTGAGATGGGATCCAAAATCAGAATATTCTGTATGTTTGAATATTCTATATGTTTATAGTGATAACTCCATCGAGGGAAAAAAAAAGGGGATTCTTGGACACACAAAATTAGAACTATGCTAAGAAGTAAAAAAAGATAACTATTCTAAGAAGAAATGCATTACAGACATGCTGAGGTTCAGATAAAGCGAACTTCTATGCATAGGACTCCCAGAATTCATTGTGAGATCCCTAACGTTCAGGGAGGATGTTAGAGCAAGCTGAAATAACTCACTGGTAACCTGGACATATAATCATGTGTCAGCTCACTTGTTGTTTATAGCTCATCCAGGCAGTTAGTTTTGGTCCATATCTGGGCCTGAGAATTAAGTGATTCCCTTTTATATTGTAGAATTTGATGTTACATTCTTTTAGGCTCCATTTGGTCTCTCTCTCTCTCTCTCTCTCTCTGTTGCCTCCTCCATTGCATTCGTTGCCGCCACCTCTCTCACCCTCTCCATTGTTCTTTCTCTCTTTGTCAATGTATCTCTTTTCTGTTTTTATTCTTTCTTTTTTTTCGAAAACAAAAAATAGTTGGAATCGATATTTTATTTGAGGTAATATTTACTAGTTCTAGGTTTTTATTTGGAGTGATGATATTTTTTGTCAAGAATGATGTTTGAAGAAGGTGGATGAGGTTTGTTAATATTTACTCCTACATGTGCCAATTCCAGGAAGTTAAACACAGAATCCTCTTTCTTGTGGAGATGCTGGAGCCTTTTCTTGATCCCGCCATTGCTGTATCGAAAAGCAAAATAGCTTTTGGGAATCTTCCAGCTTCCTTTCAAGAAAAACAGGAACACAACTGCATGATTGCTCTAAATATCATCCGTATTGCAGTACAAAAGCCAGCTGTACTACCTTCTTTGGAATCAGAGTGGAGGCATGGATCTGTGGCTCCTAGGTAATGCATGGTTTTCTTGTGCTGTAGCTTAGGGATTTATCAACTCTTTCAATGCATTGTTTTTCTGTTCATATAATCATATTGTATGTTGTTGATCTTCCCGTTCTAACAACAACGTTGTGAATGAATTATATGTTAGCAAAATTCTTTGGCGGCCACATAAAATGCAGTTGACTTTGTGTGTGGCTATTGTTGTTAATGTTTAGGGGTGAATAAAACTAATATTTATTTTAAGATGAAGAAACTTGTTAGGATCTATTAATTCTGATATTATGTTACTCTTTTACTTCCTTTTGCAGTGTGCTTCTCTCCATATTGGAACCGCACATGCCATTGCCACCTGATGTTGACCTCTGCAAGTCTGCCTCCAAACCAGCAGAACCAGAAACTGTATTGTCACCACTCTCATCTGTTTTTAATGGTAGTAGTGGTTTCTCTAAGCCAAATGGGCAAGATGAATCTGATGGAAAATCAGATGTTTCAGAAACAGCAGGAAAATCTGATTCCATTGAAGACCGCAATCTACTTTTTGCCCCACTAGAATTGCAGAATATTGCCTTGACCAAGTTTTCTAGCATTCCTAGTCAAAATAATTCTGTCGCAAACTTTGGGGATATGAGCGCCGAATCAAGTCAAATGGTTGAAAAACATTCCACTGATGTTCTCTTGAATGATGGTCGGGGTTTTGACTATTTAAACTTGCAAGCAGATTATTTTCAACTTTTGAACTACCATGATTGTGAGCTTCGTGCTTCTGAGTTTAAACGCTTGGCTTTAGATTTTCATTCTCGAAGTGATATTACTGTTGAAAGCCATGATGCTGCAATTGATGCATTGTTATTGGCTGCAGAATGCTATGTAAATCCTTATTTCATGTTGTCTATTGGAGCCTCTTCAAAACTTGTGGACCTTTTCAACATCAATGCAAGGAAAACATTGCAGTTTCACAATATTAAGCAGTTAAATAAGGCTTCTGGAACGAATAAAGCTAATTTGGAAACAGTAGCAAATTTAGAAGGAAAAAGAGATAAACTTGTTTTTCACATACTGCTTGAGGCTGCTGAATTAGATAGAAAATATCATTCAACAGTATCTGATGGTGAAGATTGTCCTTATTTTACTGAGGGGTTTGATGAGCAGGTTATCAAGCTGTCTCCACATGATATACAATATGCTGATGCTCTTACATTGGTTCGACAAAACCAAGCTTTGCTATGTAGCTTCCTAATCCAACGACTGCGGCGAGATCAAATCTCTATGCATGAGATTCTTCTGCAGAGTCTTTTGTATTTTTTGCACTCTGGCACCAAACTATATTGTCCTCCAGAGCATGTGATAGATATCATTTTAAAATATGCTGAAGACTTGAACAAGATGGTGTCATCTTTCCATCAGCAGCTAAAGGAAGGCAGTTTGCATTTGGCACAAGAAAGAACACAAGGGGTAGAGCGACGTTGGTTGCTGCTGCAACAACTTGTAATTGCTTCAAGTGGTGGAGATGACAAGGAAAAATTAATAACAAAAATCCAGAATAATTGCCTGTCTGGAAACTTGATTCCCTTTTCTGCATGGATGCAGAGAATTTCTCAGTTCTCTTGTTCACCATACCCTTTGGTTCGATTTTTGGGTTGGATGGCAGTATCTCGCAATGCAAAACAGTATATGAAGGACAGAATGTTCCTTGCATCAGATCTGTCTCAGCTATCACACTTACTTTCGATTTTTGCTGACGATCTTGCTGTCGTTGATGGTGTTGTCGATGGAAAGTATAAAGATGTTAAACTTGAAGATTCCAGGGGCGAACATGATTCTTCAGCTAAAAGAGAGTTTGAACAGTGTAATCAAAACCGTAAGGACAACTCTTTCCGCGCAATCTATCCTGAGCTCTGGAAGTTCTTTCCTAATGTGAAAAAGCAATTTGAAACTTTTGGGGAAGCTATTTTGGAAGCTGTTGGTTTGCAACTGAGATCTGTTTCTTCTGCTCTTGTGCCTGATGTTCTGTGTTGGTTTTCTGAGTTGTGCTCGTGGCCATTTTCATTTGCTTCTTCAATTGGTAATGAAAATTTAAAGGGCTATAATGCAAAGAATGCAAGAGCTATAATCCTCTATATACTTGAGTCTATTATAGTTGAGCACATGGAAGCCATGGTTCCCGAGACACCTAAATTGGTGCAAGTGTTGGTTTCACTCTCAAGTTCTACATACTGTGACGTTTCATTTCTTGAATCTGTATTGCGTATATTGAGGCCTATCATTTCATATTCTTTGTCCAAGATCTCACATGATGCAAGGTTGTCGGATGGTGCTTCCTGTCTTAACTTTGAGGAATTATGCTTCAATGTTCTATTTGATAAAATTAAGCAGAAGAATGAGATAGAAGGAAATTCTGATGATAATGGGTACAATGTAGCACTGGCTATATTTATTTTGGCATCAATTTTTCCTGACTTATCTATTCATTACAAGAGAGACTTTTTGCAGTGTTTATTAAATTGGGCAAACTTTCCTGATATCGAGCCAACCACTTCTTTCTATGATTATCTAAGTGCATTTCAATGTGTTATGGATAACTGCAAAGTCCTGTTAGTGAATACATTAAAAGCCTTTGGTCTTATTCCTCCTCAACTGCCTCCTTTCCACCATGCGAATGATGGGGACGTTTCTGATGATAACTCAAAGCCAAAGTCATGGTTTCTTAGTGATGTCTCTAACACTATAATTGAGAATGATGCTCATAAGATTGAAATGAATAATGCTATTGATGATGTTGATCGGTGCCATTTGCATTCTGATGATCTAGAGAGCTTTTCCAAAGACATAGAGGGTCTCATTAATGAGCTTAATCCAGCTATTGAGCGCTGCTGGAATCTTCATCATCAGCTAACCAGAAAACTGACAATAACTGCAGCAGAGTGTGTTGTCTATTTAAAATCTTTGACATCAGTTTCTCAAAAGTTTAAGAGTACTGAAGATTATGAAAATTCTTCCCCTGTTAAATCATCTGAACTGTCCACACATCATTGGACAACAGGTCTTGAAGGCCTTTCTGAATTGATCTTAATGCTCCAAGAAAACCATTGCTGGGAAGTTTCTTGCTTGATGGTTGATTGTCTACTTGGAATTCCCAGTGGCTTTTGCCTGGATAATGTGATAGGCACAATTTGCTCTGCAATCAAGAAAGTGTGTTATAGTGCCCCGAAAATCTCATGGCGATTGCAGAGTGATAAATGGCTATCTTCTTTGATTGCGAGAGGTATCTATTACAGTCAAGAAACTGAACTTCCTCTAAAAGAACTATTCTGTATATTGCTGGGCCATGCTGAGCCTGAGCAACGAATTATAGCTATTAAACATTTGGGAAAACTTGTTGGCCAGTACACCAATGGAGAAAGAGCAGTTATATATTCTAAAATTTGCGGTGACTTGGTTCCAAATAAGGTTTCTGTATCTGTTCCAGATCATGTTCTCTCTCATCTGGTTTCCAATACATGGGATGAGGTCGTTGTGCTGGCATCATCTGATTCCTCATTACAAATAAGGGTTCATGCAATGGCACTTCTTTCAAATTACATTCCATTTGCTGAGCGTCAAAAGCTTCAATCTTTTCTTATGGCAGCAGATACTATTTGTTGTTTGCATAACACGCAACAAGTGCATGATGGTCCTGTCCTACAACTTTCATTGGCACTTATTGCTTGTGCTTGCTTGTACTCACCAGTTGAAGATATTTCTTTAATTCCTGAAAATGTATGGAGAAGTATTGAGGAGTTAGGCTCAACAAAACATGGTATGGATCTTTAGCCTTTCTATTATGCTAAATAATCTTTACCATGTGGAATTGGCATATTGTAATCTGGATAATTTATGCTTGCTTATAACCATAAGTTCTATGCCCTATATTTTTTTCTAGATGGCAAGCTTGGGGACATAGAGAAAAGGACTTGTCAAGTTCTGTGTAGATTTAGAGACGAGGGAGATGAGGCCAAAATGGTATCTTGATCAATGCAGAAATTTTATATTTACGTTTTTCTTACCCCATGCTGATTTTCATAATTATCCTTATGTTAGGCCCTGAAAGAAGTAATTTCGTCAAGTTCTCCAAAGTATTGTGATCCAGAATTTGCCAACACCCGTGAATCTATTCTCCAGGTATAACAATTAATCATCATGTCATCCTTTTGATGAAATTCTAAATTTTAACCAGATTTAGTCCTTTTATAGATACACCATATGTTTGATGTGTCTGTTCCATGACTGATGCCAATATTGAGTAACAAAACTTTGGGGTACTGCATGGACCTAGAGTGTTGCCTTATGACAATTGCTTTTGACAAACTGGATGGTATATTGTTGGGGGTTACTAACTTTTCCCAGACATTCCTTTTTATCTTTTGTGTTTGTTCTTTCGATTAATAATGGGGTCTTACAGGGATTCTCCTTGTACATGGTCTGTATAAATTATTAGTGCTGATAATGACTTTTCTCAAGCAATTCAGTCGAATTCTGGCAACTATCTTAAAATAATTTAATGTAATGTTTTTTATAAACTGAAATCTACATTTGCATAATATATTCAAAATCTATACAAATAAGTTATTTGTTCACGTTTGTATTCATTGACACATGAAGTGTTTGTATTCAAAATCTATATCAGATTGTTTTAATTTAGTGGTTAGTATCAGTAAAAATTCTGTCACTTTAAATTATTTAGTAGGGTAAGTTGCTAAAGTCAAACCAGCATCATTCTGTCCTAATCCCACATCCCCTTGCAATATTTAGCAAATTGCAATTTATGATTGCTTACATTAGGCAACAGTTTTAAAGGATGGTCATTTAGAAACGTGGTTAGATTTTGCATATCATTGCATACTTTCACTTCTGATCCATGGTTACCTTCTAAACTTTGCTGACTTGAACAGGTCCTTTCCAACCTAACAGCCGTTCACTCATACTTTGATATATTTTCAAATAAAATTGACCAAGATGATATGGTAAGCATGGTCAATTGAATCCATTTATTATTTTAAAAATTTCAACCTGTTACATGTAATTGACCATTTTCTAGGAGGTAGAGGAGGCGGAGCTTGAACTAGACATTATACAGAAGGAAAATACACTACCAAAACAGACTAAGGATGCCAAAGATGGTAATCAGATTCAAAGTCTACCCGGTAAGTACTTTTAACTCCAGTGTATAAAGGTTCATGTAACCAAAACTAAACTTTCCCTGTAACTTTTTGTCATTGCGGCTACTGTTGTCGATTTTACAAAATTTAATCATTTTTTACAGCCTTGGAAAAGGATGTTTCACGGCTTCAGCAAATCAGAGAGTGCATTCGTTCCCTGTAAGTGATTATAGGATTCTTTATTTTTTTATCATAGTGATCATATGTTTCTTTTCTGAAGCAATGATAGGACTCCACTAGAAAGAGAATGCAAATTGGAGAAACCGTGTTAATAAAACAGTATTTACTTCCTTTGGCTGTGTTTGCTAGTGAGTTCTGTGGCTAAGTGTTTGGAAACCTATTCTTATGTTTTACCAGAGAAAAGTCCAAGCTCAAAGAAGATATTCTAGCTCGTAGGCAAAAGAAACTACTTATAAGACATGCCCGCCAAAAGTATTTAGAAGAAGCAACTCTACGGGAGGCAGAACTTCTTCAAGAACTTGATAGGTTCTTACCCATTATTGAGAATTATACTGCTTTTGGCTCTTGATGGTAGTGAAATCTGATCTTTTTGAAAATGTTCAACAGGGAGAGAGCAGCTGAAATGGAAAAAGAGCTAGAGAGACAGAGGTTGCTGGAAATAGAGCGTGCTAAAACAAGGGAACTGCGTCACAATCTTGATATGGAGAAGGAGAGGAATACACAAGTAATTTCACTTTATCAACATGATTTTCCGTTCTGAATTATGTTAGCATTACTACATGTACTAGCCCTGTCCATTAAGTCTTACTAAATCTGTTAGTCAAGCATTACCCCTTGTAATGCTCAAGTTTAGGTGTAATCATGTATGTAATCCAGGTTTGGATCTCTAAGGCAGTTAGGTAGTCTTCGTTTTCTGTTTTGAGACAAAAAGGGCAGAAACAGTGGGACAATAGATACCATCTACCGTGTCCATTCTTCAAAGGTACATAAGTTGGTTTAAAAATCCTCCTGGAGACATGTCTTTTGTGTGTCTCTATTTTAGAAGCACATAAATTACATTTTAAATTTTTCCATAGACATGGATATTTTTAAGTTTTTGTTCTGCCCCTTCTCAAAATAGTTTTTGTCCCCAAGGTCTCTAGCTCCTCTGTCTCGAAACACTTACCAAATGCTATCTTAGTAGACATATTTTCTAATAGGTCATTAGAACATTAAATAGAGCGTGCTAAAACAAGGGAACTGCGTCACAATCTTGATATGGAGAAACACTTACCAAATGCTATCTTAGTAGACATATTTTCTAATAGGTCATTAGAACATTAAAGTTGTAGCAACGTATTCTACAAACTGAATCTTCTCCTTCACAAAGTAACTGACAATCTGTGTGCTTGGACCTATCATGGAAGACTATATAGGACATATATACAATTGCATGTTTATCACATTTTTGCTTAAATGTGGTAATTCAACAAATGTTCAGCTCCTTAGCAACTGCCTTAGCCATGAGATCATGTTTATCCTGTAAATTACTATGCAATTAGGATTTTTTGATGGATGAAGAGGCCTTCCAGATATCAAGCACACCTATTTTTACAGTGCTTCTTGTGTGTGATACATTTGTTGGAGCAATTTTCTTCTGAGGAATTATTTTCTTCATAATTTTACTTCTGGTTATCAGTTCAGTAATCATGACGGGTACTGTTTGTGTAATTTAAGCGGGTATGCTACACCTGCAGTGCCATTTTGACTTTGTTGTATTGTCTTGTTGCCAACTATTTCCCAGGAGGATGCATTATTTTATATTTTATTGACATGTCCATTTGTCAGACTTTCTTGATTGAGGCTTCGAGAATATAGTTATGATGGTTTGGTTCAGGTCCTCAAAATAATAATACCTTCCGATTTTATGCAGAGAGAACTCCAGCGTGAAATAGAGCAAGCCGAATCAGGACTTCGAACATCTCGACGGGACTATCCTTCCTCCACTCACAGCAGGTAAGCTATTATATCAAGTTACATTCCTTTTAGGTTTTCTTACAGAATAAAAAAATTCAGAAGAGACATCATATGGAAATTAATGTTGGATGATGAAAGCCATCAAGAATAAGCTTAATATCCAGAATATTGTGTCGTAGGAATGAACACGTTAGATAATATAAGATTGAAAATGAATGCATTTGAAAGAAGTTGAACACTTCCTGTGGAAAAACATGGAAGAATATTGATATAGGAAGCTTGCTTGTGTAGGAAAGATTTACAAAAGCTCCGTTAAGGAGAGTAGATCAAATGGACGATAGTTCAATAAATTGAATAGGGAATCCAAGAAAACTATAGGCTTCCCGCTAAGAAAGTTACTCAGCAGTGATTTCTCTATCTTTATATGTAAGTTACAATATGGCACTAAATACTTTATAGATGGCTTTTCTTTTGTTTGCCTTTGGCTCTTCTAAAGGTGGATCACTTATGCTCCCAATTTCTTGTATCATTCTTGTTTCCTTCTTAATGATATTCTTCTTTTTATTGAAAAAATAAATAAGTAATACGATGCTACAACATTTAATCCATGTAATTGGTCGCAGTTAGTGGCTCAAGGTTTGCTAATCGTTGTTGTGTTGCATAGGTACAATGTTGTATGTCTAACCATTAAGGATTGATTCTAGTCCTCTTTCTTATATTTACATTGATCAAATTTGGATAAAGTTCTGATCTACAGTTTTTAGAGGTCATGTGGTTTCTGGACTTCTCAATAAAATTTGATTGATCAATTTTTCCAGTAGTCTTTTTTACTTTTTTTTATGTTGATGTTACCTTAGATGGTCATACTTGAGGTTCATTAGGTTTTCATCTTTTAAGTGATACACATGCATGCGCATACACACACATGAATACTTGGGGGGAAAAAAAGGAAATTATGATGAAAAAGAAAGACTGCAAAAGTTGAGGTAGACAATTAATTCTCATAAGAAAAAGAGAGTAAAAAATAAATAAACAGATAAAAGAGGAAGGTCTATGCCAATGCTTGTTGGCTCGAGTGATTTAGCGCCTAGTCCCCATAAGCTCGAGTTTGATTGTCGTGGATGGAAGAAAATATCTAGTTTTGGAATAGCTTTAGAGAGAAAAAGGATGTAAGAGATAGGGAGAGAATGGAAATCATGTAGAGGCAAAATCTTAGTTCAATTGTGGGCTAAAATTGTTGCCTGAAATAGTTTCTCGTATGTTCAAAGTTGATGGTGTCCATAGTAGAACACAGTCTTCACTCCAGTGATATAATTATCTTTGTTGTTTTGGGATTTGCATGGTAAATTGGTTCAAATTTTGTTTTGTCTTGATCTTGCAGTAGACCCCGGGAAAGATTTCGTGAGAGGGAAAACGGAAGGTCTTCTATTGAAGGCAGCACTAGAGCTGGATCTGGGAGCTTACAGCCGGAAATTCCCTCCACGAGTTCATCAATAGGAGGCTCACCATCAATTGTTGTTTCTGGGTCCCGGTCATTTCCCATCCAGCCTACCATCTTACGATCTCGTGATAGCCAGGATGACAGCAGTAGCTTATACGAAGAAAACGCTGATGGAAGCCGGGATTCGGGGGATACCGGCAGCATTGGAGATCCAGAACTAGTGTCAGCTTTTGATGGCCAATCTAGTGCATATGGTTCCCAAAGGCATGGTTCAAGGGGAAGCAAGTCAAGGCAACTTGGTGAACGAAGAGAAAGGGATAACAGACGTGAAGGGAAGTGGGAAAGGAAACATTCATAGCAGTAAAGAACAGGGAATTTTTGTTCCCTGATTACTAATTAGGGTTTATATATGTGCCATATTAAGCCCTCTTTGTGGTTAGTTATTTGCTTTTGTGGGGAAACATGATCGTGTTACATGCTTTTGGGGGACTCTAATTTTGTACAATGTGGATGTTTGTCTAGTAGTTGATACTCATCGGCATGTATATAGAGATCTATTTATTTGCTTAAACTGATTTACCTCTTTGAATAATCAAATCGTTTCTTTAACCATTTTATTGAACTAGCAGATTGCAGTCCAACCATGACGACACACCGACCCATTCCATCACTTAAGTTGAGATAATGCACAAATGGTATCTTTATATTCCTTTAGAACAGATTCAACTTCCATATTATTCCTAGGCTCTCTAAAGATACGCTTCCTCCTAGTAATCCTCTCAATGATGCCAGAAGATCCCCAGAGTTCATACACTTTACCTTAATAATCGAAGGAAGGGAAGAAGACTACGATTCCTTCAGGAACCAGTCACCAAGTCTGGTGAGCTTCTAGAGCTGTAGCTAAAATCAAAGAAGCGGCCAGAAGGACCACGAGAAACCGCAATTGGCATAATGCTATCTGGAGGGACAATGTGGCCGCATGAAAAGAAATGCAACTGATTCGGTGGTAACCACGGAAATAATCGCTCCCTTGTCTCTTCTATAGGTTGAAGAGTTCCCCCTACTAATAGAACAGCATGTGCTTCATCTACAATCTAAAGAAAGCTTCAGAGAAAATCTTCTCACCACTGAGCATAAGAAACTTGATATATCCTCCTTGTTTCCTAAAGCTTGATGATGAACTAGACCTCGAAATTATTATCCTTCCATCGCTATCATTGTTTGTCAGTGATAGTAATATATCCGCTAATGCCTGGAAAGCAGACAGACATCCCCCCCTCCTCTCCATGTTCCCGAATTCCATTGCGTGCTGATGTATTCTCCGAATTAGCCACCTTTTCTCCATAACTATTAACCTGGAAAATCAAGTAAATTTTGACAAAAATGTAGATATTTAGTAGCAGATTCACCTTGTGCATGATATTACTTTCCTTTATATACTTTAACAATTTGATCAAGTTGATATTGTCTATATTTAGTTCAAAGATAACATCATTGATGGCCATAGTAAAATTAGATGTTCTACTTTCTTCAGAAGCCTGTTCTATGTGATGGTAAGAATCCATCAGATTTCTATATATTGCATACCCGAATATTCTCAAATGAGAAATATTTGTCTGTTGACTAAAAGCTAATTGCAAATGAGAGAATTGATGGTAACTTATTGACCTTAAGCAAATAAATGCTGCAGCTTGTAAAGTGACATGTCCCAAACAAAAGTTAGGAGATTTGTTCTCATATGTAAGGGTCTAGTAATCAATTGGAGTCATTTGATAAGTAACTCTGCTAGTCCATTTTGTATATGAACATAAGCTATTGGATGTTCAACACTTACAACATTGGCCATACAATAAGCATCGAAAGCTTGAGAGGCACCAGCATAAGACAAATTGTTTTAATTGGATTTTCTAAAACCTGTGCCTTTAAATATTTAATCGAATAATTTGAGCAAGTAATCTCGCAAACTTCAAGTTGCGAGAAGACAATAAGCACACATATGACCATCTCGAAGATGCGTTTAATATGACCATAAAATATCTAAAAGATTCACATGGTGGATGAATAGGTCTACATATATCGCATTGAATCATTTCAAGGAATTCAGGAAACTCAAATTCAATATTTGCTAGTGATGACCTTAAAATTAGCTTTTTTTGAGAACATGCAGCACAACAAAATTCACTAAATTTAAAAATCTTTTAGTTTTTTAGTGAATGTGAATTTTCAATAATTCTCTATATCCTTGTTATTTCAGGATGACCCAATTGATCGTACCAAATTATAAATTCATTTAGGTTAATATAATTCTAGTTTACAATGGCATGTGATTTAATTACATTAATTTTGGTATAACATACCCTAGATAAAAGTGAGGGTAACTTTTCTATTATAACCTTTTTACTTAAATTATGAATTGTGATACATAAGTACTCATGATTTTTCTCATTCATTGTTTCAATATGATATCTATTTTGGTAAATATTTTTGAAACTCAATAAGTTTCTTAGAGACTTAGTAGACAATAGTGCATTATTTATTATGAATTTTATTCTTTTAAAAAACAAAATTATAACTCTTTCGGAGCTTTCTATCACATAGCCAATAATAGTATTAACACATTCTTCTTTTGGTACAAGATGAGTAAAATATATTACTTTTGAGAATGGTATGCGAACTTGTAGTATCCGCAAGACAAACATCTTCATTATATGTCCTTACCATTTTCTTCAATGACAAATAATAATAATAATAAAATTAGTAAAAGTACATGCGCAATAAAATTACAATTCTAATTGGAATTATTTTTCTAACAGGCATTGTACATAGTATCATATACTAAAAATTTTACTATTATTATTATTATTACAGAACTTGACACATTTAGTGATTTTGAAATTTTTAAACATAAACATTAATATTTTATTAAACATTATTTATATACACCAAATTTAAAATTTAAATGCATCGGAAATAAAACTTAACAAAAAATTTCTTACATTATTTATTTACATAAATACTTAACAAACTCAAATATTAAATTTTTCTATCATTAATTAAATGACCAATTTTTTCTTCAAGATTGTTAAAGAAATCAGATACTTCATAATGAGTGGTGTAATTTTCAACAATATCTTTTGAAACAAAATTAATCTCATTTCCTTTGTCATCATTTTTCAAGAATACTTGATAAAAATCAACTAAGTGCCTTGAGATACGACATGTACGCAATCAATGACCCTTTCTACCACAAAGAAAATATTTATCCTCTATTGATTTATTTTACTCATAACTTCTTTCTTTATCTCACTTTTGGTGAGATCATTTTTTGTGAACATAATTTTTCTTCCTGCCATAATTTTTCTTCTTATTAAAGTGTTGCCATTTACCTCTTCTGAAGTTATAATTTGCTGTATTTGCTTCAGAAAATAGGACAGCGCCTGCTCAGCACACTTCATGATTTTTTTAAAAGCAATTCATTGTTTCGTTCATCAACAAGAAGGCAAGAAATTAGTTCATAATATTTTTAAATTTTTTTTCTCGATACTGCTGCTGCAAGAGCACATTTGAGGCATAGAATGTCGAAAAAATTTACTCTAACATGTCATTATCAGTTATCTTTTTCCCACATAATTTCATTCGTGAAACAATTCGGAACATTGCTTAATTATATTTATTTATAGATTTAAAATCCTGTAGATAAAAGTGTGTCCACTCATATCGAGCTTGAGGAAGTATCACTATCTTTTAATGATTATATCTTTCTTCAAGGTTCTTCCATAGATTTACAGAATTTTTTAGTGTGAGATGTTCATTTTTTAATCATTCGTTAAAATGACGACTAAGGAAGATCATGGCTTTGGCTTTATCCTTCTAGGATGCTTTATTTTTAGCCTTAATGGTATTTTCAAGATCCATTGAATCAATATAAATTTTGCCATCTAATATTCATGATAAGTAGTTATTTCCAGATATATCAAGAACATTAAATTCAAGATGAGAGAGTTTTGACATAATAAAAATTTATTACACGAGTCTTTTGAAATTTTGAGAAGAGCCTCATACTGATAACGTATTGTAAAATAAATAAATAAGGAAGAGAAAATAAATATAAAATAAAGAAATGTAAATAGAAAACTCTAATATTAATATTCACTAATATTATTATCTCAATATAAGTGAGATGATTCATATATATTTACTACTATTATATGTTGCAATTT
This sequence comes from Arachis ipaensis, assembly GCF_059453495.1. Taxonomy (NCBI): domain Eukaryota; kingdom Viridiplantae; phylum Streptophyta; class Magnoliopsida; order Fabales; family Fabaceae; genus Arachis; species Arachis ipaensis. Next base: position 12,523,039 of record NC_142444.1, read on the forward strand.
ACATCTATAAAAAGAGAGAAAAATATTTATATATTAGTATTATGTGTGTAACTTTGTCTCAGTCCATGCTTAACTATATACATATAAAAGGAATTTTTTTAAATAAATAAAATAAATATTAAACTTACTGAAATACGTAATTTTTAAAATTTTTACCATTTTTTACTTTTAACTTTATCTCGTTTACAGTGTAAACGAGATAAGTATAGCCTTATCTTGTTTATATGTATCACGTCTCCATGTATCACGTTTATAAACGTGTTGTGATACCTGTCTTATCTCGTTTACACTGTAAACGAGATAAAGTTAAAAGTACGTCGTTGACACAATAAACGAGATATAATAGGACAAAAATATGGCTTCTATAAAAAGACTAGCAAACTGTTAGTATTCTTCACAAAATCATCAAATCTTTCTTCTCCTCTCTTTTTCTTCCTAGAGATTTGGAAAAAATGTCTAGTAGTAGTGATTTTTTTTGTTGTGATAGTTTATCCCAACTTTCGGATGAGAAACTGTGACAGTGGGGTGATATTTGAGTGCGAGAGTCCGACGCTCTTCTGAACTAGAAGAGCGGATTTATTGTCGGAGCTAAAGAGTATGATATTGTCTCATGTTGGTGGTGCAGAGGCAAAAGAAGTTGGTCAAATTGGGTATAGGATGCTAACACCAATGGGGAATGGGGTGTTTCGATTTCGTCTATTTTGGCTCGATGACGATGAGCATATGTGTGCCTTATATTTGATATGCACGGAAGAATTATAGTTGAACAAGTGATGGAGCTTTTAGCGGAAGTTTATGACGTTGGTGGGGCGGTAGTGATACCTCGGAGTTCGTAGCGGATGACCTTCCTCTCGCACCACGCCTGTTGCACTATGCGAGTCCAGTGCAGGACATGGAGTTGGAGGGTGAGGAATTGGACGATGACTACATTGCCGATAGTGACGGAAGTGGTTCATCTGAGGGTGATGACGAAAATGAATTCGTACCAGAGACTCCCGTTGGGAAACCACGTCGATACCTGTTGCCACCTCCCAAGCCAATCCCAGAGTTATCATCTGTGCCCAACCACTACCACACATTGGACTTGGATGTGATTCATGAGAAAACACCGTACTCGAACATGGGGGTCGAGGATTACAACACAGATGGCAGTATGGAGTTTAGGGTTGGTCATAAATTCAAGAGCAGAGAGACAGTGCTGCAAGATGTAAAGAATTACAGCATTCGACGAAGTGCAGAGTATCGAGTAGTTGAGTCGAGCCGGTTGAAGTACCACATACGATGCAGGCAGTTCACCGACGGTTGTCCTTGGACCCTCCAGGTCGCCCTCTGACAGAATCTCTGGAAAGGGCGGTCTGTCTCCTAGGAGCTCCTCCACGTACTCCCATGTCGACCGCTGGTGCCAAGTCTAGAAGTCACGCGGGCACCCACCCACTAGCTCTCCATCTTTGCATAATCCAAGGTAGTACGCAACATCCTATAGAGTGATGGTGCACTCACCCCATGGCATGTGGAAAGTGTGGGTCTCCGGACGCCACCGCTCAACAAATGTAGTAATAAGGGAATTGTCAAAGACAAAGTCCCTGAACTGCACTGTGTCGCCAAATCCGGCTTCCCTCAGGTAAGGGATGATGGCATCCGGAGGTGCAAGTGTGTGGCTAACACACCTAGGCAATAAAAGGTGAGGCCTCTGTTTAAAGATAAAAAGTTACAAATAGAAGAATTTAAACCAACTTTTCTAGCATGTTTAGATCTATTCTAAAAAAATATCATATGCAACTTAGATAATCATCATCAGCTAAACATCAGAATGAATAGCACTTATTATCCCTATTTGCCTACCAACATATTTTTCAAATTTTCACTATGAATAAACTTAATTTCTGCTAACTAAGTTGTCAACAAGACTTCCCTATAAATAAAAGGTTAACTATAAATTAAGTTAATTACTTATAAATATTTTAATCCATATTTATTAATTAACATACTCTGTGTTACCTAAATATGATTCCATTTATGCCGTCTGTTCACTAATTAAAAGACAATCAATTATTAATCTGAAACATAAAAGATAGCACCAACCTCGAAGTCGATAGCTCCCACAATGTATCAGCTCGCGTTTAGTCAATTTATGTCAGGGTTGCGTGCCATATCGATCCCGGAACTCAGAAATATCCAGAAACTGGCCTAGGAATGGAGAGAAAGAAGAGAAATGTGGGTCAGAAGTGGTCCCGACCCATCTGTCAACGAGTTGCTTTTATAGGCGCCATTTAACCTTATCTCGTTTAAACAAGATAATGTTAAAAATGGAAAATGATAAAAATTTCAAAAATTACATATTTCAATCATTTTAATATTTATTTTGTAAAAAAATCCCATATAAAAGTGTTGTTTTCAAGTTTCATTAACTTTAATCTATTTTAAAAAAAATTAAATTCTTACAATTAAAAAAGTGAACTATCCATTAAATAAGTATTTATCCTTATCACAATATTTTATAGGTTTTTTTTACGTGATTTTCTATAAGTTGAAATTGTTGAAAAGTCCTCCCTACTAGTAGAATAGTATGTACCCTACAATCTACTAGTAGAAAAGAATTTTTTAAAATATTTTTAATAAATTAAAAATAATTTAATATTTAAATATCATATAAAAATATTTTTAATTTATAATTATATTTAAATACAATAACATAAAAATATTATTTGTTTATTATTTTAGAATATTTTTTAAACAAAAAATCTTTTTAAAAAAATTTATAATATTTAAAAAAATATTCTTTAATTATTTTGTTTATATTTTTATTATTAAAATTTAACAAATACACTAAATAAATAAATAACAAATCTTTCTATATGGAAAAAATATTTTTCTATATACTTTAACAATTTGATCAAGTTAATATTTTCTATATTTAGTTCAAAGATAGAATCTTTGGTGACCACTTGGCTATGGTAAATAACTAATTAAGAAATAAATTAACAATAAAATAAAAAATAAATTATTTAAAATTCCTCTTTGAAAAGAAAAAAAAATAGTTAAATAATTTTTAAGCTAAATCCATTTTGAATATTAGGAGGAGAGAAATCGACGAACAAGTGAGAGATAAAATAACTGGTTAACTAGTAGTAAGTTTTGAATGATTAGGGGCCCAATCCCATATACCGATTCTGATTCCAGGGAAAAACCCTCGTAATAAACATTGGATAAATTCATAGATCAGAAGTCAGAACCTCCAAAAAGTTGCAGCAGCACCCTCGTCATCTTCCTCGTTTATAGGTAAGCCTCTGTTTTACTTTTTTTTTTGTTCTAATTTTAACTGAAAACATTGAGGCCTATGATTTTCTTCTCATTGAATCTGAATGTATGTTTTATCTTGTACATTACCTCTGAGAGTAGAATTGTTAGAATTATATTGTTTTTTATTTCTTATTTTTTTGTTAGAGAAGCATTTCACTGTATGACGAGGGGTCCCATTCCTCATGATGATGATGATACTGTTTCGAGGAAGGGGAAGGTTGTCACAACCACCGAGGAGTGGCCGGAACCGCCTATCCTTCTGGACGATCTCATAGCGGAAATCCTGCTGAGGATTCCGGCGAGGTCTCTTGTTTGATTAAGGAAGAGCGTTTGCAGTTCATGGAGAACCCTAATTTCCAGTTCCCAATTTGCCAAGGACCACCTTCGACGATTCAATGGCGGTGGATCCAGCCTTGACCCACCGCGTCCTCTTTCGTCGCCGAGCTCGGCTCCTCTTTCGTTGTTAGTCGCCGCCGACAAGTAATACTCTGTTGGTTTTGATGTTCATGGTTTTCTATTTTGATTTTGATTTTCTGGATTCATGATTTTGATTTTTGATTTTCTGAGGTTATTTGTTCATGATTTATTTGTTTGCTGCTTCATGATTTTGGTTATTGAATTATTTATTTGTTCATGGTTTTCTGATTTTGATTTTGATTTTTTGGATTCATGATTTTGATTTTTGATTTTCTGAGGTTATTTGTTCATGATTTATTTATTTGCTGCTTCATGATTTTGGCTGCTGAATTATTTATTTGTTCATGGTTTTCTGAGGTAATTTTTTTTATTTTCTGATTGTTACATATGGAACAATCACAAAGTAACCCACAGCCACAAGATAATGCTGTTCAAGATTCTTAAACTGGTTCATCTAGAGGTAAATCTGATCTAGTTTGGCAATATTTTACAGTGAAGTATGACAAAAATAACAAGGCTCAATATACATGTATTTTCTGCTTGAATACTTACAATGGAGGGAGATATACAGAATGAAATATCATCTTGCAAAAATTCCTGGACAAATTAAAGTTTATAACAAAGTAACTGAAGATGTTGAACTTCAATTCAAAAGGTTTTTGGAGGAAAACAAAAAAAATAAAGCAGTAAAAAAAAATTAACAAGTGATTGTTATGATGTGGAAACACAAGCGGAAGAAGAGTGTGAAGCGCCTAATCCTATACAATATTAGGCGCTTCACACTCTTCTTCTGCTTATGTTTCCACATCATAACAATCACTTGTAAATTTTCTTTTTTCTGCCTTATTTTTTTTGTTTTCCTCCAAAAGTCTTTTGAATTGAAGTTCAACATCTTCAGTTACTTTGTTACGAACTTTAATTTGTTCAGGAATTTTTGCAAGATGATATTTCATTTTGTATATCCCCCTCCATTGTAAGTATTCAAGCAGAAAATACATGTATATTGAGCTTTGTTATTTTTGTCATATTTCACTGTAAAATATTGCCAAGCTGGATCAGATTTACCTCTAGATGAACCAGTTTGAGAATCTTGAATAGCATTATCTTGTGGCTGTGGTTTATTTTGTGATTGTTCCATATGTAACAATCAGAAAATCAAAAACAAAAAATTACCTCAGAAAACCATGAATAAATAAATAATTCAGCAACCAAAATCATGAAGCAGCAAATAAATAAATCATGAACAAATAACCTCAGAAAATAAAAAATCAAAATCATGAATCCAGAAAATCAAAATCAAAATCAGAAAACCATGAACAAATAAATAATTCAGCAACCAAAATCATGAAGTAGCAAACAAATGAATCATGAACAAATAACCTCAGAAAATCAAAATCATGAATCCAGAAAATCAAAATCAAAATCAGAAACCATGAACATCAAAACCAACAGAGTATTACTTACCGGCGGCGACTAACGGCGACGAAAGAGGAGGCGAGCTCGGCGACGAAAAAGGACGCGGTGGTGGTTGCGGTGGTCAAAGCCGTGGCTGCGTGATGCGGTGGCGATGGCGGTGGGCTGCTCGATTGGTGGTGGTGGCTATGCGACTGCGAAGAGAGGAGAGATAGTTGCTGTGGGAGTGTGGGTGCTGATTCCTCTTCTGGCTTCTGGGTGAAGGTGATTATTGATTAGGGTTCAGCTTCGTTTAGTTTAGCCTTTCTTTTTTTTTTTTAAGAGACAAAATGACGCTGGTTAGGGGTTTTATTCAAACCAAAAAACCCGCTAAAAAATCGGACGGTTCTGTTGATTCACCGGTTAAGTGTCGGTTTGATCGGTTTTTTCATCAGTTTTTTGCCAAGTGGTTTCTGGCCTTACTCGGACCGATTAGGTGATCGGTTCCCGGTTAATCCAGTTGAACCGACCAATTCGGTTCGGTTTTCAGAACCATGATAATAGCACATTAGGAGAGAGATTATTACAAGAGCACACCACCTTCTTCCACAATGGACACTCCTTCGAGAATCTCCACCACCACTTGAATAGGAGAGCTGTGTTACGAATCATCGCATCTCCGATACCTAGCCCACCCAATTTTTTTGGAGCTTGGACCACTTCCCAACTAACCAAAGCCATACCATTCCTTCCATCCTCCTTACTCCACAAGAATTTTCTTTGTAATGGGATCAGTTTTTCTGTAACCGCCTTCGACATCTTCTATAAGCTTAAGTAATATACCGGCAAGCTATTTATCACTGCTTTGATGAGCACCAACTTCCCGGTTTTGTTTAGTACCTTAGATTTTCACAAGCTGAGCTTTTCCTCCACTTTGTCTATGATCGGCTTTCAAGTCTTAACCAACCTCGGGTTAGCTCCTAAAGGGATTCCAAGGTATTTGACTGGAAGGTTAGCTTCCTTGCACCCCAGCAAGCTGCACATACTCCGAACCCACTGTTGTTCACAATTGATTGAGATCAAACTGGACTTGTCAAAGTTGATACTTAAACCCGACATCAACTCAAAGCATCGTAGAAGTCTCTTGTAATTCTTAATGGTCTCTTCCTCTGGCAGATAGAACAGCACAGTGTCATCAGCAAATTGAAGATATGACAATTCAATATTGTCTCTCCCGACGAATAAAGGGGTTATCCTGCCGTTTCTTATTGCCTCTCCAATCATTCTATGCAAGACGTCAACAACAAGTACAAACAAAAATGGAGATAGAGGTTGTGCCGATACATTCCATAACCCATTCCCTCCACCTTCGCCCAAAGCCCATCTTCTGTAGGACGATGTCTACAAAACTCCACCTGACCCTATCATATGCTTTTTGAAAGTCTAGTTTGATTATGGCCGCCTGCTTTTTCCTCAATTTAAGCCAATGTACAGTTTCACATGCTATAAGCACCCCGTCATATATTTTCCGACCCTTGACGAACGCACTCTGAGTCTCTCCAACCAGGCCTGGCATAACTAATCTCATCATCCCAACCAACACCTTAGAAATCACCTTATACACACAACCCACCATGCTAATCGGTCGAAGGTCCTTGATTTCCTTAGCCCCAACAAACTTCGGTGCCAAAGCAACCCAAGTTATATTAGTATCGGTCGGTAGCCTAGAAGTCTGAAAGAACCCCACCACAACTGCTGTGAACTCAGCCCCAATCTCGTCCCAACACTTCTTAATAAAATTCATGTTGTACCCATCACTCCATGGAGCTCTAGAAGAATCACAGTCCCATACTGCATTTCTAATCTCCTCAACCGACGGCAGCACCTCTAAGGCCGCAGCATCCTCTTCAGCTATCATACCCACCAGACCATCTCTAAAACCCACCATAGGAGACTCCTCGTGATGATATAATTTCTTATAGAACTCTCTGATAGCTATTTTTATTCTTGCTTGATTTCTTACCAACCTTCCATTAATTACCAGTGCATCAACCCTGTTATTCCTCCTCCTTGCTGAAGCTATGTTATGGAAGTACCTTGTGTTTTTGTCCATGTCCTTTGCGAGACGAGAACGCGACATCTGCTTCTAGTGTACTTCTTTCCTCGCATACCACTTCTCACAAGTCACTAACGCCTTTCTTCTTGCCTCAACCGTACCATCATATACCCCATTGCTTACCATATCATCTATCTTCTTGATCTCTTCCTCAAATTTCATGATCTTTTTATCCATGTCTCCAAAATTGTCTCTGTGCCATCTCCCCAACGGAATCGTCAAGGCCTTTAATTTGTCTGTGAACTGTATCTCCCCTAGTCCCCTCCATTCCTCTTTTACCATTCTGAGAAAACCCTCGTGTGTTGGTGCGGATTTTCTAACCACAAACTAACCGGCAAGTGCATCGAGTCGTACCAAGTAATACCTTACGTGAGTAAGGGTCGATCCCACGAGGATTGATGGATTAAGCAACAATACTGTTTGATAGGCTTAGTTAGACAATCAAAAAATAGTGTTTGGAAGTTTAAAAGCATTAACAGTAAATTTAGAATATTAAAGATAGGCAGATAAATAAGTTGGGAATAAAATATTGAGAAGGCAGTTAAGGCTTCAGAGTTATCTATTTTTCCGGATTTACTTTTTTTACTAACTATTTTAATTATGTAGGATTTAATTTATGGCAAACTATATGTGACTAGACCTAATTCCTTAGACATTTCTAGTCTCCTCTAAAATTCATTAAATGCCAATTTCTTGGTCAATTAATTCCAATTAGAAGCTACATGATTAAATTCCAGTTTATATGCCACAAAAACTCTAATTACCCAAAAATAAAAGGATTATATATCACGTGTCCCGTTAAATCCAGATAATTAAAATTTAGGAGAATATGTTTTCAAGCTGTTGTTCAAGTAAAGAGATTTTCTAAGTTATATAAGAACTCAAATAGAAAGAGGGTCATACTTCCGTTCCATCCAAATTCATAAGATAAAGAGCGAAAATAATTCTTAAATTATAAATCTATACATGAATTAAAATAGATAAAGCAATAAAATCAATCCATACAAATAGACAGAGCTCCTAACCTTAACAATGGAGGATTAGTTGTTCATGGTTCAGAGTAGAAAACTAGGATTACGGAATGTAAATTTGTATAGAATTGGAAGTCTGGAATGAAATAATGTTGAGGTGGTATCCCCCTATTTATATCTAATCCTAATTAATTTAAAATCTATCTTTAAAACAAAAATAATATCTTTTCCTATTTTTAAAATTTGAATTTAAATTAGAATTAATTATAGCAATCAGCAAATCTTCAATTGATGGATGTGGACCACTTGGCTTCACTAGGATCCACGCCTAACCTGGGCTTGGCAGCATGAATTGGAGTTTAGTTGAGTGAAGCTGCACCTAACTTGGGCTTTAGTGCGCCTAACTTGGGCTTTAGTGTGCCTAACTTGAAGTGAGCAGGACCAATCTCGCGTATTGTTGTTGTGTCTTGCGCCTAACTTGAGAAATCTCAAGTTAGGCGCAGCCTTGGTAGCGAGTTCGGAGAAGAAATATGGACTATTATATATCGTTGAAAAGCTGTGGAAGTTAGCTTTCCAACGCCACTGGAATCACGTCCATTGGACCTCTGTAGCTTGAGTTATTCAGGTTTGAGTGCAGAGAGGTCAGGGTTGACAACATCATTCGCCTTCATCTCTTCTTCTGCAGAAACTCCATCAAATCTAGCTGAATACTACCTAAAATAAACAGAATTGCAAAAGATTCAAAGTAGCATCCATATTGGCTAAAAGATAATTAATTCTTTATTAAACTCAAAAATTTAGATGCAAATTCACTAGGAAAATATAGCAAAGATGTTCACGCATCATGTGTAAACCATGAGTCTAGGCTCCTGAACGGTCTAGGACCATCCCTCAACCTTGAACCTTCCACTATCAACGGGCAGGGATCTGACATGCCTCTTGATCCTCCTCTTAAGCGAATCTCAGGAAACTCCTTAGCCCATTCCAGACTAACCAGAACTCTATCTAGCCGACTGCAAGAACGACCTCTGAACCACGTAAACTTACGGTCATTAAGCAGCAAATCCAACAGGTGCATATCTTGTATCCAATCCTTGAAGTCTTCTGCAGATGCTGTTAGACTAGTAGTACCTTTTCTTTCTTCAACGCTAACAATCTCATTAAAATCTCCCATGAAACAACAAGGGACCTGGCATAATCCAGCAGTATAGCTCAATTCCTCCCACACAGCAAGTTTCTCCTCTCTAGTGTGAGCACCATAAACCAAGAAAAAGGCACAGTTGAAATTATTCTTTCACATGATCCCTTCCATACACAGCCATCTCTCCCCTTTATAACAGTTATTCATCTTAAAATTAGTTTCATCCCACATTAACAACAATCCACCCGACGCACCGCCAGCCTCAACATATGCCCACCTTGCACTATCACACCCCCAAAAACTTGCCACATCAAACTTCGTCACTACAGGTCTTTTAGTCTGAATCAAACTAGCATGTTCAGCCTATATTTTTTCTTAAGGTCCTTTATCATCCTCACCTTACCATCCCCCTCAACCCCCTAACATTCCAAGAACTAAAGATCATTTTAAAAAATTATTACACACCTTTTTATTATTCTTGGGTCTGCACCGCCTTGCTTTCGCCTTTTGTTTCGCCATTTTTTTCTGAGCAATTTCTTCATTTTGAGCTTTAAGAATGGCCATGATATCATCTTCTTCGTTGTACAACATAGCACCAGATTCCACTGCTACTTCCCACGTCCTCTTGTTTTCCAGTACCTGTTCCTCCAACGTTGAACTCTGATTGTCAGCAATTTCTGCGTCATTTTCATCCCCGCCTTGTCCACTTTGAGCATCTTCCATTCCTTCTCCATCCTGTATCAACCCACTCTGACCTGCATTTGACCCACAGCGTCTATTTACAATATCAACGACAACACCGTCATTGTTTGCCCTTTCTCTGTTTACTACTTCACTTTCAAATTTGGTCTCCCCGTCTGTGCCATTTCCGTCATCAATATACCCATAATTCCCAACATCACTAACATCACCAGGTCCACTATTTCTTTCTCGAGCAGCACCTTCATCACCAACGCCTCTAACTGCTTGCGTCTCTGCGCTATCAGCCCCTTCGGTCACTCTAATCCTTTCCTCCTCCAACTCCACCGGTACCTTTACATGATTCTCAAGCCTAATAGCCTCTTCATCACTGTTCCTATCATTCCCCACCTTCTCAATCTTAGCCCCTTCGTTCCCCACAACCAAATGGACCTCACATGCTTGATTTCGACCGCGGCATTTCCCATCTCTTTGTGCACCCCGGATCTAGATCCAGCCAACGCCTGCACAGATGCACCTGCCTCCCTCGGCTACACCGCGAAGGTCGTGATGGCTATCCGAGTGGATAGCACACTACACCCACCCCGACTCCTCCAGAATCAGCCCAACCTCACAGCCTGAGTGGTTCTCACATGCATGGCTTCGATGGTTCACGTCTCGGCATTCACCATCTCCTCGTGAATGCCGGTTTTGAGTCCAACCAGTAGATCATAGTTATCAAACCCGGCTCGATCCGGCTGGTTCGACCGAAAACCCGGTCATCTGGTCACCTGGTTGGGCCGAGCCACACGTTGAACCGGCCATGCAATGGACCCGGTGGAATCCGGTTCAACCCGACAGGTTTTGATAAAAACCAGTGACCCGGCCGAGTGATTTGACCCGGTCCGGGTGGTGCAATTTTTTTTTATTATCCTAAACGGCGTCGTTCTAATCATCCCCCTCTTCCGTTGAAACTGAAATGAAACCCTAGGCTATCCCCCTTCCTCCATTGCCTCACATCTCCCTAATGGCATCTGAGACAAATCTCTGGAGAGTTGAGTGTCTGAGACTCTGAGTTCATCAATCGGCCTCACCAGTCACCGCCGAACCCTCACCAGTCACCGCCGATACCCCCCCGAAGCCAACCTCGTCTCTCCATCGGCAGTCCCTCACCCTCACCCTCACGGCCTTACTAGATGTAATTGAAAAATATTCATATGATGATCCATAATTGAATACTAAGTTGACAAGTGAGAAGAGAATATATTCTAATGCTGAAGATGATTTTGGAAGACAATTTGCACTGCATGAATGAAGCACAGTGATGCCAGGTAAATATTATATTTAGTTTTATCTTTCTTTATTCGTTTATTTATTTAAAAAAGCTAATTGTAATGCATTGCCTCTTTTGATTTTAAGACCAATGGTGGGAATCTTATGGAACTGGAGCACCAAATTTACAAAAGTTAGCCATTCGTGTTTTAAGTCAAACTTGTAGTTCTTTTGGTTGTGAGCGAAATTGGAGTATTTTTGAACACATCCACACAAAGAAGAGGAATCGGTTACAATATCAAAAGCTTAATGATCTTGTTTTCGTTCATTATAACTTGAGGCTACAACAAAGGTATCTTCTATAATTATTTATCTAATTTTAAGAAGTATTGTTCATTAAAATTTAATCTTTAGTTTAGTAATCACATAACTTGATAACATAGGAATCTAATGAGAAAGCAAAGCTATGATCCAATTTGTCTTGATACATTTGATGACCATTCGGATTGGATATTGGAAGATTCACCGCCGTTTTTAACTCCTGAAGAGGTTGATGCTCTACGAAATGAATTGGCAAATATGTCCATTCAACCAACTTTGGATGATCTTGGTAAATACTTCAATTGCTTGAATATTTTAATTGTCAGTTGCTATTACGAATTATTCTTGATATTGATTTGTCAAAAATACACAAATGTAGATCAATTAAATTTGGAAGATGACCAAGATAATGATGGACCAAGTAACAATGCTATGGAAGATATGGATACAAATCAAAATGAGGAAAATGTTGATCAAGCTCCTAATTTGCCCTATGAAGATGTTGATGCCGACTTTGAGTTCACCCCTTGGACGTGATTTAATGATTGTGTTATCTTTAACTTGCTCTTATTGATTTAAATTGAGAACATATTTTATACTAGAAACTAGTTTATTAACTCTTCTTTTAGATTATTAGTTATATTTGAGACTTGATATTTGATTATTAATGTTTGTAAGACTCGCATTTTAAGTTTTAAGACTTTATTTCAATTTTATTAATATAATTTTATATTTTTTTAGTAATAACCGGGTTAACTGGGTGAATTAGTGACCCACCGGTTGAACCAATAATCCGGGTTGATTACCGGTTCGGTTCTGATAACTATGCAGCAGATACACCGCCGCTCCTGCTTCCCTCGGCTGCAACGTGATGTCCGTGATGGCTATCCGTGTTGAGATCATGCTGCGCCCGACCCGGCTTCTCTAGAACCGGCCCACCCTCACCGCCTGAAGTAGCGCTCATCCAAATTGGAGTTGCTGTAGTATTTGGGCCTGTAGCCATAGCACAGCCCATATTGCCGCTAATATTGTTTTCAGGCCAGTTTTTGGTTCTATTATTATTTTTGTTGTACCCTTTATGACACCTTTTTGTAGCCCATAATTCAAATTGGCAAAATCCCAAGATACTGTTCTGTCAGAATCTTCTTTATTGCTCATAGAAGCACCCCCCTAAAAATTAGCACTCCTTTCAATAGCCTCATTATTAGGATTGTATGTTACAAATTTGAACTGATTCTCTTTTGAATCTTTATAATTCCACTCGTTTAAAATATTTTCTGGAATTACCATTCTGTCCTCAGCTTTGTCACCCTCCTGCGTCACCGCCATTAGCTGTTCAGTTGCCAGTTCTACGCATCCTAGTGGATTTGTGAGCCTCGTCAATCTATTATCTGCATCTATACGGTTATCTGCAGCATTTTTCTTCTGTTGTTCACAACTTGTGTCACCAACAGCACTATTATCCAACTTGCAACTTATACCATACGTCTCGCGTCCTACCTCCTTTACCAACACATCAAAACCACTTATACCTATTGTAATGTGTATTCATTCATTGATCACGTCCATTAAACAGGTATCAATTTGCACTCGTCCAACACTGAAGGAGTTGCACTCGTCCATTAAACACTTTTTTTAGATCATTGTTACAGAATTCGACCCAAATTAGGGAGAGAATATTTAATTTATAAATTATTTTTTTTGGCAATGCCATCAAGAATAAATCTAAATTAAACAAAATGCACATTACACTAAAAACATCTAGAAACTAACAACCAAAACATAACAAACCTTCAAACAAATAAATAATGAGTAACATAAAATAAGAATGAATCTCTTCATGTCTGTTGATGAACACTTTAAATATTGTGTTTGCCTTGTTTTAATTTTCTCTCAAATGATTTCACCATACTAACCACTCATATCATCTTAATTTCGCCGACTCATTTCATTCATCCAACCAACTTCATTACCGTGCACTTATATTTATGTAATTTACTTTATCCAATAGTTATTGTTTGTCACAACCACACTCTTCCATTCCTTTCTTGCCTTAAAATTTTCAGTGTTCCTATACTTGATCCCGATATTTTGTACCAAATGCTTTATTCTATGAGCTTTATTTCTTATGCTCTATTACTCCCAAGACGTACTTTCCTCCACGTTTAGCCATTTTACTATATTCTTGTTGTCAATAAAGATCACAATGTCTTCTTCTTTGATCTATAATTCCTCCTGTAAAAATTGAAGAACTAATTCCATACTTATAATATAGCTTTATCATCAGATTTTTCAATAATATTCTCTCCCATAAAACACTTTATCATATCTTTTAAGGTAATTACCAACAACAAAATTATTACAGGTAAGAACATAACTTCTTCCATCCTTGTTAACTTGAATCTATCATATTTCTTCTTTTTTATTACACTCCATTGATTTACAAGTATATTAACATGCTGCTAACTGCTATTAATATCAAACACTTTATTTTCAAAAATTTTCATATTTTTACTTTGTCAGATAATCCAAATAATAGTAAAAAAAATCTATGCCACTTATTTTTATATAATCCCATAACATTTTATTGCATTCAATTCTCAAACCAAATCTAAATATTATTGGCACTCATCTATTGTATACATCTTTCTAGGAGTGTTCATAAATCGGATCCGATCCGCGTATCCGCGGTGTTTATCCGAATCCGATACGAAAATTGCGAATATGGATCCGATCCGATAGCGGATCAGATCCGCACACTAATCGGATCGGATTGCGGATTTTGTGTTGGTATCCGCATATCTGCAAAAATAAAGAAATAAATAATTAAATATTCTTTTTATGTTTTATTTCAACTAATAATTATCATATATGTTGTATTATTTTAATTTTTTATTTAAAAAAATAGAAAAAATGAATTTTACTGATAATTTTTTTAATAAAAATAAGCTTTTAAAAATATTTTTGAGTTTTGCGGATATATCCGATATCCGATCCGATCCGATCCGCAAATATGCGGATCGGATCGAATCGAATCGAATCCAAACTTAAAAACTGCGAATATTGGATCCGATCCGATCCGATAATTTTAGTGTGGATCGGATCGAAATTTTGTCCACATCCGATCCGATCCGATCCGCGTTCACCCCTACATGCTCCATTTAAGATTATCTACTATAATTCACTAGAAAAGGAATAATGCAAGAAAAGATGATTTATTATTTCTCGCACTGACTCACAAAGTACACAAGTTCCATCTTCTTAGTTTATTATGCCTCTTCGTTGTAATTTATTTTTGGTATTGAGATCTTCTGAAATCGTAAATTACATCAATATTTTAAATTTTGGTGGTACTAATTTTCTCTAAATATCATAAAAGATGTGCTTTATAGTTGGTATTTTATGATCACTGCTATTTTAAACAACACTTTATAATTTAGTGAAAATAAAATATCTTTCAAATTAACATAAAAAAATAATTTTATTTTAATAAAAGTTACACTAAAAAGTTGTGGAGAAAGTGATGAGTTTGGAAAACTCTAAATTAATATGTGTGATGACTAAACATTATTAAAATTAATTAATTGCAAAATTATTTGATCTGAATTTTTATTCAATACATTGATGATTATAATTTTGCTGCAGGTTTAATCATGGGCCGGAAATAAATGTATTGTGCTAAGCCCAATTTACACTCAGCCTTGGTTTTAATAACAAAAATAAATGTGGCTGTTTTAATGTTACTTGGGCCCAAATAATTTTCTGATCTAAGCCCAAGTGGGTTACATGCTTTCCACTTGCTTTATGCATGTTCCAAATTTTATCAGGAAAGCAAATGTTATTAATGGGCCAAGATCAAATATTGTTGCTACCAAGCCCAATGTTGATTCGAATCCATGAAGCAAATGAAATGCCTAAATGCTTCCAACGGATTCCACTTCATTATTTTGAAGGATTTCAAATTTAATTAATACATTGGAAACATAAGAAAAAGAGAGAAGATTGATTTGATGGCTATTATGACACTACACGCTACTCAACAAAGGGAAGTGGGAAACTTGAATTAACTTTTACATTCTCTCTCTTTGTTCATTGATTATTGTTCAAACCCATTGAATATTTTCTCTTTCTTCTCTCTCACAACTCTTTCTCTCTTCGGTCTTTACTCAGAAAATATTGGCAGCCATGGAAGCAAAAGTAAGCTACCGAGATGAAGAGAAAGCAAGCCTAAAGACCATCACAATGATGGCAAGAAAACATACTAAAATAAAAATGAGCTGTGGCTAAGATATTCACCAAATGTGGTTAGATTTGGTGAGGTTATCTTGAGTCTTTCATGCTCAAAATGGAAGAAGAAGATTCGGCCAGCTAGAGGAGATTCTTGAAGCATGGCTTGTCTTCGATTCTGCTCAACCACCACAGGAAGTAGCTAGAGTGGCGAAGTGATGGTTGAAGGCAGAGATTGAAGCAGATGAAGTCATCATCATCATGAAGCATCAAGGGCCAGAATTCCATCTTGGAGAGCAAGCCAAGGATGGAGAGCTCGGATTGATGAAGGGTGATGATCAAGAAAGGACTAGAGGTAATTGCATGTTGGTTAATGCATGGTTATCTCTTCTCTCTCTATGTGGCCGAACCGGTTTGTTGAAGGAGGAAGAAGTTGGTTCAGTTTTGGCTTCAATAAGTGGAGGCTCCCCTCTTCTATATTAAGGGTGGACAGCCATTGTTTGAAGCAAGGAGAAAAATTGAGAGTGCAAGGCACAGAGTTCTCAGAGCTACCTGAGCTAACAGTTTTCTCTTCTCCTTCAATGTATTCAGTTTTGTATTTTTCTGTTTAATTTTGTCATGTCTTGAGTCTCATGGTAAAAGGCAAACAGTGAGGTTTGTAATGAAAAAGCCATAGAGCGGAAAAAGGCAGAGAGTGCAAAATTAAAAGAAAAAGCCATAGGTGTCTTAGAGTTCCTCTGTTCATCTATGTTGTGTTTCATGATTCTGTGGGAATCCCCTTGTAAGTTGGGTTAGCACTTTACAAGTTGTAATCTGTTTGATTATAGTGAAATTCCATCATTGTTGTGATGGAGACTGGATGTAGGCTGCACTGCACTTAGCAGCCGAACCAGGATATATCTTGGTGTGATTTTCTTCCTCTCCTACTTCATTTCTGTTTTCTACTGCACAGGAGCAAAAACAAAAAATGTCTCGTGCCAAGTGACGAGACAAAATGAAAATGTCTCGTGGCTAGGGACGAGCTAAAAACAGAAAAGTCTCCTCTGAATCCAGCAAGTGTTAGCAAAAAAAAAAAAGGGGCTAAGATTCAACCCCCCCTTCTCTTAGCCACTGAAACCATCAATTGGTATCAGAGCTTGGTCTCAAAGAGATCAAGCTTTGCAGCTTGGAGTAAAGATCCTCATGGCGGAAAACAGTGGCGCAAATGTGGTGTCTTATAATCTAACTGAAGGACAATCAAGCAACAGACCCCCTCTTTTCAATGGGAAAAACTATACCTATTGGAAGGAGAGGATGAAGATATTCGTACAAGCAGTGGATTACAGACTTTGGAAGATTATCCTCGAAGGGCCTAAATTTCCAACTACCACAAGTGCAGAAGGAGTTGTTTCTATCAAACCAGAAGCAAGATGGACCGAGGAAGATAGGAAGAAGGTGGAGTTAAATGCCAAGGCAATAAATCTGCTCAATTGTGCTATCAGCTTTGAGGAGTACCAACGGGTATCAAGATGCACAACGGCAAAGGAAATCTGGGACAAATTGCAAATCACCCATGAAGGAACCACCATTGTCAAGAAGACTCGGGCAGATATGCTAAACAGAGAATATGAAACGTTTGCAATGAAGGAAGGAGAGTCCATTGATGAACTCTTTGAACGTTTCAATGCTATCATTGTTGGCTTAGATGCTCTGGGAATTACACATTCTGATTCTGTGCTAGTGAGAAGAGTGTTGAGATGTCTCACAAAAGAGTGGGAGACTAAAGCTTTAATTATTTCTGAGAGTAGTAGCCTAGACTCCATAACACTTGATGATTTGAGAGGAAATCTTCTTGCTTTTGAAAATACCTATTTGAAAAAAGATACAAAAAAGAAAGGAATTGCATTTTCTTCTGTGACTAACCCCCTGGATGATGAATCCAGTGATAACTCTTCTGAAAATGAGTTTGTTTTATTTGCAAAAAAATTCAGGAAAATGGCTAAGCTCAGAGGCAAAGGCAGCAGCACAAGGAAAGTGAAGAAAGACCTCAGCAAGGTAACTTGCTACAATTGCAAGGAAATGGGGCATTTCAAATCTGATTGTCCCAAGCTGAAGAAGGAGGAAAAGCCAAAAAGAGGAAAGAAGAAAGGACTGATGGCCACATGGGAAGACTTGGAGAATGATTCTGATGATGATGATGAAGAAACCGAGACCAAGTCACAAACATGTCTCATGGCAGACCACATAGATCAGGTAGTCTTTCATAACCCTAACACTGAAGATCTCCATCTTATGATAGACCACCTTTCTGAAAAAATAAGATGTTTTCTGCTGGAAAATCAAGAACTTGAACAGCAAATTACCATTCTTAAGGCCGAAAACAGTTTTCTAAAAGAAAAAGTGAGAGAGGCCGAAACTGCTTGTGATCTTGTTGAAGAAAATAAGCAGTTAAGAGCCCAAGTTAGGAGCTGTGAAAGTAACCATTGTGTTCTTGCATATGTGGACTGTTTTAAACAAAATGAAGAGTTGCTTAAAAAGGTTAAAAGACTTGAGGAAGACTTAGCCAAATTTACACAAAGTTCTGAAAGTTTAAATCACATCTTGGCTAGTCAAAAACCTCTTTATGATAAGGCTGGGTTGGGGTTTCATAAATCTGAAAATTCACATTTTGAAAATATTGCTTCATCTTCTAATGACATAAGATTTCAAGATCCCACCTACTTTAACAAAAAGGCAACTCCAAGATTTTGTAGACTATGCAATCGGAATGGACACTTTCCCATTCAATGCTTTTTCAGTGAAAGAATGGTTGGTAACAAGGTTTATAAAATTGTTTTTGATTACAATGGCTTAGGACATAGAAGATGGTTTAACGTAAAAGGATCCAAAAAGATTTGGATACCTAAGGTTACTTAAGCATTGTTTTGTAGGTGTGCCTAGCATCCCAAAGGAAAGAAAATGTGTGGTATATGGACAGCGGATGCTCTAGGCATATGACCGGAAAGGCAACCTTCTTCATAAAGCTTGATGACTATGATGGAGGACTTGTCACTTTCGGTGATGATGCAAAAGGAAAAATTGTGGCTGTTGGGAAAGTTGGTAAAAACTTTTCTTCTTGCATAAATGATGTTCTCCTTGTACATGGCTTGAAACATAATTTGCTTAGTGTTAGTCAACTTTGTGATTTGGGTTTTGAAGTTATCTTTAAGAAATCTGTTTGTTTAGTTGTGTGTGAAAAAACTGGGAATGTTCTTCTTGAAGCTAAAAGATGTAACAATGTGTATGGATTAACTCTTGAGGATTTAAAGGAACAAAATGTAACATGCTTCACATCTTTTGAATCTGAAAAATGGCTTTGGCATAGAAAGTTGGGACATGCTAGCATGTATCAAATTTCTAAGTTAGTCAAAAGAAATTTGGTTAGAGGAATCCCAAACATCAAGTTTGATAAGGATCTTACTTGTGACGCTTGTCAATTAGGCAAACAAGTAAAATCCTCTTTTAAATCAAAAGATGGAATCTCAACCAAAAGGCCATTGGAAATGTTACATATTGATCTTTTTGGTCCTACTAGAACTCAAAGCTTAGGAGGTAAACATTATGGTCTTGTGGTGGTAGATGATTATTCTAGATTTGGTTGGGTACTTTTCCTTGCTCATAAGAATGATGTTTTTCATGCTTTTTCCACCCTTTGTAAGAAAATTCAAAATGAAAAGGATTTGAAAATTGCCCATTTAAGAAGTGATCATGGAAGAGAATTTGAAAATCAAGATTTTGAAAAATTCTGTGATGACTTAGGGATTTCTCATAACTTTTCATGTCCTAGAACCCCCCAACAAAATGGGGTAGTTGAAAGAAGGAATAGAAGCCTTCAAGAAATGACTAGGGCTATGTTATGTGAGAGTGAAATTCCTAAATTCCTATGGGCTGAGGCTGTGAACACAGCATGTTATATTTTGAATAGAACAATCATTAGAAAAGGGTTAAAGAAAACACCTTATGAGTTATGGAAAGGAACCCCTCCAAATCTTAAGTACTTTCATATTTTTGGATGCAAATGCTTTGTGCTTAATAATAAAGAAAACCTTGGAAAATTTGATCCAAAATCATATGAAGGAATGTTTGTTGGATATTCCACCACAAGCAAGGCCTATAGAGTTTATCTCAAGGAGCATAGGACAATAGAGGAATCCATACATGTTACTTTTTGTGATTCTAACTTAGTTCCCAGTATTGTGAAGGATATTGATTCAGATTGTGAAGAGGCTGCAACAAGTAAAGAAAATCCCAAATCTGTACAAAATGAAGAATCTGTCAGCCCGGTTTTATCTCGTCAGATTGTAGGAGAAACTTCCAATTTATCTCCTGAGCAGACACGAGAAACTGAAACAGTGAGACCACCAGAAGTTCATCAAAGTTCAACACCTGGCCGAAAACCTAGAGAATGGAAGTCTATGAGGGGTTATCCTCATGACTTCATCATTGGTGATCCCTCTCATGGTGTAACAACAAGATCCTCCACCAAAAGGCAAACCGAACCTAGCAACTTAGCTCTCTTGTCACAAATGGAGCCCAACAATGTCAAACAAGCTCTTGAAGATCCATCATGGGTCAAAGCCATGCAAGAGGAGCTAGCTCAATTTGACAAGAATGAGGTTTGGACATTAGTACCTTATTCGGATGGTATGAAGGTAACGGGTACTAAGTGGGTCTTTAAAAATAAACTTGGTGAGGATGGACAAGTTGTTCGTAACAAGGCTAGATTAGTGGCCCAAGGTTACGATCAAGAAGAGGGTATAGATTTTGATGAGTCTTTTGCTCCGGTAGCTAGAATGGAAGCAATTCGGTTGCTTCTTGCCTATGCCGCCCATAAAGGTTTCAAAATGTTTCAAATGGATGTTAAGTGTGCTTTCCTTAATGGCTTTATTGATAGAGAAGTGTATGTGGCACAACCCCCCGGTTTTGAACATAAAGAGTTTCCAAATCATGTTCTTAAATTATCTAAGGCTCTTTATGGGCTTAGACAAGCTCCAAGAGCTTGGTATGAAAGGCTTAGTGCCTTCTTGTTGGAAAATCAATTTCAAAGGGGTACCACCGACACTACTTTATTTATTAAAGCATCTAATGATGACATACTTCTTGTTCAAGTTTATGTTGATGACATTGTATTTGGATCGGCCAACATTTCCTTGTGTGAAGAGTTTGGAAAACTCATGACTAGTGAGTTTGAAATGAGTTTAATGGGAGAGCTTATCTTCTTTCTTGGCCTCCAAATTAAACAAACTCCTAGTGGTACTTTTATTTACCAAGGAAAGTATGCAAAAGAACTTATCAAAAAGTTTGGCCTAGAAAATTCCAAAGCAATGAGTACACCAATGCATCCCAACACAAAACTTGAAAAGGATGATGATGGTCAAGATATGGATGAAACAAGGTATAGAGGAATGATAGGTTCACTCATGTACCTTACCTCCTCTAGACCAGATATTGTTCAAAGTGTGGGTGTATGTTCAAGATTTCAATCTCACCCAAAAGAATCCCATCTTACGGCTGTTAAACGCATCATTAGATACATTAAGGGAACTTGTGATTATGGCTTGTGGTATCCTAAATCTGATGAATTTTGTGCAGTAGGGTTTTGTGATGCAGATTATGCGGGAGATAGAGTGGATAGAAGAAGCACGTCAGGCATGTGTTGCTTCCTTGGAAGCTCTCTCAACATGTGGTCAAGCAAGAAACAAGCCACAGTGGCTTTATCCACCGCTGAAGCAGAATATATTTCCGCATCTGCATGTTGCACTCAATTAATTTGGTTAAAAACACAATTGGAAGATTACAAATTAAAAATCAATAGTATACCCCTATTTTGTGATAATATGAGTGCAATAAATATTTCAAAAAAATCCTGTTTTGCACTCAAGAACTAAGCACATTGAGATAAAATATCATTTTATTAGGGAACATGTGCAAAAGGGTACTATTGATATTCAATTTGTAAAATCAGAAGACCAAATTGCTGATATTTTTACAAAACCCCTCTGTGAAGACAGATTCTGCACCTTGAGAAAAAGATTGGGAATGTTTGATTTAAGTTTTATTGAAAATTTGTGAATATTTGATTCTGTTCAGTTTTGTCTCGTAGGTTTGGACGAGATAAAAAAAACGCAAGCTTGATGGAGGAGCTCTGTTCAGGGGGAGGCAACACAAATTTAAATTCTTCTGGGCCCCGCCTAATAAATTCTGACCCCACCATGGCAGTTTAGTTAGTTATTCCTTCCTTGAAAAAATAAAATCACAAAATTTTTTAGATTGTCTTTTCAAATCTAGTTGGAAGATACATGTTGTCAAATCATATCTTCTCCTTCCAACTAAATCCCTTGATTCAAGGAAAAACTCCCTCTTTATCACTTTTTGAAACTCCCATTTGGATAATAACCGTGCCATTATGGTCATTAACCTCCCATCATCTCTCTCCAATCCTCATTTATTGCACCTCTAACCTCCTTCCATCCTCCTCTCATTCGGCCATCACCCCTTCATATTCAACCCCTCATTCATCCACCATGAAAAAGAAAACCGCTGTTAGGCGAAGTAGCCGAACCCCCATTCCAAAAAACCCACCTTTCTCATCACCTCCAACCCATACACATATCCATCTCCATTCTACCTCATCCTCTTCTCAGTCACCACCCTCCAAGAAAACCGAAACCATGCGCCGAAAGGTTATTGCTCAGAAAACCTCAGGGAGAGGCAAGACAGGGAAGAACAAGCAACCAAATGTTGAAGAAGATGAAGAAGCATCTCAGACTACTCCACCTCCATCACCACCAAAAAGATCTACCTCTCATGCGAAAAGCTCTCACAAGAAACAGAAAACCTTTACTCTGCATGACACAAGCGAACCTCCCAATCTGGAATCTCTAGAGTTCAAAAACAAATTCCACAAAACTCATTCACATTTTGATCCTTCCCGCTTCCACTCATGTGCCTTCTATGAATTTCACAAAGACGTTCTTCTGCAGCGCAATCTCTGCCCCTCTTACTTGGTGAACCTTCCAAATCTTGCCACCAAAGGAATGAACTTTTCGTCTTTGTTTGATGCTCTGAAATGGACTCCTCTGACTCACATTCAGAAATTGGTATACCCGGGGCTGGTCCGGGAATTTTATGCAAACATGCGCCTGATTGGTGGGTCAATCCACTCTTATGTCAAGCGTGTTTACATAACCCTCACTCCTCAAACCATTGGTGCTGCCCTTGGGTATGAAGATGAGGGACCAAAGGTTTATATGGTTGATAAATGGGATGATCAAGTGGGAGTTACTCAACAAATTGTAATGCAACACATCTGTGCCAACCTGTCCGGGCTTGATGGATTAATCCCAACTCACAAATCCCTCGGCCCAGAGAACTCTCTGTTACACCGTATCATCACTCATATCATCACTCCTCAAAGTGGTTCTCATCATAGAGTAACAGTTTCTGACTCTATCATCCTCTTTGCTCTTATTACTTCCACTCCAATTTCATTTGCTTATATTATGACACGTCATATGTGGGAAGCAGTAAGAAGCACAAAAAAGGCTAATCTTCCTTATGGCATGTTTCTTACATGTATATTTGAATATTTTAAGGTTGATTTGTCTAATGAATCTGTTGAGAACAAAGTGTCACAGATTAAAGGAGGAGGAGTTTCGAACAAGAAAAGCAAGAAATCTGTTGCCTCCGAACCCTCTCTAAGCGATTTGGAAAGCCACCCTGAACCCTCAAAGGTGTCGGCATCCATCAGGGAGACTCTCAGTGAATTCCGCAATATGTCCAAATTAATGCTTAAGTCAAGCAAGGCTGCCCGGAAACTGGCGTATGCAAATGAGAAAGCCTGGAGGAAGTGCTATGAAAGGGTCGGTTTCATGATTCAAACCTTTGATGATGAAATGGGAACAGGAGATTCTGAAGATGATTCTGGTTCTGAGTTCAATGTTTCTGATGATTAGTGACTATTCCTCTACTTTTATTTGATATTGGCAACAATAGGCTCAATCCTTCTTTTGTTTTTTGTAAAGGCATGACTTGATACTCCCTGCCGTATGATACTCTGAACAATTACTGCTTTGTTATAAATATTATGTATTGCTCATGTCTCTTGTTGCAGGTTTTTATGCCCCTTGATGCCAAAAGGGGGAGGAAATTTAGATTCCAAAATTGAAATTGGAATAAAACAGGGGCTGAAAAACAGGGGATAACAGGGGCTGAAAAACAGGGGATAAGGGTTGAAATTTTCAAATTGAAAATTCATGATTACCCTTATTCAAAGAAAGCATGTTTCTATTATATTTCCTGCTGTATGTACTGCATTTGGCATTTGGTTTACTATGATGTTTGATATATTGATGCCTGGCTGATGGTTCATCTTTGATAAACCTGTTGGTTTGAAAATTTACATTTGGCAGTTCCTTTAAACTGTGTTATCTAACATCTGCCATGCTTTGATGTGCTATTATGTGTTTCAAAAATATTTTCCTTATTTTGAATGACATTGCTCTGATATCTGGACTGGAAAATATTTGGAAATTTTCTGAACAACACTGGTTTGTGTTCTGTTGATATGTGTAAGTTTGAGCAGAAAATCAAATTATTGATAACAAATGAGTTTTGATTATCATCCAACTCTGCTCATAAATCAAGCATTTAGCATCATGTAATAAATATGCTAAATAACATTGTTATTTGAAGCTTGATTAAAATTGTTACAGGTTAATGCTTCCCTTGGTAAAAACAGCATATATTAAGGGGGAGCAATGTGACAATTTGAAAGGGGGAGAAATACAAATTTAAAGGGAGTACTCTTACTCAATTTTAAATTTCTTTCCATTTCAATTTTAATATTGTTTGTCATCAAGGGGGAGATTGATGAGTTTGGAAAACTCTAAATTAATATGTGTGATGACTAAACATTATTAAAATTAATTAATTGCAAAATTATTTGATCTGAATTTTTATTCAATACATTGATGATTATAATTTTGCTGCAGGTTTAATCATGGGCCGGAAATAAATGTATTGTGCTAAGCCCAATTTACACTCAGCCTTGGTTTTAATAACAAAAATAAATGTGGCTGTTTTAATGTTACTTGGGCCCAAATAATTTTCTGATCTAAGCCCAAGTGGGTTACATGCTTTCCACTTGCTTTATGCATGTTCCAAATTTTATCAGGAAAGCAAATGTTATTAATGGGCCAAGATCAAATATTGTTGCTACCAAGCCCAATGTTGATTCGAATCCATGAAGCAAATGAAATGCCTAAATGCTTCCAACGGATTCCACTTCATTATTTTGAAGGATTTCAAATTTAATTAATACATTGGAAACATAAGAAAAAGAGAGAAGATTGATTTGATGGCTATTATGACACTACACGCTACTCAACAAAGGGAAGTGGGAAACTTGAATTAACTTTTACATTCTCTCTCTTTGTTCATTGATTATTGTTCAAACCCATTGAATATTTTCTCTTTCTTCTCTCTCACAACTCTTTCTCTCTTCGGTCTTTACTCAGAAAATATTGGCAGCCATGGAAGCAAAAGTAAGCTACCGAGATGAAGAGAAAGCAAGCCTAAAGACCATCACAATGATGGCAAGAAAACATACTAAAATAAAAATGAGCTGTGGCTAAGATATTCACCAAATGTGGTTAGATTTGGTGAGGTTATCTTGAGTCTTTCATGCTCAAAATGGAAGAAGAAGATTCGGCCAGCTAGAGGAGATTCTTGAAGCATGGCTTGTCTTCGATTCTGCTCAACCACCACAGGAAGTAGCTAGAGTGGCGAAGTGATGGTTGAAGGCAGAGATTGAAGCAGATGAAGTCATCATCATCATGAAGCATCAAGGGCCAGAATTCCATCTTGGAGAGCAAGCCAAGGATGGAGAGCTCGGATTGATGAAGGGTGATGATCAAGAAAGGACTAGAGGTAATTGCATGTTGGTTAATGCATGGTTATCTCTTCTCTCTCTATGTGGCCGAACCGGTTTGTTGAAGGAGGAAGAAGTTGGTTCAGTTTTGGCTTCAATAAGTGGAGGCTCCCCTCTTCTATATTAAGGGTGGACAGCCATTGTTTGAAGCAAGGAGAAAAATTGAGAGTGCAAGGCACAGAGTTCTCAGAGCTACCTGAGCTAACAGTTTTCTCTTCTCCTTCAATGTATTCAGTTTTGTATTTTTCTGTTTAATTTTGTCATGTCTTGAGTCTCATGGTAAAAGGCAAACAGTGAGGTTTGTAATGAAAAAGCCATAGAGCGGAAAAAGGCAGAGAGTGCAAAATTAAAAGAAAAAGCCATAGGTGTCTTAGAGTTCCTCTGTTCATCTATGTTGTGTTTCATGATTCTGTGGGAATCCCCTTGTAAGTTGGGTTAGCACTTTACAAGTTGTAATCTGTTTGATTATAGTGAAATTCCATCATTGTTGTGATGGAGACTGGATGTAGGCTGCACTGCACTTAGCAGCCGAACCAGGATATATCTTGGTGTGATTTTCTTCCTCTCCTACTTCATTTCTGTTTTCTACTGCACAGGAGCAAAAACAAAAAATGTCTCGTGCCAAGTGACGAGACAAAATGAAAATGTCTCGTGGCTAGGGACGAGCTAAAAACAGAAAAGTCTCCTCTGAATCCAGCAAGTGTTAGCAAAAAAAAAAAAGGGGCTAAGATTCAACCCCCCCTTCTCTTAGCCACTGAAACCATCAGAAAGAAAATAAAATAAAGAACGAATAACACATGAAGGACTTCAAGCTGGTTACAAGTGGTGGAATAAACAGACTAAGATTTGAGATAAGATTCAGCTCAAGCTAGTTAGCTAAATGCCTTACCAGAAAAAATCATATAGCTCAAACTCCAAACTTATTCTCAAAGTATTATCAATCTTTTCAGCAAACGCCAGATCTTTTCAAATGTCATAATTCACTAATTAAAATTTAGATAATCCTTAAATTTGAACTAAACATATTAGACAGGGAGGATGCTCCTATAAAGACGCGTAAAACGTCTCTTTATAAAGATACTTATGTGTCGTATTATTATTGGACGTATTAATGAATCGGTTATTTTTTAATTTATTAACAAATTAGAATAAAATCGATTTTTTTATAACAATAACAATAAACCGAATTGTTATCAGATTCGTTCGAACCGACCAATTTACAAAATCCACTAGACCATGGTTTTTTTTTTTTAAACAAAAATCAGGGATATTTTTGTCTTTTTATCAAAAAATTTTAACATGATTCGGTTCAAATTGTGTAAATCGATCGGATCAAATCGAGTCTAATAATTATGATGCGGACAATTGGGTTTAGTATTGTTGCTATAATAAACCGATTTTGTTCTGGTTTATTAAAAAATAAATTATTAACCGGTTTAATAAAGATGTCCAATAATATTGTAGCATATGTAAACGTCTTTTAAAAAATATATTTTTAGTGTCTTTATCAAAATGGTCTCCATTAGGTATATCAAACTTTTTTTTAATGAGAATGGGGGGGGGGTGTGTCAAAAACCCCAAACAAGAAGAAACAAAAACAGCAAAACAAAACTAGGAGCCCCTAGGACGCATACAGCCAAAGCAATCTAAATCTAAGGCCAAAGTTATATCAGGAGGGGGCACATCATAAACATGGAGGCCAAGGGGAAGAGTCTGTCCTTTTTTTGCAAGGATGTCTACGACATAATTCGCTTCTCGCATAGTATGGGTCATTCAGAGATAGTCAGACGTTGAGCTTGAATGTTGATATCTGCGAGGAGTGATGCACATGTGTGTCTTGTAGCGCAACCACTCTTCACGAGCTCCAAAACTGATGTAGAATCCGTTTCAACAATGATTTGGTGGAAGTTCTTTGCCACTGCAATTTGAAGGCCATGCACAACTCCCCAAATTTTAGCTTGCATTATGGAGCAACTACCCAAATTGCAAGAGAAACCAGCAATATATCACCCCAAGTGATCTCTAAAAACTCCCCCACATGCTGCATTATTCTGATTTTCATAAAAAGAGCCATCAACATTGAGTTTAATAACATCTTCTGCAGGAGGGAACCAGCGGATGAGGTTGTTGTGGGCTGGATTGGTCTGCTTCGTTTTCCACTGATTCTCCATAACTCTAAGGTATTCCTCATATCTCGCTTTAATATTGATTAAAGCCAAGGTAGAAGGAATCAACCTATTCTCAAACACCAAACTGTTTCAACAGAACCACAGGTGGGAAGTCGCGTAACCAAACAAATTTGACCATTTTGTTTCTTTCGATATATTGCTTAAAAGCCAGTTCGAAAGATCAAAGCCGAAGAATGAAGGTGGTTGACCTGAAGGAAGGAGATTGCACCAGATGCTCTTGGCAAAGAAGCAGTCATGAAGGACATGTAAAGTGGATTCTTCATTGCTGCTACACCTGGGGCAGCGATTATCACTTGTCATGTGTCGTCTCTTCCTTGCTGCATTAGTAAGGATAGCGTCATGGGCCACTAACCATAGGAACATGCGGATGCGTTCTGGGCCTTTCCACTTCCAAACAAGGCTGAAGATGTTGTTGGGTTGACTGGTGGTGTCTTGAATATCTTGATAAGCCGATTGAAGTTTGAAAGATCCATCTGAGGTGAGCGTCCAAGCGATTTGGTCTTTCTCCTTCCAAGGGGATGGTGGGGCCAATGCATTGATCTTTTTGACAATATCGTCCGGGAGCCATTCGTTAATCCACTCGATGTCCCAATCCCCTGAAATAGACAGAAAATCCGTGAGGGAGCTATTATAATCAATAGTATCAATACTTACCTGATGAACATGCTTATCCAGGCTCCCTAAATTAGGCACCCAATTATGTTTCCAGAAATTGATTTTCGAGCCATCCCCAATCCACCAAATGGTGTTTTTTTTTTTTTTTTACATTTTCTTAGTTTTCGCAAACTCCTTTCCACAGATTTGAGTTATTCTGTTTTCGCTCTACTCTCGGGATAATGTCTTCACCTCCTCCATATTTGGATCGCAGAACCCTAGCCCAAAGAGAATCATTCTTCTCAATGAGGCCCCAACCCACTTTCATCATGAAGGCTCGATTGAGAGTACGAGCATGACGAATGCCCAATCCACCATTATTTTTATGCTCGCCACCTTTTCTCCAACTCAAGCGATGATTCTTTTTTGATTGAGTGATTTCTCCCCAGAGAAAATTCTTGCATTTACAGTCAATAGCATTACAAGTAGTAGAGAGAAGTGAGGCAGTTTGCATAGTGTATGATGGAATAGAAGAAATGACAGATTTTACCATGGTGTTTCTTCCTGCCAAGGAGAGGGATGAAGCCTTCCAAGGGTTGAGTCTTGTGTTGAGTTTGCTAATGATATCATCGAAAGTACTACCATACACCTTATTATGATGGAGAGAAACTCCAAGATATTTTCTCAAGTTGTCCGTTCTGGCGAAGCCCAAGGCATCACTGATCTCTTCTCTGATGGGGCCCCCAACATTGCTAGAAAAGAAGATACGAGTTTTTTCCTGGCTAACCGTTTGTCCAGAGCTCTCACAGAAGGCATTAAGACATCTTTTTATAACACTAGCTTGGTCCATATTAGCCTCAACAAAAAGAATTAAGTCGTCTACAAAGCATAGGTGAGATAGTGCCGGACCCCGTCTCTTGATGCGAATCGGCTTCCAAAAACCGTGATTGACCGCACAGTTAATAAGCTGAGATAGGCGTTCAATGCACAAGTAAAAAATGTAAGGAGATATTGGGTCCCCTTGTCGAATACCCCTTGTTGGTTTAAACTCCTCCAATTCTTCACCATTCCAAAGAACTCGCATTCTTGTGGAAGAGATACAAGAGAGAATAAGTTCAATAGTATTGGAAGGAAGCCCAATGTCCTTTAAAGTATCCTCCACAAAAGACCATTTGAGCTTATCATATGCCTTTTCGAGGTCGATCTTGATCGCCATCCATCCCTGCCTCCCTTTTTTATTTCTCATGGAGTGGATTACTTCCTGTGTAATGATAATGTTATCTGAATTTTGTCTTCCTGGCACAAAGCTGCATTGGGTGGGACTAACTAGCTTCTCCATGATTCTTCTCATACGACTAGCCAGAATTTTAGTAACAATCTTGTACGAAACATTACATAGGCTTATGGGGCTCATTTGTTTGAGGTTAGACACAGAATCTACCTTTGGTATAAGAGTGATGAGGGTCTCATTCAGCTCACTGACGTGCTTGGGATTGTGGAAGACAGTTTGGATCAACCTACAGAGGTCAGGTCCGACTTTATCCTAATACTGTTGGTAAAAAACAACTTGTATGCCATCCCTGCCTGGCGCTTTTAGGCTCCCAATACCAAATAAAGTATCTTTAATCTCCTGGTGCATCACTTCACCACCCAAGATATTAAGCTCAATAATGCTAAGAGTCGGAAATTCATTTTGTAGCACATAGGGAGGGTTATTACTGGTATCTTGGTAGAGATTCAAGAAAAAAAAGAAAGCAAGCTGCTCCAAATCGTTTTTCTTAGTGACCCAAGTACCATCATCATTTTGTAAGGCAAGAACTCTGTTTCTTCTTCTTCGAATCATCGTATACCCATGGAAGAACTTGGTATTACGATCGCCAAATTCGATCTAATTATTCCGAGATTTTTGGAACCACAACAATTCCTCCTGAACAAGCACTTCTTCATATTCTTTGCATAGCCGAAATTGCAGATCCTCTATGTAGTGGTTGACTCCATTAGAGAGGAAATTTGCAATGCCTTGAAGTCGAAAGGGAATTCTTTTTTTTCTTTTGAAAATATTTCCAAAAACTGAATTGTTCCAATCCTTGAGAGCTCTCTGGAAATTGTGAACACTGTTTGACCAAGAACTTTCAAACTTCCAATAGTTTCTAACCATGCCACCAAATTCTGGGTGGTGTAGCCAAGCTGCAAGGAAGCGAAACGGTCTTTTCTTTCCATTACCCATACTGTTTTAAGATAATTGAAGGCAAAGGGGGGCATGATCTGATTTGAGCATAGGCAAATGTTTAATGCAGGCCTCAGGGAATTGGATTTTCCAATCTAAATTTCCCAAAGCACGGTTCAGCCTGATCACTAGGTTACCCCTTTTCCAGGTAAAAAGGCCAGCCCACAAACCCAAAATCAATCAGAAACACAATTCTGAAAGTCAGAGCAAGTGCCAGAGTCATTTTTAATAGCACCTCCGTGTCTTTCATGGTCATGTAAAGTAGCATTGAAATCACCAATTAAGCACCAGGGAGCATTAATGTTCTCAGCCAGATTCCTCAAATTATTCCACAAAAATTTTCTGTTTACTTTTTGGGGACTACCATAAATGGCTGTGAGTAACCAAGTGGTAGAATTATTACAAGAGACCAAAAGATGAATGAATTGTCTATTATGGCCAAGGATGTCAACCTTCCAAATACTTGAATCTCAAAGAGCCCATATACCGCCGGAGTGGCCACTTGCTTCCTCCGCAAAGCAACCATTAAATCCTAATTTATTTCTAACATCTTTCCCTCGATCCCCACTTAAATGAGTTTCAAATAAGAGAAGAAAATTAGCATCAAATTCATGCCTTAAATCTCTAATAAGATAAGGAAAGGTTTTAGCACCAGCACCTCTACAATTTCAGCTAATAATATTCATAAGGAAGACATAACAAAAGTAGGTTATGAAAAACCTGGAAATCATCTCTGGGAATTCGCCTTTTGCTTCAGGCCAATCCGATTTCGGGATAAGCTCCCCTCTTTATTTTTTACTGTTGGTAAAATAATCACCTGTCCATCAGGTGGTTTGCTCGGCTGGCTAATCGTGGTTTGCTCCATCATGACGCCATCAGATGTGGAACTTTCGGTCATTCTGCGCTTGGGGAGATCAGTTCTTACAAGGTTCCGATCAATGGACTTTTCGGGCTCCTTTATTGCTAGATATGCCTCTGTTTGCTCTTGCTGAAGGTGACGCATGCTCTCATGCATCACTAATTTCATAGCTTCTACTTCTAGGTTCCTGCACTTTGACCTCTGGGGAGAGGGGTTTCAATTGCATCATCGTGAATGGCTACCTGTTTTCCCTGATTCTGGACTTTATGAGGAATAGACTTCTCATTCCTTGTAACTCCTATTTTGACATTTGGGCCACTCTTGTGACTAGCTTGGTTTTTTGAAGCATTAATCTTAAGGGATTTTTTTCTCAAGACTTGTCCTTTGTCTAACCCACCTTGGGCCTTAACAAATAAAAGCCCATTATCCTTTAGTCCATTTTCCTTTTCTCCATTTGGGTTTTCATGAGATAAATTCCCTTGACTAAATCCCCATAATGGTCCCCAAGATTGACGCCGTGCACCAAAATTGTCCCTGAGATTCCAATTGCACCAATTACGTCCCTGAAATTGGAAAATTTGCACCATAGTGGTCCCTGACCCGTTTTCCGTTAACGGCGCGCTGACGTGGCTTGATGACGTGGATTTTTGGTGACACGTGTCACCTCATGGTTTGGCCACGTGTAACGATATGATGATGTGTCATTCAACGACACGTGGCAAGCTGAATATGGATGGGTATGCCACGTGTCACAATGCTATTTTGCCACGTGTCAGATTATGCCACGTGTCGCAATGCTATTTGTCCACGTGTCATCCACGATGTCATCGTTACATGTGCACCAAATTGGTCCCTTACTTTGCATCTAATGACTCATTTTAGTCCCTGAAATTGAATATCGTGCACCAAATTAGTCCCTTCATCAGTTTTTTCTCATTTTTTTATAAATTTAAAATTTTTAATATTTTTTTATACACTAATTTTAATAATATTTTTTATTATACATATTTTATAATAAATTTTTTAATTAATAATGTTAACTTGTATTATTGGTGTACATGTTAACTAAAACCAAAACTTTATTATTGCCTCTTGTGTTTATTTGTATCTGTTTTAATATTGTTCAAGTCATAGTTATAATAAGTACTTATATTAATTAATAGTGTAATATATGAAAAAGCCGCCTAACAAGTTATAGATAAAATGAATTATTATAATCGACAGTATAAATCTATCTTATTAATTTAGTGAGAAGTTAATTATATAGGAAATCGGACATTCTTAAAATGGATGGAAATAATAAATTTATATTAGTTAATAAGTGTCTTATCAAGTATTCCTAAAATATTTATTAAAGTGTTAAATATTAAAAAAATTGTATTAAGGAATATTATTAGGCAACTACTCCCATGAAAATGCCAAAAACATCTTCTCATGATGATCCTTGTTTAAAAAGTGTAATTTATTTATTTAGCAACACTTTAAATAAAGGTAACACTTTTACTTCAAATAAAATCAAGCCCTATAATCTATCATCCAATGGTCAAAATGATGTATCTTCACATGAAGATAATCATTAAATCTTCATTGGAGTAGATACCATATTATTAAACTCTTAACTTACACTCTTTATTAAATTAATATCAATATGTCACATAATTCTTTTAATAAAATATCGTAGAAAAAAAATTGTATAATTAAAACTAATATTTTAAAAATATTTTATAAAAACACTTGTATTTAAATAACTTGTGAAAAGATAAAATTAAAATTAGTGTATTCAAATATATAATAAGAATTTTAAATTTATAAAAAAATGAGAAAAAACTGATGAAGGAACTAATTTGGTGCACGATATTCAATTTCAGGGACTAAAATGAGTCACTAGATGCAAAGTAAGGGACCAATTTGGTGCACATGTAACGATGACATCGTGGATGACACGTGGACAAATAGCATTGCGACACGTGGCATAATCTGACACGTGGCAAAATAGCATTGTGACACGTGGCATACCCATCCATGTCAGCTTGCCACGTGTCGTTGACTGACATATCATCATATCGTTACACGTGGCCAAACCATGAGGTGACACGTGTCACCAAAAATCCACGTCATCAAGTCACGTCAGTGCGCCGTTAACGGAAAACAGGTCAGGGACCACTATTGTGCAAATTTTCCAATCTCAGGGACGTAATTGGTGCAATTGGAATCTCAGGGATAATTTTGGTGCACGGCGTCAATCTCGGGGACCATTATGGGAATTTAGTCAAATTCCCTTCCTCGTAAAGGGCGTTAAAGCGTGACCCCCCTTCCAAATAAATGGCTTCCTGATTAGTCTCCCTTTCTATATTAGAATTGGAATCATAATCATAATGAGCTCCTTTCTTTTTAGGAAAGGAAATATCTTTTTTCCTTCTAATTGGCCTTTTAACTAGTATCCATGGGCCAAAATCCGAAGAGTCTTTAACACTAGGCTCCTATGCATTAATTCCTGGATTATTATTTCCCTTTTGGTCTTTCTCACTGTCAACAGTAGCTCTTTCCCCAGTCGTCTCTTTTGGTCTTTCTCACCGTCAACAGTAGCTCCTTCCCCAGTCGTCTCACCGCCACTTGGGTTTGCCGGTTGTGACGGCATTTGTCCTCTAAGATTTTTTAGCAAGAGTAAAGTCGATGCCCATATTTTCCACAAGAGAAGCAGATTTGATGCAACCCTTCATACTCAATATTTAGTTCACTACCCAACATAGAGATTCGAGGTACCAATTTTTTAGCCAGATCAATTTCCACACATATTCTGGAAAATTTTCCTCTTGAATGTATAGAAGTCGTACGATCGATTTTGAGCATATGACCAATGGCTGATCCCACCCTCCACAGGAAGCGTTGATTATAAAGCTCAATGGGCAAGTTAGGTATGCGAATCCAAACAGCAATCTTTCGAACAATATCTTCTGATGTGATGAAGAAGGGTCTCCATCTCTGGACGACGAGGTAGTGACCCGCAATCATCCATGGTCCTTCCATAAGCGCATGAAAGTAGCCCTCATCATCTGAAAAGTGAATAAGAAAATAGTCACGGTCCATATCAATAACATTAATAGTACCATTTCTTATCCAGTCCCTTTTCAGACGTTGTTCCAAGAAGGCTAGACCAACCCTTTTGCCCAGCAATTTCACAATAAGAGCATTTTTCCAGGGCTTGCACCAATCCTCAAATTCTTCATTTAATTGGTTGTAACTCAATACCAATTCAGAATTAAGTATTATGAACGTACAGATTTATTGATGTCAAAATTGAAAATCTGTTTTTCTCAGCATAACACGTCATATTTCAAAAATTTATATCTTCTAAATTATAACTCCAAAAATTCTAAAATTTTATAATAATAAACTAAAAATACTAAAGTTTTATTTAATATTTAAAAGAATAAAAATTTAAATATATATATTATTTTTTTAATATAATATACACCGATCTAACGAAAAATAAAACGATGTAAAATTATGAAAGAAAAAAAAAAGAGACGGATTACAAAGAAGAATATGTTTAATATCTATATGCGAATCCAATTATCATATATATATATTTTTTTAAAGATATTAAATTATATTTTAAATAACAAAGGAATACAATGTAGTCCATAATTTAGGACAGAAATAAAATAAAGAAGACGTGTGGGGGATCCCAAATTCACTTTATGACAACATGAAAAAAGGAAAGGAAAGTAACAAAAGCTATAGCTCCTGGCAAAGAAACTCTTAACTACTTTGCAAACATCTTCACATATTATTATTTAATAAGGTATTATTTTTGTCTCCAATATTTGAAATAAGTCTTATTTGTGTTTTTAACGTTTAAATCGTTCTATTTGTATTTCTAATATTTGAGAAGTGCAGAAAAATGTTGAATATGAAGTGAATAAATGTTGTATTGATAATGATTGATTGATATTAAATGACTAATGGCATATGCACTTTTATTATCTGAGATACGAGTTTTCTGGGTAGATGCAGTGGCTTGCTACCACTCGTTCCAGGTTGAAATTCGATACTCTGTTGACCCTACGTCACAAGATGTGGCCGAACACTTTAACTCCCCAGAAATTCCCCCAATGATATGATAAAAGAATGATTTTGATTATATGCATAGACTTTTGGGGATGCGCGCACGGAGGGACTGTCCAGGGTTAGCTACCAGATATGTCGGGTTTGGCTATATAACCGACAGATGAGACTCATCAACAATAGGGCATACACACATCATATGTTTTTGTCTGTTTTGCTTGAGTGTGCATTACTTGGTTTGCCTAATTGACTAGCCATGCTTAACTGCTAATTGTTCTACTTGTTGTAATTACAACCTATTTGTATTTTCTTTACTTGTCTTGTATGTCTTTGCATCTGATATACTCCTCGTTTGGCGAAGGTGTGACAATGGTAGTTCTACCGGTGTTTCGGAGGGTTGGAGGAGTGGAAAGTGAAATGTTAGGTTAAAGTTAGAACTAGGACGAAAATACCTTAGATAACTTACCAAAACTCTGGTTTAGTATACTTCTTAAGTTTAACTCTGAGCGTCGGTGTTCTAAGAATGCCTCTGGATTTCTCGAGACCTTATATATTACCTATGTTGGCACCATTACCATGCTGAGAACCCCTGATTCTCATTCCATACATATATTGTTGTTTTCAGATGCAGATCGAGAGACACCTCGCTGAACATATAGAGTTTCCTGTGCAAGTGAAGTTTGGTGTTTTGGGATGCTGTATTTTGTATTTATGTTATGTATATAGAATCTCCTCTGTATGTATTTTATGTTTGTCTCTCTTAGAGGTTGACATGAAAAAACAGGTTGTCAGTTTTCTATTTTGGGACATTTTAGGTTATATATATATATATGTATTTATACTCCGGCCGGCCTTGGTTTCGCATGTCGAGTTTGGAGCTTGATATTTTGTATCTTTGATATTCTACTCTTTATGTATATAAGCTTTATCCTTTCTTTTTTATCAGGCTACATTTACGTGTGCGGTGCGCTTTTCTTTTTGCGGTTTTTTGCTTAAACTTTTCTTCAAGGCTCCTAGGTACGAATTATTTCAACTATATATATATATATATATATATATATATATATATATATTATTTTAAAGATCGTAATATCTCAACCTGCTGTCGCTCCGATCTTTACCTTTACCTTTTCTTTTGTGAACTAGCTTATTTACCTTCGTCCGTTCACGAAAACGCGGGAACTCTTATTCATTTAACACTATACTTGGACACCGATGCAGCAGCTCTTGCTCATTTGATACTGTATGCGACCCATACAGCGCGTTGCTTTCAAGCAACGACCTAGTTTTAGCGCAATAACGTCTTTGAGCCATGTCATAAAGATTCGACTAAATTTTTATGTTGGCGGTTGAAAGCCTAACACAACCCTTACTGCAGGTGTAGCATAAGAAGAGTTGTTATAATTAATTAAAATAATATAGAATGGGTAGCATCTTAGTAATTTTTTTCAGAAAAATGCAACACACTCATAAAAAAGTCTCAAAACTAAAAAAGATCTTCAAAATGAGGAGGCGACAAATGTTAGTGAATTAGTAAATGATCCTGCATTAACTTCTCTTGAACCTAATAGAAAACCATGTCTTTTATAGTCTCTCATAAGATATGTGACTATTTGAGAACTCAAACACAAACAATGTCTTTTGCTACTCTTTCCTTTTTCTAATTTCAGTTGTCATGTTTTACCCAATTAATTAGGATAATTGTGTTAATCTAAATGTTTGAAGAATCCTTCAATATCAACTATCAAGCCTTTTGCGCTCTCAAATCAAAACCAATTTTTTCAAAGAGCACTTCTTAAATTAAAAGGCTTTCTTCTTTTATATAGTTCTTACTTCTTACAATGACTGAATTGATTTGTCGTTTTAAACTTTACTTCCTTCCTTGTTCCTTCACAATCCCATGAAGTATCTAAAGATCCAAATATTGAGAGTTGAATTCTCTAACAACTTATGCTGTGCACTTTTTTCTTTCCAACTATTGCAGCTATTTGAGTTAGAAAGTTGGAGAATCCACATGATTGACAGTTACTATTTTACATTTGCATTGTTCTCTCTTTAGAAAGAATGCCGGAAACCTCTTCTAATCTTCCTACGAAACGGCCGGCATGCCTCAATGCTGAGGTCAACAGCTGCCGCAAGTGCCATGAAGATGGCAGCATCCTCGACGCATGTAACGTGTCGCAATGCCAGCTGGACTAACGGTTTACTTCGTTTCCCTTCCCCTTGAACTCTACAGCTCATGACAAAGCCTCCGCCTACCGGAGTCAGCGCACCAAAGTCCCCACTGCTCTGTGGACTAGGTACTGGACTTGCTGAGGTGTTTGCAGTCCGCATGTGTCTTTCAGTGTCTATGAAAAACTCGCCACCCTTTTCAGCACTTAAAAATATTTCTGACATGAGAAGTTCACCGCCTTCCCGAGCCTCAGATAGGACATGGAATCTAAAGCAGACAGAGTCTCGGAGGCCGCGTTCGCGCCAAGCTTCAAGCTTTCCCCACGGCTGCCAGCTCTCTGGTCTACAAGCGTCCGGACGAAGAATTAACCAAGCTCCTGGGTTGGACCTTGCAACCCAATCACAACCTGAAGATGGAACAAAGGGAGTTGTTATGAAGGCTGCAGCTACAGCTGAGCCGGATAGATCATGTATCTTCACCTTCCACCCTTT
Organism: Arachis ipaensis; assembly: GCF_059453495.1. Classification (NCBI taxonomy): domain Eukaryota; kingdom Viridiplantae; phylum Streptophyta; class Magnoliopsida; order Fabales; family Fabaceae; genus Arachis; species Arachis ipaensis. Next base: position 12,561,424 of record NC_142444.1, read on the forward strand.
TCTCTCTCGCCTCTCGATCTCCAAGTCGGAAATTGTAGAACCACACCAATAATTGCTCAATGGATCAATCTGGGAAACTCTGTCATTTCATAACTATCAAAGATTTTATTAACAACAGAACAAGTTTACTGAAATCTGCACATTTTGTAGATTCAGATCCAACAGACAGAAATAGTGAAGCTAACACACTACAGTTTCCAATTAAGACTATTTGATTTGGGAGAAAGATTTTATTCATTAGCAAAAATTTTGGGCTTTAAGTTCTTATGTAACATATAGTTCTTTTCTTTTTTGGGGAGAATTGTAAATTAAAACCTTCCATATTCAGTGGTAATTTTATAATAACATGTTAATTAATGAATCACCATTTATCATGCAACAAACCAGACTTTCAATTCATGCAGATACCTGAAGAAATATTTATTTGGGGCCAAGATTTGGTGGGTTATGGTTCTCTGAAAACATGATATTCAGTATGATTTTGTAAAAGGGATGCATTTCATTTGACGAATTGTCATTAGTGCCTAAAGAAGTGAAAGATAAATCATAGATGAATTTAAAATTTTCAGTTCACCTGTCCTTAGTTAACTTGACACTGAAGATTGGCTGCTTGATGGACCCTTGCAGTTGAACTATCTGAGGACTCAATGTGGTAACATCTTCAAACTGGAATACGTATCGAGGGTCGGGATCTAGCTTCACTCTTAAGTGTAGCTCGGCAACTGGCCGTCCGTTCTCCGGTCTTCTCTTCCCAATACCTATCCACCCACTAAAAAGAGTCAGTGGCTTTCCTTCGCGCCACTCAGGGCCTACCTGTATTTTAAAAATCCCAATTTGCTGCCTTTTGATGCCAACTCCACAATGGGAGCCCTTCCTACCTGAGAAAACAACAATCTCCAAACCAGCATGAGTATTATAGAAACAACCGGGAGCCAACAATGCTTTTAGATCAGATTCCTCAAGGTAAAAGCTAGTAGCAACATTCTCGACGTCAGGTATAGCTTCGGTAGAGGATATCAAGGGGACTGATGATGTTTGAACAGGAAAATCCCGGAGCCGTATCTCACAAACAAAAGGAGAAGGTGGCTTTTGAGTTCTAGATCTTCCGGTGCTTCCCTCAATTCCGGCACATCGTAGCCCAAGAGAGCCTATTGATAACCTAATGAAGGCCTGAGGATCCATATTTGTCACAATCTTCCCCCCATTGGATACAAACAACTACTTTCTAAGAGCTCAATGTCTGTGAAATATGTGAATTAAATGATAATCAAATTCCGAATAAATAGAAAGCAGAGAAGTTGGCTATAAAACAATTTCCATTAGACATGACTATATGTTTGAGACATAACAGAAAGTAAAAATTTGATTAATTTACAGAAACTAATTTGGCTAACATTTACTCATGTTACACAAAGAAAACACACTTTACTTAGATCTTGAGATTCTATTATACAATAAAATTCTTGATGACTTGGTCACGAAGGTTTATGCATTACGAAGGTGAATAGTAGTTGAAGGTTATAAGCTATTAGAACTAAGGGAGGAAAAAGGAAAAAGACAGATAAACAAGAGCTTTTGGTAACATTAGAGAAAAATCCCAATGTCGCCAAGCACTAGAGGATATGAATTGAAGATCAAAAACTGCAATTTTTGTTGTTCTGTTGAATAAGTAGCTGTTAATATCAGATAAAAATGTAGTTAATTCACGCCTTATGCATGCAGCAACCCATTGGCCAGCGACAAACTCTTAAATGGAGCTCCGATCCGCGACGGATTAGTCCTTGGCCTACCGGGTTTGAGGATACCGTGGGAAACCAAAAAAAATTCACGCCAACCGTGATCATTAAAAATCTGATATTATTTCAAATTATATCTTTGTGTTGCAATTGCAATTATGATATTGAAAGGGCCAATTTAAACAAGCATGACCTCTTATCAGCTTTGCATTTTGATCCATGATACAACTCTCCGAATCAAGTATGTATTCGAACTTGTAAAAAGCTCACTCCTTGCTGACAAAGATATCAGCTTAAAAGCAGGAATTGAAAAAAAAAAAATCTTAGCCATAAGCACTAAAAAGAAAGGGAAGGGAAAATAAAAATGGGTAAAAGGATAATCAATGGTTGAGATACTTTTTGGATAAAGAAATTCGTTCCGCAGGAGTACTGTAGAAGATCTCTTGTTCAGGTCATCGGTTACAAAGTTTTCACAACTTCCTTCCACTTTAAGAAAAATAAAGATCAAACAACAATTGAATTAGAGCAATGCACACTTGGTTGACGAAAAAGGTGCTAACAGAGTCAAATTATTGATTTGTTCAGCTCAAACCGATCTGAAAGTTAAAATCAAAAGGATTTATCTGCATATCCTTTTCAGTTCAAGAACACACTGACAAAGACAACTAAACAATTTAGATCAAATTTGATATTTTCTAGAGAGGCTTTACACCAACCAAGTCCTTATCTAACTATGAAGAATATTACAAATAGCGGGACAGGGAATCCTCCCAATATTATTCTCTTCAAAAGTTCAACAAAAAAAAAACATATAACTTGCACGTCAAGGGACTGTGAATTCAGAACACTTTCCAATCAGAATCACTCAACAAATCCAAGCATGAAAAAGATCCAAGTATAAACTCTCATCACAAGAAGTAGTGAAATTGTGAACATGATAAAGGGTCAAGTGAAAATTCTAACACCACCCCATAATTGCATCAATGAAAAGAAAACGGCAACATGAAAACTAATTAAAGTAAACAACAATGAAAGAACAAAACAGAACAAAGACAAAAGTCAAAGCCATATATATATATGAGACAAAAATGTACCAACAAATTGCATATATAACTTAGACAGTTGACAAATAATTCATCAAACTTGTACTCAAAGAAACCAAAGCTAAAAGCTCAAAATCTATTAGCTCAATTTTCTCATTAAAAAAATGAAAAAGAAAAAAAAACACCACAACAAAGAGATCATTAAGGCAACAATAAACACTGACAAAACCCAACTTAGGAAAAAAAAAGGAGAAAAAAAATCTCACCTTTTTGCAGTGTCCAAATTGCAAGTCTTTGAGTTTGAAATGGGTGATTGATTATTTGATCAAACAAAATTCAAGGAAAACATTGAGGAGAGGCAAAACGAAGAGAACCCATATCCATATCCATATCTATATTGATGGAGATTTTGTTGTTGATGATCACAATAACAAAGGTATGATTTGTAAGCGCGGATCACGAGAAAACAATTATCACAACAATCACTGAGATATAATCATTTAATTTATTACGTTACCGCAATATTTATCTTTCTCTGTGGAAAAAAAAAAGGTTTTTCTTTTTTCTCTTTCCTTTCTGTGTTTTCCTTCTTGTGTGGGGAGAAAGAAAGAGAGAAAATAATTTTACGCACTTTGCACACTATTTGTCACGAAATAGACGGAGAAAGTAAAGGAATCATAGTTGTCTTTTTCATTTTTGTTCTTTTCTTTATTACATTGCTAATTTCCTATATAAATAAAGATATTTATTTAATTATTTTCATGTCAAATTTTCATCATTATACAATAAGTATGACAGCTAATTATTTTTAGGCAAAGATTCACACGTGTGTTCATGTGAACTTAATAATTAAAAATTTTTAAATAATAATTTAATTAAATATATTAAATTATTTAATAATTTTTAATTAATAATTTTATATAAAAATAATTGTATATAAATTTTTATTTTATTTTTATTAGGATTTAATTTTTTAGATTTTTCATATATTTTCTAATGGAATAGGTTATAGGTTAATGACTAGTTCATGATTTCATACATGAGAAAAATTTAAATTCAAATATTTATTTAAATAGACAATTAAATTAATTACTTCACTAATATAAATTAGTTTTTATTAGAGTTTGTATCTTATTAAGATTTGATTAACATGTGTCTTAAATATACATATTAAAATAATTAATTAAAAAATTAAATTTTTAATATATTTATAAAATAAAATTAAAAACTTTTATTAATAATAATGTTAACATATATTTTTAGCTATATGTTATCTAAATGCATTTTATTAATAGTAACTACTCATTTTCTTATATATATCTTATTTTTATATAGTAAAAAATTGAATCCTAAATAGATATATAGCTTATAGTTTATTTATAGTAATATATGCCATGTTGATTAAGATATTACCAGTTCTGGAAAGTTCTTAGTGTATTTATTGAGTGACAGTTGTACTTTGGGATATTGTAGTTCGTTGAATTGTTAAGTTGCATTGTGTATTCAATACTTGATAAACAAAAGCTTGCTTTGGATTCAATTAAAAATAAAAATAAAAATAGATAATAATAATTTTGAGTGTAGGTGTATGGAATGTTTAATTAATTTTTTATGAAAATTTTGATGAGTTATTATAAAATTGTTCAATCACATACATTTTTTTAAATAATTATTCATATAATTTATGTAAAAAATATTTATTTTTATTGAAATGATATTATATAATTAAATGAAATTATTTTACATTATTAATATATTAAAATTAAATTAATATTTTATTTATAAAATAAATTAGGGTATTTTTATTTATGTTGTATTAAGTCCTCCTTGTTTATAAATAATAATATTTTAAAAGGAGTATTAAAAGGTTAATAAATTTTATGATTTATAATTATTAATTAATTATTATTAATATTTTTAATAATATAAAATTATATCTAATAATATATAATTATTTACTTTTTTTTCGTTAAATGTCGGATTAAATTTTAATAAAAATACTAATTTTTATATTTTTTTATATTTTAAAATAGACAACCCCAATTCCCATAATGCTGTCAGTCTGTCACCTAAATCACATCAAATTAGTTGCATTTTTTAAGTTGTTCTCTTCTTTTAAAAAATTAAAAACATATCGTAAAAGATTAAAATAATGAAACCAACTCAGAATACAACACAGTATGAAGTATGAACACAAAGAACTTGAAACTGGAATAATACATGAAAGACGAGTCGTCATAACTCATAGAAATATAAAACATTATCTTATTTAATTATGGTTGGAACTTGGAAAAAGGAAGAGAATGAAAGAAAGAAAGAACATAAGAAGAGAGGAAGGTCGTGAATACAGCTGTAACCAATAAAGAGTGTAACAACAAATCAAGTTTGGGATCGCTATCACATCCATGTGCTTCGTTTTCTTAACTTTTAATATTTTTTCGATAAAATATTTTTTTCTGAGAATTTTTTTAAAATATATTTAATATTTAATTGTATTCAAATTTATTTTTAGTATTTTCGATTTATATCAAAATTATTCTTAAATGTTAATTTCATATAAAATATTAGAGATAAAATTAAAAATTTTTGAAAATAATTTTGACCATAGTTATTAAATCAGACCTCACTCAATTGGTCAAATCGAAAACTCCATCACCTATTCATCTATCTGGGTTGGATTATCATTCGAACTGATTAATAAATTAACTTGATTAGACTTAGTCAAACTCAATAAAATTTTATCAAGCTGGTTTAAATGGATTCCGTCAAATCCAGTTAAATTAAAAAAAATATATTTTTTATATGTATAATTTTTTATTAAATTTATTACGTAAATAAAATTAATTATATTTACAAATTTTAAAAAAATTATTAACTACAATATATTTTCTATTTTTGTTATTGTTGTTTTTATTTTTATAAATATTTAAAGAGTATAATAAATATAAATTAATTGATGAATTATTAAAATTTAAAAATAATAATTAATTGAATACAAAATAAAATTAAAAAAAATATTTATTATAAAAATAAAAAAATAAAATAAAATAATTTTATTTAATTATTTAATTATAATTACATCAACCGATTTAACCTATGACTCACTAATTAAATTAATGATCCAATAATTTAATAGTCTAATCGGTTTGATTCTGATAATTATAATTTTGATACAAATTAAAAATATTAAAATAAATTGAATAAACAAAAAACATTTAAAAATAAAATTAAATAAAAAATTATACATTTAAAATATTTTTTGAAAAAAATCACAAACATTAACAACAAAAAATATGCTTGTCTTAGGAGATAATTCGAATTTATCTCATGCATAATTTTTTGATTCAAGTTTTAATGGTATTATCTTCTCTTAAATTATTGGATGAACTACTTGTATAACTCTTAGATATTCTCTAACCTGATTTATAGCAATAATTTTACATTTTTGATCAATTCTAACGATCACAAATTTTGTCAATGAATTATAGTTCAAATGGCATAGTCTTTACATACTCAATTAAGAGGTTGCGGGTTTGAGTCTCCTATTTTTGATAAAAAAAAATCACAAATTTTTAAATTTCTTTTAAAATTTTAAGTACACGCATGTGCAACTATAAAAAAATACTATTTCAAAATTTTGTTTTTTTTTCTCCCTTATTACCAAAATATATAGATTTTGAAAATAGTATTTAAGGATAATATAATATTTGTCTTTATTGTCTTAGCCTTATCTTTAACGTTTCCAAATAGTTTTAATTTAAATATATTACAAAAATCAAATAAGAATTTAATTTGGCGTCTCAAATTTCATTTGTAGTTCAAGTTGGTGAATTAGTTTTTGATTTAATTATTTTATTAATCTTTATAATTTTATTATTTTTTAATTAAATTCTTTTTGACAACAAATATTATAAATACCGTTAAAAAAGAATACATTTATTATTATACTCATTATTTATTTTTTTACAAATCACCCATATTCAATAAAATTTTAACTCTCATAACCTTTCTTTAACTTTTCTCCTCCTCTGTTTTCTTCTAATGCCTGATGAAGACTCATATATTCCACATAACATCTAAATCCTCAATAAATATAACAACTTAGATTTCGTCCTTTAACACCAACTTGTAATTAACAAATCTCCACAAATTTAACACTTGGTCTATATCACACACGGTCATTCATTAATGATGTCACAAATAGAAAATTATATCACTTTTCTCTATTCGTTATATAAATTCAAAAGTTATATAGGGCTTCACAAATAATTTTTTTGTGGCTTGAGTATATATATAGACACGCACATAGAACAAAGATTTATAGTTAGATTAAGGGTTAAGTAAGATTTTAGTTCCTAACATATAAGTTAAAAATTTATTTTGTTTTTGGTATTTTTTTTTATAAAATAGTTCCAAAAATTTTTATTCCCTCTCTCTGTACCATCTTCAGGAACGATGCGACACAAAGTAATACATTGCTCGGTTGAAGTGAAAAGATAGGTGCGCTATTAGGAGTGAGCTATCAAGAACGTAGATATGAAACATTAAGCGTTTATCTTAAAAAGGAAGAATAGGCGATTGTTTCAGTCATATTTAAACAAATTAAGAGAATTAGGATTTTCTATGTGTCTTGTTTTATCCTTATTGACTGATTGCAATTGTAACTATGATGTTTTCTTTTTTATTTGGTATGAGTAAAGCTTGTCATTGTTGTGCCTTCATAATTTAGCACACCGGTTTTTCATGTTAATATTTTCAAATCCACTTATATTTTTCAACTAGTAACTATTCTAATAAAAACTAATTATTCAATATTTTTATCTATAAATTATTTTATATAAATATTTCACATTTGTTTTAAAAGAAAAATTTCGCAAGATGTTGAATATCAGCTACTAAATATAATCCAAATAAAGCTTAACTCAGTTTAAAAGTATTAGGCTGTTACAATTTTGGTATCAGAGCAAGGTTGATCCCATAGGGCCATATTCTATGTTTGCCAGATTAAATTATTATCATTTAGTTATAGTTAGTGTTATCCAGTAAAATCTTTTCCATGTGATATGTGATCATCTAATAGTCAAGGTTAGTGTGCACCTAAATTTGTTTGAGGCTTATTGCCATAACCATTTGATCAAAATGTGCATGTGTTGAAAGTCAAAGCATAGATTGTCTAAGAACACCTTACTCATACTTAAAGACATAGCAAAATGCACATGAGACATTCTAAATATATATATGGAAAAAGTTTGGTAACCAAAAATTTTCAGTCATAATTAGCCAAAACTTTCTATAATTCACTTCATTTATATCATTTAATATCAGTTTTATTTTTTATTCCACTATCTTATTATTCTACTTATCACCGTTCTTATCAAATCTACTTATTAATGATATTAATTATAAAATCATATCCCTTTTTATTAGGCATTATTGTAATCAATACTTAATATTTCTTTTATAATTTAATTTTTATATATAAAAATACAATAAAAATTAATAATAATTATATTTAAGAACGGTAATTATAATATCAATTACATTAAATAATTGCAATTGATTCTTTGTCCGTTATAGTATTTATCATCAATTATTGGAGATATGAAACATAAAACCTATCCTAATATATACTTTATATTAATTCAATCATATTCTTTCAAAAATTACGAGAATAACACCATTGTAAGTACAATAGTGTATAAGCCAAAAAATTTTACAAGAAATTGTTTTTAACTAGTTTTGATGAGGTATGGTAATAAACCGATTTTTTTTTGTATTTTTATGTGTATTTATAATTATATTGTACTACTATGTTCATACACATAACATTCATACGTTTGTATACATAACATCCATAATTACATACAATTAACATCTAAAAATTAAATTCATGTTTATTAGATATTACAACCATACACGTATCATTTTTTAGTTATTACATAAGTAACTATTAAGTTAACACAAATATTTTTAAATTTTATCATAATTGAATTTCAAAAAATGTCAAATTCTTAAATTAATTTATTCAATTGATAAATTTACTCATAACATCCATAAATTTATCCACATAACATCTATAATTTCATATTAATAACATCCATAATTTATACTCATAATATTCATAATTTCATACCTATGATGTCTATAATTAATAAATTTTTATAATTAATATTATCAAATTTTAAACTATATGTCTTATTGTATTCTTCAAATTATCTCATATGTGCACTAGTAGATCGTGATTTTAATTATTTTAATATTTTTTTAATATTCATATGTATGCTTATTATTTATTGATTTTAATGTAACAAGTTAATAATTATTTTTAAAAAATTATTTTTAAATTTTTGTTTATATTTTATATTTTATTTTTTTATTTTTTAATAGTCTATATGTAAAATATAAGTTGTATAGTAGAAGTTGTTAAAATTTTTTAATTATTTAACTTTCATAATTTTTGCAGAAAATTATTGCATTTAATGAATAATAATGTGATTGAAAGATGTTAGAGATTTGATTTGAGAGAAACTGAAATTGATTTTGGAAAGAACATTAATGACTCCAAATATGCAGCAAAATGATAGGTGATAAGGAAGATAAGTGATAAGGAGGTGTATGTCACTTGCTTATCAAGAGAATAGAAATTTTTACATGATATTTCTATATTATAATTATTTTTTGGCTACCTAGCATTACCCTATATATATATATATATATATATATATATATATATATTTATAATAATAGAAAATTATGTTTTATTACCTTTTTATGTTTGGCATGCGTCATGTTCTATTCTATTATTTATCATCTACGTTGTTGCCGTATGATGCCCTGTTATCTTTAAATCATTATTCCTTTCTTTCTTTCTTTTACATGCATACAATATATTCATCATCCAAGTTTTCATATACAAATTCATTTTTTATGGTCTTTTTACCGAGAGTACATGCATGTCTTTGCGTTTTCTTGATTGATACTATTCCTATAATTGTTACCACTATCTTACAAGCCATTTAAGCTAAGAGTTATAAACTCCATTCAATTATTTAATATGCCCTACTATCATTATGTTTCTTAAAAATATGATGTTACACAATCTTTTTATTTATACCATTTATATTACTATTGCTATTTCTTTAATTAGAGAGAATGAAAAAATGTGGAGTAATTGACTTGCATGTTATTTTTAACTTACTTATCATACCTTTACTCAGCTTGATTTGACATTAACTTCCTTAATTAGCTTTTCCTTCGTTCCTATTCGGTATTCTTCTCTCTTATCTACCCAACACTCCAAGTAAACTTAGCAAAAGTTTAAGATTATTTTTTCCTTTCAATTGATTTGCTTTGAACTTGGTTTGATTCTATTTCTATTTAGCAGTTTTGGATCATTTTGTCTCATATAATTAGGCTGCAATAAAATAATTTGGGCCTACACCCTAAATCACTCACTTGGGTTATTATCAAACCCCAGTCAACAACATGTTTGTCGTAATCAATTTGTTATATATTTACTAAACTCAACTACTTGTCTAATTGTTCTTAAGTGAATGCATATGAATAGCGATATGTAATTAATTATGTTTTTGTATGTGATTTATATGATTTGAACATTTGAGTTTGATGTGCTAGAATATTATTTGATGATTGATGATTTTGATTGCTTGTTAGAGATTAGGCTGTAAACCCAGATTCTCACTTAGGGTAATATAGAAACAGTAGGTCAGTTTCTCATTCTATACATTACATCTTCAAATAGGATAAGATTTTGGTGAATACTTGATTAGTTTGTTATCTCCAAAATTTAGGATTATCCCAAATCTTTAGAGAGATTTAAAATTCCTAGTAGTGGGACAGTTAAAAACTTTTAAGATAGGAAGAATTCAAAATCCAAAACCAAATAACTTATCCTATCTAATAACTTTTTCTTGTATCATCTCCTAATTAATAATAAATTTAATATTGTTATTAAATTCTTAAGAGAAAAACTTTTATTATTTAACTGTTATTAACTATATTTTTATTAATTCTATTTTTAATTTTTATCTATTTTATATTATAGATCAAACAACTTATATATCATATTTTTGATAGATTTTTGAATTTTTGAGAAAAAAATTGTGAAGTCAATTAGTATTAAACAATATTAACGTAAATTATTGTGCAAATATTTAAATTTATGTTAATTTTCTATAAATTTATTTTCTTTAACTTGTTTAAATAGTTATAGAATTTTATTTGACAATAATTAATATTTTTAGTAATGTAAAAAAAAATTTTATGAGTCAGGATTTGTTTGAGTGTCAATAAATATATTACTTTTTTTTCTTATCAATTATTAGTTTAAATGTAGCCTACTTATCAAAATTAGATTTTAAAAAAAATTTCTATTATTATTATTATTACTTATCTGAAAGATTATGTACAAAATATTTTCACGCTTTGCACAAGTCTTAAAAAAAATAAAAAATAAATTTATTGATCTATAGTTCATTTCAAAAATTTTTAACTCAATTATTAGGCCTATAGAATTTATATTTAATTTTTAATAGCTGAAACTGATCTTTTTAGGAATATTATAAGTATGCGACTAACCTCTAAATTTATGATTAATTTTACAGTATTCAAAATGACATATGACAAAAATCAAGATGAAGTTAAGTATCCTTAGAATATCCCTGTTAGAAAAATAAATTAGTGTAGAGTCACAAAGAAATAGGGTACGGTATGTTGTGAGAACAATGATCCTCGATTTTTCTTTATTTTCTGGAGTAGATATACTTAAATAAATATGATTTACAAATCAAGCAACACTGCATGGGGTATGAGGCATTGAAAGTAAAGGCTTTAATATGACTAACTATGAGATATTTTTTTAAGCGTCTTGTTATGTTTTACTGCTTGTTTGAATTTTCATATTATGTTGTGTGGTTTAAATCTGATACACGAAGGCTAATAACTTAAGACACAAAGAAATGAATAATATTATCTATTATATGAATCTATCTTTTATAATTATATTAGCTCATGATGATATTATAACTGTGTTGTATCTTTACTTAGTTTGTTTGAATGTATGAATTGATTGAATTTACTTACGTGGAAACCATCATATATCCCTATAGAAAAAAAATGTAGATAAAATCTACTAGGATAAGTGAGATTGAAGTGGTATCTTCTTAGGAGATACGAATTTTGATGACAAAATTTTTTTTAAGGGGGTGAGAATGTAACATCCCAACTTTTTGAATCAAGTCATTTTTTTAATAACTAACTAATTAATTAAAATGGTAATGATTTAAGATTTGAATTTAAAATTTAAACATATGAAAGCATTAGTGGTAGTAAATCTCTAACCGACAATAAACAACCTTTTAAAATATAGGCATAATTAATTCTACATTTATTAGATTTAAATGATATTTAGTTATACGAAAAGATAAGAATACTAGCTCTATTCCTTAAGTTCAATGTAAAATCAAATTCAAATTAAATTAGGTAGATAAATCGGTTACAAGTTTATAGTAGAAAATCGCGCTCTTATCAGCCAGCCTGATATACTAATAGTATTTCGGGAATATCTCAAGCTGTGGTTATCCGATTAACTTCGTTTAAGATTCGTTTTAAATTTAATTCAATTCTCTATAAATTTATCTCTAATATCAATTTCCAAATTCCAAACTTAGAAAACTTTATAGGGCTCACAAAGTGACGATTCAGATTGAAGATTTCACCTAAATACCTCCTAACATAATCTGCACATACCTAAGAGCTATTTGATCCTTCATTTCTCAATCTATTCCCTTTTTCTATACAAAACATTCTAGTATACACAAAGTCTAGCCATGGAATAAGCCTCTCTTCACTAACAAACTGCATCTATTTGCATCGGAATACCTATCGAAACTTCACTCGAGGTAGGGGGTTTTGTGCTAATTTTTATATGTCATGTTTTAAATGTTTTCGAACATAGATGTTAGCTTTGCATGTCATGGTATAATGTCTCTTTCCTTCATACGCATTATGCATTATAATAACAATCTTATGTGCATTAAAGAATTGAGAGAATGATCCTTTGGTAAGGGAAGGTGACTCCCAAAGACAAGATAACCAAGATGATCTTTCGATAAGGGAAGGCGATCGTTAAACTTTTGGGAACCTTCGGTAAGGGAAGGAGATTCCCATCAATTTTATAATAATATATCTTGGTTGCCATGACTTCCTTCTTGTGTATGTCTAAATAACCTTGATTGTAAATTGAACTGAGAGAATGATCTTTCGGTAAGGGAATGTGACCCCCAAAGACAAGGTATCGATATGATCCTTCGGTAAGGGAAGGTGATCGCCAAAACGTTTGGGATAAGAACCTTCGGTAAGGGAAGGGGACTCCCACTTTTTATACCGGTTTGAGCTCAATACCTTCCATAAAAGCTACGAAAAAAAAGTAATGAAAAGTGCAATGAAAAGTGTGATCATGATTGTTCTTCTTTTATCCTTTTTTTATTTATGATTATGTTTATTATTGCATTCAAAGATCCTTCTTTTATCCAAAGTTTCTTTTTGTTTGATTCATGATATTGGTTAAGATCTTTATTTTATTCAAATATATTCTGTTTACTATTCTTCTCTTATTTATCATTTATTTTGCCTTATTTTATGGCCTATGAGAACATCAAACTAAGGTTTATGAGTTTACATATTTTAACGCTATAGGCATTTTTTATGCATCACACATATCATAACATAAGTAAATGAGAAGCAACTAAAAGTCACACCACTCTGTTTAACCAAGACTTTTGAAAATAATAATTTAACAACATTACATTATCACTGTTTTATTTTAAAACTCGGAGTGGCTAGGGATGGATACGATGACACCATATAGATAAACTATTGAGAAACTTTTGTTTCTCACCCCTCTCTCCGTACCATCTTCAGGAACGATGCGGCACAAAGCAATACACTGCTCAGTTGAGGTGAAAAGACAAGTGCGCTATTAGGAGCGAGCTATCAACAACGTAGATATGAAACATTAAGCGTTTATCTTAAGAAGGAAGAATAGGCGATTGTTTCAGTCATATTTAAACAAATTAAGAGAATTAGGATTTCCTATGTGTCTTGTTTTATCCTTATTGACTGATTGCAATTGTAATTATGATGTTTCCTTTTTTATTTGGTATGAGTAAAGCTTGTCATTGTTGTGCCTTCATAGTTTAGCACACCGATTTTTCATGTTAGTATTTTCAAATCCACTTATGTTTTGCAACTAGTAACTATTCTAATAAAAACTAATTATTCAATATTTTTATCTATAAATTATTTTATATAAATATTTCACATTTGTTTTAAAAGAAAAATTTCGCAAGGTTTTGAATATCACCTACTAAATATAATCCAAATAAAGCTTAACTCAGTTTAAAAGTATTAGGGTGTTACATTTTGTTTCTTTTTAAAACAAAAATGAAATATTTATATAAAATAATTTATATATAAAAATATTGAATAACTAGTCTTTATTAGAAAAGTTACTAGTTGAAAAATATACGTGAATCTAGAAATACTAACATGAAAAACGGGCGTGCTAAACTATGAAGGCACAATAATGACAAGCTTTACTCATATCAAATAATCATAACAAGAAACATCATAGTTACAATTGCAATCACTCAATAAAAATAAAACAAGACACGGAGAAAATCCTAATTCTCTTAATTTGTATAACTATGGCTAAAACAATCGCATATTCTTCCTTCTTAAAGTAAATGCTTAATGTTTTGTATCTACGTCTTCGATAGCTTGCTTCTAATAGTGCACTTGTCTTTTCACCTCAACTCAACTGAGCAGTGTATTGCTTTGTACTGCATCGTTCCTGAAGATGGTACGGAGAGAGGGGTGAGAAACAAAAGTTTCTCAGTAGTTTATCTATATGGTGTCATCGTATCCATCCCCAGCCACTCCGAGTTTTAAAATAAAAACAGTGATAATGCAATGTTGTTCAATTATTATTTTCAAAAGTTCTTGTTAGTCGGAGTGGTGTGACTTTTAGATGCTTCTCATTTACTTATGTTATGACATGTGTGATGCATACAAAATGCCTATAGTAAACTCATAAACCTTGGTATGATGTTCTCATAGGCCATAAAGCAAGGCAAAATAAATAATAAATAAGAGAAGAATAGTAATATTGCCATAGATAAGTCAAACAGAATATATCTGAATAAAATAAAGATCTTAAACAATATCATACATCATACAAAAAGAAATTTTGGATAAAGGAAGGATCTTTAAATACAATAATAAACATAATCATAAATTGAAAAAGATAAAAGAAGAACAATCATGATCACACTTTTCATTGTACTTTTCATTACTTTTTTCTCGTAGCTTTTTATGGAAGGTATTGAGCTCAAACCGGTATAAAAAGTGGGAGTCCCCTTCCTTTACCGAAGGTTCTTATCCCAAACGTTTTGGCGATCACCTTCCCTTACCGAAGGATCATATCGATATCTTGTCTTTGGGCGGTCACCTTCCCTTATCGAAGGATCATTTCCTCAATTGAATTTACAATCAAAGTTATTTAGACATACACAAGAAGGAAGTTATGACAATCAAGATATATTATTATAAAATTGATGGGAGTCCCCTTCCTTACCGAAGGTTCCCAAAAGTTTGCCGATCACCTTCCCTTACCGAAGGATCATGTCGATTATCTTGTCTTTGGGGGTCACCTTCCCTTACCAAAGGATCATTTCCTCAGTTCTTTAATGCACATAAGATTTTATTATAATGCATAATGTGTATGAAGAAAAAAGACATTATATCATGACGTACAATGCTATATATATTCAAAAATATTTAAGATATGACATATAAAAATTAGCACAAAACCCCCTACCTCGAGTAAAGTTTCGATAGGTGTTCCGATGCAAATAGATGCAGTTTTTTAGTGAAGAGAGACTTGTTTCATAGCTATACTTTGTGTATACTAGAATGTTTTGTATAGAAAAAGGGAATAGAATGAGAAAGGAAGGATCAAATAGCTCTCAGGTATGTGCAGATTATGTTAGGAGGCATTTAGGTGAAATCTTCAATCTGAATCGTCACTTTGTGAGCTCTATAACTTTTTTTACGTTTGGAATTTGAAAATATCTATTAGAGACAAATTTATAGATAATTGAATTAGCTATAAAACGAATCTCATACGAAGTCAATCGGATAACCACAGCTTGAGATATTTTAGAAATACTGTTAGTATATCAGGCTGGCTGATAAAAGTGCAATTTTCTACTATGAACTTGTAACTGATTTATCTACCTAATTTAATTTGAATTTGATTTTATACTGAATTTAAGGAATAGAGCTAGTATTCTTATCTTTTCATATAACAAAATATCATTCAAATCTGATAAATGTAGAATTAGTTATGACTATGTTTTAAAAGGTTGTTTACTGTCGGTTAGAGATTTACTACCACTAGTGCTTTCATATGTTTAAATTTTAAATTCAAATCTTAAATCATTACCATTTTAATTAATTAATTTGTTATTAAAAAATGACTTAATTCAAAAAGTTAGAATGTTATATTCTCATCCCCTTAAAAGAATTTTGTCCTCAAAATTCGTGTCTCCTAAGAAGATACTAATTTAACCTCACTTATCCTAGTAGATTTTATCTACATTTTTTTTCTATAGGAATATATGATAGTTCTAACATAAGTAAGTTCAATCAATCCATACATTCAAGCAAACTAAGTAAAGATACAACATAGTTATAATATAATCATGAGCTAATATAATTTTAAAAGATAGATTCACATAACAGATAATATTATTCATTTCTTTGTGTCTTAAGTTATTAGTCTTCGTGTATCAGATTTAAACCACATAAAATAATATGAAAATTCAAACAAGCAGTAAAACATAACAAGATGCTTAAAAAAAATTTTGTAGCTAGTCATACTAAAGCCTTTACTTTCAATGCCTCATACCCCATGCAGTTTTGCTTCATCCTCTCGACTAGTCTATAATGCGCCTTTCACCTAGATCTCTTAGCTTGAACACTAAACATTTTTACAGACATCTAATTCCAATATCGGCTTAACCTTATCTGAATATTTTTTTAGGTCATGTCTTTTATGTCAAAAACAACTTTAGTTCACATTTTCACCCAACTTTCTAAATCTGTCACTAGACCATTTAGATATTCTAAATTCTATCCCTTGGTAACTTTAAATTTGTACAAAGCGTGAAAATATTTTGTACATAATCTTTCAGATAAGTAATAAAAATAATAATTTTTTTAAATCTAATTTTGATAAATGGGTTACATTTAAACTAATAATTGATAAGTGAAAAAAAAGTAGTATATTTATTGACATTCAAACAAATCCTGACTCATAAATTTTTTTTTACATCACTAAAAATATTTATTATTGTCAAATAAAATTCTATAATCATTTAAACAAGTTAAAGAAAATAAATTTATAGAAAATTAACATAAATTTAAATATTTGCACAATAATTTACGTTAATATTGTTGAATATTAATTGACTTCACAAATTTTAATTTCTTTTTCAAAAATTTAAAAATCTATCAAAATATGATATATATATATATATATATATATATATATATATATATATATATATATATATAAAAAGTTGTTTGATCTATAATATAAAATAGATAAAAATTAAAAATAGAATTAATAACAGTTAAATAATAAAAGTTTTTCTCTTAAGAATTTAATAACAATATTAAATTTATTATTAATTAGGAGATGATACTAGAAAAAGTTATTAGATAGGATAAGTCATTTGGTTTTGGATTTAAATTCTTCCTATCTTACAAGTTTTAAGACAGTCCTACTACCAAAAATTTTAAATCTCTAAAGATTTGGGATAATCCTAAATTTTGGAGACGACAAACTAATCAAGTTTTCACCAAAATCTTATCCTACTTGAAGAGGTAATATAGAATGAGAAACCGACTAAGCAACTTACTGTTTCTATATTACCCTAAGTGAGAATATGGGTTTACAGCCTAATCTCTAACAAGCAATAAAAATCATCAATCATCAAATAACATTCTAGCACATCAAATTCAAATATTCAAATCATATAAATCACATGAAAAATATAATTAGTTACATATCGCTATTCATATGCATTCACTTAAGAACAATTAGACAAGTAGTTGAATTTAGTAAATATATAACAAATTGACGATGGGAACATGTTGACTAGGGTTGATAATAACCCAAGTGAGTGATTTAGTGTGCAGGCCCAAATTATTTTATTGCAGCCTAATTATATGAGACAAAATGATCCAAAACTGCTAAATAGAAATAGAATCAAACCAAGTCCAAACAAATCAATTGAAAGGAAAAATAATCCTAAACTTTTGCTAAATTTACTCGGAGGGTTGAGTAGATAAGAGAGAAGAACACCAAACAGGAATGAAGAAAAAGCTAATTAAAGAAGTTAATGTCAAATCAAGCTAAGCAAAGGCAGATAAGTAGAGTTCAGAAAAAGTTAAAGATAATTAGTTTCTTTTAACGTGCAAGTCAATTGCTCCACATTTTCTCCATCTCTCTAATTAAAGAAATAGTAATAGTAATATAAATGGTATAAATAAAAAGATTGGGTAACATCACATCTTTAAGAAATACAATGATAGTGGGGCATATTAAATAATTGAATGGAGTTTATAAGAGTGCACGTACTCTTAGCTTAAATGGCTTGTAAGATAGTAGTAACAATTATAGGAATAGTATAAATCAAGGAAACGCAAAGACATGCATGTACTCTCGGTAAAAAAGACCTTAAAAAAAGATTTTGCATATGAAAACTTGGATGATGAACATACTGTATGCATATAAAAGAAGGAAAGAAAGGAATAATGCTATAAAGATAACAGGACATCATACGATAACAACATAGATGATAAATAATAGAATAGAACATGATGCATGCCAAACATAAAAAGATAATAAAACATAATTTCCTACTATTTTTAAATATATATTTTTTTTGAGAATGTCTCATGTGCATTTTGCTATGTCTTTCAGTATGAATAGGGTGTTCTTAGACAATCTATGTTTTGACCTTTAACACATGCACATTTTGATCAAATAGCTATGGCAATAAGCTTCAAACAAAAACATTTAGGGTACACTAACCTTGACTATAAGATGATCACATATCACATGGAAAAGATTTCATTGTATAACACTGATTATAACTAAATGATAATAATTTAATCTGGCAAACATATAATATGGCCCTATAGGATCAAATTGCTCTAATACCAAAATGTAACACCCTAATGCTTTTAAACTGAGTTAAGCTTTATCTGAATTATATTTAGTAGGTGATATTCAAAACCTTGCGAAATTTTGTTTCTTTCTAAAACAAATATGAAATATTTATATAAAATAATTTATATATAAAAATATTGAATAACTAGTCTTTATTAGAAAAGTTACTAGTTGAAAAATATACGTGAATCTAGAAATACTAACATGAAAAAACGGGTGTGCTAAACTATGAAGGCACAACAATGACAAGCTTTACTCATATCAAATAATCATAACAAGAAACATCATAGTTACAATTGCAATCACTCAATAAAAATAAAACAAGACACAGAGAAAATCCTAATTCTCTTAATTTGTATAACTATGGCTAAAACAATCGCATATTCTTTCTTCTTAAGGTAAATTTTATCTATATGGTGTCATCGTATCCATCCCCAGCCACTCCGAGTTTTAAAATAAAAACAGTGATAATGCAATGTGGTTCAATTATTATTTTCAAAAGTCCTTGTTAGTCGGAGTGGTGTGACTTTTAGATGCTTCTCATTTACTTATGTTATGACATGTGTGATGCATACAAAATGTCTATAGCGTTAAAACATATAAAAGTAAACTCATAAACCTTGGTATGATGTTCTCATAGGCCATAAAGCAAGGCAAAATAAATAATAAATAAGAGAAGAATAGTAACATTGCCATAGATAAGTCAAACATAATAGATCTGAATAAAATAAAGATCTTAAACAATATCATACATCTTATAAAAAGGAATTTTGGATAAAGGTAGGATCTTTAAATGC
The DNA here is from genome assembly GCF_059453495.1 of Arachis ipaensis. Taxonomy (NCBI): domain Eukaryota; kingdom Viridiplantae; phylum Streptophyta; class Magnoliopsida; order Fabales; family Fabaceae; genus Arachis; species Arachis ipaensis. Next base: position 12,581,321 of record NC_142444.1, read on the forward strand.
AGTAATAAACATAATCATAAATTGAAAAAGATAAAAGAAGAACAATCATGATCTCACTTTTCATTGTACTTTTCATTACTTTTCTCTCGTAGCTTTTATGGAAGATATTGAGCTCAAACCGGTATAAAAGGTGGGAGTCCCCTTCCCTTACCGAAGGTTCTTATCCCAAACGTTTTGGCGATCACCTTCCCTTACCGATTGATCATCTCGATCAATCACCTTCCCTTACCGAAGAATTATTCCCTCAGTTGAATTTACAATCAAGGTTATTTAGATATACACAAGAAGGAAGGTATGACAATCAAGATATATTATTATAAAATTGATGGGAGTCCCCTTCCTTTACCGAAGGTTCCCAAAAGTTTGCCGATCACCTTCTCTTACCGAAGGATCATCTCGATTATCTTGTTTTTGGGGGTCACCTTCCCTTACCAAATGATCATTCCCTAAGTTCTTTAATACACATAAGATTGTTATTATAATGCATAATGTGTATAAAGAAAAGAGACATTATATCATGACGTGCAATGCTATATATATTCAAAAACATTTAAGATATGACATATAAAAATTAGCACAAAACCCCCTACTTCGAGTAAAGTTCCGATAGGTGTTCCGATGCAAATAGATGCGGTTTGTTAGTGAAGAGAGACTTGTTTCATAGCTATACTTTGTGTATACTAGAATATTTTGTATAGAAAAAGGGAATAGAATGAGAAAGGAAGGATCAAATAACTCTCAGGTATGTGCATATCATGTTAGGAGGCATTTAGGTGAAATCTTCAATCTGGATCGTTACTTTGTGAGCCCTATAACGTTTTCTACGTTTGGAATTCGAAAATATCTATTAGAGACAAATTTATAGAGAATTGAATTATCTTTAAAACTAATCTCAAATTAAGTCAATCGGATAACCACAGCTTAAGATATTCTCGAAATACTGTTAGTATATCAGGCTGGCTGATAAGAGCGCGATTTTCTACTATGAACTTGTAACCGATTTATCTACCTAATTTAATTTGAATTTGATTTTATACTGAACTTAATGAATAGAGCTAGTATTCTTATCTTTTCATATAACAAAATATCATTCAAATCTGATAAATGTAGAATTAGTTATGACTATGTTTTAAAAGGTTGTTTACTGTTGGTTAGAGATTTACTACCACTAGTGCTTTCGTATGTTTAAATTTTAAATTCAAATCTTAAATCATTACCATTTTAATTAATTAATTAGTTATTAAAAAATGACTTGATTCAAAAAGTTGGGATGTTACACCAAAAATTTTAGTTTGTTTTAAAATCGTCATTCGGACGAAAATACTCTTCCCACTTCTTCTCCAAAATCCACCGGAAGCAGAACTACCACACCACCACCACCTTTACTCTCACCAAATCCCAATAATCAGATTCAAGATTATTCAAATGCAGAAATTAACAACATTAAATTCAACAACAAAATTAACACAACAACAATGAAATAAAAAAAATAACAAATTAAAATTAGAATAAAAGCATAATAAAAAATTGAAACAAAGCAGAAACAAAAATAGATGCAGAAACAGAAGAAGAAGCATATCCAGATACAGATGCAGATGTAGAAGAAGCAGATCCAAATGCAGATACAGAACCAGAATCGGAAGCAGAAGTTGAAGTCGAAGCAAAAACGGAAAAACGGCGAGCGGAGCCGTGACGGATCATAGGCGGCGGGCCGGCGGTGCGGCTTCCCTCCCCGCGTCCCCTCCACTCCCATTCTCTTTCTTTTATAATTTTTTAATTAGGAGTAATTTGGTAAAAAGAATTAGTAAAAAAAAAAACGATTTTAAAACAAACTAAAATTTTTGGGACCATTTTGTAAAAAAAAGGACAAGAACGAAATAAATGTTCAGCCTCTATATTAGAGACCAAAATCGTACTTAATCCTTAGATTAATTATAAAACCATTAGATATATAGTATTGGCGGTGCTGAAAATAGAATCAACAATTAATAAAAAAAAAAAAAATAAATCCGAATACGCAACAATGACAACAGAACTAATAATAATTGAGAGAAAAAAAAAATATAATCAATAAATTAAAGAAAAAATCTCCACAGAACTCAAAATTTTGAGTAGAAGAAATTGTGGGACTGCAAGTAACAACGGTAAAAACCAAACCTACCTGTAATGACATGTTTCGTGAAACGATTTAAATAAAAAATGTTAGCATAAACACCATCAACGGTGGTGATAACAATGACAAAACGACACCGTCAAACAATATTTCAGTGATAGAATTGAGTTTGGGTGACTATGGTTATGCACAACGAATGGACAAAAGAGAAAGTGAAAGAGAAGAGTTTTCATTTAAGTATGAGAAAGACGAGTGAAAAAATTAATTTTGTTTTTCTAAAAATAGAAAGATAGAGACAGTTAGAATTTCAAAAAAAAAAAGTAAGGTATCTTTAAACTATGAACAGAATATTTTATTAAATCAAACATTTTTATTACTGTATACATTTAATTGAAAAAATAATTTAAAATTTTAATTAAAAAATATAAAAATTTAATTAAAAATTTAATAAAATTATAAAAAATTTAAAATGAACAAAACAATTAAACTTTAATATTTTAAATAACTCTATTTAGTCCTCTAAATTTGATTTTATAATTCATTTTGATTCCTAAACTTTTAATAACCCAGTGTTATTCTATTTTCCAAATTCTGAAGCAATGCATTAGTACGTTAAGATTAAAAACAGTCCAACACTTCAAAATGGCAAAGCCCCCACAATTAGTGTGAACAACGTAACATAAGCTTCCAATTGCCCCTAGGTTCCTAACATTTAACAATAACGTTTTGTAGGGTTACTAAAACAACATCCATCTTGTCTTCATTGTAAATTTTCAGATGTGCCAACACAATTATTTGGTTTTACCCGTACTTATTTGTTTACATTTCTCAAACTAAATTTCTAAATTTATCTGAGACTCGCACTATACATCAATATTATTATTTTTGAAATTAATTTTATAGCGGTTCATTAATCCTTTTTCAACAGCGACTCAACATACAAAGCACTCCAATACCACCCTTAAACACAAAAGTGAAAGTATTTTTGGGAGTATATTTGATTTAGCATTTAAAACTGTTCCTGTTTAGTAATCTGAGTCGAGGTATAATTCCTTTTTCTCTGTGTATGGAATTTTCTGTCCTAAGAGTACAAACGCCGAGCTATACTTCAGCCCGTTAAGGAACACCGGAGGAGGTTGGGACCTGCAAAGAGACTCCAACGCTCAAGTAAGAAAGAGTGTAAAGTGATTCAGAGTAAAACTGAATGTATTGCGTACCTGTGACTAAGCTGGTCACTCGTATATATAGTGTTAGCTTTTAGGCAGTTATTCGTATTAGGTTTGACAAAGTCTTATTTGCTATTATCTCGGCTACTGGAGTTATGGTAGTTTTAGTTGGAGAGATTTGCAGGAAAGTTATCTCAGTTGATTTGCTGATTCTGATCCCCAAGTCGACCTGTTTTGAGAAGCCGAGTTATAAGCAGGTTGACCTTAATCCGAGTTATAGTTCGGAATCAGAATCAGTGGAAGCCCCCAAGGTCAACCTTGTTTATTAGTGGCTTGAAAAGCTGGTGACCGTGGGTTGTTGGTGGGTTGAGATATGGATGGGCCAGATCTTTGTTTTTTAGGAATACCTCGGAAATGGGATGGTAGTCTCCTTTAAGTTGGTTTGGTTTTGACTCTTTTTCGTGGTTGATTTGAATTTATCGGATAAGTCATTAGGAGAGCAAAGCACGTACTCCATGTACTTGTAGGCCGTGTTTATTTAGTTTTAAGCAAATTCCGACTTATAGGTTTACTTGAGCCGAGTTATAGCCAACGGATCATAGCCCCCAAGCTTGACCGCTTATGAGTTTTTGTGGTGTTATAAATCGGAATAATAAATATAGCTTGGGATAGTGATTGTAATCATAGTTTGGAATGGTGATAGTAATGGTAGTAGCCCCCAAACTCAACTTGTTGTATGTTGAAGAGTGATAGTCATGCTTGAAATTTTGGTGCAGGTGAATAGTAAGATAAAAGAAATTTAAGAATGATTAAGAATAATGGTTAAATAATGAGGATAAGCTCCCAAGTTGAATCTAATGGCATGAAGAATAAAATATTTTTTTGAAAAAAATGTTCTTCGTATACATCGGCTTAATTTTGACTAATTTCAACTTATAAATGCAAATTCGTATAAGTGTGTTGTTTGAAATGAATCGGACTTATAGATGAAAATATGATTGGATTTGCTCCGACATATAACTGTTACTGCATGTTTGAGTATAATGAAGTATAGTGAGGTTGACAGAGGTAGCATGATTTGCATGATAATTGTTCTGTATACCATTTGATGCATTGGAATAGTTTGATCAAAAAGGTATTTTTGACTTATAAGGAGTAGAAATATTGATGAGAAAAACAAGTAAACATTGACTTGTTTGGTAAATTCAATAAGTATGACTAGTAGTAATCAATGACGACTGTTGTTGATAGGTCAATATGTTGGTTGTTGTTGAGTTGTTTGGAAAATTGGTGAACCGTTGTAATAGACCGGTTTAAAATTGGGCATAGCATAGAGGTTGCCGATATTTAGAGTTGTACCAACTTATAGATCGGTTTGCTTGAAATTATTCTGACTCATAGGTGTCGGGTTGTTTGAAATGAGTCCGACGTATAGATGTCGGTTTGTTTGAATTGAAATTATTCCAACTCATAGGTGTCGAGTTGTTTGAAATGAGTCCGACTTATAGATGTCGGTTTGTTTGAATTGAAATTATAACTCAGGAGAGTATATCTCGGTCGGAGATTCATATATGATTTTGAAGATTCGTGGCGGAGCGGTTTTATCTTGTATGAGATGACTTATAGATCAATTAGGAATGATGAAAATGACAGAAAAAAATAAAAATAAAAGAGTACAGATATTTCATTAATGAAGAAATAACACATACACCTGTTAGGCTAGTCTTTGTATATTAGAAAGTACAAATTGTCCGAGTTATAATCTACATGGCAGTACTGCGGTTGATTTGGTGAGATGATCTATAGCACTGTCTGGCTCTCTTTTTTTTTTTTCCATCGGCATGATTGTATTACTCTGTATATAAGACTTTTACGCAAAAATGTATAATAGAAAAAATAGTACCAGATATACTTAAAGAAAGTCAATCAACAATGAAAGACAGATTGACAATATACAACAAAATATAGCATGTCCAAGGTTGGTATATGAAATGGTAAGATACATTAAAGTAAAATAGTTCCAATATGTGGGTTAGTGCATACTTTATAAGAGGCCATGTCGTATTGAAGATTAAAATAAAAGAATTATATAAGCGGGTAGGTTATGCTTATGAATTATTTCACTGTAGTATAAGACGTATCAATTTTATATGTTGAGGTTATGCGCCTCTCAATTATCATTCAGTTAAAACTAAAATAGAATCCCTTTGTTTGGGGAGCATAATAATTAAAAAAAAATGAAAAAAGACTTGAATAAAATAGTATGGATTAAATATTGAGCAATCAAAGCGTGATTTGAAAAGCAAAATAATAATTATAACAATGACAATGTAAACAAGAATGAGAAAAACTTGTTGTAGGTTGGCTTAGATTCATATATGATTCAACTCTTGGTTATAAGAAAGGTTCAATCTTTAAACTCTAGAATCATATCTTTTTAGTTTCTTGTTAGTCAAGTAATCAACTTTAATTTTCAAAATCAAATCTTTTCAAATTTGATTTTCAAATCTTTTTCAAATTAAGTTTCAATCATATCTTTTTCAAAATTAATTTCAAAATCTTTTCTAACTTCTTTTCTAACTTCCTATCTTTTCAAAATTTAATCTTTCATATCTTTTTATTTCAATCATATCTTTTTCAAAACTGCCCAACTAACTCTCTACCTTTAATTTTCGAAAATTTCTTCCCTCTTTTTCAAAATTTCATTTTAATTAACTAATTGTTTTAATTTTAATTTTAATTTTAATTATTAATTTTTGAATTTTAAATTTAAATTTAAAATATTTTTATTTTATTTTATTTAATTTTCAAATTCCTTTCTTATCTCTCATCTCCTTCTATTTATTTATTCATCTACCAACACTTCTCCTCACCCAAAAATTCGAACCCCTTCTTCTCCTCTGAGTTCGAATTCTTCTCTTCTTCATTCTTTTTCTTCTTTTCTTCTACTCACACAAGGGAACCTCTATACTGTGGTAAAAAGGATCCCTATTATTATTTTCTGTTCCCTTCTTTTTCATATGAGCAGGAGCAAGGACAAGAACATTCTTGTTGAAGCTGATCCAGAACCTGAAAGGACTCTGAAGAGGAAACTAAGAGAAGCTAAAATACAACAATCCAGACAACCTTACAGAAATTTTCGAAAAGGAAGAGGAGATGGCAGCCGAAAATAATAATAATGCAAGGAAGATGCTTGGTGACTTTACTGCACCTAATTCCAATCTACATGGAAGAAGCATCTCAATCCCTGCCATTGGAGCAAACAATTTTGAGCTTAAACCTCAATTAGTTTCTCTGATGCAACAGAACTGCAAGTTTTATGGACTTTCATCCGAAGATCCTTTTCAGTTCTTAACTGAATTCTTGCAGATCTGTGATACTGTTAAGACCAATGGGGTTGGTCCCGAGGTCTACAGGCTTATGCTTTTCCCGTTTGTTGTAAGAGACAGAGCTAGAGTGTGGTTGGACTCTCAACCTAAAGATAGCCTGAACTCTTGGGATAAGCTGGTCACGGCTTTCTTAGCCAAGTTCTTTCCTCCTCAAAAGCTTAGCAAGCTTAGAGTGGATGTTCAAACCTTCAGACAGAAAGAAGGTGAATCCCTCTATGAAGCTTGGGAGAGATATAAGCAACTGACCAAAAAGTGTCCTTCTGACATGCTTTCAGAATGGACCATCCTGGATATATTCTATGATGATCTATCTGAATTAGCTAAGATGTCGTTGGATACTTCTGCAGGTGGATCTATTCACCTAAAGAAAACGCCTGCAGAAGCTCAAGAACTCATTGACGTGGTTGCTAATAACCAGTTCATGTACACTTCTAAGAGAAATCCTGTGAGTAATGGGACGCCTCAGAAGAAGGGAGTTCTTGAAATTGATACTCTGAATGCCATATTGGCTCAGAACAAAATATTGACTCAGCAAGTCAATATGATTTCTCAGAGTCTGAATGGATTGAAGGAATCATCCAACAGTACTAAAGAGGCATCTTCTGAAGAAGAAGCTTATGATCCTGAGAACCCTGCAATAGCAGAGGTGAATTACATGGGTGAACCCTATGGAAACACCTATAATCCCTCATGGAGAAATCATCCAAATTTCTCATGGAAGGATCAATAAAAGCCTCAACAAGGCTTTAACAATGGTGGAAGAAACAGGTTTAGCAATAGCAAGCCTTTTCCATCATCCACTCAGCAAAAGACAGAGAGTTCTGAGTAGACCCCATCTAGCTTGGCAAACATAGTCTCTGATCTATCTAAGGCCACTCTAAGTTTCATGAATGAAACAAGGTCCTCCATTAGAAATTTGGAAGCACAAGTGGGCCACCTGAGTAAAAGGATCACTGAAACCCCTCCTAGTACTCTCCCAAGCAATACAGAAGAAAATCCAAAAGGAGAGTGCAAGGCCATTGAATTGATCATCATGGCCGAACCTACAAGGGAGGGAGAGGACGAGAACCTCAGTGAGGAAGACCTCCTGGGACGTCCAGAGATCAATAAGGAGTTTCCGTCTGAGGAACCAAAGGACTCTGAGGCTCATCTGGAGACCATAGAGATTCCATTAAACCTCCTTATGCCATTCATGAGCTCTGATGAATATTCTTCTTCTGAAGAGAATGAGGATGTTACTGAAGAGCAAGTTGCCAAGTACCTTGGTGCAACCATGAAGCTAAATGCCAAATTATTTGGTAATGAGACTTGGGAAGATGAACCTCCCTTGCTCACCAATGAACTGAGTGATATGGATCAACTGAGATTGCCTCATAAAAAATAGGATCCTGGAAAGTTCTTAATACCTTGTACCATAGGCACCATGACCTTTGAGAAGGCTCTATGTGACCTTGGGTCAGGGATAAACCTCATGCCCCTCTCTGTAATGGAGAAACTGGGAATCTTTGAGGTGCAAGCTGCCAGAATCTCATTAGAGATGGCAGACAACTCAAGAAAACAGGCTTATGGACTAGTAGAAGACGTGTTAGTAAAGGTTGAAGGCCTTTACATCCCTGCTGATTTCATAATCCTAGACACTGGGAAGGATGAGGATGAATCCATCATCCTTGGAAGACCCTTCCTAGCCACAGCAAGAGCTGTGATTGATGTGGACAGATGAGAGTTGGTCCTTCAACTGAATGAGGACTACCTTGTGTTTAAAACTCAAGGATCTCCTTCTGTAACCATGGAGAGGAAGCATGAAAAGCTTCTCTCACTGCAGAGTCAACCAAAGCCCCCACAGTTAAACTCTAAGTTTGGTGTTGGGAGGTCCCAACCTTGCTCTGATTATCTGTGAGGCTCCATAAGAACTCACTGTCAAGCTATTGACATTAAAGAAGCGCTTGTTGGGAGGCAACCCAATGTTATTTAATCATTTTTATTTTATTTTCTCTTTGTTATTTCATGTTTTACTAGGTTGATGATCATGTGGAGTCACAAAAACTACTGAAAAATCGAAAACAGAATGAAAAACAGCGTTGAAAATAGAACACCCTGGAGGAAGGGCTTACTGGCGTTTAAACGCCAGTAAGAAGCATCTGGCTGGCGTTTAACGCCAGAACAGAGCATGAAACTGGCGTTAAACGCCAGAAATAAGCAGCAGTCTGGCGTTTAAACGCCACGATTGCACCCAGAGGAAAGCTGGCGTTAAACGCCAGAAACAAGCATCAGACTGGCATTTAACGCCAGAAACATGCACCATACTGGCGTTCAACGCCAGAAACATGCTATAGACTGGCGTTGAACGCCCAAAACAAGCAAGGAAGTGGCGTTTAACACCAGAAACATGCTGCAGTCTGGCGTTAAACACCAGGATTGCATATATACGGCGTTTTACACGTCTAAAAGGTGCAGGGATGAGAAATCCTCAAACACCTAAGGATCTGTGGACCCCATAGGATTCCCTCAGGATCTGTGGACTCCACAGGATCCCCACCTACTTCTTCTCTCCTCTTCACACCTTTTTATAATTCTCTTCCCCAAATACCCCTCAGCAATCAACTCAATCACTCTTCCCCATCACCTCTTCACCAATCACATCCATTCTCTCTTCCCCAAAAACCCCACCTACCTTTAAATTCAAAATAATTTCCATCCCAAACCCAACTCTAAATGGCCGAACCCTAAATCCCTCCCCACTCCTATATAAAACCCTCATTCCCTCTTCATTTTCACACAACAAAACCCTCTCTTCTTCTCCTTCGCCGAAACCATCTTTCTCTCCCTCTCCTCCATTTTTCTTCTTCTTCTACTTCTTTCTTTCTTCTTTTGCTCGGAGACGAGCAAACCTTTTAAGTTTGGTGTGGTAAAAGCATAGCTTTTGTTTTTCCATAACCACTCATAGCACCTAAGGCCAGAGAAACCTCTAGAAAGAGAAAAGGGAAGGCAATTGCTTCCATCTCTGAGTCATGGTAGATGGAGAGATTCATCTCTAAGGTCCATCAAGACCACTTCTATGAAGTTGTGGCCAAGAAGAAAGTGATCCATGAGGTTCCTTTCAAACTCAAAAAGAATGAGTATCCGGAGATCCGACTTGAGATTCAAAGAAGAGGTTGGGAAGTTCTCACCAACCCCATTCAACAAGTCGGGATCTTAATGGTTCAAGAGTTCTATGCAAATGCATGGATCACTAGGAACCATGATCAAAGTGTGAACCCGAATCCAAAGAATTGGCTCACCATGGTTCGGGGGAATTACTTAGATTTCAGTCCGAAAAATGTAAGGTTGGCGTTCAACTTGCCAATGATGGAAGAAAACGCACGCCCGTACACTAGAAGAGTCAACTTTGATCAAAGGTTGGACCAAGTCCTCATGGACATATGTGTGGAAGGAGCTCAATGGAAAATTGACTCAAAAGGCAAGCCGGTTCAACTAAGAAGGCTTGACCTCAAACCAGTGGCTAGGGGATGGCTAGAGTTCATTCAACGCTCAATCATTCCTACTAGCAACAGGTCTGAAGTTACTGTAGACCGGGCCATCATGATCCATAGTATCATAATTGTAGAAAAGGTGGAAGTTCATGAGATCATACCTCAAGAACTCTACAAGGTGGCTGACAAGTCCTCTAATTTGGCAAGGTTAGCCTTTCCTCACCTCATATGCCACCTCTGCAATTCAGCTGGAATTGACATAGAGGGAGATATCCTCATTGAAGAGGATAAGCCCATCACTAAGAAAAGGATGGAGCAAACAAGAGATCATGGACCTCAACATGAGCATGAGGAAACTCCTCACCATGAAATCCCTGAGATGCCTCAAGGGATGCACTTCCCTCCACAAAACTACTGGGAACAAATCAACACTTCGCTAGGTGAATTAAGTTCCAACATAGGACAACTAAGGATGGAGCACCAAGAGCATTCCATCATCCCCCATGAAATTAGAGAAGATCAAAGAGCTATGAGGGAGGAACAACAAAGACAAGGAAGAGACATAGAGGAGCTCAAGAGCACCATTGGTTCTTCAAGAAGAGGAAGACGCCACCCTCACTAAGGTGGACTCATTCCTTAATCTCCTTGTTTATTTATTTTCCTGTTTTTCGATTTTTGAGCTTTATGTTTATTTATATTTGTGTCTTATTACATGATCATTAGTGTCTAAGTGTCTATGCCTTAAAGTCATGAATATGAATCCACCACCTCTCTTAAATGAAAACTGTTTTAATTACAAAAGAACAAGAAGTACATGGTTTCGGATTCATCCTTGAAACTAGTTAATATTTTGATGTGGTGACAATACTTTTTGTTTTCTGAATGAATGCTTGAACAGTGCATATATCTTTTGAAATTGTTGTTTATGAATGTTAAATATGTTGATTCTTGAAAGAATAAGGAAAAAGGAGAAATGTTATTTGATAATCTGAAAAATCATAAAAATGATTCTTGAAGCAAGAAAAAGCAGTGAATACAAAAGCTTGCAGAATAAAAAAGAAAAAAAATGGCAAAAATAAAAGAAAAAGAAAAAAAGAAAAAGCAAGCAGAAAAAGCCAAAAGTTCTTAGAACCAAAAGGCAAGAGCAAAAAAGCCAGTAGCCCTTAAAACCAAAAGGAAATGGTAATAAAAAAGATCCAAGGCTTTGAGCATCAGTGGATAGGAGGGCCTAAAGGAATAAAATCCTGGCCTAAGTGGCTAAACCAAGCTGTCCCTAACCATGTGCTTGTGGCGTGAAGGTGTCAAGTGAAAACTTGAGACTGAGCGGTTAAAGTCAAGGTCCAAAGCAAAAAGAAGAGTGTGCTTAAGAACCATGGACACCTCTAATTGGGGACTTTAGCAAAGCTGAGTCACAATTTGAAAAGGTTCACCCAGTTATCTGTCTGTGGCATTTATGTATCCGGTGGTAATACTAGAAAACAAAGTGCTTAGGGCCACGGCCAAGACTCATAAAGTAGCTGTGTTCAAGAATCAACATACTGAACTACGAGAATCAATAACACTATCTGGATTCTGAGTTCCTATAGATGCCAATCATTCTGAACTTCAATGGATAAAGCGAGATGCCAAAACTATTCAAGAGGCAAAAAGCTACAAGTCCCGCTCATCTGATTGGAGCTAAGTTTCATTGATAGTTTGGAATTTATAGTATATTCTCTTCTTTTTATCCTATTTGATTTTCAGTTGCTTGGGGACAAGCAACAATTTAAGTTTGGTGTTGTGATGAGCGGATAATTTATACGCTTTTTGGCATTGTTTTTACATAGTTTTTAGTATGATTTAGTTAGTTTTTAGTATATTTTTATTAGTTTTTAAATAAAAATCACATTTCTAGACTTTACTACGAGTTTGTGTATTTTTCTATGATTTCAGGTATTTTCTGGCTGAAATTGAGGGACTTGAGCAAAAATCAGATTTAGAGGTTGAAGAAGGACTGCAGATGCTGTTGGATTCTGACCTCCCTGCACTCAAAGTAAATTTTCTGGAGCTACAGAACTCCAAATGGCACGCTCTCAATTTCGTTGGAAAGTAGACATCCAGAGCTTTCTAACAATATATAATAGTTCATACTTTGACCGAGTTTAGATGACGCAAATTGGCGTTCAACGCCAGTTCCATGCTGCATTCTGGAGTCAAACGCCAGAAACAGGTTGCAAAGTGAAGTTAAACGCCAAAAACAGGTTACAAACTGGCGTTCAACTCCAAGGAAGACCTCTACACGTGTAAAGCTCAATGCTCAGTCCAAGCACACACCAAGTGGGCCCCGGAAGTGGATTTCTGCATCATTTACTTATCTCTGTAAACCCTAGTAACTAGTTTAGCATAAATAGGACTTTTTACTATTATATTTACATCTTTGGATTATCTTTTGATCCTTTGATCACGTTTTGGGGGCTGGCCATTCGGCCATGCCTGGACCTTATCACTTATGTATTTTCAACAGTAGAGTTTTTACACTCCATAGATTAAGGTGTGGAGCTCTGCTGTTCCTCATGAATTAATACAAAGTACTACCGTTTTTCTATTCAATTCAAGCTTATTCCTTCTCTAAGATATCCATTCGCACCCAAGAACATGATGAATGTGATGATTATGTGACGCTCATCATCATTCTCACCTATGAACGCGTGCCTGACAAACACTTTCGTTCTACATGCAAACAAGGTAGAATGAGTATCTCTTAGATATCTAATATAGAGGACCAAGTCCGAGATATTAGAATCTTCGTGGTATAAGTTAGAACCCATGGACGGCCATTCTTGAGATTTGGAAAGTCTAAACCTTGTCTGTGGTATTCCGAGTAGGATCTGGGAAGGGATGGCTGTGACGAGCTTCAAACTCGCGAGTGCTGGGCGTAGTGACAGACGCAAAAGGATAGTAAATCCTATTCCAGTATGATCGAGAACCGACAGATGATTAGCCATGCAGTGACAGAGCATTGGACCATTTTCACAGAGAGGATGGGAAGTAGCCATTGACAACGGTGATGCCCAACATAAAGCTTGCCATGGAAAGGAGTAGGAAGGATTGGATGAAGACAGCAGGAAAACAGAGGTTCAGAGGGACGAAAGCATCTCTATACGCTTATCTGAAATTCTCACCAATGAATTAAATAAGTATCTCTATCCTATTTTAATTATCTTTTAGTATACTATAATCTCTTAATACATTTGAATCCGCCTGATTGAGATTTACAAGGTGACCATAGCTTGCTTCAAGCCGACAATCTCCGTGGGATCGACCCTTACTCACGTAAGGTTTATTACTTGGACGACCCAGTGCACTTGCTGGTTAGTTGTACGAAGTTGTGAAACAGAATTAAGAACATGAACGTGCGTATTGAGTTTTTAGCGCCGTTACCAAGGAAGGAACGATCACGATTTCGCACACCAAGTTTTTGGCGCCGTTGTCGGGGATTTTCGAGTTTGGACAACTGACGGTTCATCTTGTTGCTCAGATTAGGTAATTTTATTTTAATTTTAAGCTTTTTATTTCTAATTTTCGAAAAATAAAAAAAATTTATAAAATAAAATCAAAAATATTTTTTGTGTTTCTTGTTTGAGTCTAGAGTCAAGTTTTAAGTTTGGTATCAATTGCATCTTTTTAATTTTCTAAAAAAATTATTTTCGAAAATTTCATGCATTGCATTCTTCATGATCTTCAAGTTGTTCTAGGCTAGTCCTCTTGTTTGATCTTCATATTTTCTTGTTTTGTGTCTTTTCTTGTTTTTCATATGCATTCTTGAATTCTTAGTGTCTAAAAATTAAAAATCTTTAAGTTTGGTGTCTTGCATGTTTTCTTTTCTTGAAAATTTTTCAAAAATAAGTTCTTGGTGTTCATCTTGACATTCAAAGTATTCTTGGTGTTCATCTTAACATTCATAGTGTTCTTGCATGCATTAGTTGTTTTGATTCATAATTTTTATGTTTTGTGTCAATTTTATGTTTTTCTCTTTCTCATCATTAAAAATTCAAAAAAAAAATATCTTTCCCTTTTTCACTCATCAAATTCGAAAATTTGAGTTGACTTTTTCAAAATTTTTTAAAATTTAGTTGTTTTTATGAGTCAAATCAAATTTTCAATTTAAAAATTTTATCTTTTTCAAAATCAAATATTTTTCAATTTTCTTTTCATATTTTCGAATTCCTTTCTAAAATTTTTCAAAATCTTTTTCATTTTTTCAAAAATATTCAAATTAATTTTCAAAATCTTTTTCTTATTTTATTTCTTAATTTTCGAAAATTTTATTAGCATTTAATGTTTTGATTCAAAATTTTTCAAAGTTGTTACTTGGCTATTAAGAAATGTTCAATCTTTAAACTCTAGAATCATATCTTTTTAGTTTCTTGTTAGTCAAGTAATCAACTTTAATTTTCAAAATCAAATCTTTTCAAATTTGATTTTCAAATCTTTTTCTAATTAAGTTTTAATCATATCTTTTTCAAAATTAATTTCAAAATCTTTTCTAACTTCTTTTCCAACTTCCTATCTTTTCAAAATTTAATCTTTCATATCTTTTTGTTTCAATCATATCTTTTTCAAAACTGCCCAACTAACTCTCTACCTTTAATTTTCAAAAATTCCTTCCTTCTTTTTCAAAATTTTATTTTAATTAACTAATTGTTTTAATTTTAATTTAATTTTAATTATTAATTTTTGAATTTTAAATTTAAATTTAAAATATTTTTATTTTATTTTGTTTAATGGACAGAACGTAAAAGAAAAAAAAGAAAACACTAGTGAAAAACTAGGATATAGCAGCTTGTATTTACAATCGATCAATGAAAGAAAAAGTTTCTATCATTGGTGAGTCAATTTTGAAAGTTATTTAACCAAAAGATAAGAAATCGACAGTTATGAAAAATTATCCCCTAATTAGGAAGGAACCTTTCAAATTATTAAATTGTATTCAGGAAATACATATCGAGTTAAACAAATGGATACTAAAGAGAAGGTTAAATATATCAGTGAAAAAATATTTGAAACCGTATCGATGTTTTTAAAATAGGACGTAACTCAAAGGTAAGAGTTTAGAGTCAAAATTTAAACATTGCAAACTAAAATGAGCAAGAACAAATTAATCACAAAAGTACTTGACATCCCAAGCATTCAAATGTAGGACTCTAGTAATTCTTCCAACTCACATCGAAGACAAAGCTTTTTTTTTTCATCAAAAGAACTATAGGTGTTAATTTCTTCTTGCTGTTCAACTTGCAATTTGTCATATTTTCTCTTGATATCAGCCAGACTGTTTTCCATCTCACATAGATCTCGAAACAAATTCTTTTTCCTCTTTTCAGCTTTTAAGGGCCTTCCAACATAGCTTCTTCTTCTCGAATTTTGGCAAGTTCTCTTTCGAGTTCTTCCATACGTCAAGCTAGTTGTACTCGAGTACTGGCAGCATCAGCGACATTAAACTTCTGTTTTAGTTGTGAAAGTTCTATTTTGATTTCTGCCATATTCTTTGTGATATCACCAACCTTGTTATGAGAAATAAATAAATTATTGGCGACCTTCTCGAATTGTTTTACCACTTTAAAGAAGATGAGAGGAACTCGATATTCGAGAGAAGAACTTAGGATACCAGAAAAGTTGGAATTCAAATCATCTCGATTGACCCACTCATCAATTGTGTGCTTTAAAAGTTCATGATGAGATTTTAGCATTTCAATGTCCTGAGGAGTCAATTCTTTTTGAAGCCCATGACCTGGTGATCCTTCAATTGCTGAATTCGGGGATCGGATTTCTGTTTTGTAAGTGATACTGGACATGACAGAAATAAGCTCATCTAATTCAACTTCTGGTGGGCTACAAACAGGGGTGGATGGAATTTCGTGATCTTTTCGAATTGGACTTGAAGTAGGTTCAGCTTGATTGTCAAGATTGGGTGTGTCATCAAGTTTTGGAATGGTTTGAGGGATATTTTTATCCATATGATTGTCTTCCATAATGGGGCTGCTGCCTTTAGAAGGAGAAGAAATGCGTGGTCGTGGGTTCGTTCCCCACAGATGGCGCCAATGTTCGGTAGGTCGGTTACCGGACGGATCGGATTGGTATCCTAGTCAAAGATGAGATGGGGCTTGCCTGGTTCGCAGCTGCCGGGGAGGAGTGGACGATGTCCCGAGCACTTCATGTAAAAGGGGGGGGGGTAGGTCACCTGCAAAGACACTCCGACGCTCTAGTCAGAAATGTGAGCAGATGAAAAGGTATGAGTGGTATGTGACGTACCTTGGGGGAAGGGTAGGACTTTTCCCATATATACCGTGTCAGAGATGGGCCCTGCAAGGACAGGCCCACCTTCTTCGAGGCTCCCCCTGCACAGCTGTTGCAAGGCTGTCAGAGATGTGTGTCCGGGTCGGCGCTTGGACGCCTTGCACCTGACCGTTTGGGTCGGGTGGTTAGTGGGTTGGGTCGACCCGTGAATGGTTTGGGCCAGGCCGTAACAGTGCCCCCAACACGCCAGCAATGGTCGTGAGGGTTGTTGGTGGCGTGTTATCTCTTCCTTCGAGCGTGGTCGCCAGATCGGCCGTCCGTGGAGGGGACGTGCCTCCAGTGCGCATGTCTGTTCGTTGCTGAGGTGACCGTTCGTCGCCTCGTTCCTCGCGCCGGGCATTGAATGCTCATAATGGGTTGGAAAACCCTGTGCGCAAAGACCATTTTGCCCCCAATCTTTTCACACTTTGCGTAGCAGTTTTAAACAGTTAGTGCTTGCTCTCCTCTCCCATTTTCGTTTCTCCTAACTTCATCTTCTTCTCTCCCAAAGTGTCGTTTTTGCATCCTCGTGCATTTCTTTCCCTTTCACATCTTCGCAATTTTTCCAGATTAACGTTAATCCCTTTGAATCTCCGTGATCAATCCAGGTAAGAATTCTTCTTCGTTCCTTGCTTTGCGTTTATTCTGTTAACCTTCCACATGCATGCTTGTTTGCCTAGTTTTGTGTGATAGATGGTCTTTTAGTATCAAGTAGGTGTGTTAGGGGGGTTACCATTCCTGGGTAGGCTTTGTTTGGATTCTGCCTTTAGCCATGTTTGATTTTAGTTGCTGAATAGGATAAATGTAGTTCCTGGGCTTTTTCCGGGCTCCCGACCTCATAGACTAACGGAGTGGTACCCCCACTGTAGGTATGCCTCGTGTCGCTTCTCGGGCCTTTCCCTCCGTCGCAAACTACGATCCCTACGCCTGGGTGACTTCCGACGTGAAGGACTCACCGAATCAGATGGGCGAGGAGGAGCTGACGGAGTTCCGACAGGGGTTGTACCTGTGCGGGGGGACGGACGAGGAGGCCAACTATGACGTCTTCGTTCCTGCCCCCGACGAGCGACTATACGAGCTTAACTTCCGTTCCCCTCGGGTTCCCGACTGGATCTGGTTTTATAAATCCATGTTCAGCCAGGTGGGGGTTCGTATCCCGTTTTCTGCTTTTCAAATGGCGCTTCTTGGTCGGATCTCCGTGGCGCCGTCGCAATTGCATCCGAACAGCTAGGCTTCTATCCGATGTTTCGAGATGGTGTGTGAGTACTTGGAGTTGCCGGCTTCTGTTGACGTCTTCCTATTTTTCTTCAACCTTACGAATCCTTTGAAGGAGGGGAATGCGAGGAAAGGGTTCATGTCTTTTCGGTCTGCCCAAGGTCGGAGGATCTTCGGCTTGTTCGAGGACTCTTATCACGGGTTTAAAGACAAATATTTTAAGGTGCGTCCGGTTAAAGGACGTCACCCCTTTTGGTTGTCGCTAGAAGGGGAGCGCCTCATCCCAACATATTGGAGCTTTGGGGCAAGGTCTAATACTTTTATTAAAGTGTCCTATAAGGGGATGTCCGCCGTGGGCAAGAGGATCGCCGACGTGTTGTCGGCGGCTTTTGGGAAGAACCATGTGAATCCCCACCTTTTGATGGGTGACCGGGAGGTCGCCAGAAATTATATTCGTGAGTTGTTTTGCCTTGCATTTTTACCTTCTCCATTTGCTTGTTTGTGCCGGTTTCCCGACTAACTTGTTTACTTGTTTGCTGCAGTGGAGATGTCTGCTTCGGTAACAGGGCTTGAGGATTTGTTTAAGACTTTCTTGGCGGACAACGATGAGGTTGAAGCTGAGAAGGTCGACGGGAAACTGGAAGGCCCTTCTGAGGACAAGGGTCAAGCAACGCCGTCACCTAGGGACACCGGGATGTCGGATAAGAACTCCGATGGGGCGCCCATTTCTCCCATTTGCAGGGAGGCGGTTGGCCCCGAGCACCCGACCTCTGCTCAGGAAGAGGATGACGACTTGAAGCTTGTCCCTACCCCCAAAAGGCGGAGGGCTTCTTCTAGCCCAGAGGGGGTTCTTACCGTAATGGAGCGTAATTTTGATGCCGGGACTTTCATAGATTCGCAGCTGCTTCCTGGCACAGAGGATTATTTCCTTGGCACCGAACTTATGGGGCAGGCGAGGTGGATGTACCGTACCCTTCTTCGTGGTGCCGCCATAGCTCGGAAGGCTGCGTTCGAGTTGTCGGGAATGCAGTCGCTGCGCAGGAAGCTCGAATCCGCTATCCAGGCCAATAACGAATTCAAAGCTCAAGTTGAAGCTCTTCAGGAGCAATTGTCTGAGTCGGGGAGGAAACTAAAAGCTGCTGAGGAGAAGGCCGCGTCTGCCGAGGAGAAGTTGACGATCTCCGATGAGACCGTTTCCCGTCTAACCGAGCGGGAGATGAGTTTGGAGAGCCAGCTTAATGCCGCACAAGGTCGGGTGGTGGCCTTGGAGGAAGAGCGCAACGTGGCCGTCTCGTCGGCTAAGGCCATTGAAGCTGAGATTGAGGAGCTCAAGAAGAAACATAAGGTGACTAGAGAGCAGGGAAAGAACACGATCTTCATGACCGAGGAAGCTCTTAAGGCTCAGGTGAAGATCGTGGCTCCTGATTTTGGCACGTCAGCGATTGGAGTTTTCAAGACGATCAAGGATGGCAAGATTGTTGACATGCCGAAAAAATGATCTCTTGTGCCTTGTGCTTTTGTATGGACTTGTGGTTTTTGTTGTAGAACTTGGTTATATTAACTTTTAGAAGTTGCTTGGTCGGTTTACCGTTATCTTTCTTTGCCTTTGGTAGTGTTTTCGCTTTGTCGTGTTACCGTTTTGTTGGCATGAGCTTTGTGCTCGTGTTTGTTTACCATTATGTTAGTAGTTTGATGAAGCCAGGTCGTGGCCTTTTGCTATCGTTGTAGCCGTTTGTGATGGCTTTGGTTTAGGTGGTCCCCGGGGTGATCAGTCCTGGGGTGCCGTATCGTGGTTCTGTTTAACGTGTCGTGGAACTTCTTGTCGCACGATGTGCAAGTAGGAAGGGGAACAAATAGGAGTAAAATTGGTAAAAATGACAAGTAAACATTAACCGGTAATTGAATAAGTCTGTTACCGTGGTAAATACAAAGGTAAGTGATTAAGCACGTTAGATCGCCTGGCCTGCTTGCCTGATCTAGGGGTAGAACCTTCTCAGGTTACCCGTATTCCAAGTCCTCGGGACTTCCCTTTCGTCGAGCCTCTCCAATTTGTAGGCACCCTTTCCAATCGACATCAATTTAGAGAGGAGAAAGATTAGCCACCAGGACTTGAATTTGTATAGGATTGACTTGGCTCGACTCGTTTGATATGTCCTCCTCATGGATAGATTGGACAACTTCATCGATGGGCTGGATGGTACCTTCGATAGAATGAACAATTAACTTAGTTAATTGTTTAATATGTTTGCCAGTTGGTTCGGCATCTTGTTGCATTGGTAAGTATTGTGTAAAAATACAACCACTTGATGAGGAACTTGAAGAATGGTCCCCCTTCTTATCGCCATGAGCTTTTGTTGTCAAGATTAACAGAAGTTTCTGGGAAAGCCATGTTAAGACTTGATTTATTCAATTTTATAGAATACCACTTCTTCTAAAGGTTGAGATTTTGAGAAGTGAGTGGAGCTTTTCGATGTGCTGTTTGATTTTGAACTACTAGAGATGAAAAAGGAATCACTTGAATGAGTGGGAGTCTTCTTTGGAGAAATTTTGTTGATTTTATCAGATGATCCTTTAGTAGAAGATTCCACCTATGATAAAAAATTGAAAGTCTAAGATAAGAGGTTAAGAGTGTGACAGTTTAAATCGAATAATTTAAATTTAATTAAAGATGACCTTGTTAGCTGCAAAAGTTGTTTTTGAGATTTTTTGCTTTTTCCGGTTTTGATATTTTTGTGACTCTGCCTTTGTCTTCGGAACTTTTTGAAGGAATGTTTCAAAAATTTTTGGAAAGGCTTTGATTAGGGGTGAGCACGGGTAGCGGGTACCCGATTACCCGTCCAAACCCGAACCGAACCAATTAAATTGGTTTTGGAACCAACGGGTAATCGGGTCCAACCCGATCCAAACCGATTGTATTTGTAAGTGATTGGTTCGGGTATCGGTTTTAGTGGTGCGGAACCCGAACCAACCCGCGAACCCGAACATATATTAATTAAATAAAAAAAAATAAAAATATATATATAGCTTTTAGACTTTTAGTGAGTTTTGAAACCTGTAACCCTAACACTATGTCATCAGCGGCGCCCTCCCTCTTACACTCTCAATGACTCAGTCTCTCACCTCAAACAAACCCAAAAATCCCACAAGCTGCAGAGGCAGGCGCATCGTCTTCCTGGTAGCAGGA
Organism: Arachis ipaensis; assembly: GCF_059453495.1. NCBI lineage: Eukaryota > Viridiplantae > Streptophyta > Magnoliopsida > Fabales > Fabaceae > Arachis > Arachis ipaensis. The sequence goes on from NC_142444.1 coordinate 12,602,170, forward strand.
CGCAGCAACCACCAACCAACTTCGTCTGCGGTTCCCTCTCTAGCAGCCAACTACTTCTTCGGTTAGCCGTTCCCTCTCTAGCAGCCAACTTCCTCCAGGCTCCAGCGTCGTCTTCTCGGGTTAGTCAGTCAGGTTAGTCTAATTTTTGGGGAATGTTATATGTTAGTGTTAATTGTTTTATTGAGTGTTCAATTTTTGAATTTATACATTCTTAGTTCTTTGTGTGCGTGCATTTTCAAGCAATGTTAGGGTTTCGTACTTTGCTTTTGGTAATTCATTTGCTTTGGTTTTAGTTTGTGATTGTCACTGTTAAAAGTGCTTCTGAATTTGAGTGGTTGGTAATTTTTTGAATTCTGTCATTTGTTCAGAGAAACGAGATTGGGTTGGTTGGAGGCAAATATAGTGAATCTACACCAGTCTATCAGCTACTTCACGGATTCGTAAGTGTTCAGATCTGAATCACAATACATTATTCCTAATATATATATATATTAACTTATTCTTCTCCCTAAGTTCCTTTCTTCTAAATTTGATTGGTGAATTTTGAGTTGAAATACCTTTTTTCTGATTTTTTAGAACAGTAGATACTATATTTCTTTACCTTGTGTATTCAGTATCATAATATTTCTGATTTTTTCATTTTTTTGGTTCACAGCACTTACTTTAAGTGCCACAAACATACAATGTAGAACTTTCAATTTATTATATTGATTATGTTTATATTGATTATATTGATTATGTTTATATTGTGAAACCAATGAACTAAATTTGTAAGTGGTGTCACTGTCACATTCGATTGCCACATATAATATAACACAAATTAAATCACTTATCACGTTTATAATAGTTGCACACTTGCACTAATGGTTCCTTGCTTCTAAATTTGGTTGGTGAATTTTGAATTGAAATACCTTTTTTTCTGATTTTTTAGAACAGTAGATACTATATTTCTTTACCTTGTGTATTCAGTATCATAATGTTTCTGATTTTTTTATTTTTTTGGTTCACAGCACTTACTTTAAGTGCCACAAACATACAATGTAGAACTTTCAATTTATTATATTGATTATGTTTATATTGATTATATTGATTATGTTTATATTGTGAAACCAATGAACTAAATTTGTAAGTGGTGTCACTGTCACATTCAATTCCCACATATAATATAACACAAATTAAATCACTTATCACGTTCATAATAGTTGTACACTTGCACTAATATACAGTATACTGGATTTTGACTTTTTTTCCTTTTATTCAAATCAAGTACTAATTAATGAATTAATTTATGTATTTTGCAGATTTAAAAATGGGAAAAACTGACCCAAAAAGTGATACGGTTGTTGGAAGTACTTCTTCTCCAAGTGCAGCCATTCCCGCTGCTATTGACGATGGTCTTTCTGGTGGAACATCACAAAGTCCAGCTCCCCCACCGTTGCCTGCCTCAAATCCTTCATCGGAAACACAGACCGAAGCTGCTGGAACTACTGGCGAGCCTCCAAAAGAGGTAAAACGTAAACCCAGTAGGGCACCTAGTAGTGTTTGGGCTCACTTTTCTAAAACTTCTCCTAATGAAGCCTGCTGTAACTATTGTAAAAAAAAATATGCATGCAATAGTTCTAGTCATGGTACAACAAACTTGCATAAACATTTAAGGATTTGTACTAAAAATCCTCAAAAGCAAGTTGAAAAGGGGCAGAAAACTATTGCACTTGGGAGCCAATTTGAGGATGACCCTAATGCAGTTACTATGAAGCTTGTTGATTTTAATCAAGAGGAAACTCGTCTTGCTCTTGCAAATATGATAATTGTTGATGAACTTCCTTTTAAATTTGTTGAGGCTCAAGGCTTTAGACACTTTATGAGTAAAGCACAACCTAGGTTTAAGGTTCCCTCCCGTTGGACAATTGCTAGAGACTGTATGGCTTTGTTTAGATATGAGAAAGAGAAGTTGAGAAATTTATTATCTGAAAATCGCCAAATGATTTCCCTAACTACTGATACTTGGACCTCAATTCAGAATTTGAATTATATGTGTGTGACTGCGCATTATATTGATGAGTCTTGGACATTGCACAAAAAAATTTTGAATTTTGGTCTTATTACTGATCATAAGGGTGAGACTATAGGGAGAGCCTTAGAACAGTGCTTGCAAGAGTGGGGTATTAGAAGAATATGTTGTGTAACTGTTGACAATGCTAGTGCTAATGGTGTTGCAATTTCATATTTACTTAGAGGCATGGGAGATTGGAATGGGTCAACATTGTTAAATGGGGAGTTCATGCATATGAGATGTTGTGCTCACATTTTAAATCTAATTGTCGGTGATGGTATGAAAGAGATTGATAGCTCAATAACTAAAATCAGAATTGCATGCAAGTTTGTTAGGTCATCTCCTGCTAGGATGCAAGCTTTTAAAAGGTGTGTTCAAGAGGCTAATATAACTTGTAAGGCTAGTGTAGTGTTAGATGTGCCTACTAGGTGGAACTCTACCTATTTGATGCTAGAGGCTGCTGAGAAATTTGAATCGGCTTTTAGTCGGCTTAGTTATCAAGACTCATTTTATTTGTTGGCGCTTGAGTCTGAAGGCGGACCACCTGATGCTAATGATTGGAAAAGGGCACGTGTGTTTGTGAAATTCTTGAAAATATTTTATGATGCAACTCTTACTTTTTCTGGTTCTTTGAATGTTACATGTAATAATTTTTTCAATAAGCTGTGTGACATTCAAAAAACTTTGAATAAGTGGAGAAAGAGTAATGATGTTGGTTTGCAAAAGATGGCGACACAAATGAAAGTGAAACTAGACAAATATTGGGAGGGTGATGGCATAAATTACTTTCTCTTTGTGGCTGTTTTTCTTGATCCTCGTTACAAGTATGAGTATGTTGAATTTTGTCTTAATCGGGTGTATGGGTTGAATCAAGCCAAAGATATGTTGAAAAAATTGAAGGATATCATTCATAAGTTGTTTGAGTATTACTCCATGATGTATCCCCTTCCGGATGGTAGTTCTTCTGGTAGTTTTAATTCTAGCATTGCCTCTCATGATCATGGGGTTGGTGGTGAAAATGCAAATGAGGAGGAAGATGGCTTTGAAGATGAGTTTAGATTGAGGGTTAAAAAAAAGCAAGGTGAGGTCAAAAGGAATGAATTGGAAAGATACATGGAAGATGATGTGGAGGATAACATTCCTGGTTTTGATATTTTGCGTTGGTGGAAATTGAAATCAATGAAGTATTATGCTCTTGCTCACATGGCTAGGGATTTGTTGGCTATTCCCGTCTCTACTGTGTCTTCTGAGTCGGCATTTAGTACAAGTGGTCGTGTGCTTGACCAATTTAGAAGCTCATTAAGTCCTTCTACTGTTGAGTCTCTAATTTGCTCACAAAATTGGTTGAAGACTCAAGAGAAGATGTATGACTTAAAGCAAGAACTTGAGGACCAAGAAAAACTTGAATTAGGTAACTATTTTTAAATTGTATTTCTTTAAATTATTATGTAATTGTTATTATTGTTGAGTCTCTAATAATAATTTAATTACTATTAATGTAGAGCTCTCAGCTTTAACAATATCTAATCAAGCCATTGGAGTTGATGTTGTTTACAACAATTTGAGGTTAACATTTTTATTTACTGTTATTTGTTGAATTTCTTTTAATTAATCAATTTTATATGTTGACATTAGCTAATTATATGCTGATTTTTTGAAGGTCACAACTTCTCTCTTGAATATGCTTGGTTGATGGAGTGAAGAATTATGGAGTGAAGACTTTGAAAAACAAATATTTCTATTGCACTTTTGTATTGAGCTTCTAATGTTTAGATTTTATTGTGTTTCGGTTTTAGCTTTTTTTAAAGATTATTCACTAGACTTTTGTATTTAACTTCTAATATTTTTATTGCACTTTTATATTTTCATTAGACAAGATTATTCACTATTAATATGTTTGGATTTTGATGAGTTTAGTTTTTAATGTCTTTGGTGTTTAATATGTTTGCATTATTTTTGTTGATGTTACATGTTTATTGTATTTGTTGAATTTTTAATTTTTAACATAAAAATTTGCCAATTTTTTTTTAATTTCAAAGTTATCGGGTACCCGCTACCCGAACCGAACCAACCCACTCTTAATCGGTTTGGTTTGGTTCGGGTACAAGCATTAAAAAACGCAAATCCGAACCAAACCGAACCAATTACTTTTTGATCGGTTCGGTTCTAATTTTACCTTGAACCCGAACCAAACCGACCCGTGCTCACCCCTAGCTTTGATTAATCCTTTCGAAAGATCAACCAGAGATTGACTGTAACGGGAGTAGTAACTATCCCACCATTCGATGAAAGACTTGGTAACATAGCTACTGCAGAAAAAAGAAAGTGGAAAATAGTGACTTCTGTAAAAATCGCAATTAATTAACCGCTTAACTCTAACTACTTATGAACTGAAGAATCAGAGAACTAGGAAAGCACAAATGAATTAGAGAATAAAAAAAATAAACAAAGAAGCACAAATGAATTTTGTTCAGACGAGAAGCCAAACCTTGCTAGTAACCTTGTTCTTTGGGAACTTGACGGTACCTACGATTCTCTCCTTCCACCGATTCCCTTCCTTGTCGAATCGGTAAAACTTCGATTTTCTAAAATCAATTGGAATAGAGTAATAACAATTAAAGCACAGATTTATTGTAATATTCAAAATAAATGTAATATTCAATAGTGGTGACAGCAACCACAGTGATAGGGGTGATCATGGATCGGATCGGATCCGCATATCCGCGGTATTTATCCGAATCCGATCCGAAAATTGCGGATATGGATCCGATCCGCAAGACTTTCGGAACGGATCGGATCAGATCCGCACACTAATCGAATTGGATTGCGGATTTTGTGTTGGTATCCACATATCCGATCCGCATATCCGCGTATCCGTAAAAATAAAGAAATAAATAAATAAATAAATGTTTTTTTATGTTTTATTTCAACTAATAATTATCATATATGTTGTATTATTTTAATTTATTATTTAAGAAAAGTATGTTTAATATTATTTTAAGAGTAAACATATTTAAAAAAATAGAAAAAATGAATTTTATTGATATTTTTTTAATAAAAATAAGCTTTTAAAAATATTTTTATGTTTTGCGGATATATCCGATATCTGATCCGATCCAATCCGCAAGTGTGCGGATCGGATCCAACCTTAGAAACTGCGGATATTGGATCCGATCCGATCCGATGATTTTAGTGCGGATCGGATCAAAATTTTGGCCATATCCAATCCGATCCGATCTGCGTGCAGCCCTACACAGTGACGGCTCCCTCACGCGCGTCCCCCTCTTCTACGACGAAAATGGTTCTCGCGGCTCCGTCATCGGCAACCAGGAAGCACAATGGTGACTGGCGCAATGGGAGCAGCTCCTCTTTCCCTTCCTCAGTGACGGCGAAGAGCGAAGCTCCTCCAACGGCGGCGACGCATTTGGTGACGGCTCACGCTCTCTCATTATCACGCTCTCTCTCTCTCTCTCTCTCTCTCTCTCTCTCTCTCTCTCTCTCTCTCTCTCTCTCTGAGGTTTGACTTGACAGCGGTGGGGGGCTGGGCGCGACGTAGCTGGCAGCAAGGTGGCGTCTCCTTCCTCGAGCTCTCATCTTTCGCGTGGGTGAGGTGGTGTGTGTGTGTATTGTGTTGTGTGAGCTGGAGAAGGAAAAAGGGGGAATGGGTCTGCGGCGCTGTTGTGAGGGAAAAGGGGAGGGGGGAGTGTGGTAGGTGTTAGGTTAGGGTTTGTAAATTAAAAAGGGATAAGGTTAGTGTGCCGGAACAAGGAGCGCCAAAGGAGGCATTGCGAGCACCGGCGATGTTTTTCGGATTGCTGGGGTTGCGGAGTACTAGGATTCTTTCGAAGGGCCTTTTCTTTTTAGGGTGAATACAAAGGGTTGGAAGAGTTTTATACTATGTTTGGTTTAAGGAAAAATAAGAGGAAAGAAAAAGGATGAAAAGAAAATGAGTGAAATTTTTTTTTTTGAATACTAAAAATATAGAAAGAAAAGAAAATTTTGGTGTGGGTCCTACTAAAAATTTTTTTCCCTCTATTACAAGCAAGAAAACAAAGAAGAAAATGTTATCTTTTGTGTATTTACAATATTACCCATCGTTCTATTATTATTAATAATTATCAATATAAATTTAGTTTTAATAGTTTTAATATATTATTATAATAGAGATTCACATTTAAATATTATATATGTATTAGATAAATAATTTAAATCAAATATATAAAATTATAATATTTTATAATATTTATAAAATACAATAAAACATAAATAAATAAAAATATTTATATTTTATTTTATTATAAGGGTATTAATATAATTTTATATTATTATGATTTTTTTTCTTCTCACTTTTCTTTCCATCCAAACAAAAGAAAATTTTCTTTCTATTTTCTTTCAATCCATTTTCTTTTTCATTCAAACAACACACAAATAACTCTATTTTTCTTTCTATTTTCTCTCCTTTAATTTTTTTCTCTTATTTTCTTTCCTTCTATTTTCTTTCCTATATCCAAACAAAGCCTTAGGGTTCGAAGAAGAAAGATAGTGTTTTGAAGAGGGTGTGCAATAGAATTAACTAATTATATCATTTTCGAAAAGTTTTTTTTTCAATCTTTTTGGCCACGCTTTTGGAGCGTGTACAAAAAGTTGTAGAAAACAGCTACGCTTTTAAAACGTCACTATAACAAAACCCTATTGCCATGTAAGGTCCCACATCGGTTGGGGAGGGGAACGAAGCATGTCTTATAAGGGTGTGGATACCTCTCCTTAGCATGACGCGTTTTGACGAGTGAGTGTGGGGGGCTTCGACTATCATCCCTATCGTCAAAGGCAAAACCGTGAGGCCTTGTGTGCCAAAGCGGATAATATCGTGGTAGCGGGTAGTCTGGGTTGTTACAGATGGTATCAGAGCCGGAACCCGGATCGATGTGCCAGCGAGGGCGCTGGGCTCCCTTAGGGGGGTGGATTGTAAGGTCCCACATCGGTTGGGAAGGGGAACGAAGCATGCCTTATAAGGGTGTGGATACCTCTCCCTGGCATGACGCGTTTTGACGAGTGAGTGTGGGGGTTTCGGCTATCATCCCTATCGTCAAAGGCAAAACCGTGAGGCCTTATGTGCCAAAGCGGACAATATCGTGCTAGCGGGTGGTCTGGGCTGTTACATGCCACGCTTTAGAAGCGTGCCTGTTTCTCTTTATGGCTACGCTTTTTACCCGTGACAAAAAAATATGTCTAAATCTCGAATCAACTGCCACCCTCATAAAAGCATGACTAAAGACTCCTTTCGCCACGCTTTTTAAGCGTACAAGAAAAAATGTAGCCAAATCTATAATCAGTTGCCACCCTTATAAAAACGTGGCCATTGACCACTTTTGGCCACGTTTTTAAAGTGTGGTAAGAAAAAAGCGTGGCCATAGGCCTTTTTTCTTGTAGTGATGAAACTGAAGAAGTAGTGTAGAAATGGAGACTTGCAAACTTAGAAATTCAATAACTCAAAATAAGTAGAAATTAACAAACTCAGAATCAAAAATAAAAAAACTAAATAAAAGTACAAAACAAGCAAAATTAAATTGAAGACCGATGACAAAGGTGGAAATCAAGATATGGCGACGAAGGAGGGAAAGTGAGCTCGAAAAGGGATGTTAGCCTCGGACGACACCCACACTTTGTCCCCATTGAGAAGAGTTTTGCGATGCGATGAGAAGAGTGTGATAGCACCCACACTTTGTCTCCACTAGCGGCGATAACACCCTCTATCGGAGGAGAAGAGTTCGACGATGAGGGATGGTGATGGTGGTTGGCTGGGCTTAGTGTTAGGTTTCAGAGAGTGAGAGAAGGGGGGTGTCGGGGTGAGGTAATTCTTCATTCTTCTTCTTTCTAATTTTTTTTAAAAGATAACAAAATGGCATCGTTTTTAATGATGCACCGAACCGGAACAATGAAAAAATTCAATCGGTTTTAACGGTTCACCAATTAACTGTCTATTTGACCAATTTTCTAATCGATTTTTTTCAGAACAGTTTTATACCTTAACCGAATCAGTTAAATGACCAGCTCCTAATTAATCCAGTTGAATAGATCGATCTGGTTTAATTTTTAGAACTATGGGTTTTATAGCCACTGGACTACCATCACCAAAGAACACTTTTTTTTTTCATTAGTTAAATACAAATGAACTCAAATTCAGAATTTTATAGGCTTTCAAAATCAAACCTTTTCTCATATTTTATTTTATTTCTAATTAGATAATTGATTCACAAATCAAATTAATTACATATTTGTATAGATATTCAAGATCTTTTCGTATAACTTAATTTTTTTTATTTTTTTTATCATTTTAAAATTTTAAAATACAGAGATAAAGTACTTATTTTGGTGTCATTATCTTGATAAAAAAATCTTTTTTTTTATTTTTTAGTGTGTTCGATAAATTTTTAATAATAAAAGTAATAGCACTAAAAAATAAAAAAAAAACATCTTTTTTAAAAAGTATAATTTATATCTTTTTTTAAAAGATCTTTTTCCTTAAAAGAAAGAGAATTTTTACATAATAAATAGACAAAAAAATATTTTTATACTATTATACCTAAATATAATTAATAAACAAAAAAAATATTTTTACATAATATATCCAAACATAAAATTATTTTTATTTTTTATAAATTTTTTTATAAAAAGATAACTCTTTCAAAAAAAGATAACTCGAAAAATAGAAGTTTACTCAAACAAACCATATTTAAAAAGAACTACAACAAGTCCAAAAGAATGTATATAATGTCTCGTATGTTATTTTGCCTTGTTTTGTAAGTAAATTAGTAACGGTAAAGCAAACCCTTTTAGTCCTATATTGTACCACATTGTAGTAGTGATTGTACCCCACGAACTTGCTTGCTTCTTCTTTCCGTAATTCATCCTACCAAAGATCGAGTCTTGAAACCCTTGTTCACTCGAAACATCAACAACCAAGCTTTTCAATGGAAGAGGCAGAGGTTGCCCCAAGAAAGAGACTCATAATTAAGTTTCGTTTGCCGCGTTCAAGAACAGTGTCATCTGAAGAGTGCAAACTAAAGGATTATGCTGATACTGAAAAGCATGGACCAGAATTTATGGCTTCTGATTCATGCGGCGAGAAGAGGAAGAAAGATCAGCATTGCAGCACTACTGAATACTCGTGTAATGTAGTGGGAAAGAGCGATGCAGAAGGTTCTAGAACCTTGTCAACTGATGCACAGTGCAAATAGAAGAAGAACGATGATGGTGCTGATTCTCAGGGAGGCAGAAAGAGAAGAAAGTTGGCAACTTCTGAAGTTTCTGTTTCCACAAAATCTTCTGTGCAAGAACACCACAATGCATGTTCAAGAATCCCAAGAACCGGTTCTAAGCTGCTTGACTTGAAGAACACAAAGAAGGAAGAGGAAGAACATCACAATGCATGTTCAAGAATCTCAAGAACCGGTTCTAAGGTGCTTGACTCCAAGAACACAAAGAAGGAAGAGGAGATGAAGGTTGTTCTGAATGAGTAGAGAATGGATCGTTATCAAAAGATGCAGTGTTGGGTGATCTTGAAGCGCTTCATGGTTGGAAGAGATGGCTGGACTTTCAATAAGACTCTGGATCCCAAGAAGTTAGGGATTCTTGGTAACAAATGTGAGAGTGTGTTGTTGAAGCCAATAGGGTTTGAGGATATAGAGTCAAAGCTGCACAAATTTGTGTATTCAAGGCCTGATGAATTTGCAAACGATATGAGGCTTTTGTTTTCTTATGGATTCATGTACCCTCAAAGGGATCAGATTCATAGAGTTGTAAGGAGATTCAGTGAGAGCTTTGAAATTACTTGGAAGGTTTTGACGGAAAAGTGGTCAACTAAAGAGAGGAAAAGGAACAAGATCTTCAAAAGGGGAAGAACGAATAATAAAGCGGTGCACCAAAAATTTTAGTACAAAGCTCTGAAACTGTTATAAAAGGAAGAAGCAGAAAATGGAAGAAGGCCACGTAGGCATCAACGTGTTGGATTCAACTCTTTTGCTAAGTACTATATTATTCTTTCGACAATTTTCTTTACCAATGTTTCTCAAACAAACTCGAGCCAACTACTTTCTTTTTTAATTCATCTTAGTGTGATGAAATTGTGAAATCCATACGCTTGGTTTCTAACTTCAGTCAAATTTTGGCTTACTCATATTTGTCACACACTGATGTATGTTTTAATTTCTTCTGTTAATAATATTCTAATTGTTCTTATTTTTATGTTAATTTCTATTCAATTATCACTTTTTAGGTTTATTTGCCTTTATGTCATGAACTCGTCCCATGACAAAGCATATTGTTCTCCTTAGTGTTCTCCTAATTTTCTGCAAGTGCTTAAAAATTGTCTCGAATTTATTAAAATTTAGAATTGTTATTTGGCCAAACAAAACTATTAATTGTTAGAATTAATTTTCATTCCCTGCAGTAATCTATGTAACTTATCACCGATTATGGTCAAATTTATTATTTCAAATTGAGTTTGACTATTAGCAAAGATAAATATAATTTAAATATTTTATTCTTATATGTTTAGCATTTGCTTAAGTATTTTAAAAATATATGAAATTTCTTTTTAAGTTTTAGAAAAACAAATTATAGGTAAATTTGAACCTAAGAATGATTATATTATAACGATATAATGTAAAAGTTGGTTATGAGTAAATTGACGTTAAAATTAAGAGAAAAAAGATATATAAATTGGTCTCTAATTTTTTTAACTCGAAGATAAATAAAATTAATGACTTATTGAAAATATAAAACTATTCCTCATTTTTTAAAATGTAAGACATCTAAGTTCTTCCGTCCAAAATATATGAAGACAAATAAGTCTTCTATAGGGACTAAGATGTTTCACACAAGGTTCTGAAAACTGAACCGGTCATCAAACCGCTCTAGTTACTAGTTCACTGGTTTATAGGTTCAACCGGTTCAATTGTGATTAAACCGAAAAACCGTTTTATAATAAAATAATAAATAAAATTAAATAAACACATTAAAACATAATTATAGTCTAATATAAACCTTAAAATATCATCCAAATTAAAAGTACTACATAAACCAGAATATTATGATGTCATTCAAATACAAACTCAAAAGTCAAATAAAAAAAAAAACAACCCAACATAAAATGGCAACATCCAAATTTATCATCAATCATCAAAATCCGCCATAAATCACAATGTTATTGATACTAATGCTGCATGCCATTAATTCTGGATGGAGTCAAAAATTAAGGTTTGGAATAATATATATCCTCCCGCTTTCAGTTTGCTTATTGATTCCATAATACAGTATATATATGTTCAGCAGTTTTGTAATTTATCATCCACAAAAGGGAAATTACAATCCGGTGAATCCACAAAGACTTCAAACTTGTCAAGTTTCAAAAATTTAACAAATATGGATATATGTGTGAACTGTTCCCCTAATTATCTACACAGACTTGCACATGAAGATGGAGATATCATTAACACTTTTTTTGGGGGAATAATTAATTTAAATATTAGAGTGCAACTGTACTAAACATAATGAAAGGGGAGTGCTTAAATGCCATTCTCTTTACTTCTTATTCAGTGGTCTTCCTTTCCCTCTGCTGCCTCTCACATCAGTTATACCCCACGTGCAACACTTAGTTTCCATGTCAAAGGATTCAAGCCTGAAAACCCCATCACCTTCTGCAGATGAATTATTAGAATCATTAACAATGGAGTAATTCACATACATAGGCCGGTCCTTGAATCGATCCAGGTCGGTTGGAATCTGAACTATTCTTTCAACACTTGGAGAAGACACTTAAAGTAACACAAAGTCAGATTTCTTAAGATAATAATCATATAACCAACGAACAAGAAACTTTGATTAAGCCACTAGTGGAACTAATATGATAACATAGGACTTCAAGTTGTGATTGTGATAGTCTCGCATTATATATATTCAACATAGAACAAACTGCTCGTAAGTTAGTTGAAATGGTACCTCCAATACAATCTAATCCAATTACAATATCACAGCAACCCACAGCAAAGTTCACACATTAACTAAAAATGATTATTCATAATTATTCAATTCAGTAACAACAGCAAAGTTCACGAATTAACTAATAACAATTATTCAACCCAGTACCAACAGCAAGATTCACCGATTAATTAACACTTATTCAACAATTATTATTAAAAAAATACCTAGAAGCTAGAAGCCTGGGACAAAGCAGAGCAGATATTGAGCAAGAGGGGGACAAGGGCACGACCGAAGGTATGACCGGTGGAACAGAGATGGCGCCGGCAACGATGGAACAGAGCTGCGCGACGGATGCAGGAGGCGAGCCCAGCGACGGTGCCTTCAAAGCTGAAACAGCAGCTGCATCATGGTGGAACAGAGTTGTACGATAACGATGGTGGCTTCGAAGCTCGTTTCAGCGACAGCGGCGGGAGTTGGACGGAGGTGATGGAGAGAGATCGATGACGGTGAGAGGAAGGAGGAGCTCGAGTGTGATGGGAGGGATGGGTTCGCGTTTAGCCATTGTGTGGAGCTAGGGTTGCTGGGTTGGGTAATTGGCTAGAGCATCAGCATCCAAAACGACGGCGTTTTTTTGCAAAATTTAGAAAAGTGGCCGGATCCCAGTTTGGTTCGACCGACTGGTTTCCAGCCGGTTTGACGGTCCAATGTCGATTTTAAATCTCCGGTTTTAGTGTCTATCCAAACCGTTATTCTCTTCAGTTCACGGTTCGACCGATTCAACCGGCTAGTTTGAACCGGTTTTCAAAACCTTGGTTTCACATATTAAAAAATGAAGGACGTTTTTTTATTTTCAATTAGTCAAAACATTTTTTATCTTCGAATAAAAAAGTTTCTAAAAATAATAAGAATCACTTTTCCACACATCAAAACTAGAAAAGCTCACTAAGATAGACCTTAGAAGCAAGGTTCTGAAAACTGATTCGAATCGGCCAGTCTAACCGGTCAAACTATAAACAGATAAAAAAATCAAATCGAACAAATGCCAAAACCGAAAGTTTAAAAAACCGCCGTTAGACCATCGAATAAGATGCAGTGTTGGTGATCTTAATGCGCTTCATGGTTGGAAGAGATGGCTGGGCTTTCAATAAGACTCTGGATCCCAAGAAGTTAGGGATTCTTGGTAACAACTGTGAGAGTGTGTTGTTAAAGCCAATAGGGTTTGAGGATATAGAGTCAAAGCTGCACAAATTCGTGTATTCAGGGCCTGATGAATTTGCAAACGATATGAGGCTTTTTTTTTTTTTTTTTGAAAGAAAGAAGCTCAACACATCAAGTGGAGTGAACAATAACAAGGGAACCCGAGTAAACTATAAACCAAGCTATCCAACTCCAAGTAAGACTACTGTTTATCCCATTGTCATCTCCGGCATTGCCATCAACAACAATAAGGATCCACACCTAACCACTCCTTATAGTTCATGAAGGACATATGGATGACCTCAACAACTCCTTTGCTTTTATTCTGAAAAATTCTTCTGTTCCTTTCTAGCCAGATGTTCCAGGTAATTGCACAAAAACCCATCAACCACCTCTTGCGCTCCTCCTTGCTAGCTGACATCTCAGTATGGATTCATGTACCCTCAAAGGGATCAGATTCATAGAGTTGCAAGGAGATTCAGTAAGAGCTTTGAAATTACTTGGAAGGCTTTGACAAAAAAGTGGTCAACTGAAGAGAGGAAAAGGAACAAGATCGTCAAAAGGGGAAGAATGAATAATAAATAAATAAAGGGTAGAAACTCACCTGCAGTCGACTTCACATGAAATTGTTTCTGGTTGACACTTATTATCATATGGTTTAAAAAAAATCGGTTTATTTTATACAAATAATTTTTTTAAAAAAAAACTAATTTAAATTGGACCAAAAAGTTACTTTTATTCCCTTTTTCCTCGTTTCACACTTAAAGTTCGTTCTCTTCCAATCCCTTTCTCAGAACTAATATCAAACTTTCAATTGGGTATGTTTCTCTTATTTATATTTCTTAATCAAATTTATTATTTCAAATATATTTCTTAATTTATGTTTTTATTCACTCCTCTATGAATGATGAAAATTATTTAATAAATACGTAATTATTCATGTCATCACATCTTCAGGATGAAATTGATTGGATGTTAGACAATAATTTTAGAAATTCTACTGTTTACATTTTTGTTTAAAGTCAATACAGAAATTTATTTTAGGAGTTTTATCTTTTTTATTTTATTAAAGAAATAATTGTATTAGCAAATGGAATAAGTGAAAAATATTAATTAGTTTTAAAATTTGGTGTCTATGGTTCTGTGAGGATGGTGGTTAACATAGTTGGTTAGTATGAAAATAGAAAAAACAAAAATAGAGATTCGGAAGATATCATAAATGTTAAGATAATTCATCGTAATTTCACGTGATGGAAAACAAAAATGTAATTATGGTATAATGTGGATTGGTTGATAGCATGAGCAGATAGTTGAAATTTTGGCATGATCTCTTCCATATTTGTTGCATATCTCTTTAGATGGTGGTGTTATAGTTTATTGTGATGATATGATGGTAGTTTAATTGTGTGAGTTAGGTTCTTTTTATTTGGTTGGATTTTTTCTATGGCTATCCTATTCTTGATGGAAATGCTAAAATAAATATTTTCATTAGTTCTTCTTTTTTTTTTCTCTATTTTTGGGTTGATTTTATTTTGAAAATTTTTAAAAAATATTGTTTTAGACAAAATTAATAATATTATGTTCAGTATTTAAGGAGATCAAATTAATATTTTGATTAGATACTTTTGTTTCATTGAAAATAAATTCTAGTTTGTTAGTAAAAACACAAAAGCGTCCATGACAGTGAAATCATAATTTCTAAACAAGTAAATTATCGTCTTATTATCTTAAAAAAAATTATTTATAGAATAATCTTAAAAAATCAACGATAATTTGCATGAAAATAGTTTATTAGTAAAATAAAAGTTAATTGATTGATTACCATCAAATTTAATTTAATGATAAATTTGTAATTGAACATATTTTTATAGCTTAATTTAAAATCTGTTTACAGCTTAATTTAAAATCTGTATTAGAGAAGAAATTTAGCAACTAAATACATAAAGTCATGGAAAACAAGACAAAGCTCATCAAGAAGATAAAAACAGAAAAAAAAATCATATGATATCATTTATGTCATTCCTATAAAAAAGCATGAATTTTAATTTTTTTTTTTTCAGAATACTAAGCTTTTCTTTTTGACACATTAGTTACAAACACCTTTTCTTTTTGGCATTACAAGAGTAGTGTGGGTTGAGATTTAATAACTAGGCTAGCCATTACTTAATTTACTGAAGCATATCATATTTTGGCCAAATTAAAGTTGACTTTGATATTCAACTAGGCTCGCCATTATTTATTTACTTAATAGCTTCTCTTGTTTTCTTTAAGATAGAACATAATGTTTAATTTGAATACTAATTTCAGAATAAACGTGTAAATAATGTAAAGAGAGTAACAATAAGAAAAATATCACATTCAAATGTTGATACAACTGCAGAGTAGCCCTATATATATAATATATGGGCTATACATGTGTTCATAACAAACATGATACCAAATCTACCGAACCATGCATATTGAGCATTGAATATATAATCATCATCCAAGCTACACAGCACATGCATTAAGCTAGTACTGCTTGAAGGATAGAGAATACTGTCTGAATAATACTACTTCTATAGGTTGCGTTTGTTTTGAGGACATGAATAGACACTGAATTAGTATATTTTGTATTTATTCTGACAAAAAAGACATAAAAACACTAATAAGAGATATAATTTATTTTTTATTTATTTTTTATTATTTTTGTTAGTTTTTTATAATTATATTTTTTTATTATTATATTTTTTTCTCAAATTTTTTAAATAAAAAAATAAATTTTTATAATTTATTCTAATTTATTACTAAATAAAATACAAAAACACAAAATTTTGTGTCTTTGTCTTTTGTGTCTTATTCTCAAAATCTTGGCCCTATTATCAAAACAAACACAGCCATATAGCTATATAATTGAACAATTATTGGTGGCTTATATATACAATTGTTAAATTCTTCTTTTGTTTTTCAATAACATATATAATTATACATAAGGAGTGTTTAGCGCCAGATCAGACCGGATTTAAGTAGATTTAGACCCAACTCTAAAAGAACATTAGATCTATTAAAGACATATTAAAAAGGGGTTTAAGAAGTATCCAACTTTTGGCCGAATTTAAAAAATATCCAACTTTTTAACAAATATGATTTTGAGTTGGTTGTGTAAGTTTTTATTGTTACGTAAACACTAACATGATATATAGTTTTACAAACACGTTACAGCACCTCTATAACCAACTTTCTCGTAATTATCTATATAGTCTTTCTAAATAAAAATATGTGTATATAATGTAGCATTTATTAATGTATTTTTGAAATTAGATTAAATTAATTTATCAAAAATATTGACTAAACAATTTTAAACTATTTTAACTTTTGAAAGAATATTCTCATTTTCATTTTCTACTTTTCCATTTATGGCACATGTTTAAAATTATACTAATATCTATAAATATTAGTATGCAAAAGTTGTATTTAATCCTCATTAATAAATAGATTTATTTTAAAGAAATCTGTAAATGTAATGATTCTTTTTCATATTATTTATTATTGTGAATTAATTATTGATTCTTTGAGGCTTTTTCCCCATGTGATTAGTCAGAGTTTTTAAACATTTCTTTCTCCCTTTCATATGACCATTTCTTGTGTTGGAAGAAAGCAAATTTCAGTGATTCAGTAGTTCACCTGGCCTCCAAGTTTGGCTTATGATGCGTGAGTGTCTTTTCTATCTTCTCTTAGTAAATTTGTATTTAAATTGTTGAATTTAATCAATAATTAATTATCTTTTAGCTACTATGGATGCTACTTTGAGTCTTGTACAATTCTGTTTATTTTAGGTAGCATTTGGCTGGATTTGATGGAGTTTCCGCAGAAAAAGAGAAGAAGGCGAATGATGCTGTCAACCCTAACCTCTCTGCACTCAAACTTAAATAACTCGAGCTATAGAGGTCCAATGGACGTGATTCCAGTGGCGTTGGAAAGCTAACTTCCAGAGCTTTCCAACAATATATAATAGTTCATACTTCTCTTCCATCAACTCTACCAAGGTGCAAGAAACAACAACAACACGCAGCATTTGCTCTCCTCCAAGTAAAGTGCATTGCCTCCTCTTCAGTCCAAGTAAGGCGCCTTGTGTGGTGAACAACATGAAGTTAGGCGCAGCTCTTAGCCCAGTTAGGCGTGGATCCAGTGAAGCCAAGTGGTCTCCACGTTACAAGGCGCGGATTATTTAATTAATTCTGATTTAAATTTAAATTTTATTTTAAAATAGGAAAAGATATTATTTTAATTTTAAAAAGTAGATTTTAAATTAATTAGGATTAGATATTAAAAGAAGAAACTTCTCTTCTGGGAATTATTCCACCTCATTCCACAATTTACAGTTTTTCAGAATCCTTATTTTCTCTCTGAACTATGAGCAACTAAATCTCCACTGTTAAGGTTAGGAGCTCTGTCTATTGTATGGATTGATACTATTATTTTTTTTATTTTAATTCATGTACTGATTTATATTTCAAGAATTGTTTTCGTTCTTTATTTTATGAATTTGGGTGGAACGGAAGTATGACCCTTGTTCTAATTGGGTTCTTGTATAACTTGAAAAAGCTCTTTACTTGAACAACAGCTTGAAAACACATTCTCCTAAATTCTAATTATCTGGACTTAACGGGATACGTGACATATAATCCTCTTATATTTAGGTAATTAGGATTTATGTGGCATATAAACTAGAATTGAACTTTACCCTCTAATTGGAATTAAGTGACCAAGGAATTGGCGGTTGATGAATTTTAGAGGAGACTAAAAAGGTATAAGAAATTAGGGTTTAGTCACATATAGTTTACCATGAATTAAATCTTGCATGATTAAAATAAATTAATAAGAAAAGTCAATGCGGAAAATAGATATCTCTGAAGTCTTAACTGTTTCTCCATATATTATTCACATCTTGTTTATTGCTTGCTTTTCTGATATTCTGAATTTACTGTTTAATGCTTTTGAACTCTCAAACACCAATTTCTGCTTGTCTAACTAAGTAAATCACTTAACCATTGTTGCTTAGTCCATCAATCCTCGTGGGATCGACCCTCACTCACCTGAGGTATTACTTGGTACGACCTGGTGTACTTGCCGATTAATTTGTAGTTATAAATTTCGCACCAAGTTTTTGGCGCCGTTGTCGGGGATTGATTGTGATTGACAACTACTTGTTGTTTGATTGCTTAGATTAGATAATTTTTTTTCATTAATTATTTTTTTTAGTATTATTAATTTTTATTTTTCTTTTTTCTTTCTTTATTTATTTCCTTTTTCGTTAATACCCCCTCTCCTGTTTCGTTTTCTGTTTTTTTTTATTTTATTAGTTAGTTTTAAATAAAAAAATAAAAAATAAATAAATAAATAAATTAATACTAATATTTTTTAATTTCTGAAATTGTGTCTCATAGTAAGTTTTCTTTTAAAAATATTTTTTTTAAAATACTAGTATTTTTCTTTGTGTAATTTTTGAATTTTTAGTTGACCTCTTTTTATTTATTTTTAAATTCTTCTTTTATTTTTATTATTCTTTATTTTATTTCTTTTCAAAAAAAAATTTTGTTCTTTCTTCTTTACTTTCCTGTTTACCACATGGTGCGTTTAATTCTTTTTGGTGTTTTGTGCTAAGAAAAATAATAGAGAGAGATCACATGGGTTACTACTCACACCCAAGGAGTGATTCATATTATTATGAATGGGGGAACTACCCAAATTTTGGTTGGCAAAGTCAAAACCAAAGAAACTTCAGTGCTCCATGTTCCAACTATCAAGAACCACCATCTCCATATTCATATCAAGAACCACCATCTCCATATTCATACCAAGAACCACCACCTCTCTATCCACATCAAGAACCATCATCTTTCTACCCATATCAAGAGCCACTATCTCCCTATTCATACCAAGAACCATCATCTTTTTACTCTTATCAAGAATCATCATCTCCTTCTTATTCATATCAAGAGCCACCATCTCCTTATTCATATCAAGAACCATCAGATCTTGAGCTTCTCATGAAAGAATTCATACATTATATAAAGACGAGTGTCAAAAATGTAGAGAAATATGTGCAGTTGATTATCAAGTCCCAGAAAGAGGAACAAACAAATTCCTTCCCAAGAGATATAATGCAAGATCCTATGGAAGAAAATGAGGAAATCAATCAAAGGAGTTCATACTCCAGTGAATTAGAAAACTTTTCACCCTTACACATGGAAGAAGAAGAAGATGCAAAAATAAAGGAGGAAGATGCACCAACAAAGAAGAAAGATGCACAAACAAAGGAGGTTGCAAGGGATGAAAATAATTATAGGAATCTACACTCCAATGAAGCAGAGAGTGGCATAGAGGGTGAGTTTATTGAACCACAAATTCAAGAAGTTCTTGATGAAGGATACACTCTAACCATCACACAACACCCAAATTTTGAAATCAAAGAAGTGAAGGCAATCAAGAAAAGCACAAAAAAGGGGATTGTGACCAAGAAAGAGAAGAAAATATCTATGAAGAAGAAAAGGTCAGCAAAAAATAATCCAACCTCTACCCTAACAAGCAAGGTGAATCAAGCTAATTACAATAAAAAAAGCTTGTTAGGAGGATTTTATATCAGGGGCATTAATCTTCACCTCCCCCCCCCCTTGAAGTCATTTCTTTTAACCAACTGGAAGAAGAGAAAGAAAATTCAATAATCAAGTGTCAAGCTAGTGACATTAAAGAAGCGCTTGTTGGGAGGCAACCTAACTACTAGTATCCTTGGTTTTGCAGTTGCTTTAGTTTTAATTTTATGGTTATTTTTATTTTAGCATTATAGTTATTTTAGTTTTGGTTTTAAATTACTTTATCTATTTTTTTTAGAATTTTTCTTGTTTTACATGTGTTTGGTCATGCAGAATGATTAGAACAGGAATAGGAGCAATTAAGAAGAATTTTTGACACCCTATTTTCAGATTTTCTTTGCTTGAGGACAAGCAAACTTTTAAGTTTGGTATTGTCGCTTCGCTTTTGGCCTTTTCTGTTTATTTTAATAGCACCAAAGGGAGATGAATGTTCTTTATAGAGGAATGAGATGGCCACCAGCATAACTGAGGTGGTTGAGTTCCTTTCATTCTATTTCTCTTTCATTCTTATTTTGTTGTCTTCTGTTTTCTGTTGCTTTGATTGCCTGCATGATCTTTAGTACTTTTAGTTCTTAGATTTAGTTTCATTATGTCATTTGCTTTAAGTTAAAAAAAAAATTTGTCTCATGTATTGCTCACTGAGCTTGAAATCAAAAAGAAAAAAAAATGTAGTGCATGAGAAATTGAGTTTAATTTTTAGAGTAGTCTCATTTATCCAAATGTGGTGGTATTTTCTGTGACTCTGAATGCATGACATGAACAATGCATATTTAAATTTGAATCAAAGAATGTTGATGTATAAGGAACAGAAACTTAGAGAACTATTATGAATTCTCTGCAATAAGTAAAAGTTTAATCCTTGAAACAAAAGAAACAGCAAAAGAAAAAAATAAAAGCAAGGTCCAAGGTTCTGAGCATCAATGACTAGGGAGGTCAGATATGATTAAAAGCTCAAAGAATTATTTTCCTAGTCATATGCTTTTGGTATTTTTGTGTCAAGTAATCCTTGAGACAAAACACTTAGAGTCGAGACCAAGTGCATTTAGCAGAGTATGCCAAAGGCTTTGAGCACCACTGTCTGGGAGTAGCTGAAAGAAAAATCAGAACTTCAAGAGAGTTCCCCAATTAAGTGCTTGTGGTGTTTTTGTATCAAGTGAAGCTTGAGACAAAATATTTAAAGTCACGGCTAGGCTCAAGGTGCAAAGCACCGAAGAAAAGAGAATCAAAAGAAATTTGCTGTGTTCAAGGATTAAACTAAAGTCTAAAAGACTAGAGAATTCATAATATTATCCGGATTCTAATTCCAGATGACAGTAACATTCTTCTGATTCAAATGAAAGTGAGATGCTAAACCTATTCAGAATTGCAGTTGTAAACCCCACTTCAAGAAGAAACATGAGTTTAATTGAACTCTCACTCTCATACAAATTCACATCCTAAGCTTATATTAATTTTGGTTGCTTGAGGACAAGCAACAATTCAAGTTTAGTGTTGTGATGCGTGAGCATCTTTTCTATCTTTTTCTAGTGAATTTGCATTTAAATTATTGAGTTTAATCAAGAATTAATTATCTTTTAGCCACTATGGATGCTACTTTGAGTCTTGTGCAATTATGTTTATTTTAGGTAGCATTTGGCTGGATTTGATGAAGTTTTCGCAGAAAAAGAGAAGAAGGCGAATGATGCTGTCAACCCTGACCTCTCTGCACTCAAACCTAAATAACTCGAGTTATAGAGGTCCAATGGACGTGATTTCAATGGCGCTGGAAAGTTAACTTCCAGAGCTTTCCAACAATATATAATAGTCCATACTTCTCTTCCATCAACTCTGCCAAGGCTGCGCCTAACTTGAGAAACGCAACATTTGCTCTCCTCCAAGTAAGGTGCATTGCCTCCTCTCCAGTCCAAATAAGGCGCCTTGTGTGGTGAACAGCATGAAGTTAGGCGTAGTTCTTAGCCAAGTTAGGCGTGGATCAAGTGAAGCCAAGTGGTCCCCACGTTACAAGGCACGGATTATTTAATTAATTCTGATTTAAATTTAAATTTTATTTTAAAATAGGAAAAGATATTATTTTAATTTTAGAAAATAGATTTTAAATTAATTAGGATTAAATATAAAAAGAAGAAACTTCTCTTTTGGGGATTATTCCACCTCATTCCATAATTTACAGTTTTTCAGAATCCTTATTTTCTCTCTGAACTATGAGCAACTAAACCTCTACTGTTAAGGTTAGGAGCTCTGTCTATTGTATGGATTAATACTATTATTTTTCTATTTTAATTCATGTACTGATTTATATTTCAAGAATTGTTTTCGTTCTTTATTTTATGAATTTGGGTGGAACAGAAGTATGACCCTGTTCTAATTGAGTTCTTGTATAACTTGGAAAAGCTCTTTACTTGAACAACAGCTTGAAAACATATTCTCCTAAATTCTAATTATCTGGACTTAATGGGATACGTGACATATAATCCTCTTATATTTGGGTAATTAGGATTTCTGTGGCATATAAACTAGAATTGAACTTCACTCTCTAATTGGAATTAAGTGACCAAGGAATTGGCGGTTGATGAATTTTAGAGGAGACTAAAAAAGTCTAAGAAATTAGGGTTTAGTCACATAGTTTGCCATGAATTAAATCTTGCATGCTTAAAATAAATTAATAAGAAAAGTCAATGCGGAAAATAGATATCTCTGAAACCTTAACTGTTTCTCCATATATTATTCACATCTTGTTTACTGCTTGCTTTTCTGATATTCTGAATTTACTGTTTAATGCTTTTGAACTCTCAAACACCAATTTCTGCTTGTCTAACTAAGTAAATCACTTAACTATTGTTGCTTAGTCCATCAATTCTCGTGGGATCGACCCTCACTCACCTGAAGTATTACTTGGTACGACCCGGTGCACTTACCGGTTAGTTTGTGGTTATAAATTTCGCACCAGCCACTATTTTTTTGTATGAATTATTGTCTCAACTATCAATCATCTATAATACATTCATATTTCAAACATATATTGAGATATATATGTTGATAACAAACATTTCAATTATTTCAAAATAAAAATATATTAAATCTACCATACCACATTGCTCATTGAACATATGATCATCCAATATCCAAGCTACTGTAAATAATGCAAAGAAAACAACAATAACAAAATATCATATTCAAAGTTAGAGGTCTTCAATAATTACATAACATAGTGACCCTTACAAGATATATGGACTACATATATTCATAACAAACATTTTAGTTCTTCCAAAATACAAACATATCAAGTCTACCATATTATAATCATCCAGTCACAACACAAACATTAATCTAGCACTAGTATCTAGTGTACCACTTGAAGGATAGAAAATACTGTCTGAATAACAGTGAGAATAAGCAGAAAAATTCCAGCAATTGAAGCTACTGTCTTCCATGGAGTGTTGCAGTAATCACGCCTCAAAGTTGCAACTTTTTTGTTGCAAGGGTGGCCACAGAAAGCATTCAACTCTTTGAAAATACGGATATATTGCACGTTAAAATCTGGATTTATAACACGCAGTGCAAGACCATTGAACATTTCAGCCACTGCATTGCTATCACCTAACCAATTCTCAATTATCCCTTTCTTAATCAGCAAATCTACATCTTTTTCTGTGTTGATAAGGAAATCCAAGGCTACAATATAGTCAGCGAGGTAAGATTCCTTCATACAGTGGCATTGCTCAAAAGCTATCAAATTTCTCAAAATAGCTTCAGTAAAGGCTGTCACTCTAATAGATGGGACTCTCAAACAATGACCTGAAAGTTCCAAATCTAGCATGCATTGGTTATTTTTCTTTACCTTAAACTTCACTCCTGCTTCATTCAACTCAGTGGCACTATAAATGTGGGGGAACTCTGCTTTTCTTAAGCATCCAGAGGCTGATGGTTGCAATAAGCGAGAGGATGTTAACAGAAATTTTCTTGATAGATCTATGAAATGAGCTATTTCATCATCGTTGGATTCTATAAAATGAGCTATTTCATTATCGTTGGATAAGGCTTGAATATTACCAAACAAGATATTATCAGGAACGATGATACTATACAGAGCAATATAAAAAGCGAGCCCTAGTAATGGAAATGGAGGAGAATCAAAAGCTAGGTTATAAAGCTTGTCAAGAACAAAGAAAGGGACTTGATTCTCAAGCAACAACAAATCATATGCTATAGGATCCCTTAAATTTAGTGGCAGAATAATGGCATCATGATGTGTACTCCCAAAATGGAACTTGAGTAAAAATTCTAATATGAAGCAGCAATCCACCAATATCACCATAACATGTTCTTCCTCAGTAAGCTTGATGTTATCTGAGTAACAAGCACGAACCATTGGTTCGAGCTCTTGCACGCAACTAACAAAACTTTCCAAGTTGTTTCTCATAGATCTTTCAATGAATTGTCTACAAAATATTCTTTTTGGCTCCTCCATGTTTAGCAAATATTGATCCCCATGGTGAAAAGGACCAATTGAAACAACCTTTGGAGTGTATGCATCTTCATTTGATTTGCGAATCTCATGGGACACCCTGTAGATGCAGCATTTCTCTGTAAATCGAGGTCGTGCTGCCTCCAACATTGCTTTGATCTTGATTGCAACATCAGGATTCGGATTTTCCATCTAGCTATGTAAATAGTATACAAAGGAAACATGTTGATTATAATTTTACCAATGATAACAAACAACATGCGAGACTTAATATATTGTATGTCTTAAATCAAGTATACAGGTGTTATATCTTCTTCTTTTATGTGCCTTTATTTTTCTTTATATTCTTATAAGAGAAACCTTCATCTTTGTCCTTATTATGATTATTTATTTATTTACCTTTATAACTATTACTATATTATTAATTAATGCTAGTAAAAAAGACAAAAAGATATATATTTGGAAGATAATATAATATAGTAAGACAAACTCACATTGCAGCCTTTTAATATATACGAGTGTTGACTGGCTTTGACTCAGTGCCCTACAACAACGGTTGAACTTTTTGTCAGAAATCATTATTTTATGCGGTTTGAATGAAAAACACTTCCAATCAAAACAAGACATTGCATGGCATGGGAGGAATAGGAAAGACAACCTTACCAAAAAAGAAGCAGTGTTATGTGATGACAACAATTCCAAATAAATGGCATGAGCATATTCAAGATGAGATAGATATAGTGATGAGGCTGGGAAAAGAAGCTGATCTTAGCTGCATAACAAAGGCAAGTATATATCACTTTTTTTTTTCTTTTTGGATGCTGCTATATATTTATGTTTTTCATGCTCAAAGGAAAGTATCACCCGAGATTATGAAGAAACACATCTATACAAGATTGACATTTTAATACCCCAAAAAAATGAGTTTGTGTATTATTATTTACAAGTATTTTTTTTTCATAATAATATCACAAAATTATAAATTTTTTAAAATAAATTGTATTTTATTATTTAATTTTTATTATAAAATTTTAAAAATTAATAATATCTAATGTTTTATAATAAATATTAAAAATTTAATTAAATGAGAGGAAACGAAGAATAAGAGATTTTTATTCTGTTTTACTGTCTTTTATACGGTAAATATTTTATGGGTTAGTATTTTTTTTTGTTAGAAATACTTTTCGAATAGACACCTTTCAGTCAAGATATTAAAAAAAATAATTAATTTTTATATTTATTATTTAAAAATAATTAATTTTTATATTGTTATTTATTTATTTTTAAGTGTTTCAACATTTCAACTTGTATCTTTGCACCATATTCTTTATTCCTCAAACACACCATATTTTTAAGCTTCTAAGGCTCCACCAGTTTCCAAAGTAACTCCTCATTGGAGGAAAATTTTATTCAAGTAAAAATCTTACACTCGAGAAATTCAGCAACATAGTTGATAGAAATTCAGCTACATAACATAAACATTAATAATATAGTATTAATGTACACCTTGGAAAATAGAAAATACTGTTTGAATAACAGTGAGAATAAGCAGAAAAATTCCAGCAATAGAAGCTACTGTCTTCCATGGAGTGTTGCAGTAAGTAATCACGCTTCAAAGTCGCAACTTTTTTGTTCCAAGGGTGGTTACAAAAAGGAAAAAGCATTCAATTCTTGAAAAATACGAAAATATTTCACATTAAAATTTGGATTCCAAATATTGACTCCAAGACTATTGAACATTTCAGCCACTGCATTTCTATCACTTAACTTATTCTCAATTATTCATTTCTTAATCAACAAATCTACATCTTTGTCTGTGTTCATAAGAAAATAAAAGAAACAGATATAGTCAGCAACGTAGGGTCCGTTGATATAGTGACATTGCTCGAAAGCTAACAAATTTCTCAACAAAATTTCAGTAGTGTCCTCCACATTAATGAATGGAATTCTCAAAGTATGACCAGAAAGTTCTATGTCTAGTAAGTATTCGCTGTTTTTGTTTACCTCAAACTTCACTCCAGCTTCATTCAACTCAGTTGCACTATAAATTTGTGTTACCTGTGCTTCTATATATATATATATATATATTAAAGTAATTGTTTAAATAGAATTTTTTGATAAAGTATAAGAAAAAAAAGCTAATATATGTATGCTTTCTTTCCTCTTCAATCGGTCTTTGTTTATTTTTATATTCACATATGGAAAATAATTTAACGTATGTCTTGGTGATTATTTATGTCTTTATCTTTATAACTAATTCTATATCAGTTAATGTAGCAGAAAGGTCAAAAAGAAAATTTTGGAAAATAATACGATAAGACACACTCACCTTTCAGCCTTTGTGTATTTGAAAAGTGAAACGATATGAGAGTGTCGCCTTTGACTTAGTAGTGAAGTACCCTATACAACAACACAACACAAAAGTTTTGGAAGTATCACAAGTGATTATATAGCATGGTGAATACGACACACAAGCTTATAGAAAACATGAGATAGATATATAGCTGAGATTGGGAAAAGAAGCTGATCTTAGCTGCAAAACAAAGACAAGTATATGATCCCTTTATTTTTTCTTGGATGCTCAAAGGCAAGTATCACTGAGATTATGAAGAAACATATTTGTACAAGGCTTAGCCTTAAAGTATACTACAGTATGACTAGTGATTGACACATTATAATTTACTACTGCTAGCTTTTCCTTTTGGCATTACAAGAGTGTGGTTGAGATTTAATGAGTAAAAGCTAAATTTTAATATAAACAAAATGAGTTTGTGTATTATTAACTTTGCTACTTTTAGTACTTTACTTGGCTCACCATTGTTTTGTGAAAAAGAATAGCAAGCAAGTAATGCAGAAGAAAATTGTGTAGTTTTAGTTCATTTCACAAAGTATTCAAATACACAATAGAAAGATATTAGAGGATGTATATATTTACGTGTAATCCAATTAGATTGTGTTATATTCCAGCCAGCAAGTTAGTTAGAATAAAACCAGATTTGGTAGTTTTTGTTAGACCATTCAGCTAAGACCAACTATATAAACCTGATAACCAAGATTATCAGTTTAAGCTTTTCATTCCTCTGTTGTAACCCAAGAACAGTTTGTGAACCCTTGCGCGTCACTTTGATTGGTTTCGTCATTGAAGGTGGTTACTTGTATAAGAAGCTTCGAAATCAAGGCTGCTGAAACAGCAGCAGCATCATTCTCTTCTTCCTTCTTCCATTCTTGATTCACATATTCTCATCTCTTCTTTTCTTCTTTTTTCTCAAGCTCGCGCAATAGATTTTGATGATACTACCTGTGGGATACCCACTGCTCTATCATGATGTTTTTAAAGCTAAATTTTTTGATATTCTGGAAAGTTAGTATCATGTTAACTGCTAATAAAACAAAATTATGCAAGTGCCTCAAAGTGGCTACTTTTCTGTGCCAAAGATGTTTACAGAAAGCATTCTCAGCATTAAAAGTTTCATGGATAATGTTCTCCTCAAGACAATTGAACAATTTATCCCCTGCTTTGCTATCACCTAAACAATTGATTTGGGAGCATTATTGTTTCAAAGCTACAAATGTTCCCGAAGCAGGTAAAGATCGTAATGTTTCAAACCTTAAGATAGAACATGATGTTTGAATACTAATTTCAGAATAAAGATGTGTAAATAATGTATAGAAACCAGAAAGCAACAATAAAAAAAATATCACATTCAAACTTGATACACAATTACAGAGAAGGCAGTTGCCTTATGCAGTGGTCTTCAATAATTACATAATAAAGTGGCCACATGTTCATAATAAACACTTCAATTCTTCCAATTACAAGGATATCAAACATTAATCTAGTACTAGTGTACTCCTTGGAGAATAGAAAATACTGTCTGAATAACAGTGAGAACAAGCAGAAAAATTCCAGCAATAGAAACTACCGTCTTGCATGGAGTGTTGCAATAAGTCGCAACTTTTTTGTTCCAAGGGCGTGCACAAAAAGCATTCAACCTTTGAAAAATAAGGGAATATTGCACATTAAAATCTGGATACATAATGTTCACTCCAAGACCATTGAACATTTTGGCCACTGCATTACTATCACCTAACCAATTCTCAATTATTCCATTCTTAATAAGCAAGTCTACATCTTTGTCAGTGTTGATAAGAAAATCTAGCACAGCAATATAGTCAGCAAGGTAGGATTCATTGATGCAGTGACATTGCTCGAAAGCTGACAAATTTCTCAAAACAACCTCAGTAATATCTTCCACTCTAAAGAATGGGATTCTCAAAATATGACCAGAAAGTTGCAAGTCTAGTAAGCATTGACTAGCTTTCTTTACCTCAAACTTTACTCCTGCTTCCTTCAACTCAGTTGCACTATAAATTTGCAACTTTCTAAGTTGTTTGTCTCGGATCTTTCAATAAATTGTTTGCAATATAATCTTTTATGGTCCTATATTAATTTTTTTGAGGGACTAAAACCAAAACACCCTATATTAAATCCTTTTAGATTAGTTCGTATATGGTCTCCACTCAACTTAAAGTCCTATTAACACCGATAAACAATACGAAAGACCCATGAGCAAAACAAGATTAGTTAATTACTTAATCCTTTCAATAGTAGTTATTCGGGCAGAGCATATAACACAAACCTTAAAAATAGACCTGCAATGGTAAACCTGGTCAAACTACTGTCATTTTCTCCCTCCGAAAGACTTGCCTGCAAGAAAAATATATAAACAATTAATTGTTCCCCAAGGGATGCCAGAAAAACTATGGCACATCAAAGGACCAATAGACATGGCAACTTGCCAATGCAGAATAAGATCATCCAAGATAAACATGTAGAGGGAGTTTCTCATCTCTGTGATTTGAATACTGAGATAATAACTGAAGATTTTTAACCTCGTCATGTCAAATTCAAATACATTTCCAAATTTACTGAATAATACTTCCAGTATAAATTGCATGAACATGCATGACAAATATGCCCTAAGGTATTAACCATGGTTACCTCCTATCTTGTTGTCAAAGGCCTCATGAACATCACTATACCTATTGTAAAGAAGACATTCTTCTAGAGTCAGCTTGCTTTTCAAATATGAAGGCAAGGGTTTATGTTTATGTACCTCTATACCTATTGTAAAGTATTGTAATCATAACTCACAAAATGATTCAACAGTGGATACACCCTTACATTCTCCTTTTAGAGCATAAATAAACTAAAGTAGATAACCAATTCAGAATACTGGTAAGAAGAACTTACCATGCTGCTCCCCCTTGGGACGGGCACCCCCATGAGTTTCAAGTAATAAATTAACTGTTTGAATTTGTATAGTCATTCCATCTGAAATCTGATGGAAGTCCACAGTCAGTGGCAATGAGGAACATTCAAATTGAACATGCACATCAGACAAATGATTTCTATTTGCAACAAACTATCAATCCATATCTTAAACTAGTATCTCTTCATAGATCTTTATTTTTATGCTGCATAAGGATCTCTCAACAATCAATACCAACAACGTTAAAGTTGAAAGGATGGAGAAAGATAAAAAAATGTGGAGTCCAGCTAAGGCATGAAGTGAATCAATTCAAATCTCCCAACTCTGTTAAACAATAGTTTTCTGTCTTCATTTCCATTTTCAATTGTGTACATCCATTGTAAAGTTTAACAACTACAAGCATCACACAACTAGTAAAATACTTTTGTCTTTTGAGTTCCTCCATCTCATTTAGTGAAATAAAATAAACCCTTATTTTAAATTATATTTATTAATTAGTATATATTAAAAAATTAATTTCTTTCTTATTTCACAATTTAGATAGTGGCATCAAAGTCATACACTTTAAAAATTAGGAGAAGTCATGCATGAATCTCTTGCAATGAAATTAAATTTAAAAAATAGAATAATAATCACTCAAATATTTTCACACAATCGTTTTTAATAATAGAATAGATCAAATAATTATATTTGTATTAAATTAAATCAGAACAAATCAAGTCTAGTAACTATAAAATCTAAAAGATTCAATTTGTAATTAATAAATATAAATATTTATTGTTGTCATTCTTCACATTAAACAATATAAGATGTATGTTCAATATTATTCATTCATTAAATCTATTCTTAATATATAAAAGTAGATACATAAATTTACCCACATTACTTTTAAAATATCTTTTTCTTTCTACTAATGCCATGTCAGCAATATCGCTTACTTGGCAAAATATTATAATCAATCACTCAATTTTTACCAAATCAACTATTATTTCTAAATCAGCAAAAAAAAAATATACAAAAATTTGTAATAAAATTTGCCTAAATATAAGTATATCTAAATATAATTAATAAACAAAAAAAAATCTTTTTACATAATATATCCAAACATAAAATTATTTTTATTTTTTTAAATTTTTTAAAAAAAGATAACTCTTTCAAAAAAAATAACTCGAAAAAATAGTTCACCCAAACAAACCATATTAAAAAAGAATGTACATAATGTCTCCTATGTTATTTTGCCTTGTTTTGTAAGTAAACCAGTAATGGTAAAGCAAACCCTTTTAGTCCTATATTATACCACATTGTAGTAGTAATTGTACCCCCACAAACTTGTTTGTTTCTTCTTTCCGTAATTAATCCTACCAAAGATCGAGTCTTGAAATCCTTGTTCACTCGAAACATCAACAACCAAGCTTTTCAATGGCAGAGGCAGAGGTTTTTCCAAGAAAGAGACTCATAATTAAACTTCGTTTGCCGCGTTCAAGAATAGTGTCATCTGAAGAGTGCAAACTAAAGGATGATGCTGATACTGAAAAGCGTGGACCAGAATTTATGGCTTCTGATTCATGCGGCGAGAAGAGGAAGAAAGATCAGCATTGCAGCACTACTGAATACTCGTTTATTGTAGTGGGAAAGAGCGATCCAGAAGGTTCTAGAACCTTGTCAACTGATGCACAGTGCAAACAAAAGAAGGACGATGATGTTGCTGATTCTCGCGGAGGTAGAAAGAGAAGAAAGTTGGCAATTTCTAAAGTTTCTGTTTCTACAAAATCTTCTGTGTAAGAACACCACAATGCATGTTCAAGAATCCCAAGAACCGGTTCTAAGGTGCTTGACTCGAAGAACACAAAAAAGGAAGAGGAAGAACGTCACAATGCATGTTCAAGAATCCCAAGAACCGGTTCTAAGGTGCTTGACTCCAAGAACACGAAGAAGGAAGAGGAGATGAAGGTTGTTCTGAATGAGCAGAGAATGGATCGTTATCAAAAGATGCAGTGTTGGGTGATCTTGAAGCGCTTCATGGTTGGAAGAGATGGCTGGGCTTTCAATAAGACTCTGGATCCCAAGAAGTTAGGGATTCTCGGTAACAAATGTGAGAGTGTGTTGTTGAAGCCAATAGGATTTGAGGATATAGAGTCAAAGCTGCACAAATTCGTGTATTCAGGGCCTGATGAATTTGCAAACGATATGAGGCTTTTGTTTTCTTATGGATTCATGTACCCTCAAAGGGATCAGATTCATAGAGTTGCAAGGAGATTCAGTGAGAGCTTTGAAATTACTTGGAAGGCTTTGACGGAAAAGTGGTCAACTGAAGAGAGGAAAAGAAACAAGATCTTCAAAAGGGGAAGAATAAAGCGGTGCACCAAAAATTTTAGTACAAAGCTCTGAAACTGTTATCAAAGGAAGAAGCAGAAAGTGGAAGAAGGCCACGTAGGCATCAACGTGTTGGATTCAACTCTTTTGCTAAGTACTATAGAGTAAACTACCATTTGTACCCATGGAAGTTGAAAACGCTGACAAATCTACCCACAAGAGACGAAAACTACCAGATGTATCCATCAATCATGAGTTCTGTGGGACGAAACTAACCAATCCATATTCCGGCGTTGACTCCGTCAGTAACACTCCCTACGTGGCACTTCACGGCGTGACATGGCTTGGGGGGCTGCACACGTGGATTGCTGACATGTCTGACCGTTATAATGTACCCTCAACCCCAAAATTTCCCAAATTCAAACATTCTTTCATCCAAAGCACGAACCCTAGATTCACAATAATCTTCGAAATTATACCAATGTCGAGGCGAAGACTCTTTACTCCACCTTCGAACGGTAGCAGTAGTGTGTCTGGAAGCTCAATTTCAAAACGGGTGCATGATAGGAAGTTCAATGGCAGATGTTTCTGTGGGTTGGGGGTGACGTTGTTACAGTCCGAGACGGTGATGAATCCTGGGAGGTGATTCGTCCGTTGTCCCAATTGGAAGGTAACCCGTTGTACACCCTGTTTTGTGGGAGTTGAATGTGCATCTGATTTTACTTTTTTTGCCATGGATAGAACTCGGACTACAACTTCTTTGCATGGGTAGACGAAATCGAAGGGCAGTGGGAGGGTGAGGGTTTGAGGAGAGCACTATTGGAAAGAAAGATGCAGGAAGATGTTGATGAGGCTGAGGCTGAAGTGAAAATGCTCACCAGATTAGGGAGCTTTGAAGCTGAATTTAGCAAAATTAGGTTTTGGCTTCTGATGATATCAATGGCTGTGGTTTGTAATGTTGTGTGCACTATGTATCTGATTCTTATGAGGGTTTGATCCTTATTAGTTGTTAGTGTAAGATCATGACAAAAATACCCATGATAGATTCTAAATATGTCATTTGTGCACACTTGGTATCCAATTAATGTCAGATGTAGCATTATAAGTTATGTAACATGCAAAAATTATGTGGTACTAATTGCAATTCTTGTTTACTTTCTGGTCCAAAATAACATCAAAGACAGGTGATGGGGCCATACTTTCTGGGGGCCCTATGTGGATCTGGGGTGGGTTCCTTTGGGGTGTCGTTCCTTTTGTCTCTTTTCGACTTTGGCCTCCCAATCTGCTTCTTGTATACTGGTGGCAGTACAGGTGGTAGGTCAACATGCTCCCAGTATTCTTGACTTGGAACAGGTTGGATGACGAACTGGTATGTGCTGTTATATGCCCCCATGGAAAGCCAGTTGTATGCATGTTCCTCTGGTCGCCTATTCTGGTATGCAAGGGCAGCACATGCATGCCTGCATGGCAAGCCAGTCAATTGCCAAAATCTGCAACTGCAAGTCCTCTTTCCTAAATCCACCATAACCTTATGTGGCAAGCACTAAACTTCATACACATTTCCAGGATCATCTCCAGTGGGAAACGGCCGCCACTTATTGTTCTCCCTTTTTTCTTTTTCCAGCCTACTCTGCTGCACCGGAGTGATAACTCCGTTATATCCCACCAATGCCTTCTTGTTTCTAGCAATTATTCTCATCATGTAAACCCTCACCTCTTCCAGCATAGTTATAATAGGCTTCCCTCTCATCTTCTTGATCCTAGAATTGAACGATTCGTAGTTGTTGTTCGTGTAATTGTCAGACTTTGGGTATTCGCTAAAGCCAGACCTACTCCATTGACTTGGAGGGATCCTGTTCAGATACTCCCAAGCATGTGGATTAACCCGTCTGATCCGATCCAGTACAGCATTGAACTCTTGGGAGGTTGTGGCCTTGGCACACCTCCACATTGCCATCTTCAATTCTGTATCACCCCACTATTTTCTGAAGTTCTGCCATATGTGCATAGCACAATATCTATGATGAGCACCTGGGTTTACTTCACACATAGCAGGGATGAAGCCCTAGTGGGAAAAAGTAAAGCAAGTAAATCATTATCCCCTATGAAGAACTGTTCATATAGGACAGCAGTAACTATTTAAAGAACATTGTAAACTGCTAATTATAAAGGCATACACGAACAATAAGAATTGAGACCATTACCTTCTGCATGTCTGACATGAAGTTAATTCCATTGATAGCTGCGTCCCCTAAGTCTTGTTGGAGAAGTTCGAGAAACCACTTCCAACTATCCTTGCATTCGCACTCCACCACAGCATAGGCTATAGGGTATATATGGTTATTGGCATCGTGGCCGATGGCAGTCAACAACTGCCTAGGGTAGTATCCCTTCAAAAAAGTACCATCTAACCCGATAAAAGGCCTGCAGCCAACCGAAAAGCCCTTCTTACACCCTTCCAAGCATATATAAATTCTTTTGAATTTATACCCAGTCCCTTCGACATAATCAGTGCTAATCCTTACGGTGGAGCCAGGGTTGGTCCTTATTATTTCATTAGCATAATCCCGTAGAAGTGCATACTGAGCTATCTCTAATCCTTCTATTAGTTCTTTCGCTTTCACCATTGAATGGTATATCTTCCTCTCATTGACAATCACATCAAACTCCTTCTTGAAAAAATCTTGTGCCTGCCTTTGAGTCATGTCTGGATGGTCACGGTTCTTGTCCTCAAGTTCTTCAACAACCCATTTTTCATTTGCAGATTTGTTCTTATTAACCCTGCTGCAGGTATGTTCGTTGACAAAGGTCTTCACCTGGAAGCTTAATGGAAACGACCGTTTTGCACAATATATCTGCCATGGGCAATCATCGTCATAACATATGGCCTTGCACCTAGTTGAATCAACTCTTGGAAAGAATATGCTTCGCCTTAGGTTGATTTTGAACTTCCTAACTGCCTTCTTGAAATGCTCCAGATTCTCAAATTCCATCCCAACCTCCAGCCTTACCTCCCTAGCTGGAGCATCGGGATTAGCTTGAGGAAATGCTGCTTGCTGACTGTCTTCATCATCACTTGCAACAGAATCCAGCTCTTCAGACTCGTAACAATGCATCCCTGCACTTGGCTCAGACATATCTTCACCCTCCACAGGTATAAAGATTGAAGGATACTTGTTTGGATCCTGGTTAGGTATGAAGGTTTGCCCTGATGGAGGAGGCCTGACTGTTGATCGTCTCTTCCGCTTCTTTGGACTACCACCACCCACATCTGGGTTTGTAGATGGTTTGGGCTGTGAACTGCTAGGTTGACTCTCTTCACAAGGTGTTTCATTCTCATTCTGAATGGTCTGCTCCTGAGACTCTGGTTCGTTGCAAGGTTGTGGAATATATTGTGTGAAAACCTCATTAGATTCCGCAGGCCCTTTATCAATTGTGGGAGCCACTGACTACGCAGACATTGGATTTCGGTGCCCAGTTTCTTGACTTCCAACTGTCACACGTGGTTGTTGAGGCTCTGGAGGAGTCTTGTCCAACGGATCTTCGAAGGTTACCTTTGGTGAGTGTGTGGGGAGATTTGGTTCGTCACTGCCTAC
This sequence comes from Arachis ipaensis, assembly GCF_059453495.1. Lineage (NCBI taxonomy): Eukaryota > Viridiplantae > Streptophyta > Magnoliopsida > Fabales > Fabaceae > Arachis > Arachis ipaensis. Next base: position 12,637,680 of record NC_142444.1, read on the forward strand.
TTTTGGTTGTTCTGTGTTTGTTGTGGTAAGATGGACATCTTTCTCCACCACATCATCCTCTGTATGGGTATCCGGTCCAGCCATACCTCCTTCAGTCTCACTGATCTTCACCACTCTCTTGTGCTTCTTCTTTGGTGTTGGGGGTCTCCTAACACACAGTTTGGTTCTGTGTTTCACTGGGGTCTTCGTAACATTTAAAATCTCAAGATCTGGTTCAGGTTCATTGTTTTCTTCTGCAGACTCATGAAGGTTAACTGGATGCTCAGTGAACACCTCAACTCTCCTCCCATTAGCAATGGCTGTTTCGTACATAGTCACCACATCCATGTCAAGTCTAAGCAACCTCAACCCACCATCCAACTCCTTCCCAGCTTCAAGCCAGTAAAGCTCGCTCACGTCAGTGTACCCTATATCCTTTACTAAGTCATTCATGAAGAACCTATTTAGGGTATCGACATTCACTCGTTCAATCTCTGTTTTCTCACCCCCAACGTATTCCACTCTGCCATCATCACCCTTTTGAAATTTTCCTCTGTGACTAATGACTAATGTAATGTGGATAGTTGCCATCTGCAAACAAACACACCCTAATTAACAACCAAATCATAGCAAATACAAGACACCCTAATGAAAACCCAGTTTTCACAACCATGCACCGAAAACAAGAAAACCATGACATAGAGATCAACGGTTACTACTTACCTATGGATGACACCACGCAACTCCACCCGCCCAAACGGTCCACACCAACAAGCACCCTCTCTTCAATACGGAGATTATCGTCGGCCTGGGAGGTTTTCTTTGATTGTTGAAGATGAACAGTTTCTTCCTAGGGCTCTACCTTTTGTTTTCTGAAACGCGCGAAGATGGAAAACCTTTGCTAACTGTTCATTTCTAATTTCCCTTTTTTTTTTCAAAAAAAAAAAATTCAAAATTCAACTATTTTTTAACTAATTATAATTATAATATCCACGTGTGCATCCCCCCAAGCCATGTCATGCCGTGAAGTGCCACGTAGGGAGTGTTACTGATGGAGTCAACGCCGGAATATGGATTGGTTAGTTTCGTCCCACGGAACTCATAATTGATGGATACATTTAGTAGTTTCCGTCTCTTGTGGGTAGATTTGTCAGCGTTTTCAACTTCCATGGATAGAAATGGTAGTTTACTCAGTACTATATTATTCTTTCGACAATTTTCTTTACCAATGTTTCTCAGACAAACTCGAGCCAACTACTTTCTTTTTTAATTCATCTTAGTGTGATGAACCTGTGAAATCCGTACGCTTGATTTCTAGCTTCAGTCAAATTTTGACTTACTCATATTTGTCACATTGATGTATGTTTTAATTTCTTCTGTTAATAATATTCTAATGGTTCTTATTTTTATGTTAATTTCTATTCAATTATCACTTTTTAGGTTTATTTGCCTTTATGTCATTAACTCGTCCCATAACAAAGCATATTGTTCTCCTTAGTGTTCTCCTAATTTTCTGTAAGTGCTTAAAAATTATCTCGAATTTATTAGAATTTAGAATTGTTATTTGGCCAAACAAAACTATTAATTGTTAGAATTAATTTTCATCCCCTGTAGTAATCTATGTAACTTATCACCGATTATGGTCAAATTTATTATTTCAAATTGAGTTTCACTATTAGCAAAGATAAATATAATTTAAATATTTTATTCTTATATGTTCAGCGTTTGCTTAAGTATTTTAAAAATATATGAAATTTCTTTTTAAGTTATAGAAAAACAAATTATAGATAAATTTGAACCTAAGAATGATTATATTATAACGATATAATGTAAAAGTTGGTTATGAGTAAATTGACGTTAAAATTAAGAGAAAAAAATATATAAATAGGTCTCTAATTTTTTTTAACTCGAAGATAAGTAAAATTAATGACTTATTGAAAACTATTCCTCATTTTTTAAAATGTAAGACATTTAAGTTCTTCCGTCCAAAATATATGAAGACAAATAAGTCTTCTATAGGGACTAAGATGTTTCACACAAGGTTCTGAAAACCGAATCGGTCATCGAACTGTTCTAGTTACTGGTTTATTGGTTTATAGGTTCAACCGGTTCAACTGTGACGAAAAATCGTTTTATAATAAAATAATAAATAAAATTAAATAAACACATTAAAATATAATTATAGTCTAATATAAACCTTAAAATATCATCCAAATTAAAAGTACTACATAAACCAGAATATTATGATCTCATTCAAATACAAACTCAAAAGTCAAATAACAAAAAAAAAAAACACAACCAAACATAAAATGGCAACATCTAAATTCATCATCAATCATCAAAATTCGCCATAAATCACAATGTTATTGATACTAATCCTGCATGCCATTAATTCTGGATGGAGTCAAAAATTAAAGATTGGAGTAATATATATCCTCCTGCTTTCAGTTTGCTTATTGATTCCATAATACAGTATATATCTGTTCAGCAGTTTTGTAATTTATCATCCACAAAAAGAAAATTACAATCCGGTAAATCCACAAAGACCTCAAACTTGTCAAGTTTCAAAAATTTAACAAATATGGATATATGTGTGAACTGTTCCCCTAATTATCTACACAGACTTGCACATGAAGATGGAGATATCATTAACACTTTTTTTGGGGGAATAATTAATTTAAATATTAGAGTGCAACTGTACTAAACGTAATGAAAGAGGAGTGCTTAAATGCCATTCTCTTTGCTTCTTATTCAGTGGTCTTCCTTTCCCTCTGCTGCCTCTCACATCAGTTATACCCCACGTGCAACACTTAGTTTCCATGTCAAAAGATTCAAGCCTGAAGACCCCATCACCTTCTGCAGATAAATTATCAGAATCATTAACAATGGAATAATTCACATACATAGGCCGGTCCTTGAATTGATCAAGGTCGGTTGGAATCTGAACTATTCTTTCAACACTTGGAGAAGACACTTAAAGTAACACAAAGTCAGATTTCTTAAGATAATAATCATAGAACCAGTGAACAAGAAACTTTGATTAAGCCACTAGTGGAACTAATATGATAACATAGGACTTCAAGTTGTGATTGTGATAGTCTCGCATTATATATATTCAACATAGAACAAACTGCTCGTAAGTTAGTTGAAATGGTAGCTCCCATACAATCTAATCCAATTACAATATCACAGCAATCCACAGCAAAGTTCACACATTAACTAAAAATGAATATTCATAATTATTCAATTTAGTAACAACAGCAAGGTTCACGAATTAACTAATAACAATTATTCAACCCAGTACTAACAGCAAGATTCACTGATTAATTAACACTTATTCAACAATTATTCAACCCATAACAAGTTCACATATTAACTAACAACAATTATTCAACAATTATTATTAAAAAAAATACCTAGAAGCTAGAAGCCTGGAACAGAGCAGAGCATATCTTGAGCAAGAGGGGGACAAGGGCACGACCAAAGGGCTGACCGGTGGAACAGAGATGGCGCCGGCGACGATGGAACAGAGCTGTGCGACAGATGCAGGAGGCGAGCACAGCGACGGTGCTTTCAAAGCTGAAACAGTAGCTGCACGATGGTGGAACAGAGCTGTACGATAACGATGGTGGCTTCGAAGCTCGTTTCGGCGATAGCGGCGGGAGTTGGACGGCGGTGATGGAGAGAGATCAATGACGGTGAGAGGAAGGAGGAGCTCGAGGGTGATGGGAGGGATGGGTTCGCGTTTAGCCGTTGTGTGGAGTTAGGGTTGCTGGGTTGGGTAATTGGCTAGAGCATTAGCATCCAAAACGACGGCATTTTTGTGCAAAATTTAGAAAACCGGCCAGATCCCGGTTCGGTTTGACGGTCCAATGTCGATTTCAAATCTCCGGTTTCAGTCTGTCCGAACTGTTATTCTCTTCGGTTTACGATTTGACTGGTTCAACCGGCCAGTTCGAACCGGTTTTCAAATTCTTGGTTTCACATATTAAAAAATGAAGGACGTTTTTGTATTTTCAATTAGTCAAAACATTTTTTATCTTCGAATAAAAAAGTTTCTAAAAATAATAAGAATCACTTTTCCACACATCAAAACTAGAAAAGCTCACTAAGATAGGCCTTAGAAGCAAGGTTCTGAAAACTGATTCGAATCGGCCAGTCTAACCGGTCAAACTGTAAACCGATAAAAAAAAATAAATCGAACAAATGCCAAAACCGAAAGTTAAAAAAAGCGCCGTTAGACCATCGAATAAGATGGAGTGTTGGGTAATCTTAAAGCGCTTCATGGTTGGAAGAGATGGCCGGACTTTCAATAAGACTCTAGATCCCAAGAAGTTAGGAATTTTTGGTAACAACTGTGAGTGTGTGTTGTTGAAGCCAATAGGGTTTGAAGATATAGAGTCAAAGCTGCACAAATTCATGTATTCAGGGCCTGATGAATTTGCAAACGATATGAGGTTTTTGTTTTCTTATGGATTCATGTACCCTCAATGGGATTAGATTTATAGAGTTGCAAGGAGATTCAGTGAGAGCTCTGAAATTACTTGGAAGGCTTTGACGGAAAAGTGGTCAACTGAAGAGAGGAAAAGGAACAAGATCTTCAAAAAGGGAAGAACGAATAATAAATAAATAAAGGGTATTTGTTTCTGGTTGATACGTATTATCATATGGTTTAAAAAAATTGATTTATTTTATACAAATAATTTTTTTTAAAAAAAAAACTAATTTAAATTGGACCAAACAATTACTTTTATCCCTTTTTTTCGTTTCACACTTAAAATTCGTTCTCTTCCAATCTCTTTCTCATAACTAATATCAAACTTTCAATTGGGTATGTCCCTCTTATTTATATTTTTTAATCAAATTTATTATTTTAAATGTATTTCTTAATTTATGTTTTTATTCACTCCTCTATAAATGATGAAAATTATTTATTAAATACGTAACTATTCATGTCATCACATCATTTTAATGTTCAGGATGAAATTGATTGGATATTAGACAATAATTTTAGAAATTATACTGTTTTACATTTTTGTTTAGAGTCAATACAGAAATTTATTTTAGGAGTTTTATCTTTTTTATTTTATTAAAGAAATAATTGTATTAACAAATGGAATACGTGGAAAATATTAATTAGTTTTGAAATTTGGTATCTATGGTTATGTGAGGATTGTGGTTAACATAGTTGGTTAGTATGAAAATAGAGAAAAGGAAAATAGAGATTCGGAAGATATCATAAATGTGATAGAAGACAAAAATGTAATTATGATATAATGTGGACTGGTCGATAGCATGAGCATATAGTTTAAATTTTGGCATGATCTCTTCCATATTTGTTGCATGTCTCTTTAGTTGGTAGTGTTATAATTTATTGGGATGATATGATGGTAGTTTAATTGTGTGAGTTAGGTCCTTTTTATTTGGGTGGATTTTTTCTATGACTATCCTATTCTTGATGGAAATGCTAAAATAGATATTTTCATTAGTTGTTCTTTTTTTTTTTTCTCTATTTTTTGGGTCAATTTTATTTTGAAAAATTTTTAAAAATATTGTTTTAGACAAAATTAATAATATTATGTCCAATTATTTAAGGAGACGAAATTAATATTTTTATTAGATACTTTTTTTTCATTGAAAATAAATTTTAGTTTCATTGAAAATAAATTATAGTTTGTTAGTAAAAACACAAAAGCGTCTATGACAGTGAAATCATAATTTCTAAACAAGTAAATTATCGTCTTATTATCTTACAAAAATAATTTATTTATAGAATAATCTTAAAAAATCAACAATAATTTGCATGAAAATAGTTTATTAGTAAAATAAAAGTTAATTGATTGATTACCATCAAATTTAATTTAACGATAAATTTGTAATTGAACATATTTTTACAGCTTAATTTAAAATCTGTTTACAGCTTAATTTAAATCTGTGTTAGAGAAGAAATTTAGCAACTGAACATTTGTAAATAATGGGAAATAAGACAAAGCTCATCAAGAAAATAGAAACAGAAAAAAATCAGATGATATTATTTATGCCATTCCTATAAAAAAAACGTGAATTTTGTTTTTTTAAAATACTAAGCTTTATTTTTTATATTTGATGAAAATTAAATAAATAAAAATTTAAAATAAATTTAAAGAAAAATTGTTCAATAAAAATGAAAAAGAAGAACGACTCAAATTCGTCAGTTAGAAATTTAAGAATAACATCAATTTTTTTTAGGTGTTTGCTACGGTACGATGATAAATTCATACGTACCGATACGTTTAAAATATGGACAAGTAGTAACAAGTCACGTGGAATTTATTTTCCACGTCAGCATTTAATTTTTTCTTTTTTAAATATATATTATATCACCACTTTTACTAATATACCCCTTTAATTAAATAAAAATAAAATTATATTTTTTATTTAATTTTATAAAAAGTCTTAAACATCCTTATTTTATTTGATTAGACAAAAATACCCTTTTAAATCAATCAAATTTTAGAATTCAATGAATCCTAATTTTATAGTTTCAATTAATTTAAACAACAAAACAAAAACATATTAAAAAAAACAAAAATCAATTGTTCTTTGTCTTCTCCAATTTCCCTAATTATTCATCGAAGCAAAGAAAAACATATTAAAAAAATAAAAAATCAATCTGTTCTTCATCTTCTCCTAATATCATTCGTGTTCCCCTCCCCTCTGAAGCACGCCAAAATGACAAAACCCTAACAATAATTGACTGCATTGATCTCGGTAGCTAGCCACCCACAAAATTTAAAGAACCTAAAGAGAAGGAAGGCTAAACCACTCAGTTGAGCAAACGCTGCGTCTTTCTCCTCTATAGAAGTTCTTGGAAAAGTGTTAGTTTTGTTCCTCAACCGTATATCCTAGTCATGGAATCCAGTTCGTTCGTAATGATGCCAAGGTGCAAGTCAAAGTTTCAATTCTATGAATTTCTTATACAATCATTTCACTAGAGAAACCATAAGTTAACTCCCTGTTTTGTTGGGCAGATTTTTCGATTTTGTATATCTAAATGCCATAAGAACTTTAAAATGAAGAGGAATCCTCGTAAGGTCAAATGGACTAAGGCATATCGAAGAGTGCATGGAAAGGATATGACTCAGGTCAATTATTACTATTTATTATCAAATTTTATCCTTGATTTATTTTTTTTATATATCTTATAATTTTATTTATTGTGGTATGCTTAGGGTTTCAGAGTTATTGTGCTATTGTTTCAGGATTCAACGTTTGAATTCGAGAGAAAGCGGAACAAACCTGAGAGATATGACAGGAACCTTACTGAGAATGTGTTTAAGGCCATTCCTAAGATTGATAAAATCAGAGTCACCAGAGAGGAGAAACACCATAAGAATAGGTCCTTGCTTGAATCTTCTATAGGTTTCATAGAGGAGAAAGACGCAACGTTTATCCAATTGAGTGGTTTAGCCTTCCTTCTTCTTTAGGTTCTTTAAATTTTGTGGGTGGCTAGCTACCGAGATCAATGCAGTCAATTATTGTTAGGGTTTTGCTGTTTTGGTATGCTTCAGAGGGGAGGGGGGCACGAATGATATTAGGAGAAGATGAAGAACAAATTGATTTTTTATTTTTTTGATATGTTTTCCTTTGCTTCAGAGGGGGATGAATGATTAGGAGAATTGGAGAAGACGAAGAATGATTGATTTTTGTTTTTTTTAATATGTTTTTGTTTTGTTGTTTAAATTAATTGAAACTATAAAATTATGATTGATTGAATTCTAAAATTTGATTGATTTAAAAGGGTATTTTTGTCTAATCAAATAAAGTAAGAATGTTTAAGACTTTTTATAAAATTAAATAAAAAATATAATTTTATTTTTATTTAATTAAAAGGGTATATTAGTAAAAGTTGTGATATAATATATATTTAAAAAAGAAAAAATTAAATGCTGACGTGGAAAATAAATTTCACGGGGCTTGTTACTACTTGTCCATATTTTAAACGTATCGATACGTATAAATTTATCATCGTACCGTAGCAAACACTTTTTTTTTAAATCATATAGTAACAAATGTCAAACATCCAAAAACAATTTCATTCGTATTCTTTATGTAATTTATTATTCTACTTTAAATTTATTATTTTAAATTATACTTCTTTTATTATTCATTCGTATTCTTTATGTAATTTTGCCTTTTCATTTCTTTTTTCTCATTATCACATCACCATTATTAATTTTATCGAACTCATCATTCCAACAACCTATAGTTAATCATCATCCCTAACACTAAAGTTGGAGATGAGTCAAGTCTATTCGTGGACGAGATCGAACTCAATTAACAAGGTCGAACTCAATAATTTGTTAACAGTTTAGTAAAGTGAGTTTATGAATTCGTGAACCAAATTTGAATTTAAATTTAAATTCATATATTAAATGAACTTAGTTTAAACTCAGGTAACTTCAGTTGATTGACTTATGAGTCTTTTCCATTATATATGATTTATTACAATTAGTTACATTAATAATATTTTATAAATTTTATACTTTTAATTTATAGTAATAATATATAATTTTATAGGCACATAAATTTTAGGATAAACCACAAAAAATATACTCGAATTATTTTGACACTGGCAAAAATATTTTTGAAATTTATTATCGTCAAAAATATTCTCAAATGATTTAAAACTTAAAAGTGTATTAACAAGAAGTGTCCATTACCACAAAGAATGAAACTTAATACATTTGTTGTAAGTTGATTCTGTTTTCTCTATAAATTTTTTTATTTCTGTCTGTTGTTAGCAATATAAGAATTGAGTGTAGTGCTGTTTAAAATAAGGTGTACTATTATTGGATCATCTGGGTGTAATGAGTTTTAAAATATAGTCTTTCTTATATTTTGCTTTTTTTTTTTGTTTTTAGGGTTATGTGATTTCTAGAATAAGGGTATTTATCGGAGGGCAACCTCTCAGTAAAAAGGATGATCAAATTGAACCGCCATATGTCAACATTACGGACCAAAAAACGAGATATAAATCTCTTTCTGAGAAATTTTATGTTTTCTCTTACTGTTCTATTTTATTTTGCTAATTTATTTTTGTTTTTAGCTACGATTGTGCGGTTTATGTAATGAAATGGCTCGAGATAATCGAACTGAAAAACATTAAAAAGGGCAAATATGACAGGGAGAATTGGATGCAGGTAACTATGTCTAAAAATAGATAACTCTATATTACTTTACTAAATTAACGGAATTTAGTAAAAGAAGTTTCTTTAAACTGTAGACGGAGGTAGACCATTTCAAAGTTGAATATGCTTTGCTGATTCTATTTGATGAGATGAATCAATTAAGAGATAGAGCCATTAAGAAAAGTGAAGCAATCAAACTGTCCAAGCCATCTGCAGCATTGTTAAGTCCATATTGTCAATTACATTCAGAAGATATTGAGAGTGAATAGTTTGAATCTTGTATACTTTGTGAATAGTTTGAACAGATACTTTTTGTATAGTTTGTGAATATTTAATCTAATCTTATTATAAATTTTGTTTGCATAAACAAACTTTTATGAAACTGTCTGTGCTGTATTCAAAAGCTGTTAATTACATGTTTAAAAAAAATAAAGAAAAACAAGATCAAATACACTAATACGCCGAAATCTTTTTTATAATAGACCAAAAAATAACCGAAATACACTAGAATTACATGCTTACATTTTTTCCTGGAATATCTAACCAGGAGTTATAGAAATTCAAAAATTTGAATTGTTAACCTCCTTAAGTATTGAATTGTATATTGAATTGTATATGTATTGTAAATTTAAAACAAACAAATCCCTTCAAATAGTTTAACACACTAATTTCTAACACAAATAGCAACATCTCAAAATATAAAAGAATAAAAAAAATATAAAAAACAAGAACGTACAAAATACACCAAAAAATATTTATTCCTATTCCAAAATAGTGTCACTCTACACTCTAAAATCTATCCTATGCTACTGAATATCTGAACTGGTAATTCATAACATGTCTACGATATTGGCTCGAATTGGATTGCACCAATGATCCACCATAAAAAAGGTTCAACTGCAAAAAATAAACTCACATATTAGCAAAATTGTTAAAAAAAATAAACTCAATTACCCCCTGTTTAAAGAACATCACTTTTATCTCGATTAGAGCATTCGTTTTCTTTTTCTTTGAAGCATTTGCAATCTGTGTTTTCATTTTTGAACCTAGTCTATTTTTGGGACGTCCTCTTATTCTCACCCGTGGAGGGCTTTGAAGCTCGTTAGTAGCTTCCAAGTTATCATCTTCGTGAGAAAATAAAAAATTTCCGTTACTTTTGGTTTTGTGTTCTTGCATCTCAACCATGGCATTATCGTAAGCGCGGTGCAAAATGGCAGTCAGCTCCTCAGATTCTGATACAAATTCACATATATTTTGTGACCAGAACACTAAATTCTCAAATCTTTTGCTTCTTGGCTCCGAAAGAGGCTCGTCGTGGTTGCTCTTGATGTGTGTGTGCCTCCTCTTTATGTTCTTGCTCCATCGTTCTAATATATATCTCGGTGACACTTTGTTTACTCGCTTAAAACTTAACACGCTCAGAGAGTAACGGCACAATATCTCTCTTGACTTGAATAATAAGCATTGGAATTTCACTTCGGCTGCTATACTGTCGTATGTAACCGCAAACTTATTGAATGTTGAGTTTGAAATTTGTTCTACAACTTCGTATACCGTATAGCTTAGAGCGAAGTGTGTTGATCTTGTTATGTAATTCACCTTCCGTTTGAATTGTGCTTGGACTTCCCTGAACTTCTCGTGAGTATATGCCTATTGAAACTGAGCTTCTATTGAGAATTTCGTTGCACACCGTATGACAGTATGAAAATCTGCAGCATTCGATTCTCTCTCTCTCTGCTCCCTATTTCCTAGGCAATTATCGTACTATTTGACAAATTGGATAAGTGAGCTGTTCTGCGTAATGAACTTGTTAAAAAAAGTATGCATGCTCTTACTCCTTTGTGTGCTTCTCATCTCGGCCTAGAAGTGGTGATTGAGATAAACTGGAATCCATAAATGACGATTTTCGAAAAGCTCTGCAAAAAATACCTAAATTAGAACTAAGATACATCGAAAAATATGCAATGTACACCTCTGCTGCAGATTTAAAAAACAACATTACCTGAAAGCCACTTGTTGTCCCTAAGACCTTACTTCATCAGAAAATTATTCTAATTCCTATCAAATGATTCTTTTATAAGAGAGTTCCAAACAACATAACTCATCTCATGTTCGATTTCTTCGAGTCTCTTGTAGCCATTTAATCTACTTGGAATCTTCTTCATGATGTGCCAAATACACCACCGGTGAATCGTTATGGGCAAACAAGCCTCGATAGCCCTTTGCATTGATGCGCATTGATTGGTAAGAATGCCTTTCGGAGCATTTCCTCCCATGCAACAAAGCCAACATTCAAATAACCATTTGAATGATTGAGTATCATCGTTTTTCATCAAAGCGCATCCCAAAAGTGTTGACTGATCATGGTGATTCACCTCGATAAAAGAACCAAAACCCAGATTATACCTAAATACGACGAAACAGAAACAAAATCATTAAATCCACTGAAATAATATCTCTATACACCAAAAATCAGACCAAATACGCATAAACTAGAACAGCATATTACTTGTTTGTATTGTAGGTGGTATTGAATGAAATAACGTCTCCGAAATACTCATAGACAGCCCTGCTCCTTGCGTCCGCCCAACTATAGAATGCAACTATAACTATAGAATCATCATAAAAAATAACAAAAATCATATTCAGAACTCATCATCAAACAGAAACTAAAACAATTCAACTATAGAATCATAAACTATAAACAAACTACATTGTCTAGATTCAAACCACACCTCACTACTTGATCCGATTCAAAACAATAATACAATTCACCCTCGTCCAATTGAAAAAGTCAAAACCTATAGATACACTGAAAAGTTCCCCCAATACACCAAAATATTTCTGATTTACACCGAAAATCTGATATAAAATGCAACAGATTCATTAGAACTACTACATTACATTCAATTCAAACAATCAACAATGAACAGCAATTTTCACAAGCAAGGTTCACAACATTATTCACCTACATAACCATAAACTACTAACGAAAATATTAACTGAAATTGAACCACACCTCAGGTACTTCATTGTATTCGAAACAATAATCCACTTCGTTCTAGTTTTTTTTTTTTTTTTATTATTGGGTTACAAACTCGACCCAAAAAAGGGGAGAGAAGACACAAAACAAATCCTACTTCTCAGTCATTTTTTCTTCGGCATTGCCATCAAGATTAGGACAACGCTACTAATATAAAAATGTCCAAGATACAGAAAAATCACACCTTATACAAGGACTAACACCAAATCAAAAAAAAAAAAAAAGTTCTCCAACTAAATACTAGAGATACAATAACTCTTGCTATGATATCTCCACTTTTTATTGCAATATTCCGTTTCCAGCACTGTATAGAAGACCACATCCCTATTATCAATACCACAGTTACTCACGAAGATCATTTTGGTGATCACATAACTTCTCATTAGCACCATAATACTTTCCTGTTCTTATTCTGATTATTGACCATTTTTTTTCAATTGTTGATAAATTTGAACTCCTTGTGTGAAGCATATTGAACCTTAATATTATTGAAACTTTGTAGAAAATTTTTCAGTTTATTTCTTTCAAAATTTAGCTTCCAATAGTTATCACCTTGTCCTTTGGCCCATCTCACCAAGATTGCTTCATTGGTTTTGAAGACCACCCGCTCTAGAATTGTATTACTCTCCTCCAGCAAGAATTGAACGGATGTTTCAATGCACTCCACCAAGGCATTAACTCTAGAATTTGCATTCAAAAACTCACATAAAAGCACAACAATATTATTCTCAGCATTCACAAAATAGCCATCCACTGCCATACATTGTTTTAAAGCAACATATTCAACACAAATCCACCAAGAAAATTCATATTCAATATTCACAACTGGTCCTAGACTACTTGTAACCCCTTGAACAATAGTTGACTGCTCTTCCTTCATTTTTTTGTTAATCATTTCCCATTCTTTTAGCTGGTACATAATAAACTCCCATGCATTATCATTCATTATCTTCAAAACGATCTTGCTTTTAAAAATGAAGGCAGAGAACAAAGGAAATTGAGAAACACAAAGAAAGAGAACGCGCAAAAACGACGAAAGAGAACGCAGAAAGAACACACGAAAACGAAGGAAGAAAAGCACAGAAAACGTAGAAAACGCTGACGAAATTTGGAAAAGGAAACGAAATCTTTTCGAAAAATAAAGTTATATATTCGCGCGTAAATTGAAAAATTAGTTATATTAAGAGGCGTGTGAGCTAAATTAAGTTAAAATGACTTGTATGGACAAATCACTTGTATGTGGAGAATATTTGAAAATTTATTTAGTTGACAAAGAATACAACACTCTTTAGCATTTAAGAATAAACCAGTTTTTGAAATTAAAATATTTTTCAAAAGGTTAAAATGTCATTTTAAATGAAAAATTAAATTTAAATTTATAACTAATAAAATGGTACTCGAAAGTTCGTACCGCTCACAAAACAAATCTCAAAAGATGCTAAAGACAAATAAGTTTTTAAAAAATTTAAAAAGATAACAAAAAGAACTAGATATTAAATATATATTCTAAAAAATAATTTTAGAGATCAAATTTTGATACAAATTTTTGCAATTAAAATTAAAAAAATAATATCTTTTCATTATTAAAATTTGATAAATTTTTGTCAAATAATTTTTATTTTTATTTTTATTTTTATTATAAATGATCATATTTTTTTAAAAAATAAAAACAAAAATCTAGAGAATAAAATTTGTATCGAATTTTTTTATATTTTTTAAATATTTATTTAAATATTTTAAAAAATATTTATATCTAATAGATAAATCATTTACTAAATATAAAATTTTATTTATTATTCACAAAAATATAATATTTATTAATTTTTTTTATGGTATTCAAATCATTCATTACCTATTATCGATAACATCAGAAATTATTCCGTCACCGGCTGAATCTTTCGATGCCGAAGTAGGAAGGTGTGGCAGGCAGATATTTAGAGCCGGGGAACCAAAAACTGGTTGTTTGCCCTTTCTCCATCCTTGTTTCCACCGCAATTCAGATTCCCCCTTCATCCCCATCAAAACGAAAAAGAGAATGAATCTTTTAATCCCCAATATCCCACAGCAGATCTCATTCTCCAAATCAGTGTCACTGTCACTCTCAGTATCGGTGACACCCACTCCCCAGCCCCCCGTGCGCCCTCGGTTTCCCGCCATAATCCGAATGGGCGGGGGACCGAGGACGTACCCGGGCGGGGTCTCCAAGTGGCAGTGGAAGCGCATGCAGGCCAAGAAGGCCAAGCAGCTCCTCAAAGCCCGCCTCTCCCGCGAGCGTCACATTTATGAGATGCGCAAGCGGGCCGAGCTCCGGGCCGCCGTCTCCGACCTCGAGAGACCCTGGGAGCCCGTCCAGCAGGCCCCCACCTTGTTCTCTGTGCGGGCCGACGAGCAGGTCAAGGTCCTCGCCGACAGGTTAGAAGCTAGTTATGCAAATTGTGCATCGCTTGTTATGCTATGTCAATGTGATGATTGTGACATAATTCAAGTTAGTTATGCAAACTGATTTTAGAAAAAAGCACAAGTAGTTGAACAATTTCATCATTTGGGATCCTATTGATCACAGGTTCCTGAAGGCAGGTGAATAACATTTCACTAAAGTGAAAAATCTTTCGGTTGCTAAATTAATAAAATTTCGTTTCCCAGGGATTAAGTTATTTAATTGGTTAGACCTAGATTCATCAGTTCTAGTTATAAAAATTGTTCTTTCGCACGTGTGATAGAGCTAGTTAGGCTGTTAGAGTTAACTGGGTAAATTTATAAAAAATGTTATCAGTACCTTTGATAGTGTTAAGTTAGTCAGCTAGAGTTAGTGGCGATAGTTTGAAGTTAAATATGCAAGTTGTACTACTCACTTGTTATAGGATTTGCTTCATTTATTGATGTCGGAATGTACAGGATGCACTGTTCATTCGACAGTCTTATCATTTGTTTGAGTACAGGTTCCAAAGACCTGGTGGGTTTGACCTCTGGAGCGAGAAGGACGGGCCTCAGTTGTTTGAAACTCCTGATGAGTTGCCATCTGCAAGGTTCTTCCCCAAAGGGGTTGTTCATAGTATCAGGCCTTATAGGAGGATTGATGCTGATGAGTTGCTGGGGAAGGGTAGCGGGGTTAGTGATCATAGAGATGGAGAGGATTCTTCTTCTGCTGCAAGGTTTTTATCTGAGGGTCTGGATGATGAGTCTGATGATCAGGAGTGTTCTTCAGCTTTGTTGAGCTCTTCAGAGAATAATGGGGTGAGTGTTCATGGTGGATTGAAGAATGATGGGAGGAATGGACAGAGACTTTTGTTTGAGCATGTTGACAATGAAGGGTTTTCTTCTTCTCCTTTGGATTATGGGAGGAAGGGATTGAATTCTGGCGGCCGAATGAGGAAGAATAGGAATGGAAGCAGGCTTATGTCAGAGGGTGGTCGTGATGGGTTTGATAATGAAGTGTGTTCTTCTTCTCCTTTGAGTTATGGAAGAAGTGGAGGGAATTATGATGGTAGAATGAGAAGGAATACGAATGGAAGGAGGCCTTTTTCAAAGGATGATGATTATGGATCTGATGATGGGGAGTATTCATTTTCTCCTTTCAATTCTGAGAGGAATGGAGTTGATGGCAGAATGAGGAAGAATGGGAATGGAAGGAGGTTTCCATCAAGGGATGTTAGTGGGTCTGATGATGGAGAGTATCCCTCTTCTCCTTTCAGTTCTGAGAGGAATGGAGGGAATGTTGATGGCAGAATGAGGAAGAATGGGAATGGAAGGAGGTTGGCATCCAGGGATGTTAATGGGTCTAATGGGTCGTACTCTGGCCGAGTTGGTTCTGGTACGAGGCAGGGTTGGGGTAATCCTAGTGCCAACAGAAGAGGTAGTGCCAACAGAAGAGGTGGAACATACAGTAGCAGAAATTCAAGCTATGATTTGCCAAGATTCAGAGATGCTAATTCTGAAGTTTATGATATGGATTTGCAACATGATGGAAGTTACGGGTTCCACAGGAAGAGTGAGCAATCTAAATCTAGAAATTGTTAATGGTTTGAACACTCAGTCAATCAAGGCATTGTAGAGGATGAATCGAGTGCTGCTATCGGCATAATGTTTCTTGAGGAAGGTGACAGATGCGGAAAATGTATTGCCATTTTGGTAGGCCTTTCTAGTCAGCTTAATTCCTCAGAATTTATTGATTCCATGAAAACAACAATGTCTTGTCTGAATATGCAGCAAGTTGAATTTGCACAAGGACCTGTCAAATACTGTATTATTTTGTATATATTACGAGTCTTGAAAGAACATTACTCGTTATAGCTATTTATCATTTAGGTCTTTAGTTGAAATCCATAGAAGTTTTAATTTTCATGATTGCCATGTAGTTCTTCTTGGGTGATCTGTTCTTTAATTCTGTGGTAACTGACCTAAAGTATTAGTACGAATGAGGTCATAGATTTGTTGAAAACAATCTCAATATGATGAATTGCTGATCAATTCCTAAATTGTATTATTCAGAGTAGCTTAATTCCTCTTTCTTTCTTTTCTGCTGAAACATTCTAATTTCAACACAAAAACCTGGTATTTTTATTGTACCAATTAATACTTTCTCATGTTATTAGTTATTGACTGTGTATGAATCTGAATAAAATTCTGGATAAACACTTGGAACTTAGCAGATATTAGCACATGCCTTCTCTTTGCTATATGTCAGACTTATTCATGCTTTTATGTTAGACTTCATGACGATTTTGTTATTGCCAATAGCAATAAGGTTATTTAAGCATAAGACCATAGTTCTGTTCAAGCTTCGTGGTGGTCTAGAGATTGATTGTTGCTCCTCTTCTTACTTTGGTCTCTATTCTGTTCACTCCCTCAGCTTCCTTTAAATTATTGGCTATATTTGGTTATTCGTAAGCAATAGAATCAACACTTATGACCTGTTCTCAATGGAATTAGTGTCTTTGATTTGCAAATTGTTGAACATGGACATGCTTTCATTATTGTATTATTGTGGGTAAAGAGACTTCCTTCAATTCTTTCAGTATTCCTTTCCTTATTTCCAATACATTTTGGCTAATGCCGATGGCAAATTGAGTCAGGAAACATATTAGGCTATAATCAATGACATTTTAAATCTCGAAGCTGAACATGGTGACAATAATGATCGACTTTACAACAGAATATGCCAAAGATGTATAAAAAAAGATGGTTTAGTTGATGCTGGTGCTTAGTTTTTCAACAGAATATACCTTTTGGAATAGTTCCATGATTGCCAAGTAGTTTCTGAGTTTCTGTGAATATGAAAGTATTTGATCACTTCTGGTATCACTGATATTCAAGCTAATAGTTTGCCTACAATGGCTTACAAGGAGTGTTTCCTCTAATTTGATTATGTTGGCCCTTTATTTTTATGCCTTATTTATTTGTAGAAGTTGATCATCTTGTCCTTTGTGGCATTTGAGCACAATGATCTTTGTGATGCCATTCTACCTCAATGGTCTTTGGATAATAAACTCCCGTCATGGAAAAATTCGATACATCTTTATCTTTTTCCATACATCTTTATCTAGATAAATTGATGTAAGAATGTACTAGATTATTAAAATGAGGAACCCATATAACGCATATGACCAATATATATATATATATAAATTAATAACAGTCATAACACAAATTAAGATAATGTAGATTGACATCTAGATATAAGTTTTCATGTTAACTTATGCGAACAGAATAACCCGTGAAAAGTGTTTCGTTTTGAATGCTAAGATACACCAAATTCATGTCAAATTGCGTTAAAGGTAAACATTGTGTTTGACTTTGAAGGGTTATCAGTAAAATTTACTGAACTGCTCAAACATGAAGCAGTTGTAAAGGGGAAAAATTGAAAAAATCATAAGAAAACAAGACAAACTCATCAAGGAAGATGGCTTTCTTATATATACATATACACAGGAATCACACACATAATCACAAAAGGCATAACAAAAACAATTGACAAAATAGTGTTAAACTATTTCATTGCATGCATTGCAACAAAAACTAAGTTGCTAATAGTAAACATTATTCATCCCAGAATACAACCCTTATGAGTCATGACCATACACCATATTGGCCACAGTATCACTTCCATCGCTTGAACATGCCATGCTTCCAACGCTTGCCGAATTTGCCATGCTTAAATTTCCCATGCTTAAACTTTCCATGACCAAAGAACCCATGATGATGACCATAATGACCATGAGTCAAATGGTGAGCACCATACATAGCGGCTGCAGCAGCAGCACCCCCTGCTAACATTCCACCAACGCCACCAGGCCAGTGCCCTGTTACAACAAGAAGTCAGTACCCACATGGCTTCATATTGAAATCAAATCATAAGCCTTCATCCGGAGAAGCAAAGATGCATTATCAACATAAACACATTCCAGAAAACATTAGGTGAGAGTCCTATTAAGAGCAGCAGAGCCAGAATCTTAAGTTGAGAGGCCACATGGTTCAAAATTTTTTAAGTAACACAACGGCATCAAATGATCCAACTAGCGCTCAACCATGTGGGATAAGGTATTATTCTCGTTGTTGATATAAGAAAAAAAGAGGATAAAACAAAGGATTTCAACCATAATTAATCATAATAAAAGGACGTCCCAACGCACGAAAGGAGAGCTATTTCGTGTCTAGAATTCAAAGTTTGTATTGATTTGATATCGCTCTAGCGGCTTGCACCAAAACAGTGCTTTACTTGGATTCAAGGGAGCAACCTTACTGATGTGCTAAGAACACCCTCTTCAACATAATTTATATCTATACTAATGATAAAAGGGATACAAGTACGTAAATAACTACCCATTTTGGTGTTTCATATTCCAAAAGCACCCTAATAGTTTTTGTTTGTTATTTCCCTCTCTATAATAACCGATGTTCTCATACTGTTTCCAAAAGTTAAGATTTTCATAATAACTTCTACTATTACCAAATTGCAAAAGTAAATTGATGAGCACTTATTGACTATCAATTCACTAGAGGAATTTTCTGCACAACTTTTTTCCCCCCAATTCAGAAATACCTTTATTCATATATGTACTCAAAAAACATTTTTGCTATCCTAAAACTTGGAATCCAATGCCCTCTACAAAGAAAACAAAATTATTGTCATCTCAATTAATCTCAATTTTGTTACATCATACACATTATACACATCAATTTATGAGTTATAATAATTTCCATAAAAGGTTAAGATTGCTAAGTATACCTGAATTATGATGGCCATGTGAAACAGGATAAGCTTGTGGTGGATACCCCGAAAGAGGATAACCAGCAGGTGAATATCCCGAAGGAGGATAACCAGCAGGTGGATACCCTGAAGGAGGATAACCTCCATGTGGTGGATATGCTCCAGGCGGCGGATACCCTCCTTGAGGTGGATATCCTCCAGGAGGATATCCTCCGGCGGGTGGATACCCGGCTGGTGGGTAGGCAGTTGGGGGATAGCCTCCTTGTGGTGGATACCCTGTTGCTGCTGCCGGGTATGGAGGGGGATAGGGTGGTGCTGATGGATAATAATGGCTTCCTCCTAAATGTGAAAATAGTCCTTTCTCACTAGTCTCACCATCATTCTTGTCTTTACTCATTCTAACTCAACCTAAGATTCATAAGTAACCAAGGCAGTACATATAAATAAATAAATAACGATTTCTCAGTTTATGAACTGCAATTCACATAAAATTAACAATTAAAGGGGATTAGGGTTCAAAAGGAAGATCAAATCTTGCGCAAGATGGTAAATGGACAATGCAGAACAAGAATTGAAGAAGCAGGGGAACAATTTTTGCATATAAAAAAAATAGAAAAAATTGACGCCAACTAAGAAAGGGGAAAAAGAATTAATTCATGTCAATCCAAAGGGAAACCCAGGAATCTTCGCAATGATAATAAACTGTAATAATTAATTGCTTGAGGCTTACTCAGTTGATTTCACAATTTGATGATCCTTTCTTCTTCAAAATCAGGCGTTGCTTCAAAGCATTTGCTTTCTGATTTATTTATTGATTGATGACCTGAGCATCCACCTAAAAGGCAAAAACAATAAAACCATAGAATATTTATATACATTTGGACAATTGGGAAACGTAACCATGGAACTTGAATAATCTCTAGTCTTGCGTACTTTGACTAAGTGATCTTGAAACAATTGGCCCTTAAAAACAAAAGAAAATAAAACCTAGAGTATTTTTTTTATGACTAAATAAAACCTGAGTATAATATTTTAATTTGGAATTAGGATTTAATTTTTATTTGTTTTAAAAAAACTTCGGATGGTAACGGTAAGTTATAACTCAGATGTCATCGTCTTTATATTCATCTAAGAGATTGCGAATTTGAAACCTCCTATCTTCCGTAAAAAAGACTTGATAAGTAAGACATCTAATTCTAAATTTCTAATATTCTATTGTTGGGTAGGGGAATATTTCCCGAAACATGAAAATTTTTTTAGGAAAGACAAAATTTAACCGGTTTTCTTGTGAAATACTTACAAAAATACAACTAATTTTACCATATAAATTGTATAATTAATATTATATTTTACAATGAGTTTACATCTAATTATATATGTATTTAATTAGCATTTAAAATAAGTCGTTCCATTAGATCCGGTTAATTAATTAGTTCGATTTTGATAATTATATTGTATTACCATTTACCACCACTCATTTTTTTTATTTTATTATATATTATTTTAACTATTAATAGTAATTAATTAATAGATGGAAAAAGGATAAACCACTACACCCTCCGTTTACGAAAAAGAGATGTAACAAAATAAAACATCTTATTTGACAAGAGAGATTGTGACATATGCATAAGGAATGAGGGAACAGCAGTGGAACCGAAAGTTGATGTTGGAGTAGAAAAATAGTGATGATAAACTGATAATAGAGTTAAGGAATGAGGGGTAGTTTTGAAAAAAAAAATTGACGACATTAAAAAGTTGAGTTAATACTCGAAGTGATTTCTAAATTTGCACTCAAATTTCAATGTCATTTCTAAACTTAAAATTGTCTTAAATTTGTCTTTCAACGTAATAATGATTATCCTTGAGATATTTTTCGGTGACGAAATAATGACGTGGTTAGACGGAGACCAACGCTAAAAGCCATACTGTACTGGTAAAATGTCGCCGTTTTGCGCCCAAATAGAACATAACGACGTACATGATGTTTATGTTCTATTTGGAGTAAAAAATGAAACGACGATGTTTTACTAGTCCAACGTGACTTGTAGCTTCTATCCAATCACGTCATCATTTCGTTATTAGAAAGTATCTCAAAGACGATCGTTGTTAAGTTGAAGGACAAATTTGGAACAATTTTAAATTCAAGGACGATATTGAAGCAATAAAGCTCGACTACAAAGACCACTTTAAATATTAACTCTAAAGAGTTTAAAAAACGTTGGGAATAATTTTAACCAATAAAACATGTTACAGATTATTTTGATTTTCAACTCAAAGGTTAATGGTCAAAACGATACGAAGTTACGAATACTTCCATGTTAATAGTTTGCAGCTTCATGTATCAAACTCCTAAAATAAAAAATAAACTGGAAAAAAGTAGTTAGTCTAATTAATAAAAATTACAAATACAACAACGATTAATTCTTTATTTTATTATTTTACCAAATTTAGTGGATCTTTCTCCAAGTGTAAAAGTGATGTGGATCAGTAGATCTAAAGTTACTACATGATACAACTTTCAAAAAAAAAAAAGTTACTACATGATATCAGTGTATCACTCAACAATCACCCGCATTTATTGCGAGAAAATACTAAGTACATGACATGTTAGACAAGCATACAAGTTAACGGTGGATTCATGGCTGATACGTACTCCTTTAATGGCATCAGCATGATCCATTTGGTCCATGCGTACCTAATAAATGTTCCCAACATTAGAAACCCCATCATGAAAATAAAAGAATTTTATGCATATATCGTCAAAAGGAGTTTCCTTACATTCTAAGAGCATGTGAGCTTTTTCTATTGTGGTTGACACACAAAAATACATGACATGGCAGCATAACATCTTGTGTGACATGGACAAGATTCCTCGACTCAAGGTTGATGGTCGGAGATTAATATCACCGGCGAATTAGTCAAGCTTGGAAATTACTACTGCTTCTGGTACAACCTTCGGTAGATTTTCGCACCTTCGTATTCTGCGTGAATCTCTCTCTCAGTTCTTATCCCCATTGGATTGCTTAACAACCACCCTTCACCATCACATGAAATATCCGGATTCAATGTATCAATGTGTTTGAGCTTGTCAACTTCATCAAACTGATCTCTCATGTCAAGTGCCATTTCAAGCACGTCGGACTGTACAAACACCTGCCATAATACAACCACAGGTGAATTTAAGCGAAAAGCAGCCAAAATATCTTCAGAGGTTGTCCCACCTAAAGCTAACAACTATCTTATCATGTCCATGAAATATCGTTAGAAATTGAATTGGATGAATATTTTTTCATAGCCCTATGGTGAGATCTCTCTGGTTCAGGCGTTTTAGCATCTTCAGTGAATTGTGGGTGTGCCCTATGAATTTACACTAGTTTCTTTACTTCTCACCAAGTCTATGGGATTTGTGCCTATGTGAACTAATAAGCGCGTGATGGCCTCTTGAAACCTTGTCACCAGATTAACATATACAATTATGTAAACCTTTAATCAAGTATATATATAGAGCAAGCAGAATAAAAAAAATATACCTGTCCTCCGGGCACTAAATTATCTACAATAGCACCAACCAATGGCTTCTGCAGAACTCTCCTTTTATGATGTCTCTTCTTGAAATGTGGATCTGGACACTGCATTCATGGGACAAAAGAACAAAAGTCAGCAATTATGAGGCTATTTGACACAAAAATCCTTTTAAAAATAACTGTAAGAGATAGGCAAAATGTATGTCTTAGAAACTATTTCTATTATAAACTCACCAAAATTGAAACTAACTGCAAGGGCCCAGGATATGCTTCTACCAACTGCTTGAAAGAAATCGTGGCATTTGCAAACAAGAAATGTCTGCATTTTAGTGTAATGGTCATTATTCCGTTGTTGATAAATGCAAATGCATATTTGATTTACTTCACCATCTAAATTAAGTTAAGGACAGTACATGTTATCAAGACCCAGATCTTTGAGCCATATCTCAGCACGCTTGACGAGCTACACATGAAAGAGTTACATAATTATCACACAAAAGGAATGATAAAAGGAATTCAAATTTACTGAAAGGGAATAAAAATCAAATGCAATAGAATTTAGAACCAAAAGTAACATATTTTTGTACCTTTCTCCGTATTTCCAACCCCAAATAATTTCTCACTTTAGGATTCCTTTTAGCAAGCCACATAAGAAACCTGCCACTACCTAATGTTATTTACAGTAACAGATGAAATAAATGAGTATATGTCCCTCATGCAAAGAAATGTCAATGTGATTACTTCAAAAGGATAAAAAATGCCGGAAAAAACACATAATAAAAGAACTTTATTCAGATGATATGGGAAAAGAGTCAATGAAAATATATTATATCAACTAGAACACAATATTTTGGTTTAAATTCAATATATATAATTACAGTTGAAATACAACTTCAGCAATACATCATGAAATAAGAAAACTGTCATTGTTAACATACATGATCCATACTAACAGTTAACAACCATAGATAAAAGCATATGACAGATTTAAAGTTTGTCATCTACCGCATCCAATATCCACCATGAGCGGCAGCATTGGATCTGCAAAGACCTGGTTCCAGTCTGGTACTTGTGCAGGTACCTATTAAGAAAAAGGAACAACTTTAGTTGAAATCCAAAAAGTCCTACAATGCATGGCTTGATGGTTTATCAAAATTTAACACTCATAACGCATGATACAGAAACTAAATATGCCTGATTTTTGTGTGTAGTTCTTATCAACATATTAAAAAAAGGGTAAACCACCAAAAATGCTTCTGAATTTTGTTATCGACAAAAATACCCTCAAATAATTTAAAAACTGTGTCAAAAATGCCCAATCGTGATTAAAGACTTACTCCATTAATGGAAAAGCGTGAGGTGACTTACTTGCTAATGTTAGAGTTTTACTTGACATATAAAAAGCTCCGTTTGCCACATCATTCTTTTCCGTTAACGTAAAATGTCTCAATTCACGAGCTATTTTGTTAGCGACAAAATAATTAGGTGCATTTTTTATGGTTTACCCTCTTAATAAAATTACTGTACTCCCCTCTAAAAATGAATAGCGAGGATCTATCAACCAGTGGTTCAATAAAATGCATTGTAATATATTGACAGAATTGAATTCAATTTCACTATGATTTGAATTACTTTGTTTGAAATAAATCAACAAATATAAAATAATCAAATAGAGAATTTCAGTTTATTTAAATTGAATAACATTAAATCATCAACTTACTGAGAAAGAAGAGCTCAGGGGATTAACATGTTGCCTTATCCTAACATGACCCAGATCCTGAAATAGAACACACAACATTCCCCGAGACATATTGAGAGATTGGAAAGCTACGCTTTGTAGAGGAACTCTCATCTATTCTATAGATTTCAATGTCACTACTAAAACCTAATTAGTGTAATTTCCAGTAAACAGAAGAAGAAGTAGGAGAAGGTACCAAGTCGTAAGAGAGATTGAGATCAGCATATTCCAATGCAACCAAGTCAGGGCTACGGGGAAGATGAGACTCTTGTTGGTGCTGGTCCACTTGAGCTGAAGAAGAAGACACGTGGCAGAATGAGAGAGGATAATTACGAGGGGAAGAGGGAACGGCAAGAAAGGATAACGCCGCGGAAGAAGAAGAAGGAGGGCGACTCCTCAGAGCAAGACACGAGTTGTGGCAGAACCGTAATCTCACGAGACGGCAGCAAGCCATTTCTGTTTAGTGTTTAATTGTTTATCACTCTCTTTCCCTTCGGTTCTTCCCCATTCCTTTTATATTTTTTGCCCAACCGAACCGGTCCAGACCAAAGGAGACCCGACCCTGCAAAAATACTCTCTCTCCTCTTCTGCCGTTGGTCTCGTCCTCCGGTTCCGATCTGAAAGATTCAACTCAGCGTCATTCTCTACATTCGGGTTCCTGCAGGTTCTGAACCAAGTCACGAAATTCGCTCCTTCCAGCTGCTGCCATTGCTCCGGCGCCGTCGCGATCTAAGCTCGGACAGAGTTTGTCGCCGCTGCGCCGAGGAGGACTCGCTGCAACTTCCGCCGTTTTCTACTTCAGCAGGTTCTACGCCGGTCTCCGCCCCCTGCGCTGGTTTCCTCCGCCGCTAGTATCTCCTGTTCAAAACCGTGGAGCCCTTCCACGATTTGATGATCTCCGGCAGTATCAAGATGAAGCCGCCTATGACCTCCTCTCCTCTTCCACTGCTTCTTCCACATTAAAATGCTATATGCTCTTTGAGTGGGTTCCCCGGTTCATTTAAACGGGTCAAACTCGACCGGGTCGTCTTTTTCTTGAAAATTTAATATTCCAAATTTACCCTTCCCTCCGTCTAACCCTATTTTGAGTATTTTCCCTCTTTTTAGTTTTTACTCAAATAACGTAGACTGCAACTGAGGTTCTTGGAGCTCTGAAGCCACCTGCACCGCCGTTGCCGCAGTGCACCAGCACCTCATTTGTGTTCGACTTCTTCCAAGTTGTTCTCATCTTGTATATTTCTGATTCCAGTTTTTGTATGTCGCTCTTCTGTACTTCTGAAATTTTACCTAAATAATTGTTTTTCAGTTATTTTATTTTATTGGTTTTAGGTTTCGACAGTGTCAATGGTGGATTCACAGAATGTTGAAGGTTACAGGCCTGCTCCGGATTTTGAGGAAGATAGGAGAAGTGCACTCCTTGATCTTGAGATGAACGACTCCACTGAGCTTTGGCTCATTAAGTTACCCTTTTCAAGTGTAAAGTTTGATTCTTTTCTCTCAGTTCCTATTTCTTTCCGAATTTTCAATTATTGTTGCTCAATAGAAAAATAAAGCATTGTTATTTGCTACTCTACTATGATTATAGGATTGCTTGGTATTATGACTACTAGCTTCAGTTTGCAATTTTTTTTTTTTATCAATAATCCTGATTAAACTTAATTGTTATTTTGTTTATTTTTATTTATTTTTGTGTTAGTTTACATTTGTGGAGTTAAAAAAATTATCTGTACCCTTTTTTTCCCTTTTTACCCAGCACTTTCACAAATTTCAGCAGGTTTGTGGAATGACAAAATACGTGTTTGTATGCTGCTGCGGCAGATAATGTGCTCCCTGAACATATTCACGACAACTGCTTTTCATGTATAATGTTAAAATTGTGTAAAAACCTGAAGAGTAGTGACTCTGGATGTTGCAAAATGAGAAATATGTAATTGGTTTTGGTCTTTGCTTGTATTTTATTATAACATATCAGGGTGTGACCTAATTGCATATAGTTCCAGTCCATTCAAATGAGTTGTTATATGTGCTGATTGTGTTGCATTCTCTGTAGGATATCAATGGTGTAGTAGCCTGTGTTTCATGCATCTGTAATCTTTGTGTTGATTCTTACTTTTGATATGGTCATGTTGACGATGATATCTTATCTGAGATTCTTTGTTTGTTTTTTCCCCCTCGTTTATTGACAGTCATCCCACCAAAGCAGGATGGAGCATATGCTATCTGAGATTGATGGGGAGGAATTGTCTTTCAATCTTCATAGTGATGGAAAACTTGCCAGCTTTGAGGACTCATCTGGTGAATAATGAACCAACTGTGACATCAATAACTTACTCTCTTTTTCAAGGACTGCATTTTGATCTCCAAAATGGCAACTTGCATATTTTAAATGTTTGTGACATATAACCTCTGCCTTGTAAGTGCTTTAACTTTTGTGTTTGTGCACTGCATTGGCAGAGAAACTATATGATTTTGTCAGCTACCCTTCCCAGGAGCCAGATGAAATGGTTTTTGTTCCCTCTCCTACAGAACCGAAAATCGGTATGCTTCTATAGATTTCTTTTCTAGTTCATCTCGCTGGCTATATGTTAACTGATAGAGTAAATGTTCAAATTGGTTTAAGACATGTAGGATATCAAATCAGTTGCTTCCAAGATTTTTACCATTGAGTTGGTTCTTTGTAGCACAAAATAATCATCAATTTAAGGACCAAGTGGTATTTAAACATAGAGACCAAATTGATGTACAAAATGTTTAGAGTGTAAAGGAACAACTCGATGGTGCTAAAATCTTTGGAGAACTAAATTGAGCTTTTACTTTCAAATTTCAATATCTAAATAGTTGTTGAGAATGTTAAATTAAAATTATGGTCTAATATGCATAATGATACCAAAATGAACCCTTCTATGATTGTGCTGCAAAATGATATTGCTTTATTTTGACTTTTCTATTTTAGTTAGATATTCAAGTTTCATATACATGTTAGATGAGGCAATGGCTAGTCGATTTGGGGAGATGTACCTATTCCTTTTCAAATAATATGTTTGGCCTGATATTTTGTGGCCATATCCTCATATATTAGTATTTTGATGACTTACTAGGAACATCTAAGATTCAATTCCTCATTAATTGTATTTTGAACATAACTTCTAGTACGTGAACTGAGAGAGAGGGGGAGACTGAGAAAGATAGAGTATGGATGGATGCTTTGCAGTAGGCTTTTGATTAAGTTCGAATAACATAAGGTACATGAAATAACACATGTCAGTAACATAGAAGTTGATAATGTGTTGAATGTAAATCAGGGACTTTGTGTTACCAACTTACCACATTTTGCCAATTTAGCAACCATGGATCCATCTTAAAAAGTGGTGGAATTATTTATCTAGGATTCAAGTTACACCTTTGGGCTGTTGACATGAAAAGGTTTTTCAGGTTTAATTTGTGAATATCACAGACTCGAAAGAAAATTATGTTGAACAACTATAAAACAAGTCACTCTCAAATCCCAATGACAGTGATTGTTGTTCAAAGAAAAAGTAGATGAGGGGCATCAAACAGGTAACAATTGTACTTGAAATAGAAATCAGGTGAGTTAGTGGTTGTACAAGGAATGAAAGAAATATCAGATTAGAGTGTGTGGATAAACTTCTAAAGACGTGATTATGGGATAATATGAAAAAAATGGATTTTTTTTAGTAGAAATTTTTTATCAAAAGGAGATGCTAAATTGTTTTTGGGTATGGATGACAATATTTTGATCAAAAGTGATTGTTTGTTTTTTTGTTGGGGATGGGGGGTTCTTAAAATTAGAATAGAAGTTGCATTAGAAACCAAAGGGGATGAAGGGAGCAAGGATATCTGAAATATAGATTGCATTTTTGTTTTCGACTGAGGCCACCAAGGTTGGGTTAATTTTGGTTTCAGAACTCAGAAGTTGGAATCTTTATCTATTTTCTTGTGGAAAGAAGGAGAAACATTGGATTGTGACTTGATAGTTTCATAAAATATATTCTACAACCTTTTCTGTATCAGTGTATATATATGTTCCCCTTTGTTAATGAATTCTTCTTTCAAATTGAAATATTTGAGCAGTGTGGTGGAGTGATTATAAGTGTATATATATGTTTGTTTTTTTGTTGGGGATGGGGGGTTCTTAAAATTAGAATAGAAGTTGCATTAGAAACCAAAAAGGATGAAGGGAGCAAGGATACTGAAATATAGATTGCATTTTTGTTTTCGACTAAGGCCACCAAGGTTGGGTTAATTTTGGTTTCAGAACTCAGAAGTTGGAATCTTTATCTATTTTCTTGTGGAAAGAAGGAGAAACATTGGATTGTGACTTGATAGTTTCATAAAATATATTTTACAACCTTTTCTGTATCAGTGTATATATATGTTCCCCTTTGTTAATGAATTCTTCTTTAAAATTGAAATATTTGAGCAGTGTGGTGGAGTGATTATAAGTGTATATATATGTTTGTTTTTTTGTTGGGGATGGGGGGTTCTTAAAATTAGAATAGAAGTTGCATTAGAAACCAAAGGGGATGAAGGGAGCAAGGATACTGAAATATAGATTGCATTTTTGTTTTCGACTAAGGCCACCAAGGTTGGGTTAATTTTGGTTTCAGAACTCAGAAGTTGGAATCTTTATCTATTTTCTTGTCGAAAGAAGAAACATTGGATTGTGACTTGATAGTTTCATAACATGTATTTTACAACCTTTTCTGTATCAGTGTATATATATGTTCCCCTTTGTTAATGAATTCTTCTTTCAAATTGAAATATTTGAGCAGTGTGGTGGAGTGATTATAAGTGTATATATATGTTTGTTTTTTTGTTGGGGATGGGGGGTTCTTAAAATTAGAATAGAAGTTGCATTAGAAACCAAAAAGGATGAAGGGAGCAAGGATACTGAAATATAGATTGCATTTTTGTTTTTGACTAAGGCCACCAAGGTTGGGTTAATTTTGGTTTCAGAACTCAGAAGTTGGAATCTTTATCTATTTTCTTGTGGAAAGAAGGAGAAACATTGGATTGTGACTTGATAGTTTCATAAAATATATTTTACAACCTTTTCTGTATCAGTGTATATATATGTTCCCCTTTGTTAATGAATTCTTCTTTCAAATTGAAATATTTGAGCAGTGTGGTGGAGTGATTATAAGTGTATATATATGTTTGTTTTTTTGTTGGGGATGGGGGGTTCTTAAAATTAGAATAGAAGTTGCATTAGAAACCAAAGGGGATGAAGGGAGCAAGGATACTGAAATATAGATTGCATTTTTGTTTTCGACTAAGGCCACCAAGGTTGGGTTAATTTTGGTTTCAGAACTCAGAAGTTGGAATCTTTATCTATTTTCTTGTCGAAAGAAGAAACATTGGATTGTGACTTGATAGTTTCATAACATGTATTTTACAACCTTTTCTGTATCAGTGTATATATATGTTCCCCTTTGTTAATGAATTCTTCTTTCAAATTGAAATATTTGAGCAGTGTGGTGGAGTGATTATAAGTGTTTATTATGTTTTATTTTTTTTAAAAAGCATGTTCTTTTCTTGCATTGCCATCTAATGTAGTTCCCTCCAAGAAATCGCCGATTGGAGGCTTGGTAATTGTCATCAATTCATTCTGTGTTGTTTTTCTTATATGAGGATGAAGTATGTATACAAATTCAATATTCATGAAAGGTCTCTTATAAGCTGTGAACAATCTAGTAAGTTGTGCAATAATCAGTATCATTATAGTTTTTCATCCCTACACTATGTTGTTCAATATCATCACTATGTTTAATTTGACATGGTTCTCACTTCCATTTTCAGTTTTACACCTTGGTGAAGATACTATTTTCACCACTTTAAAAGTCACGTCTTGCAAGATTCAGTGATTGTTGTCAATGTAGTTTTTTATGGTTCTCTCTTTCTGTCTCTAAACAGCTGGAAAGATTTCACGGCGAGTATCTATTGTACATTACCCAGATCCTAAAGAACTTGAAGAACGCAAGATTACTGCAAAACCTGCGCATCAAAATTCTTCAGGAGTCACAAAGACAACTTCGTCCCGATATTTCTCAACACAGATTTCTGGTCGTGCAGGTTCTTCAAAAGGTAGCAGGAAAAGCTCCTTTTTTCAAGTTAGTGAACCATCAAATGCTGCAGAACGCACCAGTGGAAAAAAAGTGTCCGAGCTCTCCCATGGTAATAGCACTGGCATTTCCGGCATGTCCTCCGATCATTCTGATGGAAGAAAATCAAAGAAGAGAAAGCATAAGGAGTAATGTTTTTGTTCTCTTTATTAACCGGAATTGTAGTATGACATTCAAATGTTGCATTTACATGGACCTTTAAAAGGTATGAAAATGAGGTACTTGAGTTGTGTTTGTTAGAGTTGGGCAGTAGGATTTTTGCACTCTCTTTGTTGCCCTTCGTACATTAGAAGCCTATATTAATTTGTTCAAATACAAGAATATTGGAGAATTTGGTGTTTTATATAAAAATGAGTGTGATTTGTAAATAAATATACAATACACCAAAAGTGGATTTCAAATAATTTTAAAAAAATGAAAAATACAATTCGAAGGGGTTGAATTGCAAATATATTTTTTTTAATTTAAAAAACAATTTACTATTTGAAAATGCCGAATTGACAAAAAGATATTTCGTTTTTACGATGCCATTTTCTTGTGATATGCTAATATGCGAGTCATATCTTAATTAATTTTTGCTATTAATTTTTTGGATGAATTACAATTTAAACCATCACAACGTTTAGGTTAAGTTGTATTAAACTCTACATACATAAACCAAAAAGTAAAGATTAAAATGAAGAAGTGACGCATTAATGAAATTTACATTTCAAGGATGATTAAAATTTATATTTTCCTATTTATATATTTTGGTTATTTTCTACCCGATTATACAGAAAGCAGTAACCATGGACCAAAAAGAATGGAAACCAAAAATAATATGCAAAATTTAAAGAATACAAAAAAGCCCATTTATCTTATCTTATTTGTAAGTGGCAGGTGAAGCAAGATAATCCAGAATTGTGAAATGGCGAAGAAGGGGAAGAAGCAGCTGATGACGTCAGCGCCATGGAGGGGAGACGACAACAACACTGAATCAGAATTCCAAGATGCTAAGCTCAAAGTCACTACCCAGCCCGGTAATGGCACTTCCACCATGCACGTTCCTCGCTCCAAGTCCAACCACCACCATCACCACGACGGCGACGATTCCATCGAGATTGACCCTGAGCTTCGCTACAGTTTCCAGCGCAATTTTCAGGTTTACTTGTTTTCCCCCTCTTTTCCTTTCAATTTCACTAGTCAAATTTTGAACAAATCATAATGATGATGATTAAGTAGACAATATTATTAATTTACAACTTCATTTATCTTTGTTAAGAACCTATTCGTTCAATTGTTCATGTGGCGCCTCCAAGAGAGTTGAGTTTCATGTCCTTGCCTAGTTCTCTAATTGTCGATTACTAACCCTAGTTCATGATATATGTTACTTTATCTTTTTAGCAATGTTAAACATAATATACAAAGTAGCGGTTTCACTATATGTTTCTTAATTAAATACGGGTATTCTGATAAATAATATTCAGTGTGTGCAAATGACTAAGGTTTTCAGATATCATGAAAATGGAAAGAAAGAAGTACTAAAAATGTAAAAGCAAGTAGGGTTTGTAATACTATGGTCTTTCCCTTGGAAGTTTCTCTTTGTATGTTCTTGGAGCATTTATATGATATAAAAATTAAGAATGAGGGCTTAGTGAAGCTCGAAGAGGGTGCAGGAGCCACTGAAGATAACATTATTATGAAACAGATTGTCTTTGTCAACTGTTAGCTATGTTCAATTTTATGAAGTTAGGTATTATGACTGAGATACATAAATCCTGTTGTCTAGAATCTATACATAGAAAAAGGAATACTGCTCGGCAATTTTTAATGTGGGAAAAGTTTGTATGAATCTAATGCATGCAATTTGTTCATTTTATTGTTGTGAAGTGATCAGTTCAGAGCTTCGGATTGCTCGTGATCTTCACTGCTTTGTTAACTTGGTATCATTCTCGGTAGTATGTATACAAAGATGATATTCGATGTTATGCTGCCTCTTTTTATGTTTTCTTTTCTGATATTATAGAATTAAATCACTTATTTAATTGTTTCCTTCTTGCTTGTACATATAATTTTCTCGTCCCGAAGTTTGAAATATAATTCAACTCTTGTAATGCATGCAGTTTCTGCAACGGGTTTTTCGCATCGACACTCTGGTGAAACCTCTTCCTCCTGCCATGGCATACGATGTCTCTCGCAACTTGACCTTCTTCACCCGCATCTTCACACAATTCTTTGGTATGTTAAAGAGTTAACATACATTTATCCATAGTTGAGGATTAAATGGAAATAATGCATAAAATCAAAACTCTACCAATTGTTTTCAGGGTTTCTTATTAAATATAGCTCCATATCAGTTTTTCTTCCCTTTTGCTCTTCTAGCTTCAGCTTTTATGCATCCTAGTTTCCCTTAACAGCTTAACTTGAACTTTTTTCTTTATGATAGGCCCTTAGGCTTTAGTTGTAAAGATCGCTTTTAGAAGGGGAAAGGGGCTTGCTAAGCATAGTACCGTGTCAATTTGTGCAGGTAAGGTGTATGACTCTGTACTAGAATGAGAAGGGATGTCTGTGATATATAGGAGAGAGGAAGGACATAGGAGAGAACCCTTGTCATTTTGTATTTCCATTTTTTTCCCTTCTGCCTTAAGTGCCTTGAAGTCATCTCATCTCTTCTTCAGTTCTAAACTTTACTTTATAGTTTATATGTATACTCTCAACTATGCTTAGATGGATGGGTTCTCACTCGAAGATAGGCATAATTAGGAATGATTGCATTAGAGAGAGAGTTGGGGTAACGCCAATCATAGATATAGAGAACATGATAGAATCTTGTATTATACTATACTACATAGAGGGTAAGTAGCTAGCGGAAAAGGAAGACCTATAAATTTTTGGAGGAAATTATTAAAAGTAATTAAGTATAAATAGTTTAAACGCATATATGATTTATGACATAGCACTGATGTATTGTTTGATCCATGTAGTTGACTTTATCTAATGGGATAACTCTTGATTATTGTAAACATGTTATGTTGCATCTTAATTATATATCATTGAAATTGATTAGGTGAGATTTTTGTGTCATATTTAGCATTTGACAATAGTAGTGTTTTAATAGCCAAAAATCAAAGAGCACTGATATTATAGAGTAGCTGAATAGGGGTTGCCATAAAACCTACAAATGACATGATACAATCTATTCGAAACTCTCTAATGATTACAAGTATGCCAATATTATAGACAGCAATGGATAATGTCATGATATGTGTAGAGTTCATGGTGAACTGAGGTCTATAGTATCATTGTCAAAATCAAAATTACTGGTGACAATCCTGCTCTGTTATCTGGATTAGTATACTTTGGTTATCTTGCACATTAAGTATTTGTTAACTGGGTAGAAGAAATACCATAAAACCTGAGATTTTGATCCCTTTTGTTAATATGGTTGTCACTTAATAAACTTGCAGATCCTGAAGGTATTGCAAATGCCCAGAAATCATTGGGCATAGGACGGGAAGAGAAAGCTCGCAATGTTCGCTGAAGAACTCTTATCAATGTTATGTTTGTTAATGTACCATTTTCAAATCAAAGTTGTTCATTTACAATGGCCCAGAATATCATGTACATTTTTATGACCAAGTATTTGCTGGTTCGATCAAGTAAAATCCACATAGTTATTTAAGCTTGTTTATCATGAAACATAGTTGATGAAATGTTATAAATGTAGCTTAATTGCATTTTGTTTCATTTTCTTTTTCATAGCCTGCCAACAGGAGCTCCAGCCTCCAATAAAAAACTTAGCAGCTGTAATCAAATTTAAGTTTGTGGTCTATAAGTAGTTCTTTCACTATTTAAGTGAAATGAACTTGTGGAAACTAAATTATGCAATGTTAAATGGAAAGAATTAGGCTGACCAAAATGTGACAGAAGAAACGGTACCATTTTATGTAGGCTATTATAACCACCCTTCAGCCATTGGATTTTGCCCTACATAGTGCAAAAATATTCCCAAATGAAACCTACTTTTTCCTAAAATTTGTAGCAAGAAACTAAAATAAGATATGGATTTTCCAAAAGCAAACAAATTACAAATAGATTTTAAATTTTGAAAAAGAATTTTACATTCAAGATAATATTTTAAATTCTAAATTTCATACCATCGAAGTACAAACTACAAACCTTTGCATATTCAAGCAATTATTTTCACATTTATGTATTGTTAAAAATAATAAATAATTTTATTTAAGTTAAATAAAAATTGTGTTTTTGATTCGTATT
This sequence comes from Arachis ipaensis, assembly GCF_059453495.1. Taxonomy (NCBI): domain Eukaryota; kingdom Viridiplantae; phylum Streptophyta; class Magnoliopsida; order Fabales; family Fabaceae; genus Arachis; species Arachis ipaensis. Next base: position 12,672,741 of record NC_142444.1, read on the forward strand.
TTTATTTCAATTTTATTTTTAATATTTTTAATCTTAGAATTTTGAATAAAAAAATAAAATATAATAAAAATAAAAATAAAAGTAGGAAAATATTTTTTTATTCATAAAATTGTATAAATAAACGATATCTGAAATAAAATTAAAAAATATTTTCTCAAACCAAAAAATCCCTTAATTTCGCAACGGTAACTTTATATATTAAAATTTTTTATTTTTTAAGTTCGCAAGATGAATCTTTTAGGAATTTTTAAATAAATAAATAAAATAATTTTCAGATTTACGCATATTTATTTTATTTACTTAAAAAATAACTTTTTCAAGAGCAAATTTTTTTCTTTTTCAAAAAAAAGAAAAGAAAGAATGCTCTTTTTCATGACTAAATCATGGGGCAGTTTGCAAATGTTTAAAATATTGGGGTGAGTTGGTATATCATAAAAGTTGAAGGGCACGAGTGTCAATTTAATTCCAATGATCCTTCCTTGTATTGCTCGAGTCCGAGAGAAGAAGTGAGAAGGAAAGAAAATTGATCCCAATAAAAATGGCGGGGGTTAGGCAGAGAGCAGTGACGACTCTCCCGAACATCATTCGAAGTCTCCGAAAGGAGCCATTGAAGCCTCAAAACCATTCTCTGCCTTCTCTTCGACGCGCTTTTTCTCTCTACGATCAAATCAACCTCATTGACCAAGTTCCCGATGACACCCTCCGATTCCAAGGGTAGGGTTTCAGTTACAGTTACAGTTATACTCATCATTCCAATTAAATTGGATTTATACAATTGCAAATTTGAATAATTATTCCTTTTTTGGGCTCGATTTTGTAGGTATACTGATACAGGGTTTACTGTGAATGGTGTTGAATATGAAGGGAGCTTGCTTTGTGTTGGAAATTTGCTCTTATCTTGGAAAGCAAACAAGTTCTCAGATATCAATGCTAATAGGTTTTGTTTCTATTCTATATGTTAATGTTCCCTTTGCTTCTGCTTTGGTTTTTTTTTTTTTCATAACCATTCTCTTGCATTGCCCTCCTTTTAGGCTATGTAATTCTCAAAGGTTTATGATAGAATGAACTGGTAACTTGTGTAATGAGGTTATTGAGGTAGTGTCTATTTTGGTTTTTGAGATTGAATGGATGAGTCTATGGTCGTTAACTTTTCAAAATGACTAAGTAAGTTCCACAGTTTAGAAATGTGACTCCTGCTAGTACCTGGAAATACTTCTGTCTCGCAATTGTTAGTGTAGTGCTTATGTGAACTGTGACGGCCAGATAACGTAGACAGTTAGGTCAATGTGATGACCGAGATTGGTTCATGTAACTTAAATTGGTGTCCACTTCAGTATTACACTAACAGATATGAGACAAAAGTTTGGCTAGGACTAATAAGAGTCATGGAAGACTTAGTTGATCATTTTAAAAAGTCAGGATCAAATTGACTTATCCAACCTAATGAGGATTACCTCATTGTGTAACAGTTTGTCTCTATGAAAACTTACTCTTGAGTCTTCAAGACACCATTTCAGTTTATATTTTATTAAATAAATAAATATTTTAAAATTAAAAAACCCTCTTACTATGCACACTCAGAAGAAGATAAAGAAAAGTTAAGTAATTTAAGCCCATAATCAATGTATCTGAGAACTGAGCCAACTTGCACTTTCTTACTTAGGGAAAACAATGCTTGTGTACTAGAAACTTAGCTACTAAAGGCCTTTGAACTCGCCAGCTGTGATACCCCCTCTTAGGAAAATAATGCAAGCTTCACAAAAGAACAACATTCCAAATTGAGTGAAAATTTGTACAATAGTTCTGTAGAGAAAGAAACCAGCAACATCAGCAATCAGCTTAAGAATAACCAATATGGTGACATAGATTAATGAATAAGCAGCTTTCAGATTCGTAAATAACCATGCCAATACCAAGTGAAAAATTAGTAGGCGTGTAGAACTTGTGGAATTGTTGTGTTTTCTGATAACATTGCAGTAAAATGATGGTAGCATGATGCATGGATTGCTTGCATTATGTCTGCATCGCATATCTGTGTTTTCTCCTATTGGATCTTTTCTGGAGGATATAACTGCGCTGATGTCTTGCTTTTCAGTCTAATAAAATTTCTTTCTTTTCCACATATGGCATGGTACCAATGCTAAGTACAAATATGGGTAGGGAGTGCAAAATTTTGCATTGGGTATAGATACATAAAGATACTTTACATAAAAATGTACATTCATAAAGAATAAAGTAATTAAATCATAAAATAAATGTAACTTTTGCAATGTTCATGCAATGCAATTTGAAAGGATAAAGTAATAGTTTGATTCTTTTAAAAGCAATTCAAATAATTTATTTGTAAATTTTTTGTTTATAAAGACTAATTTTACTTTGGTAGCATATTCTAGTTGAATTATTTAACCAAGAAGTACCCATGAGTATCAAACTAGTGAAACTGATGATGTCCTCTGATAAATGGCAGCAAAATAAAAAAGAAGCTATGAATTACAATGTTATAGTTCCATATCAGCTTGTATTAATGAAATATACTCGATGTCTTATTTGTTATTTTCTTTTTTGTTGCAGCTTATCGCTCTTCCAAATTATTCGGCCTATTCCAGGTTAGATATTTTCGTTTTGTTATCCATTTTGTTGCTTGTCACCCTGCTTTTCCATTTCCTTACCATATCACCTTTAAGTTCACAATGCCAATTGGAAAGTGCGAGTGCATCTATAGGGACCACCCGTTTTCAAATGTCATCCAATTTCCAAGTGAATTAAAGTAAACCATGGATTCAGTACATTATCATTATCATAACTGTATAAAGTAAAGAGGTTCCCAAGAAGGTATAGGGAGAAATGCATACTAATCAAATTATTTGTCACTCCATTTTAGCATAAATTTATGATTTAACTACCTCTGTCCTACTCTTCTATTTATTATTTGTATTTTTTTTCACTTTTATTGTGCCATTTAGCTAACCACTTTGACTTAATTACAACATACTGCCTTTTTTTCGATCCCATACATGAGCTGTGGTCACCTATCAAATTGCTTTAGATTTACATAAACTGATGCTTAGACGCAATATATGCAGAGATTTTGATTATTGGCTGTGGAAGATACATTCAACCAGTGCATCCTGAACTTCGTCAGTTTGTTCGCTCTACTGGCATGAAGTTGGAAGCTGTTGACTCGGTATGTATGAGTAAATTTGAATGTTTACTTCGATACATAGGTTGTAAACTTGATTGTATACCTCATTTATTTGTCATCTGCTAGAGGAATGCTGCTTCAACCTACAATATACTGAATGAGGAAGGTCGTATTGTGGCTGCAGCGCTTCTTCCATATGGAGTTTCTTCATGAACTTTCGACTTGTTGCTTGAATTTTCCACATTATCACCATTTAAAGATCGTAGCCTAGGTGGTTCTTCAGAAATGCTTCAATTTTTAATAATTTCCCATGTAGAAAGTTTTGACATAGCACTTGTGAATTAAGAGCGAGTCCTTTGTAATAATAATTAAAATGTATAGGCTTTTGCACTTATAAACAAACAACTTTGATCTACAGGTAGTTGCTGTTTGATCTTGAATGTCATATCAGTTTGTCTGGGTTGAAAGGGAAACTACGGGAACGGATTCGATACGCCGGCCTCTTTTGGGCACCGAAACGCCAAAAACTTGTTTGGCTTATTGGTGCGCCTAGACATCTATAAATGAAAATTTTATTTTTTATTGGGGTTTATTTGGTAATCATATTAAAAAAGAAGGGTCATATTATAATTATAAATTTACACCTTTAGTTTTAGTTTTACAATTTACTCATTAGATGATAGAGTCCTGATAGCTGAACGTTATGCTTCTCATCTCCATTTTTGCTTCTTCCAATCTGAAAATAAGATTTAGGATGCTAAATGAAAAGAAACTGAGGTCTTTAACCTTTGAGGCTCTCTTGAATCATGCCCCGGCACTCTTCCACGGTTGTGCCGCTATTGTTGGATGAGTTAGTGCCAGGAAATAGTCTGTCATTCGAAGTGGTTGTGTTACTTTCACATGGAGGTATTTAATGAATGCTTTATATATAGTTACATGAGAGCAAGGCAGGGAAGGCGCCGCACGGGTTTAGACGGTGCAGATCTGGACAAATGAAAAGGTCGCCTAGTAGTTGACGATGGGACCACTACGATGGTGGCCGCAGCGCAGATCTGGATTGTTTTTCTTTTCTGTTTGGTTGTTTTAATTTTGTTACCAAAAAAATTTAATAAAAATTTTAATTCAGATTATATTACTATAATTAATAAAAATTACTAAACCTTGTTCCTCGTGAGCTTGGCAACACCGAAATATCCAGCTCCTAAATCCTTTACAGCCTCGTATTTGTCCATAGTGATCACAGTTAACTGTCGAAACCCTCAATTGGATCCTCAACAGAGACAAAAACGGAATCGAAATAAAATCAGAAGGTCATTCTGGTCGCTTTTCACTGAATAGAAAAATGATGGAGAAGACGGAGGAATGGAATTGGAATCCATAGCTGCCGGCACCCTCAATCTATCTCTCCCTCTCTCTCAACCGTTCGATAGATTCGATCTTTGATGGCGATCAACGACCCGAGGTCTATCTCCTCTCGACGCATAACCTCTCCGATCCAACAAGCTCTCCACATTGAATCTCCGCCTCCTCATCCAGCGACTAGAATCGCATTCCCTTTAGATCCGATCCAAGGTCCAATCCTACATCCTCTCCCACTGCGATAACTTCGGGTCACTCTTTTCTCCGATGACCTCGCTGGAGTCCTCAAGCTCATTTCCGACCATATGGTTGATGCTGAAGGTGGCATTTAACATAACAGGAGATACTTAACTCTAATTAATTTAAATTTACATATTTCTAATCTTTTGATATAAACCCACATATATTTCTGATATAACAACAATAACTATGAAGAAAATAATATTTTTAAGTCACTCTACTGACACAAAAACTGCAAAAAATACTAGCTAACCAATCACATTAAATTACATTTAGAATGATCTTGACCGTTGGACTAAAAAAGCATAAAAGATCTAATGACTCCTCAATAAAAACGCACACCAATAATAACAAATTTTTAGCGTTTTAGTGCGCAACCGTCTTCGGCGTACTAAATCCGTGCCCGGGAAACTACATTGTTCAAAGGGTTTTTGCACTTGAAAGCTAAGGATTCAAAACTAAACAGTTGTTTTTATGGAAATAAATTCTTGAGTTTCATGAATTTCATAAAAACCTATACTTTGAATATTTACGAAGTGCCCTAAGGTCTGTCATTAGCTTAATCATTATTCAAGTTATTATTATTATTATTATTATTATTATTATTATTATTATTATTATTTATCTCGTGAGTGGTAACGAAATAATAATACACATTTGTCATCATAAACCAATGACATAAGATAAAGTTGATAAAAAAAGAGTACACAAAAAATTATTTATTAAATCAATCATGTAATTGTATGGGTTTTTAGTCAAATTCGTTTTTGAAAGATTGTTCATTTTTTAAATTGGTTTTTAAATTTTTTTAATCAAATTTATATTTTAAAGATTTTAAGTTAATCATGTTGGTTGATTTTTTTGTCATTTTTTTTATTGACGGTGTAAAAATTTGTTAATGTGGCATATTAAGGCTTAGTTTAGTAAAGTTTTTACATTTTAAAAGTAGCTTATAAAAGTTAACTTTTAAAAGATGACTTTTTAAAAGTTGTAACATTTATGTTTGCTAAATCAAATAAAAAATAGCTTTTAATAAATACAAGCAATATTAATTGCATTTGGTAAAATAGCTTTTAAAATTTAAAAATACTATAATAGACATAAATGTAATCATTAAATTTGAAAATTAGTTAACATATGAGGTTATATTAGACTTTTAAATTTTAAAAAGTACAAGCCAACTTTAAAAAGCTCTATTTTAGGTGCTTTCAAAAGTATCCCGATCTTTTAAAAGCTACAAGCACAAGCACATGGTCTTTTTGATTTACCAACCACAAAACGAGGAGCTTGAGCTTTTAAAAAGTACAAGCACCTATTCAAAAAGCTTTACCAAACCAAACCTAAATTATATCACAGCACACACTTAAGAGTTTTAATTGACTGTTAACATGATAAATTTATGAAATTAGATCAAATCAAAATTTAATTGAAGAGCTGTTAACATGATAAATTTATGAAATTAGATTAAATCAAAACCTAATTGAGGGGGATCTTGAGGCATTAGAATCCTCAATTTTAGAATTGATTTAATCTAATTTTATAAATTTATCATATTAGCCACCAATTAGAATTGCCAAGTGTATGTTGTGGTATCACTTAACATGCCACATTAGCAAACTTTAATAGCACTAATAATAAAAGTGATGAAATAACTAACATGAGTAACTTAAAATCTTTGAAAGATAAATTTAACTAAAAATCCTTTTTGGAGATTAATTTAAAAAACAGTTGTGCTACATGCACATTACTTTTAGCCATTATTTTCAATCACCGTATACAAATATGTATACGAATACAAAATTCAAAAAATAAAAATCAAAGCCCACTCTCACTTAAGTCAACACGCGCTGCACGAAAAACTCCTCCTCCTTCTCCTTCTCTCGCACGAAAAATCCATCCTCCTTCTTCCTCTTGCGCACGAATCTCCTCTTCCTCTTCTTTATTGAGTTACCAATTTTTGATTCGTTGAATGTTCAACCACAAGACTTGTTCAACCTCGGTGAATCCTTCTTCGATAATGTTACGGAGCGCTTTTTCACTTGTTTTCGGACTTCGATCGTAGCTTATTATTACTCTTCTTTGAGGTAAGTGGATCTACTTTAGAAAATTAAACCTCAAAATAATTCGGTAATTATGTGCTTTTGATTCTTCGTTTTGAGCTTCTTCAGCTTGATTACACGATAATGAGCAGGAATGAATGATTAATGTTTGTAGCGTTATCTTAATTTTTTCGGTTTTTGAATTCTACTCAACACATTCAACTTAGCTGATAGCTCTGTGTGTTCTAGTTCTCTAAATTTTTAAAGCATGTGGAGTTTACTTTCTGTATTATCTTGATTTGTTTTCGGTTTTTGAATTCTACTCGAGAAATTTCAACTTAGCTGATAGTTTTGTGTGTTCTAGTTCTCTAAAATTTTCAATGCAAGTGGAGTTTACTTTCTCAGAGACGGATGTTGAAGTAGAACTAAAGATCAATTTCTGAGAATGTTGCAGCATTCTCATTTTTTCTTTTTAATTTTCATAAGAGGGAAAAAATGAGTTGGAGTCTGTTTGTGATATGAGTTAGAGTCTCATTTTTTTAATTTTATTTTTAATTGATTATAACTGAATTTTTATGATATGAGTTAGAGTCTGTTTGATTATTATATTGAATGAGTTTGATTATGCTCAGTATTTAAAACATGATATTACAGCATGTTTGATTATAGCAAAGTTGATGTTACCTTTTGCATGTTTGATTATAACTGAATTTTTGTGATATGATTTGGAGTCTGTTTGATTATGTTCGGGTTTTAAACATGATATTACAGCATGTTTGACTATAGCATACTTGATATTTGATAATTGCATGAGTTTTAACTTTTTTACTGAATTTTGGTTATTTAATTTGCTAGTTTTGAAAAGCGAAAGAAAATTACACCAAAATGAGTACAAAGAGAACCAAAAAATAGAGACACTAAAGAAGAGAAAGAAAAATTGTGTACAAATTAAAAACACATCAAAGGGGATGGAGTGGAAAAAAGTATTTTGTATTTTGTTGTGTTATTTATTTGGCATCTATATTTTGATTATCTTGTTTACTATGTTGTCAAAATTTATTTTCATCAATGTAGTGTTATGTTGACATGAGATGCACGTCAAACTTGTTGGCCACACTTTCTTCAGACTACTTGTATGATATGCAACGCAAGGAGGTCTAAGCAATGGGGTTTGGACCCCTCTTAGGTTTTTCTATGGAGAATTTAAACTATGATTTGATTTTGATCCTTGCACACGCCTATAATCCTTCGAAGTTTCATCTTCTCACCCCAATATATTTGCCCATTTGTAATTGATGTCGACAATCCAAAGAAGTACAACTGGATTAGGTATATTGTTGATGACCTTATTAATGGCGTTTTCGACTTCAAACAAGGAGTAGTCTCGAGTTTGAATGGTTGTGTATATGTGCTTTAGGTATGTTTGATTTCAGCTAATAATATATACTTGTGTTTGATTATTACTATGCGTATGTTTGATTATAATCTAACTGTGATTCATTGGATTTAGATTTTATACTTCGATAAACAAAAATATGGACTATTTGATTTTGAGAGAGAACCTCAACCACCTTGGTTTTCTTATTAGACAAAAGACAAAATTTCTGAGTAATTAGTAAGAGAAAGAAAAAGTTATCAGTACTTACATTGTCCACTCTCTAAAATTTTATTTTCTATCTATAATGAATGAAATTCACTAATTATGTGTTATAGGGGCTGGTTAAGTTAAGGAAGGAGCAATTTGTGCTTAAACAGAGAAAAAGACTGTGGAAGAGACTGCTAAAGTAGAAAAATAGAAAAATGGGAAGAAGAAAGTGGTAGATAGTCCTAACAAGTAATAAGGACAAAAAAGACCCGAGACAAGAAGATTTTACAAAATCAACGAGAGAAAAGAAGCAAGAAGCAAACACAAGTTCCAATAAAAAGTAACTTAGTTTGATAATAATACATGCTTTATTTATTGACATCCTTTGTATTTAAAGTAGCAAATAATAACAATTTATTTTGTGCGTGAGTGTGATAATTCCTTGGTTGCTGAATATATTTATATTTTGATTACATTCTTTGATTTTGGTGGCTGAATATGTTTCTAGTTTGATTACATTCTTTGATGAACCTGCTTGTTAAAAGATCCAAACTATAATTAAAATTTTTAATTATATTATTCTCTTCTATTTTTTACATTATAGATACCAATCTTATACATAATTCAGCCTCTGAATTTGATAAGCCACTGCTTATCATTTTCATAGTTCTGCAGGTATTTTCTTAGTTGTTTTGAATTCCTGTTTTCAGATTCTTTCTTTTAGTTTTATTCTGATTTTGGTTCTGCATGAATTCTTCTGTGGGATTTTGATATAATTGATGTTCATCTTATATGGGTCAGTGTTTAAGTTTATGATAAAGATCCAACGTTATGTTATCTATTGTTGTTTATTTTTTAATGGTATATTTTCTATTTAGTTTTAGATGTAGAATATTCAAAAAAAAAATTTAACTAGATATACAAAAGAATGAAAACTAAATTAAATTATTTACTTAAACTCATGATTTTGGTTGCTGAATATGTTTCTAGTTTGATTACAACCTCGATTTTTCTTGCATTATCCACAGCCGGAATGTTAAAACTTAAAAGGAAAAAGACTGCTCACCAAGGCGAAATGTTGAAACTAAAAAGAAAACACGCTTACCATCAGTGCTTAACTTCGACTTTGGAGTTGAATTTTCAATAAACTCAACACCTTCAATACATGCAACACCTATGACTTTGGATTCAATTGATGTTCCAACCCAACAAGTGTTGGGTTCAACGATACCATCCCTAAATCAAACAACGGATGTGCCAATAGAAAAGATGTCAGAACCAATTGTTGATGAATTAGAGTTGGATTTTAATATGACTGAAAATTATACGAGTGGGTGATAGATGAATAAAAAGATGGAGATGAGATTGTGGAAACATTTAGTGGCCAACGCAATATCTTCTTTAAAAGGACTAATGAGCAAACAATAAAGCCACGAAATTAATAGATAATTGGTTAGTAATACAAAATATTTTATTTAATATAAAGTATTTATTTCATTCTTAAATTTTATTATTTGGTTACTAATTGTTTGCTTTGCTTGTATCAAGGTGGCCAATTATTATTCATGCATGCTTAATGAGTTACAACAAATAAAATTCAAGAATGATATATATTACATGAATTCAGATCCAGCAGTGGTAAGAAATCTTACTATATATCTCTTTTTTTTTTTTATTTGACAGATTTTATTCTATTTTAATTCATGACCAATTTGAGTCTAATTGCAGTTGTTGAGTTTTTATAAAGATGGACAAGGTGGGAATAATTATACATCAGTTGACATAGAATGTACATCTAGGATCCTAAATTTTGACAAAATTAGGATGCGAGGAAGAAATTTTTTTTTTACCTTTTTGCTATAACTTCCATTGTGGTTATATGATACGCGAAAAAAAATTAATATATTAACGCGCAACCGGCAAGTATACCAGGTCGTATCAAGTAATAAAACTTACTAAGAGTGAGGTCGATCCCACGGAGATTGGTAGATTAATCAACTTTAGTTAAATGGTAATTTTAGTCAAGCAAACATGGTTTTGAATTCATGAGATTTGATTGTTGAATGTAATTGCGGAAAGTTAAATAACAAGGAATTTAAAGAATTAGAATAAAGAAGAACAATAAAAGTAAATAACTAAAACTTAAAATGCAAGAAACTTAAATGACATTAAAGATAAACTGCAGGAAAGTAAAGATTGCAGAATTGTAAAGAGCAGAAAAGTGAATTACAAGAAATAGATAAACAGAATGTAAATGGCAAGAATGATAAATTGCAAAAAGATAAAAGGGAATTGGGTAATGGGTATTCAAAGAACTAAAGAACAAAAGAGATGAGAATTAATGATGGAGAGATCATTAGGGATCAGAGATGCAAATTCTCATGAATTGATGTTGACCAATTCCTTCTCAATCATGGGTATAGATCCATGGCAATTTGTGGGTAATTGAGTCCCAATCTCTTGGTAGCTCAATTTCTCTCAACACAACCAATTGCCACTCTCGTGATCTAATTGTTAATGAGAAGAGATGAAGTTCAATTTTTAATCCAAGCCACACAATTTCCAGAATCTCAACTAAGAGAGGTTACATCTCACATACCAACCAAAGTGTATTGATCAAGGAAATTATGAAAGGATGATGAACTCTAAACTGAATTATGTAGCTCCTTTCTCAAGTTCACCACATAATTCATATAGATTAATCCCTCTCTCGATGGTGATTGAATCTGTGAAGAGCAAGAGTTTCTTCTTGGATGAATCACTTTGAATTGAGAAGGAAAAGAAAAGTTATCAACCCATTCAAATGAGCAGAGCTCCTCCCCCTAATGAAAATGGGGTTTAGTGAATCATAGCTCTAAATTCAACAACAAGTGCAAAAGTAAACATTCTAATTGAATAGAGAAGAGTAATGAAGAATGAAGAAAAAGTTCTTGAAAACTGAAATTCAAAATTTCAAAAGAAAACTAGCTTCCTCCCTACTATGCTTCCCAAATCGGGAGTGTAGTACAAAGCAGAGTAAAAAAAAAAACTAGCAAAAGTAACTAATATGATGTAAAAAATAAAAGTGTCCAAGAGTCCTCTTTAAAGTACCAAACTATTCTCTATTTATACTATTCCTAAAACTCCTTGAAATTCTCCTTTTAGGTTAGCAATTTGGGCCTTGCTCTTGTTGATTTTGCTTCATGAAAGAATTCTTGTCAAACAGAGGAAACAGGACTCATTTTCATTGTTCTGGCCCAATGGCCTGGCGTGTTTGTCAATAACGCTAGCCTGGCAACGTGCAAGGCATTTTCCTGGGAGTGGGACTTGGTGCTTGGGCGTTGTTGCCCAAGTTGTTGCCAAACACTTGCTTGTTTTTCACCTTTTTTCTATGCTTGATGTTGTCTGAACTTTAGGTTTCAATCCTTTGCCTAAATATGAACTATGATATATCATTGGAAAGATCTTGATGTCTACTTTCCAATGCAACTAGAATCACCTCATTTGGACCTTCCTAGCTCAAGTTATGCTCCATTGAAGAGGGCAAGGTCAGGCTGCCTTGGTTTGGCATTTTTGCCAAACACGCCCACAATAACGCCTCTAGGCCAGATTTCTTGGCCTGAGCATTGTTTCCCAAGTTGCCAAGGAACACGCCAGGCCATTCTAGCCTTGGCAACGTGTTCGACTCCCTTTCCTTGGCCTATTCATGCTTCCTTGAATTTCAACCTCATTTTCTTGTTTTTGGGGCCTAAAGATGACTCTGATTCGAGCTTTTATTTCATGCTTCACTATAGACTATTATACATGGTTGGAAAGCTCTGAATGTCAGCTTTCCAATGAAATTGGAAGCACCTCAATTGGATCTCTGTAGCTCAAGATATGCTCCTTTGAAGAGGGCAAGGTCAGGCTGCCTGGCGTTGTTGCCCAAGTTGTTGGCAAACACGCCACTTCAACTTCAAGGCAACAACGCCTTCAAGCTCTCCTTGGTTCAATTTCTTGGCCTTGCGTTGCCAAGGAACACGCACAGTCAACTTCAAGTTGGCAATGCCCAAGGTCATTTTCCATAGCCACCTTGCAGGGACCAGCGTTGTTGCTGGCGTTGTTGATGAACACGCCAGTTCATTTCTCACTAGGCAACGCTCTCGAGCCTTCTCTAGGAGTGAAATTGAAGTGGCCAGCGTTGTTGCTGGCGTTGCCAAGAAACACTCCACCAACAACGTGCTAGTGAGCTCCTTTTGCCAACATTTTTGTCTTGGCGTTATTATGGGCGTTGCCAGGGAACACGCCAGTTCATTCCCTGCCTGGCAACGCCCTTGACCCTCATTGTGTGGCTCTGTTTCAAGCTTCTGTCCTTGCTCTGTTTCCTTGTCAAGATTGATGTATCTCCAAACCTTCTTGCTCCAATTCTTGCTCCATCATCTTCTTTCTTCATCACCTAACATAAACCAAAGAATCTTCCTCAAAGTTTTGCCATCTTATGCAATGAATTTCAAGAGCATCATTCATATCAACTTGTTTATAAACTTCTTAAATCATTTGCATGAGTTATGCCAAATTTCACCTAGTTCTTGGTTTATGAATGCATGTAGAGAAAACTCACAAAATTGCTTGTTTATTCTAGTAATAATAAATGAAATTAAACTAAAACTAACTAAACTAACTAGTTAAAATAGCAAATATGCGAATGCATCATTATATGCATTAGATGTTTGTAATAACAAGTTTTATGTCCTAGACCCTTTGTTCACATCTAAGACTGCTAAACGGCAAAAAATAAATCAATATATTGTAAATTTATTTTGTTATAACAACTTTTATTTAGGTCTTGATATTTGATTATCATTTAAATTTGACAATTTCATGACTTTTTTTAATAGGCAAATTATCTTGACAACATATTAACAATTGCGGATCTTGAATATGCTCAAACTCTCTCAAGTCCAACAATTGAATATATGGACTTGCCCAAGCAACCAAACTTGCATGATTGTGGTTTGTTTGTAATGAAATCGATGGAATTATGGGAACATCCAAAGACATGCCACAATGGACTAATGTAAGTTTCTTTCTAAAACATGTGTATTATTTGGTGAATTTCATTGAATTTTGGTTGTTGAATTTGTTTGATTATAGCATGAGTTTTAGCTTTTTTTTTTAAGTCTTGTGTTTGATTATAGTTGCTGAAGTTTGATTTTGGTTGTTGAATTTATTTGTAGTTTAAGAATTTGACTAAATCTTAGTTGCTGAAATTAATTTGGTGTGTATGATTTAATTTGAATAATAGGAGGATCGCCACAAATTAAGAAAGAATATCATCATGTGAATACTCCTATGCCCACAAAATGATTGTCAAACCAAGATTTTGGAGTTAGCAAATAATTATAAAATACATGAAAAAATAAAAGGGAAAACAAAAGAAAAAATAGTAGAAGAAAGCCCCAAAGATTGCCAATAAAAAGGAAAGAAAGAAAGAAGAAAAGAAAGGTTTAGATATCTCGAAGGAGGCAAAAACACCAAAACAAAAAAAACTAGGAGCTTCCCAAATTAGTCCGTATGCAAACGTTGGGATGACAATTTTAGAAAAAATAATTGGAGATGAAAGAAGGAAAGTCCGAAAAAAAATTTGAGACACATCGAGTTGGAAGGAATTGATTGTAAAAATTTTCTTTGCAAATAATCTTTGTACCAACAAATTTGATCCTATTTTGCTTTTCACTACATCATTCTAACTGATTTTTTCTCAATCTTTTCTTGTTCATTATCCTAGAAATCAATCTCAAAGAAAATTTTTACAATCAATTCCTTTTCTGTTGATGTATCCCAAATTTTTTTCGGACTTTCCTTTCTTCATTTCCAATTATTTTCTCTAAGGTTGCCGTCCCGATATTTGCATACGGACTAATTTGAGAGGCTCCTATTTTTCTTTGTCTTGGTGCTTTTGTCTCCTTTGGGGTATCCAAACCTTTATTTTCTTTTTTCTTTCTTTCTTTTTTATTGGCAATTTTTGAGACTTCCTTCTACTTCTACTGTTTTTCCTTTTGTTTCCCCTTTCATTTTTTCATGGATTTTATAATCATTTGTTAACTCTAAAATCTTAGTTTGACAATTATTTTGTGGGCATAAAAGCATTCGCATGATGATATTCTTCCTTAATCTTTAGCAATTTTTGTATTATTCAAATTAAATCATATATACTAAACTAATTTCAACAATTAAGATTTAGTCAAATATGCAAACTATAAACAAATTTAGCAACCAAAATCAAATTTCAGCAACTATAATCAAACACAAGACTAAAAAAAAAAGGCTAAAACTTATGCTATAATCAAATAAATTTAGCAACCAAAATTCAACAAAATTCACCAAATAATGTACATATTTTAGAAAGAAACTTACATTAGTCAATTATGGCATGTCTTTGGATGGTTCCACAAATCTATTTCATTACAAACAAACCACAATCATGTAGGTTTGGTTATTTGGACAAGTCCATATATTCAATTGTTGAACTTGAGAAAATTTGAGCATATCTAAGATCTGCAATTACTAACACGTCAAAATAATTTACCTATTAAAAAAGTCATGAAATTGTCAAACTTAAATGATAATCAAATATCAAGACCTAAATAAACGTTGTTATAACAAAACAAACTTACAACATATTGATCTATTTCTTGCTGTTCAGTAGTCTTAGATGTGAACAAAGGGTCTAGAACATAAAATTTATAATTACAAACATCTAATGCATATAACTACCAATGGAAGTTATAGCAAAAAGGTTTAAAAAAAAACAAGTTTTCTTATTCACATACTAATCTCGTCAAAATTTGGGATTCTAGACGCACATCCTATGTCAACTGATATATAGATCTTCTCATCCTGTCCATCTTTAAAAAAACTCAACAAATGCAATTGGAATCAAATTGGTCATAAATTAGAATAGAACAAAATCTGTCAAATAAAAAAAGAAGAGATACATAGTAAAATTTTTTATCACTGGGTCCAGGGACGTACCTAGTAATGACAATGAAGGGACATTTGTCCCCATTGTGTTTTCAGTTTTTTTTTTTTAATATAGTTATATATAATGTACCCCCACTTCAAATTTTAAATGAACCTACTATAAATAAACTAAATTCAATTAGCTAAAGTCTCAAATTTAATTTTTTATTTCTCTATCATTTTGACTATTATTTAACCTAATCAAATTTAGTTCTTATGCCATCACTTATTTATTCCATTAAACCATCTTCTTATTTTTATATTTTCAACCTTCTTTTTCTATTTTTTGTCTAGTGGTCATCTTATCTTCATCGAAAGATAAATTTTAAATTTTTTATTTTTTTATATAGTTCTCCATGACACTATGTATCTTTCAATTTCATTAGTTCTCTTTTTGATATTTTCAATTGCAAATTTTAATTTAAACAATTATAATTTAAGTATTAATCTAATATTTTATTTTCTTCATGACTTTATATATTTTATTTTATTCTCGATTTATTTATCCTTATTGCTTGTTTTTTTATCTTTTGTTCTATTATATGTACCTATGTTGCATATAAAATTTTAAAATGAATTAATTAATTTACTAATTTAAAATATATTTTTTATTTTTAAAATAGTAATTAAAAATATTTTAATTACGATACATAATTAAACAGATACATAAAATCTGTTATCTAACATTATATCAAAATTAAATTAAAAAATATATAACAAATTTAATTATTTAAAAAAAAAGAAAAAAATTATAAATTATGTTTCTATTATTTTATATAAACATACTTTTCATATACAAATCTAATTTTTCAAGTATTTATATATACTTTTAGTTTCAAATTATAAATACTAGTGTATCATTAGGTGCTAATGTGCCAATTGATTTAGTCTTTTATTATTAAATGTGTATAAAAAAATTAGTTAGGATAATAAATTATCTATAATTTAATTAAAATATTTTAAGTTCAAGTTTTAGAAATAAAAAAATATTTTTTTATAAATTATATATAATAAATAGTATTTTAAAAATAAAAGTTTTCACTAACTCTTTTTAATTTTTATATTTTTAATAATTAATAATGTTTAACAATTTATTTTTATACATATTTTTACCCCATTCCTAAAATTTTCTGGGTCCGTCACTGACTGGGTCTGAATTCATGCAATATATATCATTTTTGAATCTTGTTTGTTATAATTCATTAAGCATGTATGAATAATAGTTGACCACTTTGATACAAGCAAAGTAAATAATTAGTAACCAAATAATCAAATTCAAGAATGAAATAAATACTTTTTACTAAACAAAATATTTTGTATTACTAACCCAATTAGCTATTTAATTTCGTGGCTTCATTGTTTGCTCATTAGTCCTTTTAAAAGAGACATTGCGCTGGCTACTAAACGTTGCCATAATTTCCTCTCCATCTTTTCGTTCGTCCATCACCTACTCAAATAATTTTTCAGTCATATCAGAATTCAACTCTAATTCCTCAACAATTGGTTTTGACATCTTCTCTATGGCACATCCATTGTTTAATTTAGGGATGGTGTCTTTAAACCCAACACTTGTTGGGTTGGAACGTCAATTGAATCCAAAGTAATAGGTGTTTGAGGTGGAGTTTATTGAAAATTCAACTCCAAAGTCGAAGTTAGACACTAATGGTGAGCGTGTTTTCTTTTCAATTTCAATATTCCACCTTAGTGAGCAGCCTATTTTCTTTTCAGTTTTAACATTTTGGCTGTGGATAATGCTAGAAAAATCAAAGTTGTAATCAAATTAGAAATATATCCAGCAACTAAAATCATGAGTTTAAGTAAATAGTTTAATTTATTTCTCATTCTTTTGTATATCTAGTTAACTTTTCTTTATGTGAAAATTTTACATCTAAAACTAAATAGATAACATACCATTAAAAAATAAATAACAATAGATAACATAACATTGAATCTTCATCACAAACTTAAACATAGACTCAGATAAGATGAACATTAATTATATCAAAACCACACAAAAAAATCTATGCATAACCAAAATCAGAACAAAACCAAAAGAAAGAATTTGAAAACAGGAATTCAGAACAATTGAAAAAATATCTACAGAACTATGAGAATGATAAGCAGTGGCTTATCAAATTCAGAGGCTGAATTATGCACAAAATTAGTGTCTATAATGTAAAAAATAGAAGAGAATAATAGAATTAAAATTTTGATTATGGTTTGGATATTTTTAACAAACAGGTTCATCAAAGAATGTAATCAAACTAAAAACATATTAGACAATCAAGAAATTATCACACTCACACATAAATTATTACTTCAAACATAAAGGATGTCAATAAACAAAGCATGTATTATTACCAAACTAACTTACTTTTTTTATTGAAATTTGTATTATTTTTTTTTTTGCTTCTTTTGTCTCTTTTATTTTGTAAAATCTTCTTGCCTCATGTCTTTTTTGACTTTTTGTCTTTGTTAGGATTGTCTACCATTTTTCTCTTTTCAATTTTCTATTTTTCTACTTTGGCAGTCTCTTTTACAATCTTTTTGTTCGGTCAGACTAGCCATTTAGGCACAGGTTGTTCCTCCTTTGACTGAACCAGCCCCTATAACACATGCATAGTTAGTGAAATTTATTTATTGTAGATAGAAAATAAAATTTTGGAGAACAAATAATGGAAATATTGATGTACTTTTTTTTCTATTACTAATTGTTAAGAAATTTCGTCCTTTGTCCAATAGGAAAACCAATGTGGTTGAGGTTCTCCCTCAAAATCAAATAGTCCATATTTTTGTTTATGGAAATATAAAATCTAAATTCAATGAATCACAATTAGATTATAATCAAGCATACCCATGGTAATAATCAAACACAAGTGTATATTAGCTTAAATCAAACATACCTAAGACACATATATACAAACCATTCAAACTCGAGACTACTCCTTGTTTAAAGTTGAAAACGCTGTTAATAAGGTCATCGACAATACACCTAATCTAATTGTACTTTTTTTGGATTGTCGACATTAATTACAAATGAAAAAATTTTATCTCAAATCATTATTGTATTTATTGGTATAAAAAATGTTACTAATGCATACAACAAAAATGCTCTCCTAAATCTAGGACCCCTATTTGGATTGCACAACATGATTTTTCTCAAATTGTTTGGAATTTTTTCTTGAATTCTAAAAGCATTGACTCATGCTCTTCAGTTACCTCCTTGAATTGGTTACCTATTTCGAGAAAAATAATCAAAGGATATCAATAAAATAGCAATCCTAACTAATAAAATCAAAAGATCTTATCTAATTTCAATTATTACCGTATGAAGACAATCCTAAGACAACTCCAACTAATTTTCAAGTAACATCTACTTTCCCTATTGGGATGAGAAGATGAAACTTCGAAGGATTATAGGCCTTTATAAGGGCCAAAATCAAATCATGGTTTAAATTCCCCTTAGGAATAACCACATTGCTTGGACCTCCTTGCATTGCAAATCATTCAAGTAGTCTGAAGAAAAGTGTAGCCAACAAATTTGACGCGCATCTCATATCAACATAATACTACATTGATGAAAATAAATTTTGTCAACCTAGGAAATAAGATAATCAAAATATAGATGCCAAATAAAAAACAAACAACGAAATACAAAATACTTTTTTCACTTTGTCCTTTTTGATGTATCTTTGGATACATTTTTTCCTTTCTTTTTTTTAGTGTCCCTATTTTCTAGTTTTCTTTGTACTCATTTTGGTGCAGTCTTCTTTTGCATTTTTTAAAACTAGCAAATTAAACAATCAAAATCCAATCAAATTTAAAGGTTATAAAAAGTTAAAACTCATGTAATAATCAAATATCAAGTATGCTATCATTAAACATGCTGTGATATCATGTTTTAAAAATCGAGCATAACCAAACTCATTCAATATAATAATTAAACAGACACATACTTCAACTCATATCACAAACATCCAGTTATAATCAATTAAAAACAAAATTAAAAAAAATGAGACTCCAACTCATATCACAAACATACTCCAATTCATTTTTTTCTCTTATAAAAAGTAAAAAGAAAAAAATGAGAATTCTGGAACATTCACAGAAACAGATCTTTAGTTCTACTTTAACATCCATCTCTGAGAAAATAAACTCTACATGCATTGAAAATTTTAGAGAACTAGAACACACAAAGTTATCAGTTAAGTTGAAAATTTTCAAGTAGAATTCAAAAACCGAAAAAAAAAAGATAATACAAAAAGTAAACTCCACATGCATTGAAAATTTCAGAGAACTAGAACACACATATATCAGCTAAGTTAAAATTTGTCGAGTAGAATTCAGAAACCGAAAAAAATCAAGATAACGCTACAAATTTAATCATCCGTTCTTACTTATTATCGTGTAATCAAGCTGGAGAAACTCAAAACAAGAATCAAAAGCACATAATTACTGAATTATTTTGAGTTTTAGTTTTCTAAAGTAGATCCACTTTACTTCAAAGAAGTGTAAAAAGAAGCTACGATCGAAGTCCAAAAACAAGTGAAGAAGCACTCCGTAACATTATTGAAGAAGGATTCATCGAGGTTTAACAAGTCTTGTGATTGAACATTGTAACAGCCCAAACTACCCGCTAGCACGATATTGTCCGCTTTGGCACACAAGGCCTCACGGTTTTGCCTTTGACGATAGGGATGCTAGCCGAAGCCCCCCACACTCACTCGTCAAAACGCGTCATGCTAGGGAGAGGTATCCACACCCTTATAAGGCATGCTTCGTTCCCCTCTCCAACCGATGTGGGCCTTACAATCCACCCCCTAAGGGAGCCCAGCGCCCTCGCTGGCACATCGATCCAGGTTCCGGCTCTGATACCATCTGTAACAGCCCAGACCACCCGCTAGCACGATATTGTCCGCTTTGGCACACAAGGCCTCACGGTTTTGCCTTTGACGATAGGGATGCTAGCCAAAGCCCCCCACACTCACTCGTCAAAACGCGTCATGCTAGGGAGAGGTATCCACACCCTTATAAGGCATGCTTCGTTCCTCTCTCCAACCGATGTGGGCCTTACAAACATTCAACGAAAAAAAATCAGTAACTTAGTAAAGAGGGGAAAAAAGAGATTAGTGCGAGAGAAGAAGAAGGAGGATAGACTTTTCGCGCGAGAGAGGAAGAAAGAGGAAGGGTTTTGAGCTTGTAATTGAAATTGGAAAGAGAAGTGTGTAGTGCCTGTTAGCCTAAATGAGAGTGGGGTTTTGATTTTTAATTTTTGAATTTCATATTCGTATTTATATGTAGCAAATCTGATTGTAAATTTATATAAGACTAAACCACCAAAAGTAACCATAAAAGATTGATTCGCTGGCAAAAGTAACCATGGAAGATCATAACTCCTCAGATACCCACAATTGATTTGCTCCGTTTGTCAAAAATAGCCAAGTCTGATGTAGCCTTAGCAGAGTGGCATATGTGGACTATTTACGTTGATAATTACACGTGTTGGTAGACATACGTGTATCATTTAGGGTCAATTTGAACCCTAATTCTTCTTCGTTCTTCTTAGTTGGAACCCAATTTTTGCAGGGTAAAATTATACCCGAGCACAGGCATCCAAGGTAACTACAAGCGAAGAACCCTAATTCCTGAATTAATTTATGCTCATAGAATTTGAGCAATGTCAAGGAGAGAGGTAACTACAAGCGAAGGAAGCAGAGTTTCAGGAGCTTCACATTCGAAGATGAAGAAGAAGAAAATTATGGATGGAAGATGTCACTGTGGTGAGTATGTTGTCTTGTTGGAATCTTTGACGGTTACTAATCCTGGAAGATGGTTCATTCGTTGCCCCTTTTCGAAGGTATGGAACATTATTTATGATAATTAGACAAGTATAGGGTTCTTCTGCATCTCTGATATTTCAATTTTTTGGCTTCTGTAGAGTCGAGACTGCCATTATTTTGTTTGGGTTGATGAAATTGATAGGGGATGACGAAGTTTGGCAAGGTGTTTGATTAGAAGACTTAATGAGCATGAATGTGGTGTTGCTAATCAAGATGTGACAATTGCTCCAATAGACCACATGGAGAGAAATGTGAACATGGCTACGAAGGTTGAGAAGAAGATTGAAGGTGAAATCAAAGCTATGAGAGTATGGCTTGTGTCCGTGTCTTTAGGATTGTTTCTGCAGTTTACGCTTTTTTTGTTTGTAATGGTCATGTACAAGTGATTGGTAAGTTTGAGTCCTAAATTTATGCAGAAGTTTAGAACTAGTTTTGGTATAGGGTTGTTTTCTATCAATGAAGAACAACATAATTCATGTTTGAATGGGATGATATATTTGCTATTTTATTGCATTTTTATTCTATCACTATTCTCAATAATTGTTATTCTTTTCCAACATTGTTTAAGCATTCTGAGCTGAGAAATTAGTTAATCATAATAACATCAATATCAGAATATAATATGTATTAGCATAATCATAAGCACTCATAAGCATTCATAAGGTTCTAAAAAGGTACATCAATAAATGTTTAAGTAGTGTATGTAGCATACGAACATGACATGATAATCCAAAATAAAAATAATAAACATAACTGATCCTTATCAGTAAAGTATTTAGGTAATTTCATAAATATAGATTCCAAAAAAGATAAAGACTGTTAATTTTCTTTTAATTTGGTGTTGAGTTGCTGCTCCCACTGGATAATCCATAGGCTGTGCCTTGCATAGTAGTAGATGGTCTGGGTAGTCTGAATTCAGGAACTGGCTATGTTGGTGTAAGGTGTAATCTTGGTGTTGGCATAAACTGTGCGAACCTGGAAGTTGTGCCTGCACTGGCTCCTTGCATTGTATGTGGAGACACGGTGGGTGGCCTAACAGATGCATTGGATGGCTACTGAAGAGTGTTCATAGTTGGAAACTGAGGCACAGGGGTCTGAACTTGTGATGGAGGAGGCCTCTTGGTGGATCTCTTTGTTCTCTTTATTTTTGTGGTTGGTGGCCTAATTGGTGGTGGCACTTACAGTGTATACGGCATATTAGGAAATAGATTCAATGTGGTAGTGGCCTATAAATTAAATTAGACATGAATGTAAGTAAACTTAATAGCTCAAAAAATGTTTAACCAATTAACAAATTTATATTTTACCTGTGGTTGGGTTTTGGCACCCAGAGATGCCTCAAATTCAGCTGCTGCAGCATCCAAGGCTGCCTCTGCCTCTGCATCCTCTAAGGTTTCCTCCCAATACATCTCAGAGCATCCTCATCCTGTGCTACATTAGCAGGTGGTACATGTGCAGTTGTTGCTACAAAAGAGTTTTGACCATGTGCTGTAGCATCCGCAGCAGTAGCAGCTGCTGCCATGGCTTCCTTTCTAGCCTTACAACTTCTAGAATTGTGCCCTTCCTGTATAATAATTGAGATTTTATAATAGTTCACAACATAAATATTCATAGACAAATATCCCTAACAATTGTTATGGTGAACAATATTTCACAAACCTTCAAACAGTATTTGCATTTTATTTGACCGTATTTTCTCTTTGTCCTGTAAGGGTCTGGGTTAACCTTGGGAGCATCCCTAATGGTGTCTCTCTTCTTAGTGGGCCACCCAATAGGCCATTTGTAATGTGTAGGCTAAATTGGTATAGTGTCTAGCTGTTGCCAATACTCTTGACTAGGCACCGGCTGAACCAAAAAAGGGTAGTCTAAAAGGTTCTATGGTCACGGTTTTTCAAAAAAAGGTGACCTAAAAAGATCTATGGTCACGGTTTTGGGGATGGCCTAAAGGGGTCTATGGTCACGATTTTGGGGGGTGGCCTAAAAGGGTCTATGGTCACGGTTTTTCAAAAAAGGGTGACCTAAAAGGGTCCATGGTCACGATTTTGGGAGGTGACCTAAAGGGGTCTATGGTCACGGTTTTGGGGTGGCCTAAAAAGGTCTATGGTCACGGTTTTGGGGGGGTGGCCTAAAGGTGTCTATGGTCACGGTTTTTTACAGTGACCAAAAAGGGGCTATGGTCACGATTTTTCAAAAAAGGGTGACCTAAAAAGGTCTATGGTCACGGTTTTGGAAAGTGACCTAAAGGGGCATATGGTCACTGTTTTGGGAGTGGCCTAAAAGGGTCTATGGTCACGGTTTTTGGGGATGACTTAAAGGGGCCTATGGTCACGGTTTTGGGGATGGCCTAAAAGCGTCTATGGTCACAGTTTTGGGGGTGACCTAAAGGTGTCTATGGTCACGGTTTTTTACAGTGACCAAAAAGGGTCTATGGTCACGATTTTCCAGAAGGGTGGCCTAAAAGGGTCTATGGTCACGGTTTTGGGGGTGACCTAAAGGCGTCTATGGTCATGGTTTTTTACAGTGACAAAAAAAGATCTATGGTCACGATTTTTTGGAAGGGTGGCCTAAAAGGGTTTATGGTCACGGTTTTGGGGGTGACCTAAATGGGTCTATGGTCATAGTTTTAATAATTTGAGTTTTAATTAATTAAGATTTTTATGTATTTTTTATTATTTTAAATATTTTTTCTTTTTAAAATTAAAAAAATTTAATAATTAAAAACTAATAATAATTTTATATAATTTATTTTTAAATATTAAAATTTTAAATTTAATTTTATAAATATAAAATTAGGTTAAATACTATTAATAATTTTAAATTAAAAAATGATTTAAAACTTATTAAAATGATTATAGAATATTAAAATGAAAGATTCATCATATCGTAATTAATTTAAATTATTTGAGTGGTTAATTTTGTTCGTTTATTTAAATGCGTAGGAAAATTAATTCTTGGTATGTTGAATAAAATAATATTGTAAAAAATAAAAATAAAAGGCTCATTATTACAAAATTTGTAATTTATATAATATATCAATTTTATTATCTTAATTTAAAATTTTTAATGGAGTGTATTTGATTTTAAAATTACTCTACCCTTAAATTTTATCAAAATATCTATTTATATTTATCCTTATTCCTTTATAAAAATCCTAATTTTACCCTAATTCCCAAATTGGAAAAACCTAACCCTAATTTACCCTTTTCCTCAGGCTCTGAAACACGCAGTCCCACCCCCTTTCCTCCTAAACCTAACACAGAAACGGAAAGGAAAATCAGACAAAGAAAGAAAGGAAATTAGATTGTGATCTAGGGAAGGAACGGAGGGAGATGCCGTGGCCACGCAGCCGCCGTCCCGTCGCCCACGCCGTCGCAAGGGAAGACCAGAGCCGAGGCAGAGAGTAGCGCCCAGAGGGGGAGAGGCCGACATCATCGTCGTTTGTACTCGCCGGAGGAAGCTGTCGCAAGCCTCTTCGCCGTCATCGTCGTCGTCATCCTCGCGAGCTGTAGCGCCGCGCAGTCCAGCCACCGTGACCTTCGCTGATCCCGTGTCATTATCGCCTTTGAGATCTTCATCGTCACTGTCACTGGAGGTTTGTGAAGAGAGGGAAGACGCCGCAGCCGTGGCACTGTCACGCCGTCACCGCCGTTACCCTAGAGCTTGCCGTCGTCATCGAGCAGAACGGAGATGAGAACGACGCGAGGGAGAGATTATGCGGGCCTGAGGAGCTGCCACCGTCCTTACCGTTGCTGCCATGGTCGCTAGTGAGTCGTGCACCGCCATCAGAGTCCAAAACAGCACCAGCCTTCTTGTTCTGATTCTGATTCTCCTATTCTTGAACCTGTAAGCTCTAATCCTTACTCTGCTTCTATTTTATTTCTTAGTCTTTTTCTGTTATAAGTAAGGAAAACCTATGTCTCTGTTTAACATTGCTGCTATGCCTTCTCTGCTTGCTGATGGAACTATCATAGGTGATAGTATTAATGATACTTAAGAACGGTTAGAGTTGCTGCTGCTGCTGAGATTAATAAAGAGGGGATCATCGCGTTTAAATTCAACGGGTTCAACTAACTGAGGTAGGCGGTTTAATTTAAATGGTTTTAATCTAAGAATGCCTACAAGGTTTATTGAATTACTGCAAATAGGATTAATAGCTGTGAGTAATTGATTGATTATATGAATGTTGGATTATGGTTGCAATTGTGTTTGGTGTTGTGATTGAATTGATTATAACTAAATGTGGTAGATGATTGGATTATTGACTGTTGTTGGCTATTGAAATGGTTGTTTGGTATATTGCTATGGCTGTGAAAGTGACTCGAGACTAGTTGAGAATTGTGGTTTTGACTGATTATGTATAATTGGTTGAGGCTGAGATAATCATTCGATATATTTGATATTGAATTGAGAATTGTTGAAGAATTAGGACCTAAAAGAATAAACTATTATTAAGAATCTGGTTTTCAAAATAGAATGGTAACTTTGAAGACGACCCAGTAATTTGCTAGTGATCGAAATGGTATGAGATTAAAATCTGTGTAAACTTTAACAAGTGTAGTTGTTAGGATTTAAATTTGAAGGTTTCGTATTAACTGAAGAATTAGTTATGATTTTTCAAAGTTAAACCGTGAAATCTGATTTTCTACATTACCTTTAAATGAAAACAGTAACTTTGAAAGGCTGTAACTAGTTATGTAATGATCGGAATTGCATGAGACTAAGTCTGGGTTAAACTTGGGAATATAAAGAACTAAACTAGAAAATTTGAGACCTTTTTGTTAAATATACAAAATTTATGGCGAATTTTTAAAGTTAGGTTGTTAAATCTATCCTGCAGTAATATATAGCAATCAGCATTATTATTATTTTAAATTTGACTTTGTCTATTGATTTCACACTCGATCTGGTTTTTCTGTTTTGCTGGTGTTGATTACTTGATTTATTTGATGGGTTGGAAGCTAATAATAGTATTTCGGTATTATCTTGTTTTTTAAGCTTCTATTTTGGTTGTGGTTGTTTCTTTGTGCTGGATTTTTTTCAGTTTTAAGCGACTTCAACAGGGGAGTTGAAGTTCCACTCAAAGATAGATTAAAAACATATAAACATTACCAAATGACTCTAAACCTTAGCAAATGCTCCTTGTTATTTAGTGTGTACTAGCTATTATATGTGTGAAGTATATATGTTTTTATGATATGTTTTTTTTTCCTAAGTTGAAGAAGAATAAATGTAGGTGTTTATGTCTAATGTGACTTTATTTTGCATGTTAATGAAGCAGGTGCTGAGCTTTCAAATGGTTAAGTGGCTGAAACAAAAGTTCTCGAGCGTTGAGAAGAAAGAATAGCAATACTAGAAACAATCTATCCTAGCAGAGTCTAAGTTGTATTGCTCTCACGCCTGTGGAACAATTCTGTTAATAGTGTCTATTTAGTGTTAGTGTATATATCACTGTATAAAACTAAGATTGAGACAAGTGTATTCACTCAACTATATTGATATGTTAGCTGGTTACTTTAATTACAACTTATCTTAATTGTTGATTATCTTTTTTTATTTTTAGATTTATTTTGTAATTATCATCATTTTGGGATGTGATTATGCTTAAAAAAAATTAAATTTCATAAAACAAAATAGGCTATGGTCACGGTAAAAACCGTGACCATAGATAAGGCTATGGTCACGGTTTTCAGGAGGGGTGACCATAGAGGCTATGGTCACGGTGAAAACCGTGGCCATAGATAGGGCTACCGTGACCATAGATAGGGTTATGGTCACGGTTTTAAGGTGGGGTGACCATAGAGTTATGGTCACGGCAAAAACCGTGACCATAGAGCTATGGTCACGGCAAAAACCGTGACCATAGATAAGGCTATGGTCACGGTTTTAAGGAAGGGTGACCATAGAGGCTATGGTCACGGCCAAAACCGTGACCATAGATATGGCTATGGTCACGGTTTTTATGCGTGACCATAAATTGCCCTATGGTCACGGTTAAAAACCGTGGCCTAAAGTGTCAGAATTTGAAAATTATAATCGTGACCACAGAAATCGTGACCATAGGTAAAAAAAACCGTTACCATAGACCTATGGCCACGGCGGAATAGGCCACGGTAAAAAACCGTGACCATAGATCTATGGTCACCCTTTTCACTAGCTATGGTACCGTGACCATAGGCCTTTTTTTGTAGTGTTCAAGCATAACTTGTCCAATCGGTGCATCAGCATTACCTATGTAGTAGGAAAAATTGAAGCATATGATTATCAAAGGTATAATAAATAACATGCTGCACAAAATAGTTGTAGTGGATAATAACTGATGTGCAATATAACAAGGATCATTGTTTTAACTTCTAACTTACTAATAATCAAAGGAACACTGAAAAATATTAGTAAATACCTTGTGAGAAGACCTCAGGTTGTTTCTCATCCGAATCTGCACAACTTTGAAGCTCCTCAGACTCATAATAATGTAATCCTATCTGAATATTCTTCAGCCTCATCAACTAGCACAAAAATATTTGGAGCCTTTTTAGGATCTGGATTCTGTTTGAAAGTTTGTCCAGTAGATTCAGGTCTGCTAGTACTCCTCCTGTTCTGCTTCTTGGCCGCTTCTCTTACTTCATGTTGAGATGGACCTTGATTGTGTTCAACATTTTGACTTGATGATGGTGGTGGTTGGGGATGAGTAATGGAATCAGAATCCTGTACATGATAGGTTCAGATTGGGGTTCATTACAAGCTTGGAGTATATATTGTGTCAGTATCTCCGGTATTGTTGTTGGGGCAGCATGAAAAGGTTGAGAACTAGAATTGTGTTGTGAATTTAAGGTATTTGTGGCTTCTTGTTGCTGTACGGGATTACTAGACTGTCTCATGATTGTGGTGGGTTGGCTAAGAA
The DNA here is from genome assembly GCF_059453495.1 of Arachis ipaensis. Classification (NCBI taxonomy): domain Eukaryota; kingdom Viridiplantae; phylum Streptophyta; class Magnoliopsida; order Fabales; family Fabaceae; genus Arachis; species Arachis ipaensis. The sequence goes on from NC_142444.1 coordinate 12,700,825, forward strand.
AATTTCTGCCTTGTGATAATGATGTCCTTGCTTGTATATTGGGCTGAGTTTTGGGTTGTATATTGGGATGTTGATTGAGTTGGCTATTGGGCCTGGTACCTGACTGTGTAATGGGCTGGACTTTGGGATGATAAGTTGTGTTGGCCATCTTCGTAACCTTCTTTTTTTAGGAGTTGGAGTTTTCTTTGCACAATTCTTTTTTCTTCCCTTTGAAGGAGATGCAACATTACCACCACCCTCTTTAACAACTTCTGGCAAGTTTATTAGGTGCTCAGTGTATACACAAATTCTACTATCATTCCTTAATGCAGCTTCATACATCTCTATTATATTTTTATCACTCCTCAATAACTTTAAACCACCATTAAGCTCCATTCCAAGCACTAACCAATAGCAATCATTGATCATGGTGTATCTTATATCTCTAAGGAGGTCATTGATAAAAAACCCATTAAGAGTATTAACATTGATCCTTCGAATTTCAGATTTCTCTCCACCTACATACACAGTTTTTTCATCTTTTGTTCTCTCAAATTTTTCTCTGTGATATATCTCCAAAGTGATATGTAATGTAGCCATCTATGCAAAAGAATAAAAAATCCACCATTAGTGGCAATCTCACAAACTCCAAATTACTCAAACCCTAACCATCATGGTACCTAATTTCACTATCAATTTGGTTTCAAGAATAATAATTACCACAATATTCGAACCATAAAAAATTATACAGCTTAAATAGAGGAACAAGAATATAATGAAGTTATCACAAATCCAAACCCTATAAAAAATAACCACAACAACAGAACTAATTTTTTCACATTGAACGAACAACTCTTATAACTTAGAGGTTACAATCATCGAATGACTTAGTTCATAAAAGTATTACCTCATAGAGCCTTCAAGTGTGATAGAGTTTGTCTCTAAACACGGTCCGTTGGAGAAGCAGCAACCTCCTTCTCCAATATCGTCGCAGGAATGGAATCAGAATACAATGGGATGACATTAGAGAAGAAGAAGATGAAAAACTGCTCTGTTAGGGCATGATTGATTTCGCGCTCAAAAGGGAGGGGGAACACCTCTTTCTGTTCTTCTCATTTCAATGCTTGAAGGAGTAATAATTTTTTTTTAGAAAATTCCACTCTCCTCTCCTGTGAGATGCTAAAATAACATTCTCCTCCCCTCTATTTATAAAATGTACATTCCCCTCCCTTATAAGTTTTAAAAAACCTCCTCTTTAATCCATTTTAATTTTTTTGTGCTAACTAATTTTAACTTTATCCATTTTTCAAGAAAAAATAAATTTTCTTTTACAAAAATTTTATTTTTTGTCATTAATTTTACCTACCAAAATACTCTTTAATAAATTATTGTTTTATTGATTAAATTGTATTTTTATCAAAATATTTTTAAAAAAATTAATAATTAAATTATTTTTCTAAGATACCCTTCAATAATTTTTTAATTATTAATTATAATTTTACCAAAATTTTTTTAACAATTTTTTTTATATTTTACTATTAATTTTTTGATATCAATATATATTATTTTTCAATATCAATATATATTAATTGTTATACATATTAACAATGGTAAGACTTTTTTATTTAATGTTAAAATAATATACATTGATATTGAAAAATTAATAGTAAAATATAAAAAATTATTAACAAAACTTTTGGTAAAATCATAATTTAATAATTAAAAAATTATTGAAGGGTATCTTAGAAAAAATAATTTAATTATTAAATTTTTAAAAAAATATTTTGGTAAAAATACAATTTAATAAATAAAAAATAATTTATTAAATGGTATTTTGGTAAACAAAATTTAATGATAAAAAAATAAAATTTTTGCTAAAGGGTATTTTTGTAAAAAATAGATAAAGTTAACATTAGTTAACACAAAAAATTTAAAATAGATTAAAGAGGAGGTTTTTTAAAAGTTATAAGGGAGGAATGTACATTTTATAAATAGAGGAGAGGGGAGTGTCATTTTAGCATCTCGCAGGGGAGGGAAGTGGAATTTTCTTTTTTTTTTTAATAAAATAAATAAATGCAATTTTAACAAAAAAAAAAAATTAATCTACGTAAGACATCCTTTTGCCACGTTGCAATGGATGTGAACACATTGTATAATTTAACAACATTTTATTAATGTTTGGTTACATTTGACAAACAGAACAAATCAATTATGGGTATGAAAAATTATGATCTTCTATGATTACTTTTGTTAGCGAATCAATTTACTTGATTTAGTCTTTATGACAAGTGCTATTGTATAGATTGAAAATTGTATCTACACATGCAGACGACATGTGGCAGTCTCATATGAGATTCTATTGTGGCAGGAGCTCTGAAAAGTATCTGTATAAAAGGACAAAGTCTGAATATATGTAAATCATACCCAAAGTAGCTTAGGTCATTATTGAAGTTAGTAGATTTGTTTAGTTTTTAGGTTTACTTTGATAATAAGAAGTATTAAGTTAATTTTTTTGGATGCTGGACCAGGTGCTGGTAGCCTGGTAAAAGGTATGCTCATTACTTTTGTTTTTTTGGACTTGGTACATCTTACTTGTGTTGTGGACCTTTTGGCATTGAGAGGATTGACATGTTGGAATTGAACTTTCTATTCTGTATACTGTGGTGTGCTTTGTAATGAATTTATTGGCTTTGTAGTAAATTTAGACTTACAATGTGAATTGATTGTGGACTGTGGTTATAATGTGTAAATAGTGATGTGTTCATAGAATTGATTTTGGTTGATGAGTTTATAGAATTGATTTGTTGTGAGTTGTGACGTTAATGATAATGAATGTGAAGTTAAACCATAAATCATAAATCATCAATCCTAACCTTAGTTTAAGATTTAGAGTCTATAAATTTAATTTTACAGAATTAATTTTGAATAAAAGTAAATTTTTGTCAACATATTTATATTTGGCAACTCTATATAAAATGAATGTTAATATTATTTGAATAATATTAGTTAAAAAATTAAAATTATTTTTAGAAAGGAAATTAGTAAAAAAAATATAATATTAAATTATAATATAATTTGTTTAAGCATATTTCTTTTTTTGGTATTTTTTAGTATGTTTTTGTAATTTTTTTTGTAGCATTCTTAATTTTTTTTTTGGTATCGTATAATTTTTTAGTATTATCATTTATGGCTAATTTTTGTTTAATTTACTCTATTTAATAGGATTAACAATTCATTTTATAAAAAAATAATAACAATAATCATAATAAGCTGAACCACACTTATAAAATTTTATTTTCAATTGAAGGTATATATGCCCTTGTATCATAAGATGTTTATTAGAGGGTCTCAAATTTATAGCGTCATAAAATTATTGATATACTGAATGAGTTGTCTTTATTAGAATTTATTTTTATTTGAAACTCAATTCCATGATTTGGAATGACTAATATATTAATAGAACAGAATTTAAATTTAAAAAATATGTGAATAAATTTAGAAATAAATTTTTTTTTATTTGATTTACAAATAAAAAAGGAATTTGATTTCTAAATTTATACACATATTTTTTTATTTTAAATTCTATTCTATTAATATATTATAGTCATTCTAAATCATGGAATTGAGTTTTAAATAAAAAATAAATTCTAATAAAGATAATTCATTCAGTATATAAACAATGCTAAGACGCTATAAATTTAAAACCCTCTAATAAACATTCTATGATACAAGGGTATATATACCTTCAATTCGAAGTAAAATTTTATAAGTGTGGTTCCAGTTTATTATAATTATTGTTATTATTTTTTATAAAATGAATTGTTAATCCTATTAAATAGAGAAAATTAAACAAAAATTAGTCATAAATGATAATACTAAAAAATTATACGATACCAAAAAAAAAAATATTAAGAATGCTACAAAAAAACCTACAAAAATATACTAAAAAATACCAAAAAAAGAAATATGCTTAAAAAACTTATATTATAATTTAATATCATATTTTTTTACTAATTTCCTTTCTAAAAATAATTTTAATTTTTTAACTAATATTATCTAAATAATATTCATTGTACCAACATTTATTTTATATAGAGTTGCCAAATATAAATATATTGACAAAAATTCACTTTTATTCAAAATTAACTCTGTAAAATTAAATTTATAGACTCTAAATCTTAAATTAAGGTTAGAATTGATGATTTATGATTTATGGTTTATTGGTTTAACTTCACATTTATTATCATTAATGTCACAACAAATCAATTCTATAAACCCATCAACCAAAATTAATTCTATGAACACATCACTATTTACACATTATAACCAATAAATTCATTACAAAGCACACCACATATATACAGCATAAAAAGATCAATTCCAACATGTCAATCCTCTTAATGCCGAAAGGCCCACGACACAAGTAAGGTGTATAAGTCCAAAAAAAACAAAAGTATCGAACATACCTTCTACCAGCACCTGGTCCAGCGTCCAAAAAAATTAACTTAATACTTCTTATTATTAAACCAAACCTAAAAACCAAACAAACCTACAAACTTCAATAATGACCTAAGTTACTCTGTGCATGATTTGCATATATTCAGACTTTATCTTTTTATACCATTACTTTTCAGAACTCCTGTCACAATGAAATCTCATATGAGGCCGCCACATATCATCTTATGTGTAGATACTAGGGGTGGCAATGAGTAAAGTAGGGTAGGGTTTGGATTCAATTCTAACCTTATTCGCGGGTTGAGATTTTTATATAAACTCAACTCTACTCTATCTGTGGGTTGAGAATATTCCAACCCTAACTCTACCCACTTATAATTTGTGGGTATCCAACTCTATCCGCAGGTTACAAAAAATATACAACATTATTATATAACTTTATGATAATTTAAAATAGAACTGATTTTTATGTAAAAAAAATATTAAATTATCAAATAATGATTTTTTTTAGTGGCTAAAGATTTTTTGCATTTAGTGAGAGGTCTTTGATTCAACATCCACTTAAAACATATTTTTATATAAGTATATACATTATTGTCAAACTCTCGAGTTAACTCGTAAACTCGTACGAGTTTATGAGTTTAGATATGGAAACGAGTTGATTCGGACATAGACTCTATCCTGAGTAAACTCGGCTAGACTCGGTCAAACTCGAACAAACTCGTGAGTTTAGGACCAAGTTAGCGAGTTTGTGTTTTTCTTCATTTTTGCTAAAAAAAACGTCATTTTGAAACTAAAAAAATATTTTTTTATTAGGGTTACGATAACACTCCCAAAGAATGAAAGAAAACTCACTCACAACTCACTCATTTGCGTCGTTTCTCTCAAGTCTCACGTTCTCCATGTTCTGCCGCAGTCGCTGTTCCCCGTCGAGCTGCCACTGTTCGCCTGCGTCTACTACCTCTACTCTGATTTGCGCCATTGTCTTTGTGAATTTTATCTATGTTGCCATCTGCTTTGTATTTCTTCACATCTCTACTATCCGCAACACCATCATGCTATCACCGTTCACGAGTTCGACTACTTCTCTTACTGTCCTATCTCTACTCTGGTTTGCACCGTTGTGAAATCCATGACTCTTTGTCGCCATCGTTTCGTGCTGTTGCTACACCCTCATCACCGCTGCCTGCTGCACCCTTGTCTTCGATCTGCTGTTGTTAGGACTTTGACCCTTCTTTTCTTCTATATTATCTATTTTTTGTATGCCTTTTGCCCATTTTTTTGAGCATTTTCTTCTTGATTTAGTTTTTTTTTTCTTTTTAAATTTTATTGCTTCTAATTTTAGCCTCTTGCCTATCGTTTATGTTAGATGGCCAGATGGTTCATCCATTCATGGCTGATTAGTAATTAATTATTTTGACTAGAATTAATTTGATTATTTGATATTGTTCAATATTCAATTAAAGATTTAGTATTATAGATTTAGAATTTTTAATTTTGTGTGTTCTATGTTGTATTTGCATAAAAATAATTATAGAGGATTTGAACGTGTATTTTAAAATATTTGTTATAATGTATGCTACTATTTTAATTTATTATGTGCTTTAAGATTGATATTATTAATTTTGAAGAGTTAGAATTGAGTAAATATACATTATGTATGAATATATATATAAACTTCATAACAGGTGAACTCGTACGAGTCTACGAGTTAACTCGCGAGTCGAGTCTAGGTCAATTCCACGAGTTTACTTAGACTCCCGAGTTCGACAACCTTGAGTATATAATATAAATATATATAGAGTGCGGGTTAGTTGGGTAGGATTGAAGCTCAACATGCACAAAAACCCTACCTGCACCCTACTCTACCTGCTGCGGATCGGGTTGACAACCCTACTCGAACGGGTGAGATTGAGTTGGGTACCCGCGGATAGAGTACATATTACCACCCTAGTAGATACTAGATACAATTTTCAATCTACACCCTAGCACTTGCCTAATTTGTTAGGATCCAAGTAGAGAGGTTTATTTTTAATTTTTATTCAAATATTGTGATTTTTCATTTTTGTTTATTATATCAATTTATATCTTATCCAAATTTTTAATAAAATTCCGAAAATGTCCATTGGATTTTCCTTGAACTAATCCGAATTCACCGGTCACTGGAAACACAGGCTTCGTCTCGCGATGTCTACTCTACTCCACTCCCACTCTGCTTCTTCCTCCGCCTTCACTCTTCCCTCCCCACGTCGTCGTTCCGCTCCAATCAATCCTCTCCCTCGCTTCTCTCCCCAAAATGCCGTCGTAAGTCAACAACTCACTGACCTAATTCATTCTTGATTTTGTGCAAAGAAAAATGAAAGTTGTTGTTTGATTGATTAGTTTGGTGGTTGCAGAGGTGCAAGCTCATAGAGCCGTTGAAGTTCGATAATGGCAGAGCAACCAATCAAACTGACATGCTTATTGGCGGCAGCGGAACCGCCATTCCGAGTTTTCTTGTAGCGCCCAACACGCGCGTGCAGGATTTGGTCAACAAGAATGATACCCGTCTCAGAATATTCTCCGGTACTGCAAATCCTGCTCTTGCTCAGGTAACCCTTTCAATTTGCAGAACACTTCCGTGCATTAATTTGCAAAGAAATTTGGGTTCTTTTTGTAGATTTAGCTGCTTATTTTTTGGAATTATATTAGGTTGAGAAGAGTGCCAATTTTGGAATAGAAAAGTTAGCCATGGGAAAATCCGCTTTGTACTTGTATAGATATAGATAGAGAGGATTACTAGAGTAAATTATTCTTATGACTAATATTATGCAAAGTATTCCATTTGTAAAATCATACTACATTCTAGTCTAGCCTCTCCTGAACTTTATGGTTGCCAGACTTGTATTTTGTAAAATGTGACATTGACCTTGTTTATATACATGATGTTGACATCTCTCTAGGGAGGTTAGTATATGTATAACAAATCAAGAACATGTCCTGTTTTATTATTGAGTAAACACCGAAAATCTCGAGAGTTGAAAGCTGGGAGCTGATACGAGACAAAGAGTGGAGAGTGGTTCAGGTTGTTTATGCAAGATTGGATTAAGGTTTAGGGTATGCGAATTGAGTCCTATATATGTGAATTGGTGTATGCGAAGTTACATTGATCCTTTATCTCTTTATTTATTTCTATTGAAATAATATACAGCCTCATCTTCTATAGCCAATATGTATCACATTAATTTTGAAAGACAGAGGAAGACCTAAGAAGACCATCCATGAGGTGGTCAAACGAGATCTACATGTAAACGTGTATCTCTATAGACATGATACATGATAGAGCTCAATGGCGTCGTTTGATTCATGTAGCCGACCCCACCTAGTGGGACAAGGCTTTATTGTTGTTTTTTTTTTCTTTGCTTATTCTACTGTAGAACTATTTATTAACATGAAGTCTGATGTGATGTTATTTATTTGTCTAGGAAATTGCGTGCTACTTGGGGCTGCAGCTGGGGAAAATTAAGATTAAGCGTTTTGCTGATGGTGAGATATATGTTCAGCTGCAAGAGAGTGTCAGAGGGTGTGATGTGTTTCTTGTGCAGCCCACATGTCCACCCGCCAATGAGAATCTTATGGAGCTACTCATAATGATTGATGCCTGCAGGAGAGCTTCAGCCAAAAATATTACTGCAGTCATTCCATATTTTGGATATGCTAGAGCTGATAGAAAGGTCAGCTTTCTGCTTTTATTTTAATTGTGTAAATACATAAGATATATGCGTTATTTTTTCAACTGTGATGAAAGTGTGTACTCTTTGTTGTTCCCCTACTTTGTCGGTGTTTCGTGCAAATTGGGTTCAGTATATGTTGGAAGGATATATGACCAGTAGTGCCCAATACATTTTGGCACCAAAATGTTTCAATAACTAGGATATATAGTATTAGAAAATCTTGCATAGTACACAATCATGTCTGAAGCTATTTTCTCATGAATGTGGGCTGCTGCAATATTTGTTGGAGCTAGTTATCTTATTTACACCTCTCCCTTGGTTAGTTTCTTTGACTTGATAGGATATAGTTCAAAGTGTATACATTTTGCTTTTGGAGTATGAATCTGTGGATATGAAAATACACAACATATGTACTGACAACAATATCCGCCTGAAAATGAGGGAAAATATGCCAAAATTACGGGCAGAAATATCTACTTGCAACTGCCAAAGAGCAGCTGCTGAAGTCATAAATTCTTAAAAGTTCTAAACTTATTACCTAGCACTTCTCATACATTGCTATAGAAATGTTATGTCACAGTTCAAGTTGATGAAAGTAGCTAAAATATTCTTTATCCAAGTCCAGTTTAGTTACATGATCTTAAACTACTCTTCCAGACACAAGGGCGTGAATCCATTGCAGCCAAGCTTGTAGCAAATTTAATTACTGAAGCAGGTGCAAACCGTGTTCTCGCTTGCGATCTCCATTCTGGGCAGGCCATGGGCTATTTTGATATTCCAGTTGATCATGTGTATGGACAGGTAATTAGAGTATATTATTTGGGTCATGTCATTATCATAGACTAGCATGGAAGGATGAAATTTTTTTATTCTTTTAATATTAATGTGCCCGTGAAAGTGCTATATATATATCTAATAAGTTGTGGCCGGTAAATAATTTGCTACTTTCTTGTAAAGTAACATTTCAAATCTAATTGAAATCGAAACCTTCTAGTGACGTGCCTATTTCACTATTTATATATTACAATCATTGAGGTCTATGATTATGTGGTTCAGGAGATGAGTTTATTAATAGTTAGGATTGGTAAAATGATGTTATTGAATTATATCTAGTACGCTTATTGAAGTGAGACTATTCTATAAAAAGATATATGATGTAGTCTCTACCCGTCATTCAGTATGTATATTTGAGATATGCTAATGCTAATGATATTTTTAGTTTGTGTTTTATTTATTTATTTATTTATTTATATGTGTTGCCTAGTGGTTTTTATATATTTTCGTTCATTGATTAATCATATGTTGTTTTGTGACATATTCAGCCAGTTATACTTGATTACCTTGCCAGCAAGACTATTTGTTCAGATGATTTGGTAGTTGTCTCGCCTGATGTTGGTGGTGTTGCTAGAGCACGTGCTTTTGCCAAAAAATTATCTGATGCTCCTTTAGCTATTGTTGATAAAAGGCGACATGGGCATAATGTTGCTGAGGTGTGATCCCGTACTCTTCTTGATTCTAGAATGTAGATGTCTCGATCAAAACAGTTAAGCTCCAGCTTAGTTACTCAAGATATGATATTATGATTATTGATAGAAAGAAATGGAATAGATATATAGATAATTTATAACTTTCTCTTAATTTTTTTTGTTTTTTTATTTTTTTATATTTGGATATATAGCCATTCATATGCCTCTACCCAATAACATAAAAACTTTGAGAGAGATGGTTTATGACACATGGTTCAGATAATAAGTGCAAGAGCCTTTATTACCAAATGGTTATGCAGTAAAACCCAAACCTCTAACAAGACCAGTTCGTGGCTAGTATGCTAAATCTGGTTTGGGTTTTGAAACACTGCCTAATCTGAGTGATGACTACTTTTTTTACTTTGGAAGTTCGTGCTAAAGCTTATTTTTATATAGTGCTAAACTGAAGCGCCTTCAAGGCATTCTGATTGGTAAAATTCATTTGCAGGTGATGAATTTGATAGGTGATGTAAAAGGAAAGGTAGCCGTGATGGTAGATGACATGATTGATACAGCTGGTGAGTTTGTGTCAAACTTGTTTGGCAACCACAATAATTTTATAATGCATATTAAAGATGAAAATAATTACTCGTCTAGTTCTATACCTAACCACTTAAATTATATACCACTCCATTCCTTTATTATAATTATTTTCAAGAGCTTGACATGAGATTGTATATAACTTCTAAGATTCTTGATTGTTTGGCTCAATAATTTCTCTTGGATGAAATATGGGAGGATTAGCTAATTCTGATCATCTATCTCTCCTTTTTCCCCCCTGACTAAATTTGGAATTTCTATAGGAACCATTGCCAAAGGTGCAGCACTATTGCATCAAGAAGGGGCAAGAGAAGTCTATGCATGCAGTACACATGCTGTTTTCAGGTATAGCGATCTTTGTGTTCTATTAATCATGTCACAGTTTTTGTGAATGTACAACTGCAGCCAAATATTATCATTGGTCCTTGAAGTTTTAATTGAGTTCTCTGTTCATTTTTTGGGCATATATAACAAGGGAAAATAAATAAGCTGGCTCAAGTTCTTTTGACCTATACCTGTTTTTGTTTCCTTTTGCCATTGTGTGCTGTTTATGCATTTCAAGTGATTTATTACGACAAACTTTATGTGCATCTGTTTAGACATTTGTCATCTATTGTGAAAATAAAGGTTGTTGCAAAGTTGGTATTTCTGCAGTTATGAATACTAGCCTTAATCTTTGTTAGGGTTGAGAGTGGTTTCGCTAGGGATCGCAGTGACTGTATTCTAACCCTCTTTATTTTCCCTTTGATAACGGTAGAGAATGTGCTTTAAATGGCACTAGTATGCAGACCTTTCCGGGTTGTGTAGTTTCTCTTTTGTTTTGTTGCTTTTGTGTTTCTTCTATTGGTAGAAGTGAATGAGAGTTTTTTTCTATTTCTAGCATTTTCACACGTGCAACATTTTTGCCTTTGCAGTCCTCCTGCTATAGAAAGGTTGTCAAGCGGCTTGTTTCAAGAAGTCATCATAACGAATACAATTCCAGTGGCAGAACAGAATTATTTTCCACAGCTAACTGTCCTATCAGTGGCGAACCTTCTGGGCGAGACTGTATGGCGTGTTCATGATGACTGCTCAGTGAGTAGCATATTTCTGTAAAATAATTTTGGTTGCATATATGATATCTCACTGTACATTTCATCCCTCTCAATTTAAATACTTGCATGCTTGCATTCGTTTTGTACATTTGTATTCTTCAGATGACTTTTTTGTTAATAGATTAGTGTGTAATTGTGTATAACAGAATTCCCTCATTGAATAAATATATGCTGCTTTCCTGTGTTTAAATTCTATGTATCCTTCAGTGAGCAACAACTTTTTGGGAAAATTTCATTCATCTCCCCTTATAAAACCATACATTGATCTCCCTTAAGATTTAAGTGGTTACCAAGTAGGACATAATACTAATATCATTTTTAAGGGCGATTAATGTCATTTAGACAAATAATGGGGGTCAAGATAAATTTCATCAATCTCAGGGAACATTAGTGTAATATGCACTAATAATAATAGTAATAATTTATTTATTTATTAAGTTTTTATTTAATTTTCTGTTTGTCTATGAGATATAGTAGTGCAAAAGTAAATTTATGTTGCAACTTTTTCCTTTCTTTCCTTTTTTTTTCTTTCTTTGTCAGGGTGGAATTGAACCTTATTCCAGTCTGGGAATTGATTGACAAATTGTATCAATGGTACATGGTCATTCCTTCTTATGTGTCTGCAGTAACGAATGGAAGAGTTGTAAAGTGAATTTGTAATAAAACCTTTTTTGTTTAACATCCCTTATAGAGAGCCAATTATGGAGTTTTATGTGCCTATAAAATAAATTGCTGGCAGTTTTGAACTCCAAAATGGAAATGATATGTGTATTTTTTTTTCCCCCTTTACTGGAGTACGCACTCATGTAGTCAAAATGGGGAATTTTGCCAGTTTAACAGATTTTATTTAATTGTATCATTAATCTTTGTCCTTTGTATTGATAGGAAACATTATTTTGATATCTGACAAGTTTAAGAAAACATATTAAGCGTGGTTATGTTGATCTCCTCCCGTTTTTGCATTTGTTATAAATAGCAATAGGAAATATGCATCCATGCCAAGAAGACCCGAGATATAAGGAGCAATTAACTATTCATATGAATATATATATTTCATATTTATATTTATAGTTAAACATTGTAAATAATATAATTAACTGATTCATATTTGTAATCAAAGCACAAATAAAAGTATAAAAATATAGTAATACTTGATTGGTAGTTAATTTTTTATATGTATGAAAAGATTGACTATTCTGCTTTTAAAAAGGTTGATTATTCGTGTTTGAGAAATTTTATTATTCGGTTTAAAAAATTTAATTATTTTGGTAGTTGAATATTCTAGTAGAAAAATATGTCAAATACTTATAAATATATACAAATATACTAGTTGAATATTTTTTGAAGATATTTGAATGTAATTAGGGGGGTTTGATAAAATTTATTAGAAATATATTTGTGTTTTTCAAAAGTATAAGTGTCTCATTTTCAAAAAATCAAAATTTTTATTTTTTAGATGTCTTCAAGAATTATTCTTATCGAATAAATTAGTTTTTACTATTTTTAATCAAATTTTTAATGTGTTAGACAAATAAGGTTTTAACGAATTTTATTATAAGACAATTAAGTTTCAAAAAATATTTTTATGAGTAAAGTACTAAATTAGTCATCAACATTTGAATTAAATCTTAATTTGATTCTTATTTCAAATGTCTTATTTCAGTCTTAAAAAATTTCAAACAGATTCAATGTTGTCCTGCCATTAAATTTAATTCAAATAATAATTAATAAAAATGTTTTTACATTAGGAATAATTAGTGGGTTGATTTTACTTGCGTATTGAAATCAAGCGTTATATTAACTCTTAAATATGCTAATTGTTCATGTTAAATTTAACTGTGAAACAATATTAACTGTGAAACAATATTAAGTTGAAATAAGACTTAAAACGCTAGGAACCAAATTAGTCTCCTTTAAAACAACAAAGTGTCTGCTTTGGAATTTCTTAAAAGCCAATTTGAATATTTATTCTATCTAAATTTATTGGTACTCTTTATTACCTTTATGTTATAAAAGTCATTTTAAATTTTAAAAATAATTTCATCAAATACTATTATTGTAACTTATGTTTATTAAAAATTACTTTTAATTTGTTTTATCTAACATAACCCCTACCATTTTTTAAATCCAAGAAAGACAAACATCATTTGAGGAGAGGGAGAGAGAGAGAGGTGAGTGATTGATCTTCCTTGAGAAAATTACATGGGAATTGCTTATTATATTACAGTCTCATAGTCAAAATAAAATATACATTCATTTTGGATACATTCATTTTGGTTCAAGTCCCTCTGACTTGTACAAGTCTTCTTCTTCCTCTCAAAACTGAAGCCTAATCCTCATCATATCTCATTATCAAATAGAGAGCCACTTGAGGAGTACCCACACAACTCTATCACCTTGTAATGAAGCCATTACATATACATCATTGGTTGGTGGTTTTATTGAAGCTGTGTGGAACATTTTGGAGCTTTTTCTGTCCCCAATACTATAATAAGTTAATAACTCCAATAAATTAAAATGATCATAGAGCCTTAGAATTTATTATTTCCTAGCTTTGAACATGTTGAGCTGCTAAGCTGTTGAAGCCACTTGATCTGCTTGAATACTCCTTTATGAGTTTATAGAAGAAGGAATCTTCTCTTTCAAGTAACTTCGACGGCTCATCATACTCGGCGATTCTCCCTGCAGCGAAACACAGGATTATGTTAGCAAGCTTCCTTGGAAGTTTAACATATGAAACAATACTTCATTTTGAAAAGTATGAACTTATATTTTCTGAGATTCAAGTTATATGATATCTTGTATCCATGTATTTTATAAACATGATACTTATCTGATCTATACAAATGATAATGATGACCTCCTTAACATGACAAATCAAGGGTGTCATCTGCCAGATGCAGTTAACTTTATGTGAAGTTGATAGCTAAGAGTCGTTAAATAATTTGACAGATTTGACTAAATTGTCATCTAACGATTCTCAGCTATCAACTTTACATGAAGTTAACTGCACCTGAGTTTTCACCTATCATTTAACCTAAAAAAAAATTAAGTGTAATTTACCCTATGTATCATGTAAGAAAAAGTGGCTTATTGAAAGAACATAATGTCATGTAACTATTTTTAATAGTCACATTGTCATGCATTTTTCACATGGTATGGTTATGTTTGAATTTGATGTTTCACTGGAAAAGATTCACACAAGAGAATCCATTCCTATATATATATATATATGCATACATACCATCACTGAGCACCAAAACAAGATCACTGTCTATAACCGTGTGGATACGATGAGCAATTGTGACGACGGTCCGATCTTTAAACTCGTGACTGATGATCTGCTGTATCACCCCATCAGTTGCAGAGTCCACAGAGGCAGTTGCTTCATCAAGAACTAATATGCTGCTTCTCTTCAGCAATGCTCTTCCTAGGCAAAATAGTTGCCTTTGTCCCACACTCCAATTCTCACCATTTTCTACCACTGTCAAAATTAGCATTTCATTTCATTTTAGTAATCATTGATTGTCACCAAAAAGGCATTGTCAAAATTATCATGGAGAGTTGTTGAATTCGACCTGGGCTATCCAACTTGTCTTGCTTTTCCCTCACTAGCTGACCAAGTTGACATTTATCTAGTGCCTGAAAATAAAAGAATATATATATATTTTAGTTGATGACAGTAATATTTTATCTGTAAGTAGAGAGGAACTAACAATTATTTACTACTTTGTGAGTAATAAACGACGAATGCTAATGCGCTCCGAAGAAAGTAAGGAGTGCAGAGCTCTTTGAACTTAGATCTTAAATCCTAAACTCTAAACTCTAAATACTAAAACTTTGAATCCTAAACTCTAAATCTGAGCTATTGATATAAAATATAATAAATGGAGAGCTAAGATTTGTTTGATTAACAAGAAATGCAGCACTCCTTAATTAGTAAGGAACATTTAAGGATGAGCCGTAATTAATTAAAACACAAGCTACAAAAACTTCACTTGAAAGGTAAGTAAGAAAATGTTGACAATGATATAGATACTTCAACTTCCATATCATGCACTATAAATGACTCTAATGTATTGAAATATGGATTTACCTCCCAGATTTGAGTGTCAGAGTATAGTTCCAAGGGGTCCAAGTTGCCCCTAACAGTGCCTTCAAACATGGAAGGGTCTTGTGGGATGATGCTGAGCCTTGACCTTAAGTCATGCAGACCTATCTTGCATATGTCCACATTGTCAATCACAATGCTTCCTTCTCTTGGCTCAACAATCCTAAAAATCGCCTGAATAAGGGTCGATTTTCCACTTCCGGTTCGTCCTACAACGCCAATTTTCTTCTGTCCCGGGAATGTGCATGTGATGTGTTTCAGAACTGATGGGAGTTGTTCAGCATAGCGTATCTGCCAAACATTTTGTTGTTATATGAATGATGGTGTCCTGAATTCTTGTCACTATACAAGTATGAGGTACTAAAAAAGATATAATTTCAATAACTATTGAGCAAAACTATCCCAAGAGATGTAACATTTGAAAGAATATATTATAATGGTATGTCATGCATAAAAGTAAACTAGTTACTTTAACTACAAGATTTGATATCTCATGAAAAAATAAACATGAATTTAGAAAGTTATTTTGAGCAATGGTTGAGTCATCTCCCTGTGATCTTAATATGGTCATGAATTCAACTTGTGAAAAAAACAACTTATGCACTTATCAGGTTAAGCTGCTTACATAACTAGTCTTTTCTCGGACCCTGCATAAAGTATGATACTTTTGAGTATCCATGATTCAGATTTCATCACTAACCTCTAAATTTGTGAAACATATTGTTCCGGTCGCCGGCCAGTTGCTCGGCGGCCTGCTGTCCTGAATGACAAGTGGTGCCTCACTTGCTATATTTCTGTATTGCAGAATTCTTTCAACTGAGATCATCTTGTTTTCAGCATTGCATATGTTCCATATAACTTGAGCTTGCAACACATTCAAAT
Organism: Arachis ipaensis; assembly: GCF_059453495.1. Classification (NCBI taxonomy): domain Eukaryota; kingdom Viridiplantae; phylum Streptophyta; class Magnoliopsida; order Fabales; family Fabaceae; genus Arachis; species Arachis ipaensis. The sequence goes on from NC_142444.1 coordinate 12,717,125, forward strand.
TGATCCCATATGTTACTGCCAACCCTGCAATGCCTGTAATAGATCCAATGCAGAAAAGAAAAGGAAAATATTAGTGTGTGATTTCATAAATATCTGAGAAAAATTACTTGATAACATGATAGAAAACATGAATAACATTATTAGAGTTGTACTCACTTGGATTGATTATTCCTTCAGGGAGGCTCACAAGCATAACAAGTGAGAAGGCAAAAACAAAATTTGAAAGTATGTTCAATCTGAAAGAAAGCCATTCCATTGCAGACACATTATGAAACCATGGCCTTGCATGGCCATCCACAAGATCAAGATTTGTATGTATGAATCTGCCTTCTTGATCGAAAGCTCGTATCGACGCTGCTCCGGCTAAAGATTCTGCAAAATGGTGGAGGATTGGTGCAATTTGTATCTGTGCTAAGCGAGCCAGTTCTCTTGCTGTTGGTGTGTAATATCTCTGAGATAAACAAGATTCAACTTCAATTAGTATATCAAAGATAATTGGTAACTTACATTCATAACTATAGCCTATTTGATTATTGGTCTAATTATTCTTGAAACTATAATAGTCTTACTAAATTTTCATTGTAATCAAGTCCTTTTATTGTATAAAAATTTCAATTAGGCGCTTATATTGTAAATTAAGGTATAGAGAATCTAATTGCAAATTAAGCAATAGAGACTGAATTGAAAATTGAGTGAAACTACAGACTTTCATAATAACTAAACCTTGATAATGTGCTTCACAAGATTGCAACAATCAATGTTGTTTTAACTAGTAATGATGATGACATAGGAACATGAAGGAGAGAAAGGATGACATACTTGATACCATATGCAGACTGCAGTTACCGGAATGAAAATGGCGAAAACTTGCCATGCCACCTGAGACATCACTGCAATAGTTCCCAGAATTTGTATTACAGAGAAAGCACACCATCCTAATTTGGTTGCCATCTCCAAATCTAGAATACTTTGATCTGTAGAGACCTGAAAATGGAAAAGAAAATAGTTGTTATTAACCTTCCATTTCACTTAACTCTAATTAGTCCTTAGATACTTCTTCAAATAGTTTGGTGTATCTATATTTCTATCCTGAGACAGTTAAAGAAATGTGATTGTGCTAAAATAAAAAAACAAATAGAATTTCTATGAATGTTTACCCTGTTCAAGATTCTTCCAGTTGGTGTTGAATCAAAGAATGACATTGGAGCTCTAAGCACACTATGCAGCATGCTTGTGAAAAATGTCTGTGCTGTCCAAAGGCCGGTGTATGCGACCAACAAGGCTCGCACCAGAACACATAGCGCGCCAGAAACAGAAAGAACCATGTAAATAAGAAGTATGAAATTCATGTCAAATATAGGCTTAGCATCACTACTTGTAGGACAAACCCAAGCCATCCAATAGTTACTTGCAATCTGAAGTATTTGGAATGAAGATTGTGCTAAGATTATAACCGGAACCAATGCTCCTCCTTTCGCAGTTGTCAAATAAGTCCAGTACACTTCTTTTGATATGCTTCCTGTTTCTCTTTCTTCATCTTGAACCAATTTTCCTTCATTTCCTTTTCTCTCTGGTGGATTATCTTCCACTGTGTCATGCTGTTCTTTGTGCATGAGTTTCGCATTTAAGTTGGATTCTGCTTCAGCTATGGGATTTTGAGCTGTTCTGCTTGAGTTTTCGACAGTGAGAATCGACTCGAGAGCTTTACTATGAGCACCAACTAAGACTTCAAATCCTATGTTTTGCTTTAGAAGCTCTTCAAATTTTCCAGCTTGTGTAATTTTTCCATTTTGCATCACCTACATTGGATTGTGATCAGTTACTAATATATAAGATTAGTTTCCATCTTACAAAACAAAAATACTGAAAGAATATTCACACTGAATCTGAATTTACCAGGATGAGATCTGCTGCTGGAAGAAATTCAACTTGGTGTGTAACAAAAAGTATGGTTTTCTCTTTAAGAATCCCCATAAGACACTCCTGAAGCAGAAAAAATGTGGAACAAACAAAGTATTGAAGCAATTATTTCTACAAAGCATGAAAATTTACAAATTATGACAACAAAATCTTACTTTAAATAGGTGTGTTCCGGTATGTGCATCGACGGCGCTAAAAGGGTCATCAAGAAGATATATATCAGCATCTTGGTATACGGCTCGCGCTATCTGAATCCTCTGCTTTTGTCCACCACTCATGTTGATCCCTCTTTCCCCAATCTCAGTGAGATCACCACAAGAGAATAGCTCAAAGTCCTTCTTTAATGCACAAGCTTGGACAGTTTTCTCATACTTTTCAGGATCATACTCTTTTCCAAATGTGATATTGTCTCTAATATTCCCTGTAAGAATCCATGGAGACTGTGGAACATAAGCTTTGGTTCCACTGATCTTCACTTTCCCGGATTGCTTATATATCTCTCCCAAAATACCAGACAGCAGGCTTGATTTTCCAGAACCAACCGATCCACAAATCGCCACCTTCATTCCTCTTTTAACTTTCAACTCTATTTGATCAATAGATGGAGTTCTAGACTCTGGATCCCAGCTGAATCTCCCTTTATCAATGACTACATCAAATTCTGTTTTGTCCCTTGATACATTTTCAATGACATCATGCTGGATTTCTTCCTCCCTAAGGTACGAAGCGATCCTATCAACTGAAACTTTCCCTTGAGCCATGACATTGAGTAAATCAGGTAGGCTGAAAATAGGATCCTGTAACATTCTAAATGTGGCGAATGCGGATAAGACTCTTCCGGCCGTTAGCTCGATTCCCATTAGCATACAAGCCCAAAAGGTTATCACAGATATGAATGTAGGTGATCCCCAGAAGATAAAAGCAGAAAGTGCTGCTTGTTGTAATGATTTCAGTAACCAATTATACTCCACTTTCCTCAATGATTCTAGCCTTTGAAGAAATTCACTATCCCATGCTTGAAGCTTCAAAGTTTTCATGTTTCTCAGAACTTCTGAAGTTGCTTTCATTCTTTCATCTTTGGCTGCCATGATCTTTGCTTGGTATCTTTTCTGTATTTTGGTAAGAGGTATGTTCAGAGTCATCACTGCTAGAGTCGCAGCTAGCGCGGCCATGGAGCCTAATCCAAGATTTGTATGCAAAATGAGCACTGCTAAAGAAATTTGTATAGGAAGCATCCAAATCACATTGACATACCAAATGAAATCTGTGATTCTCTGCACATCAACACTCATATAGTTCATTATCTCGCCGCCTGTGTGACTTTGTCGCGATCTATTCGAAAGATGCAGACCCTTCTTATATATATGAGATATCAATGCAGATCTAAGGCGAAGGCCTAATTGCCTTGCACCGAAAATCCATTGCCTCTGAGTTATTGTCTCAACCATCTTAGCACACAAGAATGCTAGTGAAAGAAGATACCCTGTTTTCAACCCCTGCTTTTCCTTGTCCCCCAAGAAATCAACAAAGTCAGTGATCAAGTATGGACCAACATATGAAGCCGAAGCGCATATTATGGCGAAAAGCGCATTGATTGCTGCTTTCTTCCTGGTGAAGTGATAGATTGCCTTGTAAATAGAGGGGTTTGTAGTTCCATCTTTCTCCTTTACCTGCCTAAGGCTCTCGTCGAAGGCCGAGGTTAGAAACTCGGCCGAGTCCTTGATATCAACATTAGGAATGTCACTTTGCTCAAGAGGTTTCTTGTAACCTTCTTCAAACAATGGATTGAGCCAAGAGAAGTTGATGAGTTGCATCAAAGTAGCCTTTCCATATGGAGATTCCTTTGGAAATTCTGAAGTTTTACCAGGTTTTGAACTCAGAAGTGGTTCAGTTACCTCACTTTTTTGAACACACACAATGTCACTCTTCCCTCTAATTGAAACAATCAATAAGAATGTTGAAGTAACCAAACCAATGAAATCTGCATATTCTCTTAAACCAATTTGACCCTTTTGGCTAACACTGAATATTGTATGAAGTGATGTTCCAACAATGCACAAAATGAAACTACAAATCCACCAAGCTCTGAGAATCCAAGGAAAATAAGAACTTGTTCTTGATACCTTGAAAATTGCAATTAGACTCACACCCCATGATAGAACTTGAATTGTTTCTGATGCAATAGCCTTGAATTTTGAAGTGCATTGAGTCTCATGATTGAAAATGATAAGTGATAGAGTTGCTGCATGAAGAGCTACCATCAAAGTGGTGAGAACTATGCTGATTTTGTAAGCTAAACCATGGTTTGTTGTTATAGTTTGATGAATCATATCTGAGGGGATTTTGTTCTGCTTGTTGATGAAGTTCAAATTTTTCCTCAGAAGTTGGAATAACAATATCAGAAAGAATCCAAATTCCACAGGTAGAATTATATGCTCCAACAAGCATGGTGAATCTACTGGAATCCATGAAGACAAATTCAAACTTCTAATATCTGTCAAATGTTTAAAAAAGTTATGAAACAAAAGTTCATTTAAATTAGATAAAGCTTGCCACTTAGTACAATTATTTCTTAATTAGTATTTAATTTAATCCGTCGTTGAATTGATTTACTCCTTCAAATGTTTTTTGTTTTAGTATTACTAATGGGGTGATACTTTTTTACATTAACATGATATGTGATGTCACTGCTTGATTAAAAATGTTAAGACAAAAAAAACGTAAGAGACTAAATAAACTGTTCTAACCTCAATACATTACTCCTGTTTATAATTTCGAATACTAAATCAAATAGTAATAATATACTTTCGGTTCAAACTTAGGCATGTTAATATGTGATGCATGTACATTGAAATTTGATTTTGGTTAATTCATTGTTATTGAAATTATATATATATTCATAGTGATAGTTGATAGATACCACACCTTTCTTTTTGTCTTTTTATTTAGAGTACCACTTTCTTTCATCTTTTCTGCCATTCCTTATTTATTTATGTAATAATAAAGGTAGTAAAGTACTTAAATATTTTTTATTAAAAAATCTATGTTTTTATAAAATTTCAATTGGTTCAGACTAAAATAACATAATTTAAATAGAGTAAATAGACAAAACTACACTTAAAAGAATTTGACATAAACAAAAATGCATACTAAAATTCGTAAACATAAAAGTACACCTAAAAGATTGATTTCGAAGAACAAAAATATACTTCAGGTCTTATAAATTCACTAACAATACTATATTTTTGTCTATCAAAACCAAGTTTTCGAGTGTACTTTAAAATTTTTGTACTTTTATTCACACCAAATTTTTTTATGTGTATTTTTGTCTATTTATTCTTTAAAAATTAGTTTAATTACTCTGTTGGTCTCTATAATTTTGCGAAATTTTCAATTAGATCTTTATACTTTTTTTCTTTTTAATTGAGTCCTTGCACCAATTTTTTTTAGTTGGGTCCCTACACTTTTTTTTCTTTTATGTGGGTCCCTGCACCAATTTTTTTTGTTGAGTCCTTATAAAATTAAGCCGATTACTGCTAAGAGAGACCTAATTGAAAAAAAAATTATGCAGGGACCCAATTAAAAAATATATATATAGACCTAATTGAAAATTTCGCGAAAGTATAAGACCAACAGAGTAATTAAACTTTAAAAATTTAGTTAAAAATAAAAAAAAAATCCCTCAAATAGGTTAATTGAATCTTGACCCCACATTTACAAAAGCAATCATCCACCATAAAAGTGAACCCCACATTTTATTAGAAACTTATAAAAGCTCATCACAGAGAATAATTGCAGAGTTATTATGATATACATATACATGTACTTGACAAAAAAAATTTGAACTCAACTTGATCCCTTCTTGATTTGGCATTAAGGTACACAAACAGAATATTCTCTCTACACACACCATATGGTGCCATCAAACATTGGGAACTTCAATAATAGGCAGAGCCACATTTGATTTTATAATTTATATGCATCTTAATGATTTATTCATCAATCACACGGTTTGTGAAATGATTTTTGTGCCAAATTTTTCCTTCTCTCCTTCATGAAAAAACCTATTCTAACAGAGTTTTATTATATTTTGTGCTAATATAAATATATATCTTAATCATGGGATCTGACCAGGAAAAATTGTAGTAATATTAACTAAATTTGTTAATTGGACCACTATTTATATATTTTTTTTAAAAATGACAATTAATTAAAAAATAAAGAAATGTTATTGTATTATTGAATAATGTTTGATGTAAAATTAAACCCAAACTAAAACTATATGAGTAGATGTAGATTTGATGTGTGTCTAGCTGTTTCTACCTTATTGTCCCTTGAGTGGGTTACATCATGAATAAAAAAAATACTTTGAATTTTTAACATGATAATGATTACCTCAAAGGAGTTTATGAAGCTTCTCTTAATTAAGGAGTTAATTGACATACATTGAAACCCTCAATAAATTTTGTATTATAATTAGCAATTTAGCATCATTTGAGTAATAATATAAATAAAAGATTTTGATTAAATAATAGTGTGTAATCATTTTATATTGACATTACATACATCACAATTTAATCTTTAATTTTTATTTTATTCATGTAAGTCCCATTTAATTTCCAAGTTCCAACATAACTTTCACTAATTCTAACCCCATCATTTTAATTTAATTATTCATAAATACCAACTTAATTATTGGATCAATACTGAGATAGCTTTGGCCTCACGTCTTATATATATGTCCAAATGCAAATTAGATACAAAACAAATAAAACCGAAAAAAGTAGGGAAAAAGTTAAAATAAAATCTATGGCTGAAATAGCCATGGTTTTTGTTTTCTTTTGAATTTTTAAAGAAGCACCAAGTAATCAAGTACACAAAATTGATATATATCCATGGAAAACAAGGCAATAGCACACAAAATCTCAAATTATATAAATACAAAAAATTTACCAACAATAATAATCATATTTCTTTTTTTAGAAAAAAAAACAAATAATAATAAAATTGAGATCCATGAATCTATGCAATTGGACAAAATTTGAATTAATTATTATTCCTGGCAGATACAAACATGTGGCTTGTCCTGTATTTTCATGACCAATTGTTTTCAAAGACGTGGAACCTACTAAGAAAGCACTCTTAAAAATAACTAAACAAATTAATTATTTAATTCTAATTATTAAGTGTTTTACTTGGCTTTGTATACGTCAGAAAACAACAAAAAAAGGTTTAAATATTCTTTGTTAAAAATAATTATAGGATATATTTGTCTTTAAAAAACGGTTTAAAAGATAATCTTGAAGGAATGCCAAAGTTACTGAAGACAGTCTTTTTTTAGTCTTTTATTTTCCAATTCCCTTTTTTTTTTTTTTTAGTGTGTGTGGTTTCTTTTGATAGAGACTAATCTTAGGATTATGTAAGAAGAAAAAAAGGTACCACATATTATTAATAAGAAAATGATCACTAACTATAGACCATATATTTAAGACACAATGAAGAATATACATAAGTCCATTGGATATAAATTTTGTGGAACTGGATATTCCTTATATATATACGGTTGATGTAATTATATAAAATAAATAGTAAGAAAATATAAAAATAGACAAGAATAATTCTATTATCAAATTATATATATATAATTATATATAACTCTATATATATGTGCCCTTTCACTACAACGGAAAAGAAAATAGAGTTTAAATATATACTTAACAATAATAGTAGTATATAATCAAGTGGGTGTAACAATTATATATATAAAAAATGACCATGTTAAAAATTTAAATGAACTCTTTGATGATTATAAATGTCATATTAGTATCATTGATATTTAAAAAAATATATATCAAGAATAGACATCCTTTATTTAGAATACAAAAAAGCTTTTCAAAATGATAGCATTTTAGTTAAGAAATTAAAATGATGACTATGCTTTACATACTCATTTTCAGACATCTCTCAATATATGATCTGTAGATAATTTTTAAATGCGAAACAATTCTCATTGTTTGAACTATAGCTTGATTATTCCTTCTTCAAAATCTTGCCTTAAAGAAAGAATAATAATCATATGATTATATATCATTCATCATGGTCAATAAGGTGATAACATATTAATATATATAGTTCACGTTTAGAATAAGGTTTTTACCATAATGTAATTATTGCATATAAAGTTCAATCTACTTTCACATCAAAGGTGTAAAAAAAATATTTTATATATAGTTTGGTGAGTTAAGTTGAATTCTTTAATTTGACGACAAATTAAATAAAGGAAGGAAGAGAATGAAAATTAAGGAGTATGTAAATAAAACCCTAGATACTTTTCAAGCTCTCCTCTTCTCTCAGCAATTGAATAACAGAAAATCATGCACATGCAGGAAAGTTCATCAAGTTAAGCACTTTTAAAAGTTAAATAAAACTAATGCTAATTTATGATGATAATATATTACTTAACTCATATATACAGAGAAAACTAAAAATTCACATGCAGTTATTTTTATACGATATAGAGTTAATAAACGAGAATCATCATTAAATAATAATTTAGTCAAATTTATTAAATCATTCAACGACTCTCAATTATTAATTTACCGTACACAAAATGAGGCTTCCATTATAATTATTAGTCTCTTCTTTTCTTTGTATGTATTCATGTAATAATATTTAAGAATAATATTAGTAGGAGCTAATTAACAATTAATGACATATATATATTAGGAAAAGTCTAGGGGCTAGCAACTTTGTTAAATTCTGGCCAGCATGTAATCAGCAAAGAAAAGTGAGCCATTAGATGAAAGTTCACACCAATCTCACACCATTAAAACTATCATCGATGACTATTTGATGGCTACAAATCACAAAAGTGGCTGGTCCCTAGCATTCCTCTATATATTATATAATACTTACTTGTTGGACTAAGTATGTTGTAGAAGTAGTCCTCCTCCAAAGCCATGCTTGCTTCCGAACTTGAAGTCCAAATTGTTCTCTATTATTGCTTCTGTAGGAAAACAAAATAATGTTACATATATATATATGATTGGTCTAAGAAGATCTCTCTGTATTATATCTATATTATGTACACATACATGCAATAATAATACTATATATTATATATAGTAAGTACTAACTAATTTACCACACAAGGGAAGTGAAAGGTTGAAATGGACATAGCAAGAAGAATTGCTAATAATAATACACTTTGGATCAAGGCAAAAGAAGAGAACTATATATATATATATATATATATATATATATAGAGAGAGAGAGAGAGAGAGAGTTTGGTTGGACACTTGGACTGTTAGATGCTTGTCACGTGAAAACACATAATTGAATTTTGGCATTTTATGTATAGTAGTGTATGTATGATAAGAAATTTATTTTGTTTTATTTCATTTTTATTTTATTTATTGTGTGTTGTGTAGAGGACCGTGAATAGAGAAGCATTAAGAAAACATAAGATCTGATGGGCCCTTAACCTGATTTCTGAGATTGCATAAATTTATCATTAAATTCAACACTTCTCTAACGTACTTAAACATTATAGAAGAGTTCATGATGATCTAGTGTTTTAGAATATGAAAATAAAATTGTATATATATCACTTTATGCTTGATTTGATGACTTTAAAACCACGACGACGATAATGATATGTTCATATTAATATATGGTGTCATTTCATAGTGCATGCTACCAATTATAACACTAACATATCTCAATTATTAATTAATATGGTGCCTTTTCTGATGTGCTTCCATAGTTTCAAGTTGATCCAACTTCTTGCTTCTAATTAATTAGCTTAGTATTTATAATAAGATCTTTGTAATACTAAATGATGATTAAATATCAACTAATAATACCATAGTACACTATATATAACTAAATGTATATGATTATTGAAATTAAATTAAATTAAATTGTATTATGTAACATATACTAACTAATTAATATGTAAAAGAAAAGAGTGTTGCGCCAATTTCGAAAACAAAAAGCGCAGCCAATATAATAATAATAATAATAATAATAATAATAATAATAATAATAATAATAGTGTACTTAAGTACTTAGAGAGTGTTCGATTAATGGGTGTGTCCATCGAATACTTATACGGTGATATATGTCTACCGTTTGATTGTGGAAACATAATTTTTTAAAGGATACGATGACGAACTATCAAAAAGGTGCAGTGGCAAACTATTATTCGATGACGAACTATAAAAGATAACGAAAAATATTTAGGTAGCGTTTGTTTTGAGGTATTGAGACAGAGACTCAGACTCAGTATTGTGTTTGTTAGTTCAGAGACTGGTACTAAAATTTCTGTTTCTGTCTCTAAAATTTCAGTATTTTAGTACCTTCAAAAAGTAGGGACACAGGGGACTGAAATTTTTAGAGATAGAGACTGAAACTTTAATAACATTTTATACCTAAAATATTTTCATTTCAATTTTATTTTTTGTGTAAATTAAATTAGAGTTTCATTCTTGTTTCAATTCATGTCTCCTATTTTGCACCAAACAGAATACTGAGATTTATTTCAATCCCTATCTCTCAGTCTCAATCTTTCCGTCTCTGTCTCTTCGTCAAACGCTACCTTAATTTCTTCATATAAATAGATAAATGTCTCACAAAGATGAAAAACAGCTCGATCGAAGCTAAATCATAAAAACAGAGAATAAAATAAAAAAGAGGACACCAAAAACACTTTAAGAAGGATCCACACAGAGGTACCACGTCAGTTGACACATTATTTGCCACATCAGTAATGTGCTGACACATGGCATTATTGGATTCGAGAAGAGTATTACATCAATGTGCTAACTCAGCCCTAAGTGACGTTAACGATTGTGGATCAAAGAGCGGGTCAAAAGATCTAGCATACAAAATGAATGGTCCAAATTTGAATATGAAAAAATGATGAAGAGAGAGATGGAGGCAATGAACATGGAGAGGTACATCCGACAGTGGCAGCGGTAGAATTTTGCTCATTTGACTCTAAACAACACGACTGATGGATGAAAACATCAGAAATAGACTCAAAATGCGATTGAAAGAATCACAACTATTGGAGGTGGACAAGGAGTTTTCTGGTGGCGTGTGGAGGCGCGTCTAGCGGTGGTGGATGATAGTTGTGTTTGACGCATTAGACTCGAAAATACATGATGGATATAATGGAAAAATTACTGAGATAAAAAAGCATCAAAACAGTGACAACAATAAAAGAAAAAGACATAGAAGAAAAGTGTGAAAAAAAAATTAGGTAGTTTCTTATTATTGGGAGAAAAAAAACCTATATTTTTTTAAGGAGAAAATAATGAGTCTTATAATATGTTAGAAAAGTAACAGAGAGTAATACATGAATTAAATATATATATAAATCCAAACAAATACAATACATGAATCCTGCTCATACATGATTGTACCAAAGGAATCAAAATCTTTCTTCAATCAAATCAATTTATTTTTCCAACAATATCACAATATTATTTTTGGAAAACACACATTGGGGACGTAATAAAAAGAATTATTATTTAACAAAAATGTTACCTTCATTATGCGTCAGTGTCACACCATCATCTATCTCAAGAAAAATCTTGTACGAGAGATTGGTTCCGAATCAGCATTGTAACATAAATTTGTGAGTATAAGATTTGATCATTCAAATCCAGAATTTCTTTTTTCTCTTTCGTGGATAACATGAATGAAGAAGGAGGAAGATATATGAACAGATCTGAAGAATAATGCCATAACACAAAGGTAATAAGGTTGATGATTTGAGTGGCCATCATCATACCCAGAAAGGGAAAACGAAAACAACATAGAAAATAATATTGTTGTAACATTTTTCATTTTTTTTTCTCTCAACTGAATACCCAATTTAGTCGGATATATATATCTATATTTATACATTTATATCATATATATCTATATTTGTATAATAATATAATAAAAATATGAATTTGGTGTATATTTTGTTTTTTACCTTAAAATACCATCCATCTATAATATATCATTCATAAAGAAGTATATATTTGCTATTTCTAACACTCAAAATAAAGACTTCATAATTAAAATATAAATAACTACTTAAAATCCTCATTAACTTTTTGTAATCATTATACAGGTGGAGTTCATATTAATACACTAGTCGATTTAATTGTGTTATTGAATAATTAAATGCTGATAATAATTTTAATTTATTTGAAAAATTAAATATGAATATTAAATTATTAATAATAATATTTCCAATGTATCCCTTTCTGAAAAGTGAAAAGAGAAATCTGAAATGATAATTATGTGAGGAATCTAAAAGAAACTATGAGTTAAAAAAAAACGAGAAATAGGTAATAAAAAAAAACACAAATTTTGATTTAATTGTAAAGTTGATTTTGGAGGTATAGACTTTATTTTAGTTCATATAGTTCTCATTTTTTAAACTTAATTTAAACTTATTGGTTAAACATAATTAATTTGAGTGTATAGGTTCAATTATCTCAGTTTGAGAGTCACTAATTTGTGGATCTGATTTGAATAATCCACTACTTGATTAGTGAATTTGGTCTGAAGTTGCTGATTTTTGAGTTTGGTTTAACACATGTTATTAATGAATTATGATTTTAACTAATTGAAATTGATAGTAGTAATTGATTTGGTTATGATAAAAATTTTATTATTTTTGTGATAGAGACTCAATGTAAGTTTTATTATATTTAAAAGTTTAAATAAGATAGATGATTATGTTAATCTTCATTCTCTTCACTGCATAGTATAAGATAAAACGCAAAACAGCTCCTGCATATTTTATTTATTGCACTTTGTATAAAAATTGGTAAATTTCTTAAGTACCATTAATTCAACTACCTTCTTGTTCAAGAAAACCATCATATATATATCAATATTCAATAGTTCTTTCAAAATGAAGAGGTCGATAATAAAATTCTAATTATTCTCGAATAAATATAATAAAACAGTTTACACATGATAACAATTTTAAATTCAGTAGTAGTTAGATCTTTGTTTTTTAATTTAACTAATTTTTTTTACTTTATAATTATATATGTACACAAAAATTAATTATTAAATATTTAAATTAACTACAGTGTCAAATATATTTTTGAATAAAAATATATATTGAACGTATAAAATAACATATGTATTAATTATATACATACATAATTATTAATTATTAATTTAATGGTTAATTTTCAGTATATATATTATTATTTAAAAAATAATAATTAGTGATTTTGGTATTATTTTAGGAATGTACATAATTCTATATGATAATGGTATATTGTTATGACGATGTTATTTGTATATTTAAATCAGTCATTAAAATTAATTATTAATATAAAATATATGTTAAAATATAAATATATATTAAAAATAAATTAAATTATATATATATTTATATATAATATATTAGTGATTAATTTTAATGTACAAATAATATTTTTGATATATATTGTTGATCTATTACTCCACGGTGCTTGCATGTCACAACATTGTCGTTGAAGATAAGAAAATTTAAATTCATAATTTTTTAAATATAAAAAATTTATGTCATTTGAATTATAACTAGTTGGGATGTGACAACATTGTCCTTATTTATTTGTTCCTTAGGCATCTTATAACCAATTAGGCCAAATCCTTAATAATGATGACTTGTCAAGTCTTATTCATTTCCAATCACATGCAACATTCTTTATAAAGTTAATACATGATTCATTGATTCTCTTCTAAAATCACACTTATGGCAATTTTTTTTTTTCTTTTTTGATTGAGCACTTATGGCAATTAATAATAATAGGCATGTATAGGGGTGACAAACGGGCGTAAACCCGCCGGACCGGCCCGCGTAACTCGCCAAAAAAGGCGGGCCGGGCTGGAAAATTGGGACCGCCAAAATACAAAAGCCCGCTTAACCCGCACCGCTTAAACCGCTGGTTTTGGCGGGCTTTGGCGGGACGGGGCAGACTTCCCCGCCGGGCTTAGTCTTTTTTTAGCAAGGGGTATTTTTATAATTTTTTTTACCAAAACCCAACTTCCCCAACCCAACTTACAAGAGAATGAAGATGAAAATTGGGTGTTTTAGATTATGTTTGTTTTGTTTTAGAGACAATATTGTTAATTATGTTTTGGATTATGTTTATTTTGCTTTGGAAACAATATTTATAATTACAAAGACTTTAATGTTTGTGAATACAAAAATTATAATTTGTTTATACTTTTAAAAATTATAATAGTTAAAAGTAAAAAACAAAAGAGATTTTTTTTATATCTTTATATATATTATTTAATAGTTAAAAGAAAGAAAAAAAAAAGGAGGATATTTGGCGGGCTTAGCCCGCCGGCCCGCCAGCCCGCCGTTAGGCGGGGCGGGCTAGGATTCTGGAACCGCCTCACTAGGCGGGGCGGGGCGGGCTTCTGGCGGGGCGGGGCGGGGCGGGGCGGGGCGGGCTTCCCCGCTTGCCACCCCTAGGCATGTATGCTCAATAATTGTAATAATGGTTCCGTATCAAAATTAAAAACTGCTGTGACCTTACAAACACATGCATAATTGATCATTCTTAGTTTTGTATCCGGTGAAATAAATAAAAAAAATTAATGTTAAGAAAGCCATATTCTATTAATAATAAAATGTTCAAATTAAATCACCCTAACTAATAAGTAAACACTCTTTGAGGGAAGAAGACAACAAAAAAGTACTATATATGTTTTTTTTTGGTGACTGAAATAAATTAAACAAAGAAAAACAAAAGAAACAAAACAAGGAACTGCTTAAATAGAGGGACAGTCCCGTTTAAGACTACTCTTAAACTCCTTCCAAGGTGAAAGAAGCTCCACATGCGAAAGTTGTAACTTCATCGCCATCTTTGCCATAGTATCTGCCACCGTGTTTGCATCTCTCATAATCAAACGAAAGTCAACACGCCAATTCCAATGCATGATATCTCTTATTTTGAGCACCAGTGGATCAATAAACCCAAAACCATCTTGAGTAACAAGATTAAATGCTTCCACACAATCCGTCTCACAAATAACATCTCGTTGACCCACATCCCAAGCTAAGAGATATCCTCTCCAAATAGCAAACAATTCTCCTTGAAGAATACTATTACTCTCAATCATTCCCAAACACCCCCTTTGCCAGCTCCCATTACAATCTCTAATAACACAAGCAAAACCAACACTATCACCCGAACCAAAATAACTAGCATCACAATTAATCTTAAAAGTACCAATGGATGGGGGATTCCAAAAACCATTTAGAGTAGAGGGAAGGGACATACGTTGTAATTCAAAAATATTTCTAAGCTCCTTTTCTGAAGTTAATGCCAGACAAATGACTTTTTCCGGAGGCCAAGTTTCATGGGGATTAAAGATGTCGTTATTCCTTGCTCGCCATATCCACCAAAGTCCCGAAAAGAACTTGAACGGGTGCTCTCTGCTATGATACAAGAACCAGTTCTTCAAATCCAAAGGATGACAAGGAATATCCAACCTTTGCCAGACAAGCTGAGCTTTTGGACAATTCCGAATACAATGTATAACCGATTCCTGGCTAGAAAGACATCTTGGACACCTATCCGATGACGACATCCCTCTTCTAAAGCGAAAACTTGCAGTAGGAAGAGCCTCCTTAAGACACAACCAAGCCAAAAACTTATGCTTTTCCGGAACAAGCTGACGCCAAAGCCAAAGCCAATTCTCCCTCTCCTCCCAACCAAACAGCTGCTTACACAACCACAAGTAACCATTGCGTGAGTCATAGACTTTGGCAGCAGACCCACTCCAATACCAACCCACTTCCGGACCTGCTTGTTCATCTGGATTGTAAGAGAGAATATTATCTTTCAGATTTTGAGATAAAGGAGAATAAAGAGTATCCAAATGCCACCTACCAACCGACCAAATATCCTGTATCCGGAGATTCGAATCAGAAATGTGGACATAATCCATCTCATTAGATAACCGTCCTTCTCTCCTCCAGCTAGAAAACCAAAAATTCTGGTTCAAATCTCCAATACACCAAGCAAACCCATCCTTCAACACTTTCCAAGCCTTGCAAAGACACCTCCAAATGGGAGAGTCCTTGTTCTTAGGATAACTAAAACAGTCATATAGAGATGATCGGTATTTGGCATCCAATAATTGGACCCATAGCTTGTTTGGCTGCTGGAAAAAAGTCCAAACTAGCTTCCCAAGAAGAGCAATATTTACACAATAAGGATCTCTAATCCCCAAACCTCCATATTTTTTTGGAGTAACCAGTACCTTCCAACTAACAAGATTCAATCCTCTTCCATCAACTTGTCCTTTCCAAAGAAATTTCCTCATCATAGACTCCAATTTACTAATGATTCCTTTGGGAAAAATAGAGACCTGCATCTGGTACGTGGGAATAGCAGCGGCAACAGAATTAACCAAGCAGAGTCTACCAGCCCGATTGAGTAAACTCCCTTTCCAGCTTGCTAGCCTACTCCGAATCTTATCCAGGACACCATTGAAAGCTGAACGAGTCACTCTAGAATGGCTAAGGGTAACTCCAAGATACTTGCCCAAATCCTGGACAAATCTGATAGAGGATACCCCAGTGAAAACCTCTTTCCTTGTTGCAGAGACATTCTTGGAGCAAAGCGCTTTAGACTTCTCCACATTAATCTTCATCCCAGATGCTTTGCAAAAAGTCTCTAAAACCAACATCACATTTTGCACTTGTCTCTTTGTAGCTTTACAGAATAGAAGCAAGTCATCCGCAAACATTAAATGGGATATTCTTGGTCCCCCTCTAGAAATAGCAACCGGCTCCCACAAGCCCAAATCAACCTGATGACTAATAAAGCATGCCAGTCGCTCCATACACAACACAAAAAGATAGGGTGACATAGGGTCTCCTTGTCTAAGACCTCGACTAGGAGTAAAGCCATTCAGACGACTCCCATTCCAAAGAATAGATAAGGAAGAAGCAGTGACACAATTCATAATCAAATTAAGTGTAGGAATAGGAAAACCAAAGCTCTTAAGGGTATGAGCTAAAAACCTCCAGTCAACTCTGTCATAAGCTTTCTCCAGATCAATCTTAAAGGCCAGTGTGCCTTTCTTTGATTTAGTCTTCTTCATAAAGTGGAGGACTTCTTGAGCAATAATGATGTTGTCAGGAGTTCCTCGTCCCGGAATAAATCCTCCTTGAAGCGGGCCAACAATCTCCGCAAGATGAGGACGAAGCCTATTAACAAGGACCTTCGTGATGATCTTGTAAACTACATTGCAGAGACTAATCGGCCTGAAATCTTTCATAGATACCGGTGATTCAACCTTTGGAATGAGAACCAGTAAAGTCTCCAACATTCTCGGATCAAGAGTAACACCGGAGAATGCCTGCTTAACCATCTTCCAAACATCAAGACCAATGATCTCCCAATATTCTTTGAAGAAGAAAGCTTGAAACCCATCCGGACCTGGAGCTTTAAAAGAGTTCATGTGAAAAACAGCTGTTTTGACTTCCTCCATAGTAACTGGTGCCGTAAGATTATTGCAAGCTTCCTCATTCAGAGAAGGAAGAGGCACATCACCAAGGCAACCCAAATCAACATCATCCAAATGACAGAATAAGCTTTTATAGAAAGACTCTGCTTCTTGACTCAGAACTTCTGGATCAGTTTCCCACACTCCATCCTTGAGAAAAAGGCCATGAATCTTATTATGCTTCCTTCGCGCAAGAGTTTGAATATGAAAGAATCTTGTATTCCTATCCCCGAACCTTACCCACTGCTCTCTGGACTTTTGGAACCATAGGAGCTCTTCTTGCACTAGAGTATTATTATAATCATCAAGCAACTGTTGCTCTTTCTGACGCAAATAAATACTATCCACCACTTCCAAACGCTTTTGTAAAGAATTAATCTGCTGCTCTAATTCACATTTCTTAACAAAAATGTTACCAAATACCTTCGAGTTAAACTCTAGTGAATTCTTCTGTACTTCTGAAAGCTTGCCATGAATTCCTCTATTACCAGACCACCATGACTGGTTCACAATATCTTTATACCCAGGATGAGTAGCCCAAGCAGCAACAAATCGGAAAGGTCGATTCCCTTTAGGCTGAGGACGACCTTTACAACGCACCAGAATAGGGCAATGATCAGACTGAAGCCTATTTAAAACTTCTGCATAAGCCTCTGGAAAGATAGATAACCAACTACTATTTATACAGACTCGATCAAGCTTTTTTGCCACGTCAACATAATTTTTCACCCTCCTGTACCAAGAAAACTGCCTCCCGATAGTCTTCAGATCAAACAAACCACTATCCCCTAATGAAGTAGCAAACATGTCTGCTCTTTGATGAGAAAATTGACAGCCCTTAGATTCATGAGAAAATTTGACTTCATTAAAATCACCAAGAACAATCCAAGGTCCTTGAAAAACCATGGATTGTGCAACAAGATAATCCCAAAGGAGAACCCTTTTATTAAATTGAGGACTGCCATAAATACCACTACACCTCCAAATTAAATTATCAAAGTGAACCTCAACAATAACACCCTGATCAAAAGCATCAATGAACTTACAACAAACACCCTTCATAGAGGATAGAAACCAAATACCTCCCTTATGCCCCTGTGCCTCTACTATACCAACAGAGTGATACCCCAACCTTTCCCAAAATAATTTTAAATGCTGAAAAGGGGAGTGAGTTTCAACCACAATAAAGAAAACAGGTCTAAATTTCCTAACAAGTTCCTTACAATGCACCCGGGCTAACTTATTAGAAGCACCCCTAATATTCCAAACAATCATATTTAAACTATCCATAAATAATAGGGACAGAATAAATAAGAACATAAACTCTAAACAGAATCACCAACCTCAATAGGTGGTTTGTCCTGCGGTACTGGCACACTCTGATCCTCAATAATTGCCACCTTTGGACCCCCTGACACTGCACTTGCCATGCTTCCATCTACTAAGGTTTCCTCCGTTGTGCCACCATTTTTATCAACTGGCGAGTTCTGCAAGGAGGAAGGCCGAGGACGCTTCCGTAGAGAAATTCCACGACGTGCAGGAGTTCTGCGCGATGGAGATGGCGCAATTTCATGTTTTTCTTGCTTCCCCATCCTAATGCCAGTTGATTTGCCTCCATCACCATGCAAATTGGGCCTTGGAACCCTTCTCGAACCAAACTTGTGCTGCTTTCCATCTTGGTCCTTCAAACCTGATGACTGGCCCATTGTAAATTTTTTCTTACGCAGCACTTGTTGCCAGCCCTCTCCATCATCCATGCATGCCTCATTAACAAGACCATCAGGCACGTGAGGAGCCAATGATTCCGTAACCACATCCTTCCCTTTAACAACTCCTAATTTCTCACCCAAATCACGAGCTTCTGATTCAGCTTCTTTTTGAATCTCATGATTGTTGTGTGGCACTAGTGTTGGGGCTTCATTATTTTTTCCATCACCAAAGGAATTTATGTTTCCTTCCAAGGACTCCTTCTCCATGCACAACGATTTATCATGCCCATACCGTGCACAAGTAGCACAAATCAACTGTAAACTCTCGTACTCCACTTCATAAGTCACACCCTCCACTATAATATGTTTGATTACAGGCAACTCAAGATTAATTTGAACACAAGCTCGGGCATATTTTCCTCTTTCTGCGAGCTTAGTAGCCAAATCTACTTTCACCGGAATCCCAATTGCAGAAGCAATTCGCAGCATTGCTTGTTCCTGGTAGCACCAAATTGGAAGTCCCGAGACTCGAATCCATACCAGCGTTGATCCAAAGGATTTTTCGCATGGCCTAAAATCCACATCCCATGGCTTTACTGCAACATAGTGACCGTCTATCAACCACGGGCCACCAAGAATGACTTTCTCACGATCCCCAGCAATATCAAATTTAACCAAAAAATATCCAAATCCCACATCCAACAAATCAAACCCTCCTTTGATGCGCCATACTATCCGGAGCTTATGCATGAGAGCCGTGTAGCCATAATACTTATCCAACACCTTGATCACGATGGCTTCCTTATAAGGTTCAGCTAGACAGCTCTTTGCCTCCTTGGTAAAACTGACACTTGGTGGACGAGAATCACCCTGCTTACCTGTCACCATTGCGATACCATCCCCAGATAAAGACCCTACTAATGCAAAGGCCTTAGACTTTTCTGCACCAATGACTTTATCTCTAAAAGAGACCTTGGATGGCTTTCCTAACCCCTCTCGAGAAGAACCCTCCTTAACACCGGATACACACCCACCCACGCTCTCCCCCTTATCTCTTCCGATGGCATGGCCATCTTCTTCACCGTGTTTCACCCTCAACCGCTCGCCCCCGCTTTCTCCTTCTCTCATTCTCTTTGAGTACGGAGTACGTACTCTTTCTCTGCTAGGTTTTTTTTGTAGTACTATATATGTTTGATATTTATTTTGGTACCATGATAAATTTATATGTATCAATATATTAAAAATATAAACAAATAATAACATGACGTATAAAATTTATTTTCTTCGTTAGTATTTATTTTCTTAAATATATATTATATTAATATTCTTATTAAAATACTGTTATAATATAATAAAAATAAAAATATTTTTTATTTAATTTTTAAAAGATTTAAATATTTTTTTATGTTAGACAAAAATGACCATTTATAATTTTAAAATTTAAATAATTTAAAAAATAAAAATACATTTAATTATTTATCCATACTAAAAGATATTATTTCAATGTTATTGACAATTCTTTAGGTTTTTTTCAACAGACTCCTTTCTTTATTCTCTTCCTTCACTTTTCTCCGGTAAAAAAGATAAAGAAATCTTCTTACTGTCACTGCAACATTTATCGCGTGTCTCACTCATCTGAAGAGAACGTCGTCGTATCAGAGAATGTCGCCGTCTTCCTCATTTCAGAGAGCGTCGCCATCATCAGTCTCTCTCTTTCGGTAACTCGCTCTCTGTGATTTCTGTGATTTTAATTATTATAACATTGTTGTAATTTCTATAATTAATGTAATTTGCTTTGATTTGTGTGATTTTATATTAGTGGTCGTTAATTTTGTCAATTCTTGCTTGTTTTAATTGAAGTCATAGTGCTTGCTTTAATTTTGAGATTAGAGAATAATTTATTACTACGATATGGATGGGTATGTCTAAAATGAGTACAATAATTATGTATTTATTGAATGTGTCACATTTATATAGATCATTAGATTTTATTAGATGAAAATTAAAAGCCAATATAAAAAAAGAGTATTGATGGACTCTAATAAATACAAAATATCCTAGTACATAATAAATACTTTAAGTGATAATATTTTATGACAACAGAATCTTTTATTTTTAAATAATTAAATATAACATATATAAATATAAAAAGTATGAATATTTTTTATGTATTAAGATTAATTATTATGCAAATTTTTTTTATAATATTAAAAAATTATATTAATATAATATTTTAAACTGTAACATAAAAATATAAAATAATTAAAATTTTATTTTATATTACTTAACAAATAATTAGATTATTATATTCAAAATTTATTAACTAACTATTTTTATTAAAAATATTATCATATAATATAATTTGTTATCAAAATATTTTTAAATATAATTTATTTAAAATATTATCATATAATATAATTTGTTATCAAAATATTTTTAAATATAATTTATTTAAAATATTATATATAATACATAAAGATATTAACTTTTCACTTTTTAATTTTTTTAAAAAACAGAATAAATAATATAATTCTAAACAGAATATATATAAAAGGCTAGTTGAGTTAGAAAATAAAAAATTTAGCTAAAAAAAATATAAAATATTTGAAAATAATAAAAAATAAAAAATGATCTTATTATATATATAATTATAAATATTATATATATGAAACTATAAATTTAAAAAATATTTTTAAATTATTATCTACTTAATATTACCACAAAATAAATATGAATAAGAAAAACTAAAGAGAGAGTCATGAGGTGACATATATATTAAAGAGTCTAAAAAATAAAAATATATATACCAATCTTATATCAGTCACTATTACATACACACACACACACATATATATATATAGTTGATACATATTATTTATTCAATTTTTTTAAAAAAATTAAAAAAATATTTTTATGTATTATATATAATATTTTAAATAAATTATATTTTGACAAATATTTGATAAAAAATTATATTATATAATAATATTTAAAAAAAATAGTTAATTAATAAGTATTGAATATAATAATCTAATTATTTATCAAGTAATATAAAATAAAATTTAGTTATTTTATATTTTTATGTTGAAGTTTAAAATATTTTTTGTATAATAATTAATTTTAAAGAATAAAAAATAATTATATTTTTGTATTTATATGTTTTATATTTTTAATTACGTAAGTTTGATTAGTTTAGGTCTTATTAATATAAGTAAATATATAATGTGATAAGCATGTGTTTAGTATTATATTATTTATTCTGTTTTTTTTAAAGAAATTGAAAAAAATAAAAAAGTTAATATTTTCATGTATTATATATAATATTTTAAATAAATTATATTTTTTAAATATTTTAATAAAAAATTATATTATATAATAATATCTTTAACAAAAATAGTTAGTTAATAAATTTTGAATATAATAATCTAATTATTTGTCAAGTAATATAAAATAAAATTTTAATTATTTTATATTTTTATGTTACACTTTAAAATACTATTTTAATATAATTTTTTAATATTATAAAATTTTTTGCATAATAATTAATCTTAATGAATAAAAAATACTCATATATTTTGTATTTATATATTTTATATTTAATTATTTAAGAATAAAAGATTCTGTTGCCATTTAAAGTATTGTGTATTAAAGTATTATCATTTAAAGTATTTATTTATGTACTAGGATATTTATTAAAGTCCATCAATGCTTTTCTTTTATATTAACCATTGATTTTCATCTAATAAAATCTAATGGTCTATATAAATGTGACACATCTAATAAGCACATAATTGTTGTGCTTATTTTAGACATACCCTATATGGATAGTCTAATTATAATTTGACATTCTTCGTCCCAGCTAGGACTAGAAGTGAGTCAAGTTAGCTCGAGCTCGACTCGTTAATAGCTCGATAAGTTAAACTCGTGAGCTAGTAAGCCAAGCTTAAACTTGGAATTAAGCTCATAAATTAAATGAGTCGAGCTTGAATTTGAATAAGCTTAGCTCATTAGCTCGTGAACGGGTTTGATTATATATGTGTGTGTATTTAATCTATCCTTTTAATGTTATATATATGAAATAATAATATATAATTATGTATATTAATGATCTTAATTATTTAAAATTTATAATTTATTGATAGATAAACAATATATAAAATTGACCTTTTTAAATAATTTTAAAATATATAAGTTATAATTCATTGATATAGAATTATAGATTATGTTCCTATTATTTGATCAAGCTCATGAGCTTTTCGTGAGCCGAGCTTGAGTTTAAAAATAGACTCAATTATTAATAAGCTGAGCTGTGAGCCAAGCTCAATTTTTGTGAGTCGAATTTGAGTTTGGTCTAACTCGACTCAATTCGGCTCAGTTACAACCCTAATTCTAGTCTTGGAAGGAGTTTAATTTGCTCTTGCAGGCTCTGTCTTTCTAATTTTCTTCATTGCTCTGTTTTGTTTTTCGTTTCTTTTAATTTATTAAATGTTAGAATATATATAATTAGGATCAATTAAAATTATTTAGTATATTAAAATATTTATCATAGAATATTACATTTTTATTATTATAATTCTCTTAACACCTATAAATACCTTTCTATATTGTATCATTTCAAACAACTTAAATATACTCAATAATACATAAATTCTTTCTTCAATTTAGTCCCATGTTTTTAACATTAAACACACAAAAAAAGCATTTTATGCAGACAAATAACTCATCATTATTTACAAGAATTGTCATGTATGTAATTGTTTTTCTGGATTACAAAAAAAGAAAAATAGTACGATAGTGTAATAATAAATATTTTTTATGAGTGCTTCTTAGTATATTAAATTATATACTTTAACAAACAAAAAGACTAATTATTTATAGTTATATCTTAAGTTACTATACGAAGAACTATAAAAGTTAGTTTGATCATACTAATTCTTAGATTATCACATACTATCCAAAAAACAGCAATAAAGGCTTAGAATTTGGAAACAGGTCAAAATAAGAAAATACAGTATATATTGAACGTACATCAGTCATGACAACTTATATATCGAAATCTCCATTCATCTTAGCACACTTGAATCTTACACTATGATTTTCATTTGAGTTTAGAAGATGGTGCTTTGAATCTTAATCACAAACATTTCTCAGCCATGTTGCAAGCGACAGAGTAACAAAACAAATCAACATGCACAGTATAATGTCATTCAAGTTGGTTGTCTGAAATAATAAACAAACATAAGAAAACTAAAATGTTAAGCAGCTGACCATTATTTAGATATCCATAGCTGAAACTCAAATATAGTAAAAAAAGTAAGGCAGAACTAATCGTTAGACTCAATGATATATCAATAATTTAAATGTAACTCCATAACTAAACAAAATCATAACAATTTAGTCGCTACCGTTGGCCCAAAGACAAAGCATTAGTTACTTTGCAACACATTAACAACATAAATGGATAAATAAATAAACAAATAAATAAGGTGAAGCTAGCTTTAGATCAACTCAGGTGTGCCAAGCTTAGGTAAATTTCATCTCAAGGAAAGTCAAAGTATCACTTGTATATTTAACGAAAACAACACACTTTTTTCTTATCTGAGATTAAGAAAATGAAGTTAACTGGGAAAGAAAAAAATTAGAATATAATTATAATGATATTCAACTAAGTATGCTGTCCAGAGCCCCAATGTAAAGCATATAGTCCCTTACATGCCCCCTACTTGAACCCAATGCCTCTTTCACAACCTGAACACACTCACAAAGAAACAAAGTCACAAACACTTCGTGAGCAAAATGCAAAAAGATAAAAGTTGCCAATTTTACGGATAACCAACACCATAAAAAGGAGAATCAGAACCAAATTAATAAAAATTAGAAAGAAATGAAGGATGGGGTATTGATAAAATATGATTGTACTGATTGCTTTCTTCTTCTTTTTCTTACCTGTCTTGAAAAGATCTTTAATTTCATCATCCTCTTCACCTTCCTCTGCCTAGAAAATCAACATAAGTCAGGTGTCAAAAGCTTTATAGTAAAACACTCCAACAAATCCCATAATTGATTTCTTGAAGAAATTGTTCTAACTAGATCATAAATAGAGACCGAATAGCTTGAAATGAAAAGAAAGCTTAAGTTACATCCATCACATATTTTGGTTTACAACATGCTACTGGTACCAAGAAATGATCCTAATCAGAAGGATATCAAACACAGTGGATCTGCTATTCTGCTTACAGGAGAATCTAGCAGTAAAAAGAAAAATTTGGGAGAATTAATCACCAACCTGGGGAGCATAACCAGGAGAACGAGGTTCATCACTGCCAATAGTAACCACCAGCTTCCACCCCAGTGTCATCTATAAAGTTGTCATCATCCACGTTCCTAACACCCTCATGATCATCCTATATAATGGAAACGGAAAATTTAAACAGAATCACAACCCTAATTCCTAAATTTGCAAACAGACTAAAACAAATCAAACAGAGGTAACAAATAGAAAATAGAACAAAAATAGAACTAGAGCATCTTGAACAGAATCATAAACACATAAATTGAAATCAGAATCATAAGAACAAATTCTAAAATTTTTTAACCCTTATAAACAGAACTCAAAAAAATTCAAACAACCAAATAAACAGAACAAGAAAAAAAATAACTGAATGAAATCAGAAACAAATTTAGATGGAAAACCTAAACAAAAAAATAAGTAGAACAAAAAAATAATTGAACGAGTTCAATGAAGCAGATTCATACAATAAGAACATAAGAGGAACGAAAAAAGTGAAATCAATGAAGCAAATTCATACCCGAGGCTGAGGCTCCATTGTAACTCTGGAAGTGGAGGATGAAGGGGGAGACGGAGTACCACGGCATTGGCGACGACTCAAAGAGAGAAGAGAGATACTGAGAATGAACGACGGGGAGAAAGAGCCTAATAGCGACGCCGGGAGATGGGCGAGACTGGCAGCGAGTGCCAGATTGAACGGCGACGGTGACGGCAGAGACCAGAAAAAAGTGGAGTAGGTGGTGGTAGCTTTTTAGATGGATTGAAAAGTGCATTGAGGAATTAGGATTTTATTAGATAAACTTTAAAAATATTTGTGGTAAATATAAAAAAATAATAATTATTATTAAATCCTGATATGGGGTATACTTGTAAATTATTTGTTGTGCATATTAAAAAGGAAAAGTATGAGGAACTAATGGAATATTTGTACAATGGAGATTTCAGGAGTATTAGAGATATAACTATTAGTGTTACATTTTTCTATTAGCTAAAACTTTTGGGATGAGTGATATCATGACATGGTATTAGAGCGCTAGATTCAAAAGGCCAAGAGTTCGATTTGTGGTGAATTCCAAAATCAGTTTAAGCTTTTGGGAAGATGTTTATTATCCTAGTTCAAAAGATTTGAGTTTACTAAAGACACATCTTTACTATAAATGTAGAGTCAGCCTATTCGTTTTTTCAAACGTGGAGTTAGGGGTGTTCGCGGTGCGATTTGGTTCGGTTTTTGAGTAAAAAGTCATCCGATCCGATCGTCTAATTAAACTGCGGTTCAGTTTGGTTCGATTTTTTTATCAAAACCATCCGAACCAAACCAAACCAATTAAAATTGGTTTGATTTGGTTTGGTTTATTCGGTTTTTTCAATCAATTAAAAAAAATACTACTATACTACTTCACAAAGTCGTAACATGATATATTTAGAATCATTTATTTTTTTGGAAGGAAGAAATCACTTTTAGACGAATTACCAAACATAATCAGTATACATCAAAATCAATTCTACAAAAGTTATAATGCAAACAAAGCTTTCCTCTATAATAGGGCCTATTCTAAAAGTACCCATGACCTCTTCTTTAGACACCAATGTAAGAAGTGGAATGAGTGCAAAAGGAATTTGAATTGACTGAACCACATTGAGCCATTCATTCATAGTATCCAATGAACTCTTTGATGTATTAAAAACTATAGCAGCTATCATTGTTGGAACAATAGCACCACTTCTAGTAATCAATGACCTCAACCATTTCTTTATATTTAGCTTCAAAAACCCTTCAGTTATGAATTGTCCTGCATATGTTCCTGTAATTGTGCTACTTTGTCCTGCTGCTAACAAACCAATTCTTCGTATATATAGAATTGGAAACAAAAGTAATAAATCATACTAAATCAGTTCAAAATTAATTTTTTATTTTTTCAAAATAACTAATAATAATAATAAACCAGAAGCAGTTGCAGATCAAGTTTTTGGATATTATCAGATAACAACAAACAAAACAACAATTTCAGTATGAACAGCAAACAGAACAGCAATTTCAGTAATTCAGTATGAACAACCCAGAAGCAGTTTTAGTAATTCAGTATGAACAGCAATTTCAGTATGAACAACCTAGCAAATGTACATATTGAAACTAAATCGGAGTAAAATACTGTTACAATAGAATATCAAATGACCAAACAAAAAAATCAATATGTCAACCAAAAAATGATATAAAATTTGATAAATACCCTCCAGATGCTGCTGCAGATACAAAAATAGGTTCCACAGGGCTGCACTTTATGTACAATACACTGCAAAACCACATGTATTAGAGAGAGCATAAAAGCAATTCACATACCAAGCGGTCAGATTTACATTCCCAGTCAAGAGACAATTTCTGTGCCACAATATGTGGTTGCATTTCTAGATACCGGAGTTGATGAATCATGTCCATATTATTTATTAAAATACTCTATGGCAAATGGGTACAATTAAAACTGAAATTATCAAGACTGCTCCATTTTCTCGAGTAATAATCTTGATATGTTTGTCTTCAAGCTTACCTAACAATTCCATCTAGAGAAGCACTAGCAATATTGTTCCCGGAAGCAGAGAAGCAACATCTGCTGATTGGACTAGTGTGCCTCAAGAACGCCTCCTAAAAACACCACAATCAGAACCTAGAACCCTAACAATCAGAAATAATACACATTCAAAAGCTAAAATCCCCAAATACAATAAAAAGCATAAACAAATACAACAATTAACAACAAATAAATGAACAATCAACAACAATCAGCAACAAATACATAATACATAGAATAGAAATTATTCAAATTAATACCTTACCTGGAGGCTCTATTTCTGGTGTTCGGCGCTGGGAGGGGCTGAAAGGGGCTGGTCCGGCACTGCTGGGTGGCTGGTTCGGTGCTGCTGAGAGGGGCTGCGTTCGACGGGTCGCGCTATTGGGAGGAGCTGAATGTCGTTGATGGGTTCGCCGGTTCGCGCTGCTGGGAGGGGTTAGGAGGCGCTGCTGGGAGGGGCTGCGAGGCGCTGGTTCGGCGGGACTGGGAGGGGCTGGTTCGGCTGGACTGGAAGAGGCTGTAAGGCGCTGGGAGGCAGGGCTGGGAGGCGGGGCTGAGAGGGGCTGGGAAGGGTTGGGGTAATGTGGCTTCTTCGAGAGAGTGGCTGCGCTAGGTTAGGGGTTAGGGACGTTAGGTTATCTGATGGGGGTGGGGTGGGATAATGGTCTAAATGTCTAATGGTTTTTAAGTTGACCGGTTCGGTTCGGTTCGATTAAGGTTTTCAGTATCAAAACCGAAAATCGAACCGAACCGCATAAAAAACAGCAAAATATGATTTTATCGGTTTTTTTGATTTTTGGTTTATTCGGTTTTCAATTTTTTCGGTTCGGTTAATCGGTTTTGTTCGGTCCGGATCGGTTTTGAACACCCCTATGTGGAGTCATAGAGTCCGTCTTTGTGGAGTGAGTCTATCCACGTTTAGAAATGTGGAGTAACTATGCAGTTTTAACCCTTTTACGCTTCCAAATTTTCTATATATATCCCCATATATCAGATTTTCAATATGCAAACTAAAATTTCTCAAATCTATCTAAAAGTTTGTTTTGGATTGAAAATTTTAAATCTAAAACATGAATTTTAATATTATATTCAAATTCTTTTGTTTTTTTATTATTATTATGTATAGCCATGTGTAATCCAAAAGTCCTTCCTTGTGATGAGAAGGACAAAAACACATTAACAATGTTCAAATATGGAGTTATTGATTCCTCCGGAGTACTTTTTCTATGGTCCATTGAAAAAAAAATATTATTGCCAATAGAGAGGAGTCTATTGTGACAACCCTACTGGCAAAGTCACGGGGCTCAGTCTTACTTGTCCTCTATCAAATTTATCCTGTTTATGGTAATGATGTTAACAAACTGCATTGCCTAACAGGTGAGCTCAACATCTCTTCTTTGTTTGAGCTTCAATTTCTAAGTTTTTTGGAGTTGGGCAACAATGACTTTAGCATCATCTATTATCATAGTCAGGGTAGAAACTCTTCCAACAACCTCCACCGCCTTGATTTGTCAGATAATGGCAATCTTAAAGCTGATCATATGCTTCATTGGATTTCTAATCTTTCCTCTCTGTAGTATCTGGACCTCACTGGCATTAATCTTCAAGAGGAAACTAATTGGCTTCAGTTAGTTACATTGCTTCCTTCTCTTTCAGAGTTATATTTGGAGTATTGCGGACTTCGAAAAATTTATCCATCCCTGCAATATGCCAATTTTACTGCACTTGACGTCCTTGATCTTTCCAACAATGATTTTGTTCCAGCTAAGTTACCAAACTGGATTTTCAATTTCAGTTATGGTATATCAGCTATTTTCCTCTCAAAAAATTCATTGCAAGGCCAACTTCCTCAAACATTTCCACACTTTCAAAGACTTGATTCCTTGTTTTTGGATGACAACAATCTTAATGGATCCATTCTAAAATGGGTGGGTCAACTTGAGAAACTAAAAAACCTGTATCTTCCTAGAAATTCATTTTCAGGTTCTTTTCCTACAGGTTTAAAAAATTTGTCATCTTTTACTTGTTTATCACTTGAATCAAGTTCTTTTACTGGAAATATTTTTGAAAAATTTTCACCCCTTTTTCTACCTAGAATATTTAGGTTTTGGCTCACAAACATTATTGTTCAACTTTGATCCTCAATGGATTCCTCCTTTTCAACTCCAAACTTTGATCTTAGATGCTGTGAGGCTGAAACTTCCTTCATTTATATATAGATAGGACTCGCTGCCACTTTTAAACATTTTGAACTCAAGAATCCTACTAGAACCAAGTGAAAAGTTTTGGAAATTTATTTCTAATCAATTTGAATATCTTGTTTTGCAAAATAGTTCAACCAATGACAGTATTTCGAATGTGTTATTTCATTCTAAAGTATTCATAATAAGTAGCAATAATTTCAGAGGTAATGTGTCTCGAATATCCCCAAATGTCAATCTTTTGGATTTATCCTACAACTCTTTGTCTGGATCTATTTCTCATTTCTTATGTTGCAAGACAAAAGAAAAAAATAATTTGAAATATTTGGATCTCTCTCATAATCTATTATAAGTAGAGATTCCAAATTGTTGGATTCATTGGAAATCAACGGAATATATTAACTTAGAAGGCAATAATTTTAGAGGCCAAATTCCCTACTCAATAAGTATTTTGTCCAACCTAATTTCATGTAGTCTATTCAATAATAGAGTATTTGGAGTAGTGTCTGTTTCATTAAAAATTTGTGAAAAGATTCGAATTCTTAATTTATGTGAAAATAAGTTTTTAGGAGCTATATTAAATTGGGTAGGACAAAATATAATTGCGCTCCAATTACGATCCAACCTATTTAGTGGTAATATCCCCATTACAATATGCAAGCTTGATTTTCTCAAGATATTGGATCTTTCAAATAAAAAATTATCAGGGCCAACTCCAAGTTGTTGTGGAGTCAGTCTATTCGCTTCTAGAAATGTGGAGTCCGTCTTTGTGGAGTCAGTCTATCCGCGCTTAGAAATGTGGGGTAACTCTGCAGTTTTAGCAGTTTTACGCATCCAAATTTGCTATATATATCACCATATTTCAGATGTCCAATATGCAAATTAAAATTTCTCAAATTTATCCTATTTATGGTAATGATGTTAACAAACTGCATTGCCTAACAGGTGAGCTCAACATCTCTTCTTTGTTTGAGCTTCAATTTCTAAGTTTTTTGGAGTTGAACAACAATGACTTCAGCATCATTCATTATCATGGTCAGGGTGAAAACTCTTCTAACAACCTCCACCACCTTGATTTGTCAGATAATGGCAATCTTAAAGGTGATCATATGCTTCATTGGATTTCTAATCTTTCCTTTTTGCAGTATCAGGACCTCACTGTCATTAATCTTCAAGATGAAACTAATTGGCTTCAGTTTGTTAGATTGCTTCCTTCTATTTCAGAGTTATATTTGGAATATTGTGGACTTCGGGACATTTATCCATCCCTGCAATACGCCAATTTTACTACACTTAACGTCCTTGATCTTTCCAGCAATGATTTTGTTCGAGCTAAGTTACCAAACTGGATTTTCAATTTCAGTTCTGGTATATCAGCTATTTTCCTCTCAAAAAATTCATTGCAAGAAAACTTCCTCAAATATTTCCACACTTTCAAAGCCTTGATTCCTTATTTTTGGATAACAATGTTCTCAATGGATCCATTCCAAATTGGATGGGTCAACTTGAGAAACTAAAAAACCTGTATCTTCCTAGAAATTCGTTTTCAGGTCATTTTCCTACATGTTTAAAACTTTGTCATCTTTGACTTGTTTATCACTTGAATCAAATTCTTTTACTGAAAATATTTCTGAAAATTTTTTTCACTCCTTTTCAAACCTAGAATATTTAGCTTTTGGCTCACAATTATTGTTGTTCGACTTTGATCCTCAATGGATTCCTTCTTTTTCAACTCCAAACTTTGATCTTGGACGCTGTGAGACCCAAACTTCCTTCATGGATATATAGACAGTACTCGATGACACTTTTAAACATTTTGAACTCAAGAATCCCATTAGAACCAAGTGAAAAGTTCTGGAAATTTATTTCTGATCAAGTTGAGTATCTTCTTTTGCAAAATAGTTCAATCAATGGCAGTATTTCGAATGTGTTATTTCATTCTAAAGTATTCATGCTAAGTAGCAATAATTTCAGAGGTAATGTGCCTCGAATATCCCCAAATGTCACTCTTTTGGATTTATCGAATAACTCTTTGTCTGGATCCATTTCTCATTTCTTATGTTGCAAGACTAAAGAAAAAATAATTTGAAATATTTGGATCTCTCTCATAATCTATTATCAGGAGAAATTCCAAATTGTTGGATTCATTGGAAATAATTGGAATATATTAACTTGGAAGGCCATAATTTTAGAGGCCAAATTCCTTACTCAATAAGTATTTTGTCTAACCTAGTTTCATTTAGTCTATTCAATAATAGATTATATATCTAGAGAAGTGCCTGTTTCATTAAAAATTTGTGAAAAGCTTCCAATTCTTAATTTAGGTGAAAATAAGTTTTCAGGAGCTATATCAAGTTGGGTGGGACAAAATATAATTGCGCTCCAATTACGATCCAACCTATTTAGTGGTAATATCCCTACTACAATGTGTAAGCTTGATTTTCTCAAGATATTGGATCTTTCAAATAACAAATTATCAGGGCCAATTCCAAGTTGTTGTGGAGTCAGTCTATTCGCTTCTAGAAATGAGGAGTCAGTCTTTGTGGAGTCAGTCTATCCACGTTTAGAAATGTGGAGTAACTATGCAGTTTTAGCACTTTTACGCTTCCAAATTTGCTCTATATATCCCATTTGTCAGATTTTGAATATGGAAACTAAAATTTCTCAAAACTATCTGAAAGTTTTTGAATTGAATTTTAAATCTAAGAATTTTCAATACTACATTCAAATTCTTTTATTTTTTTATTCTTATTATGTAGAGCCATGTGTAATCCAAAAGTCCTTCCTTGTGATGAGAAGGACAAAAACACAATAATCATGTTCAAACATGGAGTTATTGATCTCTCCGGAGTACTTTTTTATGGTCCATTGGAAAAAAAGATTGTTGCCAATGGAGAGGAGTCCATTGTGACAACACTACTGGCAAAGTCACCGGACTCAGTCTTACTTGTCCTCAAATTTATCCTATTTATGGTAATGATGTTAACAAACTGCATTGCCTAACAGGTGAGCTCAACATCTCTTCTTTGATTGAGCTTCAATTTCTATGTTTTTTGGAGTTGGGCAGCAATGACTTCAGCATCATCCATTATCATGGTCAGGGTGGAAACTCTTCCAACAACCTCCACCACCTTGATTTGTCATATAATGGCAATCTTAAAGCTGATCATATGCTTCATTGGATTTCTAATCTTTCCTCTCCGTAGTATCTGGACCTCACTGGCATTAATCTTCAAGAGGAAACTAATTGGCTTCAGTTAGATACATTGCTTCCTTCTCTTTCAGAGTTATATTTGGAGTATTGCGGACTTTGGGACATTTATCCATCCCTGCAATATGCCAATTTTAATGCACTTGACGTCCTTGATCTTTCTAACAATGATTTTGTTCCAGCTAAGTTACCAAACTGGATTTTCAATTTCAGTTCTAGTATATCAGCTATTTTCCTCTCCAAAAATTCATTGCAAGGCAAACTTCCTCAAATATTTCCACACCTTCAAAGCCTTGATTCCTTGTTTTTGGATGACAATGATCTCAATGGATCCATTCTAAATCGGGTGGGTCAACTTGAGAAACTAAAAAACCTGTATCTTCCTAAAACTTTATTTTCAGGTCATTTTTCTACCGGTTTAAAAAATTTGTCATCTTTGACTTGTTTATCACTTGAATCAAGTTCTTTTACTGGAAATATTTCTGTAAAATTTTTCACCCCTTTTCTACCTAGAATATTTAGGTTTTGGCTCACAATCATTATTGTTCAACTTTGATCCTCAATGGATTCCGCCTTTTCAACTCCAAACTTTGATCTTGGATGCTGTGAGGCCCAAACTTCCTTCATGGTTATATAGACAGGACCCGCTGCCACTTTTAAACATTTTGAACTCAAGAATCCTACTAGAACCAAGTGAAAAATTATGAAAATTTATTTCTGATCAATTTGAATATCTTGTTTTGCAAAATAGTTCAATCAATGGCAGTATTTTGAATGTGTTATTTCATTCTAAAGTATTCATGATAAGTAGCAATAATTTTAGAGGTAATGTGCCTCGAATATCCCCAAATGTCACTCTTTTGGATTTATCCTACAACTCTTTGTCTGGATCTATTTCTCATTTCTTATATCGCAAAATAAAAGAAAAAAATAATTTGAAATATTTGGATCTCTCCCATAATCTATTATAAGTAGAGATTCCAAATTGTTGGATTCATTGGAAATCATCAGAATATATTAACTTAGAAGGCAATAATTTTAGAGGCCAAATTCCCTACTCAAAAAGTATTTTGTCCAACCTAGTTTCATTTAGTCTATTCAATAATAGATTATCTGGAGTAGTGTCTATTTCATTAAAAATTTGTGAAAAGTTTCGAATTCTTAATTTAGGCGAAAATAAGTTTTTAGGAGCTATATCAAATTGGGTAGGACAAAATATAATTGCGCTCCAATTACGATCCAACCTATTTAGTGGTAATATCCCCACTACAATATGCAAGCTTGATTTTCTCAAGATATTGGATCTTTCAAATAAAAAATTATCTGCGCCAATTCCAAGTTATTGTGGAGTCAGTCTATTCGCTTCTAGAAATGTGGAGTCAGTCTTTGTGGAGTCAGACTATCCGCGTTTAGAAATGTGGAGTAACTATGCAGTTTTAGCACTTTTAAGCTTCCAAATTTGATATATATATATATATATCCCCATATGTCAGATTTTCAATATGCAAACTAAAATTTCTCAAATTTATCCTATTTATGGTAATGATGTTAACAAACTGCATTGCCTAACAGGTGAGCTCAACATCGCTTCTTTGTTTGAGCATCAATTTCTAAGTCTTTTGGAGTTGGGCAACAATGATTTCAGCATCATCCATTAGCATGGTCAGGGAAAAATTTCTTTCAACAACCTCCACCACCTTGATTTGTCAGATAATGACAATCTTAAAGTTGATCATATGTTTCATTGGATTTTTAATATTTCCTTTCTGCAGTATCAGGACCTCACTGGCATTAATCTTCAAGATGAAACTAATTGACTTCAGTTAGTTAGATTGCTTCCTTCTATTTCACAGTTACATTTGGAGTATTGCGGACTTCGAGACATTTATCCATCCCTACAATACGCCAATTTTACTGCACTTAACGTCCTTGATCTTTCCAACAATGATTTTGTTCAAGCTAAGTTACCAAACTGGATTTTCAATTTCAGTTCTGGTATATCAGCTATTTTCCTCTCAAAAAATTCATTGCAAGGCAACTTCCTCAAACATTTCCACACTTTCAAAGCCTTGATTCCTTATTTTTGAATGACAACGATCTCAATGGATCCATTCCAAATTGGATGGGTCAAGTTGAGAAACTAAAAAATCTATATCTTCCTAGAAATTCGTTTTCAGGTCCTTTTTCTACAGGTTTAAAACTTTGTCATCTTTGACTTGTTTATCACTTGAATCAAATTCTTTTACTGGAAATATTTCTGAAAATTTTTTTCACTCCTTTTCAAACCTAGAATATTTAGCTTTTGGCTCACAATTATTGTTGTTCGACTTTGATCCTCAATGGATTCCTCCTTTTTCAACTCCAAACTTTGATCTTGGACGCTGTGAGACCCAAACTTCCTTCATGGATATATAGACAGGACTCGTTGCCACTTTTAAATATTTTAAACTCAAGAATCCCATTAGAACAAAGTGAAAAGTTCTGGAAATTTATTTCTGATCAAGTTGAGTATCTTGTTTTGCAAAATAGTTCCATCCATGGCAGTATTTCGAATGTGTTATTTCATTCTAAAGTATTCGTGCTAAGTAGCAATAATTTCAGAAGTAATGTGCCTCGAATATCCCCAAATGTCACTCTTTTGGATTTATCGTATAACTCTTTGTCTGGATCTATTTCTCATTTCTTAGGTCGCAAGACAAAAGAAAAAAATAATTTGAAATATTTGGATCTCTCTCATAATCTATTATCAGGAGAGATTCCAAATTGTTGGATTCATTGGAAATCATTGGAATATATTAACTTGGAAGGCCATAATTTTAGAGGCCAAATTCCCTACTCAATAAGTATTTTGTCTAACCAAGTTTCATTTAGTTTATTCAATAATAGATTATATATCTAGAGAAGTTCCTGTTTCATTAAAAATTTGTGAAAAGCTTCGAATTCTTAATTTAGGTGAAAATAAGTTTTCAGGAGATATATCAAGTTGGGTGGGACAAAATATAATTGCGTTCCAATTACGATCCAACCTATTTAGTGGTAATATCTCCACTACGATGTGCAAGCTTGATTTTCTCAAGATATTGGATCTTTCAAATAACAAATTATCAGGGCCAATTCCAAGTTGTTGTGGAGTCAGTCTATTCGCTTTGAAAAATGTGGAGTCAGTCTTTGTGGAGTCAGTCTATCTGCATTTAGAAATGTGAGGAAACTATGCAGTTTTAGCACTTTTACGCTTCCAAATTTGCTCTATATATCCCCATATGTCAGATTTCCAATATGCAAACTAAAATTTCTCAAATCTATCTGAAAGTTTGTTTTGGATTGAAAATTTTAAATCTAAAACATGAATTTTTAATACTATATTCAAATCCTTTTGTTTTTTTATTATTATTATTATGTATAGCCATGTGTGTGATGAGAAGGACAAAAACACATTAATCATGATCAAACATGGAGTTATTGATCCCTCCAGAGTACTTTTTTATGGTCCATTAGAAAAAAAGATTGTTGCCAATCGAGAGGAGTCCATTGTGACAACACTACTGGCAAAGTCACGGGGCTCAGTCTTACTTGTCCTCAAATTTATCCTATTTATGGTAATGATGTTAACAAACTGCATTGCCTTACAGGTGAACTCAACATCTCTTCTTTGTTTGAGCTTCAATTTCTAAGTTTTTTTGGAGTTGGGCAACAATGACTTCAGCATCATCCATTATCATAGTCAGGGTGGAAACTCTTCCAACAACCTCCACCACCTTGATTTGTCAGATAATGGCAATCTTAAAGCTGATCATATGCTTCATTGGATTTCTAATCTTTCCTTTCTGCAGTATCAGGACCTCACTGGAATTAATCTTCAAGATGAAACTAATTGGCTTCAGTTAGTTAAATTGCTTCCTTCTATTTCAAAGTTATATTTAGAGTATTGCAGACTTCGAGACATTTATCCATCCCTGCAATACGCCAATTTTACTGCACTTAACGTCCTTGATCTTTCCAACAATGATTTTGTTCAAGCTAAGTTACCAAACTGGATTTTCAATTTCAGTTCTGGTATATCAGCTATTTTCCTCTCAAAAAATTCATTGCAAGGCAACTTTCTCAAACATTTTCACACTTTCAAAGCCTTGATTCCATATTTTTGGATGACAATGATCTCAATGGATCCATTCCAAATTGGATGGGTCAACTTGAGAAACTAAAAAATCTGTATCTTCCTAGAAATTCGTTTTCAGATCCTTTTCCTACAAGTTTTGAACTTTGTCATCTTTGACTTGTTTATCACTTGAATCAAATTCTTTTACTGGAAATATTTTTGAAAATTTTTTTCACTCCTTTTCAAACCAAGAATATTTAGCTTTAGGCTCACAATCATTATTGTTTGACTTTGATCCTCAATGAATTCCTCCTTCTCAACTCCAAACTTTGATCGTGGACGCTGTGAGGCCCAAACTTCCTTCATGAATATATGGACAGGACTCGCTGCCACTTTTAAACATTTTGAACTCAAGAATCCTACTAGAACCAAGTGAAAAGTTCTGAAAATTTATTTCTGATCAATTTGAATATCTTGTTTTGCAAAATAGTTCAATCAATGGTAGTTTTTCGAATGTGTTATTTCATTTTAAAGTATTCGTGCTAAGTAGCAATAATTTCAGAGGTAATGTGCCTCGAATATCCCCAAATGTCACTCTTTTGGATTTATCTTACAACTCTTTGTCTGGATCTATTTCTCATTTCTTATGTCACAAGACAAAAGAAAAAATAATTTGAAATATTTGGATCTCTCCCATAATCTATTATAAGTAGAGATTCCAAATTGTTGGACTCATTGGAAATCATCGGAATATATTAACTTGGAAGGCAATAAATTTAGAGGCCAAATTCCCTACTCAATAAGTATTTTATCTAACCTAGTTTCATTTAGTCTATTCAATAATAGATTATCTGGAGTAGTGTCTGTTTCATTAAAAATTTGTGAAAAGTTATGAATTCTTAATTTAGATGAAAATAAGTTTTTAGGAGCTATATCATATTGGGTAGGACAAAATATAATTGCGCTCCAATTACGATCCAACCTATTTAGTGGTAATATCCCCACTACAATATGCAAGCTTGATTTTATCAAGATATTGGATCTTTCAAATAAAAAATTATCAGGGCCAATTCCAAGTTGTTGTGGAGTCAGTCTATTCGTTTCTAGAAATGTGGAGTCAGTCTTTGTGAAGTCAGTCTATCTGCGTTTAGAAATGTGGAGTAACTCTACAGTTTAGCACTTTTACGCTTCCAAATTTGCTATATATATCCCCATATGTAAGATTTTCAATATGCAATCTAAAACTTCTCAAATTTATCGTATTCATGGTAATCATGTTAACAAACTGCATTGCCTAACAGGTGAGCTCAACATCTCTTCTTTGTTTGAGCTTCAATTTTTAAGTTTTTTGGAGTTGGGCAATAATGATTTCAGCATCATCCATTATCATGGTCAGGTTAAAAACTCTTCCAACAACCTCCACCACCTTGATTTGTCAGATAATGGCAATCTTAAAGCTGATCATATGCTTCATTGGATTTCTAATCTTTTCTTTCTGCAGTATCAGGACCTCACTGGCATTAATCTTCAAGATGAAACTAATTGGCTTCAGTTAGTTAGATTGCTTCCTTCTATTTCACAGTTACATTTGGAGTATTGCGGACTTCAAGACATTTATCCATCCCTACAATACGCCAATTTTACTGCACTTAACGTCCTTGATCTTTCCAACAATGATTTTGTTCAAGCTAAGTTACCAAACTGGATTTTCAATTTCAGTTCTGGTATATCAGCTATTTTCCTCTCAAAAAATTCATTGCAAGGCAACTTCCTCAAACATTTCCACACTTTCAAAGCCTTGATTCCTTATTTTTGGATGACAACGATCTCAATGGATCAATTCCAAATTGGATGGGTCAAGTTGAGAAACTAAAAAATCTGTATCTTCCTAGAAATTCGTTTTCAGGTCCTGTTCCAACAGTTTTAAAACTTTGTCATCTTTGACTTGTTTATCACTTGTATCAAATTCTTTTACTGGAAATATTTCTGAAAATTTTTTCACTCATTTTCAAACCTAGAATATTTAGCTTTTGGCTCATAATTATTGTTGTTCGTCTTTGATCCTCAATGGATTCCTCCTTTTTTAACTCCAAACTTTGATCTTGGACGCTGTGAGACCCAAACTTCCTTCATGGATACATAGACATGACTTGCTGCCACTTTTAAACATTTTGAACTCAAGAATCCCATTAGAACAAAGTGAAAAGTTCTAGAAATTTATTTATGATCAAGTTGAGTGTCTTGTTTTGCAAAATATTTCAATCAATGGCAGTTTTTCGAATGTGTTATTTCATTCTAAAGTATTCGTGCTAAGTAGCAATAATTTCAGAGGTAATGTGCCTCGAATATCCCCAAATGTCACTCTTTTGGATTTATCCTATAACTCTTTGTCTGGATCCATTTCTCATTTCTTATGTCGCAAGACAAAAGAAAAAAATAATTTGAAATATTTGAATCTCTCCTATAATCTATTATAAGTAGAGATTCCAAATTGTTGGATTCATTGGAAATCATTGGAATATATTAACTTGGAAGGCAATAATTTTAGAGGCCAAATTTCCTACTCAATAAGTATTTTGTCCAACCTAGTTTCATTTAGTCTATTCAATAATAGATTATCTGGAGTAGTGTCTGTTTCATTAAAAATTTGTGAAAATTTATGAATTCTTAATTTAGATGAAAATAAGTTTTTAGGAGCTATATCATATTGGGTAGGACAAAATATAATTGCGCTCCAATTACGATCCAACCTATTTAGTGGTAATATCCCCACTACAATATGCAAGCTTGATTTTATCAAGATATTGGATCTTTCAAATAAAAAATTATCAGGGCCAATTCCAAGTTGTTGTGGAGTCAGTCTTTGTGAAGTCAGTCTATCCGCGTTTAGAAATGTGGAGTAACTCTACAGTTTAGCACTTTTACGCTTCCAAATTTGCTATATATATCCCCATATGTAAGATTTTCAATATGCAATCTAAAACTTCTCAAATTTATCGTATTCATGGTAATCATGTTAACAAACTGCATTGCCTAACAGGTGAGCTCAACATCTCTTCTTTGTTTGAGCTTCAATTTCTAAGTTTTTTGGAGTTGGGCAATAATGATTTCAGCATCATCCATTATCATGGTCAGGGTAAAAACTCTTCCAACAACCTCCACCACCTTGATTTGTCAGATAATGGCAATCTTAAAGCTGATCATATGCTTCATTGTATTTCTAATCTTTCTTTTCTGCAGTATCAGGACCTCACTGGCATTAATCTTCAAGATGAAACTAATTGGCTTCAGTTAGTTAGATTGCTTCCTTCTATTTCACAGTTACATTTGGAGTATTGCGAACTTCGAGACATTTATCCATCCCTACAATATGCCAATTTTACTGCACTTAACGTCCTTAATCTTTCCAACAATGATTTTGTTCAAGCTAACTTACCAAAATGGATTTTCAATTTCAGTTCTGGTATATCAGCTATTTTCCTCTCAAAAAATTCATTGCAAGGCAACTTCCTCAAATATTTCCACACTTTCAAAGCCTTGATTCCTTATTTTTGGATGACAATGATCTCAATGGATCCATTCCAAATTGGATGGGTCAACTTGGGAAACTAAAAAATTTGTATCTTCCTAGAAATTTATTTTCATGTCCTTTTCTTACAGGTTTAAAACTTTGTCATCTTTGATTTGTTTATCACTTGAATCAAATTCTTTTACTGGAAATATTTCTGAAAATTTTTTTCACTCCTTTTCAAACCTAGAATATTTAGCTTTTGGATCACAATTATTATTGTTTGACTTTGATCCTCAATGGATTTCTCCTTCTCAACTCCAAACTTTGATCTTGGACACTGTGAGGACCAAACTTCCTTCATGGATATATAGACAAGACTCGCTGCGACTTTTAAACATTTTGAACTCAAGAATCCTGCTAGAACCAAGTGAAAAGTTCTG
Source organism: Arachis ipaensis (assembly GCF_059453495.1). Classification (NCBI taxonomy): domain Eukaryota; kingdom Viridiplantae; phylum Streptophyta; class Magnoliopsida; order Fabales; family Fabaceae; genus Arachis; species Arachis ipaensis. Next base: position 12,758,600 of record NC_142444.1, read on the forward strand.
AAAATTTATTTCTGATCAATTTTAATATCTTGTTTTGCAAAATAGTTCAATCATTAGAAGTATTTCGAATGTGTTATTTCATTCTAAAGTATTCGTGCTAAGTAGCAATAATTTCAGAGGTAATGTGCCTCGAATATCCCCAAATGTCACTCTTTTGGATTTATCCTACAACTCTTTGTTTGGATCTATTTCTCATTTCTTATATCGCAAAACAAAAGAAAAAATTAATTTGAAATATTTGGACCTCTCCCATAATCTATTATAAGTAGAGATTCCAAATTGTTGGACTCATTGAAAATCATCTGAATATATTAACTTGGAAGGCAATAATTTTAGAGGCCAAATTCCCTACTCAATAAGTATTTTGTCAAACCTAGTTTCATTTAGTCTATTCAATAATAGATTATCTGGAGTAGTGTCTGTTTCATTAAAAATTTGTGAAAAGTTTCGAATTCTTAATTTAGGTGAAAATAAGTTTTTAGGAGCTATATCAAATTGGGTAGGACAAAATATAATTGCGCTCCAATTACGATCCAACCTATTTTGTGGTAATATCCCCACTACAATATACAAGTTGGATTTTCTCAAGATATTGGATCTTTCAAATAAAAAATTATCAGGGCCAATTCCAAGTTGTTGTGGAGTCAGTCTATTCTCTTCTAGAAATGTGGAGTTAGTCTTTGTGGAGTTAGTCTATCCGCGTTTAGAAATGTGGAGTAACTATGCAGTTTAGCACTTTTACGCTTCCAAATTTGCTATATGTATCCCCATATGTAAGATTTCCAATATGCAATCTAAAATTTCTCAAATTTATCGTATTCATGGTAATGATGTTAACAAACCGCATTGCCTAACAGGTGAGCTCAACATCTCTTCTTTGTTTGAGCTTCAATTTCTAAGTTTTTTGGAGTTGGGCAACAATGATTTCAGCATCATCCATTATCATGGTCAGGGTAAAAACTCTTCCAACAACATCCACCACCTTGATTTGTCAGATAATGGCAATCTTAAACCTGATCATATGCTTCATTGGATTTCTAATCTTTCATTTCTGTAGTATCAGGACCTCACTGGCATTAATCTTCAAGATGAAACTAATTGGCTTCAGTTAGTTAGATTGCTTCCTTCTATTTCAGGGTTACATTTTGAGTATTGCGGACTTCAAGACATTTATCCATCCCTACAATACGCCAATTTTACTGCACTTAACGTCCTTGATCTTTCCAACAATGATTTTGTTCAAGCTAAGTTACCAAACTGGATTTTCAATTTCAGTTCTGGTATATCAGCTATTTTCCTCTCAAAAAATTTATTGCAAGGCAACTTCCTCAAACATTTCCACACTTTCAAAGCCTTGATTCCTTATTTTTGGATGACAACGATCTCAACGGATCCATTCCAAATTGGATGGGTCAAGTTGAGAAACTAAAAAATCTGTATCTTCCTAGAAATTTGTTTTCAGGTCCTGTTCCTACGGTTTTAAAAGTTTGTCATCTTTGACTTGTTTATCACTTGTATCAAATTCTTTTACTGGAAATATTTCTGAAAATTTTTTCACTCATTTTCAAACCTAGAATATTTAGCTTTTGGCTCACAATTATTGTTTTTCGACTTTGATCCTCAATGGATTCCTCCTTTTTCAACTCCAAACTTTGATCTTGGACGCTGTGAGACCCAAACTTCCTTCATGGATACATAGACAGGACTTACTGCCACTTTTAAACATTTTGAACTCAAGAATCCCATTAGAACAAAGTGAAAAGTTTTGGAAATTTATTTCTGATCAAGTTGAGTATCTTGTTTTGCAAAATAGTTCAATCAATGGCAGTATTTCGAATGTGTTATTTCATTCTAAAGTATTCGTGCTAAGTAGCAATAATTTCAGAGGTAATGTGCCTCGAATATCCCCAAATGTCACTCTTTTGGATTTATCCTATAACTCTTTGTCTGGATCCATTTCTCATTTCTTATGTCGCAAGACAAAAGAAAAAAATAATTTGAAATATTTGGATCTCTCTCATAATCTATTATCAGGAGAGATTCCAAATTGTTGGATTCATTGGAAATCATTGGAATATATTAACTTGGAAGGCAATAATTTTAGAGGCCAAATTCCCTACTCAAATAGTATTTTGTCCAACCTAGTTTCATTTAGTCTATTCAATAATAGATTATCTAGAGTAGTGTCTGTTTCATTAAAAATTTGTGAAAAGTTATGAATTCTTAATTTAGATGAAAATAAGTTTTTAGGAGCTATATCATATTGGGTAGGACAAAATATAATTGCGCTCCAATTACGATCCAACCTATTTAGTGGTAATATCCCCACTACAATATGCAAGCTTGATTTTATCAAGATATTGGATCTTTCAAATAAAAATTATCAGGGCCAATTCCAAGTTGTTGTGGAGTCAGTCTATTCATTTCTAGAAATGTGGAGTCAGTCTTTGTGAAGTCAGTCTATCCACGTTTAGAAATGTGGAGTAACTCTACAGTTTAGCACTTTTACGCTTCCAAATTTGCTATATATATCCCCATATGTAAGATTTTCAATATGCAATCTAAAACTTCTCAAATTTATCGTATTCATGGTAATCATGTTAACAAACTGCATTGCCTAACAGGTGAGCTCAACATCTCTTCTTTGTTTGAGCTTCAATTTCTAAGTTTTTTGGAGTTGGGCAATAATGATTTCAGCATCATCCATTATCATGGTCAGGGTAAAAACTCTTCCAACAACCTCCACCACCTTGATTTATTAGAAAATGGCAATCTTAAAGCTGATCATATGCTTCATTGGATTTCTAATCTTTCCTTTCTGCAGTATCAGGACCTCACTGGCATTATTCTTCAAGTTGAAACTAATTGGCTTCAGTTAGTTAGATTGCTTCCTTTTATTTCACAGTTATATTTGGAGTATTGCGGACTTCGAGACATTTATCCATCCCTACAATACGCCTATTTTACTGCACTTAACGTCCTTGATCTTTCCAACAATGATTTTGTTCAAGCTAAGTTACCAAACTGGATTTTCAATTTCAGTTCTGGTATATCAGCTATTTTTCTCTCAAAAATTCATTGCAAGGCAACTTCCTCAAACATTTTCACACTTTCAAAGCCTTGATTCCTTTATTTTTGGATGACAACGATCTCAATGGATCCATTCCAAATTGGATGGGTCAAGTTGAGAAACTAAAAAATCTGTATCTTCCTAGAAATTCGTTTTCAGGTCCTGTTCCTACAGTTTTAAAACTTTGTCATCTTTGACTTGTTTATCACTTGTATCAAATTCTTTTACTGGAAATATTTCTGAAAATTTTTTCACTCCTTTTCAAACCTAGAATATTTAGCTTTTGGCTCACAATTATTGTTGTTCGACTTTGATCCTCAATGGATTACTCCTTTTTCAACTCCAAACTTTGATCTTGGATGCTGTGAGACCCAAACTTCCTTCATGGATACATAGACAGGACTTGCTGCCACTTTTAAACATTTTAAACTCAAGAATCCCATTAGAACAAAGTGAAAAGTTCTGGAAATTTATTTCTGATCAAGTTGAGTATCTTGTTTTGCAAAATAGTTCAATCTATGGCAGTATTTCGAATGTGTTATTTCATTCTAAAGTATTCGTGATAAGTAGCAATAATTTCAGAGGTAATGTGCCTCGAATATTTCCAAATGTCACTCTTTTTGATTTATCCTATAACTCTTTGTCTGGATCCATTTCTCATTTCTTATGTCGCAAGACAAAAGAAAAAAATAATTTGAAATATTTGGATCTCTCTCATAATCTATTATCAGGAGAGATTCCAAATTGTTGGATTCATTGGAAATCATTGGAATATATTAACTTGGAAGGCAATAATTTTAGAGGCCAAATTCCCTACTCAATAAGTATTTTGTCCAACCTAGTTTCATTTAGTCTATTCAATAATAGATTATCTAGAGTAGTGTCTGTTTCATTAAAAATTTGTGAAAAGTTATGAATTCTTAATTTAGATGAAAATAAGTTTTTAGGAGCTATATCATATTGGGTAGGACAAAATATAATTGCGCTCCAATTACGATCCAACCTATTTAGTGGTAATATCCCCACTACAATATGCAAGCTTGATTTTATCAAGATATTGGATCTTTCAAATAAAAATTATCAGGGCCAATTCCAAGTTGTTGTGGAGTCAGTCTATTCATTTCTAGAAATGTGGAGTCAGTCTTTGTGAAGTCAGTCTATCCGCGTTTAGAAATGTGGAGTAACTCTACAGTTTAGCACTTTTACGCTTCCAAATTTGCTATATATATCCCCATATGTAAGATTTTCAATATGCAATCTAAAACTTCTCAAATTTATCGTATTCATGGTAATCATGTTAACAAACTGCATTGCCTAACAGGTGAGCTCAACATCTCTTCTTTGTTTGAGCTTCAATTTCTAAGTTTTTTGGAGTTGGGCAATAATGATTTCATCATCATCCATTATCATGGTCAGGGTAAAAACTCTTCCAACAACCTCCACCACCTTGATTTATTAGAAAATGGCAATCTTAAAGCTGATCATATGCTTCATTGGATTTCTAATCTTTCCTTTCTGCAGTATCAGGACCTCACTGGCATTATTCTTCAAGTTGAAACTAATTGGCTTCAGTTAGTTAGATTGCTTCCTTTTATTTCACAGTTATATTTGGAGTATTGCGGACTTCGAGACATTTATCCATCCCTACAATACGCCTATTTTACTGCACTTAACGTCCTTGATCTTTCCAACAATGATTTTGTTCAAGCTAAGTTACCAAACTGGATTTTCAATTTCAGTTCTGGTATATCAGCTATTTTTCTCTCAAAAATTCATTGCAAGGCAACTTCCTCAAACATTTTCACACTTTCAAAGCCTTGATTCCTTTATTTTTGGATGACAACGATCTCAATGGATCCATTCCAAATTGGATGGGTCAAGTTGAGAAACTAAAAAATCTGTATCTTCCTAGAAATTCGTTTTCAGGTCCTGTTCCTACAGTTTTAAAACTTTGTCATCTTTGACTTGTTTATCACTTGTATCAAATTCTTTTACTGGAAATATTTCTGAAAATTTTTTCACTCCTTTTCAAACCTAGAATATTTAGCTTTTGGCTCACAATTATTGTTGTTCGACTTTGATCCTCAATGGATTACTCCTTTTTCAACTCCAAACTTTGATCTTGGATGCTGTGAGACCCAAACTTCCTTCATGGATACATAGACAGGACTTGCTGCCACTTTTAAACATTTTAAACTCAAGAATCCCATTAGAACAAAGTGAAAAGTTCTGGAAATTTATTTCTGATCAAGTTGAGTATCTTGTTTTGCAAAATAGTTCAATCTATGGCAGTATTTCGAATGTGTTATTTCATTCTAAAGTATTCGTGATAAGTAGCAATAATTTCAGAGGTAATGTGCCTCGAATATTTCCAAATGTCACTCTTTTTGATTTATCCTATAACTCTTTGTCTGGATCCATTTCTCATTTCTTATGTCGCAAGACAAAAGAAAAAAATAATTTGAAATATTTGGATCTCTCTCATAATCTATTATCAGGAGAGATTCCAAATTGTTGGATTCATTGGAAATCATTGGAATATATTAACTTGGAAGGCAATAATTTTAGAGGCCAAATTCCCTACTCAATAAGTATTTTGTCCAACCTAGTTTCATTTAGTCTATTCAATAATAGATTATCTAGAGTAGTGTCTGTTTCATTAAAAATTTGTGAAAAGTTATGAATTCTTAATTTAGATGAAAATAAGTTTTTAGGAGCTATATCATATTGGGTAGGACAAAATATAATTGCGCTCCAATTACGATCCAACCTATTTAGTGGTAATATCCCCACTACAATATGCAAGCTTGATTTTATCAAGATATTGGATCTTTCAAATAAAAATTATCAGGGCCAATTCCAAGTTGTTGTGGAGTCAGTCTATTCATTTCTAGAAATGTGGAGTCAGTCTTTGTGAAGTCAGTCTATCCGCGTTTAGAAATGTGGAGTAACTCTACAGTTTAGCACTTTTACGCTTCCAAATTTGCTATATATATCCCCATATGTAAGATTTTCAATATGCAATCTAAAACTTCTCAAATTTATCGTATTCATGGTAATCATGTTAACAAACTGCATTGCCTAACAGGTGAGCTCAACATCTCTTCTTTGTTTGAGCTTCAATTTCTAAGTTTTTTGGAGTTGGGCAATAATGATTTCATCATCATCCATTATCATGGTCAGGGTAAAAACTCTTCCAACAACCTCCACCACCTTGATTTATTAGAAAATGGCAATCTTAAAGCTGATCATATGCTTCATTGGATTTCTAATCTTTCCTTTCTGCAGTATCAGGACCTCACTGGCATTATTCTTCAAGTTGAAACTAATTGGCTTCAGTTAGTTAGATTGCTTCCTTTTATTTCACAGTTATATTTGGAGTATTGCGGACTTCGAGACATTTATCCATCCCTACAATACGCCTATTTTACTGCACTTAACGTCCTTGATCTTTCCAACAATGATTTTGTTCAAGCTAAGTTACCAAACTGGATTTTCAATTTCAGTTCTGGTATATCAGCTATTTTTCTCTCAAAAATTCATTGCAAGGCAACTTCCTCAAACATTTTCACACTTTCAAAGCCTTGATTCCTTTATTTTTGGATGACAACGATCTCAATGGATCCATTCCAAATTGGATGGGTCAAGTTGAGAAACTAAAAAATCTGTATCTTCCTAGAAATTCGTTTTCAGGTCCTGTTCCTACAGTTTTAAAACTTTGTCATCTTTGACTTGTTTATCACTTGTATCAAATTCTTTTACTGGAAATATTTCTGAAAATTTTTTCACTCCTTTTCAAACCTAGAATATTTAGCTTTTGGCTCACAATTATTGTTGTTCGACTTTGATCCTCAATGGATTACTCCTTTTTCAACTCCAAACTTTGATCTTGGATGCTGTGAGACCCAAACTTCCTTCATGGATACATAGACAGGACTTGCTGCCACTTTTAAACATTTTAAACTCAAGAATCCCATTAGAACAAAGTGAAAAGTTCTGGAAATTTATTTCTGATCAAGTTGAGTATCTTGTTTTGCAAAATAGTTCAATCTATGGCAGTATTTCGAATGTGTTATTTCATTCTAAAGTATTCGTGATAAGTAGCAATAATTTCAGAGGTAATGTGCCTCGAATATTTCCAAATGTCACTCTTTTTGATTTATCCTATAACTCTTTGTCTGGATCCATTTCTCATTTCTTATGTCGCAAGACAAAAGAAAAAAATAATTTGAAATATTTGGATCTCTCTCATAATCTATTATCAGGAGAGATTCCAAATTGTTGGATTCATTGGAAATCATTGGAATATATTAACTTGGAAGGCAATAATTTTAGAGGCCAAATTCCCTACTCAATAAGTATTTTGTCCAACCTAGTTTCATTTAGTCTATTCAATAATAGATTATCTAGAGTAGTGTCTGTTTCATTAAAAATTTGTGAAAAGTTATGAATTCTTAATTTAGATGAAAATAAGTTTTTAGGAGCTATATCATATTGGGTAGGACAAAATATAATTGCGCTCCAATTACGATCCAACCTATTTAGTGGTAATATCCCCACTACAATATGCAAGCTTGATTTTATCAAGATATTGGATCTTTCAAATAAAAATTATCAGGGCCAATTCCAAGTTGTTGTGGAGTCAGTCTATTCATTTCTAGAAATGTGGAGTCAGTCTTTGTGAAGTCAGTCTATCCGCGTTTAGAAATGTGGAGTAACTCTACAGTTTAGCACTTTTACGCTTCCAAATTTGCTATATATATCCCCATATGTAAGATTTTCAATATGCAATCTAAAACTTCTCAAATTTATCGTATTCATGGTAATCATGTTAACAAACTGCATTGCCTAACAGGTGAGCTCAACATCTCTTCTTTGTTTGAGCTTCAATTTCTAAGTTTTTTGGAGTTGGGCAATAATGATTTCATCATCATCCATTATCATGGTCAGGGTAAAAACTCTTCCAACAACCTCCACCACCTTGATTTATTAGAAAATGGCAATCTTAAAGCTGATCATATGCTTCATTGGATTTCTAATCTTTCCTTTCTGCAGTATCAGGACCTCACTGGCATTATTCTTCAAGTTGAAACTAATTGGCTTCAGTTAGTTAGATTGCTTCCTTTTATTTCACAGTTATATTTGGAGTATTGCGGACTTCGAGACATTTATCCATCCCTACAATACGCCTATTTTACTGCACTTAACGTCCTTGATCTTTCCAACAATGATTTTGTTCAAGCTAAGTTACCAAACTGGATTTTCAATTTCAGTTCTGGTATATCAGCTATTTTTCTCTCAAAAATTCATTGCAAGGCAACTTCCTCAAACATTTTCACACTTTCAAAGCCTTGATTCCTTTATTTTTGGATGACAACGATCTCAATGGATCCATTCCAAATTGGATGGGTCAAGTTGAGAAACTAAAAAATCTGTATCTTCCTAGAAATTCGTTTTCAGGTCCTGTTCCTACAGTTTTAAAACTTTGTCATCTTTGACTTGTTTATCACTTGTATCAAATTCTTTTACTGGAAATATTTCTGAAAATTTTTTCACTCCTTTTCAAACCTAGAATATTTAGCTTTTGGCTCACAATTATTGTTGTTCGACTTTGATCCTCAATGGATTACTCCTTTTTCAACTCCAAACTTTGATCTTGGATGCTGTGAGACCCAAACTTCCTTCATGGATACATAGACAGGACTTGCTGCCACTTTTAAACATTTTAAACTCAAGAATCCCATTAGAACAAAGTGAAAAGTTCTGAAAATTTATTTCTGATCAAGTTGAGTATCTTGTTTTGCAAAATAGTTCAATCTATGGCAGTATTTCGAATGTGTTATTTCATTCTAAAGTATTCGTGATAAGTAGCAATAATTTCAGAGGTAATGTGCCTCGAATATTTCCAAATGTCACTCTTTTTGATTTATCCTATAACTCTTTGTCTGGATCCATTTCTCATTTCTTATGTCGCAAGACAAAAGAAAAAAATAATTTGAAATATTTGGATCTCTCTCATAATCTATTATCAGGAGAGATTCCAAATTCTTGGATTCATTGGAAATCATTGGAATATATTAACTTGGAAGGCCATAATTTTAGAGGCCAAATTCCCTACTCAATAAGTATTTTGTCTAACCTAGTTTCATTTAGTCTATTCAATAATAGATTATATATCTAGAGAAGTTCCTGTTTCATTAAAAATTTGTGAAAACCTTCCAATTCTTAATTTAGGTGAAAATAAGTTTTCAGGAGCTATATCAAGTTGGTTGGGACAAAATATAATTGCGTTCCAATTACGATCCATCCTATTTAGTGGTAATATCCCCACTACGATGTGCAAGCTAGATTTTCTCAAGATATTGAATCTTTCAAATAACAAATTATCAGGGCCAATTCCAAGTTGTTGTGGAGTCAGTCTATTCGCTTCTAGAAATGTGGAGTCAGTCTTTGTGGAGTCAGTCTATCCGCGTTTAGAAATGTCAGGTAACTATGCAGTTTTAGCACTTTTACGCTTCCAAGTTTGCTCTATATATCCCCATATGTCAGATTTCCAATATGCAAATTAAAATTTCTCAAATCTATCTGAAATTTTGTTCTGGATTGAAAATTTTAAATCTAAAACATGAATTTTTAATACTATATTCAAATCCTTTTATTTTTTTTATTATTATTATGTATAGCCATGTGTGTGATGAGAAGGACAAAAACACATTAATCATGTTCAAACATGGAGTTATTGATCCTTCCGGGATACTTTTTTTATGGTCCATTAGAAAAAAAGATTGTTGACAATGGAGAGGAGTCTATTGTGACAACACTACTGGCAAAGTCACGGGGCTCAGTCTTACTTGTCTTCAAATTTATCCTATTTATGGTAATGATGTTAACAAACTGCATTGCCTTACAAGTGAGCTCAACATCTCTTCTTTGTTTGAGCTTCAATTTCTAAGTTTTTTGGAGTTGGGCAACAATGACATCAGCATCATCCATTATCATAGTCAGGGGGAAAACTCTTCCAACAACCTCTACTACCATGATTTGTCAGATAATGGCAATCTTAAAGCTGATCATATGCTTCATTGGATTTCTAATCTTTCCTTTCTGCAGTATCAGGACCTCACTGGAATTAATCTTTAAGATGAAACTAATTGGCTTCAGTTAGTTAGATTGCTTCCTTCTATTTCAGAGTTATATTTGGAGTATTGCGGACTTCGGGACATTTATCCATCCCTGCAATACGCCAATTTTATTGCACTTAACGTCCTTGATCTTCCCAACAATGATTTTGTTCAAGCTAAGTTACCAAACTGGATTTTCAATTTCAGTTATGGTATATCAGCTATTTTCCTCTCAAAAAATTCATGGCAAGGCAACTTCCTCAAACATTTCCACACTTTCAAAGCCTTGATTCCTTATTTTTGGATGACAATGATCTCAATGGATCCATTCCAAATTGGATGGGTCAACTTGAGAAACTAAAAAATCTGTATCTTCCTAGAAATTTGTTTTCATGTCCTTTTTCTACAGGTTTAAACATTTTGAACTCAAGAATCTTGCTAGAACCAAGTGAAAAGTTCTGGAAATTTATTTCTGATCAATTTTAATATCTTGTTTTGCAAAATAGTTCAATCATTGGTAGTATTTCGAATGTGTTATTTCATTCTAAAGTATTTGTGCTAAGTAGCAATAATTTCAGAGGTAACGTGCCTCGAATATCCCCAAATGTCACTCTTTTGGATTTATCCTACAACGCTTTGTCTGGATCTATTTCCCATTTCTTATGTCGCAAGACAAAAGAAAAAAATAATTTGAGATTTTTGGATCTCTCCCATAATCTATTATAAGTAGAGATTCCAAAATGTTGGACTCATTGGAAATCATCGGAATATATTAACTTGGAAGGCAATAATTTTAGAGGCCAAATTCCCTACTCAATAAGTATTTTGTTCAACCTAGTTTCATTTAGTCTATTCAATAATAGATTATCTGGAGTAGTGTCTGTTTCATTAAAAATTTGTGAAAAGTTCCGACTTCTTAATTTAGGTGAAAATAAGTTTTTAGGAGCTATATCATATTGGGTATGACAAAATATAATTGCGCTCCAATTACGATCCAACCTATTTAGTGGTAATATCCCCACTATAATATGCAAACTTGATTTTCTCAAGATATTGGATCTTTCAAATAAAAAATTATCAGGGCCAATTCCAAGTTGTTGAGAAGTCAGTCTATTTGCGTTTAGAAATGTGGAGTAACTATGCAGTTTAGCACTTTTATGCTTCCAAATTTGCTATATATATCCCCATATGTAAGATTTTCAATATGCAATCTAAAATTTCTCAAATTTATCGTATTCATGGTAATGATGTTAACAAACTGCATTGCCTAACAGGTGAGCTCAACATCTCTTCTTTGTTTGAGCTTCAATTTCTAAGTTTTTTGGAGTTAGGCTACAATGATTTCAGCATCATCCATTATCATGGTCAGGGTAAAAACTCTTCCAACAACCTCCACTACTGTGATTTGTCAGATAATGGCAATCTTAAAGCTGATATTATGCTTCATTGGATTTCTAATCTTTCCTTTCTGCAGTATCAGAACCTCACTGGCATTAATCTTCAAGATGAAACTAATTGGCTTCAGTTAGTTAGATTGCTTCCTTCTATTTCAGAGTTACATTTGGAGTATTGCGGACTTCGAGACATTTATCCATCCTACAATACGCCAATTTTACTGCACTTAACGTCCTTGATCTTTCCAACAATGATTTTGTTCAAACTAAGTTACCAAACTGGATTTTCAATTTCAGTTCTGGTATATCAGCTATTTCCTCTCAAAAAATTCATTGCAAGGCAACTTCCTCAAACATTTCCACACTTTCAAAGCCTTGATTCCTTATTTTTGGATAACAATGATCTCAATGGATCCATTTCAAATTGGATGGGTCAACTTGAGAAACTAAAAAATTTGTATCTTCCTAGAAATTCGTTTTCAGGTCCTTTTCCTACAGGTTTAAAACTTTGTCATCTTTGACTTGTTTATCACTTGAATCAAATTCTTTTACTGGAAATATTTCTGAAAATTTTTTCACTCCTTTTCAAACCTAGAATATTTAGCTTTTGGCTCACAATTATTGTTGTTCGGCTTTGATCCTCAATGGATTCCTCCTTTTTCAACTCCAAACTTTGATCTTGGACACTGTAAGACCCAAACTTCCTTCATGGATATATAGACAGGACTCGCTGCCACTTTTAAACATTTTGAACTCAAGAATCCCATTAGAACAAAGTGAAAAGTTCTGGAAATTTATTTCTAATCAAGTTGAGTATCTTGTTTTGCAAAATAGTTCAATCAATGGCAGTATTTTGAATGTGGTATTTCATTCTAAAGTATTCGTGCTAAGTAGCTATAATTTCAGAGGTAATGTGCCTCGAATATCCCCAAATGTCACTCTTTTGGATTTATCCTATAACTCTTTGTCTCGATCCAGTTTTCATTTCTTATGTCGCAAGACAAAAGAAAAAAATAATTTGAAATATTTGGATCTCTCTCATAATCTATTATCAGGAGAGATTCCAAATTGTTGGATTCATTGGAAATCATTGGAATATATTAACTTGGAAGGCCATAATTTTAGAGGCCAAATTCCCTACTCAATAAGTATTTTGTCCAACCTAGTTTCATTTAGTCTGTTCAATAATAGATTATATATCTAGAGAAGTGCTTGTTTCATTAAAAATTTGTGAAAAGCTTCCAATTCTTAATTTAGGTGAAACTAAGTTTTCAGGAGCTATATCAAGTTGGGTGGGACAAAATATAATTGCGCTCCAATTACGATCCAACCTATTTAGTAGTAATATCCACACTACAATGTGCAAGCTTGATTTTCTCAAGATATTGGATCTTTCAAATAACAAATTATCAGGGCCAATTCCAAGTTGTTGTGGAGTCAGTCTATTCGCTTCTAGAAATATGGAGTCAGTCTTTGTGGAGTCAGTCTATCCGCGTTTAGAAATGTGGGGTAACTATGCAGTTTTAGCACTTTTACGCTTCCAAATTTGCTCTATATATCCCCCTATGTCAGATTTCCAATATGCAAACTAAAATTTCTCAAATCTATCTGAAAGTTTGTTTTGGATTGAAAATTTTAAATCTAAAACATGAATTTTTAATACTATATTCAAATCTTTTTTTTTATATTATTATGTATAGCCATGTGTGTGATGAGAAAGACAAAAACACATTAATCATGTTCAAACATGGAGTTATTGATCCCTCCGGAGTACTTTTTTTATGGTCCATTAGAAAAAAAGATTGTTGCCAATCGAGAGGAGTCCATTGTGACAACACTACTGGCAAAGTTACGGGGCTCAGTCTTACTTGTTCTCAAATTTATCCTATTTATGGTAATGATGTTTACAAACTGCATTGCCTTACAGGTGAGCTCAACATCTCTTCTTTGTTTGAGCTTCAATTTCTAAGTTTTTTGGAGTTGGACAACAATAATTTCAGCATCATCCATTATCATGGTCAGGGTGGAAACTCTTCCAACAACCTCTACTACCTTGATTTGTCAGATAATGGCAATCTTAAAGCTGATCATATGCTTCATTGGATTTCTAATCTTTCCTTTCTGCAGTATCAGGACCTCACTGGAATTAATCTTCAAGATGAAACTAATTGGCTTCAGTTAGTTAGATTGCTTCCTTCTATTTCAGAGTTATATTTGGAGTATTGCGGACTTCAGAACATTTATCCATCCCTGCAATACGCCAATTTTACGGCACTTAACGTCCTTGATCTTTCCAACAATGATTTTGTTCAAGCTAAGTTACCAAACTGGATTTTCAATTTCAGTTCTGGTATATCAGCTATTTTCCTCTCAAAAAATTCATTGCAAGGAAATTTCCTCAAACATTTCCACACTTTCAAAGCCTTGATTCCTTATTTTTGGATGACAACGATCTCAATGGATCCATTCCAAATTGGATGGGTCAAGTTGAGAAACTAAAAAATCTGTATGTTCCTAGAAATTTGTTTTCAGGTCCTGTTCCGACAATTTTAAAACTTTGTCATCTTTGACTTGTTTATCACTTGTATCAAATTCTTTTACTGGAAATATTTCTGAAAATTTTTTCACTCATTTTCAAATCTAGAATATTTAGCTTTTGGCTCACAATTATTGTTTTTCGACTTTGATCCTCAATGGATTCCTCCTTTTTCAACTCCAAACTTTGATCTTGGACGCTGTGAGACCCAAACTTCCTTCATGGATACATAGACAGGACTTACTGCCACTTTTAAACATTTTGAACTCAAGAATCCCTTTAGAACAAAGTGAAAAGTTCTGGAAATTTATTTCTGATCAAGTTGAGTATCTTGTTTTGCAAAATAGTTCAATCAATGGCAGTATTTCGAATGTGTTATTTCATTCTAAAGTATTCGTGCTAAGTAGCAATAATTTCAGAGGTAATGTGCCTCGAATATCCCCAAATGTCACTCTTTTGGATTTATCCTATAACTCTTTGTCTGGATCCATTTTTCATTTCTTATGTCGCAAGACAAAAGAAAAAAATAATTTGAAATATTTGGATATCTCTCATAATCTATTATCAGGAGAGATTCCAAATTGTTGGATTCATTGGAAATAATTGGAATATATTAACTTGAAAGGCCATAATTTTAGAGGCCAAATTCCCTACTCAATAAGTATTTTGTCCAACCTAGTTTCATTTAGTCTATTCAATAATAGATTATATATCTAGAGAAGTGCCTGTTTCATTAAAAATTTGTGAAAAGCTTCCAATTCTTAATTTAGGTGAAACTAAGTTTTCAGGAGCTATATCAAATTGGGTGGGACAAAATATAATTGCGCTCCAATTACGATCCAAGCTATTTAGTCGTAATATCCCCACTACAATGTGCAAGCTTGATTTTCTCAAGATATTTGATCTTTCAAATAACAAATTATCAAGGCCAATTTCAAGTTTTTGTGGAGTCAGTCTATTCGCTTCTAGAAATGTGGAGTCGGTCTTTGTGGAGTCAGTCTATCCGCGTCTAGAAATGTGGGGAACTATGCAGTTTTAGCACTTTTACGCTTCCAAATTTGCTCTATATATCCCCATATGTCAGATTTCCAATATGCAAACTAAAATTTCTCAAATCCATCTGAAAGTTTGTTTTGGATTGAAAATTTTAAATCTAAAACATGAATTTTTAATACTATATTCAAAACCTTTTGTTTTTTTTATTATTATTATGTATAACCATGTGTGTGATGAGAAGGACAAAAACACATTAATCATGTTCAAACATGGAGTTATTGATCCATCCGTTATGGTCCATTAGAAAAAAAGATTGTTGCCAATGGAGAGGAGTCCATTGTGACAACACTACTGGCAAAGACACGGGGCTCAGTCTTACTTGTCCTCAAATTTATCCTATTTATGGTAATGATGTTAACAAACTGCATTGCCTTACAGGTGAGCTCAACATCTCTTCTTTGTTTGAGCTTCAATTTCTAATTTTTTTGGAGTTGGGCACAATGACTTCATCATCATCCATTATCATGGTCAGGGTGAAAACTCTTCCAACAACCTCCACTACCTTGATTTGTCAGATAATGACAATGTTAAAGCTGATCATATGCTTCATTGGATTCCTAATCTTTCCTTTCTGCAGTATCAGGACCTCACTGGCATTAATCTTCAAGATGAAACTAATTGGCTTCAGTTAGTTAGATTGCTTCCTTCTATTTCAGAGTTATATGTGGAGTATTACAGACTTCGGGACATTTATCCATCCCTGCAATACGCCAATTTTACTGCATTTAACGTCCTTGATCTTTCCAACAATGATTTTGTTCAAGCTAAGTTTCCAAACTGGATTTTCAATTTCAGTTCTGGTATATCAGCTATTTTCCTCTCAAAAAATTCATTGCAAGGCAACTTCCTCAAACATTTCCACACTTTCAAAGCCTTGATTCCTTATTTTTGGATGACAATGATCTCAATGGATCCATTCCAAATTGGATGGGTCATCTTGAGAAACTAAAAAATCTGTATCTTCTGAGAAATTCGTTTTCAGGTCCTTTTCCTACAGGTTTAAAACTTTGTCATCTTTGACTTGTTTATCACTTGAATCAAATTCTTTTACTGGAAATATTTCTGAAATTTTTTTCACTCCTTTTCAGACCTAGAATATTTAGCTTTTAGCTCACAATAATTATTGTTCGACTTTGATCCTCAATGGATTTCTCCTTCTCAACTCTAAACTTTGATCTTGGACGCTGTGAGGCCCAAAATTTCTTCATGGATATATATACAGGACTAGCTGCCACTTTTAAACATTTTGAACTCAAGAATCCTACTAGAACAAAGTGAAAAGTTCTGAAAATTTATTTCTGATTAATTTAAATATCTTGTTTTGCAAAATAGTTCAATCAATGGTAGTATTTCGAATGTGTTATTTCATTCTAAAGTATACGTGCTAAGTAGCAATAATTTCAGAGGTAATGTGCCTCGAATATCCCCAAATGTCACTCTTTTGGATTTATCCTACAACTCTTTGTCTGGATCTATTTCTCATTTCTTATGTCGCAAGACAAAAGAAAAAAATAATTTGGAATATTTGGATCACTCTCATAATCTATTATAAGTAGAGATTCTAAATTGTTGAATTCATTGGAAATCATCAGAATATATTAACTTAGAAGGCAATAATTTTAGAGGCCAAATTCCCTACTCAATAAGTATTTTGTCCAACCTAGTTTCTTTTAGTCTATTCAATAATAGATTATCTGGAGAAGTGCCTGTTCAATTAAAAATTTGTGAAAAGCTTCGAATTCTTAATTTAGGTGAAAATAAGTTTTTAGGAGCTATATCAAATTGGGTGGGACAAAATATAATTGCGCTCCAATTACGATCCAACCTATTTAGTGGTAATATCCCCACTACAATATGCAAGCTAGATTTTCTCAAGATATTGGATCTTTCAAATAACAAATTATCAGGGCCAATTCCAAGTTGTTGTGGAGTCAGTCTATTCTCTTCTAGAAATGTGGAGTCAGTCTTTGTGGAGTCAGTCTATCCGCGTTTAGAAATGTGGAGTAACTATGCAGTTTTAGCACTTTTACACTTCCAAATTTGCTATATATATCCCCATATGTCAGATTTCCAATATGCAAACTAAAATTTCTCAAATCTATCTGAAAGTTTGTTTTGGATTGAAAATTTTAAATCTAAAACATGAATTTTTAATACTATATTCAAATTCTTTTGTTTTTTTTTTATTATTATTATGTATAGCCATGTGTGTGATGAGAAGGACAAAAACACATTAATCATGTTCAAACATGGAATTATTAATCCCTCTGGAGTACTTTTTTTATGGTTCATTAGAAAAAAAGATTGTTGCCAATGGAGAGGAGTCCATTGTGACAACACTACTGGCAAAGTCACGGGGCTCAGTCTTACTTGTCCTCAAATTTATCCTATTTGTGGTAATGATGTTAACAAACTGCATTGCCTTACAGGTGAGCTCAACATCTCTTCTTTGTTTGAGCTTCAATTTCTAAGTTTTTTTGGAGTTGGGCAACAATGACTTCAGCATCATCCATTATCATGGTCAGGGTGAAAACTCTTCCAACAACCTCCACCACCTTGATTTGTCAAATAAAGGCAATCTTAAAGCTGATCATATACTTCATTGGATTTCTACTCTTTCCTCTATGAAGTATCTGGACCTCACTGGCATTAATCTTCAAGAGGAAACTAATTGGCTTCAGTTAGTTACATTGCTTCCTTCTCTTTCAGAGTTATATTTGGAGTATTACGGAGTTCGGGACATTTATCCATCCCTGCAATACGCCAATTTTACTACACTTGACGTCCTTGATCTTTCCAACAATGATTTTGTTCCAGCTAAGTTACCACACTGGATTTTCAATTTCAGATCTGGTATATCAGCTATTTTCCTCTCAAAATATTCATTGCAAGGCCAACTTCCTCAAACATTTCCACACTTTCAAACCCTTGATTCCTTATTTTTTGGATGACAATGATCTCAATGGATCCATTCCGAATTGGGTGGGTCAATTTGAGAAACTAATAAACATGTATCTTCCTAGAAATTCATTTTCAGGTCCTTTTCTTAGGAGTTTAAAAAATTTGTCATCTTTGACTTGTTTATCACTTGAATCAAATTCTTCTACTGAAAATATTTCTGAAAATTTTTTCACACCTTTTCAAACCAAGAATATTTAGGTTTTGGCTCACAATCATTGTTGTTTGACTTGGATCCTCAATGGATTCCTCCTTTTCAACTCCAAACTTTGATATTGGATGCTGTGAGGCCCAAACTTCCTTCATGGATATAGAGACAGGACTTGTTGCCACTTTTAAACATTTTGAACTCAAGAATCCCATTTAAACCAAGTGAAAAGTTATGGAAATTTATTTCTGATCAAGTTGAGTATCTTGTTTTGTAAAATAGTTCAATCAATGGTAGTATTTTGAATGTGTTATTTCATTCTAAAATATTCATGCTAAGTAGCACTAATTTCAGAGGTAATGTGCCTCGAATATCCCCAAATGTCATTCTTTTGAATTTATCCTACAACTCTTTGTCTGGATCCATTTCTCATTTCTTATGTCGCAAGACAAAAAAAAAATAATTTGAAATATTTGGATCTCTCTCATAATCTATTATCAGGAGAGATTCCAAATTGTTGGATTCATTGGAAATCATCGGAATAAATTAACTTAGAAGGCAATAATTTTAGAGGCCAAATTTCCTACTCAAAAAGTATTTAGAAATGTGGAGTCAGTCTATTCGCATTTAGAAATATGTAGTCAATCTATTCGCTTCTAGAAATGTGGAGTCAGTCTTTGTGGAGTTAGTCTATCCACATTTAGAAATGTGGAGTAACTATGTAGTTCTAGCACTTTTACGCTTCCAAATTTGCTATATATATTCCCATATGTCAGATTTTCAATATGCAAACTAAAATTTCTCAAATCTATGTAAAAGTTTATTTTGGATTGAAAATTTTAAATCTAAAATATGAATTTTCAATACTATATTTAAATTCTTTTGTTTTTTTTATTTTTATTATGTAGAGCCATGTGTAATCCAAAAATCCTTCCTTGTGATGAGATTTGAGGAGGACAAAATCATATTAATTATGTTTTGGAATTCAATTTGGAAGGCATTACGATGGCCTCAGTGGAAGCTGTGTGGGCACCACCGGTGTGACGCATGAGGATCAAGACGTTTTGGTCTTCTCAGCTTAAATCTCCATGAATAACATTCCACCATCAGCTCCATGATCATCGTGATGGGACCAAGAAATCTCATTGTTCAAACTCTTATTGCTTCGGAACACCTTAACAGCCTCATCAGGATTGATACCTTTATTGAGTTCCTTGCCCTGAAAGAAATCCATTAATAGCTGTTGAACTTTGGGAATCCTAGTGCTACCTCAACCCGGACTTGGTGCTGGCTACTCTCACTCTCCCTTCTGAGCTTCCCAATTGCCCTGTTATCCTTACTGATGTCTTTGTTGTACTTCTTCTTTATCAATTTGATGAAATAATCCATGAGGCGGTGGTTGAAATCCTCTCCTCCTAAATGTATATCTCCACTTGTAGCCAAAACCTCAAACACACCATTATCAATGGTCAAGATGCTAACATCAAAAGTACCACCACCAAGATCATAGACAAGAATGTCCAAACCATATGCTATAGCAGCCGCTGTTGGTTCATTGATTATCCTTGGTGGCTTGTCTTTGTGCATCATTGAAATATGCTGAATTACGTTAATCAACCAAATTAACTAGTTAGATCCTACTCCCGTAGCCACAGCCACATTCTAATCAAAATCATTATGAAATAGTAAAGTAATAGTAACTGAGCAACTAGTACCTGGAACAGTGATGACAGCGGATTTTATCTTCTTCCCCAAGAAAGATTCAGCGGTTTCCTTCATCTTAGTTAATACTCTTCGGGGCTAAACACCTTTGACTTGGACCTGAATATAAGGCTTTCCTCAGGGTCATCAAACCTTTTCACGTTAAAAACCAAATTCAACAAACTATTAGATCTTTCTAGACAAAATCAGCTACCAAATTAATCATAACAAACAACACATATATTTATACGTAAATGTATAATGACTGATTTAGCAACTACTTCGGAAAGAAAAAAGTAATTAGAAAAATTGAATTTGACATACTTCCTCCCAATGAGGCGCTTGACATCGAAGATAGTGCGTTTAGGGTTAAGAGGAGCTTGATTCTTGGCAGCTTCTCCGATTCTTGACATAAAAGTTCACAAAAGATACCACTTTACCTGAAATCCAACCTCAATGTTGAAGATAAAAAATAATACAATAAGAAATTCAAAGATGTAGAAAAACCAACCTGCTTGGATGTCGTAGCTAACACGAGGAAGACCGGACACAAACTCGAGACGCTACAGATTCGAATATCGACAATCCCAAAACAAAGATAAAAAAAACAATGGCTAAATAACAGAGCGTGATGCAATGAAAAGTATCCCATATAAAAAGCAAAGAAAACAAATTACTGAATCGGAGCAATAAAGACATAACAACAAGGTGAAAACACTTAAAACATATCAAGAACAACAGAGTAGAGAACCAAACATCATTTATTGAAAGCATGAAAAATAAGAGACACATAATGCTTAATACTGTTCAATTCAATTTGCTTATGATGTTCTTTAAATTAGAAGTAAAAATGAAAAGGTGATTACTGTACTGTAATACTCAGGTTTCTACCAAAAAGAGACCAGAATAGATTACTAGGAAGAAAGAAAAGATATATTGTAATGTGTCATGTGTACTTTAAAAAAAGTCCGCGAATTTTAAGTTCTTTACATGATTTTTTGAATTGTCAAATAGAGAAGAAACAAAAAAAATATATTCCATTACAAAAGAGCCATATCATTCTAAATGGCAAACCCTAAATTATTATGGAACTATCCAAATTGGTGGAGGATCAATCCTATTTGCACATTGCATGCTCTTAACACATTTCTCTTCAAGATTGAAAACACCCCAATCATGTCCACCATACATGTAGTCCAAAGTCATCTCTTCCCACCTATCATCTGTGAAATAGATTGAGTTTGCTTCACACCCCAAGCAAGCTTTAGCATCCATTGATACAAATTCATTAACACCCAAGAACAGAACTTTATCATGTAAAAATCTCATCTTTTTCCATCTCTTGTCTTCAATATCAAGTTTATAAACACTAAAATACTTTGTTCTATAAGGACAAATCAATGTTTGTGTATCCTCAGATGATAAAAGATCTCCTTCTTCTATTACCAACCCGTCATCATTCACAAAATTCCCAATAAATCTTTGTCACCAGCAAGATTTCTTTTGCAGATACCACTAAGTATAAATTTCTTGAGAAATTATTTTCTAAATATGGTTTTTCCTCTTCATAATTTGCCTCCGCAGTTGGTGTTAAAAGAATCAATCTTTTAGGAATTTGCCCACAAATATTCCAAACTTCAACAGAACCATCTTGTGTCAAGGCATACAGATAGTTGTTGCTGAACACAATGTCACAATAAGATTGCTTATCATCAGAGAGCTCAACCCAAGTTGCAGAGTTGCAATAAGCAATCTTGTAGTTGGAACCATATATGATGGCAAGAATATAGCTTGAAGGAGAGGAACAACACATCAAGATTGCTTTGACTATGAAGGTTTTCCTTAAGTATTCAGCGAAGTAAGAATATGTGACGGGGTGCAAGAATGAAAGGGGAAGAGGTGGTATGTTAATGGTAGTGGAAGAAGAAGAGTTTAGAAGAAGTGGAACTCCATTCTGATCCAAAAGTATAATCCAACCATGAGAAGAACCAACACACCATTCTCCAACATGACCCTTCAATGTGTTTTTCCATTCATAAAGCTTTTTCTCTGATAAACTGAAGATGCTTCGGTCAACAGTTATAGGATCATCATCATCAATGAGGTGTGTTTGTTGAAGGCTTGGAAGAAGAGCGTAGGGAACTGAGGGAGAAGGAGAAGCCATTGATGTGTGAGTATTGTTTTTTACGCTTCTTTTTTGACACTGTTTAATTTGATGGAAGAGAACTTTGAGGATTAAGACTTTAAATAGACTAAGATATCTACATTAAAATAGGAAACTAAAATCTGATTAAATCTTAAAATATCATTAATACGATAAAATATTGTTGAAAAAGATTAAAAAAGATCCGGTTAAAAAATATGTCAATCTAAATAACCTCAACGGCCTGTCATATGTACTTAAAATTCTTTTCATACCGATCAGCAAATTCTTTTCATGCCAAATCTTAAAAAAAAAAAATTATTAAATGTAGAAAGATTTAGCGCTCAGCAGCAGCCTGTAGCATACCATCAGAGATGACTCTAGAACCAGACAAGAGTGTTCCAAGACCAATGCTGGAACAAAAACATATCTTATTGAGAAAACTAACCATATTTAATACAACAGCACAACATAGAGGAAATTTCAGTTTATAAGTAAAATTTCCAACTAACCCTGGAAAGAGGTACATGTTGTTTCCCTGGTTGCAGTGGCCAATGCGACCATTTCCTACATCAAAAAAAAAAAAAAAAAAAACCCTCAAGTAGTTAAGTTGCAGCTGTAAGTTGCCCCAAGAGAAAATAAAGAAAACAAAAGACACTTCTGTGATGAACTAGTTATTTAAAACGTACAGTTCAAAGGCATGGCAGAACAAAAATCAATTATAACAAGGTGAAACAAAATACAATGCTTGCTTTCCAAGAAACAAGAACTTTACTCACCTAAAAAATTAGTTAAACCTATATTAGATGCTTTCTTAGGTTATCATGGTTTGTATATTTGCAGCAACCATTAAGGAAACTTTGTGCATTAGGATATTAGATGAAGGAAGTACTATTAAACTATAAAGATTAGCTTGCGGGGAGATTGTATAGTTGTAGCATACCAAGATCCACATCCCTGAACGGACTTCCACTTGCAAAAATAATGTTGTCACCCAATATGGAGAATGCTACTTCGAGGGTGCATTCAGCTGTCAAAAGACGAAACAATTATGAACATATGTTCTCCGCTGCAATAGTACGTGATATTAAGAAAACAAGAGTTGATAAAATAGCCATACCATTCTTTGTTGGATTTGACATGGCAAATATAGCTGGTCTTGTTCTATGTTGAATCCTTGAGGGCCTCTAATATCTAAGTACAAGATATATTTTGAGAATAACCCTCCAACAGCAGATAATCCCAGAAGGACATCAGGATTCACTTGCTTGACCTGTTACCGAAGTTCAGCAAGAATGTATTAAGGAAGTAGCTCAGCAATTCTTACCATCATAAACGCAGAAAATTCAGAGAAATAAGTATTACAGGAGCATGTTGTAACTTTACATAAGGAGTCTACAAGTTAATAACTCCCATAGTAAATATTAGCATGCAATCTAACAAATATTCTGCAGTCATCATTCTTCAATTTTATGGCACCTTAACTGAACTAGGACTGAGAACAATTATTGTGATCATCGTACTCGTGCTATGAATTTTTCCATATAAAACCGAGTGATACTAACTTAGTCTCGACACTCTAGAGGCAAAAACTGTCAATATTATTACATTGATCAATTTCATATTGTGATTTTCAAAATTGGTAAATCAAGTAAAGAGATCATTTTCACAAACCACTTCCACAAGGCTTGCTCCTTTCCTGAGTCCTTGACGATCCATTTCTTTCAAATTTCTTGCAAAAGGTAGGGCATCTGGATCAATATTTTCCCATCCTTCAGTGATTAACCCCTGTATTTGGTAAAAACAATAAACAAGCTGAATAAGACATTGTAAATTTGTAATCCATAAAAACCTGCCAAAAATCTAACTCTAGTTAAAAACTTAAAATATTCACAGGCTAATTATTTTTGACATCTTCAAAAGTGCTAAAAGAGGGAAAGTGAGGTAATGTTTAAGATGAAAAACAGTGAATCATTGACTAATCAAAACCGGAATCTAAAGCAAGCCAGTGTGATTCTGTTTCTCCCATTCTTATGAATAAAAATCAATATTAATACAAGGTACCTGTGGACCTGTGCATTTTTGTCCATGCCTCAAGACAAAAAGATTGGCTATTATGTGAGGAGGCGTATTAGAAACTTTTCAACCATGAATGCATTTTGGCATATCATGATAGAAAGCAAGCGAGTTTTTTTCTTTTTCCCTTCTGAATTTTTAAAACATTTTTGGACTTTTGAAATGTTTACAAATTAACTTCTAAAATGTATGTCATATCAATGATTATTAGATTGCAGCGGGACAGGGTAATCGGTTCAATTAATGATCAAATAAGCATTTAAAATACAAGAACTAAACTAAAAATGTAAGTATTTAATTAATAGAGTGAATACCCCATCCGGCCCCTGACAATTATCTCGAAAGGACAACGAGGCCCCCAAGAAAAAAAAAACACCCAATCCGGCCTCTGATAAATTTTTTTTGGGACAGATTAGCCCCTGTGCCAAAAAAAATAACATTGATTTTTTTTTGGCACAGGGGCCTCGTTGTCCTTTCGAAGTAATTGTCAGGGGCCGGGTTGGGTTTATTTTTTTTGTCAGGGGCCGGGTTGGGGTTTTTTTTTTGTCAGGGGCCTCGTTGTCTTTCGAGGTAATTGTCAGGGGCTGATTTGGGTTTTTCTCTAATTAATATAACATGTATAAATCATCAGTTATCGAAACTAAAAAGAACTATTTTATACCAATAGGGAAAACAAGAATTAAGCTACAAGTACCAGGAAATACAATACCTTTGCCTCAACGACCCAAAATTGACTTTTTGCACACTCATAAGCAATCTCATTATTCCCCAACATCCTTGCCATTGTTTTTCTTGCAGCATTGAGAACCCCAATTCCAGCACTACAACAATACAACAATAACAAAGCCTTGTCCCACTAAGTGGGGTCGGCTACATGAATCAAACGACGCCATTGTGCTCTGTCATGTATCATGTCTACAGAGAGACCGTTTATATGTAGATCTCGTTTGACCACCTCATGGATGGTCTTCTTAGGTCTTCCTCTGCCTTTCGCCCTTTGTCCATCTTCCATCTCATCCACCCTCCTGACTGGATGTTCTATCGGTCTTCTTCCCACATGTCCAAACCACCTGAGACGCGATTCAACCATCTTTTTCACAATGGGTGCTACTCCAACTCTCTCCCTTATATCTTCATTCCTTATTTTATCCAATCGCGTATGATCACTCATCCATCTCAACATCTTCATCTCTGCCACACTCAACTTATGTTCGTGCTCCTCTTTAGCCGCCCAACACTCCGTACCATACAGCATAGCCGGTCTTATAGCGGTGCGATAGAATTTACTTTTAAGTTTTAAAGGCACTTTTTTGTCGCATATAAAACCAGATGCACTCCGCCATTTTGACCAACCTGCTTGGATCCTATGATTTACATCCTGTTCAATCTCTCCATTATCCTGTATGATGCACCCAAGATACTTAAAACTTTTAACTTTTCGCAGGATGTTTTCTCCAATTCCAGCACTAAAGCAATAAAAATAAAATCAAAGCAGCAAAGAAGCAAAGCAGCAATAAAGAAATACAGTAAATATCAACATAAATGCTAGCGGTTTTTGGCTTACAACTTCATTGAAATCCAAAGTCCTATATGGTCTCAAATGTTCCTGTCAAACATAGCTTGGTCTAATGTAGTGCAGCTTTGATTCAGAGCAAAATTGGCAATTCAATTTGGAGGGATTTCACAAACAATAATGTGATAACAAAGCTACTTTATACATAGCTCCCAATCCAAGCTATCAATAACTTAAAAGGTTTACACTTTGTTTGTTCCTTTCTAATATCAAACTCCTTTTACCCTCAAAACACTTTGGAACACAAGTTTGAGATCCCAACAACCTTGTTAAGAACACGGAAGCAACAAAGTCATGCACTCTGAAATTTATGGTAAACCAAAAGACAGATCCATTTTGAAAACTACATTCTCAAAGAACTATATTTTTCTTCGGGCAGCCATTCCTGACAGAATTGACAAAAACGGGAAGTTTCAGAAGTGCATGCTCTTGTTTTGTCCCCAAATATAGCACGTGGTTTACACCGTCTCCTCTTTGATAAAAATTTCTTTATCAATCAACTCCTAAGGATACTTTTGCATTGCAGACTGCATCTTAGTAGTGCTATAAGAAAAAGTTTTCAGGTCAAATCCTAAATGCTATTTTATGCTTTCACAAAATGGCTAACTAACCTTCCAGCAATTGCAACACCAGCAGTTCCCTGCATGCAAACGTTCACCTATTCAACTATGTGGGATACCATTATACAAAATTCCACTTTATGCATAAATCGGTAAATTTATAACAATTCACATAACTTGCAACATTAAGACCCTCCTTTTCAAAAGCTCCAAGCCATGGTATACTTAAAAGGAAAACTATAGATTTAATTGCTTCTCCCAAAAAGTAGCATCCATAACATTTATATACATATTTAAAAATTAAAAGTACATCAATTATTTACAAAGGATGAATTATACATCATCTGATCATACATACATAAATAATATTAATGAATAATAGCTTTCCAATCTCTAAAAATCTATCAATGAGAGTGTATGAAACATTTTATGATCTTATATAAAGGAATTTATACCTGCACATCATCATTGAACATTCTGTACCGCTGTAATAACTTAAATGCCCACTTGCTTCGAAAATCTTCAAACTGCAGCCACACGACAATAAATAAATATTAGCCTTATGACAGAAAACAGTAGGCCCTGTGAATAAGGTCAAAAATTGAAAACAAATTCAAGCTACAATATCTATTCCAAATATTTTGGCCAGCGAGTAAAGACAGCCTCCATGAATTCATCCACAACAGCAACAGATGCTATATATTATTATAGACAAAGAATCATAAATACATTAAACATATAAGAATATAGTGTTCCTTAATATATTATTAACATCATATTTAAAATCCTGAGATGCTGCTCTGTGATTTTCGTTTGAAGGGCAAGGACATGATCACTTGGTCAACAACCATGTCTTCAAGTTTGGGCTAAGGCCCAGAAACTATACTCAAATGATGTCATTCATTTATTTACTATTGTCTCTAATCACATGGTTGTGAAGAAAAGGGCATACACGTACAAAAAACAAAGTTGTCTCATAAACTTGACACTTTGATGGTTGAATTTCATGCACTGCACCATTAATTATTTTTAACTCAATTACAACCCTATTCAATAACATCATTGGAATAAGTAACGGGGAGATATATTAGTATAAAAGTGGAAGAGAGAGAGAGATTAAGTGAGACAATAAACTAAAGGTAACTTGCAATGTGTCATATGTTCTTAAAGACAATATATTACTGTACCACATAATATACAGGTTTCTACCAAAAAGAGACAGAATAGATTACTAGGACGAAAGAAAAAGATATATTGTAATGTGTCATATGTACTTAAAAAAAAGTTCTTTACATGATTTTTTGAATTCTCAAATAGAGAAGAAACGAAAAAAAAATTATTACAAAAGAACCATATCATTCTAAATGGCAAACCCTAAAATACTATGGAACTACCCAAATTGGTGGAGGATCAATCTTATTTGCACATTGCATGAGGCTCTTAACACATTTCTCTTGAAGATTGAAAACACCCCAATCATGTCCACCGTACATGTAGTCCAAAGTCATCTCTTCCCACCTATCATCTGTGAAGTAGATTGAGTTTCCTTCACACCCCAAGCAAGCTTTAGCATCCATTGATACAGACTCATTAGCACCCAAGAACAGAACTTTATCATGTAAAGATCTCATCTTTTTCCACTTCTTGTCGCGAATATCAAGCTTATAAACAGTAAAATACTTTGTTCTATAAGGACAAATCAATGGTTGTGTATCCTCAGATGATAAAAGATCTCCTTCTTCTACTACCAACCCATCATCATTCACAAAATTCCCAATAAACCTTATCACCAGAAAGATTTCTTTTGCAGATACCACCAAGTACAAATTTCTTGAAAAGTTATCTCCTAAATATGATTTCTCATCTTCATCATTCTCCTCCACAGTTGGTGTTAAAAGAATCAATCTTTTAGGAATTTGCCCACAAATATTCCAAACTTCAACAGAACCATCTTGTTTTAAGGCATAAAGATAGTTGTTGCTGAACACAATGTCACAGTACGATTGCTTATCATGAGAGAGCTCAACCCAAGTTGCAGAATTGCAATAAGCAATCTTGTTGTTTGAACCATATATGATGGCAAGAATGTAGCTTGAGGGAGAGGAAGAAAACATCAAGGTTGCTTTGACTATGAAGGTTTTCCTTAAGTATTCAGCAAAGTAAGAATATGTGACAGGGTGCAAGAATGAAAGGGGAAGAGGTGGTACGTTAATGGTAGTGGAAGAAGAAGAATTTAGAAGAAGTGGAACTCCATTCTGATCCAAAAGCACAATCCAACCGTGAGAAGAACCAACACACCATGCTCCAACATGACCCATCAACATGTTCTTCCACTCATAACGCTTGTTCTCCAATAAACTGAAGATGCTTCTATCAATGGTTATAGGATCATCATCATCATCAATGAGGTGTGTTTGCTGAATGCTTGGAAGAAGAGCGTAGGGAACTGAGAGAGAAGGAGAAGCCATTGAAGTGTGAGTATTGTTTTTCATCGTACCCTTCTTTTTTGACACTGTTTAATTTCATGGAAGAGAACTGTGAGGATTAAGACTTTAAATAGAGTAAGATATCTACATTAAAATAGGAAACTAAAATCTGATTAAATCTTAGAATATCATTAATAAGATAAAATATTGTTGAAAAAGATTAAAAGATCCGATAAAAAAATATATGAATCTTAACTAACATGGTCACATTATAGCAAGGGACAGTTGTTGTTGTCTGGGAGAGTTTTGGAGTCTCCTTCTCTGCTACCCTGTTTTGTGGTGCAGCAATGCCTTTGTCTTTCCAGTCTCCTCGTACTCTACTAGACTACTACCCTCATCATCGCCTCATTCTTGCGTTGGTAGTTGGTGTTGCTATCAAGTCAATTCAGAAGGGTTAATGATGAAATTAGTCTTTCAAATATGAGTCGTTCGTAACATCTGTTCAAATAATTTTTTAAATTAAATTAGTCCTAAAAGATTTAAAATTAATGAGTTAAAATAATTTCCGTTAATGATAAGCATGTGGAACGTTAATGACATATCACCACCCTAATTCAAAATATTGTGCCTTTTTTTTTCCCGGCTTCTTGCAATCTTCTATTCTTGTTTCTGTTGGTTTCTTCTAAGTTTTTATATTTTTCTTTTGCTATTCTTGAATCATTGGATTTAATTTAATGTTTTCTTTTGAAGTTATGTTTGTAACTTGTAACTTTGATTAGCTAAACTTTTTATAAACTAATTTTTATGCTATCAAAACTTTTAAATATATTTTTTTAAAAATATATTAGTCATGTTTATATTATGTGTTATAATTTTATAAGATATAATTCTACTCCGTTCTTTGAATTGAGGTAGAAATTATGAGTTTATTATCTTGAATTTTAGAGCTAAAATGCATCTATTAATTTGAACGTTTATTTTTTTAAAATGATATGATAATATGTTTTTTGCTTGTGAGGTGTTTGAACTAAATCTTCATATCTTTTGAGGTAGACCGATCTATTTTCAGAGGTTTATGCAATAAATGTTTTTTTTTTAGATTTTATATATTAGACTGCATTATATAGGACATTGAGACTCAAAAACAGAGACATAAAATTGTATTTGACGGGTGAGATATGGATAGAGATATTGTGTATCCATCATGACTGACACTTAGAAAAATCTTTTAAAGCAAGCCTCAAAAATCGATATTACAAAAAATAGAATAAATAAAATTTTAAATTATACTAAAAGGCAACACATTCTCATCATCATATTTAAAACATATTCAGCATATTTACATAAATTCGACTTTAATATTTACAGTAAAGCATGGTCTATTAGATTCATTTACTGGAATAGTTACAAAGCAACATACTGAAGCCACTAAAATCGGATCCTGCCTGTGTCACATTGAGCAGTTTAATAAGTCTAAAGAGCTTTAAAGTTATTTACACAAAATATCAAGTCCTTACACAGTAAAGGGCTCACCAACACAAACAAAACTAGAGTGAAACTGATGAAGTTGGATTAGGATCAAGATCCATATCTAAAAAAAAATGAAAGAATAACAGAGTGAGTTTATAGAAAAAAAAATTTCATATAGAAAAATTACCCCCACTGAATTTTGGAATTTCATACTTTGCTGCCATTTTTTTTTATGTAGTAACTTGCAGCGGAAGAAAAAAAAATGATCAATCAGCAACCTTTGGCTCTGATACCACTGTTAGGTACTAGACAAATGACACAGCAAAATATAGAGATGAAAAATTAGAAATTTATATAAAATATGAAAACAATTGAATAACTTTCTTTGAGAATTACAACTTCTCTTTATCACAAGGAGATTATAATAACACTCTCTCTTGACAAAAAAAGAATACACTTCTTTCTATATATATAGGAGAAAACTACTCAAAGAAATATTATGTTAATATGTTATTCTATCTGGATGACTTGATTGAAATGAATTAAAGAAAAACTTAATTTATAGGTGAGTCTCTTCAATATGAACCATCTGCCAATTAGAGGTATATAATTCTTCTCTTTTTCAAGTATTAAAATTCTAAGGTTATAAATTAGAATTGTTTATTACCTTTCATTTTATTTAGTTATTATTTATTTATTTATTTTCTAAAATTAACTTTATTAATTTTCACAATCTTCCACTTAAAGCTAATTTTGATAAATTTTCAAAATTCTTGTTGCTCATGTATTCCATAGGCCGTATGAGGATCTACACCATTCAAACTTTTCTATGTTGATTAGTTTTGTCATGACATGTATGTGTATATGCTTTCAGAGTGTGTGTGTATGCCGTTGCAACAGAAGGAAAATAAGAAAAAATTATGGACTTGGCCCATCATCTATTCTTAATATATAAAAGTAGGTACATAGGTTTACCCACATTGCTTCTAAGTTATTTCTCTTCTTCTACTAACGCCATGTCAGCACCAACGCTTACTTGGCAAAATTTTAGAATCCACCATTCAAATCTTGCTAAATCAACTTTTATTTTCACATTAAAAAAACAACTAAAAAACACAATAAAACCCAACAAATTAACTTTTTCCAAATCAATCCTTATTTCTGAAACAACAAAAACACAAATTAACATTTACCCCAACAAAAAGCTCTCAAAAGTCAAAACCAAAGAGCTTATTACCTTTCTCAAACCATCACCCTCTTACCACCTCTCCGTACCAAGATCCTATTTCCTCCATCCTCTTCAGGTCCCATCCTATTTCCTCCATTCTCTTCCGGCCCCATGAGCCATTGCTTTTTCCTCAAAACAAATTGTACATCGCGATGTCCATCTCTGGCGGAGCCGCATTGCATAAATTGCAAAAATCAGGGCAAACTCCATTCCTCCTCTTGCGGTTTTCCTGCCAGAACTCGATTTTGGGTCTCAGACCAACGTCACCATTCGGCGCCACCAACGTAGGAAATTTGTCCCAGGTATCTTCCTAAAGATTTTCAACTTTGCTGTTTACTCTTCTCATTGTTTAATATCATTTTCAATAGCCCTATTTATTTGTTATAAATAGTAACATTTTAATTGTGAACTCATTGCAAGTAGCACAAGTTTATGTATTCCTCTTTTTTAAACAGTTCTGTCCAACGGTCACAACCAAAATTAATGTGCATTTAAAATTATTGCTCCCTATATACTATCGATTGCAATATTTCATTATCAAATTATAAATTGTTATTTTACATGTGGAGTACTTCTTCCACAATTTACATTTACGTGTTCCTCTTTTTCAAATTGTTATTCCACATGGGCAGTATTACTTCCACAATTTACTTGGAATGGATTATCATTCTTTGACCATGTCTTATTCTCTTTGTTGTAAAAGGATTTGCAGTGGTAATGACAGAACGAAAGAGTTAATATCCAAAATTGCTAGATGAAAATCAACCAATCACTATTTAGTAAAATATTTTAAAAAATTAAAACAAAAAATCTTATCTATTAGTATTCAATTGAAACATCAAGTACTAATTAAATGTAATAAACATACATTAAAAGTGTCATAATAATAATAATTATAAAAAATTTCAGTTACAAATATTCAAATTCTACAACTTATACATATTAAGACTCTTACTACTCTTCATTTCTTAATCTCTTATACTAATTGTCAAAACTTTCTTAAATTTAATATAACATTTTTATATGTTTTTCATTCTCATTCATTTATTTTTTATTATTTACAAACAAAAAAATCGCAAGAAAAGACAAAGTGTAGCCATTAATGCAAATCGAAAAATGAAAAAAAAAAAAAAGAAAATGCAGTTTTGTATAACTCTAATATAAATAACCTATGTCTTTCTTAAAAATAAATAAATTCAAAATTTATTTATAATATGTTCTCTAAATTTTTTAATATAACATTTATTAAAATATACTATATAGTAATATATAAAAGTTGATACCAACTCTCTCCACAATGACTTTAAGCCATCTTTTCTTTGCTAATGATACCACATCAGCAATGTTAATGACTTGACAAAAGATGAAAATCAACAAATTACTATTAAAATAAAATATTTTAAAAAAATTAAAACAAAAAACTCTTATCTATTATTATTCAATTGAAACATCAAGTACTAATTAAATGCAATAAACATACATTAAAAGTGTTATAATAATAATAATTATAAAAAATTTCAGTTACAAATATTCAAATTTTACAACTTATACATGTTGAAACTCTTACTATTCTTCATTTATTAATCTCTCATACTAATTGTAAAAGATTTCTTAAATTTAATATAACATTTTTATTTACAAACAAATAAAAAACGTAAAAAAAGACAAAGTGTAGCAATTAATGCAAAACGAAAAATGAAAAAAAATAAAAATACAGTTTTATATAATTCTAATATAAATAACCTATGTCTTTTTTAAAAATAAATAAATTCAAAATCTATTTACAATATGTTCTCTAACATATTTTTATAATTATTATTATTAAAATACACTATATAGTATAAATAATCTACCTTTCTGCGCATTACGCTGGTCTCACTCTAGTTTTTTTTAAGGCTACAACCTCCCCATCTTTAAAAAAATGCAGTCCCCAAATTTCAAACATAAAAATACCTTAAGTTTCGAACAAATACGGATATTTATCGTGCATTATATTCTCAGGTTCCCAAGTTGCATCTTTCTCTGAATGGTTCTTCCAGACCACTTTTATAGAAGCTACTTTTTTAGAGCGTAACTTTCTTACTTGTCGATCAATTATAGTAATAGGTTCTTCTTCAAATGATAGATCCTCTTTCAAT
The DNA here is from genome assembly GCF_059453495.1 of Arachis ipaensis. Taxonomy (NCBI): domain Eukaryota; kingdom Viridiplantae; phylum Streptophyta; class Magnoliopsida; order Fabales; family Fabaceae; genus Arachis; species Arachis ipaensis. The sequence continues at coordinate 12,792,198 of NC_142444.1, forward strand.
AACACTGATTCGGGAGTTAGTACATGAGATGGATCGTGAAGATATTTACGTAACATAGACACGTGAAATACTGGATGAATCATAGACAAATCAGGTGGTAATGCCAAACGATACGCTACTGTGCCTACTAGTTCCAAGATCTCAAAAGCACCAATATAGCGAGGACTAAGCTTACCCTTTTTGCCAAACCTCATCACACTCTTCATAGGTGACACTCGGAAAAAAATTTGATCACCCACTGAGAATTCTAAGTTACGTCTCCTATGATCAGCGTAGGCCCTTTGTCTACTTTGAGCTGCGTTCCTTGATCACGCGAATTTTCTCAATCGCATATTGTACCAAATCGGGTCCCAACAGTTTGGCCTAACCAACCTCAAACCATCCAACTGGTGATCTACATCGCCTTCCATAAAGAATTTCAAATGGTGCCATTTGAATATTGGCTTGGTAGCTATTATTATAAGAAAACTCAATCAAAGGTAAGTAGCTGTCCCAATTTTCACCAAAATCTAAAATACAACATCTCAACATATCTTCCAAAATTTAAATTGTTCTCTTAGATTGTCCGTCCGTCTGTGGATGAAAGGTTGTACTAAGATCTACTCTTGTTCCAAGCGCATTTTGAAAGGATTTCCAAAAATAAGAGTTAAATTGTGGCCCACAATCTGAGATAATAGACACGGGGGCTCCATGAAATTTGAATATCTCATCAACATAAAGCTTAGCATATCGGGTTGCGGTATAAGTAGTTTTCACAGGAAAAGTGAGCTGACTTTGTCATTCTATCTACTATCACCCAGACTAAATTGTAGCCCTTAAAACTATGAGGTAAACCTGTTACAAAGTCCATGGTAATTCTCTCCCATTTTCATTCATGTATCTCAATATGTTGTAGCAACCCTGCAGATTTTTTTGTTCAGCTAACTTGTGGACAAGTCAAGCAGTGAGAAACAAAAGTACTTACGCCTTTTTTCATGCCTTCCCACCAAAACAATTGCTTCAAATCTTGGTACATCTTATTAGTGCCTAGATGAACGGTGTATTTAGAATTGTGAGCCTCCTCCATAATAGCTTTCTTTAAGTCATTATTATTTGGCATACATAAACGGTTACCACAACGTAAAACACCTTGATCAAGAGAAAAATCTGAGTACTACCTATTGTGAACATCTTCTATTTGCTTTCTTAACTTTGGGTCATCACCTTGCGCAAACTTGATTTGTTCTATTAGAGAGGACTGAGATCGTACATAAGCTAGGAATGGCCCTGACCCTTCAAGCTTAAAGTATACACTCTCAGATTCTAACTTGTGAATCTCTTGCACTAAATGTCTTCTTGATAAAGCAATGTGATTTAAACTACACATGGATTTTCTACTCAATGCATCAGCAACAACATTAGCCTTACTTGGATGGTATAAGATGATACATCGTAATCTTTAAGCAACTCCATTCATCTACATTGTCTGAAGTTAAGATCTTTTTGTTGAAAGGTGTACTTTAAGCTCTTGTGATCTGTATAAACTTCACATGTTTCACCATAAAGATAGTGTCTCCAGATCTTTAAGGCAAAAATTATTGCTGCCATTTTTAAATCATGAGTTGGGTAATTCTGCTCGTACTTCTTAAGTTGTCTAGATGCATATGCGATGACTCTACCATGCTGTATAAGAACACATCCAAGTCCTACCCGAGATGTATCACAATATACCGAATATCCTCCAGATCCTGAAGATAAAACTAGAACTGAGGTAGTAGTCAAACACTTCTTAAGCTTTTGAAAGCTTTGTTCACATTCATCAGTCCATTTAAATTTTACATTCTTCTGAGTTAACTTAGTCAAAGTAGTTGATATCTTTAAGAAATTTTTGACAAAACGTCTGTAGTAGCCTGCCAATCCTAAAAAACTATGAATCTCTTCTACTGATGTAGGTCTTAGCCAGTGTTAGACGGCTTCCACTTTCTTTGGATCCACTTTAATTTCATCTTTCGATACAACATGGCCTAAAAATGCTACTTGGCCCCACTAAAACTCACACTTAGAAAATTTTACATAAAGTTTGTGATTTCTTAGAATTTGCAAAATAACTCTTAGATGATGCTCATATTCTTCCTCACTCTTGGAATACAATAAAATGTCATCAATAAAGACAATCACAAAGTAATCTTAAAAATGCTTGAATACACGATTCATCAAGTCTATAAAAGCAGTTGGAGCATTAGTTAAACCAAAGGACATAACAAAAAATTTATAGTGTCCATATCGACTTCAAAAAAACTAATTATTTATAATTATATCTTAAGTTACTATATGAAGAACTAAAAGAATGATACAAATCTTTGTTTTTAACTTGTGAACAGTTAGATTTCGATCACTAAGCTATATTGGTTATATTTTAATATCTTTTATAGAAATAATTTATAAATAATAGTTATATTTTAATATACTTAAACAAATAATTTTAGTTATATTTTAATATTTTTTATATAAATTATATGACACTAAAATTTGCTTGTAATTGATAGCAGTAAATTTTTTTAAGTTGGACGTTACCCTATTTTAAGGTGTCAATTAATCATACAAATTTTATTTGTTTTTCCTTAAGATCAAATAGAAACATAATTTTGTATGTATTATCCAAATAATTCATCTTTGTGTACAACTGTCCACTAAAACTTAAGAGAGAGTATAAAATTAATTGTATGCTATTATATTCATTATTTTAAGCCTAAGAAATCACATTGAGTTTGACAATAATTTACAAAATTATAATATTATTGGTGAACCCTTAAGTTTTTATTGCTAAGTTAACCACCATAAATACAAATCAAGAATTCAGAAATAACTAAAAATTAAAGTCGTAATTCACAACGAAACTGAAAAAACTACGAATATATAAAATAATAAAAGAATTATACAAACTCTTATTTTTAACTGATGAATCCTAAAATTTACATCGCTAAGCTAATTATGATAAACACTAATAAATCTCGCTCCATAGCATATTTAATTATTACTTATATACTCCAATAGTAAAAAAATATTAATATTAATTATATACTTTAAGTTAATATACTATAAATACTAATCGATATAATGTTTGTAAAAAAATATAAGACTTAGATGCACCAGAAAACTAAAATTGGCAACTTAGTTAAAATATTAGTTAAATAATATCGATGAAGCAAATGATTTATCTAAAAAATATTGAGTGCTTTTTTAAATTGGGAGCCACTCAGATAAAGATGGTGAAAACGTCTTTTTATAAAGATGTTTTTTAATAATTAAAATTTAACACATATAATCAATTAAACCGTGTTATTTTTGTCAAAATTAGATTAGACAAATTGATTTGACCGAAAAATGGTGAATCAAATCTTGAACTGGTCTAAATTAATATTATTTTTTATAAAAAATAACTACAATACCCTATTATAGAAAATGACTAAAATACTTCTATTATATATATTAGTTTTGAGAATCCTAAATTTTAGTCCTTTATTTTTCTATCGTAGGGTTAGAATTTAGAATTTTTAAAATTAATATATATAATAAGAGTATTTTAATTATTCTCTATAATAAGGGTATTGTAGTCATTTTTTATAAAAAAATAATATTAATTTAGACCAGTTCAAGATTTGATTCATCATTTTTTCAGTTAAATCAATTTGTCTAACCTAATTTTGACAAAAATAACATGATTTAATCAATTATATATGTTAAATTTTAATTACTAAAAAACATCTTTAAAAAAAGATGTTTTAGACATCTTTATCTGAGTGGCTCCTTTTTAAAATAATATAATTTAAGAAATTTCTAAAATCATAATAAAAACATTATAAATTAATAAAAATTATCTATAACTTTTTGAATAAAGAATTAACACTGAAATTGTACGATCGTGTAATAATAAATATTTTTTATGAGTACTTCTTAGTATACTAAATTATATAAAATTAATTATTTATAATTATATTTTAAGTTACTATACGAAGAACTAAAAGTTAGTTTGATCATCATGATTCTTAGATTATCACATTCTATCAAAAAAACAGCAATAAAGGCTTAGAATTTTGAAACAGGACAAAATAAGAGAATACAGTATATATTAAGGTGAACTCTATCGTACCCTCTCTAAAATAAAGGGTAAATTATCTCTTGTGGCATATACAATGATTATTGATAAATTATCTTTCAACCAGAGTTCCAAAGTTCGAATAAGATCCTTAAATCTAATTGCTATTTCTAATACGATTGCTAGAAAATCCTAAAAATGAGAGAACTAAAAAATTGATAGAAATTTGTGATATATTAATTAAAAATAATGGTAATTGGTGTGTGAAAGGAGACACCAAAGTATTTTATTTTATTTTTTTATCTTTAATTGCTCTTAAATTATTTTTCAATCATTATTCAGATAATAAAAATTCTAAGATGATAATTATTGACTCATTGTTTTTATGACTAACTAATATTTTGGTTTGTTTTTGTTATATAGTTATACAAGGCTATGAGAGTTGGTTATCTGAAAAGGAGTATCATTGTTGATCCGACTGAATTTTAAGAAAAAATACTAGGAAAAAAATCTTAGGAAGGAAAGAGATGAAAAATTAATAGATGTGCTCGTTGAAATGGGAGATTGAAAGCATGTGAACAAGTTCAAAATCTTAACCTAATTAATTGGAAATGGTGATTGGTTTTGAGAGAAATTATGGTTTTAAAATTGGAAAAGAAGAGGTGTATTTGGTGCGGATTATGAAAATGACACTACTATCAAGTTTCAAGAGAAACATCGCTTCAATTGAAAAGAAAAAAGAAGATAACATGAATCTTGGAGCTCTGGTAGAAGAATAATTTATGAATAATTACGGTATAAATCACAAGGGGTAATTTACCCTTTATTTTAGAAAGGGTAGAGTATAATTCACCATATATTAAAGGTACATCAGTCATGACAAGTTATATATCGAAATCTCCTCTCATCTATTGGCAACATTTTACACTATGATTTTCATTTGAGTTTAGAAGATGGTGCTTTGAATCTTAATCACAAACATTTCTCAGCTATGATGCAAGCGAAGGAGTAACAAAACAAATCAACATGCACAGTATAATGTCATTCAAGTTAGTTGATATAATTGTTGGGGTATCAAAATAATTGTATGGATTACTATGTGTGCAATTTGAATTAACCTATTTCGAATTACTATGGATGTCAACATGGTGGGCTAGTTCGAATCAGCCTCATTCGAACTAGTGTGGGTCACGTTTGCATGTAGTTCGAATTAATATGATTCGAATTATTCCTTGGATCTACTCATGCATAATTCAAACAAACCTCATTCGAATTATATTAAAATATGCTTTTCGCGGATGCATGTTATATTTTTTGTTTTGGTAGAATCACGTAATTTTCTCTTCCATTTGGTTTAATATGGCATTTTGCCCAATAAGTTTTCAGGGGTTATATCAAATTGGGTGGGACAAAATATAATTGCGCTCCAATTACGATCCAACCTATTTAGTGGTAATATCCCCACTACAATATGCAAGCTTGATTTTCTCAAGATATTGGATCTTTCAAATAACAAATTATTAGGGCCAATTCCAAGTTGTTGTGGAGTCAGTCTATTCGCTTTTAGAAATGTGGAGTAACTATGCAGTTTTAGCACATTTACGCTTCCAAATTTACTATATATATCCCCATATGTCAGATTTCCAATATGCAAACTAAAATTTCTCAAATTTATCTGAAAGTTTGTTTTTGAATTGAAAATTTTAAATCTAAAACATGAATTTTCAATACTATATTCAAATCCTTTTGTTTTTATTATTATTATTATTATTATTATTATTATTATTATTATTATTATTATTATTATTATTATTATTATTATTATTATGTAGAGCCATGTGTAATAGAAAAGTCCTTCCTTATGATGAGAAGGACAAAAACACATTAATCATGTTCAAAGATGGAGCTATTGATCCCTCCGGAGTACTTTTTTTATGATCCATTGGAAAAAAAAATTGTTGCCAATGGAGAGGAGTACATTGTGACAACACTACTGACAAAGTTACGGGGCTCAGTCTTACTTGTCCTCAAATTTAACCTGTTTATGGTAAGGATGTTAACAAATTGCGTTGCCTAACATGTGAGCTCAACATCTCTTCTTTGTTTGAGCTTCAATTTCTAAGTTTTTTGGAGTTGGGCAACAATGACTTCAGCATCATCCATTATCATGGTCAGGGTGAAAACTCTTCCAACAACCTCTACTACCTTTATTTGTCAGATAATGGCAATCTTAAAGCTGATCATATGCTTCATTGGATTTCTAATATTTCCTCTCTGCAGTATCTATACCTCACTGGCATTAATCTTCAAGAGGAAACTAATTGGCTTCAGTTAGTTATATTGCTTCCTTCTCTTTCAGAGTTATATTTGGAGTATTGCGGACTTCGGAACATTTATCCACCCCTGCAATACGCCAATTTTACTGCACTTGACGTCCTTGATCTTTTCAACAATGATTTTGTTCCAGCTATGTTACCAAACTGGATTTTCAACTTCAGTTCTGGAATATTAGCTATTTTCCTCTCAAAAAATTCATTGCAAGGCCAACTTCTTCAAACATTTCCACATTTTCAAAGCCTTGATTCCTTGTTTTTGGATGACAATGATCTCAATGGATCCACTCCAAATTGGGTGGGTTAACTTGAGAAAGTAAAAAACCTGTATCTTCCTAGAAATTCATTTTCAGGTCCTTTTCTTACAGGTTTAAAAAATTTGTCATCTTTGACTTGTTTATCACTTGAATCAAATTCTTTTACTGGACCCCCTTTTCAAACCTAGAATATTTGGGTTTTGGCTCACAATCATTGTTGTTCAACTTTGATCCTCAATGGATTCCACGTTTTCAACTCCTAACTTTGATCTTGGATGCTGTGAGGCCCAAACTTCCTTCATGGATATATAGACAGGACTCGCTGCCACTTTTAAACATTTTGAACTCAAGAATCCCACTAGAACCAAGTGAAAAGTTCTGGAAATTTATTTCTCATCAAGTTGAATATCTTGTTTTGCAAAATAGTTCAATCAATGGCAGTATTTCGAATGTGTTATTTCATTCTAAAGTATTCATGCTAAGTAGCAATAATTTGAGAGGTAATGTGCCTCGAATATCCCCAAATATCACTCTTTTGGATTTATCTTACAACTCTTTGTCTGGATCCATTTCTCATTTCTTATGTCGCAAGACAAAAGAAAAAAATAATTTGAAATATTTGGATCTCCCTCATAATCTATTATCAGGAGAGATTCCAAATTGTTGGATTCATTGGAAATCATCGGAATATATTAACTTGGAAGATAATAATTTTAGAGGCCAAACTCCCTACTCAATAAGTATTTTGTCCAACCCAGTTTCATTTAGTCTATTCAATAATAGATTATCTAGAGAAAGTGCCTGTTTCATTAAAAATTTGTGAAAAGTTTCAAATTCTTAACTTAGGTGAAAATAAGTTTTTAGGAGCTATATCAAATTAGGTGCGACAAAATATAATTCGGCTCCAATTACCATCCAACCTATTTAGTGGTAATATCCCCACTACAATATGCAAGCTTGATTTTCTCAAGATATTCGATCTTTCAAATAACAAATTATCAGGGCCAATTCCAAGTTGTTGTGAAGTCAGTCTATTCGCTTCTAGAAATGTGGAGTCAGTCTCTCCGCATTTAGAAAAGTGGAGTACCTATGCAGTTTTAGCACTTTTACACTTCCAAATTTGTTATATATATATATATATATATATTCCCATATGTCAGATTTTCAATATGCAAACTAAAATTTCACAAATCTATCTGTAAGTTTGTTTTGGATTGAAAATTTTAAATCTAAAACATGAATTTTCAATACTATATTCAAATCCTTTTGTTTTTATTATTATTATGTAGAGCCATGTGTAATCCAAAAGTCCTTCCTTGTGATGAGAAGGACAAAAACACATTAATCATGTTCAAACATGGAGTTATTGATCCCTCCGGAGTAATTTTTTTATGCTCCATTGGAAAAAAAAAATTGTTGCCAATGTAGAGGAGTCCAATGTGACAGCACTACTGGCAAAGACACGGGGCTCAGTCTTACTTGTCCTCAAATTTATCCTGTTTATGGTAATGATGTTAACAAACTACATTGCCTAACAGGTGAGCTCAACATCTCTTCTTTGTTTGAGCTTCAATTTCTAAGTTTTTTGGAGTTTGCAACAATGACTTCAGCTTTATCCATTATCATGGTAAGGGTGAAAACTCTTCCAACAACCTCCACCACCTTTATTTGTCAGATAATGACAATCTTAAAGTTGATCATATGCTTCATTGGATTTCTAATCTTTCCTCTCTGCAGTATCAGGACCTCACTGGCATTAATCTTCAAGAGGAAACTAATTGGCTTCAGTTAGTTACATTGCTTGCTTCTCTTTCAGAGTTATATTTGGAATATTACGGACTTCGAGACATTTATCCATCCCTGCAATATGCCAATTTTACTGCATTTGACACCCTTAATCTTTCCAACAATGATTTTGTTCCAGCTAAGTTACCAACCTGGATTTTCAATTTCAGTTCTGGTATATCAACTATTTTTCTCTCAAAAACTTCATTGCAATGCCAACTTCCTCAAACATTTCTACAGTTTCAAAGCCTTGATTCCTTGTTTTTGGATGACAATGATCTCAATGGATCCATTCCAAATTGGATAGGTTAACTTGAGATACAAAAAAATCTGTATCTTCCTAGAAATTTATTTTCAGGTCCTTTTCCTACAAGTTTAAAAAATTTGTCATCTTTGACTTGTTTATCACTTGAATCAAATTCTTTTACTGGAAATATTTTTGAAAATTTTTTTCACACCTTTTCAAACCTAGAATATTTAGGTTTTGGCTCACAATCATTGTTGTTCAACTTTGATCCTCAATCGATTCCTCCTTTTCAACTCTAAACTTTGATGTTGGATGCTGTGAGGCCCAAACTTCCTTCACGGATATATAGACAGGGCTCGCTGCCAATTTTAAACATTTTGAACTCAAGAATTCTATTAGAACCAAGTGAAAAGTTCTGAAAATTTATTTCTAATCAAGTTGAGTATCTTGTTTCAAAAAATAGTTCAATCAATGGCAGTATTTCAAACGTGTTATTTCATTCTAAAGTATTCATACTAAGTAGCAATAATTTCATATGTAATGTGCCTCGAATATCCCAAAATGTCACTCTTTTGGATTTATCCTACAACTCTTTGTATGGATGAATTTCTCATTTCTTATGTCGCAAGACAAAAGAAAAAAATAATTTGAAATATTTGGATCTCTCTCATAATCTATTATCTGGAGAGATTCCGAATTGTTGGATTCATTGGAAATCATCGTAATATATTAACTTGGAAGGCAATAATTTTAAAGGCCAAATTCCCTACTCAATAAGTATTTTGTCCAACCTAGTTTCATTTAGTCTATTCAATAATAGATTTTCTGGAGAAGTGCCTGTTTCATTAAAAATTTGTGAAAAGCTTTGAATTCTTAATTTAGGTGAAAATAAGTTTTTAGGAGCTATATCAAATTAGGTGGGACAAAATATAATTGGGCTCCAATTACCATCCAACCTATTTAGTGGTAATATCCCCACTACAATATGCAAGCTTGATTTTCTCAAGATATTCGATCTTTCAAATAACAAATTATCAGGGCCAATTCCAAGTTGTTGTGAAGTCAGTCTATTCGCTTCTAGAAATGTGGAGTCAGTCTTTGTGGAGTCAGTCTCTCCGCATTTAGAAAAGTGGAGTACCTATGCAGTTTTAGCACTTTTACACTTCCAAATTTGTTATATATATATATATATATATATATATATTCCCATATGTCAGATTTTCAATATGCAAACTAAAATTTCTCAAATATATCTGTAAGTTTGTTTTGGATTGAAAATTTTAAATCTAAAACATGAATTTTCAATACTATATTCAAATCCTTTTGTTTTTATTATTATTATGTAGAGCCATGTGTAATCCAAAAGTCCTTCCTTGTGATGAGAAGGACAAAAACACATTAATCATGTTCAAACATGGAGTTATTGATCCCTCCGGAGTAATTTTTTTATGCTCCATTGGAAAAAAAAAATTGTTGCCAATGTAGAGGAGTCCAATGTGACAACACTACTGGCAAAGACACGGGGCTCAGTCTTACTTGTCCTCAAATTTATCCTGTTTATGGTAATGATGTTAACAAACTACATTGCCTAACAGGTGAGCTCAACATCTCTTCTTTGTTTGAGCTTCAATTTCTAAGCTTTTTGGAGTTTGCAACAATGACTTCAGCTTCATCCATTATCATGGTCAGGGTGAAAACTCTTCCAACAACCTCCACCACCTTTATTTGTCAGATAATGACAATCTTAAAGTTGATCATATGCTTCATTGGATTTCTAATCTTTCCTCTCTGCAGTATCAGGACCTCACTGGCATTAATCTTCAAGAGGAAACTAATTGGCTTCAGTTAGTTACATTGCTTGCTTCTCTTTCAGAGTTATATTTGGAATATTACGGACTTCGAGACATTTATCCATCCCTGCAATATGCCAATTTTATTGCATTTGACGCCCTTAATCTTTCCAACAATGATTTTGTTCCAGCTAAGTTACCAACCTGGATTTTCAATTTCAGTTCTGGTATATGAACTATTTTTCTCTCAAAAACTTCATTGCAATGCCAACTTCCTCAAACATTTCTACAGTTTCAAAGCCTTGATTCCTTGTTTTTGGATGACAATGATCTCAATGGATCCATTCCAAATTGGATAGGTTAACTTGAGATACAAAAAAATCTGTATCTTCCAAGAAATTCATTTTCAGGTCCTTTTCCTACAAGTTTAAAAAATTTGTCATCTTTGACTTGTTTATCACTTGAATCAAATTCTTTTATTGGAAATATTTCTGAAAAATTTTTTCACACCTTTTCAAACCTAGAATATTTAGGTTTTGGCTCACAATCATTGTTGTTCAACTTTGATCCTCAATCGATTGCTCCTTTTCAACTCTAAACTTTGATGTTGGATGCTGTGAGGCCCAAACTTCCTTCACGGATATATAGACAGGGCTCGCTGCCAATTTTAAACATTTTGAACTCAAGAATTCCATTAGAACCAAGTGAAAAGTTCTGAAAATTTATTTCTAATCAAGTTGAGTATCTTGTTTCAAAAAATAGTTCAATCAATGGCAGTATTTCAAACGTGTTATTTCATTCTAAAGTATTCATACTAAGTAGCAATAATTTCATATGTAATGTGCCTCGAATATCCCAAAATGTCACTCTTTTGGATTTATCCTACAACTCTTTGTATGGATGCATTTCTCATTTCTTATGTCGCAAGACAAAAGAAAAAAATAATTTGAAATATTTGGATCTCTCTCATAATCTATTATCTGGAGAGATTCCAAATTTTTGGATTCTTTGGAAATAATCGTAATATATTAACTTGGAAGGCAATAATTTTAAAGGCCAAATTCCCTACTCAATAAGTATTTTGTCCAACCTAGTTTCATTTAGTCTATTCAATAATAGATTTTCTGGAGAAGTGCCTGTTTCATTAAAAATTTGTGAAAAGCTTTGAATTCTTAATTTAGGTGAAAATAAGTTTTTAGGAGCTATATCAAATTAGGTGGGACAAAATATAATTGGGCTCCAATTACCATCCAACCTATTTAGTGGTAATATCCCCACTACAATATGCAAGCTTGATTTTCTCAAGATATTCGATCTTTCAAATAACAAATTATCAGGGCCAATTCCAAGTTGTTGTGAAGTCAGTCTATTCGCTTCTAGAAATGTGGAGTCAGTCTTTGTGGAGTCAGTCTCTCCGCATTTAGAAAAGTGGAGTACCTATGCAGTTTTAGCACTTTTACACTTCCAAATTTGTTATATATATATATATATATATATATATATTCCCATATGTCAGATTTTCAATATGCAAACTAAAATTTCTCAAATATATCTGTAAGTTTGTTTTGGATTGAAAATTTTAAATCTAAAACATGAATTTTCAATACTATATTCAAATCCTTTTGTTTTTATTATTATTATGTAGAGCCATGTGTAATCCAAAAGTCCTTCCTTGTGATGAGAAGGACAAAAACACATTAATCATGTTCAAACATGGAGTTATTGATCCCTCCGGAGTAATTTTTTTATGCTCCATTGGAAAAAAAAAATTGTTGCCAATGTAGAGGAGTCCAATGTGACAACACTACTGGCAAAGACACGGGGCTCAGTCTTACTTGTCCTCAAATTTATCCTGTTTATGGTAATGATGTTAACAAACTACATTGCCTAACAGGTGAGCTCAACATCTCTTCTTTGTTTGAGCTTCAATTTCTAAGCTTTTTGGAGTTTGCAACAATGACTTCAGCTTCATCCATTATCATGGTCAGGGTGAAAACTCTTCCAACAACCTCCACCACCTTTATTTGTCAGATAATGACAATCTTAAAGTTGATCATATGCTTCATTGGATTTCTAATCTTTCCTCTCTGCAGTATCAGGACCTCACTGGCATTAATCTTCAAGAGGAAACTAATTGGCTTCAGTTAGTTACATTGCTTGCTTCTCTTTCAGAGTTATATTTGGAATATTACGGACTTCGAGACATTTATCCATCCCTGCAATATGCCAATTTTATTGCATTTGACGCCCTTAATCTTTCCAACAATGATTTTGTTCCAGCTAAGTTACCAACCTGGATTTTCAATTTCAGTTCTGGTATATGAACTATTTTTCTCTCAAAAACTTCATTGCAATGCCAACTTCCTCAAACATTTCTACAGTTTCAAAGCCTTGATTCCTTGTTTTTGGATGACAATGATCTCAATGGATCCATTCCAAATTGGATAGGTTAACTTGAGATACAAAAAAATCTGTATCTTCCTAGAAATTCATTTTCAGGTCCTTTTCCTACAAGTTTAAAAAATTTGTCATCTTTGACTTGTTTATCACTTGAATCAAATTCTTTTACTGGAAATATTTCTGAAAAATTTTTTCACACCTTTTCAAACCTAGAATATTTAGGTTTTGGCTCACAATCATTGTTGTTCAACTTTGATCCTCAATCGATTGCTCCTTTTCAACTCTAAACTTTGATGTTGGATGCTGTGAGGCCCAAACTTCCTTCACGGATATATAGACAGGGCTCGCTGCCAATTTTAAACATTTTGAACTCAAGAATTCCATTAGAACCAAGTGAAAAGTTCTGAAAATTTATTTCTAATCAAGTTGAGTATCTTGTTTCAAAAAATAGTTCAATCAATGGCAGTATTTCAAACGTGTTATTTCATTCTAAAGTATTCATACTAAGTAGCAATAATTTCATATGTAATGTGCCTCGAATATCCCAAAATGTCACTCTTTTGGATTTATCCTACAACTCTTTGTATGGATGCATTTCTCATTTCTTATGTCGCAAGACAAAAGAAAAAAATAATTTGAAATATTTGGATCTCTCTCATAATCTATTATCTGGAGAGATTCCAAATTTTTGGATTCATTGGAAATCATCGTAATATATTAACTTGGAAGGCAATAATTTTAAAGGCCAAATTCCCTACTCAATAAGTATTTTGTCCAACCTAGTTTCATTTAGTCTATTCAATAATAGATTTTCTGGAGAAGTGCCTGTTTCATTAAAAATTTGTGAAAAGCTTTGAATTCTTAATTTAGGTGAAAATAAGTTTTTAGGAGCTATATCAAATTAGGTGGGACAAAATATAACTGGGCTCCAATTACCATCCAACCTATTTAGTGGTAATATCCCCACTACAATATGCAAGCTTGATTTTCTCAAGATATTCGATCTTTCAAATAACAAATTATCAAGGCCAATTCCAAGTTGTTGTGAAGTCAGTCTATTCGCTTCTAGAAATGTGGAGTCAGTCTCTCCGCATTTAGAAAAGTGGAGTACCTATGCAGTTTTAGCACTTTTACACTTCCAAATTTGTTATATATATATATATATATATATATATATATATATATATTCCCATATGTCAGATTTTCAATATGCAAACTAAAATTTCTCAAATCTATCTGTAAGTTTGTTTTGGATTGAAAATTTTAAATCTAAAACATGAATTTTCAATACTATATTCAAATCCTTTTGTTTTTATTATTATTATGTAGAGCCATGTGTAATCCAAAAGTCCTGCCTTGTGATGAGAAGGACAAAAACACATTAATCATGTTCAAACATGGAGTTATTGATCCCTCCGGAGTAATTTTTTTATGCTCCATTGGAAAAAAAAATTGTTGCCAATGTAGAGGAGTCCAATGTGACAACACTACTGGCAAAGACACGGGGCTCAGTCTTACTTGTCCTCAAATTTATCCTGTTTATGGTAATGATGTTAACAAACTACATTGCCTAACAGGTGAGCTCAACATCTCTTCTTTGTTTGAGCTTCAATTTCTAAGCTTTTTGGAGTTTGCAACAATGACTTCAGCTTCATCCATTATCATGGTCAGGGTGAAAACTCTTCCAACAACCTCCACCACCTTTATTTGTCAGATAATGACAATCTTAAAGTTGATCATATGCTTCATTGGATTTCTAATCTTTCCTCTCTGCAGTATCAGGACCTCACTGGCATTAATCTTCAAGAGGAAACTAATTGGCTTCAGTTAGTTACATTGCTTGCTTCTCTTTCAGAGTTATATTTGGAATATTACGGACTTCGAGACATTTATCCATCCCTGCAATATGCCAATTTTACTGCATTTGACGCCTTTAATCTTTCCAACAATGATTTTGTTCCAGCTAAGTTACCAACCTGGATTTTCAATTTCAGTTCTGGTATATCAACTATTTTTCTCTCAAAAACTTCATTGCAATGCCAACTTCCTCAAACATTTCTACAGTTTCAAAGCCTTGATTCCTTGTTTTTGGATGACAATGATCTCAATGGATCCATTCCAAATTGGATAGGTTAACTTGAGATACAAAAAAATCTGTATCTTCCTAGAAATTCATTTTCAGGTCCTTTTCCTACAAGTTTAAAAAATTTGTCATCTTTGACTTGTTTATCACTTGAATCAAATTCTTTTACTGGAAATATTTCTGAAAAATTTTTTCACACCTTTTCAAACCTAGAATATTTAGGTTTTGGCTCACAATCATTGTTGTTCAACTTTGATCCTCAATCGATTCCTCCTTTTCAACTCTAAACATTGATGTTGGATGCTGTGAGACCCAAACTTCCTTCACGGATATATAGACAGGGCTCGCTGCCAATTTTAAACATTTTGAACTCAAGAATTCCATTAGAACCAAGTGAAAAGTTCTGAAATATTTCTAATCAAGTTGAGTATCTTGTTTCAAAAAATAGTTCAATCAATGGCAGTATTTCAAACGTGTTATTTCATTCTAAAGTATTCATACTAAGTAGCAATAATTTCATATGTAATGTGCCTCGAATATCCCAAAATGTCACTCTTTTGGATTTATCCTACAACTCTTTGTATGGATGCATTTCTCATTTCTTATGTCGCAAGACAAAAGAAAAAAATAATTTGAAATATTTGGATCTCTCTCATAATCTATTATCTGGAGAGATTCCAAATTGTTGGATTCATTGGAAATCATCGTAATATATTAACTTGGAAGGCAATAATTTTAAAGGCCAAATTTCCTACTCAATAAGTATTTTGTCCAACCTAGTTTCATTTAGTCTATTCAATAATAGATTTTCTGGAGAAGTGCCTGTTTCATTAAAAATTTGTGAAAAGCTTTGAATTTTTAATTTAGGTGAAAATAAGTTTTTAGGAGCTATATCAAATTAGGTGGGACAAAATATAATTGGGCTCCAATTACCATCCAACCTATTTAGTGGTAATATCCCCACTACAATATGCAAGCTTGATTTTCTCAAGATATTCGATCTTTCAAATAACAAATTATCAGGGCCAATTCCAAGTTGTTGTTGAGTTAGTCTATTCGCTTCTAGAAATGTGGAGTCAGTCTTTGTAGAGTCAGTCTATCCGTGTTTAGAAATGTGGAGTAACTATGCAGTTTTAGAACTTTTACGCTTCCAAATTTGTTATATATATCCCCATATGTCAGATTTTCAATATGCAAACTAAAGATTCTCAAATCTATCGGTAAGTTTGTTTTGGATTGAAAATTTTAAATCTAAAACATGAATTTTCAATACTATATTCAAATCTTTTTGTTTTTTTATTATTATTATATAGAGCCATGTGTAATCCAAAAGTCCTTCCTTGTGATGATAAGGACAAAAACACATTAATCATATTCAAACATGGAGTTATTGATCCCTCCAGAGTAATTTTTTTATACTCCATTGTAAAAAAAGATTGTTGCCAATGTAGAGGAGTCCAATGTGACATCACTACTGGCAAAGACACGGGGTTCAGTCTTACTTGTCCTCAAATTTATCCTGTTTATGGTAACGATGTTAACAAACTGCATTGCCTAACAGGTGAGCTCAACATCTCTTCTTTGTTTGAGCTTCAATTTCTAAGTTTTTTAGAGTTTGCAACAATGACTTCAGGTTCATCCATTATCATGGTCAGGGTGGAAACTCTTCCAACAACCTCCACCACCTTTATTTGTCAGATAATGGCAATCTTAAAGTTGTTCATATGCTTCATTGAATTTCTAATCTTTCCTCTCTGCAGTATCAGGACCTCACTGGCATTAATCTTCAAGAGGAAACTAATTGGCTTCAGTTAGTTACATTGCTTCCTTCTCTTTCAGAGTTATATTTGGAGTATTGCGGACTTCGGGACATTTATCCATCCCTGCAATATGCCAATTTTACTGCATTTGACGCCCTTAATCTTTCCAACAATGATTTTGTTCCAGCTAAGTTACCAACCTGGATTTTCAATTTCAGTTCTGGTATATCAACTATTTTCCTCTCAAAAACTTCATTGCAATGCCAACTTCCTCAAACATTTCTACAGTTTCAACCTGATTCCTTGTTTTTGGATGACAATGATCTCAATGGATCCATTCCAAATTGGGTGGGTTAACTTGAGATACAAAAAAACCTGTATCTTCCTAGAAATTCATTTTTAGGTCCTTTTCCTACAAGTTTAAAAAATTTGTCATCTTTGACTTGTTTATCACTTGAATCAAATTCTTTTACTGGATATATTTCTGAAAATTTTTTTCACACCTTTTCAAACCTAGAATATTTAGGTTTTGGCTCACAATCATTGTTGTTCAACTTTGATCCTCAATGGATTCCTCCTTTTCAACTCCAAACTTTGATGTTGGATGCTGTGAGGCTCAAACTTCCATCACGGATATATAGACAGGACTCACTGCCAATTTTAAACATTTTGAACTCAAGAATTCCATTAGAACCAAGTGAAAAGTTCTGAAAATTTATTTCTAATCAAGTTGAGTATCTTGTTTCAAAAAATAGTTCAATCAATGGCAGTATTTCAAATGTGTTATTTCATTCTAAAGTATTCATACTAAGTAGCAATAATTTCATATGTAATGTGCCTCGCATATCCCAAAATGTCACTATTTTGGATTTATCCTACAACTCTTTGTATGGATCCATTTCTCATTTCTTATGTCGCAAGACAAAAGAAAAAAATAATTTAAAATATTTGGATCTCTCTCATAATCTATTATCAGGAGAGATTCCAAATTGTTGGATTCTTTGGAAATCATCGTACTATATTAACTTGGAAGGCAATAATTTTAAAGGCCAAATTCCCTACTCAATAAGTATTTTGTCCAACCTAGTTTCATTTAGTCTATTCAATAATAGATTTTCTGGAGAAGTGCCTGTTTAATTAAAAATTTGTGAAAAGCTTTGAATTCTTAATTTAGGTGAAAATAAGTTTTTAGGAGCTATATCAAATTTGGTGGGACAAAAAATAATTGCGCTCCAATTACGATCCAACCTATTTAGGGGTAATATCCCCACTACAATATGCAAGCTTGATTTTCTCAAGATATTGGATCTTTCAAATAACAAATTATCAGGGCCAATTCCAAGTTGTTGTTGAGTCAATCTATTCGCTTCTAGAAATGTGGAGTCAGTCTTTGTGGAGTAAGTCTATCCACGTGTAGAAATGTGGAGTAACTATGCAGTTTTAGCACTTTTACGCTTCCAAATTTGTTATATATATCCCCATATGTTAGATTTTCAATATGCAAACTAAAATTTCTCAAATCTATCTGTAAGTTTGTTGCCAATGTAGAGGAGTCTAATGTGACAACACTACTAGTAAAGACACAGGGCTCAGTCTTACTTGTCCTCAAATTTATCCTGTTTATGGTAATGATGTTAACAGACTGCATTGCCTAACAGGTGAGCTCAACATCTCTTCTTTGTTTGAGCTTCAATTTCTATGTTTTTTGGAGTTTGCAACAATGACTTCAGCTTCATCCATTATCATGGTCAGGGTGGAAACTCTTCCAACAACCTCCACCACCTTTATTTGTCAAATAATGGCAATCTTAAAGCTGATCATATGCTTCATTGGATTTCTAATCTTTCATCTCTGCAGTATCAGGACCTCACTGGCATTAAATCTTCAAGAGGAAACTAATTTGCTTCAGTTAGTTACATTGCTTCCTTCTCTTTCTGAGTTATATTTAGAGTATTGTGGACTTCGGGACATTTACCATCCCTGCAATACGCCAATTTTACTGCATTTGATGTAATACCCGGTCTAACCAAAATTTAGTAAATAATAAGTTAAATAGGAGCGAATATGGTTGGAAGATTTGGCAATTGGAATTTGATAATTTAAATATGATATTTGGATTCAGTGAATTTTTCCGAGTCGGAAAATATAGTTTTCTGCGTAAAAGTGCGCAGTGGAATTTTGACCGGCAGTACCAGCTGAGATCTATCTGGTACTACAACTGAGGAAATTGATTATGGGTAAATAAGACTAAGAAATGAGGAATTATAATTAGGGAAGGTAGAAATATTTAAAGTGCGATTTAGAGCGCTAATCTTAAAGGTTTTGGCCCAAAATTGGGCCAATGGGCAAAAATAAGTGAACCGGACCTAAGTGGGCCCAAGACCCAACATATATAAACATTAGTTGTGAGCATTTCAGCTCATTTTACCCTAAAAAGAAGGGTTGGGGCGCTGATTTGAGAAGAGAGAAGAGAAGAGAGAAAACCTAACTCTCTTTGATCTTCAAACCACCATAACTTGAGCTACGGAGCTCCGATTGACGAGCCGTTTGCGGCCACGCGTTGCTCTTATCATCCTCTACAATTCTATCTAAGTTTGGTGGTGAGTATTTCATTCATCTCTGCCCAGTTTTCGAAATTTCCCACTGTTACACGTTTTTGGGTAGTTAGTGTTGAAATCTTGTGATTTTGGGTGTTTAGGGATACTCCAACATGGATTCTAAGTGGGTTCTATCCCTACTTCATATGGGCTGAGGTAAGAAGTGCTCAAACCCTTGTGATTTGTCATTTTTATGAGCCCTAGGTTGATGTATGTATGTGACATTGGTTATGTTAGTGTATTTGGTGATGTTGGGCACAATTGGGAGATTGGTATTGCTTGAGGAGCTTTGGTAAGGCTTGGAGCTAAGGTTGATGAAGAATTCCAAAGAAGAGGCTCAATTGGTTTGGCTACAAGAGGTACGGTTTAAGTTTCATTTAAGTACCGTGTGTTGTGATGAGAATTCCTAGGCTAGATGCCCCTAGGATTAAGTTTGGATTGTGTAAATGGTTGGTGCTAATATGCATAGTTGATATGTAATGTGAATCAATTATTGGGTTGAGAATTGTGTGACCTTGTATGCTTGGTGTATTGAGAATTTGATGTATTGGGTAATGAGTATTGATTTGTGGTTTATGCATTTAAATTGTGAAAATTGGGCCGGAGGCCGTGAATTTTGGGTCGGAGGCCGGAAAGAGGTAAGAAAGATAAGTCGATGTGTGCATTGTATGATGGCACAAGTGATTGGATGAATTTCAGATAATGAATATATGAATGATTAGGTTGGTTATTGAATAATAAGGTTTGAGAAGTTGAAGTGTGGAATTTGGTAATTTTGGGTAAAATTATGTAGACGAGGTATGTTTGGTTCGGTTGAGATATATTATGTGATCATATATGTGATTATGATTATTGATGCCTTGATGGTATGATGATGCATTAGAGATATGTATGTTGTGATATATGCTTGGGGAATGATTAAGGTTGATTTGTGGGTGAAATCACGTGATAGTGAGTATGATTTTGATTACGTATAATGATGGTTGATTGCAAATGGTATTATTGGAAATTGGGATGAGGAAGGATGTATGACATGATATTGTGTTTGTCCTTTAGCCATTTGATTGAGAAGTGTTAAAATGGTTAGATGTGGTTTTGGGAATTTTTGGTAAAGTGTCAATGTGTGAGTTGAGGATGGCTTGATGTGGATTTTGGTATATTTTGATTGATTTCAAAAAGGGTTGAAATTGGCATGTTTTGGTTGATTTTGAAAAGAGTTGAAAATGGCTTGTTTTGAAAATGGCACCTAGTGGTTTTGTATGAAAACATGGTTTTTGGGCATACTTTGACGGGACATAACTTGGACTACGGATCTCTGTTTTGTGCCAAATCTGTTTAGAAATGAAATTGGATCTGGGATGTCCATGCCGTTTGAAGAACGGGTGAAAAATGATTTAAAATGAGAAAGTTATGTCCGTCGGAAGATTGGGGGTTGAATCTGTAAATTCTGCAGCTTTTAACTTAGAAAATTTTTAGCAGAATGACCCTCCAGCGTAGGCGCACTTGGCGCGTACGCGTCGTTCTTCAAGAAGGCACTATCCACGCGTGCGCGTGGTGTGCGCGGGCACATCGATGCGCTGCACTAAATGCCCAGCTATTTTCCCGAGAGTTGTGCCAGTTTTGTGCCTGGGGCGCAAGAGCACCCACGCGTATGCGTGGCTGACGCTTGCACGTCGTTTGGCTATTTTTCAACCCGCGCGTCCGCGCGTATGACGCTTGCGCGTCGATGAGTTTTGTGGCCATCCACGCGTGCGCGTGGAGTGCGCGTACGCGTGGCCCTGTTTTCATGCCAAAGTTGATTTTTGAGTTTTAAAAGCCAAATCTCATACTTCTAAGCCTCCGATCTCACCTCTTATGTATTAAATCATTCTGATATGCCTAGCAATGAGCTAGGGGATGTGATAACTTGCGAGTGAAGCAAGGGGAAAAGTTATGATCAATGATGATCAAAGATGATTATATGAGATATGGAGGATGACGGTGGAAGTACCGTGTATGCCATGAGCCGGAGGGCTATATTTATTGATAAATGGCCCGTTCTTGATTGGACCATGAGCCGGATGGCTGAGTTATTGCCGGGTTACGGCAAAGCCATTATTGTTTATGGCTGAGTATAAATGCATATATGATTAATGAATGAATATGTTAAATGGATAATAATGAAAAAATATTGAAATGTGATGTGCGACCCCGGGTAGTAGGCAGTGGCGTTGTCCACTTGCTCCGGGTATGAGACGGGAAAGGAGGATTATGATAAACGAGTTTAATCATGGGGTTTTGAATAAATGTGTATTTGTGATACCTGGGTAGTAGCAAGGGTCGTGGTTCGTCCCGCTTGCTCCGGGTCATTGTTTGAGGATTGATAATAATGAAGGGTGATTATGAATAAATGTTTATTTGTGATACTTGGGTAGTAGCAAGGGTTGTGGTTCGTCCCACTTGCTCCAAGTTAATGTTTGAGATTTGGTAACAATGAATGTTGATAATATGAATTGAGATTGAATGAATATATGTTTGAGATGCCTGGGCAGTAGCAAGGGTTGTGGTTCGTCCCACTTGCTCCGGGCCAATGCTTGAGATACCTGGGTAGTAGCAAGGGTTGTGGTTCGTCCCACTTGCTCCAGGTCAGAGATTGCGACGCCTGGGTAGTAGCGGCAGTAGTGGTGAATCCACTCGCTCCAGGTTGAGCTTTTAGACACCCGCCTGGGTAGTAGCCGCAGTAGTGATTATTTCACTGGCTCTGGGTTGAGCGGGCAGTAGCAAGGGGGTTGTAGCTCAAACCTACTTGCTCCGCAAGGGGTGTTTCTGTCCAATGGTTAGCTACCAGGACATGTTGGGTTGGCTATATAACCGACAGATGATATCATCAGCCATAGGGCAGGCATTCATCATTTGCATATGTTTGAATTGTTTGGGTTTACCATTTGTCTTGGATTTCTACATCATATATGCCATGTTACCTGACTATATGCTACTTGTTCTACTTGTATCATGTTTGTGTATTACTTGCCTGTATTGCTTGTGTTTGTACAACTGAGAGGCCCCTCATGCTGGTGTCGGTGGGTGTGAGGGCTGTTCTTGATGGGATGAATTGATGATGCGATTGCATGATGATGTATTGATATAGAACTGCTGAGGCAGAACAACTGGTGATGGTTTTGCTTATGATTCTGAGTCTGATTCGTGGAAGAGTCAGCGAGTTGGGAAACATGTGAAACATGAATTGAATTTAGCACTCCCTTATGACAGTTGCCTATTCATGGATTAGCGAGAACCTAGGATGAATAATTGGTGAAGAAGTTTAGGATGCTTAGTGAGTTTTTGTTGCAGTACATTGAATTTATTTGGCACTTTTACCGTACTAGGAACCCATGGGCCCGGGGTTCTCATTCCGTATATATCTCTTGTTTTTCAGATACAGGTCCAGGTGCTCAGAAGTGAGTTGTGGGTCGTCTGAGAGACGGCGAAGATCTTTATTTCCTCTACTTTGTGTTTTGATTAGAATCTCTCCACCTTTGTTTTGGAAAGTTTATATTATGTATTGAACTCTTTGAATTTGCCTATAGAGGCTCTCATGTTTCCTTCGGGAGAGATTAGGATATACTGTTGTCAACTAATTTCATAATGTACTCTAGCCGACCTAAACTTCGCGGGTCGCGACTAGTAGCTATTTACTTATGTTATATATATCTATCTGTTATCTATCTCTTAATCTCCTCTACGCCTTGTCCATATATCGTTTTCGGCTTCACGGTTTATCTTTTGTTGTCGAAACGTGAGAGATACGTCTTCGCGATTTTATTTCTACTCTTTTCAGGCTTCTCGATTAATACTCCTTTCGAAATTACCTATATTTATTTATTAAAAATCCACCTGAGAGTCGTACCACCGTAATATCATTGACTTATGACTCGAGCATAAGGATTTGAATATTAGGGTGTTACATTTGACGTCCTTGATCTTTCCAACAAATTTTTTGTTCCAGCTAAGTTACCAACCTGGATTTTCAATTTCAGTTCTGGTATATCAGCTATTTTCCTCTCAAAAACTTCATTGCAATGCCAACTTCCTCAAACTTTTCCACACTTTCAAAGCCTTGATTCCTTGTTTTTGGATGAGAATGATCTCAATGGATCCACTCCAAATTGGGTGGGGTAACTTGAGATACAAAAAAACCTGTATCTTACTAGAAATTCATTTTCAGGTCTTTTTCCTACAAGTTTAAAAAATTTGTCATCTTTGACTTGTTTATCACTTGAATCAAATTATTTTACTGGAAATATTTTTGAAAATTTATTTCAAACCTAGACTATTTAGGTTTTGGCTCACAATCATTGTTGTTCGAATTTGATCCTTAATGGATTCCTCCTTTTCAACTCCAAACTTTGATATTGGATGCTGTAAGGCACAAATTTCCTTCAGGGAAATATAGACAGGGCTCGCTGCCACTTTTAAACATTTTGAACTCAAGAATTCCACTAGAACCAAGTGAAAAGTTCTGGAAATTTATTTTTGATCAAGTTGAATATCTTGTTTTCCAAAATAGTTCAATCAACGGCAGTATTTCGAATGTGTTATTTCATTCTAAAGTATTCATGCTATGTAGCAATAATTTCAGAGGTAATGTGTCTCGAATATCCCCAAATGTCACTCTTTTGGATTTATCCTACAACTCTTTGTCTGGATCCATTTGTCATTTATTATGTCGCAAGACAAAAGAAAAAAAATAATTTGAACTATTTTGATCTATCTCAAAATCTATGATCAGGAGAGATTCCAAATTGTTGGATTCGTTGGAAATCATCGAAATATATTAACTTGGAAGGCAATAATTTTAGAGGCCAAATTCCCTACTCAATAAGTATTTTGTGCAACCTAGTTTCATTTAGTCTATTCAATAATAGATTATCTGGAGAAGTGCCTGTTTCATTAAAAATTTGTGAAAAGCTTCGAATTCTTAATTTAGGTGAAAATAAGTTTTCAGGAGCTATATCAAATTGGGTGGGACAAAATATAACTGCGCTCCAATTACGATCCAACCTATCTAGTGGTAATATCCCCACTACAATATGCAAGCTTGATTTTCTCAAGATATTAGATCTTTCAAATAACAAATTATTAGGGCCAATTCCAAGTTGTTGTGGAGTCAGTCTATTCGCTTCTAGAAATGCAGAGTCAGTCTATCCGCGTTTAGAAATGTGGAGTAACTACACAGTTTTAGCACTTTTACGCTTCCAAATTTGCTATATATATCCCTATATTTCAGGTTTTCAATATGCAAACTAAAATTTTTCAAATCTATCTGAAAGTTTGTTTTGGATTGAAAATTTTAAATCTAAAACATGAATTTTCAATACTATATTCAAATCCTTTTGTTTTTTTTATTATTATGTAGAGCCATGTGTAATCCAAAAGTCCTTCCTTGTGATGAGAAGGACAAAAACACATTAATCATGTTCAAACAGGGAGCTATTAATCCCTCCGAAATACTTTTTTATGGTCCATTGAAAAAAAAATTGTTGCCAATGTAGAGGAGTCCAATGTGACAACACTACTGGCAAAGACACGGGGCTCAGTCTTACTTGTCCTCAAATTTATCCTGTTTATGGTAATGATGTTAACAAACTGCATTGCCTAACAGGTGAGCTCAACATCTCTTCTTTGTTTGAGCTTCAATTTCTAAGTTTTTTGGAATTTGCAACAATGACTTCAGCTTCATCCATTATCATGGTCAGGGTGGAAACTCTTCCAACAACCTCCACCACCTTTATTTGTCAGATAATGGTAATCTTAAAGTTGATCATATGCTTCATTGGATTTCTAATCTTTCCTCCCTGCAGTATCAGGACCTCACTGGCATTAATCTTCAAGAGGAAACTAATTGGCTTCAGTTAGTTACATTGCTTCCTTCTCTTTCAAAGTTATATTTGTAGTATTGCGGACTTCGAGACATTTATCCATCCCTGCAATATGCCAATTTTACTGCATTTGACGCCCTTAATCTTTTCAACAATGATTCTGTTCCAGCTAAGTTACCAACCTGGATTTTCAATTTCAGTTCTGGTATATCAACTATTTTCCTCTCAAAAACTTCATTGCAATGCCAACTTCCTCAAACATTTCTACAGTTTCAAAGCCTTGATTCCTTGTTTTTGGATGACAATGATCTCAATGGATCCATTCCAAATTGGGTGGGTTAACTTGAGATACAAAAAAACCTGTATCTTCCTAGAAATTCATTTTCAGGTCCTTTTCCTACAAGTTTAAAAAATTTGTCATATTTGACTTGTTTATCACTTGAATCAAATTCTTTTACTGGAAATATTTTTGAAAATTTTTTTCACACCTTTTCAAACCTAAAATATTTAGGTTTTGGTTCACAATCATTGTTGTTCAACTTTGATCCTCAATGGATTCCTCCTTTTCAACTCCAAACTTTGATGTTGGATGCTGTGAGGCCCAAACTTCCTTCACGGATATATAGACAGGGCTCGCTGCCAATTTTAAACATTTTGAACTCAAGATTCCATTAGAACCAAGTGAAAAGTTCTGAAAATTTATTTCTAATCAAGTTGAGTATCTTGTTTCAAAAAATAGTTCAATCAATGGCAGTATTTCAAATGTGTTATTTCATTCTAAAGTATTCATACTAAGTAGCAATAATTTCATATGTAATGTGCCTCGAATATCTCCAAATGTCACTCTTTTGGATTTATCCTACAACTCTTTGTATGGATCCATTTCTCATTTCTTATGTCGCAAGACAAAAGAAAAAAATAATTTAAAATATTTGGATCTCTCTCATAATCTACTATCAGGAGAGATTCCAAATTGTTGGATTCATTGGAAATCATCGTACTATATTAACATGGAAGGCAATAATTTTAAAGGCCAAATTCCCTACTCAATAAGTATTTTGTCCAACCTAGTTTCATTTAGTCTATTCAATAATAGATTTTCTGGAGAAGTGCCTGTTTAATTAAAAATTTGTGAAAAGCTTTGAATTCTTAATTTAGGTGAAAATAAGTTTTTAGGAGCTATATCTTCTTTGTTTGAGCTTCAATTTCTATGTTTTTTGGAGTTTGCAACAATGACTTCAGCTTCATCCATTATCATGGTCAGGGTGGAAACTCTTCCAACAACCTCCACCACCTTTATATGTCAAACAATGGCAATCTTAAAGCTGATCATATGCTTCATTGGATTTCCAATCTTTCATCTCTGCAGTATCAGGACCTCACTGGCATTAAATCTTCAAGAGGAAACTAATTTGCTTCAGTTAGTTACATTGCTTCCTTCTCTTTCTGAGTTATATTTAGAGTATTGTGGACTTCGGGACATTTATCCATCCCTGCAATACGCCAATTTTACTGCATTTGACATCCTTGATCTTTCCAACAAATATTTTGTTCCAGCTAAGTTACCAACCTGGATTTTCAATTTCAGTTCTGGTATATCAGCTATTTTCCTCTCAAAAATTTCATTGCAATGCCAACTTCCTCAAACTTTTCCACACTTTCAAAGACTTGATTCCTTGTTTTTGGATGACAATGATCTCAATGATCCACTCCAAATTGGATGGGTTAACTTGAGATACAAAAAAACCTGTATCTTCCTAGAAATTCATTTTCAGGTCTTTTTCCTACAAGTTTAAAAAATTTGTCATCTTTGACTTGTTTATCACTTGAATCAAATTATTTTACTGGAAATATTTTTGAAAATTTATTTCAAACCTATACTATTTAGGTTTTGGCTCGCAATCATTGTTGTTCGAATTTGATCCTCAATGGATTCCTCCTTTTCAACTCCAAACTTTGATATTGGATGCTGTAAGGCACAAATTTCCTTCAGGGAAATATAGACAGGGCTCGCTGCCACTTTTAAACATTTTGAACTCAAGAATCCCACAAGAACCAAGTGAAAAGTTCTGGAAATTTATTTTTGATCAAGTTGAATATCTTGTTTTCCAAATAGTTCAATCAACGGCAGTATTTCGAATGTGTTATTTCATTCTAAAGTATTCATGCTATGTAGTAATAATTTCAGAGGTAATATGTCTCGAATATCCCCAAATGTCACTCTTTTGGATTTATCCTACAACTCTTTGTCTGGATCCATTTGTCATTTATTATGTCGCAAGACAAAAGAAAAAAAATAATTTGAACTATTTTGATCTATCTCAAAATCTATGATCAGGAGAGATTCCAAATTGTTGGATTCGTTGGAAATCATCGAAATATATTAACTTGGAAGGCAATAATTTTAGAGGCCAAATTCCCTACTCAATAAGTATTTTGTCCAACCTAGTTTCATTTAGTCTATTCAATAATAGATTATCTGGGGAAGTGCCTGTTTCATTAAAAATTTGTGAAAAGCTTCAAATTCTTAATTTAGGTGAAAATAAGTTTTCAGGAGCTATATCAAATTGGGTGGGACAAAATATAACTGCGCTCCAATTACGATCCAACCTATCTAATGGTAATATCCCCACTACAATATGCAAGCTTGATTTTCTCAAGATATTAGATCTTTCAAATAACAAATTATTAGGGCCAATTCCAAGTTGTTGTGGAGTCAGTCTATTCGCTTCTAGAAATGTGGAGTCAGTCTATCCGCGTTTAGAAATGTGGAGTAACTACACAGTTTTAGTACTTTTACGCTTCCAAATTTGCTACATATATCCCTATATTTCAGATTTTCAATATGCAAACCAAAATTTTTCAAATCTATCTGAAAGTTTGTTTTGGATTGAAAATTTTAAATCTAAAACATGAATTTTCAATACTATATTCAAATCCTTTTGTTTTTTTTATTATTATTATGTAGAGCCATGTGTAATCCAAAAGTCCTTCCTTGTGATGAGAAGGACAAAAACACATTAATCATGTTCAAACAGGGAGCTATTGATCCCTCCGAAATACTTTTTTATGGTCCGTTGAAAAAAAAAATTGTTGCCAATGTAGAGGTGTCCAATGTGACAACACTACTGGCAAAGACACGGGGCTCAGTCTTACTTGTCCTCAAATTTATCCTGTTTATGGTAATGATATTAACAAACTGCATTGCCTAACAGGTGAGCTCAATATCTCTTCTTTGTTTGAGCTTCAATTTCTATCTTTTTTAGAGTTGGGCAACAATAACTTCAGCAACATCCATTATCATGGTCAGGGTGGAAACTCTTCCAACAACCTCCACTATCTTGATTTTTCAGATAATGGCAATCATAAAGCTGATCATATGCTTCATTGGATTTCTAATCTTTCCTCTCTGCAGTATCAGGATCTTACTGGCATTAATCTTCAAGAGGAAACTAATTGGCTTCAGTTAGTTACATTGCTTCCTTCTATTTCAGAGTTATATTTGGAGTATTACGGACTTCGAAAAATTTATCCATCCCTGCAATACGCCAATTTTACTGCACTTGACGTCCTTGATCTTTCCAACAATGATTTTATTCCAGCTAAGTTACCAACCTGGATTTTCAATTTCAGTTTTGGTATATCAACTATTTTTCTCTCAAAAACTTCATTGCAATGCCAACTTCCTCAAACATTTCCACACTTTCAAAGCCTTGATTCCTTATTTTTGGATGACAATGATCTCAATGGATCCACTCCAAATTGGGTGGGTTAACTTGAGATACAAAAAAACCTGTATCTTTCTAGAAATTTATTTTCAGGTCCTTTTCCTACAAGTTTAAAAAATTTGTCATCTTTGACTTGTTTATCACTTGAATCAATTTCTGGAAATATTTTTGAAAATTTTTTTCACACCTTTTCAAACCTAGAACATTTAGGTTTTGGCTCACAATCATTGTTGTTCGACTTTGATCCCCAATGGATTCCTCATTTTCAACTCCAAACTTTGATATTGGATGTTGTAAGGCCCAAACTTCCTTCAAGGAAATATAGACAGGGCTCGCTACCACTTTTAAACATTTTGAACTCAAGAATCCCACTAGAACCAAGTGAAAAGTTCTGGAAATTTATTTCTGATCAAGTTGAATATCTTGTTTTCCAAACTAGTTCAATCAACGGCAGTATTTCGAATGTGTTATTTCATTCTAAAGTATTCATGCTAAGTAGCAATAATTTTAGAGGTAATGTGCCTCGAATATCCCCAAATGTCACTCTTTTGGATTTATCCTACAACTCTTTGTCTGGATCCATTTGTCATTTATTATGTCGCAAGACAAAAGAAAAAAAATCATTTGAACTCTTTTGATCTATCTCAAAATCTATTATCAGGAGAGATTCCAAATTGTTGGATTCATTGGAAATCATCGAAATATATTAACTTGGAAGGCAATAATTTTAGAGGCCAAATTCCCTACTCAATAAGTATTTTGTCCAACCTAGTTTCATTTAGTCTATTCAATTATAGATTATCTGGAGAAGTGCCTGTTTCATTAAAAATTTGTGAAAAACTTCGAATTCTTAATTTAGGTGAAAATAAGTTTTCAGGAGCTATATTAAATTGGGTGGGACAAAATATAACTCCCCTCCAATTACGATCTAACCTATCTAGTAGTAATATCCCCACTACAATATGCAAGCTTGATTTTCTAAAGTTATTAGATCTTTCAAATAACAAATTATCACGGCCGATTCCAAGTTGTTGTGGAGTCAGTCTATTCACTTCTAGAAATGTGGAGTCAGTCTTTGTAGAGTCAGTCTATCAGTGTTTAGAAATGGGGAGTAACTATGCAGTTTTAGCACTTTTACGCTTCCAAATTTGCTATATATATCCCTATATTTCAGATTTCCAATATGCAAACTAAAATTTCTCAAATCTATCTGAAAGTTTGTTTTGGATTGAAAATTTTAAATCTAAAACATGAATTTTCTATACTATATTCAAATATTTTTGTTTTCAGTTCTTATCTTCACCTTCTTCGTCGATCCATTGTTCTCAGGATGTAGCGGAGGTTCTACTTTCTCACAAAGCTCAACGGCGACAGTGCACTCCATTTTCAGAGATAGACCTGTCTTGAAACGGCTTTTACAATCCTACACTTGCCTTATCTTACCCTTGACTCTCTCTCTCGATAGAGACTGAAAACTTTACCAATAAGAGGGAATCGTTGCTGTAGTCGATTGCTCCGGAATTGGACACCTTCCTCCAACAGCCCATAATTCCATGTCATGATGGCGAAGACAAATGAAGTTTGGGGCGCAGTTCGCTCCTCGCTTTTGTTCAATTATAAATTACAAGAAAGTTTGATGGAGATTTATAGCATCATTCAAGTAAATACAGATTGAGATCATAGAAACATGAGCTTGTGATATAGCTACACCTAATTCCAGACCGGTTAATGCAAGAATTATAAATAAAGGACCAAGATCTCCTATGAAATAGAAAAGATCATTCATACATAGCATAGTCCAAGAGGACCCACTTAAAATCTTTACTGAACTATGACCGGCCATCATATTAGCAAAAAACGTATTCATGAGCTTAATGCGCGAAAACTAGAAAAATGGGGTCCCCAAAATATTTGAAAGGAATTCCGTATGGGTGGTTGTTATAAAGTCCTCCCAAGTTTCTATAAATTGTAAAAGGGTGGGGGAAGGAGGGTCAGCCCGTACAAAGTGGGGGAGTAAGCTAAGGTAGTCAGTTGTTTCATAATCTACGAGGAAGATAGACATTACATTCTTAACGTCCACCTCGCAGGGTTCATAATTTAGTTTTCGTAGTATATGGGCGGCGTTTACGACGAGAAGCCCGTGTAAGTTTTGTGTGCGGTCCACTTCCGTTTTTATTATTGTTATGTAGAGCCATGTGTAATCCAAAAGTCCTTCCTTGTGATGAGAAGGACAAAAACACATTAACCATGTTCAAACATGGAGCTATTGATCCCTCCGAAATACTTTTTTATGGTCCATTGGAAGAAAAGATTGTTGCCAATGGAGAGCAGTACATTGTGACAACACTACTAGCAAAGTCACGGGGCTCAGTCTTACTTGTCATCAAATTTATCCTGTTTATGGTAATCATAGTTGTAAAAACCGGACCGGACCGGCCGGTTCGACCGGAAAACCGGTGAACCGGACCTTATACCGGTCCGGTCCAGTGTTTGAACCGCACAAGGAATTGAACCGGTCAAACTCGGTGTGAACCGGTACGAACCGGTCAAAACCGGTGCGAACCGGTCAAAACCGGTGAGGTGGTCTGACCGAACCGTTTGGAAGAAAATATTTCCAAAATGCTTGAGGTAGGGTTCGAACCCTTGTCCTCAAGGAAACCAAAATGCTCCACAACCACCAGACCATTATGTTTTCGATTAAAACATATGCAAATTATAATACATATAGATATCTTCTATCAAATAGTTTACTTTTATTTAATTTATTTTAATTTTAATTATAAATTCACTCCTTCTTAAATTAATTATATTTTTATTTAACAATAATGATAAACTCACTTATTTTTTTATAATTATATAATATCTATTAATATTATTTTTTAATAAATACTTGTAGTATATAATAGTATAAAAGATATAAACTAATTAATAAATTATTAAAATTTAAAAATAATAGTTATTTTAATATAAAAACAAAATAAAAATATTTATGATAGAGTAAAAATAATAAAATATTTATTGTTCATGTTCCATATTGTTTTAAAATAACTTGATATTTTAAAATGTTAGTAAAAATATGTATTTTAAATTTTAATTTTAAACTTTTAACTATTTTTTATTTTTTATTTACATAGGACCGAGTCAACCGGTTCAACCAGTAACCCAGCGGTTGAACCAGTGACCCAGTGACCCAGTGACTTGACCGGTTCGATCACCGGGTCGGTTCTGACAACTATGATGGTAATTGTTGGGAATAAGCAATATGACTACAATCCAATCAATCATGTGTCAAATAATTTGTTATTGTTATTATATTAAAATGTTAATATAATAAGGTCCTTGATTAAATTTAGAGATTTATCATTGTGATAATGATCATAATATTGAGAGATAAATCTTTTATAATTTAATCTAAATTGTTCTTGATCAGAGGATTATTAAAAATGACATTAATAATCCGGATAGATCAATATATATATAATGGTCTTCATTGGATGAAGATTAATAGATCTCATTTATTAAATTTTATATATATATATATATATATATATATATATATATATATATATATATATATATATATATATATATATATATATAGATGGTGCATATAGAGATATGACCATTGAACTGACTCACTCTGAGAATTCCTAATGGTTATAATTACCGCATATTTGTTAATAGGATATTCTCAAGATGAACATAGTAATAGAGTTTCCTTTGACCTGCGACTGTCATAGTAATTAACAATGTATTTATTATACTTTGATTCCGGACACCTAATACCCTAGGGTGCTAGTTGAATGGATATTGAGTATGATTTAAATACTTGTAGAATTAATGATTAGTCAATAAGAAATCCGTCAACTCTCGGTAAAGAGTTTGAGCTCTGATTATGATGACTGAGATGAATAAAATCTTGTCCAAGGGGATTGAATGAATGAAGAAATGAGTTTCTTAGTTTATTCACAGTTCATTATAATAATGGTAACAAGTTAGAGTTTGACAATTAAACCATACTCTAAAGGTTAACCAAGAGCTGGAAAGATAGAAGGAATTATACTTTGTTCTTCTAAGGTTCTTAGTAAAAATATATTACTTCATACTATCGGGTCGTTGAGGAGTGTTGCTAGATGCCAACCTTGATTAGTAAATTTAGTATGACTAATTTACTATCCGCTTAGTATTGAACCTATGGGGTCACACACTAACGAGTGTTCTAATCTTTGCTGTAGAATTATTTAATTATTATTTTGATTTGATCAAATAAATAATTATATTAATTCAAATGGAATATTATTATATTCTTTGATAGCACCAAAAATATAATAATAGTATGATGATTGAGAATATTAAATGAGATTTGAGAATAATTAGTTATTCTATTTCTAAATTTGGATGAGATTCTAACTGATTCTGTTTTCAAATTGAGTTATGATATGATTCATAAATTTGAAGGATTCAGATTTAGAATTTCAAGATATGATTTAAATTTGAATTAAGATTCAAATTTAAAATCAGTAACAAATCTCATACTATATATATGTATGCCAAGAGTAAAGGAATGACAGACGAGAGAATAACAAGAGTTTTATTCCTTTACCTCTACACACATAAATGTATGTGAGCCTAATTCTTGGAGAAGAATTTTATGGCATGCAAAGAGTTGCAAGAGGTTTCTCAATTTATATCAGATGGCCATTGGTCAAAGAGTTGACGGCAAAGGTTGATTTTGGTGTGGATACGCATAGCGCCTTCGTACCATCGAAGGAGAAAAAGATTTTTACTAGCGTACTCAAGTATTTAGATCTGATCTACTATATATTTATTATTGGAATAAAAGTTTAAGCACAAAATAGATCTTTAATAATTACTTTCTTTTCTTCCGCTGCGTGTTATGAACACATGGTAATCCTTCAGTAATGATGTTAACAAACTGCATTGCCTAACAGGTGAGCTCAACATCTCTTCTTTGTTTGAGCTTCAATTTCTAGGTTTTTTAGAGTTGGGCAACAATAATTTCAGCATTATCCATTATCATGGTCAGGGTGGAAACTCTTCCAACAACCTCCACCACCTTGATTTGTTAGATAATGGCAATCTTAAAGCTGATCATATGCTTCATTGGATTTTTAATCTTTCCTTTCTGCAGTATCTGGACCTCACAGGAATTAAACTTCAAGAGGAAACTAATTGGCTTCAGTTAGTTACATTACTTCCTTCTCTTTCAGAGTTATATTTGGAGTATTACGGACTTCGGGACATTTATCCATCCCTGCAATACGCCAATTTTACTGCACTTGACGTCTTTGATCTTTTCAACAATGATTTTATTCCAGCTAAGTTACCAAACTGGATTTTCAATTTCAGTTTTGGTATATCAGCTATTTTCCTTTCAAAAAATTAATTGCAATGCCAACTTCCTCAAACATTTCTACACTTTCAAAGCCTTGATTCCCTATTTTTGGATGATAATGATCTCAATGGATCCATTTCAAATTGGGTGGGTCAACTTGAGAAACTAAAAAACATGTATCTTCCTAGAAATTTATTTTCAGGTCCTTTTCCTACAGGTTAAAAAAATTTATCATCTTTGACTTGTTTATCACTTGAATCAAATTCTTTTACTGGAAATATTTTTGAAAAATTTTTTCACGCCTTTTCAAACCTAGAATATTTAGCTTTTGGCTCACAATCATTGTTGTTCGACTTTGATCCTCAATGGATTCCTCCTTTTCAACTCCTAACTTTGATCTTGGATGCTGTGAGGCCCAAACTTCCTTCATGGATATATTGACAAAATTCGCTGCCACTTTTAAACATTTTGAACTCAAGAATCCCACTAGAACCAAGTGAAAAGTTCTGAAAATTTATTTTTGATCAAGTTGAATATCTTATTTTCCAAAATGGTTCAATCAATGGCAGTATTTCGAATGTGTTATTTCATTCTAAAGTATTCATGCTAAGTAGCAATAATCTTAGAGGTAATGTGCCTCGAATATTCCCAAATGTCACTCTTTTGGATTTATCCTACAACTCTTTGTCTGGATCCATTTCTCATTTCTTATGTCGCAAGAGAAAAGCAAAAAATAATTTGAAATATTTGGATCTCTCTCATAATCTATTATCAGGAGAGATTCTAAATTATTGGATTCATTGAAAATCATCGGAATATATTAACCTGGAAGGCAATAATTTTAGAGGCCAAATTTCCTACTCAATAAGTATTTTGTCCAACCTAGTTTCATTTAGTCTATTCAATAATAGATTATCTGGAGAAGTGCCTGTTCAATTAAAAATTTGTGAAAAGCTTCGAATTCTTAATTTAGGTGAAAATAAGTTTTCAGGAGCTATATCAAATTGGGTGGGACAAAATATAATTGTGCTCCAATTACGATCCAACCTATTTAGTGGTAATATCCACACTACAATATGAAAGCTTGATTTTCTCAAGATATTGAATCTTTCAAATAACAAATTATCATGGCCAATTCCAAGTTGTTGTGGAGTCAGTTTATTCTCTTCTAGAAATGTGGAGTCAATCTTTGTGGAGTCAGTCTATCCGTGTTTAGAAATGTGGAGTAACTATGCAGTTTTAGCACTTTTACGCTTCCAAATTTGCTATATATATCCCCATATTTCAGATTTTTAATATGCAAACAAAAATTTTTCAAATCTATCTAAAGTTTGTTTTAGATTGAAAATTTTAAATCTAAAACATGAACTTTCAATACTATATTCAAATCCTTTTGTTTTTTTTATATTATTTTGTAGAGCCATGTGTAATCCAAAAGTCCTTCCTTGTGATGAGAAGGACAAAAACAATGTTTATGGTAATGATGTTAACAAACTGCATTGCCTAACAGGTGAGCTCAACATCTCTTCTTTATTTGAGCTTCAATTTCTAAGTTTTTTGGAGTTGGGCAACAATGACATCAGCATCATCCATTATCATAGTCAGGGGGAAAACTCTTCCAACAACCTCTACTACCTTGATTTGTCAGATAATGGCAATCTTAAAGCTGATCATATGCTTCATTGGATTTCTAATCTTTCCTTTCTGCAGTATCAGGACCTCACTGGAATTAATCTTTAAGATGAAACTAATTGGCTTCAGTTAGTTAGATTGCTTCCTTCTATTTCAGAGTTATATTTGGAGTATTGCGGACTTCGGGACATTTATCCATCCCTGCAATACGCCAATTTTACTGCACTTGACGTTTTTGATCTTTCCAACAATGATTTTGTTCCAGCTAAGTTACCAAACTGGATTTTCAATTTCAGTTCTGGTATATTAGTTATTTTTCTCTTAAAATATTCATTGCAAGGCCAACTTCTTCAAACATTTCCACACTTTCAAAGCCTTAATTCCTTTTTTTTTTTGGATGACAATGATTTCAATAGATCCATTTCAAATTGGGTGGGTCAACTTGAGAAATTAAAAATCCTGTATCTTCCTAGAAATTTATTTTCAGGTCATTTTCCTACAGGTTTAAAAAAATTGTCATCTTTAACTTGTTTATCACTTTAATCAAATTTATTTACTGGCAATATTTCTGAAAATTTTTTTCACTCCTTTTCAAACCTAGAATATTTAGGATTTGGCTCAGAATTATTGTTGTTTAACTTTGATTCTCAATGAATTCCTCCTTTTCAACTCCAAACTTTGATATTGGATGCTGTGAGGCCCAAACTTCCTTCATGGATATATAGACAGGACTCGCTGCCACTTTTAAACATTTTGAATTCAAGAACCCCATTAGAACCAAGTGAAAAGTTCTGAAAATTTTTTTCTGATCAAGTTGAGTATCTTGTTTTGCAAAATAGTTCAATCAATTGCAGTATTTCGAATGCGTTATTTCATTCTAAACTATTCATGCTAAGTAGCAATAATTTCAGAGGTAATGTGCCTCAAATATCTCCAAATGTCACTCTTTTGGATTTATCCTACAACTCTTTGTCTAGAACCATTTCTCATTTTTTATGTCGCAAGACAAAAGAAAAAAATGATTTGAAATATTTGGATCTCTCTCATAATCTATTATCAAGAGAGATTCCAAATTATTGGATTCATTGAAAATCATCGGAATATATTAACTTGGAAGGCAATAATTTTAGAGGCCAAATTCTCTACTCAATTAATATTTTGTCCAACCTAGTTTCATTTAGTTTATTCAATAATAGATTATCTAAAGAAGTGCCCGTTTCATTAAAAATTTGTGAAAAGTTTCGAATTCTTAATTTAGGTGAAAATAATTTTTCAGGAGCTATATCAAATTGGGTGGGACAAAATATAATTACACTCCAATTACGATCCAACCTATTTAGTGGTAATATCCCTACTACAATATGCAAGCTTGATTTTCTAAAGATATTGGATCTTTCAAATAACAAATTATCAGGGCCAATTCCAAGTTGTTGTGGAGTCAGTCTATTCGCTTCTAGAAATGTGAAGTCAGTCTTTGTAGAGTCAGTCTATCCGCGTTTAAAAATGTAGAGTAACTATGCAGTTTTATGCTTCCAATATGCAAACTAAAATTTCTTAAATCTATCTAAAAGTTTGTTTTGGATTAAAAATTTTAAATTTAAAATATGAATTTTCAATACTATATTCAAATCCTTTTTTTTTTTTTATTATTATTATTATTATTATTATTATTATTATTATGTATAGCCATGTTTAATCCAAAAGTTCTTTCTTGTGTTGAGATGTTTTGGAATTCAATTTGGAAGGCATTACGGATGGTCTCAGTGGAAGCTGTGTGGGCACCACCGGTGTGATGCATGAGGATGAAGACGTTTTGGTCTTTTGAGCTCAAATCTCCATGAATAACATTCCACCATCAGCTCCATGATCATCGTGATGGGACCAAGAAAGAACAACACAAACCAAAGAGGGGAAAACCAGAGATTTGTCTGAATCAAAAACGGAGGAAATCAAAACAAATAACTAACTTCTTTCTATGCATGCACCACAAAGACCATTGAGGGGGAAAAAAAGGAAAAGACAAAGATCACCCAGTTTTGAGAAACCCACAAACTTTCAGAGCAATGCTGCACACAACTTTTTATTTTTAAAAAAGAATTGATGATCTAATGTGAAATTCGCACTGCTTAATGTCGAAAAATATAAAATTGAGCTTTCAGAAGTTCACCTAATACAATCAAGTTCAGAGCTAAATTAGCTGGTATAAGAACCCACATGCACCATGAGAAACACAGAAACAAAGTTACAATCTTTTTGAAATTGAATAAAATGGTTGAATTGGGATTAAGAGACAGACAGAGAGAATCCAATGAAACCAGCTGCCAGAAACAATCTGAATTTGAAAACCCGTTTGAGATTAATAAAAAAGAGAAACAGTTATTCAAAAACTCACCTCTCAGAAGCAGAGAATGCAAAAGAGGAATATCAAATCAAACAAAGAGGAACCTCTGCAATGAACCATGCATTCAAAAATCAAAATTGAGAAGAAAGATAACGACTTTAACACTCAGCTGCGCAAACAATACACACAAGAAAAAAAAATATATGAAGCATTGAAAGATTGGAACTTGAAATTCGGAAATTGACCGAATTGCCCTCTTTACTTAAACAGGGCAAAAACTGAGTGAAACTAGTCTCGACATTCTAGAGGGAAAAACTGTCAATATTATTACATTGATCAATCTCATATTGTGATTACTGATTTTCAAAATTGGTAAATCAAGTAAAGAGATAATTTTCACAAACCACTTCCACAAGTCTTGCTCCTTCCCTGAGTCCTTGACGATCCATTTCTTTCAAATTTCTTGCAAAAGGTAGGGCATCTGGATCAATATTTTCCCGTCCTTCAGTGATTAACCCCTATATTTGGTAAAAACAATAAGCAAACTGAATAAGACATTGTAATCCATAAAAACCTGCCAAAAATCTAACTCTAGTTAAAAACTTAAAATTTTACGGGCTAATATTTTTTGACATCTTCAAAAGTGCTAAAACAGGGAAAGTGAGGTGATGTTTAAGATGAAAAACAGTGAATCATTGACTAATCAAAACCGGAATCTAAAGCAAGCCAGTGTGATAAAAGAATAAAATGCTTTCATTGTGAAAAAGGCAAAACAAGTATGTATATTTAATGATATCAATTGTTTTAAATAACAAGTCATTTACAGGACATTTGAATAAATAATAACTCATTAAATATATACAATAAAATAGGGTTAAATAAGTTTGATTTTCCATTAGATATACTACCTAACAGTTTTAAGTTTTGGAAGAGATGGTTCATAACATAATATCAAAGCCTCTGAGACAAAAATGTATAAATTTCAATTTCTGTTTCTCCCATTCTTATGAATAAATATCAAAATTAACACAAGGTTCCTGTGGACCTGTGCAATTTTGTCCATGCCTCAAGACAAAAAGATTGCCTATTATGTGAGGAGGCGTATTAGAAACTTTTCAACCATGAATGCATTTTGGCATATCATGATAGAAAGCAAGTGAGTTTTTTTCTTTTTCCCTTCTGAATTTTTAAAACATTTTTGGACTTTTAAAATGTTTACAAATTAACTTCTAAAATGTATGTCATATCAATGATTATTAGATTGCAGCTGGACAGGGTAATCAGTTCAATTAATGATAAAATAAGTATTTAAAATACAAGAACTAAACTAAAAATGTAAGTATTTAATTAATGTAACATAAGTATAAATCATCAATTATCAAAACTAAAAAGAACTATTTTATACCAATAGGGAAAACAAGAATTAAACCACAAGTACCAGGAAACACAATACCTTTGCGTCAACGACCCAAAATTGACTCTTTGCACTCTCATAAGCAATCTCATTATTCCCCAACATCCTTGCGATTGTTTTTCTTGCAGCATTGAGAACCCCAATTCCAGCACTGCAACAATAAAAATAAAATCAAAGAAGCAATAAAGCAATACAGTAAATATCAACATAAATGCTAGTGGTTTTTGGCTTACAACTTCATTGAAATCCAAAGTCCTATATGGTCTCAATTTTCCTGTCAACATAGCTTGGTCTAATGTAGTGCAGCTTTGATTCAGAGCAAAATTGGCAATTCAATTTGGAGGGATTTCACAAACAATAATGTGATAACAAAGCTACTTTATACATAGCTCCCAATCCAAGCTATCAATAACTTAAAAGGTTTACACTTTGTTTGTTCCTTTCTAATATCAAACTCCTTTTACCCTCAAAACTCTTTTGATACCGCAATCCAACATCATCCACTAAAGAGCAGCCCAGCATAACAACAACCTCTAGAAATTATTCAAAATATAATTTAAAAAAATATAGATTTAATACCTTTTTTTTTTTTAACCACTGTCAAGTGCAAAAATATTTTATGTAGTAATTTTAGTTATCCAATCATAACTTCACCTCTACACTCTCAGGAGTAGCAAGAATAGAACTCCATGACTGTGTAAAGCAGCAAAACATAAACACAAAACCAAATATAAGTGGAATAACCGAATAAGGTGATGAGTTAAAACAGAACACCATATCAGCAACTGCGATTGCTGCATATACAAGTACAACAATAATACATTGACCTTAGTCAAGAAACAACAATAGTTTTTCCTTTCCCATTCCGATATATATGAAACCAAATGTTTTCTTCATTTATTGTAAGCATGAATAATAAGAGACACACAATGCTTAACACTGTTCAATTCAATTTGCTTATGATGTTCTTTAAATTATAAGTAAAAAAGAAAAGGTGATTACGGTACCACATAATACACAGGTTTCTACCATAAAGAGACCAGAATAGATTACTAGGAGGAAAGAAAAAGATATATTGTAATGTGTCATATGTACTTAAAAACAGTCAGTGAATCTTAAGTTCTTTACATGATTTTTTGAATTGTCAAATACAGAAGAAACAAAAAAAAAAAAAATCAATTACAAAAGAACCATATCATTCTAAATGGCAAACTCTAAATTACTATGGAACTACCCAAATTGGTGGAGGATCAATCCTATTTGCACATTGCATGAGGCTCTTAATACATTTCTCTTGAAGATTGAAAACACCCCAATCATGTCCACCATACATGTAGTCCAAAGTCATCTCTTCCCACCTATCATCTGTGAAATAGATCGAGTTTGCTTCACACCCTAAGCAAGCTTTAGCATCCATTGATACAGACTCATTAGCACCCAAGAACAGAACTTTATCATGTAAAGATCTCATCTTTTTCCATCTCTTGTCTTCAATATCAAGTTTATAAACACTAAAATACTTTGTTCTATAAGGACAAATCAATGGTTGTGTATCCTCAGATGATAAAAGATCTCCTTCTTCTATTACCAACCCGTCATCATTCACAAAATTCCCAATAAATCTTGTCACCAGCAAGATTTCTTCTGCAGATACCATTAAGTATAAATTTCTTGAGAAATTATTTTCTAAATATGGTTTTTCCTCTTCATAATTTGCCTCCACAGGTGGTGTTAAAAGAATCAATCTTTTAGGAATTTGCCCACAAATATTCCAGACTTCAACAGAACCATCTTGTGTCAAGGCATAGAGATAGTTGTTGCTGAACACAATGTCACTATAAGATTGCTCATCATCAGAGAGCTCAACCCAAGTTGCAGAGTTGCAATAAGCAATCTTGTAGTTGGAACCATATATGATGGCAAGAATGTAGCTTGAGGGAGAGGAAGAACACATCAAGATTGCTTTGACTATGAAGGTTTTCCTTAAGTATTCAGCAAAGTAAGAATATGTGACAGGGTGCAAGAATGAAAGGGGAAGAGGTGGTACGTTAATGGTAGTGGAAGAAGAAGAGTTTAGAAGAAGTGGAACTCCATTCTGATCCAAAAGTATAATCCAACCATGAGAAGAACCAACACACCATGCTCCAACATGACCCTTCAATATGTTCTTCCATTCATAAAGCTTTTTCTCTGATAAACTGAAGATGCTTCGGTCAACAGTTATAGGATCATCATCATCAATGAGGTGTGTTTGTTGAAGGCTTGGAAGAAGAGCGTAGGGAACTGAGAGAGAAGGAGAAGCCATTGAAGTGTGAGTATTGTTTTTCACTCTTCTTTTTTGACGCTCTTTAATTTCATGGAAGAGAACTGTGAGGATTAAGACTTTAAATAGACTGAGATATCTACATTAAAATAGGAAACTAAAATCTGATTAAATCTTAAAAGATTAAAAAGATTAAAAAAGATTAAAAAACTTAAAAAAAGATTAAATCTTAAATCTGATTAAAATATCATTAATAAGATAAAATATTGTTGAAAAAGATTAAAAAAGATCCGGTAAAAAAATATGTCAATCTTAACGACCTCAACTCCTCAAGCGGCCTGACACTTAACTAACATGCTCACATTATAGCAAGGGAGTCAAAATGGCAACATACCTCGCAAAATCGTACGATTATGCAATTCAAACAGAAGCACCACCCGACCCGGCTTCAGTGCAACGGGCCAACAACCTGGCCCAGACCCAACCAACACAGAAGCTCCACCCGACCCGGCTTCAGTCTGCGATTCAAACAGCACTTCCCTCCCCTACCAGCGCCTGAGCGAAGACTTCCATTGGTTAATGATGCTTTGCCTCCGTACGGCTGCAGACTCGAAGCTCCACTCCCTCCCGCAGCGATCTGTCTGACTCTGGCTCTCTCCGTGGATCGGTCTCGGCGCCTCCACCGCCAGCGACTTCGCATGACTTGCCTCCCTCCTCTCCTCTTTTGCTGGTTTCTTCCAAGTTTTTATATTTTCTGATAGTCAAAAGGTGCTTAAGGGCCAAAAATAAAGAAAAACTAAACATTTCTAACTCTCTCTTCTAAGGTTTTATATAGTACATGTATATCAAGATAATAATTGTTGGTGAATTATTGAATTTTTGTTATATTCTAAAATCTCTGCTCATTTGCTTTTGTTATTTTTTAATTAATTTTGGTATGTTATGAAATCTTTGCTTAATTGCTTTTGCTATTCTTGAATCATTGGATTTAATTTAATGTTTTCTTTTGAAGTTGTGTTTGTAACTTGTAAGTTTGATTAGCTAAACTTTTTATAAATTAATTTTTATGCTATCAAAATTTTTAAATATTTTTTTAGAATATACAAATCATGTTTACATTACGCCTTACAATTTTATAAGTTATAATTCTACTTTATTCTTTAAATTGAGATAGAAATTATGAGTTTATTATCTTAAATTTTAAAGCTAAAATATATTTATTGATTTAAACGTTTATTTTGTTTTTTGAAATTATATGATGATATATTTTTTACTTGTGAGGTGTTTGAACTAAATCTTCATATCTTTTTTAAGTAGACTGATGGCGTTAACTCAAAAATATTTTTTGAGGTGTTTATGCAATAGATGTTTTCTTTTTAGATCTTATATATTAGGCGGTATTTGTTTATAGGTACGGAATATTAAGACATAAATATAGAAATATAAAATTGTATTTAGTAGATAAAATATGAGAGATATTTGTGTTCAGAAACACTCGATTAATGCATCGTGTGACCATTACACAAAAATATTAACTAAAAAATACAACTTATTTTTTATTTTTTATTATTTTTATTAATTTTTTATAATTATATTTTTTTTTCAAATTTTTTGAATAGAGAAAAATAATAATAAATTAAATTTTTATAATTTATTTTAATTTATTATCAAATAAAATACAAAAACATATTGTATCTGTCTTTTATGAGACCTGCTACACATACAAGTCTTTTTGACATACAAGTTTATACAAGTTAACCTTAATTCAATAAAATCCACTTTTATAATGCAAGGAAGAAGAGG
This sequence comes from Arachis ipaensis, assembly GCF_059453495.1. Classification (NCBI taxonomy): domain Eukaryota; kingdom Viridiplantae; phylum Streptophyta; class Magnoliopsida; order Fabales; family Fabaceae; genus Arachis; species Arachis ipaensis. Next base: position 12,835,920 of record NC_142444.1, read on the forward strand.
AAGAGTTTTGAATTATATAGAACTTATCAATACACATACATAAAAAATTCTTAAACAACACAATATAAATAACTTGTATGAACTTGTATGTGTAAATAACTTATATGTAGAGAATAATCCGTCTTTTATATTGTCTTATTTTCGGTGTCTTATTTTTTCTTATTCTCAAAACTAAATACAATAGAGATAAGATTGGAAGCGTTTTTGTAAAAAAAAATTAAATTATTTTAAATTTTATTAGTTAAAAATGTCAGAACCTATGCTTTAAAAAAATCTATAAAACTCATGGATCTGGTTTGTTAAAATATTATTTTTGTAAAAAAATTAAATTATTTTTATTTAGACCTTCAACTATTTCCTCACGGTAAACTCAAAACAAAACTAAAAAATTTAATAGTTATGGCTAATTAAAATTGTAGTGTTTTTTGTTAAAAAAAAATATGTTTATAGATTATAAATATGATGTCTGACTCATGAATTATAAATTTTAAAACGCATCGAATGTCAATTTATATTTTTTAAATATATTATTTTAAATTATAATTCATAAAATACAATTTTTAAATAAGCTTGTGAACTTATAGAATTTTTAAATAGGCCAAAATTCAAATCTGAAAAAAATCTATAAAAACTAACATGTCTAAATTTCGACCATATATTTATAACATAGACCAATAAATCAAGAATATATTTTATTAAAAAATGTCCGTTGAAAAATTTTACAATAGCCTTATATGTCTCTGTCAATAATGTGTGAGATATATCGGTAATATAATTTTTAAACGATGTAATTTGTATTTTTATTTTTCAAAAACCAATAAATCCATCACAATTTTTTTTTAAGAATTTACTTAATATTGTCTTCTTCCAGAAACTCGCGACGGAACCTTCTAAGAAAGACGAAAATAACGAAAGGCATGGAATTGAACTCGTTGCGCCGCCATTGTTCCGAGGCTTGACCATATTTTGTTTTCAAAACAACTGTCCCCACACTTGCATCATCATCATCCCCTACACTCCTCCAAACTCTTTTCTATTCAAAACTTTGAACTTTCAAACTTCAACAAATCCTCTTTCCTTCTCTCCCATTTTATTATACGGTTATACAGTACATTTGTTTGATATAAAACTAAAAAATATTATACAATTATTACAATTAATTAATTATCGTTTATTATACTATATTAATAAGGTAACTATAATTATGCTAATCATAGTGAAATCATTTATTTTATTTTTTAATAATACTTTTTAATTAATTACATATTTTATTTTTTTATATTTTACATTGAAAAATATTAAAAAAGAGTATAATGTTAATTTTAATTATATATTTCATAAATAGATATTAATTTTAATACATTAATAATATAAAAAAATTTTACATAATTATTCAATTAAATTTATATATTTAAATTTTTTTAAATAAATTTAAAAGTTAATTATAACTATAAAACTTTTTTACACTAAAAATAATTTTTTTATAAATATTATAAAAAATTCTTAACCAACATATCATAACCCCCCTCTCTAACCGGTCCGAGTACGTGACTCTTTTACTTTGTCCAAAAAAGGCGCAAAAATTGCACGAATTTTCTCTCTCTAGAACTCTCTTTCTTTCTCTCTTTCGTTCTTTCTTCTACCTCGCTTCTTCTCTCTTACTCTTCACGTCAACAGCTCGTGACTTAGAATCTAGGGTTTTCAGAATTCACAGTAGAAGGAGGAGAAAGGTTGCTGCTGTTGAAGTAGCTGAAGAGTAAGCGTGATCTTCGTTCAAGAACTAACATGGCGACGATGGAGAGCTTGATTGGTTTGGTTAACAGAATTCAGAGAGCTTGCACCGTTCTCGGCGATTATGGCGGCGCTGACAACAACGCCTTCTCTTCTCTCTGGGAAGCTCTTCCCTCAGTAGCCGTGGTTGGTGGCCAGGTCATCATCGTCATCATCGTCGATTTTTTTTTCTTTGAAATTAACTATTTGTTGTGGCGGAGAAAACCGTTGGAAATGGAATTTCGTTTACGTTTTCTAATTTTCTCCGTTTTCTTGATTTTTTTCTTTCTAATTTTGGAAATGTGAGCAGAGTTCAGGAAAGTCTTCGGTTCTTGAGAGCATTGTTGGCCGTGACTTTCTGCCTAGAGGATCAGGTTTGTTATTTACTACTTCGTTTTTTATTTTATTCATTTATTTAATTATCAATTATTTATTTTTTTGTTCTAGATTTGTGATTTGTTTGGCGGTTCTGTGTTTTTATGTGAACGAATTTGAATTGTGTTTGAATTGCAGGGATTGTGACAAGGCGTCCATTGGTGTTGCAGCTTCATCAGGTGGAAGGTGATGCACAAGACTATGCTGAGTTTCTTCACATGCCTGGGAGAAAGTTAACCGATTTTGGTAACGTGCCGAATGCACCTTGTTACTTCCATATAATGTACTCAAGCATTCAATTTTCCATGTTGATGCTTTCAACGAGCGGTCTTGTAGTGTAGCGGACACTTGCTAATTATAGAAATATAGTGGTTACTGCTTTACTTGTTAGTTGTTACAGAATTGAAGAAATGTTCATGCCTTCTTATCTATACTTTTTTTTTTTAATTTTATTTATTTATTTATTTATATATTTTTATTATTATTATTACTATTATTATTGCAGCTCTAGTGCGTAAGGAAATTCAGGATGAAACTGACAGATTGACAGGAAAGACGAAACAAATATCCCCTGTTCCGATTCATCTTAGCATTTATTCTCCAAAAGGTGCGCACTAATTGTTATTGTCTTTAACTCTCCGAAATATTCACTAGATGGTTGTTTGCTGTAACTCCAGTTTGATTTTTGTGCTTTTGTTTTTGTTTTATTATTGTTTTTTGTTTTAAGCTGGTATATTTTTTCCTCTTTGAATTCCTGAGGATACTATATTGTAATGGAGAAGAGAGTCCAAAATCAGAGGCAATAATATTCCCTACCCTATTGAAAGTAAAGAAAATGTACAGTAGCTAATCTTCTGGTTATCAATCAATATAACAAAATCTCATCCTTACTGAGTCGCTTCATTGTTAACATTTCTTTTTCATGGGAAAGTAAATAAGTAAGCAGATTCAACTAAGGAAAAGTAGAACAAATCACAACTCACAAACGAAGATGATTGTGGTCCCTGAAATTTAAAAATTTTTAGAGATGTTGCCAGATTCTATGAATCTAGGTGAGCATGGAAACATTTAGGAAATGAATATTGTGCAGCAAATATAAAAATAAAAGTGACCAACTTAACGTATTTCTAGAGTTAAATATTTGTATTCTAGACCTAGAGACATTGCCAGGACCTTCTACTTCTTCGGAAGCTGCTCTATATAGAATGGTTAGTACCTCCTTTAGTAGGAGCTACACTGTAACCCTTTTCTGACTAAGATGCAGCTACCTCATTTGCAAATATGATTGTGAATCTCTCTGTTTGTTGTTGTATTTTAGATTATAACAATGGCACTTCTTAAAAGCTTTTAAATTTCATTTATTTAATTTGCATCGTCGTCTTTTTCCCTTTATTATTTTCTTTTTGTACATTATATTTGTATTCTTTCTTTTGTTAATTACATTGGTATTTATATTCCTGTAAAGTGTTATCATATTGCATAAGCTGGAACTAGTAGTTAAATTGTCATTTGCTATTACATAACTATTCTTGCTGTTCTTTTTTTTCCCCCCCTAATTAAATTATCCTTTTTTCTCTTTTTTTTGAGCAGTTGTCAACCTAACTTTGGTTGATCTACCAGGGTTGACTAAAGTTGCTGTAGGTATGATTTGCATTCAATTGCTTTATATGGTATGATATTTTGCTCCTTTATAGTTTGCAGTCATTGATTACTATGCCATTTACAGAAGGACAGCAGGAGAGTATTGTTCAAGACATTGAAAATATGGTCCGATCTTACATTGAGAAGGTAAAATGAAATTTTTTTTTAAGAATATATGTATGTGTGTGTGTATATATAGAAGACAAAACTGAAAAATATAAAAGGGTACTTCTTCAGTTTGTGTAGATTGTTTTGATAAGGTCATAAAGACTTAGGGAGTCAATGACTTATTTGTAGTATTGCAATGCTTTTATTATTTCCTCTTATACTGGTGTTAAATTTTAGATTTAGATTTTTGTTTTCGTTTAGCATGCGTTTCTTTTTTATATTTATTATTGCACTGGGTGACAATTATGAATTCCTTGTTTCCAAAAAGACACCTTTATTGTGTTTCTCTCTGCCTCTGGGAACCATTTTGTGACTTTGTATTGTTGATGAATCATTTAGTCTGCAATTGAGATGCCATTAACCAATATTTAATGCGTTTTGACAGCCAAATTGTATTATACTGGCAATATCTCCGGCCAATCAAGATATAGCAACTTCTGATGCTATTAAAATTGCAAGGGAAGTGGACCCATCAGGTACTTACATGGAGTAATTGTTTGTTCCTTTTGCTTGAAGCCCTGACGTCTGTTTTTCACTAATTTCCTGTCTGCAACCTGTCCAGGTGAGAGAACATTCGGAGTGTTGACAAAGCTGGATTTGATGGACAAAGGAACTAATGCATTGGATGTAATCTCTCTCTCTCTCTCTCTCTCTCTCTCTCTCTCTCTCTCTCTCTGTGTGTGTGTGTGTGTGTGTGTGTGTGCGCGCGCGCGCATGCAGCTGTGAAATATATCCCTTTGAAATTCTTGGAAGTTTGAAGATTGAACCTATGAGACTACAATCTTATAATTTACTTTGTGATGTTACCCTTTTATTGCATCAAGGTCCTTGAAGGAAGATCCTATCGTCTGCAACATCCTTGGGTTGGTATAGTAAATCGATCCCAAGCTGATATCAATAGAAACGTTGATATGATTTTTTCTAGGCGCAAGGAGCGAGAGTATTTTGCCACCAGTCCTGAGTATGGGCACTTGGCACATAAAATGGGTTCAGAATACCTTGCAAAACTTCTCTCTCAGGTTTGCTCTCTGGTAGCTGCTATTTCTCATTCTCTTAAAGAGATAGGGCCAGCATAATTATGTTAGATTTTTTTTTTTACAGTACTTGGAGTCAGTAATTAGGGCACAGATACCTAGTATTATATCTTTGATAAACAAAACCATCGAAGAGCTGGAAGCAGAGATGGATCGTATTGGGAGACCAATTTCTATGGATGCTGGGGTATGTGGTTTAAATTTGTGAATAGATGAGCAAAATATCTCTACAATGTTCTTCGGAAGAATATTTCAACTGTATTTTTGGTTTTAGGCTCAACTATACACCATCCTCGACCTCTGCCGTGCATTTGAACGGATATTCAAGGAGCATTTAGATGGAGGGTAAAATATATGCTATCATTTTCAATTTATACTCTATAATTACTGGCTTCTCATAAATTTTTAGAGTTGATAGTTTTTGGGATAGCAACTTGACTGTTCTTGACTTATCCTTGATGGTTTTATACATATTTCTATGGTGTTTGAGTTTAGTCTTTTAAATTAGAAATTAAGATCCACGGCACTTTTCAATTGCAATAGTTCTTAATTTATTATATTGAACCTTTTAAGTCTTGGATTAGTATTGGAGCTGGTAATGCTCTTAAAAAACTCATATATCATAGTTGTATAAGAAACATAAACTATATCAACATTGATAAGAGTTTGATTCAATCAATAAGTTAATTTTACAAATTTAGTATGTATATTATGTGAAACAACGAAAGAATAGACATATGGTTGAAGTATGGCATAACATAACAATTGATTAATATATGAGTTGTAAAAATATATTGCGATATATTTTTACAACCTTTCTTTCACTTATTTTGCTATAAAGTTAACCAATGTTAATCACTATGTTTTCTATTTACGTTAATATCTAGGATATTTAAATGATAATTTTTGAAATAAATAAACTCGTGTCGTGTGTGTTTACAAAAGCTCTGAATGACAAAGATTACAACCTAGACATGCCTAATAAATGTTGAATAATTGTCATGAAGTGTCTTGGTATCCAGTGGTTGAAGATATGATCTTTCTGCTTTATTGTCTTAGGCGGGCAGGAGGAGACAGGATATACAATGTCTTTGACAATCAGCTTCCTGCTGCTCTACGGAAACTACCATTTGACCGACATCTTTCTCTTCAGAATGTGAAGAAAGTGGTGTCAGAAGCTGATGGTTACCAGCCTCACTTAATTGCCCCAGAGCAAGGGTACCGGCGCCTGATTGAAGGGGCTCTGAGTTACTTCAGAGGTCCAGCTGAGGCATCAGTTGATGCAGTAAGCAATCATGATTTTATTCTGCGTAGTTCTTATTTTAAAGCTAACTTTACTAAAAGAATTAAGCTGGGTGTGTATGATTTCAACGTAGGTTCACTATGTCTTGAAAGAACTTGTGAGAAAATCAATAGCTGAAACCGAGGTAATGTTTGTGGATTTTATTTTGTAGTTATTATGTTCATGTAGGTTGAATGGTCTGTAAAAGCCTATGAATCTTTTGCTAAACAGGAACTAAAGCGTTTTCCAACTCTTCAAGCCGAATTAGCTGCTGCTACAAATGAGGCTTTAGAGAGGTTCCGTGAAGAGAGTAAGAAGGCAACTCTTCGGCTTGTGGATATGGAGTCTTCATATCTCACTGTGGAGTTCTTCCGGAAACTTCCTCAGGAAGTGGAGAGAGCTGGAAATCCACCTAATTCAGCTAATCCACCTAGTTCAACTAAATCCGCTAATCCAGCTGCGCCAGATGGGGATCGGTATGCTGGCCCAAATGTCGATCGTTATGGAGAGGGCCATTTCCGGAGGATTGGATCAAACGTGTTATCTTATATTGGTATGGTGTCAGACACACTCAGGAACACAATTCCAAAGGCGGTGGTTTATTGTCAAGTTAGAGAAGCAAAGCTGGCATTGCTAAATCGTTTCTATGTACAAATGGGGAAGAAAGAGGTACGCTTTCTCACTCTGTTTCACTCTCGCCTTCAATGACAAATCTCCTCTGCCATAGCTTTGATTCCTGACTTTGCTCATCGTTTCATGTTCCTATTAAGAGACAATACAAACATTTAAAATAGGATAAAATAAACGCTTATTATTTTTTGTGTGGAGGAGAGCTGAGTGCATCTCACAATGATGGGAGAAGAGATGAGTTTTTCATTGCTATGGTGTGAACAAATCGGTCCCTCCGAGTTGTTTCATTTTTAAAATCAACAATCACAAATCGGATGGTCCGATTTGTGTTTTTAAAAATAAAAAAATTTTTACTTTTGAAATCAGACCGTCCGATTTCTATTTCAAAAAATAAAAAAAAATAAAAAATACAAAACGGACCATCCGATTTGTAGTTTTTTTTTTTATCAAACAAATCGGACCCTCCGATTTGTATTTTACTTTTTTTTCAAACAAATCGGACCGTCCGATTTGAATGAAACACCATATAAAAAAAAACACCTAATCTTCCCATAACAATGTATTACACATATATTTATACAATATAAAAAAAAATTAGCCTAAAATAAACGTTCAAATTGAGTTTGTGACTATTAGGGACAAGTATTCTTTTGGTTCCTAAGGTTTTTAAGGTTTTGGGTCGAAATCAAAATCGTCTCTAGCTTTCTTTTTAGTTCGAAATTGTCCCCAATGTTAAAATTATTTTCAAAATCACCCCTTTTAGTATTTTTTGGACCAAATTGTCGCTGAAAATAATTAAAAAAAGAGAAAAAAAAACTCTTAGGAGCCAATAACTTTTAGTATTTTTTGTCATTGTTTGACCAGCACAAACACTAAATTGTCATTTTACTAATTTATGTGTGCAATTTCTGAAAAAATATGGGTGCAAATTATATTGACTTATTGGTGCAAAATATATTAATTTATGTGTGCAAAACTTTAATAAATATAAGTATAAATTATATACCTGGGCACAAAGTATCTATAAATATAGAGGCAAATTATTTGCTGACTAAGTGTTGACGAAAAAATAATATTTACTGACCACATAGTATTGCTCTAAAAAAAATACCTCTCCTCTCATCCTTATCCAAACAGAAAAATAATAATATTTACTAGCCATATAAAAATAATAATATTTACCCGCCACATAGCATTGTTCTAAAAAAAATACCTCTCCTCTCATCCTTACCCAAACAGAACAGAGGAGATGAAAATTGAATAGAGGGAGAAGAACACTTCGATCAACAATCAACAACAGCAATCATTCACACAGAATGGAATAAAACACTTCCATCAATAATAAACAGAGGAAGGAGGTGAAGAAGAATAGCATGGCGCCGGCGGTCACGCCTTATCCTGCAGCAGTGACGGCGATGGCAGTGGCTTCCCACGCCGTCGCCTCTTTCTTTCCTTTCCTTCTCTACGAACTCTCCCTCTTTCTCTCTGGTTCGGTCTCCTCTCTCTCCTCTACCACTCTTCTTCTGGCGAGCTCCGCGGCGATGACGGCCCTTCTCACTGCCATCGCCGCCGTCATTTGCTTCAACTTTTTCTCTCTCTCTTCCTTTCTTCTCCGATCTGCTTCTCTCTCCATTGGCGCCATTTTCTCTCGTATTCCATAGTTGACGGTGGCAACAGCGGTGGCTCCTTGCTCCGCCGTTAACTTCTCCTATCCCTCTTTCTTTCCCTTCTCTTCATTGGTTTTTTTTGTCTCTGTTTCCAATGGTATTTTGGGAGGTCGAGAGTGAGAAAAATAAAATTTTATAAATGGTAAAATAGTCTTAAAATGATTTTTTTTTTTAATAAAAGGGTGATTTTAAAAATAATTTTAATGTTGGAGCCGATTTCGAAAAAAAAAAAAGGACTAGGGATGATTTGATTTCGACCCAATCTAGGGGTGCACATGGGGCCGGGTGAAGTCGGGTTTAAGGAGACTCGAACCCGACCCTAAATAATGACCGGGTCTATTTATGAGATTCTTACTCGATTCTAGACCTCCGATGAAATCGTGTTATTTTCCGGCCACACTTAAGCCGAGTGAAACCCGGGTCTTGATCTTTATTACGATATCACAAAAAAATTAGATTCTACATCTTTTGAACCTCTAAATTTTAGAAAATAATTATTCCATAACATTGCAACATTCACATAATAATTTAGAATCTAACAATAATAATTTAAAGTTCCATAATAATAATTATATCAATTACACATTAAACATTCAAAGCTCAAAAGACAATTAAAACAAAGTTAACAACCAACACAAGATTAACATAATAATAATAATTTATATTGTCATACCAACTAATAACAACAAAATATTAAGTAACAAACAACTACACGGGTCCAACGGATTGGGATCGGGTGGCCCGAGACTTGGCCCGAACCCGATTTAATAAATAACCGGGATCATCTGTTGAAACCTCGAGTCAAGCCGGGCCAAATTAGCCCCGAAGTCATTGGACCCGGTCCGAATCTTCGGGCCGGATCGGGTCTTGTACACCCCTAACCCAATCCTTGGGGACCAAGAGGGTACTCATCCTTGACTATTAATTGTCCATTTTACTATTGATTATATTTGTTTTTGGGAGCCATGGAAGGGTCTCTCTTTTTAACCAAAATTCTAGATATGAAAAAATCATATCAGGAACAAAAAGATGCATCTTTAAATGTATCTTGGGGGAAAGAGAAAAGCTATCTCTGCGCTCATGGATTTTGCTTTTAAGAAAACTAGAATGAGATCTGCGCATCACGGGGCGGTAAATTAATGATAGTATATAATAAATATTAAAAATTGTTATGTTTTGTAGAATTAAATTAAATATGTGTAAACTAAAGTTAAATTTAAAAGATATTTTATTTAAAATAATTTATAATATAAAAGATTTAAATGTTGGATTTTCACAATGTAATTTTTAACATGATGTTTCTAAAATTATTAGTATTTTGTTAATAACTATATATGTAAATGAAAATAGATTGTTTGTATATCTTTTTTCTCTTTTAGTATTAATTTCATTCTTCGTATTTTTGTGGTTTTCCTTTAGCATCTACTTGTTTTTTTTTTCTCTTAGTGCATACAGCTTTCTAATCGACATCTACAATAAAAAGAATAAAAATGTATAGAAATTTTTTGAATAAGTTATTTTTAATAAGAATAATTAAAATAGTATAAAGTAAAATTACCTGTTAATATGTTTTTTTGACTCACTTTATTAGACAGTGTCTCAAATGATTCAAATTCAAAATAGTATTGGGGAATGTTTAAAATTGGATCTTTAATTTCTTTCCCAATAGTTGTGAGTAAAAAGTTTGCTTTCATTGTATTTTTAATTGGTCTATACAAATCATTTGCATATTTTATTTTCAATTTTTTTTATAGTATAGACTTTTTCTTTTTGTAACAAATGTTCGAATTTGTTCATCATATTTTTTTTCGCAATTACATGAAGAGGTGTTTCCCTGCAGTGTTAGTAAATCATAGTTAATAATTAGTAAAAAAAAATTGATTACATTTATTTTTTTTTAAGTTATTAGAAAAGGAACAATGAATAGCATATTGAAAAAAAGTATAATTTTAACGATATTAAATTACAATTATATATAAAATATTATAAAATAATATAAAAAGTATAAACAACAAAAATAATTAAAGTATTTTTTTTGTAAATTCAATTTAAAAATACAATAAATATGTTTGTTTTGTACCTTTTTATCTAATATAATCATTTTTAAGCAAAGAGACTTTTCTTCATTTATGGGTATTAATATTTTCTATAGACGAACCACGCGAACTTTAATAAACCAACCAATTGTCTGTTTGTTGAGTAAGTTTGAGATGTCGTATAGTTTGGAAATAAATTTTTCTTGCTAAATTTGATATTATTTGAAAGAATAGTGATAAGAGACTTATATAAGTAGTTCAAATAGTATGAAATTTGAATATTTATAATGTAAAATTTATTATGATTAATAATATTATTATGACATTTGTAATATGGATGTTTATTACATTTGATGAGTTATTTATAGAGATTAATAATTTTATTTATTGTATTGTTTATAATGGTAAGATATAATAAATATAGGAATATAGATTCAATGTCTTTGTAGGTTACAAATTTGGTGAGACACTATTAATTTCTAATTATTGTCATTGGTAATTTAGCACCTAATTTGCATATATTTCTATTGTATACATATATTTTGCTGATTTGGAAATAATATTTAATTTAGCAAAAATTGAGTGGTTGATTCTAAAGTTTTGCCAAATAAGCGATGTTGACAACTTGACATGGCATTAGTAGGACGAGAAAAATGTTTTAAAAGTAATGTGGATAAATTTTATATATTAAGAATAGATAGATCGAGTCATTGTGTGAAATGTGGAGTTCACCTGGTCTTTTTATGAGTTCCATTCAATTTTGTAGGAATATATGTAGTACTTTTTCCGTATTGACTAATGATTTACAAGGTCATCTGATTTTGTCTTTGGTGTTTTGTGCAGGCTGAACAGCTATTAAATTTGTTAGATGAAGATCCTGCGTTGATGGAGAGGAGAAAACAGTGTGCTAAAAGGCTCGAACTATATAAGGCAGCAAGGGACGAAATTGATTCTGTTTCTTGGGCAAGATGAGAATGCCTACCTCGCTGTCCCCATTGCCTTGTATCATATAACATCGATTGTTTTTGTATTATTATTTTTGATAGCTCAGATTATTCTTAGGGGTTAATGTGGTGAGTGACGTACCTAGGAGTTTGGAATTTGGATTGATATTTAAGATGAAATTTACATATTGTTTTATGCCTCCTACATTATTAAGTGACTTACGAGATTTGTACGAACTTCTTAATTCTAAACTCATTCAATGACAGTTAACTGGTGCTAATAACATAAATGTTGTACAAATTTATAATACATTAGAAAGATGATAAAAGTTCTATTTTGTGGCTCTATCTGAATTATCCAAAAAATAATAATAGGAGAGGGGAAGAGAGATTACACCTTTAAAAGGAGCCATATGAACTACGAGAGTAGACACAAAATGCTTTATTGGAACAATCAACGAATAAGTCAACACGGTACAACATAAGAAGGGGATAATCTCAGGTATAAACTAATAAACTACAATTTTCTATATTTTAATACCAAAATGTGAGGCAACGAAGAAGCAGCCAATAATATAATAGTAAAACCTGAAAGAAAACAGCAGTTAAACAAAAAATCACTATCCACGCGAGAGATACTTTAGTATCATCCACAAAATTTAACTATTTTTTAATGAATGAAGTAACTTCCCATCAATTTGCATATAATGGCCATTTATATATAATGAAAATAGGTGAATACTCACGTGCAGTTATTTTCATATAAAGTTGATAGTTAAGAATCGTTATATAATTTGATAGGATTGACTAAATTATTATCTAAAGATTTAATTATCACTTCACATGAAAATAAGCATGAATTAGAAATTGACTTCTACGGTTCCAAAGATGCGAAAGACTTTGAGCCTCCACAGAATCACAGTAAACTTGATGTTTCAACATTTGATAATAACCAGAAATCATGAATCTTTATTACCAATCTTATCAGAATATATTCTTTGTAGCTAAAAAGAACAGAACAGGATGTAAGAATAACCGAAATTATGTGCTTTCATTTATCAATCTTGAAAGAATATACTTTGCTTTTCAGCGCTTACAACAATATTACAAATATCATGCGAGTATAAAACAAGATAGCTGGTGTGTGCAGTTTTGTCCTAACAGATTTTGTCTAGACACATCTGGAAGGTTACACCTAGAAAGTATTATACCTTACCACTTGGAAGGACATCAGGGGTTTAAATAAATAGCATTTTAAAATGAAATTGAACTACTAATTTATTGCTATATGTACTTCAGAGAGTAACTTTCAATTGGTTATATCTTACCTGCTAGAATTTAATTGCTTCCACTAAAACATCAAAAAACTTGAAATGGAATTTCGAAATACATCTGTTAAAAAATAAATAAAATTTGGTAGTTCTTGTCATTCAGAATGCAACTTTACCTCTAGATTCCAGCATGAATCCAAGGATGCAAGATGCTCAATCAGCCTACAAAAATCAGAGAGAAACATCAAATTCGATAGCATGACCGTGATTTGTCAATTAAACAGTCTCACTTATAATTTCAATATGCTTTTGCCTTGTATATGTGAGAGTAATTTCTACACATCAGAGAAGCAAAACTATATTATAAAAAAAAAAAAAAGGTGTTGAACTGCAGATATGCAAAATTTTATTTCAAGTTTGTTCAACCAGTGAGTTGCGATTCAGCTGAGGTTAATAACAATTTTAATAGTGTGCAATTTCATTAAGAACCCAGTAATTGTAGGCAGATCCTCAAACATCTAATATCTAACTGGTTACACGTTGGCATATAATTTAAGTCAACAACATTCAACCAAGGGTTCACACTTATACAATGGTGACAACAATTGATAAGAGAACTAGTTCAATTAGAGAAGTTTAAACTTTAGAGGTTAAGAGTCTTCTTTGCTACTCTAGAAATTTATCACTTTTTTTCCTTGTCTTGTTTCAAAAGCATGCTTAATGCATTCATATGACTGTATGTTAAACTGGAGTATTTCTTGGGTGTGAAATAATCTTATGCCATTTTGGTCGAAACTACAAGTATTCTCCATAGGAGACAATCCTATTTGAGCCAAGAATATCCCCGTCATGGTGGGGCTAGCTCTCCCAATAGGGGTTTCTTTTAATCGACAAGACTCAAAGCATGCTTAATGCATTCGTATGACCGTATGTTAAACTGGAGTATTCCTTGGGAATGAAATAATCTTATGCCATTTTGGTCGAAACTACAAGTATTCTTCATAGGAGACAATCCTATTTAAGCCAAGAATATCCATGCCATGGTGGGGCTAGCTCTCCCAGTAGGGGTTTCTTTTAATCGACAAGACTCAAATCCTAGAGATTGCTCAAGAGGAACCACGCATGTACCACTTGAATAATAATAATAAAAGACAAATAAGTCGTTGACCATCTTCCTTAGAGACACATAAGTCCCTATAAGTACTTAATTTTGGTTGGGAACTTATTTGTCCACACACAAAAAAATAATGATGTTATGATGCTCTATTTAACTTGGATCTCCCATTCCTTAATTATTATATTTTCTCACTGAGACCTAGCTTTTCAAATGAGGTCGGTAAAAGCTAAAAAATAAATAAATAAATAATTACTTCTAGATGTTTAAACATTTATTAATTATAATATGTACAAGTGAAAAAAATATATATATATCCACCTATAAATGTTGTACAATTTTCACACACCCATAGCACTGGCATGAGTTAGCAGATAAATTTTAGTACACAACATATTGTAATTTTTCAATAACCCATTCCTAATTAACAACGATGACAACACAGACTTATTAATTTTCTCTTCACTGCAAAATGGAACTTGTACATATAAAGTTTTGACATAATGCGAACATAATGGTTTACCTTCTCATTTTTTGGTTCAAAAATTGCTTTAACTGAGGCAAATACCTCTTCAACAGGTCTTGCAGCATCAATCTATGACAGAAAAGTATGATACGCCCTTAGTACAAATTGGAAGCAAGAAGCTTACCAAAGAGACAGTAGAAGTACAAAATATCATTTACCTTACGAACTTTACCCTTTGCATCATAATAACTAATCACAGGGACACTAGACTCCAAGAAAACCCTGAACCGCTTCCTTATTGTTTCAATATTGTCATCTTCTCTCCCCTTTATTATCAAAAAAGAGCATTTGCTATTTATTTAGTACTGAACTATAACAAATTATATAAAGGGAAGGGAAAAAGAGCCCAAACCTGGTTCCTATTTAAAAGTCGCCTCTCCATTTCCTCCTCTGGACAATCAAAAAACAGGACAAAAGATGGTTCCATTCCTGTCTGCAGACCATAGTTTATTGTCAAAATACAAGATTGCACAACCATACTGGAAACAATCACAAATGAAAAGATATTTAATAGAATTAACAATTACCACTTTCTCAAATGCTGCTCGGTTTTCCTCATTACGAGGAAAACCATCAATAAGAAATTTGTCCTTGCCACTTTCCTCCATTGCTCGTTGCAGAAGCTTAATTGTAACCTCCGATGGAACAATTTTTCCTTCTTTAATCATATTTTGAATCATTGTACTGTCAATTGTCAAACATCAGAAGATAAATGCAAAAATGATAAGAGATATATATAGGCAACACAAACTCAACAAAAAGAGATGGCATTAGCATCAGAACTGTTAGTTGAATTTTAAGATACCATTTCACTATAATTTCTCATTCTACACGTTCTGTTCCAATTCTAGCAAGATTTATTCAAATGCACAAAATCATAAAATAATACGTGTATCCCAGGACTAGTAGCGCAATGCACTCACTTCCCGACACGATGAGGTCTTGATAGTGTAGATATACAACCTTAACCCCAAAAGCAGACAAATTATCATTGTGCCAAGGCTCAACCTATTGATCTGATCACTTATTCTTGTAAAGAGACAAGAAGATTAAGTTCAAAACAACGTAACTATTAACCTAACGCTAATTCACTATCATAAAATAATACGTGTATCCCAGGACTAGTAGCGCAATGCACTCACTTCCCGACAATGAGGTCTTGATAGTGCAGATATACAACCTTAACCCCAAAAGCAGACAAATTATCATTGTGCCAAGGCTCAACCTATTGATCTAACCACTTATTCTTGTAAAGAGACAAGAAGATTAAGTTCAAAACAACGTAACTATTAACCTAACGCTAATTCACTATCATATCAAATGGAGCGAAGGAACTATACCCATTTTCAGAACCAGATTTTATTTCTGCTCGTAGAAGATCACCAGCACTTAGGTGAGTATACCCATAGTGCTCCACAATGTTAGCACATTGGGTGCCCTTTCCACTTCCTGGCCCACCTGTAAAATCAACTTAGAAGTCAGAAAATGTCAATTATAAATGAGCATGAGGTCATGAACCGGTGATAAGTAACTCTCTATATATGGTTATTGATAAATAGAAACAGTTGGGACTTGGTAACTTGTAGAAAAATAATACTTATTACAACTTGCTCAATCGCATGGGAAGCAATGTCAAACTAAGATCCAAGGCTGTAATTTTTTTTTCCCTTCCTAAATTCTATTGTCTTAGTTACAAAGCCGCTTTTCATAAACAAAACAAAGCAACAATAAAAGCAGTTTTTCAAGGGATCACTCTAGCTGAAGTTCATAACAACCACAGATAATAAATGTGTGATTTGAAGTAACAGAGAAAGGCCATTGAAAGGTTTGGCAACAACAAACATGAAAGATTGGTATTGAAAAGACATTCCAAATCCCACAGTACAGCATTTTATGTAGGTTATAATAATTCGAATAAAGAATGTATAATCTTATTATCCATTAGAATCTTACTGATGTTAAGTTAAAACATAGCGAAGATCTGATACATATGATTACAAAGAGCCAGCATCATTAGATGACTAAAGATGTTGGTATGTTGGAAGTGACAAATAAATTAATAAGATTCATGAATCAAGGATGGTGCGGCTTAGAACATAAAGCAGAATATTCCTTGTGTCAGGTTAAGGATATTGGTTGTATATAATAGAGCGAGTTAGGGATAGCATCTAGAAGAGCCTAAAAGGTAGAGGCAGTTAGGAACAGTTAGCTAGAAGTAGTTACGGATCTACCAACTAGGATAACTCCCCTAACAAAACTCACAATTCTCTAACTGGTTTAGTGTGTGCAATTGCACCACTGCCTCTGTACTATTCCACCAATGCACCCTGTATAAGCACCGAATCATCATAATCATAATATCATAATATTCACACTCTCGAGAAAACTCTCCTTTCTCTCTATCTCACTCTCTTAGATTCTTTCCAATTACACATCATCCTGAATGAGACTATCGCGTGAATGCCAAACACAATATCTAGTCTGTCATTGAGCAATTTCCTTCCTAGCCTAATCCTTTTACCACGCATCTCACTGAATGAGATTGCTTGTATTTGTCGACTATCACTTGGACCTTTGTAATTGATTTTTTTTTTTATTTTTGCGGCATCAAAACTATTCTTACATCCCCCTTTCAAGCTCACTAGTCACTACCCACAAAAGCTTGAATCCTTTTTCCAAAAAAGCTATATCATATACATGGTTCGAGTATAGTGAAGTTTCTATCCAATGTTTGAAATTGCCTTTCCATTTTCTTCTTAGATTGGCTGCTATCCACCACTAGCACCTCTATTAATATCTAGTCTGTCATTGAGCAGTTTCCTTCCTAGCCTAATCCTTTTACCACGCATCTCGCTGAGTGAGATTGCTTGTATTTGTCGACTATCACTTGGACCTTGGTAATTGATTTTTTTTTTTATTTTTGTGGCATCAAAACTATTCTTACATCCCCCTTTCAAGCTCACTAGTCACTACCCACAAAAGCTTGAATCCTTTTTCCAAAAAAGCTATATCATATACATGGTTCGAGTATAGTAAAGTTTCTATCCAATGTTTGAAATTGCCTGTCCATTTTCTTCTTAGATTGGCTGCTATCCACCACTAGCACCTCTATTTGCTCCCATCAAAAATGCCTTTTTTCACGAAGACATGCAAAAGTAAGTCTGTATGGAACAATTGCCTAGATCTTCTGTTCAGGG
This sequence comes from Arachis ipaensis, assembly GCF_059453495.1. Taxonomy (NCBI): domain Eukaryota; kingdom Viridiplantae; phylum Streptophyta; class Magnoliopsida; order Fabales; family Fabaceae; genus Arachis; species Arachis ipaensis. Next base: position 12,853,575 of record NC_142444.1, read on the forward strand.
AATATGGACTAGTTTGTAAGTTGTATAATTATGCGTTCTCAAACAATTACCTCACACTTAGTTCAAATGTTTTAGTATTAGTGTACAACATTTTCGCATGTCCATAGTGAACTTCATCACTATGTATAGTCGGGAAAGATTCCACCAGTATTGAAGGGTAGAGGCAGCAATACCTCTTCAACCAATTTCAGACTCAGGATCGTGTAAAAGCTTCAATACTTCCTAGATACTAGCAGATAGGATGTAAGCCCATTAATACACCAACATACTGCAAAGTCAAACTTCTAGACCAACATGACTAGTTGAACCTTTTAATAGCTAGAACAAACATTACTGTTGACATCCTAGTAACTAGAAGACCATTGATACACCTACATATTGTAAAGAAAAACTTCAAGAAAAATGATTTGGAAGCTGAATTTTTTAATAACTTGAACAAACATTAATTTTGCCATCCTAGTAATTAGATACATCAACAAAACTCTGGGGGAAAAAATTATTAAAAATATATGCTGAGGGTTAATTTGTAATCACAAACCTTCCCTCAACCTTAGAATTTGCGTGCACTTCTCTTTGGAGGTATATCATATCTCAGAAAATTATGAAGCATTCTGTGATTGTTTAATCAAGTGCTGAAGTTGAGTATTGAGCAATTGCATTGTAATGTGAAATGATGTTGCTAAAAGAATTGTCAAAAAAGATAGGCAATTAAAGTGACAACCTATGAAGCTTGTGTTCCATAATTGAACAGCCTTGTATATAGCTTCGAATCAAATATTCCATAAAAGAATAAAATATGCTAAAACCAATTGCCACTTTTGAGGAAAGTCTAGAGAAATTTCCACTGCACTTATGATCCCTTAGCGGTCATCCGATAAACCATGTTTGCAGCAAGTATGGTGTATATGACATCAATGCACCAACTTGAGAAGTAGTATTGGAATGTTTGAAATAACAATTATAATAATTAGGTTCATATAAGACATAACTAAGTGGCTTAAAAGAATAGCTCAAGCCAATTATTCTCGCATTGTAGGTAAAGAAACCCTTGACTTTCAATGCAATTAATGAGAGCTCACCTAACACAAAAACGATTGTAGGATTTCTTTTCTGTAGAATGCTTCCGCTTGCACCCTATAATCAAATGCAGGGGAGAAAAAGGAAAAAAATCAAAAATAAAAAAAAGAAAGGGATCAGAGATCAGTTATGTTTGGAATACAATAAAGTGACCTGATCTCAACAATGCAAAAGAAAGTGGTCCACAGCCCCACAAGACATAACAAAGGAATAGCTAACAGCAGTCTGCCTATGGAAACTATGTTTCGAAATTTAAACCTTAAAATTCTCTTGGTAATGTGTATTATAACATTTATAAACAGAACCCATCTAAGTACAGATCACATTATTGGAAGAAAAAAGATCCAAGTAGATAAATTCTAAAAGCAAGTTCAAAGGTAAAACAACTGAGAATACCTTGTTAGCAGCTTCAACAACAGTTCCCATAAGTACCTTACTAAAGTGTGTTTAACTGAAAAACAAAAACAAAAAAAAACCCACAAATTTAACGATGAGCCAAGTAGAATTTAAACTGCAGAAGTTATTTCACATGTTGATAGCCATATTTGGACAGACATATTATCTACTAAAGTATTTCAAAAGATAGTATAAGGAAGATGCCAAAAAGCAAAGCTTGTTCTACAATGACAAAAAGTAAATTTGATAAGGGAACAAAACTCACAATCAAACAGATTTAACATTTCTTTTGAAAAATATATAATCTCACTTGATCCATAAAAATTAATAAATATGAGTATAATTTCCAATGCTAAATCGAAGAACAGGAGACTTGATACTGGAAAAGAAAAATACTTGACTTTGTTGCAACTTGCTGGTATAAGATGGCATTAGCCTGATTAAAAAATCAATATCACACCCCTTCTATCATCCAACCACCACTTCATAAGATAATAGTAGTGTGTTAGCGACGCTACACTTCTTTTTGATCTTATAGATTCACAGGTTATCATTCTTATCACTACTATCTGTTCACCAAATTCTCAACTCATTCACAAAGATCATTGATTGTTCAACAGATCAAAACTTAGATCTAAAGAAAAGCGGCAAAATAACGCTCAGGTACTGAAACTCGGACAATTCAGATGAAATGTACCAACCAGGGACCATAAACTACTGAGAAAAGAAAACTACTACAAAAATGAACGCTAGATCACAAATCCTCTAATCAACTTCCGTTTCTACTATTGAAATCCAGCAAAATCTTCAACCGCAGCAAAAATAAAATGATAGATTTTGCATGCAATCTTAACAGAACAAAGCAATGTCCAACAAATCAAGAGAATCGAGAAACGAACAAAAAACAAGTGGAAAACACAGATCCAAAAGCAGTGCACTCGGATCTCGGCGAAATTCGAACAGCGAGTAACGGAATCAACAGAAAAACCACTAAACGAAGGTGAAATTAAACGTAAATTCAAACGTGATTCAGAGAGCAAACATACCTTAACGAGAGAAAGACGAAGAGTAAGGGGGACAAAAAGGGATCTATAGAGAGAGAGGGAAAAGGAGTCAGATGCGAAAATGCGCTGAGGAACGTGGATGGTTGATGCTTGAATTTATAGGAAGGACTCAACGAATGAGGTTGATGAAGGTCGTTTTAGTCGGTAGGGGCAAATTTGGAAAAGTACCGGTTCTTGCTCATTTTTATTTTATTTTATTTTATTTTATTTTATGTCTGAAAAGCAAAGAGCACGTTGGCCTCCCTTCCTTCCTTGTTGGTGGTGGGAGCTGATGCTTCCGCCCCAAATAAAGTGTCGTAGGTTGTAGCCGTTACATCCACGCAACAGAACCCACCCTCTCGTAATTAAATTGAATAAATAAATACAAAATATTATTAGGAATCCGATCCATAACACAATAATATTTGGATTTCGATCTATATAGAGGAAGACACAGTACGTCAGATCCCGCTCATAAAATTCCATTCTCTGGCTTCCATGTCCTATTTTCCGTTTTATTTTCAAAAAATTAATCTGAATGCACCTAGCCATTTAATTATTTATGTATGCAATTGGTATACAAAATAGTTAATTTTCAAGATATTAGATACCTGTGTAATTTTTTTCTGGGAACGGTATTAAAATTAAAATAAATATTATTTTCAGTCTCTTTCTCTTTTTTGAATAAAAAGTTGCACTTTAATATTTTTTTTTTGTTCATGGTGTTTTCTAATCTGATAGACTAAGAACTTTAATAGGTTGTTGCATGTACAAGAACCTTCAACCCTTACTTAAGCGGATGTTTAAATTGACTTCTCAAACAATCTAAATTAATTTTGTGCGCCTTAATATTCAGAAAATGATAAATTGACATTTTCTCTTTTTTTAATTAGACATTTAAGTCCATTAGATCTCACCGTAAAGACTAAAGAGCTGACGGAAAACGTGACATTAATCATGTGAGCGGGCATGTACACGTCCTAAGCAGAGAGTAACGACTTGGTTGAAACTATTATTCCCCTCCTCGGTCAGGAAAACGACGTCTTTGTCCACCTCTCCCTAATCCTAACACAAGAAGTAGCAACTATGAATGATACAAAGCAATCTTCAACGTCTCAGACTTGTCGTGATAGTAAGAAGACTATGATGGACATCTAAGAATTCAGACATGATCTTTTGTTATTATTGCTACTATTGTGTAAGTGTTCTTCCATCTTTGATATGTATTTGCTTTTGAACTTAGTTGTGTGTCTTAACTAATTGTGACCATAATAATTGATTGTAGACTAAACAACCACACAACAACTATGGGTGTGTTTGGTAACCACGTTTGAAGGAAAAAAGCACGTTAGAGCTTCTTGAAAGCTTCACTTTTTTGTTTGGCTAAATTTCTTCTCTACAAACGCAGAAGTGATTTTGTTCATAAAATCACGTTTACAAGAAGCAACAATTTCTAGCTTCTCCGTTGCACTAACGTGCTTTTAGCCAATACCTTCAATATTTATTTTTGTTTTACCAACTTTATCCTTTATACATGTTATTGCATTATTTATAGAATTCTTATTATTTCTCTCATTTTGAACTCTTTTTTTATTATTTATTATTTATATTTTTTATTAATTTTTTATTTGACATTATATATTTTTATAGTTATAATTTTTGTGTATTATATTTATTATTATCTTTTTATAATAGAATTTATTGATCCTATTAAGTAAAATAAATTAAATAAAAAAATTAATCATAAATAATAATAATAGTTAAAAATTATAATGTACTAAAAAAGAGTACTAAGAGTATTAAAAATATACTATATAAAAAACATATAAGAAAAAAGTATAAAAAAAATTAAACATGTATAAAAAAAATATTATAATTTAATGTCATGTCCTTTTAAGTAATTATCTATCTAAAAGTGATTTTAACTAATATTATCCAAACAATATTTATTTTATCAAAATCAATTTTGGTAAAAAATTGCCAAACATAAATTATGTTGACATAAACTTACTTCTATCCAAAATCAATTCTATAAAATCACTTTTATTCAAACTCTAGTTTGACCAACCACAATCCAAACACACACTATTTTGTGTGGCTCTATGAGCTGATTTCTAAATATTTTGACTATGAAGAAAACAAATATATTGAAGAAAGAATGATGGTGTTGGAAAACAGATTGGAACAAATAGAGTGAATTGAAGGATAATCAAAGAAAGGAGAAAATCAGTTCGTAGTCTCTGTTTTTTGCTGGCAATGTTAATTGCATTTACAACAGTAATGTATATGTATTCTAGGAAATGATGGTAATGTGTTGAGATCAATTATAAAAACTCAGCCATGTAGTTGTATATGTTTTATGCGAATGGATTGTGATTTTTTTCTCTTAATCATGTATATATTTTGTTTATTACTATAAGGAATAATGAAAACCCTGGACAATGATATATAACCAAAAGATAATATTTCCATCCGTGAAGCTAGCACAAAATAAGACAGTAGGCTTACTTCTTGGAATCAAATCATCCCATGTTTGAAAGTAGGTAACAATGCAAAATGAATTGGCTTATTAAATCCATCCAAAACCATTCTTCAAATTATAGGATGTTTACTCAGCATGCCGAAGGCGAGGGGGAGAGATATGTGGGTTTGTATGTGGGGTGAGTTGGTTGTTGTAATAAGTAATATGGATCTCATAAGCACATAGAAATGAATCTCTCTCTCTCTCTCTTGTGGTTATGTATTTATACTCTTCAATTCATTCCTGTTGCAGATACTTGATTATGTTGCATCAATGCCAGAGATTACGAAAGAAGAGCTTGCTGAACTAAGCTATCAAAATGCGGTGCGAGTATTCTCCTATGGAAGTTCGAAAGTGAGAGATTGTTCGACAGAGAAAAAGTAGAAGCTTAGAATATAAATACACATTAAAAATAAATTGAACCATACATTTATTTATGCATAAATACATTGATGGCTGATTTTAGTATATAAATAGCATTTTTAAAATCGAACAACATACTATAACTTTTGTTGCCAATACACAACATGTAAAGAATGAACCGTGCAGTAGCCTAGGCTGGGTTCAATTTATGCATACAGCTATATTGAGTTTGGACCAAAAAGAAAGTAGTCATTTATTATTGTTGATTATTATTATTATTTATGTAATTATGATGATGATGAATATAATCTCCTGCCACCAGAGCCATTCTCCCTTTGGATGTTATAATAGAGAGCAGCAACAGGCGAACCAAGATTGTATAGTTCCGCAAATTCTCTCGTGTTGAAATTTTGGCGCCAACCAGGGGCATAAACCTTCTCCCTACCCAATTGACGAAATAATACAAACACGATTCGATGAATTCCTGACGTTGGTCGTGGACTTTCATATGCTACCACTTCGTTACCTGTTCATAGTTGTATTTATTCCATTTTATTAGTAACCTCATTAATTAAATAAATTACCTGTTGTACTTTGGTAAAATTGTTACGTATTACATTATATTTTTCTGACAAACTCATTTAATTTGTATATATGTTTTCAAAAGAAATGGTCCATGTATTATATATACCTATAGGGCTAATTTTTATGTTAATGAGATTATACTAAATAAACGACACGATTTTCAATTTGATTCTCGAATTTACATTCCAATTTTAATTTAATCTCTGAAAATTTTAATTATTTTTATTTAGTCTCCAAATTTTATTAATGCGACTCATGTTAGTTTTTAGGACAACTTTTGACATACAAATATTAACAGAATTCTGAGATGCTACGCCAAATTCTGCAAAATGACATTGTTTTTATTTTGGCACTCAAATAATCAAAAAATAACATCGTAAGTGGTGTTTATTAAAAGTTTTCCTCTCAAAGAAAGTGATACAACATTATTTTTGGGCTATTGAGCACAAAAATCAAAACGACGCCGTTTCAACATGACATCTAGCAGTCTATATTAGTGCTCTATTAATCTGTATACTAAAATTTGTCCAAAAAACTAATGTAAGTCACATTTGTAAAGTTTGAAGATTAAATAAAGACAATTAAAATTTTAGAGAACTAGTCTCAGAATACAACATTATTTTTGGGCTATTGAGCACAAAAATCAAAACGACGCCATTTCAACATGACATCTAGTAGTCTATATTAGTGCTCTATTAACCTGTATACCAAAATTTATCCAAAGAACTAATGTGAGTCACATTTGTAAAGTTTGAAAATAAAATAGAAACAATTAAAATTTTAAATAACTAATCTCAAAATCACGTGTAAGTTTAGAGACTAAATAGATGCACAACAATTATACGTACCAAAACTAGGTCCAGTTGTGGCAGGAATATCAGTTACCAGCCTGAAGTTAATAAACACAAAAAGAGATATTACATAAGTAAAAGTAGTATTAAGCTAAATATATATATATAATTGATTTAAGACGTGAATTGTTGTAATATAGTTTAATCTTTATTTAATCATGTACCATTAGTCTTCTTTAATTAGTGTGCAAATTTTGCACCATAATTATTGTGACTCACCAATGTAGGTGTTCCCTCAAACTAGGGTTGCTGGGGCTAGGGGCATCTGGATTCACAGCAACCTGTAAGTAAAATCAAATAAAAATTAATTTAAGTCATTAAAATCACTTTAATTTGTTTTAAACATATATAATCCCATGCCATAACTATTTTTCTTTCAATTTTTGACAAGCTTTAGCTATATGCTTAAGTATATTAGTAGTTCTATATCTAACATATGAAAATGTTATATTAGACGCAATTATATATACCCAACAATAATTACGATAAAAACGAGAGAAGTACTTTTAATTCCAAAAGTTGTCATATTGTTTTTTTTTCCAATAAATAAAATACCAAATTATAAAGAAAGAGGAATGAGATTGTCTACACAAGTAGTTTGTTTCTTTTTTCTTCACAATGTCTTGTCTATATATTGTTGTAGATGTTTATTCTTCCATGCGGCATGTGTATATATAGAAAAGCATAAGTAAAGACAGAGTGCGGTGTTGAGCAAAGGCAGAGCCATGTTCATTGGAAGTGGAGCTGAGGTTCTCTAAGTTCTAGTTTCAGGAGATCGACCTTAGTTTGTCTTAAGATATAGTTTTTTTTTTTTTTTCATAAAATTTTCTGGTGTAAGAAGCTAATGATTAATGTGTCATATATTAATTTATGTCCAATATAAAATTTAAACTCCTGATACTTATTTAAGCAGATGAATGAATTAATCATTCAACTAACTCAAACTGATTTGTTACGATGTTGTTTATGATCCGTTTTTAAACATAATTTTTCTATTTCTCAAAAATTAGTGCTTGCTCACACAAAAATATCTTCTTTCGCATGAAGACTATAGCTAAAAATTGTTAAATAGTTTAATATATTTGACTAAATTACTTAACATAATTCGTACCTAAATTTTATCTTTAAATAAAAATAATAAGTAAAAACATTGAACGATTTAATATGTTTGAGATAACTGTTGAATCTAACACGTGTCCAAAAGAAAATAGTAGTAAATTACCAGAGTGTAGAGGTTTCTGAGGTCAACTCCACCAATGGCTACTCTTGGTTGGTGGACAACTTGAGAAGGCTTGAATTCACAGCCATTGCAAACATCTCTATTATTGTAAGTAACTCTAATTGGAATAGAACTTTCAAAGGGGTCTAAAACATCCCCAATCACGCGCCCAACTACAAGAGGGTCCTTACTAACAATTGGCATGGCTTGGAACTTTGGTATAGTGCAAATCTAATACTAACTATCAAATAATTAAATTGTTTTGATGTTATTCTACGAGTTTATTATTATATTTGGTATAACATATATGGGGCTAGCTATTTATAGTTTCAAGGGGTGCGTGTCTCCTTTTGAGTTTTGTAGTGACTACCAAAGAGAAAAAAAAAAGTTGAAAGAAATAAAAGAAATAATGTTATTCGTGTTTGGAATTGCTGAAAAATGAAATTTCTTTAAGTAATTTTATTTGTATATATATTTTTATGTGACAATCAATTTATATTTAAATACTTTAGCTGAAATAATGGTTTTAAAATAATATATTGTATTTAGAACGTGTGAAAAGAAACCACTTTTAAGTTATATAATTACAAAATAGATATAAAATAATTCTGTATATTATTTAATATTTTATACTTGAAATCAAATTAATAAAAACCATTATCATCTTTAGAAAAATAAACTTTTTAATTACTTATAATTATAAGTTTTAAAATATTGCTTTTACTTAAAAATATTTTTTAGATTCAATTATTATTTTTAATGATCATTTATTTTAAAATTTTTATTGAAACATAAATATTTAGAAAAGTATGGAACCAACTCCAAATTAGCGAAGAAAGAAACAACTTAGTTAATTATAAATATAGTAATTAATTTTATTTATTTATGATTTAAAATATTAGTTATTAAATGTTTCATCACATTCAAATTAAAAGGAGATACGTTCAGTATCATTGCAATGTGAATCACGAAAACTTGATTCAATTAGCTTCCGTCTCTTTATCTTCATTCTCTCTCTAAATGTTTAAAACATGATAAATCAGAAAACAGATTTAGAACCATTCAATTTACAAAGAAAATAAATATGCTAATACCTAATATAGACACCATTCACATAGAGAATTTAGATTTACCCAAAAATATTTGACTGATTTTTTGCTGTCCCCTAGTATTATTGTAAATATTTTGGGTAAAAGACGGTCTTATTTTAACGATTTCAAACAATCTCAAATAAAGTGTAGTATATAGAATTATAGATACTTTCTCACATACAGACACTGTAGCGCACGTGGATACATGTGAACCCTAATCTAAGTATCTAACTATGCATGTTGCACACTTGCACGTACATTCGGAATTATTCAAATACATAATTCTTATAGGAAGCTTTTTTCCGGTGGTGAAAGAATAATCCGGACTTTAAAGGATCAGGAAATAAATGAAAATAACCAGAAAAACAAGGATCGGTCTGCAAATAGTAGGTTAAACTTTTGTCAGCTAGCTTCTATGACAATTCCCAATTGATCCTTGGAATGATAGCCTAAAAAAAAAAAAGAGGGTAATGACCAAAGAGCAGCTGCCGGTTAGTACTTGGTATATGAATATGATGATGAACAATTGAACATAGCTTGAAGCCGGGTGAATTAAGAAAATATAAAATAAAATCAAATCAAATAATTTCTTTTTACACATGAAAAAATTGAGTTAAATAAAAAAATTTAATAATAATTTTTAAACTTAATTAAATTTCAGCCACAACATAATTCGTTTCTTTCATTTATTAGGTGCTAGAATAAAATTCTTTCCTAAAAAAACATATAATTATAAAGTAAAATAACTAAATTTACATAAATTTTTTTTAATAATTTTAGTTTATTTGCTGCTAGTTTAAATTGCATAAGCACAGTGAAAAAATATTTAATGAATATATATGTTGTATCTTATAATTCATTTGTTAATTGTTCTTTTTATTATTATGTACATATACTTCCTACTATGTATTATACAGATGATTATTATTGCATTTTTAAAAAGAAAAAGGAAATAATATTTATTTAATTCAATAGTATTAGTGATAATAAATTTGAATAATATTATATCTTTATTTAATAAATTATTAATTTAGGTTGTAAAATAAAAAGAAAGGTAATTTAAGATAATTAAGTAAAAATTTTATAATTGAGGTGTGACAATAGTCCTTCTCTCCATATAATATTAGATAAATATTCAAATAAAAACTACATATATAAATATAAAAAAAATACAGGTATTTTACCATTCGTATTTTAAATATGTTTCACAACAATTGGTTTCATTATTAACCATTTGAATGATGATATAATTGAGTAATGCATAGTTGAAAAAAAATATTGTCAGGAATATATTAATTATCTTTAATGAACTAATAATAAATAAAAAAATGTTGAAAGAATTGAATATGTTACTCAATTGGGTCTTGTGAAGATGGATGTTAGTCTATCAAACATATTCTAGTTGGTTGTGGATTAAATATCTATGTTGTAAGGTCTAAATAATGAGGAGTGTTAGGGGGCAGTATTTTTGTTAAATTTTGGTAAGTACTTAATCATCAAAAGAAAATTGAATGATTCTACACCATTAAAAATATCATTGATGGCTAATTAATAACTAAAAACTACAAAATCTAGTCTCCTAGACTTTTTTCTAAATAATAGATTGGTTTATCGTCGTGATTAGTGACTTCATAGGTATTTTTAGTACTATATTTGTTTTATTTTGGACTTTTGGTTTGATTTTGTAAAGAAGGAAATTGTCTATGATGAGGAAAGTAAACTCATGTTCTTTAAGGTAGCGTTTGTTTTCGAAGACAGGACATAGAGATATGGACAGTATATGTTTAAAATGTGTTTGGAAGCAGCGACATGGACATGGAACACATTGTCTCCAAGACAGTTTTTTATATTTTTGTGTCCACTCTTTTACAAAGGACAATGATGGACACGAAATTTGGAAGAGTGGACACGGACTTTTTTATAAATTTTGTTTTCCTTTTTGTCCATAGATATTTTTTATTATTCCACTATTATCCCTTCTTATTTTTCCTATAATTAGTCTTAAAACTTTTGAAAGATAAATATTATTAAAGGTAAAATTGATCTTTTAAAACGCTAAAAAATAATTTATAAGTTGTAATTGATTTTATATAATTTAAAGAAAAATCAATTTTTAGATAAAAAAAATTGGTTTTCTAAATAAAAATAAATTTTTATGTGCAAAAACTATTTTTTTCATGTAAAAACGGATTTTTTTTAAAACTGATTTTTTAATTAAAATTAATTTGGCTTATTAACCTAAACAAAATTTTTTATTAAATCTATTTTTTATTAATCTTAACCATATGTATTCCTACATATTAATAATAAATTTAAAAATAAAATAAATATATTTATAATTTTTATTTTAATATAAATACTATTATATATTTTTTTATTTTCAATCATTTTTTCAAGTTTTGTTTGTACTCCTACGTATTCTCATTTTCTATTAAATTAGTTTGTATTTGATGTAGAAAATTTGAAATTATATGGTTATTTTAGTCATTTCATATAATATTTTAGTCTTGTCCAAGTGTATCCAAACATAATATTGGACATTACATTAGTAGTGTCTTTTGTATATCGTATTCAAACACAATACACAAACAATAATTTTTAGTGTCTCCATCTTATTGTCTCTGTCTCAGTGTCATATTTTGTCCTGTCTCTGAAAACAATCGCAGCCTAAGGACTATGGAGGAAGATGTTATTTTTGTGGTTGTGGTAATTTCAGTACACTACTTTTTATATTGCGTGAGTGGCCTTTAAGTTTGTGAAATTATAATAAATGAATTGTAGAATGATCCAATTGACATAGTGCAATAGAGGGTAGAGATGAAATTCTGCTAATAACCTAACGGTGCATAGAAATGTGGGACAGGTGAGCCTATTCAGCTAGTTTGCTTACATTGATAGATGGAGTCAAAACTTTGAATTTGGTAAAAAAAATGTGGACTTGTATTGTAATAAATATGTATTTAGTAAAATTAATTTATGAAGAACAATATATATATATAAGTAAATGTCAAATTTAGATAAAAAAAAAATGGTTATTTCTTTATTTTTTTTATATTGATAAAAAGAAAAGAAAACTGATAATAATATTAAGGTAATTGATAATTTAATTTTCTAATAATAAATAAAGAATATTTAATATTATGAAATATGAAAATATTGATTAATATTATATTTTAGTGAAAATAAATTTATTTTTTAGGCCGAGTTAAAAAATTTAGAGTGTGAATAGAATTTAAATTCAAATGTTTAAATTTATGGGTAGAATTTGGATGGATCTTAATCTATTCTATTCTATTTATTATTATCCTAAAATTCACTGAAATTTTTTTTCTCAAATAAAAAAAAATTAATAGCTTTTATTTTTCTTAAAAAAGAATATTTTTTTAGTTATTTAATTTTTTAAATTAAATAAATTAAAAAATTTAAATCATAGTATTTTGAGTTTAAATATAATTTTTGAAAGTCTATTTTAAATAGAAAAACTATGTTTAAATTAAAAATATTTTAAAATGATATTTTTTATGAATTTATTTAAATAGATATAATTCAAATTATCAAATTTTAATTTTTTATATTTACATTCAAAATTTTGTTTATTAATTTAAATGGAATAGTATTTAATTTTTAATTATTATTTGTATATTTTAAATGATAATTAATTAATTATTAATTTGTTTTAAGATGAATAATACCCGTGTGAATAATGGTTGTTATTTATGTCTTACGTAGGTGTAGAAAAAAAAATTTAGAGCCCTTTTAATTTATTATTTTTGTTATTTAACATTAGTGACGGTCTAGCAAAAATCCCAAAAAATGACAGCTATCTTCTCTGTGATGAAAACTTATAATAAAAAACTATATTTACAAATCAGTCATAAAATTGTTGACGATTTTTTCATAAAACTTAGTCTTTTTAAAAAAATAATTTATATTTAATCTAGAATAATAAAAAATAATCTATAATTAATCTAGAATAATAAATTATAAAAAAATAATTTATAATTAATCTAAAATAATAAAAAAATAAATTTTTCATAAAACTTAGTCTTATTAATTTAGAATAATAAAAAATATAATTTATAATTAATTTTTTATTTTTAATATATCTAAATATTTTTATTCTCTGTGTGTTTCTAAATAATTATTTAGACTAACTACCAATTCAGTACTCAAAAAATTCAGCCGCTGACAAAAAGATTAAAGATATCAACAAAATAGTCCCTAAATAATTTAAAAATACGATTAAAAGAATCAATAAATATTATATTTTTTATAAGTAACAAAATCACTTTCATAATTAGCAAGCAACTTATTTATGTGACCTAAATTTTTGTAACAACATCTGAACAAATATTTAAAAAGTACACAAAAATTTCGAAACAAAATTTTCTCTCTAATTTTTTTATTTTAAAAAATATAATTATTCACAATAAAAATATATTAAAAAATTCACTTGACAAAAATTATTAAATATTATTTCTTATAACATTTATGGTATAAATATTTTTTATCCAAGATAATTACTAATATAGATAAGATTATTTTAATAAAAAATATTAATATATTAATATCGATAGTATATATTTTTATTTTAACTAACTTTAAAAGAATACTAATAATTATATTTATATTTAAAAAATTAAATTTTAATTTGATTATTAACTATTTAACTAACTTTAAAAGTTAACTGTCTGTAACTATTTATTATGTTTTATTGAGTTAATTTTACTATTCATTTTTTAGTTACTAAAACTATTTATTATTAATTACATATGTTACAATTTATAAATATAAAATAAAATTGCAATTTTTTCTTTTTAGAATGTTGCCAAGTGTATAGGTCACTACAATATTTTTGAGCTATTACAACATATAATATAAATAACCTTTAAAAAGTGTTATCTAAAATAGTCAAAAGCAACATTTAAGATTTGTTGCAAAGAAATAAAATTATTGCAACTCTTTGTTAACCAACATACTACAAACGTTTTCTTTGATCAATTTAAGATACATGCGAAAAAGCGTTGCTTTATAAATTAAATAGGCAACATTTATAGTATTTATTTATTGGAAAAGTATGAGGAGCTAATGGAATATTTATACAATATGTACAATGGAGGTTTAGGGAGTATTAGAGATATAACCATTAGTGTTACCTTTTGTCATCAGCTGAAACTTTTGGGATGAGTGGTATCATGACATGGTATTAGAGCGCTAGATCCGAAAAGTCAAGAGTTCGATCCTTGATGATGATGATGATCCTATAACTGTTGATCGAAGCATCTTCAGTTTATTAGAGAACAAGCGTTATGAATGGAAGAACATGTTGAAGGGTCATGTTAGAGCATGGTGTGTTGGTTCTTCTCATGGTTGGATTGTGCTTTTGGATCAGAATAGAGTTTCACTTCTTCTAAACTATTCTTCTTCCACTACCATTAATGTACCACCTCTTCCCCTTTCATTCTTGTACCCTATCACATATTCTTACTTTGCTGAATACTTAAGAAAAATATTCATAGTCAAAGTAATCTTGATGTGTTGTTCCTCATCTTCAAACTACATTCTTGCTATCATATATGGTTCCAACTACAAAATTACTTATTGCAATTCTGCAACTTGGGTTGAGCTCTCTGATAATAAGCAATCTTATTGTGACGTTGTGTTCAGTAACAACTATCTTTATGCTTTGATACAAGATAGTTCTGTTGAAGTTTGGAATATTTGTGGGCAAATTCCTAAAAGATTGATTCTTTTAACACCAAATGTGGAGGCAAATTATGAAGAAGAGAAACCATATTTAGGAGATAACTTCTCAAAAATTTGTACTTTGTGGTATTTGCAGAAGAAATCTTGTTGGTGATAAAGTTTATTGAAAATTTTGTGAATGATGACAGGTTGGTAGTAGAAGAAGGAGATCTTTTATCACCTGAGGATACACAACCATTAATTTGTTCTTATAGAACAAAGTTTTTTACTGCTTATAAGCTTGATATTGGAGACAAGAAATAGAAAAAGATGAGATTTTTACATGATAAAATTCTGTTCTTGGGTGCTAATGAGTCTGTATCAATGGATGTTAAAGCTTGCTTGGAGTGTGATGCAAACTCAATCTACTTTGCAGATGATAGGTGAAAAGAGATAACTTTAGACTACATATATGGTGGACATGATTGGTGTGTTTTTAATTTTCAAAAAAATGTTGATGAGTTTGAAAAATTCTAAATTAATTTTTATGATGACTAAACATTATTAGTATAATTATTTACAAAATTATTAATTTGATCTTAATTCATACTTGTTTAATTAATAATTTTGTTGATGCAGGTTTTTATTGGGCCAATTTTTCAGCCTTAGTATTAAATTGATAAGACCATGGCTGAAATAAATTTTTGTTTCTTGGGCCGAATAGAAAAGAAAAACCAAAGTCCAGTATGAAATCAAAATTCAGCCTTGTATGAAATGAATGGTGGCTAAATTGTTTAATTGGGCCAGTTTCTATTAACATCATCATTAAGCCCATATTAAACCAAAGATCCAATACTTGGTCTGAAACCTATTGAGGGAAAGTAAATATTTTGCCTCCAACGGATCTCAATTTTTACCATGTGGTGGAATTCAAATTTTATTAAAGTGAAGTTAATACATGCATGGAAACTATGAGAGAGAAATTGTCATTGATTTGATGAATGGCTTTAATGCTACACGCTACTCAGGGAAGTAAAAGCAATCCCATTTCAATTAATTTGTTCAATTACATCTAATTGCTTTTCTTCTGGCTCTATCTTCTCTCTCATCTTTCTTCTACCTTCAGTCATATCATTACAGAGAAAGCATGGAGGCTATGGCTAGACACCGAAGAGATGAAGATGCACGCTACAAGACCATCACAATGATGGCAAGAAAAAGCAAACTAAGAGTATGCTGTGGCTAACATTCTCATTCACTTGTGGTAAGATTTTGTGAAGAGATCTTGACTTCTCCATACTAAAAATGGTTGAAGAAGATTTCGGTCAGAGAAGAAGAATCTTGGAAGGATGACTTGTCTCTGATTCTGCTCAACCATCACAGGAGGTAGCTACAGTGGCTACGTGATGGAGGAGGCAGAGATTGGAGCAAATGAAGCTATCATCATCATGGAGCATCAAGAGCCAGAAGTTCATCTTGGAGAGCAAGGCAAGGATGAAGGGCTCGGATTGATGAAGATTGATGACCAAGGAAGGACTAGAGGTAATTGCATGTTGGGTTTTGCATGTGTTATCTCTTCTCTCTCTCTGGCCGAACCGGTTCTAGTTGAAGAAGAAGAAGATTGGCTTGGTCTGTTTGGTTTCAACCTTGGAGGCTTCTCCCTATAAGTAAAGGTGAACTGTCAGGGTTTGATTCAAGGAAAGGAAAAGAGTGAGCACAGAGTTCCTATAGCTCTCTAAGCTAACAGAATTTCTTCTCCTTCAATGTTTTTCATTTTGTAATTTTTCTGTTTAATTTTGTCATGTCTTGAGTCTCATGGAAAAGGCAAACAGTGAGGTTTGTATGAAAAAGCCATAGAGCGAAAAAAGGCAGAGAGTGCAAAATTAAAAGAAAAAGCCATAGATGTTCTTAGAGGTCCTTTGTATATCTGTGTTGTGTTTCATGATTCTGTGAGAATCCCTTGCAAGTTGGGTTAGCACTTTGCAGTGAAAGCTTGGCAGTGACCAAGTCAAGTTCAGTTGGGGTTTAGATTCTGGACTTGTCCCGGATAGGAAGGGTAGTTCCTAGGGAGAATTGGTATATGTAATCATGAAGATTATAGTGAAATTCCATCATAGTTGTGATGGAGACTGGATGTAAGCTGCACTGCACTTAGCAGCTCAACCAGGATATATCTGGGTGTAATTTCCTCTCTCTTCTACTCCATTTCTGTTTCTGTTGCACAGGAGATAAAACCAAAAATATCTCGTGTTGACTGACGAGACAAAAAGAAAAGTCTCGTGGCTGGGGACGAGACAAAAGAAAAAGTCCCGTGGCTAGTTACGAGATAAAAAGACAAAAAAATTTTAGAAGTGGTTTCAAAGACCAGCAAGTATTGTCAAGTAAAGAGGGGGCTAAGATTCAACCCCCTTCTTTTAGCCACTGATAACCATCAAATGTTTTAAGAACCTCATGCAAATTACAAATAAGATTGATTCTCCACTAATTTAGGTAATTCCATAGTAATTTAGAGTTTGCCATTTAGAATGATATGATTTTTTTGTAATTGATTTTTTTTTTATCTTCTCTATCTAACCATTCAAGAATCATGTTAAGAATTTAAGATTCACTAGCCTTTTTTTTAAATACATTTGACACATTAAAGTATATCTTTTTCTTTCCTCCTAGTAATCTATTCTGGTCTTGTAATATTTTTTTTTTTATCGGACATTATTACTAGACTGCCTTTATTTATGTGTTTTTTTTTTTTGGATATGTGTAAATATATACTTCAAACAACTACTATTTTATCATTCGACTGGGTCCAATAAAAAATAAAAAAAGGTCCAAATCAATCTCTTTACAATAGTCTGAGTCAATGGACTATAATTAGTTATTTTTTGTCATAAAGGTCCGGTTATTAAAAAATCTCACAAGACCCAATAACCTTTTATCTTCATTCATCCATACAAAAAGAAACTACATTCAACAAAAAAGAAAAAAAATTTCACATTCATCAGCACCCTAATCCCAAGACAAAAAAAAAAAAAAAAAAAATCAGCACCCTACTCAATATTCAATTCACTGATTCAACCGGACCGGTTTGCAATTACGTTAAATTAAGGGGCACATGTAACACAATTACGTTAATACCCCATGTTCGGAACCAACATCCACTACACAGTTGAAATATTCTGACACGGTTCTTAACGGACCAGACAAAACTTTTTCCATACAAAGCCTTCTTTTTTGACTTTTTGTAGTTATACTGTATAGACAGATACTTTGAATGAAGATTCAAAAATACACATCTTTTCTTAATTCTTTTATAATTATAGATGATACTTTTTTCTTTTTTCCCCTTTCATTTCTCTTATTCATTTCTACTCTATTTTATTCAATTCTATTCTTTATTCATTTATTTTTCTCCTCTCTTTCACATTATATATTCATTTTTCTTGTTTAAACCTTTTTAATCTCTTATTCTTCTTTATGAATATGATAAATAGAGACGAATTAATATTTATTTTGAACAAAAATGAATAAATATACTTTATAAAAATAAATTTAATTTTCATACATTAATAATGTAAAAGAATTCTACACATACAGTTATCTAATATTCTATTTTTGTATTCACTACAACAAAATTTAATTTTGGTGGCAATAAGCTAATAACATAATGACCACTATATGCCTTATTTAACTTATGTTTATGCGACATTATATATTACGATTACTATATATTATAATGACAATTATATACTTTTTACGTCTATTAAAAAGATCTTTATTGGCAATTATATAATTGCTGCTAAAATCTTTTAGCGATAAATTATAAGACAACTAATATCTAATTGCCGGTAAATATATTAGTGGCTATTTTTATTGACGTTAAAAGCAAAATAAATGATCACTAAAAATAATTTTTTTTAATAGTCATCATCACATTGATAAAAATAGCAAATTTTCAAACTTACTAATTAAAAAGTTATCTTAACACATAAATCTCATGGATGACTGTGTAAAATTTATTACTATATTAATACATCAAAATTAAACTCTATAAAAATTGATAAACACTTGTTTTGATAGTTTACTACAAGAAAACCAAGATTTAAAGCGTGGCAAAAATTTTAAAAAAGTGTAGCGATAGTCTTTCGCCACGCTTTTTGAACTATAGACACGTTTTTAAAAGGGTCACATCTACAAGCGTGCCAATTGCTCTATCGCTACACTTTTATCAAACTATTGGCATGCTTTATTTTTTGCCACGCTTTTATCTATTAGCACGCTTAAAAGCATGGCTATATGTATAACCCTGTCGCAAAGCTTTTAAAGCGTGCCGAAAAGTAGACATACAACCACGCTTTTAAAGCATGCTGAAAAATGGATATACAGCCACGCTTTTAAAGTGTGCCAAAAAGTGAAAACTTATCGTTATACTTTCAAAGCATAGTCTAATCCTTTTCAAATAAAAAAAGAAAAATAGAAAATAAAATAAAAATATTAGTAAGTTAATCTTTAAAATAAAATAAAACACTAAAAAATTAATCTTCCATTGATTTATATGAATTATATATATAATAAAATATGAATGAAACATTTAAAAAAATATAAATTCAACTTCCAAAATAAACATTTAAAAAAATTACAATTCTATATTAAAAAAATCTAATCTAATTCCTAAACAACATCTAGACTTTTCAACAAAAAGTATTAGCCTTACAACATTTGTTATAAAGAAATAGTCTTTACTTCCTTTTTTTATGATCTATTTTTCCAGCAGCACCATTCAGCATATGTAGAATAAAAAATTAAATTCGTAAACAGTAATTTACAATTAAATTATAAGAACACACGTAAAATACGGATGAAAAATAAAACTCATCTTACCCGCTTTAAGAAATAATTAGTAACACTAGGTAACATTTCTAATTCACTTCATCTTGCATATGTAGCCTTAATGACTGCATCATTCCACAACTCCTCAACCAATGGTGCGTATTGGCGTGTAGCACAGTTGGAAAGATGGCATCAAGTTTGTCCGATACTATAATTTTTAGCAACTAATCAGAGAATGCTTTTAGCCTTGTCCTAATGGATCGGAATACATCGTCTTCTCATCAGATTTTGGTCCGGACCCTGTTGTGAGCCATAAGCAAAATCTTTTAATACAAATGGCAAGCTAAATATTAAATCTTTTGACCACGTTTTCGAAGTATAACAAAAAAAAATGTGGTAACAAACCTTTTTTCTTATAGTAGTTCACATCCATTGTTACTCACAAACCAATAAATATGATATAAATAAATACTAAACATGTATTTTGAATAAAAATAAATATGTTTTTAAACATGCATGCTAAAGAGTTAGTCCTATTTTTGATAAGATAAGCGATTACACTACAGCAAAATGTATCATACAATTGGAAAAATATAAACATGTTAGCATTTTTTTTTAAATGTAAATCAGTATTCTTTAATTTTCTTTTGGTTTTCGAATTCGTAATTATTACATATTTATTTGGCTTTCAATAAATTTTTTATACCCATACATATATGTTTTTGTTGTGCTCCTCATAAAAAAAAAGTTTGTTTTGGTTTTTCTATAATTTAAAGGTATTCTATGTTATTTGTCGTTGTTAATTTTATCCATCAAGTGATAATATTGATTTCTCATGATATAAACTACACTATACGAATTACTAATCACTAAAAAAAAATACAATAAATTACACTATACTAATTACTTTTTAAGGGGGAAAAAAAGCTATACTTTACTAAAAAGTTATGAGAATAAAATTTTAGTGTATAAATACTTTATTTTAATTGAAAAATTGTTGCATCATTTTGATGCAAGAAACATTCTTCGATTACAGTTGAGTGTTACATCCACTAAAATAAACAAGACAAAAACCCAATCAAGTTGGAGGATCACATTTTTGGAATTTAAAGAACGTTAAGAGACAATATTTTTAGCGAAAAGTGAAGAATTGAATAGTATGAATTATGTACATTTTAGTCTTTAGGTAAAAAAATTTTTTTATCCCTAACTTTTTTTTTGCATACAAAATTGTCCATAAAGTTTAATTTAGTTTTAAAATCGTCATTTTTACTTAAATCATAAAATTTTGCAACAAATTATCCCTAACAAAAAAATTATAAAATAAAAAAAAGGAAAAAAAAAGAAAGAGAACAGATGAGAGAGAGAGAAAGAGAACCACGAGGAAGGAAAGAAGAAGAAGAAGAAGGGGAAACGGAAGAAGAAGAAAGGGAAAGAGGAAGGTGGCGACGATGCCGGCGAAGGAGGATGGACGTCACACGCCACGTCACCGTTTTTGCTCATGCGCCAGTGTTCGAAGTTGACGCCAGCAGATCGGCGAGGGAAGACATTCGCCGCGTTGCTGTTTATGCTCCTCCTCCTAGCTTGCTTGCCGGTAGCCGCTGCTTCTCGTCTCTCGTCGCTGCTCCTCGTCTCTCGCCGCTGCTACTTTGCGTCCTCGCCGTTGGTCCACGCCGCTGGTCCTCGCTGCTGGTCCTCCCTAGGGTTCCAATTCTGCTTCTAATTTGTTGATTTTGTTGATTCTTTTGCTTCTGTTTCTTTTGTTAATTACATTGATTTTGTTAACCACATTGTTTTTTATTCTGATTCCGTTGTTGTTGATTCTGATTCCATTGCTCTTCTATTTTTGTTTCTTCTGCTTCTGCTTCTGATTCTGATTCCATTCATCTGCTTTTGATTTTGTTGCTGTTGTTGATTCTTCTACTTCTATTTCTGCTTCATTTCTGTTTCTATTTTTTATGTTTTATACATTATTTTTGCTTCTAATTTTATTGTTGTCGCTAATGTTGTGATGAAGAAAAAAAAAAGAGATGCTGCTGTAATGGAGAAGAAGAAAAAAAAAGAATAGAAATTGAGTATTTTGGCGAAGAATGAGAAAGGTATTTTAGTCCGAATGACGATTTTAAAATCAAGTTAAATCTTAGGGACGATTTTGTATGTTAAAAAAAAAAGTTGAAAAATTTTTTTTAACCTATACCTCTTAAGGACCAAAATTGTATTTAACTCTATATATTAGTTCAAATCAAAAGAAAATTAAATATATATGTTAAAAATTAAAAAAATAATTTTTTATATTAATTTCAACACAAATTATTAAATTAGAAATGGCTGTAACGTAACAATAGGTAAAATTTAACATTAAGTAGTATAATTGAGTAAATTACCAATTCCGTCCTCAAATTATCAAAACGCTGACAAAAATAACCTCCACTTATGTTAACGACAAAAATACACCTAAAATATTGAAAAATGCTACAAAAATATCCGACTGTAAATAAAAATCTATTCCGTTAATAGAGTTAGCTGAGCTGTCAAACGAATTCCGTTACACTCCTTCCTCTGCTTCTCCTTTATTCTCCCTCACTCCCTCCCTCTCCAAACCTCCCAAAAAGACCTTACACCTCACCCTCTTCACTCTCACTCTGAATCTATGGCTGCTGCCTTCCGATCTTCTCTATCTCACGCTCTCACACCCCACTCCCCGCTCGTTTTTTTCTTTTTCCTTCTTCTCACTTTCACTTCTCCAATATACAGAACAATTTCTCATCGACTCACGCCGTTGTCTCTTTGTCTTCAACGGCAGAACCTCGTTGTTGCCACTGTTGCTTACTCGCTGCCCCTCCGTTGTCGTCAGAAGAGGATCTCACAGTTCCTTGCCCTCTTCACTCTCTCAGCAGATCTCTCGATCTTTCCTCTCAGATTCGCCATCGCCGTCACTGCTTGCTCGCCGCCCCTCCATTGTTGTCAAAAACCTGTCTTGCAGCGCCTTACTCTCCTCTCTCGCAGTAAGCCAGCAGTGGATAGTCCCTCTCTCTCTAGGGCAGTGAGGAGCTATCTCTTCAGCTTCTCTCTTTTTCATTCTTTCTCTTTGGATTCTATTATTTTTATTAGATTATTAAAAATATATAATGAAAAATTGTAAAATTGCTGATTATGGAGGATTATTACTAATTTATGGCTGATTATTACTGTGGTTGAGATGAAGAGGGTGAGGCGTAAGGTATATTCTGGGAGTTTTCGAAGAGGGAGGGAGTCACTGAGATGTTGCTTATTGTTGTTGTAATTGCTTTAGGGAGTGAGGGAGGACGGGAGGAGAGGACAATATCACTGCAGGTGCCGTCATTGAGGAGAGAGAGAAGCAGAACAACAAGGAGAGAGAAAGAGAGAGGCGGCGAGAGAGAAGAATCGAAGAAGGAGAAGTGGATGAGCAAGATGACAGAGCAAGACCATTGTCGTACTTGAGGGAGAGAAACCGTGGAAGAAGAGGCGACATCATATTTTAGGAGAGAAATAATGAGGAAAATGTTGTTGTTGCAGGAGTTTCAGCTAGGAAGATGATGTTGTTGTCGTTGTTGCAATTTCGGAGTGACTGAGATATGTTGTTGTTGTGGTTGCAGCTTGCAGCAGCTTCTGGGAGGTTTGAGGGAGAAAAAGAGTGACAGCAGATGATGTTTATTTTTGTTGTAGTTGCATTGAGGAGGGAGGGAGGGAGGGAGAATGAAGAAAAGCAGAGGAAGAGTTGTAACAGAATCCATTTGACAGCTCAGCCAATTCTGTTAACGGAATAGATTTTTATTTACGGTCGGGTATTTTTGTAACGTTTTTCAATATTTTAAGTGTATTTTTGTCGTTAATAAAAGTGGAGGTTATTTTTGTCAGCGTTCTGGTAATTCGAGGGCGGAATTAGTAATTTACTCAGTATAATTTTTTAAATATGGGTGTGGCAAGTGGCAACTGACATTTTTGTTGGTATTTATCTTAATGAATGAAGGATACTTTAATAAAATAAAAAAGACATTAATTAAGTAATCAACCACAAAGAGTGTGGCTAGTGTCTCTCTTTGTTAGTTTTTTTTTTTTTGGTGACTTCTCTCTTTGTTAGTTTGTAACATAAATTATAGAATCTAAATGCACAAAAGCATTTTCCAAACATTAGGTTGTCCCTTGTCTATTTTCAAAAAGAATGGGTTTAAAAAAGGTATTTGCTCTTAAAATTAACAATAATATTGAGAGTTAATATAAAATCAGTTTAAAATAATTTAAAATTATTTTATTTTATATTTCTTAATTATTATATAACTTTTTTTTGTATTTTTTATAGTTAGAATAATTGAGTAATATTATATATAATAAATATATAATTATAGATGTTACATGAAATTATGAATATTAAATAAATAAAATAATTTTAAATTATTATTTTTCTAACTGTAAATTAAAATTTTATTTTCTCAATTAATGTTTGCAGAGGTGTTTCACTACTAGAAATAGGGCTTTTTCGGACGAATTTTGAACAAATTAGAGACAAAAAAAAATTTTCAAACAAAATTTGGACGAATTTTTTTTGTCCGAAAAAGCCTTGTTGCTAATTTATATTTTGTCTGAAATTTCGTCCGAAATTTTTTTCAGACGATTTTGTGACAAATTTCGAATAAGTATTTATCTGTTAGATTTCTAACTATTAAGATGTATTTTAGACGAATTTTAGACAGATTAGCCAATATAAAAACAATGTATTTCAGACAAATTTCAAACGTAAAAATATTTTATTTTAGACAAATTTCAAACAAAAAATATATTTTATTTCAAACAAATTTCTAACGAATTTAGTCAAATATAACAAATTTTTTTCGAACAAATTTTAGACAAATCAAATATTTCTTTTCAATTAAATTTCAGACAAATTTAATTTAAAAGAATTTACGTATTTGAAACAAATTTCATACAAAACAAAAAATTATATTCACACAAATTTTCTACAAATTTAATATAATATTTCAAACAATTTTCATACAAAATAATTTACTATTTAATATATAAATATTTTAGAAAATAAATTGTATTCAATCTGCTTTCTATATTAAGACCATCATAATAATTTTTTTCATATTACATCATCGAAATTATAAACACATAATAAAATCATGAAAAAGTTAATTACCATAAAATAGTTAAAAAAAATATTTATTATTAAAATACTTTTGTCCATAAATGTAATCAAACTAAATAAGAAAAAAAAATACTTAAACTAAAACAAAGGAAGCCTTTAAAAAGGTCAAATATCATGAATAAAATAAGATATACTAACTAATTCACCTAAAAATTTCTTAATTTAAATCAGAAAAAACATATCCTCCTAACATCAATCACTTATGTTATCATCTTCATCATTACTAGAGCCTGTCCCAAGCTCATCTGTCTTTTTAGTAGAACCAATTCTTTTCTGTTGAACCTTTAGTTGATGTTCTTGATCTTTTAACTTGTCCTCAGCATCATTCAACTTAACATTTTGCTCTGACCACTTGAGAATACATAAATCAAAACAAAATGTTAAATTCAAAGATATTGACAAATGGTAGAAAAAGAAAAGTGTTAATAAAATTGAAAGAAAATTACTAACAGTGTTAATAAGATCAAGAGTTTGTATTGAATCAACAACCATAGCACGAGGGGAAAGAAGCTGAGCTTTCTTCAATATGTCCTGAAAACTAAATTAAGATAAAAAAGCATACAAGCAAATACTTCCCATAACGATAAATATATAAAAGTTAGAATTTCAATAAAACACTTTTCATCAGGAGGGGAAAAACATTAATTTTTTTTAGGTATTGCTATAGTAATGTCTTTGACAATTTTGCTATAGAAATAACAAACAAGCAAAGGTCTATGAAAAAAGTACCAGGGGGTGACCAGAGAAAATTGCGATTGAAGCAGCCAAAGGAACTGTTTTGTGAATAGCATTGAATGAAGGAAAACAAGAAAAGGACAAAGAAAATTCAGCGTCAGTGTCTCTCCTAGACACCGCAATTCGGAACTTCTTTTGATGGTTGCTGTGTTTTTCATACTTAGATGTTGATGGAATCCAAATGAACGATGGAAGTGACAAACAATCCATCACTGGTTTCTCTCTCGCTCAGCCTCTGCTGCTGCAACCTTGGCGAGAGACAGAGATTTAAGTACTTAACTGAAATTTGAATATTATACAAGAAATATTTAGGAAATTCAATACTCCAAGCAGTAAGAAGGAACTAGAAACATAATGCATTACAGTATCATAAAAGTCTGACACTGTTGATAATATTCATTCCATGCATCTTAGTAGTTTCTCAGCCTCAACTTCCACAGAATTCCTCCAAGTCATTCTGCAAAATATGTCCATAAAAGTATAAACATAAATGGTTATTTAGGATTGTAGCCCGAAACACAAAGAGCTATACATGCGTAGAATCTCACCTGCAAAGGAGTTCCTGAAAATAGAATTCTACGTTTACATGGAAGAGCTGCCAATGCCTGATTCAGGAAGTATAGGTGAGAAACTCAGAATCACAGCCATCAAGGTGCCTTGAACAAAAGTCAGAAACATGCCTTTAAACTGGAGAAATTTTGTACAGTACCCTGTTTGTTATCGTCTGATCATTCTTTAGTCTGTGAGCCTCATCACAGATAAGGAGGTCACGAGAGCCACTAGAGCTAAACTTTGACGAATGCATTCGGAATGTCTCATACAAAACAATGAGCACCTGTAAAATTTGGTAATGAGTACATATGTAGTTTAAGCTATACAGGCACGCACAGCTAAAAATATGTCCATTGCTATATAATGAATAAAAGAAAATACTTTACTGAGTGGGGAAAAAAACACTATACACCACCACAAGGCACACAACACCACTTGGATATTTGAAGAAAAAAACCACTGCAAAGCATTTGGGTGATCCTCCACCGGAGATGGTGTTGGAAGCGGTAGCTCAGAAGGTAGATGCCGGTGAAACGCATCAACCGCTGCAGTAACACCATCTTCATCCTTAATCAACTTTGCAACTTCCATTGCTTGAGACTTCACCTGAAGGTTTATTATTAGAATCGAGTGGACCTAACCATTAAATCTATCAAAAACCATGACCATAAGAAAAAAAGACCTAAATTTTATAACCAGTAAATCTAACATTCAAGAAAATATAGATGTTTCCATTTTCAATTTCAATGCTAGTCATAGATTGTGTAGTTACCTCTGGCTGGAGCATGAACTTTATGGCATTTGATAAATTCTCAAGAGTGAGCTGAGAAATTGGAATTGGTGCTGGACCTAGCCCTTTTTGATAGATTCTATCCCCCCAAAAGAATTGATCTCCGAAGAATGGAATAATGGTTGTCGGAGACTGTTAGTTACGGTAGTTATATTAGTAATCAACCGGCAGAAATGTTAAGACATAAACACAGTTTGCTAAACTTTCATACATATGAAAAATTTTAGAATGAGCAAATATTGGCTAAAATTACGATGAATACTAAAATGAAGACAATGAAATGTTACTGCAAAAAGTGTAAAGACAAACAAGAAAAAGAATTTAAATGGTGAAAGATTTAAAAGAATGTATATACGAATGAAAATAATGACTAAAATGGTGATAGAAAAGGAGAAACAAGAATGAAATAAAAGACATCCAATAGATGCAAAACAGAAGAGATTATCACTCATATCCAAAGAGTTAAGAACAAACCCTAACTTTTTTAATAGTACTCTAATTTTATCCTTAGAAAGACCAAAGGACCATTGATAAAAATCCAAGCCATAGTCTGATAACGAGAACCATCATTAACAAGCAAATTGACAAAGAAACAAACAAGAATCACATCACTACTCACAAAAAATTGGGACTTGACAGAGCCACAGAGGTCGCACAAAGACGCAAAGTGGCAAGGGTTGGAGGCTGGTGGCGGTGCGAGGTCCGAGAGATCGGAGGAGGCGGCCACATGCAGGAGGCAGAGCAGTGTGAGCGGGTGAGAGCTATTACCTGTGAACGCGAACCACGAGGGTGGTGGTCGCCTGAGTTGCGAGGTCGGAGGTTGGCTGGAGTGCGACCCGGAAGATCAGCGGCGCGGCGGTGGCCACAGGGCAGAGCAGGTGAGCGAGTTAGGGCTCTCTAATCTGTGAGCACGAAGAACGAGAGAGGGTAGAGGTCGCCTGAGTTGCAAGGGCGGAGGTTGGCTGGAGTGCGACCTGGAAGATCGATGGTGGCCACAGGTAGGAGAGAAGTGTGACTGTGTGAGTGAGTGAAGCCTCTCTGAAAACCGTAAGGAGGCAGGGCAGTTTTTGAGAAGAAGATAAAAATTGAAACAAAAGGGCGGGTTTGAATAAAATTTGGCTTTTTGGCGCAGAGTAGAAAGGTGGTTTTGAAACAACTACATATGTTAAAATTTTAAAATTAAATTATATCTAAACTTTACCAACAAATTAAAAAAAAAATTATATCATTAGTATTCAAAAGATAAGTTTTAGAACATTGGTACATAAAAATAAATATTTAATAAAATTAAATTTAATTTTAATTTTAAATTATTTAAATTTTAAGTTATATTTTTTAATTTTATTATTTAATAATTTTAAAAAATAAATATTTAGTAAAATTAAATTTAATATTAATGCTAGCTAAAGATATTTATAATATATTTAAAAAAAATATTTATAATTATTAAAAAAAGCATGAAAATATGGAATATATATATAGATAAGGTGTTTAATTGCATATAAATGTTCTATTTAGTGATAGGTTTCAATTAAGATTATAAGTAATTTTTTTTTCAAATTCTTGAAGGTGTTTATATAGTTCCTACTTGCGTGACACAATCATTAATCAATAGATAAATTCATATATGAAGCTACATTTACATATATATATATAAAATCTTGTTGTAGGAATTGTGGTGAATTCTTCTTTTGAACTTCGATATGTGGATTAATTTGTTAAAGAGGTCTCTTGAAAGAAACTCTATATAAGTAAGTTCTTTTTTTAGTAACTATCATTGTGTGTATTAATGCTTATTTTTTTTTCTTTATTTATAAAAATTAGTTTGTTAAAAATCAGTTTTTATGGTTTGATTAAATTGGTATCTAATTTTACTGCAATAATATTAAAACTAAGCGTTTTTTTTTAATTGTTGTATGAAAAAGTAGTTTAGTTCAGTTTTTATATGTTTGACCTCTTAGGAGGTCAGGTAGAACGAAGTCCTTGGTGGGCCTTTAAGCTTAATAGATCTAGCTTAGTGTTTTGGGTTAGGCTATGAACATGTATAATAATAAATGAGAAATTAATCAATACGATGATTATTTCATATTTTGATCAAAAAGTTTTGGAATTAAATTTTAGAAACAAAAAGTGTACTCTTTTATAAGTTATATATAATTAAGGTTATTTTAAGGAAAAGAAATTTTATTTGAAATAGTAAAAATATTTGGGATAAATCATAGACAAATTTAAAAGTATAAACATTATTTTTATACTAAATGTTATAATTTTTTAATAAACATATAAAATCCGTTTGAAAACTGATGCACTTTCATACGGAAATTTACAAATGATGCTATTTTCGTTCCAAATTTGTGCGAAAAAATTTTGCCTATTTCAAGGGGTTAGCTATAGTAAAAATATTTAAGACTAATTATAGACAAATTTGGGATAGAATTAACAATTTTCAAAATGCGTCCAAAATCTGTCTAAAGTTATTCAGATGAAATACAGACGAATTATAGCTTTTGTCCGAAATGTGTTACTAATCTGTATGAAAATTTTGGCGCCATCCACAAAAAATTTGGCGCCAAAATTTGGGACAAAATTTAGACAAATTTAGGACAAAATATATTATTCCAATGCCTCCACTAAAAGTTGTTCAACATTTGTCTCAAATTTGTCCGAAATAAAAAAGTCATTCAGACGGAATAAATTTCGTTTGAAATTTTCGTCCGAAAAAATCCTATTTCTAGTAGTGTTTGTTAGGCCAGTTCTTTATTTTTTAAGTATAAATATAATTTAGTAAATTAAAATATTAAATTGTAGAATATAGGCATAATGGAATATGATACATTGTGTTTGTTTTGTCACATTTTATTGAGAAATAAAAGTTAATTTGGTTTTTTAATAGAATAAATAAAGCCATCCACGTCTATAAAATTTATTTTATTAGGGAACCAAATTAAATTCCTTAAGAAACCAAATTTAGTTTGGCACCTTTAGTATTGTTAATTAGAAAGGTAAGAGAGAGCAATAAAAAAAGGTTTATGTATATTCAAGTTGTGTAGATAATACAATATAGAAGGGTATTTATAGATGCTAAGAGAATTGAAATAATAAAGACGTAATATTCTATAATAAATATTCAGATATGCTAAATAATTCTAATGAAAGTTAATTGATCTTAATATATTCTAACATCATCTCTCAAACTCAAGTGACAACCTGAGTTTGAAACTTATTTAAAACAACAAAATAAAAAAAAACTGCATAAACTGATGGAACAAGTGTAGATGGAACTGCCGAAAGAAAGTGCAGATGAAACTGGTGCAAGAAAAGCGCAGATGAAACTGCCACAAAGAAAGCATAGACGAAATTGCCACAAGAAAGCGGAGACAAAACTACCACAAGAGTGATGAACTGCCAAAAAAATTAAGATGGAGAACTGTCAGAAAGATGGCGAACTACCCGAAAACTACTAGAAAGGTGGCAAACTACAAAGAGATGGTAAAATGCCGAAAGATGCGAACTGTCGGAAGGTGACGAAAAATATCTGGTTTCTCCATGAGAATAGATAAGCAGCGGATAATAGTGATGTTTGATTCATTAGACTCGGAAAGATACAAGACGAAGAAGATAGGCTAATCGATGAGGTGAAAAAGTATCAAAGCAATGACAAAAGACAAGAAAAAAAAATGGCACAGAGGAAAAGTATGAAAAGTACGGTAATTTCTTCAAAAGAAAAATAACTTATCCTCTTCAAGGAGGATACCATGGCTCTGATACCATGTTAGAAAGGTAAGAGAGAGCAATAGAAAAAAGGTTTGTGTGTATTCAAGTTGTGTAGAATGATACAATATAGAAGGATATTTATAGGTGCTAAGAGAATCGAAATAATATAGACGTAATATCCTATAATAAATACGTGATTGCTATGATTCCTAAAAATATTTGTTTAATTTACTAAAATGGTTAAAAATCAATATTTAAGTTTAAAACTATAAAAGTAAATAATTATTAAATATTCAAAATTTACTATAAAAAATAAGTTAGGCACCAAGTTATAAACACCGTAGAATTCACTTAATAAATATTCAAAAATACTAAATACACTACAAAAAAAAAAACCATTCAGCCACACAGTTTTTAAGTTACATTCGAAATTATGAATAGGTTACGCTTTTCTCCGTATTACCCTTTTATAAGAGAATAGAAAACACAATTGTGACATTATTTACAACATGTAGTCTTAGATACAATAAAAATCACTTATAAAGCGTAGCCTTATGTTGATATCTATAGATACACTTTTCGTACCAAAGAGAGCATTTTTAAAGGGTAACTTATTTATTATGTTTTGGATACGCTTCAAAAGTAATGACTAATGTATTTAGGGCCAAATGGTGACACTTAGTGAATTTTTTTCCCCTTCCCCCCAAAAGCACACACACCTTCAATTCGATCGCGCCTTCCACTTTCAGAGAGCTTACCTTCGTGCACAAATCCTTCACCATCTACACTCATCACCTTCGCCATTCTCATCGTCGCCATTGACCGTCACCCCCCACTCAACACTCACCGCCACTCACCACTCGCCACTCACCACATTGCTGCACTGACCAGTTCACCTTCGCGCGTAAACCCTTCACCATTGACATCATCACCTTCGCCATTCTCACCGTCGCCATTGACCGTCGCCCCATTCACCACTCACCACATCGCTACACTGACCGTCGCTCCTCTTCATCGTCCTGCACTGATCATCGTTGCACCGCCCTCACCATCGTCATCTCTGTGCTTCTCATCGTCTTCTCTGTGCTCACATCGTCAAATAGGTATGTATTGATTTCCATTTGGTTCTGAAATTTCAAAGGTTTAGGATTCCGATTTTAGGGGTTTTAATTTGGGGTTCGGTACAATAATCTGTGAAATATGGGTTTGTGAATTGTGATTTGATAACATGCGTGCTATATGTTATTGATGAAGATGCATGCTATTTTAGTATAGTTGTCTGATTCAATTATTCTTCGTTGCAGTTGATTTTAATTTAACAATGTAAAATCTGCAGTTGTCTGTTACTAATTAGTCTGGTGGCTAGGTTTGCAAGTAAATTAAATTTCAAGTTTATAATAATAATAATAGTAATGTATGTATCAAAATAAAAATGCTTTTTACTGATATAAATTGAGACAGTGTTCAGCTAAAACTCCAACTGAATAAGAGACTCAGAAGCAAAATTGAGCTAGTTCGTAAGCTATCTTTCATATTAGTTACTGTCTTTGATAATATTCTCTTTCCCTTCACTTTTGTAAGGAAAATTAAGAAAGGTAAATAAAAACTATCTTTATTTTTTGTTCATGTGCACATTAATCTTGTTACTTTAGAATTGTGCAACATAATCTTTAAAATAATTAGCATATTATAGTGACATGTATAAAATAATTAGTTATCATTTTCTTATCTGTGTTTACCAAAGTTAACAACGTCATGCAACTTTTTCCTCTTATGGTTCAGATCACAGACTTGCTTGTTAATATTACAAAGTATTATTGAAGCCAAAGCATGAAATTCTAACTAACAAATAGAAAAAGAACTTTCTAAAGAAGTATAATTTAGAAGAAAAGCATGTCAGTTTATGTATGATTCTCAAACATGAAGTCCTTTGATTTAATCTATTATACTCTGATGATGCATTACAGTGTCACATTACATGTTTTTTGTGCATAAAATTTGATTGCGACCATCTTAGAGTTAGAATTATTGTCCATTAGTTGGGTTATTGTAGAAAAATATTATGAAAGAAGATAAGTAGTAGGAAGAATGAATGGATGTGAAAAGAAGTGGAGTTTACAATATCAAAAAATTAAAATTAAAAAGAGAGCACTTCTTCATTACTTTCTGTATTGTTTTATACATGATGGATAGAATATTGGTGCATTGTCTAATCTCTTAGAATTTTACTTGGTAATAAACAGATTGATGTTTTTGGTTAAAGCTCCTAAGCAGATTTTGTCAAAATATTGATTGTGTCATGGCAAGGTATAGCACAATGCATACTTTTTATTCTTTTCACTTTATGATTATGCTATTAAATCATATGTAGCTCATGGATCAACTCATTTTCCGAACATAAATATAGTATGCCCATCTTTTCTTTGTTTCATAGTTTTTTGCTTGCATTTATTTTAATTGCTATGGCTGGAAATCATATGTTGCTGGCTTTATTGACACTTTAACACTTGAAGTTGTATTGCTATGGCTGAAAATTGTTTGTGCAATTCAATTCAAAGTAAACAAATATGTATACCGCAAATAAAATTTATATGTTTCTACATGGTTATTAAAAAATACACAAAGTATATAATTATACATACCGCAAATAATAAAATTTATCATAATAAAATAAATGTATGTGATAACTATTTTTTTTAGGTGATGTGTTAATTCCAGAGAAAATAATTGCTAAATATAGTGCTGAGTTGAACGATGAAATTGTGTTGATTGATTACCGTGACAATTGTATAAAATTAAGATAAAACCCGAAGAAGAAAAATTTGGATACCTTTACATGAGGTAGAAAAGTTAATCACTTTCTATAACTTCAAAAGCATGTCGTGGGTATACTTAATGTATGTCACAAGTGAAATATTTTTTGTGGCTCTTATGAATAAACGATATGATCAAATCCATTTGGATTTTTATGAATCTCATTATGTTAAACATGTTATTGGAGTATTTTTGTTGAAAGTAATCAAAGATAAGTTGGGTTTAAACTACTTTGATGCATCCGAGAATGTTACTTCTGATATAGAAGAGGATGGAACGCATAAGAATATGAAAAGGTTAAAATTTTCACAACATTTTTGTTTATATTTATTATTGACTATATATGTTATATTTTAATTATTGTAGTTATTAACATATTAATTTTTAAATATGTCTATAATTCATTGAACAATATAATTTTGTTATCTGTTTTTTCTATTGTCTTTTTTTTTGGTTTTTACATTTTTAGACTAATTGCATTTGTTATGGTATGCAAAGAACTGTCAATAAAAAGATAGTTGAAAACGTACCTAGATTTACAAAAAAAAAGTGTATTAATGTAGTGAAATTTTGTCCTAATATATAGTCTTATTGCATAACTATATATAACAATAAGGATGTTGAATGTTAGTTTTTTTTTTTTACTTTAACAAAATTCTTTTATTATTATTGATTATTAATGATTGATTTTATATTTATTCTATATTTATTTTTTATTTTTTTGAGAATTTATTCACATTATGTTCTCTTGTTGAACATTCAATTTTTATATTTTTTTTTCTTTTACAAATGAAAGTACTGTGAAAAACAGATCAAAAAAAAAAAAAAAAAAAACAGAGTATGCTGATTTTTTTTCAGATTTCATATCATACTAGTGTTATATGTGTTCTTGATTTTGTCACTGGTAGATAAGTATGTTACAAACAAAGTGTATTGGATAGATGAATTACTTTGTATTTTGAGATATTTTGCATAACATCATCTTACATTTTTCATTGTCGTCATTTTAATCTGTTAATATTTTTTGTAAATTATCATTGAAATAAACAGATATGTTGTTCTACATCATTGCAAGACCTTAACTAAATATGACATTCAAACCGATCGATTTGTAAGTTTTTATGATTGTAATTTCATAATTATTGATTAATTTATTTTTTATGGACCACTTATTACTTGTTTTTATACATTATATCCCGTATCAATTTGCTAAGTTACTACTTGATATTGGAGGATCAGAATACTGTAAATTAGTTGTTGAACCCTCAAAGAATACTAAAAGTTTTGGAATGAATGTGTTGAAAAGTAAAAACAGAGAACGAAAATACAAAATTGGTCATAAGAAATTTTTTTTTGTGAAAATGCATAAACTTAAAATAATATCAGAAAGTTTCAAACCACCTAAATAATTACTTTCTAGTTACATAAACTTGAATTAGATGATCTTCTTTTGAAACCATCTTAAAAACACATGAATATGTGGTTTTAAGTTTATGCATTTTCACAAAATCTTTTCACTTAGTACTAATTTTGTATTTCCGTTCTCTGTTCTCTGTTTTTACTTGTCAGTACATTCATTCCAAAACTTTTAGCATTCTTTGAGAGTTCAACAATCAACTTTCAGTGTTTTGATCCACCAGTATCAAGTAGTAACCTAACAAAGTGATATGGGATATACGGCGTAAAAAAGTAATAATTAGTCCATAAAAAATAAAGTAACCAATAATTACGAAATTATAATTATAAAAGCTTACAAATCGATCGGCTTTGATGTCATATTTAATTAAGGCCTTGCAGTGATGTAGAACAACATATCTATTTATTTCAATGATAATTTACAAAAAAAAAATATTAAACTAAAATGACAACAATGAACAATGTAGGATAATGTTATGCAAAATATCCCAAAATACAAAGTAGTTCATTTATTCAATACACTTTGTTTGTAACATACTTATCTAACAATAACTTTATATAGACAATGACAAAATCAAGAACATATATAATACTAGTATGATATTAAATAAGAAAAAAAATCAATATACCTTTGTTTTTTTTGTTGATCTATTTTTTATGGTACTTTTATTTGTATCGTACTCTCTATAATATTTGGAAATCAAATTAAAAATTGAATGTTCAACAAGAGAACATAGTGTGGATAAACTCTCAGAAAAAATAAATATAGAATAAATATAAAATCAATAATCAATAATAAACAAAAAATTTTGTTAAAAGAAAAAAAAAACTAACATTCAATATTCTTAATGTTATATAAGACTACATATTATGACAAAATCCCACTAGAACAACACATGTTTTCTTGGTTGATCTAGGTACGTTTTGAACTATCTTCTTATTGGCAATTCTTTGGAACCTAGAACTACAAATGCAATTAGTCAAAAAAAATGAAAAAACCCAAAAATAAGAAAAAAAGATAGACAATAAAAAAAGCAGATAACAAAATCATATTATACAATGAATTATGGACATATTTAGAAATAAATATGTTAATAACTACAATAATTAAGATATAACATACATACAGTCAACAATAAAAATAAACAAAAAAATTATAAAGATTCTAACATTTTTATATTTCTATGCGTTCCTCCATCCTCTTCTATATTAGAAGTAACATTTTTAGATGCTTCAAAGTAGTTTAAACCTAACTTATCTTGAATTACTTTCAACAAAAATACCCCAATAATATCTTTAACATAATGAGATTCATAAAAATCCAAATAGATTTGACCATATCATTTATCCACAAGAGCCACAAAAAAGATTCCACTTATGACATACATTAAGTACGCCCATACTATACTTTTGAAGTTATAGAAAGTAATTAACTTTTTTACCTCATATGAAGGTATCCAGATTTTTCTTCATCGGGTCTTTATCTTAACCTTAATACAATTGTCACGGTAATCAATCAACATAATTTCATTTTTTAACTCAGCACCATATTTAGCAATTATTTTATCTGAAATTATCACATCACTCTAAAAAAAGGATAGCTATCACATATATTTATTTTATTATTTTATTATGATAAATTTTATTATTTGTATTATATGTAATTTATCTGTTTCTACATAGTTATTAAAAAAATACACAAAATATATATTATTTTAAATTTGTACGCGTCCTTTGTATACACCAAATATGAATCTTAAATCTTTATCACCGGGTCAATGTTGTCTTGTAGCGAAAAAATGCCTAAATCAAATCCATTCAGCATATTTACAACACATAATATGAAATCATTAAAAGAAGCAACAAACAATGTAATGTCTACCTTTTGTGATCACTTCTACATGCAATAATACTCATGGTAGCGAACTAGTGTTTAAAAAGCTTGTTTTGTTTCTCTGCACACGAATAGAAAGAAACGAACAAGAGTGTTGCTTGAAAATGTACAACACAAAAGGCTGGGAAGAACTAAATGAAAAAAAATGATGCATTATAACAAGAAACTAACCAGAAATTGAATCACCTTTTGGAAAATGACTGAAGTCTTCTCTTGTTGGAACATGCAGAGTAGAGACCGATGAAGTCAGCAGGGAACAATATGAAGAAGAAAAAAAGAAAAGATAGTTGTTAGGCTGTTACCAACAAAATTAGGAATTTTATGATGTCTACTTTATGAAAGAAGGAACTTCAATTTATAAGAATATTTTTTAGGGAGCCACTCAGATAAAGACGCCTAAAACGTCTTTTTTTAAAGATGTTTTTCAGTAATTAAAATTTAACATATATAATTGATTAAATCATGTTATTTTTGTCAAAAGTAGACTAGATAAATTGATTTAACCGAAAAAATGGTGAATCAAATCTTGAACTGGTCTAAATTAATATTATTTTTTTTTATAAAAAGTGACTACAATACTTTTATTATAGAAAATGATTAAAATACTCTTATTTTATATATATATATATATATATATATATATATATATATATATTAATTTTAAAAATTATAAATTCTAACCCTACGATAGAAAAATAAAAGACTAAAATTTAGGATTCTCAAAATTAATATATATAATAGAAGTATTTTAGTAATTTTCTATAATAGGGTATTGTAGTCATTTTCTATAAAAAAATAATATTAATTTAGACCAGTTCATGATTTGATTCACCATTTTTCGGTCAAGTCAATTTATCTAGTCTAATTTTGACAAAAATAACATAATTTAATCGATTGTATGTGTTAAATTTTAATTATTAAAAAATATCCTTATAAAAAGACGTTTTCAACATCTTTATCTGAGTGGTTCCTTATTTTTTATCTTGTAAATAAAAAGTACCGAATTTTTATCTTTTCATATTCTGTGTTTTATTTATTATTTTTTTTTTACCTTTTCCAACACCCTGTAATTATATATTATTAATGTAACGTTAATAACAATAAAGATAATAATAATAGTAACAATACACGTTACCTATCTTAAATTGAATATACATAATACAATACGTTACATTATAATATATTCATAATTATTTTTTGATTTTACCTTAATAAAAAAAGTTTGTCTATTATTATCTCTTATTTAAAGTGTATTTGTATAGAGTTGAATAAGCTTTAGTAGAGAATCTAAAGCAATTTTCTTTAGAAGTTAGCTAACATCGAATTTAGTAAACACGATAAGTTTATTATCAATAAAAACTTTTAAATGCTTTTATTTAATGAACAAAAAAATAGATGAAATTTCTTTTTTAATATTTACAATTTAAATTTTTGCAATTTTTAAATATAACATGACGAAAAAAACATGTAATAATAATTGATGAAAACCACACTTTTAAATTTTAAATACCCACAAAAACAACTAATTAATATTTTTAAAAATATGGACAAAATAAATATATTTTTACAAATGTTTGTGTTTATATTTTTTTGATTCCGTACATTAAAAAATATCTTTTTAAGAAATGATGTTGCTTTTCTATATTTTTGTTATCCTTTTTATTATGTGTTCACTAATATTTCTTCAAGAAAATTTAACATAATATTTGCTTGACGATAAAGCGTATGAGTAAAATATGAGAATTTTATTACCACGCTGATATATACTTTAAATTTAATTTAAATCTAATGATAAATATATACACAGTATCTTTGTTCAAGATTTTAAATCCATAGATTAGATTTATGTTAAAATTAAAATTTAGGCAAAAAAAAAAGTGTATTAACTACCCTAAGAATCTCAAATAATAATTATATTATTTAAATATATTTAAAATTTTAGAACCATAACAAATATAATAATTATAATCATCACTACAAGAAATACCGTTAAAATCGACGGGCAATGAAAATCAACGGTAAAATCAACGGCGCAACATGTTACTTTTAAACTTGTCGTTTTTTCAAAAATCTAATAAAATCTACGGCATGTCAAACCATCGATAAATGTTAAATAAAATCGACAATCTTTTCGTCGATAATATGAGGTTAAGATTTTTCCGTATTTAGTAAAAGCGACAAACTTGCCGTCGATAATATCAAATAAAATTGAGAAATTCTGTCTATTTTTTATTTTCTTTTGTCTATTTTGAATTTAGAAAGCAACAATGTCGCCGTCGATTTTAATAGCTATATTTTTTTATCATTTGAAAAATAATAGACAATTAAATATTAAATAATGAGACAAATAAACTTTTAAATACAAAAATAAAATTTATAATAAATATTAGATAATGAATTTACATACTTGTCAAAACAATAATAAATAATCCTCTAACTTAAAGATTTGAATATAATTATATTTTCACCATGAATGATTTATACAAACAAGCATAGATAAATAAGTATAGATGCATGCATAATAATTTAACAGAGATAATAAAAATGAAGATAAATTAAAATTCAATAGTTTAACAGAGATAATAAATAAATAAAAAAAGTAGAAGGCTAAACCTTGAATAGCTTCTCTTCTCTGGGAGTCTTAAACTCTATCAATACTTGTGATAGTGTAAATGGATGCCACTGCAACTTTGATAATACTTGTGACTATGTCAACCCTGCTAAAAAAATATATATAAGCACTATTATTCATTAAGAGTAACACTCACAGTTAACAATTAATTAGGATGTCTGATTCAGCAAAAGCTTTGGCTTTTGAAAATGTTCCAAATAGAGATGAGGTGTGTTTGATTTCAATTTAGCACCCCTTGCTGGCATACATAGCTGGAAATACATGGTGACTAATGAGTATGGTTCCAAAATTTACATATTAAGGATGCAATTTTTAGAACCTTGATTAGGAATGACATGTTTGACAATTCACACATCAGACTCTCTCTAACAAGAGGGAAGAAGGTTTGTTTTACTCTCTAATCTCTATTTGAAGTGACATGACAGTGAAAGCATATTGATTTGTTTTTCTGTATAGGTTACTTCTGGGATAAATCCAGCCTTCAATTTATATGGATGCACATTAATTGGTAATTTCATCCTACAACTAAAAATGATTAGGGAATAACTAATTTGGATTGGATTTAAGTAGATACAATAAAATTTGCTAGATATTCATTTTACTATGTATGTGGATAGTTATTTTCATTCTAAACCGATGGCTTCATGGAGAAAAACAAATGTAATTGGCACAACAAAGAACGCGGCACTGGCCAATCTAGCAAGACTATCAAGAGAAGGCTTTGAGAAATTGATGAGTGATTATAAACTTGATACATTGGTAACACCTGGTTCAAGTGTTGCACCTGTGCTTGCTATTGGAAGATTCCCAAGAATAAATGTGCCTGCAGGGTATGATAATAAAGGTGTCCCATTTGGAATAAACTTTGGTGATTTGAAAGGATAAGAATCAAAGCTAATTGAGATTGCATATGGATTTGAACAAGCAACTAAAATCAGAAAGTCCCCTCCAGTTTAACTTGCAAGAACAAGACAATTCACTGTTGAAGTTCTTCAATACTTTGTCAGACATGTTGTCAATTGCCTCATGAACTATACTGTTGTATAACTATAATATCCTTTTATGTGCCCTATTTGAGCAAATTTACGTGTAATAATTAATTTTAGCTTCTTGACTAAAGTGAGTGTTGTCAAGCTATCTTTCTCAATACAACTATTCTTTAATTTTTTTTCTATTTTTAGCTAATTGGTAAAAACGATATATATCTTGGATTTTCTGTAAACATAATACAACTAGAGCTTTCACTTTAACAATTTTCATATATTTTTTTCCAGCTAACTAACTCAAATTCTAAACAAAAACCAATAATTCTTTGTTACTTAGCCCAAGTAAGAAAGAGTGTAAACCTTTATTACATGATTTTTTAGGTAGATTATTATCTCAAGTTTACTCAATTAATATAATGTAACTAACTAATCTAATTTCTTTTCCTCTTAGTTATAGCATCTAACTCATGTATATAAAGAATTAGAATTTGTGCTATTTTACATATCAGTTTATTGTACTGAGTTAAGTGGAATTCAAATTGCAGCAATCACTTTTATTAAACTTGCTTTGTATAAGAAACCAATTTACAAGCATAGAACAACATATAATACAATTTGAAAGGAAATATTACACGAACAAAAAACTAATCTGGATTTCAATTTACTTCTGCACTATCATCAATTATACCAATTAGAATTGTGTTTGAAAACAGTAGAATTTTACTATATTAAAATACTGCATATAATGCTATATTTACCATCCTAGAGTTCTGCTGGAGTTCTATGGGCACCAAAAGTTTCATGAACAAATAATCCATTACCATATAAATTATTGATTTTTCTATTCTACATCAATGATTGAGATGCATCATGTACTATACTTTAAGTCATTTAAACTAAAGCAGATGTTCATTTTACTATAGTTTCGGATGGTTCTTTTCCTTCTAAAGTGGATGGTTATTTTGGGTATACCATTTGTCTTTTATTTGATTTTCTGGATTCTGCTTACACATGCCTCGCAAGTTTCATTTGTTATGTGGGTTGGATTAGATTTAGTTTAATTTGATTGAATTCAAGTTGCGTTTCAGTTACGTCATTTAAACATGGTGCACGAGTGGTATTTTTGGTCAATTTGTTAGTTGTTTCTTATCAACTAATGCAGATGTTCATTTTACTGTGTATGCGAATTATTACTTTCTTTCTAAAGTGGATGTTTATTTTGGGTATACCGTTTGTCTTTTAATTAGATTTTGCATGCACATGCTCCACATATTTCTTTTGTTTTATGGTTTGAAAATTAGGGATTAAAATACGATCCATGTAAACATTAATATTAACTTGAAAAGAACATCAAGTCTTAATTTGAAATTAAAAGAAAATTTTTTTTATTATATAAAATATTTACACGAGATATATAATTTATAGTTAGAGGAATACAAGAGAACCAGCCGTTAGTTATCAATATTTAAAAGTATAGGTTAAAATAACAAGAATCTTCAAGAAATGCTGCATCATGATGACAATGTTAAGCTCTTCAAGGTGGTCATAAGTTAAGGAAGGTTGTCAGGAGCTCTCTGCTTGTAATTTTTCTCCAACATTCTGCTAGATTGTATATGTGATCCTTCTTTCTCTTCCTTGCTCTTTTCTTTTATAACTTGTGCAATAACCGATATGCACTGGAGAACAGGAGCACAACTAAATTTTCAGGCATATAAATTACTAGTGTGTAACAAGAACTCATTAACCCCAAGCTTTAGAAAAAATCAACAATCTATGGAGACAAATTTTAAATTCATCAAAGCATATATTATTAAATGATTGCTTTCATTATAACCAATAAAACATAGTGAAACTCAATTCCAACATAGAATGAAATGAACATCTGTATACATTGTAAAATGAACATCTGCTTTAGTTGATAATAAACATCTAACAAATTAACCAAAATTCCACCCGTGCACCATGTTTAAATAGCTTAACTTAAACCTAATTTCAATTAAAAAAATTAAACTAAATCTAATCCAATTTTCCTTCATTACTCCCAAACTACATAACAAAAGAAACTAGTGGAACATGTGCATGCAGAATCCAGTAACTCAAGCAAAAGACCAATATTATAAGTAAAATAAACATCCACTTTTCGAATGAACGAACTATCTACAAACATAGTAAAATGAATATCCGCTTTAATTGATAATAAACATCTAACAAATTAAGAACCTTTATTCAATTCTTACTTTCTTTGCAATTCCTCATATATTATTTGATTTCCATTCAATAAGCTATCCATTTTATATTTGATAATTTCAAATGGATTTGCGAATTTGCAGATTTACCTTCCTAAATCCACAAATTTGACTTTAAAAGGCACTGGCGCTGCATATACATGTTAAGTTTCGATTCCTGTACCTAGGCTTGCTGTGATGCCTATAAAGCTGAATAACACACTAGCTAAACTTATTGCTTTTGTGTCCATCTAAAATTTACTTATAAGGTCATGAATGATCACAAGTATGAATATTTAATGAAACTATTCTATGGAGGATAACTCCCATATGTCCATATTCTATTCAGAGAAGTTACACGACATTTGAATGCATGTGCAGACAAGTGGAAGCAGAGTAAAGAAAGCTAGGTGTGGTTATGAGAGAGAAATGACACCGCATAGACAGAAGCAAAAAATGTAACAACAAAACAAGCAAACACCAAATCGTTGGTACATAGAAGAGTCAAACACACCAGTAGCTACTGATGAATGTATTATCTTCAAAGAGTACCAAATTAGCAATGGCAATAATAGTCTAAGTTAACTGGAGATTCTTACATAGGGAAAAACGATTCTAGTATGGTAAAGGCTGACATAAATAACTGGTTTTCCTAACATGAATTCAGATGAAAAGAGTTAAAACATTCTTAAAAATCTAAAATTTAAAATGAATTCCATTAGGAAGATGCAAATATCTATAGAACTGGACATACTAGAATCAAGAAATTAAACAGGTGATGAAACTAAAAGCAAATAGTAAAGAGGATGAAGGTTAAACATGACTCCTTCGCATGTATTCAACTTAGAACTTACCAATCACTGCAGCCCTCACACTGGACCATTAGGTCATCAGGGTTGTAGGGCATCTCAAATTTACAATGCCTACAAAAAAAGAAAGTAAAATAAAAAAATAA
Organism: Arachis ipaensis; assembly: GCF_059453495.1. Taxonomy (NCBI): domain Eukaryota; kingdom Viridiplantae; phylum Streptophyta; class Magnoliopsida; order Fabales; family Fabaceae; genus Arachis; species Arachis ipaensis. Next base: position 12,897,113 of record NC_142444.1, read on the forward strand.
AATAATGAACATCCTGTGAGCCAAATTTCAAATAAGGTCACACAGCTATTTGATTCAAACAATTATTCAAACGAACAAGCAAATAAAATACTTAATGACATAAACAAAGCTTAACATTTTCTTCTATTATACTAGGTCTTCACTAACTGTTTAATCAAAATTTCACATGCAAGGTAAACTGAATATCTACATACAAGGTAAACTGAACATCTGAATACAGTCACATGTTTTCGAATATCCATAAACTCCCTAATTCAACTAAATAAAATAATATCTAATTTAAAATGCTTTAACTATTACCAGAAGCCTAATACATCCTCTGAAAAATGAAAATCTAACTATCAGCTAACCTTTTGCAGACCAATGGGTGAAAAAGCAAAGCGGCACGGTGGGATAATCCGAGCGTCACCCTTACAACGACGGCGACGGCATAGCTGGGCGGCGGTGGGGTCGACTAGGTGCTGCGGCGGTGGGGGCTGACTGGGTGCTGATGTACCGGCGCCTTTGGCATGCGACTCCATCCTTTTGTTGCAGCAGCGCTGGTTGGCGATCTCCGGCACTGGTGGAAGGTGGCGGCACTGTGACACCGTGCGTGAGAACGTGGAGGAGAGGGAAAAGGGAAATGGTGGCAGAGGAGCAACACCACGTCTGGTGTGGAAGTTGGCACGACACTGACGGAGGTAACAGAAGAAAACCGGTGGCACTGAGGTTTGCAGGAGAGACAGGGAGTGACGGTGCTACAAGGGGTAATTAAAGGTAATTCGAATTGAGTTAATTCGAATTACGTATATATAGTGCGAATGGAATTGATTTGAATTAGTGTGAAGCAGATCTCTATATATATGAGGTGTACGCAAGTTGCTCTCAATAGAGGGGTCAGATGGCTAGTGAGGATAGTTTTTTAGTGTTGGTTCACCACAGAGGATCGATTAAGAAGAAAATCCGATCCGGTGTGAAGTTCACCGATAAGGATCCTCTCTGTATTATCGTGAGGCCTACGACGAGCTATGATGACCTTGTTAGCTCTGTACTGCTGAAACTTGGTCTGGATGGTGTGAAAAGGGTTAAGAAGTTTTTCTATCGCATTTCAACCACGGTGCTCCAAGATACCGTGAAGTATGATTGTTTCACGATCGGGAGTGATGAGGACTTGCAGGTCATGTTTCATTATCGCCGGCAGTTTTCCGAGGTGAGGACACCTGAGCTGTTGGCAAAGTTGGTTGATGTGGTATCCAGTTTGGGGGGTTTGAACTGGAATACGCACACTTTAGCCACGGTGGCCGGTTCTAGCTCGAGACCTGCCGTTGCTTCTTCCTCCGTCCCTGCGTACGAGCCACCGATCCAGCCTGTTGCCTCCCCTTCGTTCGCTGTTGATCTCAGCGGCAATGTTGGCGACGATTTTGGTACAGGGGAACATCTTCCGACCTCATTACATTGTGCTACACCGGCTGGTGTTGGAGCGGATTCTTTGATGATCCAGATGATAATGATGTTAAGCCGGATCTGATTGCCGATGACAGTGGCGATGACCTCGGAGCGAGTGACCCGAGAGGGGCTGCAGGTGGATCTAGTTCTGGCACACAGTAGTACCCACCCCATTTTTCATCATTGGACCTGGATGCCATGAGGCAGGATGGGCTTCCTGGGCAGGCTGCTGGATTTGGCGCTAGAGATGCAAACGGGTCTGCTGGTATGACAGAGTTCCAGGTTGGTCAGCAGTTCCAGGATAAAGATGAGGCCCTGTTGAGTGTGAAGACTTACAGCATCTGTCGAGGGGTACAATACAAGGTAATTGAGTCTGACTATCGCCGGTATGTGGGAAAGTGTTCTAAGTTTGGGAATGGGTGCACATGGTTGATTCGGTTGAGTCTCCGGCAGCGCAAGGGCATCTGGGAAGTGAAACGGTACAACGGACCGCATACGTGTCTTGCCACCTCTATCTCCAGCGACTATAGGAGTTTGGATTATCATGTCATATCGACATTCATTATGCCAATGGTGAGGGCTGATGCATCCGTCAACATCAAGGTGCTCCTAAATGCCACGGTCGCACACTTTGAATTCAGACCGACGTACAGGAGGGTCTGGATGGCGAAGCAGAAGGCTGTTGCCGTCATCTATGGTAACTGGGATGAGTCGTACAACGAGTTCCCTAGGTGGGTGTTAGGAGTCCAGTTGACCATGCCTGGTACAGTAGCAGTCCTTCGGACATGCCCTGTTCGAGTTGGGGGACAGCTCGATGAGTCTCAAGCTTATTTTCACAGGCTGTTCTGGACGTTCCCACCTTGTATCGAGGCATTCCGTCATTGCAAGCCGTTGGTGAGTATTGACGGCACCCATCTATATGGCAAGTGTGGGGAAACGTTGCTTGTCGCAATTGCACAGGACGAGAACTCCAACATACTGCCTGTGACATTTGCACTAGTCGAGGGTGAGAATGCTGAGTCGTGGTCCTTCTTTCTCTCTCACCTCCGTCAGCACGTGACACCGCAGCCAGGTCTGCTAGTTATTTCGGATAGGCATAACAGCATCAAGGCCGTGCTTAAGGCTCCTGATGGGGGATGGCTACCTCCGGCTGCATACCGTGCATTCTGCATTCGACACGTAGCAGCAAATTTTGCCCTCACCTTCAAGGGCAAAGATGCTCGGAGGCTTCTTGTGAACGCCGCATATGCCAAGACCGAAGTGGAGTTCGATTATTGGTTTGACATTCTGCGCTCTGAGAATCCGGCGATGTGTGACTGGGCGAACAGGATTGAGTATTCGTTGTGGACACAGTATTGTGACGAAGGGCGCAGATTCGGGTAAATGACGACCAATATCTCTGAGTGTGTGAATTAAATCCTGAAGGGTGTCAGAAACCTCCCTGTGTGCTCGCTGGTGAAGGCCACATACGGCAGGTTGGCTGAACTATTCGTCCGCAAGGGGAGGGAGGCACAGGCCCAGCTGGGTACCGGACAACAATTCAGTCAATACCTGGTAAAGTGTATCGAGGCAAATCTAAAGACGGCTAGGTGCTTCACGGTGACTGTATATGACAGGGATAACTCGGAGTACACCGTGGCAGAGACGACTCCGACTGGTTTGTTCTCACTGAGAAGCTATAGGGTCTCACTGGGTTCTCAGACATGTGATTGTGGATACTTCCAGGCACTTCATTTCCCATGTCCGCACACATTGGCATGCTGTGCCTACTCACGTGTTACTTGGCAGCCATACGTCCACCCGGTGTATCGACTTAGTTCGGTTTTCAGTGTATATCAGATGGGATTCACTCTTCCCATTCCGGAGGGTTTCTGGCCACCTTATGACGAGCCGACCGTTATACCGGACCCGAGTATGAGGCGTGCGAGGGAGGGTCGTCCACGGTCCACTCGAATACGGACCAATATGGATGAGGCAGATCCGAACCGGCCCAAGAGATGTGGCCTCTGTAGGCAACCCGGACACACTCGTCGGAGTTGTCCACAGGCCGGAGGACCCAGCCATGCAGGGTGAAATGAATAGTAATGTCTGGTTTTGTGTTCTGATTTGTTTTAGTTTGATCATCTGTACTTTTTTTTAGAAAACGATGTACTAGGTTTGCTAACTAGTCGGTTTTCAGTGCTGAAAATTCCGTCTCGTAGAAGATATGTATGTCAAATGTGTTACTAATAATGGAAATAAGTTACATAAGGAAAATACACATGTTATCACCGTCACTGATACACAATAACGCAAAGCCAAACTCACTGCTTCATGATCTGATGAACTAACGAAATAAAATATAACACTGATAACAAAAATATATAACATACAACAAACATAGCAAAATAAAATATAACACTGATAACAAAAATATATAACACACAACAAAGATAACGAAATAACATATACCACGTATCACAAATCATCTAAATAGGTGCGACCCCGTGCCACAACGACGTGGGACCCGTGTCCTATGACCTCTCCGGATAAGGGGCTCCTCATCCTCGATCTCGTCCTCTTCGTCCTCCGGGGGTGGCTGTGCAGGCGCCCTAGACTGGATATGTAAGGGTCTGGACGAGGATGGTCTGGCGACTGAATGTGACGGAGCAATATGTGCAGATGTCGGGGTCCCACCCAAGGCGAAAGACTAAACAGGGCCCACGAAGGGAGGCTCATTCAGATCGACATCTAACGCTGCCTGTGTCCCCGTCGTCTGTCCCCGTCGACGGGCTACCGCATCCTCCTGCATGATGGTGGTGATCTCATCTAGGAAATGTGATCCACCAAAATTCGCGTCAATCCCATCACCGGCAAGAAACTCTGAAAACATGGATCCCGAAATCACCCATGGCGTATTCTCCTTAGGTGTCTAGTCGTCAGCGGGAACACCAACGAAGTAATCTCTGAGCGGCCCCTCTCCTAGCCCAGTGTCAGCATGGCTCGATGGATCTCCCATATCGGATCCATACCACTCTCCACCATGTCCGCCATGAGCGGGCCTAACACCCCCCACTGGAGCTCCTCCTCCAGCGGCATGATCACCACAATCAGGGCTATCCTGCCTAGGAGCAGCCCCCCTCCTCCTGCCTCCACGCCCTCGTCATCGACCACCGCCCCTACCGGCCTCATCACCCTCATCCATAGCCTGGTCCAGCCATCTCCACTCACGCTGGCTACGATGTGTCCCGACTCGAGCTCTCCTCTCAACCCGGCGCCTGTCAGGAACGTCGTCAACTCGGTCCATATCTGGAACTCGGCTGGCACCCCTCTGCGTTGCCTCAACCGGAATAGGAATACCTCTCGGATCCCCCAAGTACATCTCAGGTGACAAGAACCTCTTTCCATGCTGATGCCACCAGGCCAAGAACTCATGTGAGGGTCCCGGGTCAACAACAACATCGAACCGTAACACGTGATCCGCACGTGTCTCCCAGTGAAGATGCCAATGCTGTAAATGGGACGGGAACCAACGGTCACCACCTCTCCCGTCCTTCGACATCAAGAAGTCGATGTTCAGGGCGGGATGTGGGGGAGGCTGTATGCCGCCGAACTGCGGTAACACTCTATCAACCTGATGCCACTCAACCACCACAAAATATTTCAGGGACGTCACACACCGCCATAACATCGTATGCCGAGGCTCCAACACCTCCGGATAGACAACCTGGAGGACGTCGGGTGTGTTGTAGGACATCCATATAAACTGAAAAAAGCAAATCAAATCCATTTGACGAATTCGTTAAACCATATAAACTGAAAGAAGTAGTAACTACACATATGAGCTAAGCATACTTACATCCCGAGCATGTAACAAGTCGATCCTCAGTCGAGCCATCTGCACCCGAGGTCCCTTCTCGCTAATCCCAGGATTGTAACCTGACCACCTGCGTAGGAAATTAAACATGGTACTGCATTCATGAATGATTCTAAAAGGCATAAAATTGCATGCGAAATTGAAAATAAATAAAATAAGGATAAATAGTATAATACGATAGTGGTACCTCGAGGCAAGGGGCCAGCTAAATGCATCATACCCAGCAGGCCTAAAACCAGGAAACCGCCAAAAGATCCAAGACTGAAGTAACTGTAACGGCCCGACTAACTTCACGACATGTCTGTTCGCCACTCGGCACATGCACCAGTACAACCATGCTAGTGCCGCCGACCCCCAGCTATAGCCACCCATCTCCTCAAGCCTAGCCACAAACGGTAACTATCTGATGTGAATACGATTGCCGGACTTATCGACAAACAGCTGGGTGCCCAACAACATCATGATATAGGCACGGACAAAGCGCCTGACCGTCTCCTCATCTACCCCCTCGGGGCACTCTCTGAAAGTCTCCTGGAACCAGGTGCAATTCACTGTGAACTTTTGTATTTGGTTCGCGGGAGGTAACACACCAAGCAACTCATGGAACCACTGCCAAGCTGGCCTGCCACCCTCTATGTATACGTGGAAGTCTGTCAGGCAACCACTGATGTAACGTCCATCCACTGGCAACCCCAACTGGTATGCAACGTCTTGAAGTGTGATGGTGCACTCTCCGAACGGCATGTGGAACGTGTGCGTCTACGGATGCCACCGCTCCACGAATGCACTAACAAAGGGCTCGTCCAATCGGAACCATCTGTCGTTCAGTCTCGCAAGATGGTATAGTCCGGCCATCTGCAAGTACAGAACGTACCTCTCATCAAGTCGCATCCCCTGCTACCGCCGCATGCTCGTAATGCAACACTGGGGCTGGGCATTACATTGACCACATAATTATGACGAATTACAATACCACTAACAGATAAAATTCACGACGTAAACAAGTAACCAAAAAAACATGCAATAGGAGATATATCGGTCCACTACGGAAATTGCAAACAAAACCCACAAACATAGACCGCATCTACATTCCACATGCAAAAGCAAATTGTACTAAACTGCTAGCAAAATCGCATACTCAAACCGCATCCAAAAAATTAGAAAAATAAACCACATGCAAATCCACTTAAGAAAACTACGGGCAAAACCACTCATTAAACCACTCATTAAACCACGAGCAATTCCACTTACGAAAACCACGTGCAAATCCACTTACATAAACCACATACAATACAGCTAACCCAAACCACTAACATAAACCGCCAATAAAATCGCATGCAAAACCGCTATCATAAACTACTTGAAATACCGTTTTCATAAACCACTAACATATACGAATATCATAAACCACCATCATAAACCACTAACCTCGTCGTTGATCACCCCGGCTATATGAGCGACTCCATCCAGTCGATACAACCTTCCCGGATCGTCCCCCATCGCCTAAGTAAGCCGCTCTAGACTTTCTCGGACCGGTTTTGGGTCATTTTCTCTGAGATTTGGTGGGGTATGAGAATGGAAAACTGATTCGAATGAACTTGGTTCGAACCCCTTATATAGGACACTCACTTGTAATTCGAATCAACTCCTCTCGAATTACCTTTTGTTTTCGAAATGTGAGTAATTCGAATCTATTTGATTCGACCTTCCCCTTATTCACGTGTACCTACTAATTCGAATTGATACAATTCGAATTAAGCATCTATAATTCGATCCAAGTGGATTCGAATTACTTGATCGGCTTGCTTGAGAATAATTCGATGCCTATTGATTCGAATTATTAACGAATGTAATTCAAACAAAGTTGATTCGAATTACATTATAATGTGCTTTGGCTGATTCTCGAATCAGTTTCTTGTTTGGCTTATATGCGTTACACGTTTCCTCTCTTGGCTTAAATAGGTTTTTTACCCAAAAAAATTGAGAGGATCTATTTCCCGCTACAAGGGATTTGGATGTGTTAAGGTTGCTATAAAAAGGGTTGGAAAGATGGATGGTTAAAGTGAATCGACTCCGTTAGGTAGACAATGGAGGTTGTGAACAATGTGAACATTGGACTGTAAATTTGGCTCAATGAAAGTTAAAAAAAAAAAAACACACCACTCAAATTATCCAGACCAAAAATCTCATTCAGTTGTTCCAAAATTTTAACCATTTTCTATACCATAATTTACTAAATCAACATCTTCTTCCCCAAACCCTCTGCCGCCGCCCCTTCATCAACCATCCCCTTCATCGGCGTCAATCTCCCCCTCACAGACAACCATCCATATAGTTATTAAAATAATCATCCAGCTACCTAGTGAAATGACCATCCAACATATAATTGTATATATTTAAACCGAATCAAAAAAAATAACCATCCAATTAAGAATTAAAATAACCATCTGTATACCTAATAAATTGAATATCCAGCATATTTGACTTGTATTTATTTAAATCCGTTATCAATGCATGAACTTTTGCTACTTACCTTGTTAGATTGTTCACCTTCCACATCGCATAAGTTGAGAATGTTGTCATCTAAATGAGTAGAATTCTCATTGGTGAATGAGGATGGGGCATTAGAAAGTCCTTCACCCATTGAGGACTCCATCAACAAACACGTGACGGGGAAGGCACACCAAAAAAAAAAATTTCCAGTAACACTACTTCCAATCCTGCCTTATCAAGATATCCAAGTTATTAATTTGTTAAACACTTTACCATTGCCAATTTGGATTTTATAAGGAACGATAATCTTCTTTTCTTCTTGAAATATTGCACAGACATCATTCATTGCTACCTTTGGTTGCGGAGGGAACTGCCGCGCATGGTGAGGCTACAACGGTGTCGGCCAGGGGCTGTAGTGGCATTGGCACGATCGACAGGGGGTGCAGCGGCAAGGGGGAATGCATGGGTGCGGCTGCGGAAGGATCTACCTTTGCTACAGAAGGACAGCAGCGCGAGGTAAGGCTTCGGCGGGAGACTGTGGCGGTGTGCATGGGCTGCGGTCGGAGATTGGAAAGTTATGGTGAGATTAGGAGTAACAGTATGTAGTGTGAATGTATTTAATTGCTAATCCTAATTTTTCAAGTTTTGAAATTTAAAATTAAATAATTAATTAATAATCTGATTTTTTATTTTTATTTTTATTTTAATTTTATTTTTCTTTTTTAATCCATTGTTCATAATTATCATTATTTTTCTATACTTTTTCAGAGTGAAATAAGTGAATAAAAGATTTTTGGGAGGGTAATTGAAAGTGGATTTTTTTTTAATCTTTTGTAGGCTAGAAAAAAATCATTATTTATATTATTCGCAATTTTTATTGTTCACCTAGTGAGATTGAAAAAATTAAAAAAAAAATAAAAAGTTTATATTTTAATATTTTATATAAAAATATATTTTTTATAAAAATATAAATTATAACTTTTAATTTTTTTCTAATATTTTATTTAAAAAAATCCTCTAAAATGACAATGTTAGTAAAATAATAAAATAATACTTTAATTATTTTTAAATTTGTAACATTTTGAAGGTTGTAGAAGGCTTAGAGAAGGGGGTTGAATCTATGTCTTTCTTTAAGTTACTGAAATGACTCCTTTTTAAATCAACTTGCAACTTTGATTCTATTTGAACTCAGCAGCAGAAATTTATGAGACAATTTCGTTATTTTTCATGAATATCAGAAAACAGAACAGAGCAGAGAAGAGAAAAGCTAACACCATCATATATCCTGGTTCGGTTGCCTTATGCTATGCAACCTACGTCCAGTCTCCACCACAACAGTGGTGGAATTTCCACTATAGTTAAAGTATTACATACACCAATTCCACATGACTGACACAATCCTTTCACACTCAAGTTCTAACCTAACTTGACGTTGACTATGCTAATACCTAACTCTTCACTCTTAGTGCTCACCCAACTAAGAAAGTGGTACCTCACTAGTACAAGATATAAGACACAGACTTACCTAAAGAAATCTGAAAATAACTCTAGGCTTTTCTCTCAAATGTATCACTCATCCTCATTCACTCATTGGCTTCTACTTGAACTCACTCAATATGCCTTTTCACTAAAGAAATTACAGAAAAATAAATATTGAAAAGTAAAATACAATCTGCAATAACATGAAGGAGATTCACTTCATCAATAGCCTATTTACTATGTGATAAACCAGATTTGCATGTCTTTGATTCAGTTATTCATTTTTGGCGGAATGCTTCTTTGAAAGAAAGCACTGTCCAAGTAGAGGAACTTCTTCAGGGAACTTCTTCACAGAACAAAACCTCAATACACTAAGTTATCTCTACTTACTTCTGAATGATGAGAAATCTTCTTTTTGTATCTCCTTGCATGTTGCTGAGTTTCTCTCTCCGAGGTCAACTCCTTGAGCTGTGTGCTTCCAGCTTACCACATCACTTTTCCAGTCAATTCCCAAATTAGAAATTTGAGTCTGACTTTTTTCTTGCTTGACTGAAAACCTCAGGGAAGCAAAGAAAATTATTTTCAATGGTGAACCCAAATATGAACCCTTGAGATACTTCTTGGTCCCCAAGAAACAATCTTGACCATTGATGTACAGCAGTGGTGAACAGAGATTACTTTCTTCATTTATCCTAAATTAGGGATTTCCAAGCTGTCTCCTTTTTGCTTGACCGAAGACATTTGAGTAGCAAAGAGAAAGTTGTTCAGTGATAAACCCAAATTCGAACCATTAATAATGTGCTTTGGCTCCAAGAAACTTTGTAAAATATTGATTTACAGCAGCAGAGATCAAATAATTCTATCTTCATTTAACCAAAAATGGTATCACAGAAAGTTGGAGAAGGAGTGAAGAAATTAACATGCATGCAAATGGAAATAAATCACCTTTAATTTTTACTCAACTTGATGGGTTTGATTTGGGTGATTTGACCTTTGCTTTCTTTGATTAAGCTTTCTCTTTCTTTCTTCTTTGATGAAATGGGCAAGAAGAAGAACGAAGCTTTCTCTTTCTTTCTCTCTGAGGTTCTGACCTAAGCAAACTAGTGAGGTGCATTGGAAGGCTTCAACTTGAATGGAGTAATCTTGGGCTTGTGTTGGATTTCATTCATTTAGCCCAGCTGTTTTCTTTGCATTATTTTCTATGGGCTTCGTTGGTTAGAAAGATCCACTAGCAATATTTTTGTATCCTTGCATTTGGGCTGCTGTTTCTTTATATTTTGACCTGCATCATTTTATCCAACATAATTAAAAATTAATTGGTTGATTAACCCAATAAAATAATGTTTGTCATCATCAAATTAATTTAGTTAATTTCTTAACTCAACAATCTCCCCCTTGATGACAAACATAATTAAAACATTTATCAAAAGGAATTGAATTTGAATAGAATTAAGAAACTTCCCTTTGAATGATGTTACTTGCTTTTGTGTTGCTCCCCCTTTCCTTTTCAAGAAATGCTCCCCCTGGATTTGTGCTCTTCTCTTCCTTCCTGTTTGCATGTACTCATAGGAAACACAATAATAGACTACATACATTATGTTGACTGTGGATGAAGCAATCAGCAAGATTTTCAAACAATTTAACTTCTCATGAGCCTGAATCAAGGGATTGTGCAAACAACCAAATATCTATCTCAAAATTGAACAAAATATATCAGCAATGATAACAAATATCCAGCCCAAAACTGCTCAAGAACTTAACAATACAGAGCATCACGACTAGCAATGGCAAAGCAGAGCAATAAATCATGTAAAGCAAATTCACATTCTTATGCCAAACAAAACACAGCAGCAGCAAAATTTCAAAATCACAGCAAAAATTTCAAATTCTTCGTATGTTGTATGCTGCTACTACTCCCCCTTTTGTCATCAAGGGTGGAACAAAAAGACACAGCAATACTCCCCCTAAGTAAGACATAGCAGCTTATCATGTAAGGCAGATTCATAACTGAAATTCACTTTTAGAAATCATATGACAGCACATTCAAAATGCACATGACAACAGCTAATTTAAAAAAATATCACAGTAGCAACAATCAAGATTCACAATAAAAATTCAGTAGCAATCAAAATTTACAATCATGCTACTCATACTCATACAGCCACTCAATCTCTAGATTTCTTGAGGAAGTTTTCATGCTTGGTGGCTAGTTTTCTTTGCTCCTTACTCATAGCAATCAATTGGTTTGACTGAGAGACAAACTCCTGCAACACATCTTTAACGACCTCATATAAAGCAGATTTTTGTCCAGTGGAGGCTGAAGTACCTGTGGTAGAAGGAAGATAAGTGTCTTCTGGTTCATAGTCATCATCATCTTCATCAAGAACCACCCTTTCAGAACGAGTGGGTCCCTTTTTCTGCTGTTTCACTGAACCACCTCCTTTTAGATATGAGTGTCTATTTCATATGACTCATTGGACAAATCAACACCAAAATGTTCAAAAATACAAGTTAAGAACATGTCATAAGGAAGGGCTTTATCTTTATCACTTCGAACAGAATCAAACACATATCTAACCATTAAATAAGAAAAAGAGATTTCTGTTGTTGTGAGAATAGCATACAAAAATAGAGTATCAGTGTAAGACACCGTTTGATATGAGACACCCTTTCATCCCATTTTCCAAATGTATAGGCACATGCACCAACATCAGTGTATTTCAAAGAATCGTTGATGGTTTCATTATTCAGAATTATGTCACTGCCTTTTACATAGGAATGAATAGTCCCCAGAAATTTCAAGTTTTCAACAAAAGAAAAACCTTTCTTTTTCAGATTAGGTAAATCAACAAGAAAATTTGGACACAAGATGTGATGAGCAATAACCCCTTCAAAGAAATCATTATTCAAAGACTTGACCTCACAAAAAGATGATTTGCCTTTTTTTTGCAAAAAGAAAGTAAAGCAGATTAATAATAAAACATGAAACATTTTTTATTAAAAGACAAAAAATAAAAATAACATGTGGACAATGTAACACTCATTTTGGGTCCAGAGGTGGTTGGGATTAAGGAAACATATTGAACCACCCATGATCTGACTTTTGAGGTTGGCCCAGATAACTCTGCACTTGTAATAAGACCAGAGAACGCTGTTTGGAGAGAAGGCTCTTCACTTGCCTAGAATTGTCTCATACCTGTTTGTGAGACAAAAACTCTAACAAACACATCAGCAACTTCCAAACAATGAATCATAGCTTAAAATTCCTAGACTAGTCCTAAGCATGCAAAATCTGTCCTCAACTAGTGGTTTAGTGAAAATATCTGCTAATTGCTCTTCTGATTTAACAAATTGAATGCTAATATCCTCTTTTTGAACATGTTCTCTTATTGAGTGAAATTTCACTTCAATATGTTTAGTCCTAGAGTGCAAAACTGGGTTTTTAGAAATATTAATGGCACTCATATTATCACACAACAAAGGAATATTTTTAGCATTTAACTTGTAATCAGCAAGCTGTGTTTTTAACCACATAAGTTGAGAACAACAAGAAGAAGCAGCTATATACTCAGCCTCTGCAGTGGATAAAGCCACTGTTGGCTGCTTCTTACTTGACCAAACATTCAAGGACTTTCTAAGGAAGCAACATAAGCCTGAAGTGCTCCTTCTATCAACTCTATCACAGGCAAAATCTACATCACAATAACCAACTGCAGAAAAATCATCAATCTTAAGATACCAAAGACCAAAATTGGATGTGTCATGGACATATCTAATGATCCTCTTAACTACAGAAAGATGAGACTCTTTCGGATATGATTGGAATCTAGAACACATTCCAATACTTTGCATAATATCGGGTCTAGAGAAAGTTAAGTACATAAGAGAGCCAATCATTCCTCTATACATAGTCTCATCCACATCTTTCTCAGTTTCTCCCTTGTCTAATTTTGAATTAGGGTGCATGGGAGTTTCCATAGGTTTGGCATTTTCCATACCAAATTTCTTAACTAATTCCTTGGCATACTTCTCTTGATGAATGAAAATACCTTTTTCAGTTTGTTTAATTTGTAGCCCAAGGAAGAAATTAAGTTCACCCATCATACTCATGTCAAATTCACTTGTCATGAGTTTTCCAAATTCAGTACAAAGGGATTCATTGGCTGATCCAAAAATAATGTCATCAACATATATTTGGACTAGAATGAAAGAATCATCAGAATTTTTGATAAAGAGGGTAGTGTCTGTGGTGCCTCTTTGAAAACTATTTTTTTAAAAAAAGTGCTAAGTCTCTCATACCAAGCTCTAGGAGCTTGTCTCAAACCATAGAGAGCTTTAGATAATTTGAAAATATGGTTGGAAAACTCTTTATTTTCAAACCCTGGTGGCTGTTCCACATACACTTCCCTATCTATCACACCATTTAAAAATGCACATTTCACATCCATTTGATATAATTTAAAACCACAAAATGTAACATAAGCTAAAAGAAGTCTTATGGCTTCCATTTGGGCAACATGGGTAAAGGATTCATCAAAGTCTATTCCTTCTTCTTGGTCATATCCTTGTGCCACTAGCCTTGCCTTGTTTCTTGCAATACTACATCCTCTCCTAGCTTGTTCTGAAAAATCCACTTGGTTCCGGTCACTTTCTTTCCATTTGGCCTAGGAACCAATGTCCAAACTTGGTTCTTCTCAAACTCTTGGAGCTCATCTTCCATTGCCTTTACCCAAGAAGGGTCACCAAAGGGCTTCCTTGACATTTTGAGGCTCCATTTGAGAGAGAAGGGCGATGTTTGTTCCTTCATTTGCCTTTCTAGTTGAAGACTGAGTTCTAACCACATGAGAGACATCCCCAATGACAAATTCCTCAGGATAATTCTTCAAGAATCTCCATTCACGGGGTCTGTTGGACTTGGAGGCAGATTCAGATACCAAGGGATTCTGGGTGCTGCTGGCTTCAGGATTTCCTTCAGATTTATGAGACAAAATGGAATTGTCTCTTGAATTTTCAGCAATTGCAGTTTCTGGTTCAGCTTGAACAGAATTTCCATTTTCATATTTTGCACAGTTTCATAATCCTTTTAAGCTTGATTTCCTGCATCACACTCTTCTAAAACACTTTGCACCAAGTTAGTATCACAAAATGTAATATTTATGGATTCCTCAATAATCCTAGCATCTTGATGATAAACTCTATATGCTTTACTAGTTGTGGAATATCCTACAAACAAGCACTCATATGCCTTTGGATCAAATTTACCCAAATTATCTTTGTTATTAAGAACAAAACATTTACATCCAAAGATGTACAAGTAGTCCAAGTTTGGTGGGTAACCTTTCCAAAGTTCATAAGGGGTTTTCTTCAAAAATTTTCTTATGATAGTTCTATTCAAAATGTGGCAAGCTGTGTTAACCGCTTCAGCTCAAAGAAATTTTGGAACATTGCTCTCACAAAGCATTGCTCTTGTCATTTCTTGTATGCTTCTATTTCTTCTTTCCACCGCACCATTTTGTTGTAGTGTCCTTGGACAAGAGAAGTTGTGAGATATTCCAAATTCCTCACAAAAGGATTCAAATAAATTATTTTCAAATTCAGTTCCATGATCACTTCTTATAAAAGAGATCTTCAAATTCTTTTCATTTTGAATTTTCTTGCAAAAAGGTTCAAAGACCGAAAAGGCTTCATTTTTGTGAGCAAGAAATAAAATCCAACCAAACCTAGTGTAGTCATCCACAATCACTAAACCATAGTGTTTACCACCTAGGCTTTGAGTTCTTGTTGGACTAAATAAATCAATGTGTAGCAACTCAAGTGGCCTTTTAGTAGAGATGTCTTCCTTTGGTTTAAAAGAACTTTTTGTTTATTTTCCCATTTGGCAAGCATCACAAGTGATGTCTTTGTCAAACTTTATCAAAGGAAGACCTCTTACTAACTCTTTCTTTACAAGTTTGTTTATTTGAAACATACTTGCATGGCCCAATCTCTTGTGCCATAGCCACTTTTCAGATTCTTTAGAATGAAAGCAGGCTACATTTTGATCTTTTAGTTCATCAAGGGTAAGTCCATACACATTATTACAACGGTTGGCAACAAAAAGCACTTCATTAGTCTTTTCATTTACAACACAGCATTCAAGTCTTTTGAAAATCACCAAATATCCTAAGTCACACAGCTGACTTATACTCAAAAGATTGTGCTTCAATCCACATACCAAAAATACATCTTCAATGAAAGTAGATTGTTTATTACCTACTTTTCCAACAGCAGTTATTTTACCTTTACCATCATCTCCAAAGGTCACAAAACCTCCATCATACTTGTTTAGTTTGATGAAGTAAGTTGACATTTCAGTCATGTGCCTAGAGCATCCACTATCCAAGTACCACATATCCTTTTTGTTCTTAGATGCTAGGCAAATCTGCATGAAAAACTTCAAGTAACCTTAGGTATCCAAATTAATTTGGATCCTTTGAAGTTAATCCATCTTGGTTGCCCAAGTGCATTGAAATCACAAACAATATTGTAAATTTGGTTTTCCACAACTTTCTTTTCAATGAAACATTGTGCATACGAGTGACCAAATTTTTTGCAATTTAAACAATGATTTTCTGATGCATATCGCTGAGTTTGAGGTGAGTTATTTTGCTGGATATGATTAAAGGATTGAAATTTTCTAGTTTTTGGAAGAGGTACATTTCTTTTGACAAACAGATTTTTGTTATAATTGTTCCTCTTTGCAAATGCATTTTCACCAGAATTTTTGAAAACTTTTGGGCTTTTCGAATATGAGGTTTTGTTGTAAACTGATGGTTTCTTGAAAGCAACCTCATTTTTCGAAATATACCCTAGACCTGACCTGTTTGAAGTAGGTTCGGTTCTTAGTGAAGGTTCATTTTCACTTGTGTAAACTTCATCAAAATTTTCTTCCAATGTGGGAACATATCCAATACCAAATTTGTTGGTTGTGGATTTAGTATTTGATGAAGAAGTCACAAATTTCATAGAGGAATCATTACAAACTGCACTTTCCTTGGTTATATAACCTAAACCAGATTTTTCAAACAATGGTCTTTGGCTTGCAAGTAATTTGTCCAAGCTACTAGAGCTTTAAGCAAATTTTGCTAAGTTACCATTCAGCCTTTTAATCATATCATTTAGTCTTTCATTTTCAGCAATTAACTCATGAGAAGGATCCACAATATACTTTTCTTTTAATTTTTCAAGTTCAGATTTTAGAAATTTGTTTTCTTCAATAATATCCAAAGCACATTCAGTTTCCTTCACTTTTTCTTTTAAAAAAATCATTTTCAGCTTTTAACACATCTCTTTCAGATCTGTATTCATTGTACTTATCTAGCAGTTTTGAGGTGTTTAGAGTAAGATCATCAATAATAGCATGTAAATCATCTATGGACAGATCATAGAAATTTACCTCATCAAGATTATTATTTCCAGCCATGAAACAGTCTTTATCTTCACCTTCAGAGTCTTTTTCCTCATTGGAGTCGTTCTCAAGATCCTCCCAAGCTGCCATGAGCACTCTCTTCTTTTCCTTCTTTCCTTTGTCCTCTTTCTTGAGCTTTGGACAGTTTAGCTTGAAGTGTCCAGCCTCCTTGCAATGATGACACGTCACCTTGCTCAAGTCCATCTTGTGTTCCTTTGAGCTTGAACCCTTGTATTTGTCCTTATTCTTCATCATCCTTCTAAATCTCCTAGCAAAAAACATAAGCTCATCATCTGAAATACCATCACTAGACTCACTCTCTTTTGATTCTATTTTTGACTTGAGGGCTATTCCCTTTTTCTTTGAGTCCGGGTTTGTGTGTGTGATTTCATAGGCAAGGAGTTTTCCTCTCAGCTCATCATAGGTTATAGGGCTTACGTTATTACTCTCGGTTAGGATAGTGGCAGTGGTTTCCCATTCTTTTGTGAGGCTTCTAAGGAGTTTTCTCATTAGAGTTTGTTCTGAGTAGTTTGTACCCATAGCATCAAGGTTGTTGATTATGATTGAGAATCTCTCAAACGCTTCATCAATGCTTTCTCCATCCTTCATGTTGAACATCTCGTATTCTTTTCGCAGCATATCAATCCTCGTTTCTTTGACCTGTTTAGTACCTTCATGTGTAACCTGGAGTTTTTCCCAGATTTCTTTGGCTGTCTTGCATCTAGATACCTTTCGGTACTCTTCAAAGCTGATAGCACAGTGAAGAAGGTTGATGGCTTTAGCATTCAGCTCCATCTTCTTCTTGTCATCCTCATTCCATTCAGCTTCTTCTTTTGGAGTCACCACTCCATCAGCAATTGTTTTTGTTGGAATCTTGGGACCGCTCATAACAATCTTCCATATGTTGTAGTCAATGGATTGGATGAAGATCCTCATCCTCTCTTTCCAGTAGGCATAGCTCTTCCCGTTGAAGAAAGGAGGCATGTTGTTTGACTGGCCTTCAGTGAGGGTGTAGGCAACTGTGGTTGTGCCCAAGTTGTTCATCATTGGATCTTTGCTCCAAGCGGTTAAACTTGATTCTTGAGACCTTATCTCTTAATACCAATTGAAGGTTGTAGAAGGCTTAGAGTAGGGGGATTGAATATATGCCTTTCTTTAAGTTACTGAAATGACTCCTTTTTAAATCAACTTGCAACTATGATTCTATTTGAACTCAGTAGCGAAAATTTATGAGACAATTTCGTTATGTCTCATGAATATCAGAAAACAGAACAGAGCAGAGAAGAGAAAAGCTAACACCATCATGTATCCTGGTTCGATTGCCTTGTGCTATGCAACCTACGTCCAGTCTCCACCACAACAGTGGTGGAATTTCCACTATAGTTTAAGTATTACATACACCAATTCCACATGACTGACACAATCCTTTCACACTCAAGTTCTAACCTAACTTGACGTTGACTATGCTAATACCTAACTCTTCACTCTTAGTGCTCACCCAACTAAGAAAGTGGTACCTCACTAGTACAAGATATAAGACACAGACTTACCTAAAGAAATCTGAAAATAACTCTAGGCTTTTCTCTCAAATGTATCACTCATCCTCATTCACTCATTGGCTTCTACTTGAACTCACTCAATATGCCTTTTCACTAAAGAAATTACAGAAAAATAAATATTGAAAAGTAAAATACAATCTGCAATAACATGAAGGAGATTCACTTCATCAATAGCCTATTTACTATGTGATAAACCAGATTTGCATGTCTTTGATTCAGTTATTCATTTTTGGCGGAATGCTTCTTTGAAAGAAAGCACTGTCCAAGTAGAGGAACTTCTTCAGAGAACT
The DNA here is from genome assembly GCF_059453495.1 of Arachis ipaensis. Classification (NCBI taxonomy): domain Eukaryota; kingdom Viridiplantae; phylum Streptophyta; class Magnoliopsida; order Fabales; family Fabaceae; genus Arachis; species Arachis ipaensis. Next base: position 12,915,662 of record NC_142444.1, read on the forward strand.
TTTTCACAGGACAAAACCTCAATACACTAAGTTATCTCTACTTACTTCTGAATGATGAGAAATCTTCTTTTTGTATCTCCTTGCATGTTGCTGAGTTTCTCTCTCCGAGGTCAACTCCTTGAGCTGTGTGCTTCCAGCTTACCACATCACTTTTCCAGTTAATCCCCAAATTAGAAATTTGAGTCTGACTTTTTTCTTGCTTGACCGAAAGCCTCAGGGAAGCAAAGAAAATTATTTTCAATGGTGAACCCAAATCTGATTCCTTGAGATACTTCTTGGTTCCCAAAAAATAATCTTGACCATTGATGTACAGCAGTGGTGAACAGAGATTACTTTCTTCATTTATCCCAAATTAGGGATTTCCAAGCTGTCTCCTTTTTGCTTGACCGAAGACATTTGAGTAGCAAAGAGAAAGTTGTTCAATGGTAAACTCAAATCCGAACCAATAATAATGTGCTTTGGCTCCAAGAAACTTTGTGAACCATTGATTTACAGCAGCAGAGATCAAATACTTATATCTTCATTTAACCAAAAATGGTATCACAGAAAGTTTGAGGAGTGAAGAAATTATCATGCATGCAAATGAAAATAAATCATCTTTAATTTTTGACTCAACTTGATGGGTTTGATTTTGGTGATTTGACCTTTACTTTCTTTGATTAAGCTTACTCTTTCTTTCTTCTTTGATGAAATGGGCAAGAAGAAGAACGAAGCTTTCTCTTTCTTTCTCTCTGAGATTCTGACCTAAGCAAACTAGTGAGTTGCATTGGAAGGCTTCAACTTGAATGGAGTAATTTTAGGCTTGTGTTGGATTTCATTCATTTAACCCAGTTGTTTTCTTTGCATTGTTTTTTATGGGTTTTGTTGATTAGAAAGGCCCATTAGCAATATTTTTGTTTCCTTGCATTTGGGCTGCTCTTTCTTTATATTTTGGCCTGCATCATTTTATCGAACATAATTAAAAACTAATTAGTTGATTAACCCAATAAAATAATATTTGTTATCATCAAATTAATCTATTCTATTATATAAAAATCGGATGTCTGCACTTAATGATGGAGCTGACGTGGCATGCTTCTGAGAGTGTTTCCCGATTTATTTCTTTTAACTCATTAAATACAAGTTATTACGATAAACTAACTATATCAACTAATTGATTTGATTTGGTAATATTTCCTAATTCATTTATTTTAATATTCTATTAGTATTTTTTAATTTAATTCTTTTAATTTATTAAACCAAATTTATTGTGTGTACTAATTAATTAATTTGATTAATTTATTAGTCGTTAAATAATAAATTTATGAATAAAATAGATAACTGAGATATTTTCAACTAATAATTAAATCAAATAATATATATTAAGATAAATTTAAATAATGTGAATTAAAAATTAAATTAAAATAAGATAATTTCTTACTTATTCAAGTTGAGTGTAATAAATACAAATTAATTTTGTTAGATAACCATAGTTGTCTGGTCTACTATATATAGATGGCCACACAAAATTATAAGAATCATAATTTTTATTACTCTTACTATTTCAACTCTTCTTTTCTTCTTTTTTTTTTTATGTATAATTTCTTTTATGTATAAATGTATCCATAATGAGAAAGTACAGATGAGTGTTTTATTGATTATTTATTTGGTGAATATATCTCAATTTAGGCATTCTACTAATGTAGATAGAAGTTGACATGTAGCAATTCAAAGTGGCAAATGTATTTTTTTATAGTATTAGATAAAAGAATATTTGTTAAAATGAATATACCCATTGTAATGAATTTTTTTTTCAATTGTTATATTTTTATGTTAGTCGTGTAAATTCTTTGAAGGCACAAGATAATAAAATAGGTTGACTTTAATATCATTAGAAGATAAATTTAATGGTTCAAACAAGCACCACTAATTATGTTCAAAAAGTAATTTGTAGTAATAATGTGATTTACATATTAATTTTTTTTTAGTAAATTCATTTCAAAATGTAGAAATTAGACTCAATTACGCTAAAATTTTAAAGGTAATATAAAATTTAACACTCATTAAGGAAATAAATTTATTTATAGTTATTTCCTAATTATAAATAATAACAAGACTTATGAAAAAATATTAATGTCATCATTCTTATTAATTAAATCATAATATTAGGTAGTTAATAGTTTCATAGGCGAAAATTATTAAGTAATTACGTAAAAATTGGCAATGAACAAGCAATAAAAATTTAGAAAAAATCTATTATATAATACCAATTTCATAATTAAAATATGTCTCATATCATATTCTCATATATTCTATTTATTATCTATTCTATTATATAAAAATCAGGTTTCTGCATTTAATGATGGAGTTGACGTGATATGCATGCTTATGAGAGTGTTTAGCGATTTGTTTTTTTTAACTCATTAAATATAATTTATTATGATAAATCAACTATATCAACTAATTGATTTGATTAGATATTTAAATATCACATAATTTATTATAATTTATATCAAATTGATTTGATAATATTTTTTAATTTATTTCTTTTAATATTTTATTAATATTTTTTAATTTATTTTTTTAATTTATTAAATTAAATTAATTATACTAATTATCTGTATTATTTAATTAATTAGATTAATTAATTAATCATTAAAATAACAAATCTATGCATAAAATAGGTTCTCAATATATTTTTCACTAATAATTAAATCAAATCAAATCATATATATTGAGATAATTTTAAATCATGTGAATTACTGACTAAAATAAAATAAGATCATTTTTACTTATTCAAATTGAATGCAATAAATAAAATTAATTTTGTTAGATAATCATAGTTTTTTGATCTTCTATATATAGATAGCCATACAAAATTATAAAAATCATCATTTTTATCACTTTTGCTATTTTAACTCTTTTTTTTTATGTATAAATATACTCAAAATGAGAAGGTATGGATAAGTGTTTCATTAATTATTTGTTTGACAAATATTATAGTCTGAAAATGTCTCAATTTAGACATTTTACCGCTATCGATGGAGATAACTAGGTAACGTTTTTGAGTTTGGGGATTTAGGTAATTTTGTAGTGGCTTTAGTTTATCAACATAAATTAACCTAATATGTAATATTAGTTATTGTTATATATATATATATATATATATATATATATATATATATATATATATATATATATATGAAAAATATGACTTATTTATGAATTGTTTGGATTAAAAGAATTTGTAGGGAAATAAAATGCTAGAGAAGAAAATAGATGAAACAATCAATTTTTTATTGTTTGAATCAACAAAAAAATTGAATGAAAAACATAAAAATGTATGTGACATGTAAATTTTTTCTCTTCAAAGAATCAAAGTTGCGAAAAAAAACTTATGCGGAAGTACAAACATGGGTTAAAATACAGAGTTACCATTTGAATTATAATTTATATATAATATATAAAAACATTAATATAATTTTACTATATTATAATTTTTTCTCTTCTTACTTTTCCTTCCATCCAAGAAAAAGAAATTTTTTCCTCTATTTTCTTTCCATTCATTTTTTCATCTAAACACACACACACAAATATACTTTTCTTTCCATTTTGTTTCCTCTCATTTTTCTTTTTTTCTATTTTCTTTTCTCTTATTTTTTATCTTATATTCAAATAATAGCTTAGCATTTATCTATTTATCTTCTGTTAATATTGTTATAACAAGGATACATGTGACTGTATAAAAATGATATAACCTAAACTTTGATTATCTGAAAATTTATTGAGTGGCTAGAATAGCTCCACATCACAAACCAATGAATGCTAGCAATAGGGATGATCACAAAAACAGCCAAAAAAGGTATTTGCAGGGATTACTCGCATTTTGGGGTTAGATGGGAACTCGTGAAATCCTCACGACCTGCCATCCAAAAATGAATGGGAACTTGGGGTGGCAAACGGGGCAAAATTCGTCGAGCTGACCCGCATAACCCAACAAAAAAAAGGAGGATTTGGCTGAAAATTTGAGACTGTCAAACTTAAAAAGCCCGCCTACCCTGCACCGCTTAATCCATGAGCTTTGGCGGGCTTTGGTGGGACGTTGTAGGTTTTTTCGCTGGGTCAAGCTTTTATTTTGTCAAGACAATTTTTTTACAAATTTTTATAATGTTATTAATCTACAAGAGGATGAAGATGATAATTAAAGATGTTTTAAATTATATTTTGGATTATGTTTTTATGTTTGGTTGATTATAAACTTAAAGATGTTTAATTATATATTTTGGACAATATTTGTTTTGCTTTAGACAATATTGATTTTATTATTTTGTTTCAAAAAATTTGGTTTATAATTATGTTTATTATATATTTATAATTATAATTTTTTTATATTTTTAGAAATTATAAATTTATTGAAACTATTGTGAAATTATATATATTGTTTAACATTTAATGATTTATAATAAAAATGAGAGCCCGCCAACCTGCCAGCCTACCATTAAGCGGGGAGGGGAGAAATTTAAGACCGCCTTTACTAGGCGGTGCGGGGCAGGCTAGCCCACTAAATCGCGGGCTTTTGGCGAGACAGGGCAGACTTTTCTATTTGCCACCCCTAATGGGGACATAGACATAAGTACCTGCCTCATGAAATAAAATTATTAATTTATCCTAATTTATATATACATAAATTCATTTCTTGAATTTAGTAACCCTAATTTCTGCTTCCAATTCGAATTCTTCCTTTTTCTTTCAGACTCATTCTTAGTCTCGATCCTCTTTCTCTCTAACTCACTTTCTCTGCCTCTCAAGTCCGTCACTACGTCGCTCAGTATCGTCCAAAAAAATTATGCTATGTTATTATGTTGGAATATATTTTTATGTTTTCTCCTTTTGAAATGTTATTTTTCATAACAAATATGTTATAAATTGTGTTGAATTATATTGAACTGATTATTTTTTGATTATTATATTATATCTTTTTGTGTTAATTTTTTTCAAAAGTTTACTGAGGAGATCTGCATTCCCTAAAGGGTAATTAACCAATAACTTGCAATGACGGACAAGGAAGGGGCATTTTTTTTAAAATAGGAGTGAGGGATGGGAAGGGGCTTCTCACGCTCCTCTGAGTACTCATTACCATATCTAACTAGCAACGGAGATCCAATTTGAGTCGATTTAAGAGAGGATGCATGGACTTCATCTGCATTGGGCCTTTAAGGTAATGAACCTAAGTCGAATTTGGGACCCTAACAATGGATTTTAGTTGATCTTGCTTGCATTGAAGTCTTACTAGCCCCAAATATATCTTGAATTAATATTTTGAGTCATTGTTATAGCAAATACTATATTATTTAATATTATAACACTTAGTATATGTAAAATTTGAATATATTTACAAGACATTTTTTTAATTCAAATTAAAAAAATTAATTATCTCTTTTTTAGTTTTAAGTATTATTTTTTAATATAACAAAAAAGTAAAAATAACAATAATAACTTTCATAATTAAAATAGATAATTTTAATATATACATGACACTATATATATCAAGGATTATTATATATGATATATATTTGTTTTTGTAATGACTATTTATATAATTTATTAAACAATTTTTTTATCTTAATATTTAATAAATTAACATGCAAAATATTAGTTAACATACAAAATAATTAACTTAAGTCATCATCTAGGACAATAAATATAATTGTGTAAATATTATTTATTTATTTATTTATTTATTAGTAGTAAAAAATATGTAAATAGTATAAATTGATATTTATTTAGTATAAAAGCAATAATAAAGGTTATTAATTAAGTTAATTATTTAATTAAAAAATTATGAAAAATTGTTTAAATAATAATAACAAATAAGATTACTATTTTTACATATTAGAAAGTTTATGAAAAAAAATTTGAATCAATCCTCAATAAATTATACATTAATTTTGTCAAAAAATAAATAATTAATACATTAGATATTATTATTTATGTACTAATTAATATATATATATATATATATATATATATATATATTATCGATTATTAAGCTTATAATTAATTTTTAATTTAATTTTTGGTAATTAAAATTTAAATAATTAAAATTATTAAATGTTAAATATTTTATATCTAACTAATTTATTTTTTATTGAAATTAAAAAAAAATGAGCCATTAATCAATTTTAAATTTAAATTTAAATTTGAGTAAGAAAATAAAAAAGATTTTAAATTTTATCTCACTAACCGGAATTAATTTCAAGACAAAAAATTATTTTGCACATCATATATAGGGCAATTTACTTATTTAAATAAAATGACAGAATTCTTTACCCAAATGTGCAAAACGGATTGTTGTTACGCGCATTTCAAAAATCCTATTCTATGTAATCCGTGGCAACCCACCACGGTTTTTGAATTGTGCATAAACCGTGGCAGACTGGGACGGTTTATGGGAAAACTTAGTTGCTTGTAAACCGTGGGAGGTTCCAGCGGTTTATGTAGGTTCAATTATGGCCAAAAAACACACCGTTTATAGATCTACAAATAGTATATAGGAGTACATAAAAAATACACAGACAGCAAGCATGATTTCTTCAAAGATTTTTTTAATTATGAATTAAAAAAAAGTCATATTTAATAATGGCAACCATTATTATCGTCTCCAAAAATACATAGGTACATCGAAATAAGTCATATTTAACAAGAATTTTTTTAATTATAAATTAAAAAAATAACTATTTTCTAAAAATAATCCACTTCAAATATGTCAGATTGAAAAGTTAACAATAGTAACTATTATTATCGTCTCCAGAATACATAAGAGTACACAGGAATAAGTTGTATTTTATTTTTGGGAAATAGTTATTTTTTTAATTTATAATTAAAAAAATCCTTGTTAAATATTTATTTCGGTGTACCTGTATATTTTTTTGAGACTATAATAATGGTTGCCATTGTTAAATATGGCTTGTTTTTTTTAATTTATAATTAAAAAAATACTTGAAGAAAAATTAAAATTATAGAAAAAAAACTGGTGAGGTGCTTATGTGATTTTTGTCATCATTACTAGAAGCCACCTTTAATTCTCTACTGTTGTAAAATTAAAATAAGTGCATATAAAATTAAAATAAGACACTTATTAACCCATGATGCGTTCTTTTCTTCACAAAAGGATTATTGTCATTTTCTGGGTGGAATTTTATTAGAATCATTGTCACATAATCCATTGTTAGAAATAGTGAGGCACTTTTGGTTTTAAAATTAAAATTGTTATATTTTTTTTTTGTATTTTTTATATACCTTTTTTATTTTAAAAACAATTGGTAAAAATATTTGTTTTTTCTTTCCTAATACTCCATTGTAACACAGTCATGCCGCGACTGTTGTAACCCACAAGGGTTTATGACCAGTTCACCTTCTTCATAAACCGCTGGAACCTCCCACGGTTTATGCACAATTCAGAAACCGTGGTGGGTTGCCACGGATTACATAGAATAGGGTTTTTGCACATGCACGTAACAACAATCCGTTTTGCACATTTAGGTAAAGGTTTCGACCATTTTATTTAAATAAGTAAATTGCCCTCATATATATATTGTGGAATAGTATGGTCATTTGTTATTTTTTAATGGTAAATATTATTAAATAAAACGGTATAAGAAATTAGAAGAAAATGTATTTATAAATTTGAGAAATGTTAATTTATTTTTCAATAGAATAAATTATATATTGAATAACAAAAGTTATTATTGATTTCTCTTCACACTAACTAATACTCAACAATGGTATTTCGGTACATCATGTTATCAAGAGATATTAATCGATCTAATAACTTTTGTAATGACATAAGTTTATGAATTTAAAAATTTAAAAATTATTTCATAAAATGTGAAGTTTTAACAAATAACAATGTTGATCATATTGTTTTGACTTTAAAAATGAATACGATACCAACAATTAAAATTGTCCTAAGTAAATTTCAACAAAGACAAAAGTCCATAAGTATTGCTATTAATGAAAAATTAATCTATTTTAAAGACAAATACAATTTTTTCTATGAATTTCCTAACTCGACAAGTCGAGGATTAATCCACTACATATTGATGTTTTATTTATTAAGGGTGAGATTCGAACACCAAATACTTGCTTAAGCAAACAAATGAGATAACTATTCAACTAATTCAAATTGATTAAAATAAATATTAATTATTTTTAATACGGGCCTGCTACACATACAAGTTTACAAGCATCCAAGTTGGCCCAGCCCAAATCGAAGACACGCGCATAAAGAAGCATAACATGGCGCGTCAAAATCACGCGCTCAACACAAACGGTTACGTATGGCAGACTCTTCCACTTCCTCTACTTCTTCCACTTCTCAAAACGCTTCGAAAACAAGGAAACACTCCCATTTTCGAGCAAAAATCAAAGTTCAAAATATACAAATCGTTGTTCGAAACCTCCATCAAAACAACATCAAACTCTCCGTGAAGAATCTGAAGAGAAAACAAAGCAACAACACTCGACGTAAGTTCATTAAGATTACTGTGTATTCTACTTTTCTTCTACGTCGTTCTTCTAGGGTTTACTTCTTGCTTCTTTGTTACACTGTTCTAAGTTCTACGTCGTTCTTCTAAGTTCTACGTCGTTCTACGTTCTTGTTCTAAGTTCTCCTGCTACTATTGTTGATTTTTGGGGGTTTATTCCGTAGATTGGGGGGTGTATACTGCTTGAACTTGTAATGTGGCTTGATATTGAAGCATGTTTGACTGATATCTGACTGATATATATGAATGTATCTGAATAATATCTATCTCACTATTATCAATGGGTGTATCTGATTCTTACATATGGGTGTATCTCACTGTTATCAATGGGTGTATCTGACTCATATATGCGTGTATCTTACTGATATCTCAATTAATTTGATATTGAAGCATGTTTGAGTGATACCTGACTGATATATATGGATTTATCTGAATCATATCTATGGGTGTATCTCATTGTTATCAATGAGTGTATCTGAATCATATCTGTGGGTGTATCTTACTGTTATTAATGGGTGTATCTGACTCTTATATATGGGTGTATCTTACTGATATCTTTGGGTGTATTTTTCGTTTCAGATAAAATGGCAGCAAGAAACCAAACGAAAGACCTTAAGTGTGCCACACATCTCCTGAGTGATAAGTTCAGAAACATGACTGAGGAGAAGAAGGCAATTGTCAGGGATCTCGGATTTGGTGGGTTGATGCACGTCCCACCTCTAAGGGTGGATCACCAACTCTTAAGGGAACTGGCAAACAACTTCAAACTTGGGGAGAACAGACTGAAGACAGGATATGGTTCTTTCCAAATAACACCAAAGACAATAGGTGATGCGCTTGGCATCAATGCAACAGGTAACTAGCTCAAAATTATAGGTGTATATTAAGTTCATGCTTGGGTGTATTTAAGGTTGATGCTTGGGTGTTTTTGAACCGATTTTGATACTTTGTTGTTTTCTTTTTTGTAGGAAATCTGTTTCCTGAGAAAGTTGAGTATAAGCAACTTTCTGATGATGACAAAATAATTTATAGAAGATTCCAGGGTAAGACCCTCAAAAGTCTTACCGATGAAATGATGGAAATAGGCGTTGGCAGCGAAGAGGAACGCCTGATGTTCAAGAGGATATTCATCCTCTACATACAGATGGCGTTCCTTTTGCCAACGACGATAAACAAAATATCGCTCGTGCACCTCGCCCCAATTTTTAAGATGGACGGCATATCGGAGAGAAACTGGGGGGGGGGCATGTTTTGACCTTCTTGATCAAGGGCATCACAGACTACCAGGAGAAGAAGAAGAAGGCAATTGATGGCTGCCTCTTTGCCCTCATGATAATATACTTTCATCTTTCTGAAAACAAAGGCAAGAAGAGGGCTGAAAGACCACCAAAGCCTTGGATTGCCAACTGGACTAAGGAGCAGTTGGTGGAAAGAATGACTGCAGAAAAAGAAGAAATTTTGGTAAGTAAACATAATATGTTGCTTGTGTAAATCATGTTGCTTGTATGCGAAGTTTGTATTCGTAGGTTTTGATGAATGACAAACCAACAAAAGACATGAATGACAAACCAACAAAAGACATGAAAGACAAACCAACAAACAACTTGAATGAACAAGCATGTTGAAAGATCAACCAACATTCAACGTTGAGGAATGAAGAGTTGAAATCAACACAACAACAACAAGAAACTCAAGTCCACAACATTTGAAGACAAGTATAGTGTCTTAGGACTTAGGTAACTTCTTGTTAAGAACCAATTGCTAAATCTCTCAACATACACTCACAAAATGTTTTGATGCACATCTTGCAATTCGATGCTAGCCAAATGGTTTAAAAACTTGTTTTCAAAGGTACAAAAGCATAGGAATTGACTCCAACAAGTTTGAGATCAATCCTAAGCATTTTGAAGTGATTTTAAGCCATTCTTTAAGGTTTGCATCGATGCACACTCATCTTGCATCGATGCAAAACATGCAACGACTTGTTGCATCGATGCAAAGATGTTTGCATCGATGCAACCTAGCTGAAAATTCAAATTTCAGCTTCAAAGACACATTTGCATCGATGCAAAGTGTTATGCATCGATGCAAATGATTCAAAAACATAAAAAAATGGCTAGTTTTAACAAAACGGCTCCATCCCATTAACTCCCCAACGTTTCTAAGGTTTGGGGAGTCTATAAATAGATGGATTGAAGCCTTATTTCATACATGTGAGTATTTGCAAACTATCTTGTTCATATTCTTTCATTCTACACATTTTTAAGGTGTTATAATACACAATTTGAGAGAGCAATATCAATTGGTTCAATAGTGCTAAAATTGTAATCATACACTCTTCTAGAGAGTACTCATTTCATCTCAACAATTCTTTGAGAATTGTTTTCTTGTAACACTTTGTAAATTGGAGTGTGATCTCCAAAGTTGAGTCAAGAGTTATAAACACTATAGTCGGTGAGGATACCAAAGAAGTATACTAAGTACTCAAGGCAAATCTTAGAGAAGGTATCTCTAAGTGGAGTGGGTTAGTATACGAGTGGTGATCATATACCGTGAGGTGTTAGAAACTAAGGACTCGGACTGTAAAAGGTTTTGCGCAAGCACCTTGAAGCTTGGCAATAGTGGAACTTCTCAATAGCGATTGAGAAAGAAAGTGGACGTAGGACAAGGATTGTGCCGAACCACTCTAAATAGCGTTTGCATCTCTCCAAACTCATCTCTTCAATATTATTGTCTTTTACCTTTGAGCAAATAAATTGTGATCGAAAAGTAGCTTCGTAAGTACTTAAGGAATAGCTTAAGTCCGATTGGTGAAAAGCTTGATCAATTTATTTGAGTTGGTGTCTATTGGAAAGTAAAAGCTCCTTATAAATGCTTAGCAATTGAGTTAAGCTCTTGGAAAAATACTAGTACAATAACACTTTTGTATATTATCTTTAACTTTTGCAAAAAGATTCATTGTTGTTGCAATACTCAATTCACCCCCCCCCCTCTTGAGTAATTGTCCATAGGTTCTACAAGTGGTATCAGAGCTTAACCCTTTGAAAGACTTAACCGTTTAAGGGAAAAGATCATGGCAAGCACAAGCTTTAACAACAACAACACTAGTGAAGGTAACTCAACCGCTAGACCTCCTCTTTTTAGCGGAACAAATTACTCTTATTGGAAAAATAAGATGAGAATTTGGATCCGTTCTCAAGATGTGAGAATTTGGAAAGTGATTGAGAATGGAAATCACATTCCAACAAAGACAACAAGCGCTAAAGAAGGAGAAGTCTCCGTCTTAAAGCAAGTACCGAAAGGAGAAAATGAATATAGTGACGATGATTGGAAGAAAGTGGCAATGAATGATAAAGCCATCAACTTCATTCATTGTGAACTTAACGAGCATGATTATATGAAGATCTCTACATGTGAAACCGCTAAAGAGATTTGGGATAAACTCCAAATCACTTACGAAGGAACCGACCACGTTAAAGAATCAAAGGTATTTATGTTGGTTCATGAATGGGAAAATTTTAAAATGAAAGATGAAGAGAGCATTGAAGAAGCTCTTGAAAGACTCTCCAAGATCTTCAACAACCTAAGCATGCTTGGCACAAAATACACTGATAAACAAATTGTGACCAAGGTGCTTACAAGCCTTACACCAAAATGGAACTCCAAAGTGAACGCCATTGTGGAAGGAAGGCTCTATGATCAACTTACATTTGATCAACTACGAGGAAATCTTCTCACCTATGAAATGACTATGCTAAATAGACAAAAAGGTGAAGAAAGCAAGAAGAAAAGTCTCGCCCTTAAAACAACATCACTACAAGAAGAGAGTGATGATAATGAAGAAGAAGGAGATGAAGAATTTGCACTCTTATTAAAAAGATTCAATAAGTTTGCAATGAAGAAAAACTTCAAGAGCAAAACAAAGGTACCAAAATGCTATGAGTGTGGAGAAGTTGGACACATTAAACCCAATTGTCCAAAACTTCAAAAGGAGGACAAAAACAAGAAATTTAAGAAGAAGGAGAAAGCATACATATCATGGGAGAACGAGGATGAATCCGACTCCGATGACGATGAGGTTGCAAATCTTTGCTTAATGGCAAGCGAAGAAAAGGTTAGTAATGACAACTCCACTTCTTTTAATTTACAAGATGAATATGATGCCTTACTTGAGGTGTACACAAAACTTACCCAAGATTATTCTCTCCTAAAGAAAAAGAATATGGATCTTTTAAAACAAAATGAGATGTTGAAAAACGAGAATATCAATCTTGGAAAAGATAAGTGTAGCACAAGTAGTGATCCATACAAATCTTGTAAAATGCATGAAAATGAAATTACAAATCTTAAGAACACTTTAGCTAAGTTCAATGAATCTTCAAAGAACTTAGATAAAATGTTGAAAAACCAAAAGCATGTTCATAATAAGGAAGGTTTAGGTTTTGAAAAAGGAAAATTTAAAATTACTAAAACTCCTATTAGGCAACCGCAAGCCCAAAAGGCAAGCATGCCTAAAAGGAATGAAGCCTTTAAACATCCTCCTCAACATGCTTCATTTAGAAATTATAATCACAATACATATAGATCAAAAGATGTTGCATTTAGAAAACAACCTAGGCAACCATTTAGAAACATGCATAGGATGCATAATCCAAATGTCATATGTCATTATTGTAATAAAGTAGGTCATATAGCACCCGTATGCTTTACTAGAATTAAACATATAAACTTTCGTAGTCAAGATACGAGATGGGCACCTTATGGGCATTATGCTCATACTAACCATCAAGGACCCAAATTCACTTGGGTACCTAAATCCCAATTTTAATTGTTTTTGTAGGTACGTGTTGGAGCTAAGGATACAAATTGGTATGTTGATAGTGGATGCTCCAAACACATGACCGGCGATGAATCAAAGTTCACCGCAATAGAGCCTACAAACGGAGGAAACGTGATCTATGGAGACAACAACACCGGCAAAGTAATCGGCGTTGGAAAAGTTGGTAAAAATTCTTCTACCTCCATAAATAATGTTATACTTGTCAAAGGTCTCAAACATAATCTCATTAGTGTTAGCCAACTTTGTGACAAAGGAAACTTAGTCACCTTTGATTCAAAATGTTGTTTGATAAAAAGGCAAGACACTAATGAAATTGTGCTAATTGGACACCATGTTGACAATGTATACATGATTAATCTAGATGAAGTTTCCTCAAATGATGTGAAATGCCTTGTTAGTAAAAATGATGAAACTTGGTATCTTGGATTCTAATCTAATATGATTTGTTTGAATTCATTGTATTTATATTGCTATTTTTGTATCTCTTACTAACTTAAGCATTGGAGATATCCAATTAAGCCATTGTTTTGTAGGTTTATGAGTTGATGAATGAGTGATTAATCTTGAGGTAGATTGAAGAATTTGAAGATTATAAACAATGGAGGATCAACAAATTGAAGTTTATAATGGTTTAAATGAGTATATACATGATGGAACTCAAAGGATTGAAGAAAGAACCACCAAAGGATGAAAATTTGGTGATTTTGGGCAAAATGATGCATGTTGCATCGATGCAACCAAGCTTTGCATCGATGCAACCAAGCTTTGCATCGATGCAAAGCACACAACGTGCTATGTGCATCGATGCAAAGCCTATTGCATCGATGCAAACACGACCAAATTGCACAAAAACACGTGAATTTGGCATTTTTGAGCAACAAAACCCCACTTTCTCATCATCTTCAACCTCACAACTCATATCCCCACCTTCAAACCTCCATAACCTCCAAAACAAGCTCACATATAGCTTCATACAACTCACAAAACTTAGATACCCACTACAAATAAATTACATATTTGAAGTCCCCACATTCTCCTCTACAAAACCCATAAAACAAAATCATCCACAATGCCTAGAATCAAGAGAACCGTCAAGAAGTCAAAAGGCTCTTCAAGTGTGGTTCCACCTCCAAATAATCATCCTTTGGCAAGGTACTTTGCTTCTAATGAAGATCTTCAATTCTATGAGGCAAGGCTCGCCGGAAGAAAGGAAATTCCTCCGAGGTATTTGGATCCGACCCTTCTTGTCATTCATAACTTTGATACTCTTAAGGCCATTCTAGTTCATCAAGGCCTCATGGATTTTGTTCAAATTAAGAGTAAATTTTATCCGGATTTAGTTGCCATAGCCTATAGTACACTCATGATTGAGATTGATGAGGAAGATGAATCAAATTTCACATTATTCTTCAAGATAGGAAGAAAGGATTATAGGCTAGATGGTGATGAGTTAGCCACCATTTGGGAGTTGCCTAATCAAGGTGACTTGTTTCAAGGTGGTAAAACCCCAATTGATGAATGGGGTTATTCAAAGGACAATGCCATGCATTTGTTCAATCTTGTACAAGGAGCTCATTCCAAAATTAGTTGCAATTCAATGAGTGCGGAACATAGAACTTTGTTATATCTAGTCACCTATATATTGCAACCTAGAATATCCGGGCATGCGAATGTAAATGATGAAGATTTGATTGTCATGTGGGCTATGATGAATGGGATTAAGATTAATTGGCCATACTTTATAGTACAACATATGATTAGGCTCAAGATGAAGGATAGGAATGGTGGATTAGGATTCCTTTGCCTATGGTCTAAAGTCTTTGATTATGTTGGTATTCATGTATCAAATGAGATTGCCAAGGAAGTACCACCTCAATCTTGTATCAACACTCATATTCTCAACAAAATGGGAAGAAGAAATGTTGATGAACAAGGTCCTCAAGAGCAAGCTCCTCAACAAGCACCTCAAGCTCAAGAACCACCCTCCTTGGTTGATGTAATGAGAGAATTACAATCCATCAACCAAAACATCCAAAGGATTGACGTAGAGCATGGTAGGCAACTTGAAGCACTTAATCGTCGTGTGTCTCGTGTAGATCATCGCACGGGTCGCTTGGATCGTCGTATTGATGACTTATATGAGCATTTCGGGATCCACCTACCATATGAAGAGGACACTGATGATGATGAAGACCAAGATTGATTGTCTCCTCTTCATCAAGTCACTTTTTATTGCTTTATGTTTATTTGATTATATGAACTGTTAAACTAACTCCTAGTAAGCTAAGGATTTCTATTATGGTTTAAATACTTTGATATTTCCTTCATAAATTTGTTTAATGATTAATGCTTGTATGCTTATTTGGTGAATAACTCAAAATAGGATTGGTACCCCTATTTTAAGTTAATGTGCATGCTTTAATATATTTCACTTATTTAGGGGGAATTATGCATGCTTGTTATATATATAAAAAGAGGAAATCAAATTCTTTTTGAAAGGGGGAATATCTCATCCTTGAGATTAATAGAGAAATTGAACTTAAAAAAAAAAAAATTCATTGTTTTATGCATGCTTCTATGACACATTTCAAACTCCTTTCTTTTTGATAATGTCAAAAGGGGGAAGAAAAGTTTGAGGATATTTGAAGTTTTGAACTTTTGAAAAAGAAGAAGTTTGAGGATTTGAAAAAATAAGTTTGCGAAACAATAATTTCAAAAAGACTTCCGCTAAGCAAAAAACTTTTGATATCTAAATCGTTTTCTTTGAAAAACGCCCTTTAAGGGAACAAATGCACATATTTAGGGGGAACTCCTGCAAAATTTTTGAAAGAAGTCTTCTCCAAAGTTTTCTATAAAACAAAGTGCATTATTGTTGCTTTCAAAATCATTTATAAATGCATATCATCAAAATTGGTTTGTCATTATCAAAAAGGGAGAAATTGTAAATCATGTTGCTTGTATGCGAAGTTTGTATTCGTAGGTTTTGATGAATGACAAACCAACAAAAGACATGAATGACAAACCAACAAAAGACATGAAAGACAAACCAACAAACAACTTGAATGAACAAGCATGTTGAAAGATCAACCAACATTCAACGTTGAGGAATGAAGAGTTGAAAGCAACACAACAACAACAAGAAACTCAAGTCCACAACATTTGAAGACAAGTATAGTGTCTTAGGACTTAGGTAACTTCTTGTTAAGAACCAATTGCTAAATCTCTCAACACACACTCACAAAATGTTTTGATGCACATCTTGCAATTCGATGCTAGCCAAATGGTTTAAAAACTTGTTTTCAAAGGTACAAAAGCATAGGAATTGACTCCAACAAGTTTGAGATCAATCCTAAGCATTTTGAAGTGATTTTAAGCCATTCTTTAAGGTTTGCATCGATGCACACTCATCTTGCATCGATGCAAAACATGCAACGACTTGTTGCATCGATGCAAAGATGTTTGCATCGATGCAACCTAGCTGAAAATTCAAATTTCAGCTTCAAAGACACATTTGCATCGATGCAAATGATTCAAAAACATAAAAAAACGGCTAGTTTTAACAAAACGGCTCCATCCCATTAACTCCCCAACGTTTCTAAGGTTTGGGGAGTCTATAAATAGATGGATTGAAGCCTTATTTCATACATGTGAGTATTTGCAAACTATCTTGTTCATATTCTTTCATTCTACACATTTTTAAGGTGTTATAATACACAATTTGAGAGAGCAATATCAATTGGTTCAATAGTGCTAAAATTGTAATCATACACTCTTCTAGAGAGTACTCATTTCATCTCAACAATTCTTTGAGAATTGTTTTCTTGTAACACTTTGTAAATTGGAGTGTGATCTCCAAAGTTGAGTCAAGAGTTATAAACACTATAGTCGGTGAGGATACCAAAGAAGTATACTAAGTACTCAAGGCAAATCTTAGAGAAGGTATCTCTAAGTGGAGTGGGTTAGTATACGAGTGGTGATCATATACCGTGAGGTGTTAGAAACTAAGGACTCGGAC
Organism: Arachis ipaensis; assembly: GCF_059453495.1. Classification (NCBI taxonomy): domain Eukaryota; kingdom Viridiplantae; phylum Streptophyta; class Magnoliopsida; order Fabales; family Fabaceae; genus Arachis; species Arachis ipaensis. The sequence continues at coordinate 12,933,042 of NC_142444.1, forward strand.
TGTAAAAGGTTTTGCGCAAGCACCTTGAAGCTTGGCAATAGTGGAACTTCTCAATAGCGATTGAGAAAGAAAGTGGACGTAGGACAAGGATTGTGCCGAACCACTCTAAATAGCGTTTGCATCTCTCCAAACTCATCTCTTCAATATTATTGTCTTTTACCTTTGAGCAAATAAATTGTGATCGAAAAGTAGCTTCGTAAGTACTTAAGGAATAGCTTAAGTCCGATTGGTGAAAAGCTTGATCAATTTATTTGAGTTGGTGTCTATTGGAAAGTAAAAGCTCCTTATAAATGCTTAGCAATTGAGTTAAGCTCTTGGAAAAATACTAGTACAATAACACTTTTGTATATTATCTTTAACTTTTGCAAAAAGATTCATTGTTGTTGCAATACTCAATTCACCCCCCCTCTTGAGTAATTGTGCATAGGTTCTACAGCTTGTATTTTATTTACCTGAATGCTGCTAGCTAAAATATCTCATGTTTCAGGGGATTGTGAAGATGGCGGAGACAAGAGCAAGAGAAAAAATGAAAAAAAAAGAAAAAAAACAAGAAATAAAAAAAAAACAAAAAAAAGGAAGGCGAGTCCAACATCGTCTTCGGAGACAGAAACATCTACTGACAGTGACACTTCTACCTCTGAGTCTGAGACTCAACAAGACTCAGAGGATTCAGCAAGAAAACACCCCATCAAAAAGGGGAAAAAGTAAGTACCATACTTGGGTGTAATTTCTTTTTCGAGTTGGGTGTATTTTGTTGATCACGTTGGGTGTATTTTTAGTATGTTCTAAATAATCATTGTTTGCCTTCCAGAATGGACTCCAGAAAAAGAAAGCAGAGACAAGAGGAGTCAGATTCTGATTCAGAATCTGAATCTGAACCAAGTGATGAGTAATGTCCTGAAATTATTACTCCTTTCTTTTGGCTTCATTATAAAGATTTCGTGTATTAACTAAAGTGTCTATTATTATATTAACTTATAGGAGCGAAGAATCATCACCTGCAGAGAAGGAGAAGGAGAAGAAAAAAACAAAAACAACACCAAAAAAGTAAGCACTTCTTTGCATAATATTCTGTGATAAAATTAATTTTTTATTTCTGATTGGTACTCTTTTTTTTCCACCCAGAACACAACCAAAAAAGAAAAAAGTTGTCGTGGAGGATTCACCTCCTAAAGAAGACCAATACTTTGACGGGTACAGTACCTCGTAAGCTATATTACCGTCTATCGTCGTAATTATTTTTGTTAACATCTTCTTTTATGAATGTAGTGAGACATATGAAATATCAAGTGACGAACTGGATGAATGGCTAGGGCAAAACGTTGATAAATCTGCTGCAGAGGGGTATGTCTTGCTGGGCTGTCTATTTCATATTTTGTTGTGTTTTGTATGCTAATAATTGTTTCTTGTTCCGCAGGGAGAACCAACCTGACCTGCGATCGACAGAAGGTCGCTATGTGTCGTCTGAAACGTAAGAAGCTTTATTATTTAATAAAATCTTGTTATCATGATTTGGGTGTGTCTTGTGGAACCATTTGGGTGTATTGTGTGGATCAAGTTGGGTGTATGTTGTTTAATAAGTTGGAATATTAACTTTGTTGTGTTGGGTGTATATTGTCCATTCGGTTGGTTGTATCTTGTGCATTCATTTGGGTGTATTTTATACCTGTATCTTATTTTGTCTGAATAACATGAAATCAGTTTTAGAATACCGGCTGTGAACTTGGGAAGTGATGGTCCTTCCTCTCAAGGACACACAGAACAGAGTAGTGTAAACCAGCCGTCACAGAGCATGTAATTTCTCTTTCAAATAACCATTACTTTTGTTCTTCTATTACCCTTCTACTTCTAATTCTGTATATATTTTTTTTAGAAAAAAAAGCCCTTTATTATTTTATTCAAGAAAAAAAAGGCAGGAAAAAAAAGCAAAAACTGCAAGTATGTAAGTTCTCAAAAAAACAAAGCCTGTCTTCTTTTTGAATTGTTTGGGTGTATTTCTTGAATTTCTTTGGGTGTATTTTAGGTTGAGTCCGTCTGATTCGAATATGATGGTTGTGAGGGAACAGACACCGTCGGAAGCGCTTGCAATGTGAGTTTTCCAATAATATTTCAACCTTATAACCTTATTATTTTCAAAGGCGTTGTTAACCTTTCATTTTTCTTCTTGTTTAGAGTCCCGATTCAGGTTTTTGTGCCGGCATCCCAAACAACCACTGAGACAGATTTTGAACCAACCCCTATGCTACAGATTGAAGGGACTACAGAAACGTAAGAAATAGTATTGAGTGTATATTTGTTTAGAGTTTGGGTGTATATTAGCTAGCAGTTTGGGTGTATATTGTTCCTGATTAGTTTCTTTTACGCCGTGATTAATTTTTTGTAACTGTGCAGCACTCCTGAAACCCCCAAACAACTTCAAGAGACCACACCCACGGTTCCCCCAGCTCCAACTAAAATGTAAGTTCATCAGACTAAAATCAATCTTTGCTTATCATCCGTATATTCTTATTCTTATTCTTATTCTTATACATGATGACGCAGTCATCCAGACGCAGAAGACGCTGCTGCCCTGTTGATGATGGCACGGACAGCGTCCTATGTTCCTAAAACAGATCCAGGGGTGCCATCATTCAGCCTTGGATTTACTGATTCAAGCCAGGAGGGGGCGTCAACGCAGGAGACAGAAAGGGAAAAATCTCCAGAAGCTGCGAATTTGATAGAACAATTGGACAGTTTGGTCCAAAGAATAGCAAGCAGCGCGGCGAAGGGAAAAAACACAAGTCCACAAATTCAGAGGGAGACTGGGGGAGAAAGTTCTGCAAAGTTTGAAACTCTTGGGGGAATGAATCAAATTCCAGATGATATGAAACAAAAGTGCTACATCTGGGGGACGAGACTGAAGGAAGATGCAGATGGCAATACTAACGAGTATGAGGAAATGTGCACTCTGATTGGCCAAGGAGAATACATTTTGATGAGAATGCACCTTGCCTCCCTCCAGGCAAAAAGTGATATAGAATCTCAGGTAATATTAGAATAACATTAATCTTTTTACACCAAAGTCAATTACAATGCTTATTAATGTAAAATTGATTTTGGCATATATTTCTAGATTGTATCTGCCATCTGCCTCATTCTCAACAACAAAAATGAAAAGAGGTTTAAAGAACAAATATACTGTCTCCCCCCCGATATTGTGGTAAGTGTTACTTCTCCGAACCTTGGGTGTATTTTCTGTATTGATTTGGGTGTCTTTATTACGTTCCATTGGGTGTAAGTTTAGTATTTCATTTCTTGTTTCGCAATACTTGCAGTGCATGGCACTTTCGGATCACCCAAACGGGGAATTCGTATCACCGAAAACGAAAAAGGAATTCAGGGTGGAAGCCTACCCGAGTTTCATTCCCTTCATAGATAGAAAAAAATTGACTTCGCACCCATATGTAAGTTTTCGTTTGCTAAATTTGTTAGTACGCTTATTTACTTATTTGCAAAATAAAATAACACACTGTTCACGTGTGGCAATCCTTCAGATTTTTGCCCCTGTCTGCTACTCGGGACATTGGTGGTTATGGCTGATAAATACAAGAAAGCGGAAATGTCAAATACTTGACCCGCTACACAAAAAAGCTCCCACCGATGAGAGAAAGGCCATTAATAAATTCACTGTAAGTTGCCTCTGTCTTCTTTAAATCTATTTCTTTAGTTCTGATGGGTGTATATTGTCCATTCAGTTGGGTGTATCTTGTCCATTCATTCGGGTGTATTACTGATTTGTTTTTGTATTTAAGGGATACGTATTTTCAAGATTGATAACATATGCCGGCGGGGAACCTCTGCAGAAAGGGGAGAGGGAGAAGGAAATTAAATCACCATATGTTAAAATATCAGGCCAAAAAACAAGGTATAAATTTGTGACTCTGAACATTAAACTTTTGTAAATGAGATTTGTAATTTATTTTCTTCGTTTTCAGCTATGACTGCGCTGTGTACGTTATGAAGTGGATGGAGTTAATTGAGCCGGAAAACATCAAAAAGGGGAAGTATCAATGGGATAATTGGCCACAGGTAACTGTCTTTAGAACCATATAACTCTGTATTACTTTACTGAATTAATATTGTTGTTTAAACAGAATATACTTTTTAATTGTAGGAGGAGGTGGACCACTATAGAGTGGAGTACGCTTCCCGGATACTATTCAGTGAGATGAATAAACAGAGAGATCGGGCAATTAGGGAGAGTAGTGCTATAAGGCTGTCGAAGCCATCCTCTGTATTATTGAGTCCGTTTTGTCAGATTAATTCTGCTGATATAGAAACTGGGTAATCCAACTGCTTGGTAGTTTGTAAATTGAACAAATGATGTAAATATTTGCCATTTATCAACAACTTCTATTCCATGTATATTTTTTCCCATAGTTAAACTATTTGTGCTGGTAAACTGTCTGTGATGTATTTAAAAGCTGTATTACAGGTGGTAAAATATGAAGGAAAAATCAAGGCATATATAAACGCAAATTATAAACTGTTACACCCAACGCAAGTCTAATAATACACCCAAACTGTCTGTGCTGTATTCAAAATGTATCAATTACATATACTAAAATATGAAGAAAAACATCAAATCAAATATAAACCCATAACCTGAGAATTTTTACAGCTTTTGTTCTATATGTATCTATATATGTGTCTATATGTAAATTGTGAATTAACGAAAATACACCCAAAATAACGGTGCTTTTACACCCATATTCTGTAAAACTATACACCCAACGAGTTATCCCCTGCTGCTGGTACCCTGAACTGATAACTCATAACGTGTCCTTGATATTGGCTGCAATTTGAATGCGCCGCTGATGCAGCATCAAACAGGTTTATCTGAAATATAACACACACACATTACCTAAACTATTAACGAGAAAAATAAACTCAATCGCCACAAATTTAAAGAACAGTACTTTTACCTCGCTTAAAACTTTCGTCTTCTTCTTCTTTGTGGCATTTGCGATCTGTTTCTCCAGCTTTGAACCTAGCCTGTTTTTTGGACGTCCTCTTGTTCGAATCCTTGGCGGGCTTTGAAGCTCGTTAACGGATTCCAAGTTGGCGTCTTCGTGGGATAAAGAAGATGTCCCCTTCCTTTTGGCTTTTAATGATTCCATCTCGGCCATGACGTTATCGTACGCACGGTGCAGAATTGCAGTCAGCTCCTTCGATTCGGAGGCAAATTCGCAGATATTTTGCGAACGAAAAACCAATTGGTCGAACCTCTTGCTTCTTGGCTCCATTAGTGGCTCGTCGTGGCTGCTCTTGATGTGTGTGTGTCGCCTCTTTACCTTCTTGCTCCATCGTTCCAGTATGTATCTCGGTGACACTTGGCTTATTTGTTCGAAGCTTAACACGCTTAGTGCGTGACGGCACAGTATCCCTCTCGACTCGAATAATAAGCATTGGCATTTTACCTCGGCTGCCACTGAGTCGTAAGTAACCACGAACTTGTTGAATATTGAGCTGGAAACTTGTTCTCCGACGTCGTATACTGAATAGCCTAGAGCGGAATTCTTTAATCTGGTGATGCAATTCGCCTTTCCTCTGAATTGCGCTTGGACTTCCCTAAACTTTGCGTGAGTGTACGCATCTTGAAACTGAGCTTCAATGCAGGATTTGGTTGCACACGGTATGAGCGTATGAAAATCTGCAGCATCTGATTCTCTCTCTGCTTGCTCCCTGCTTCCGAGGCAATTATCGTATTGTTTGACGAACTGAATAAGCGAGCTGTTCCGGGTGATATACTTGTTAAAAAATGAATGCATGCTCTCGCTCCTTTGTGTGCTTCTCATCCCTGCCCAGAAGTGGTGATCCAGATAGATAGGAACCCATATGTGACGGTCTTCGTACAGATCTGCATAATACACCCAAACACAGGCTGTAAATACACCTGAGGGAACATGCAATATACACCTCTGCTGCAGATTTTAAAAAGACATTACCTGAAAGCCACTTGTTGTCCGCAAGACCAAAATTCAGCAGAAAATCATTCCAATTCCTATCGAATGAGTCTTTGCTGTGAGAGTTCCAAACAACTTGGCTCATTTCTTGTTCGATATCGGCATGTCCCTTGTACCCGTTTAATTTGCTTGGAATCTTCTTCATGATGTGCCAAATACATCAGCGGTGAACTGTTGTTGGCATACAGGCCTCTAAAGCCCTTTTCATGGATGCGCACTGATCGGTGAGAAACCCTTTCGGAGCGTTTCCTCCCATGCAACGAAGCCAGCTTTGAAATAACCATTTGAATGATTCAATTTCTTCGTTCTTCATCAAAGAGCATCCGAGAAGTGTTGACTGACCGTGGTGATTCACCCCGACAAAAGAACCACAGACCAAATTATACCTGAAACAAATTACCATGGTCCAGAATGCAAAATCATTAGTTACACCTTAACAAATGCTTCGCATACACCCAATGAAACAGCCAATATACACCTCTGATGCGGATTAGTAAAAATAAATTAATTTCGCATCATAAACAGGGGCAGTTTGTTACCTGTTTGTATTGTAGGTGGTGTCGAATGAAATGACGTCTCCGAAATACTCAAAGGCGGCTCTGCTTCTTGCATCGGCCCAAAAAGCCAGCTTAATCGATTGATCCTCTTCAAGTTGGAGCTCAAAAAAGAAATTCGGATTCTTCTCTTTCATTCTTAACAAATATTTCCCGAATTCCTTTGCATCTTCTTGTTCGGAAACATTCCGCACTTCCCTGGTAATGTAATTCCTCACGTCCTTTTCGATAAAATTTAACTCGCGGTGACCCCCGGCAGCAGCAACAAATGATTGGTAGGTTTTGCTTGGTCTGATACCGGCCTCCTCGTTGTTCTCTATCATACGACGAATGGACATGCTTAGTTCCCTGTGCTGTTTGAGCATCTCTGCTTTGCTTGGACAGCAGGGGTGTGAATGATCCAGCACAACCTTTGAAATGATCCAAGCACCGACATCCTTCAATGTGTGTATCTAAATTCTTGCAGGACAGTTTAGACCGGCTGTCGGATTGGTCTTCTCGGTCGGAGATATTTTAGATTTCCATTTTCCCTCTCTGCTACATGTAATCAGTTGGTTCTTAATCTCGTTTCCCTTCCTATTTGTGCACCGAACTCTTGTAAAGAAACCTGCAGCCTTGGCATAGTTCCTGTAAAATTTTCCAGCATCTTCAAGGGTGGTAAAGGTCATTCCGATCTTTGGAACAAGCTCGTCATCAACAACCGAGAGAGGCTGCAAAATACAGTGTCAGAACTGTGAATACACCCATAGATATGATTCAAATACACCCAATCATGTCTAATACGATACACCCGAACCGCAACAACTCAACTACAGAATGATTTTTAAAGCCATAAACTGTAAATACGCAGGCTGCAGAATACACCATCTCAAAAACTAAAAACACACCCAATCATGTCTGATATAATACACCTGAACAACAACAAGTCAATTAAAATAACAAAAAACCAGTAAAGTGTAGATACACCCACACTTCTAGCTAAAATACACCCAAACAAGAATTGATCTACACCCGAGCGTCTGCTACAAATTCCAGGTAATTAATCACAACTAATACATTGAATTGACAGATTCAGGTAAACGTGTTACTTTCATAGTCAATGTTCAGCAATTTTTCAACTACACAATGCTATACAAATTACTGAAAAAAATTCATACTAATCCTATGTAAATCAAACCTCAGGAACTTCATTAGATTCTGACTCATAATCCACTTCGCCTGCATTCAGCTGAGAATCTGAGGTTGAATGATCCATTATCTTCAAAACGAGATTAAACTTTGATTTCAGAAAACAACAAATCAAAAATAGAAAACGAAGGTCGAGTTGCAGAGAGAGAAAAAGGTAACCTAAACGAAGAAGATGCTAGTGAGAAAAAGAGAGGAAAAGAACGATGGAGAAGAAGGAGGGAAGACGCGCGAGAAGAAGAACAACGAAATCTCAAAATAACGAAAACGAAAAAGGAAAGAAATATTTTAAATCTGGTAGTTAGATATACGCGCGATGTTATATAGCGCGTGTAATCAACGTACCTGAAGCAGCGCATATTTTGATTTTATTGTTTAATGAACTTGTAAAGCATACAAGTCATTAGGGCTTGTATGCAGAGCTTTTTCGTTTTTAATATTTTTAAATTATAAAATATTTATAATAATAATTACTATATATATTTTTTATTTAAATTTTAATAAAAAAAATTTTATATAATTTTACGTATTACCCCGTGCAGAACACGAGAACATACACTAATTTAATTAATTTATTAACTTAACACATTTATTATATATGAATCCCACTATCTTGATTAATAATATATTTTTTTTTCTAAAATCCCAATATAATTTTAGAGGATTCTGATGCTTTTACTTTTATTATTAAAACTTTACCCAACGGATAAAATCGCCCAAATAAGCTTACACTCAAAAATTGAAGCTGGAAGCAGAGTTTTTTTTTTTATTCTTATTATAAAAAAAATAGCTGCAGTGTCTCAGATCAGATCAGAGAACAAGACGAAGAAACAAGGAAACAACGCAATTCAATTTCCCCCTTTCCAATCTAAAATCCTCTTTCTCAAACCCACCTAGTCCCAAAGTTGAGTGGTAAAAGGTGCAACAATGCTAAAAGGCAGATTCTCGTTATTCGGGGCTTCTTCTAACTCAATCAACACCAACACCAAGAATTATTCATCATTATCGAAGGGTGAAGAACTGCGTCCAAAACTGAATCTCGAAACGGATAGGCAAGTATATAGGCCTGGTGATCCAGTCGTTGTGACCATTCAGATCTCAAACCCGTCCAATGAGTACTCTTTTCTCATGGAAAGGCTCGGTTTTGAGATCAAAGGGATTGAGAAATTGGACACTCAGTGGTTCGCTACACCGAAGCCTCTTCCTGGTTCTAAGCAAAGGAGAGGTTCGTTCTTTCCCTCATTCGTTCATTCCTTTGCAACATTGAATTTCAGAGTTTTTCTTGTTTCAGTCTTAACTGCAAATTAGTGATTATTGTTATTATTGGTGTTTTTGATTCATGTAGTAAGCTACACCTTAGTGGGATAAGGCATAGTTGTTGTTCGAGGGTTAGAATTTAGAAGTTCAATAGATTCTTAACTAATCTGGCTAGAGCCATTTGTGTTGCCGAATTGGATGTGTATTACTTGCTCAATTATAGCTTTTTCTTTTTTCTTTTTTTATCTTTTTGGGTCTGGGAATGTTTTCTACTACTTACACTGTTAATTGAATTTTTGCCTTTTTGTTTCAGGTGAAAATGTGTTTTTGGATGCCTCAACACCAGTCTTAGTGGCAAATCAGATTGTTAATTTTGGAAGAAGCAAATCATGTACGTGGCGTTCTAGATTTAAATATATATATGCTCTTCAATTTATTTTCTTCTTTGCTTCTTTAATCCTTCTTCATTCTAGCAGAATAAATCCAAAATTGTTATTGATGATTTTCGGTACCTAGCTCCTGTAGTTAGACAACTTAGAAGAATGGCACAACAAAGATGAACTCTTTGTTCCTATCTAAAAGCATGTCATAAACCATCTCTTTTAAATGCTTAAGCTTTTTTATGAAGGCAAATGAATGCATCTATATATCTATAACACAATTCTTATTAAAGGCTTTTCAATGTAAAATGTGCTTGAATTTGGAAGCTTGTGGACCATTTGTTTGTAATAGCAGTTAGGATTGGAAGTTTAGAAAACTTCATTTCATTCCAAATTCCAACATTACCGAGGAAACTCGAACCTTTATCCATAAATTCAAATAATAGATTATGATGATTCTTAACACTTGGGGCACTATCCATGAGAAAGAGGGGTGGGAGAACACAAGGTCAGCACGTAGGAGAGTGTTATAAAAGGATATATACAAGAGTTGAAATTTGATAAGTGATAATACACGATTCTGAATTGTTGACTATTCATGTGAATAATTGGTCCTCTCTATGATGTATTTGACTAGTGCAAAAATTTCATTCCTTTCTTCAATGCATCATTTATTTGGAATAAGATACGGTGGCTCACATCTATTTGTGCAGAGCTAGTGGCCTTTTTCTTTTTCAAGATTTTCTCTAGATTTAGCTAGTATACCTGCACAGTGATCACATACCTGATTACTTGAAGATGCCATCAGGAATGGATCCAGAAAAGTTGGAAAAAAAAGAAAAAGGGGGGGGGGGTGGTAAAAATATATATCAATAGCTTTGGTGGTGGAAATGGTGGTAGCAAGGGAAGGGGAAATAGAGAATAAGATTTTTTTATAATAACATTTTTTACCCCTTAACTTTTCTGAACTGCTTCAATTTAATTCTCATGTTTCTGGATGGAAAATGGTAAAACTTGAAATGAAAAAGTTGACCAATCTTTGATGGGGAGGTAAAACTGAAACTATTTAGAAACATTGGGGACAAAATCATTGAACTGTTTTCTTTAAGCTTGAACTCTGGAATTTTCTTGAATGTATCCCTTTGCATGTTGCCTACTTATAAGACTACCTTTGTAAACGTCATGATTTAATGGTTGTCTTATTTTAATTGGTGAAGGTTGATTGTATGGGGCATTGTTGATTGCAGATGTTGTACGAATGCTGCTGCCTGACACTATTCCTCCGTCGTACAAGGGTTCAAATATTCGTTATTTGTACTATGTTAGAACTGCATTAATGGGAGGGTGGCTAGTGCTTGAAAACGGGCAGTCTCGTCCAGAGACCACAAATGATGTTAATGATTTGGTTGGTTTTCGAATGAATTCCTGACATATGCTGAAATGCTTGTGCATCACTTTATTTTCATGCTGAGTTATGGTTCTGATGTTGGCATATCTTTTTTGGTTTTTGCATTGTCAGGAAAATGTTTGCCTTTCCCCCATGTTTTATTTTTATTTTATATAATTCAAGCTTTATTAGAGAGCTAATAATAGCAGGAGAGGGAAAGCTCTAGCATGCCATGATGATTTGCACTCATTTTAAGCAATTCCATGGGAGTAGTATGTCATTCTTATTGGGGGATGATTATCAGTCTTATTTATAGATTAGGTGGAAAGTAGCCCAATTGATAGAGGTAGATAGACATGGAGAGAACCTATATATGAAAACCACTAAGGAGATTTTAATTTTAATTGTTGGTCTACCATTACAAGTTTGTTAGTTTCAATGCGAAACCATTGAGGTGCAATCTTGTTTTGTAATCATGAGCCATATGCCAAATTAATGTATAGGCAGGTGGCTTTTGGCCTCAGGTTATGAATTTGAAAAAATGTTGCTAGACTCTTTGCTCAACAATACTATGAAGTTTTCTCATGATATCTGCAGTGCATAAAAATCATGTAGTGGGGGTGCATGAAAATATTAAATTGCAAAAATGTTTTTTATCTTTTAGAGCAATATACAAATCAGCTCCTAAGGAATTTTAATTACCAAATCAGTCTCCAAATTTTTATTTCATAGCTAGTTGGTTCCCATATCAACTTGTTCGTCTATATGGAGGGACTGACTTGAGAATTTTAAAAAATTCTTAGGGACTTTCATATGTTTATTAAATAACAATGGAAACTAATTTGTCTAAACTTTCATATGTTAAGCAGAATATGACATGGGGCTGATTTGCCTAACAAAATAAAATGTTGGGGGATTGATTTGGTTAATTAAATTCATTGGAGCTAAATATCCAACTAAAATTTCTTCTGACTGATATGAAATATTACTCTATTTTTCATTTTATAACATTGTAACATATTTTGATATTGTTGCTTTTACATATTTTTTAAGTTGTTTACTTTCACTTTTGCAGGAAGTACGTGTTCCATTACAAATATGGATAAACCAGAAAATCAATGGCTTTCAATCTGATGAAGGTTACCTGAATAACTAACTTGTTTTTCTATTTCCTATGCATTGTAAACCTGCTAATAGTTTCTGACTTCCATTAACATTTTATTTTCTCAAATTATTGAAGTTAAAAATCAATAGTGATTGATCATTTTACTGCTATCTGTTAGCATATGAGAATGTTATTCATTTGACAAGTTTATTACTTGATTTTGATTTTTGAATGTTAGTGTGGTATTTTCTCATACTTCTTTCAGTTTTTTATTGCTTCTGCTCCTTGCTCTAGATTTTGATTATTATGAATTTTTTTTTTTTACTTTGATTCCGTTTCATTGCTTTTGGTGTGTTGTGGAAACACCTGCATACTAATACTTATATATAGATATATCTTGTTTTTTCAGATATTGTTCCTCCAACTATTATCCAACCGGATTTATTTTGGAAAGAGGTGGATGCAGATGCTGATTGGGTATGCTATTGGTGATATTTTTTAATTGGGTAATTTAAACTTATCTGTGGTGTAGCCTAAACTCATTTGTCACCCTTTCTTTAAATAATCTGGTTTATTTGTTTTTGTAATTGTCAAATATTTTGTGTGCAATATGTGAAATGACTTGATAAATTATGCTCTAAACTGGTTATCTATGGACTATGGGATTTTGGTTAGAAAACAAAGTGGTCCAATGTACAGTTGTTACTATGGGGAGTTTAGATGTACACAACTTTTATCTTCGCAAGCAGTGTCTTTTCAGGAATTGAATCCAGTTGCTATTACACCAAGGTTCAGCTGATTTTGGTTATAAAGAAAGAAAAAACAATGCTCTTTGTTTGGGAAAGTGGGATATAAAGAATGTGAGTAGTGACTAGCTAGGGAAAAAAATTGGGTCATAAATTTATGATTCTCTTGCTTCTATATTTGTTATTTTACAATGCTATTGCATCTCTAAGTTTGTTTTCCTTAAATGTATTATTTTGCTTTTGATAGAAAGAAAAACATTAATGAGAAAGAAATAGTACCAAGGGAGAGGATAAAATATTGTTCAAAGAGTGAAGCAAAATAGAATGTGCAAAATAAATTTAGCTACTTGACCAGGCTGGCAGCATGCAAATCTCTCAGCACACAAGAGTTAGGTTGGTTTATATTTCTTGTTTCCAAAATTAATTAGAAAAATAAAACATTATTTCCAATTTTCCCTGTTTCCAGCATTTTGTAAAGGGTACACTGAAACAAAATTTTGCAACTTCCATTGTTTTCTTCACAAAATCTTGAAACAGGCAGGTTTGAAAATAGAATTTTTATAATGAGTTTTGAAAATAGAAAATGAACATATCTAACAGAGCGAGACCACTGCAGAAATACTCTATCTCAAATGTGGCAAAAGTTTTCTTACAGTAGCAACCGTTGTATCCTGATATTGTTCTATTTTTTCCCTTTTATTTAATGGGCTCTTGTCCTTTGTTGTATCCCTTCATTCATGTTGGAAGTTTGAATGTAAACTTTTTCTATAGTCATCCTTCTTCCTATAAGGATTCAGTGCTTGTTAAACTGTATTATATATTTCAAATCCTCCTCTGAGAACTATTTATTCTTCTTGTTTCTGGTTTTATGCAAATCCCTCACTTGGCATACACTTCTGTAATGCATTCACGTTAACTTAACCCCATGCTATCTTTTTTTCAACACAATAGATATAACATAGAATCATTTCTGTCCAGGTTAGAGCAAATGATTATTATGATGCTGCTGAGGAGGACTATGACAGCTCAAGGGATGATGTGTCCTCTGTTTCTTCTTTTAATTATAACCCCACTAAAGAAAATCTTTACAGAGGGTTTGGAAGTTCATTATCATTACGATCTTCTTCTGCAAGATCATTGAACAGAGAATCTTTTGCTCTAGAAGGTCATCGAACAAGTTTATCTTCAAATATAGCACTTCCTCGACTTTCTGTTGCTGAGGTGTTATCTGATCCTGGTGCCGGTGAGTTAGTTACCCTATACCTGTACTCAGATAGGACAGTTTGTTTGAAACTGCTTATTGTTCTGTTGACAAAGCAATCAGTTACAAGAAGTTTCAAATTATGCTGGTTTATTAGTGTCTCATAGATACGTGTCATCTTTTGCTATTGCTTTCTCCAAGGACCTGCTTTGCCAAATAATATTTCGTTTAACAGATGTCTTATCAAACCAGAAATCACTTGCTATTGCCTCACCAAGTGAGCAACAGAAGTACAGGAAACCATTTTCTGCAGATGATGATGCTGGAGTATCCACGTCACCAGAAGCGGGAGCGAATGAGTCTTTAGCATGTAAATTGATAAATTTTCTTCACTTCGAGTTGATTTTGATATCCAAGGATACATTTTGGATATTAACATTCAATATAGATTCTGCTTAAGCTAATCTGTTTCATACATTTTCCACAGCAGAAGGCTTCACTAGAGGAAGGTCTTATAACATCAAACTGGATGATCAAGTTTTGCTTAAATTTTCACCAAAAAATTCTGATGCAACTTATTACTTCAGTGATATGGTAATGATAGCCTTAATAGAGTTTGATACATCCTGTGCACTTGTTGGAATCTCTAATCACAAACAACTTGTTGCAGATAGGTGGGACTCTTACTTTCTTTCATGAAGAAGGAGCTAGGAGATGCCTTGAGGTGATTGGCCTGTTGTGAGCTTTATTTAAACTAATAACCAACCAATTATTCAGCACGATTGATGCAATGGAAGGAATTTATTATTATAATGATCATTTTGTAGATCTCAGTAACATTGGAAACTTCAGAAACTATAAGTAGGCGATTTATTCACCCTTCTAGGAGGAATTCCCCGACAATAACCAAGGTATGTACTTACTGCTCAAGCTTTTTTGAATCCATGTTAACTTTTGTATGTGTCACTGTTAAATGTCATCAAAAAATAAAATTTCCTTCTTTGATTGAACTCGCTCTTGTTTATTTAATTGTCTCCCTTTAGCCTCTCTTGGTATAAACCTCCTCAAGAGATGCTACTATTGCTTTCTCCCAAGTGAACTTTTGTAAATATGTAGTTACATGTACTTGTGATTATAGGCTTAATGGCTTATACACTTAACATTCTATGCGGATGCGGTGCTTTTTTGGGTCTTGTTGGCACTTTTACTTCTCAATATTCACAACTGTAAAGCATTCCTCATCATGTAGCAGTTTTATAGGGACTCTGATCGCAAATTGCAGATGAAGCAATTCTTTATTTTGTTCTACTTACATATTAACAGTATCTGTCTGCATTATGTTATGTCCTCCGTCTTGACTTTTGGCTTGTGTTCTGATTTTTCATGGAATATCCAGAAAGAAAAAGCAATGAGATCTTGATTTAACTAGTGGAAAACTGAATCTATGAGCATTTAATATTTCAAAATGATACCGAAATCTGATTCTGACAATTATGTTCTCAACTTTGCTTTTAGATTCAGAGCGACCATCATGAGGTTGTTGCAGATTTGGTGCAGACAAGCTTCTTGTTTTCTATTCCAATGGATGGTCCAATGTCCTTCTCCACTTCCCATGTATCTGTGCAATGGGTTCTTCGTTTTGAGTTCTTCACAACTCCAAAGAACGTGGATTGGAGAAGGTATGTGTTTCCCATCTATGAAGGCTTAGCATATACTTTAATATTTTTAATGTATTTTTTAAAATAATTAATTGGAATCAATATGTTCTGTAACATAATTTTCTAGGAATTAAAATATAAAAGTAAAATATTATGAACCATCCCCGGACCCTGCGTTAACGCAAGATGCTTGTACACCGGGCTGTCCTCTCCTGCCCTCCCCCCCAAAAAAATGAACCAAGGGTTTTGGAAGGTTAATAAAAAACTCCTGAAACCCTTACCCCTCGAAAAATAAAATTCATCAACAATGTCAAACCCTCCAATGCCCTTCTCTTTCCTTTAGAACCTCTCCTAAACCAAATTCGTGAACACATCTTAAATGTCCAGTCCTGGGCACGAGGAGTGCCTTTTACATTCTCCATTACTCAAGGATATGACCAACATAACTTCTATGAATATTTTGGCAGCCGACTTGTTTCAGAGATAGATTCTCATCTTGATCTACATTCTTAAGAAAACCTACTAGTCATTTTCATTTCTGTTTATCCTTCATGTATTGTTATAGAGACAATTTGTTTCAAAATGCAGCTTGGGGATGGTTTATGTAGCCTGCATGGAGTAAATTTGCATAAATACGGACAATGAACTAATAATATCCTTATTGATTCTATTATATCCTAATTGCAGATACTAAAATAATATTTGCTGAATCTAACATTGTATCGGTTAAACTTGTATTGTTTCTGAGCCACAGATATGAGCATCCACTTCTGATTGAGGGAAGGGATAAAACTGAATGGATTCTTCCAATTACTGTGCATGCTCCACCGAGTAGAGCTCTTCATTCCGGCACAAGAAATGATAAGCATTTTTCATTGGATCCTTCATGGGGGCACAATTGACAAAAGGTATTAATGAATCCTTATCCAATCTTGTTTTCCGTTTCGTTAGCTGATGAATCTAAGTTAAAGGTCCACATTTCTGCAATTACTTTAATAAAAAGGTTTAGTTGTGTTAGAGTTTCCATAGTTTTTACCCAATTTTCAATTTAGTTCTATAGTTTAGAAGTTTCTAATAAAGCCTTTATGGATCCCAATTCTGTAGTGTAGATCATCCAATAAGATGTTTTTAGTTTGGTTGTCATTCAATAATTGATTTTGGTATTAATTTGTTTTATGCAGCAACAAAGAAGGAAGCTGAAACGTGTGCAGCCTTACCATCTTTGTCTTTAAGTATCATTCCAAGCTTTATCTTTTTCTTGTACAAAATTTTTACAGGAGCCAAAGTTGGCACAATTTGGCATCATTGGTTAACTCTGAAATTGCCAGATTCTTTCAGCATAGTATTTCTGCTTTCTTTGACCTCCTCCTTTCTTTCTTTCTTTCTTTCTTTCTTTCTTTATGGGTTTGGTGTTGACTTGATTACGTCCCATACTCAATTAGATGTTGATTCTCCACCCCCCCCCCCCCTTTCCCCCACCACCACCATTTTTTTAGCTTTATCTTACTGGTAAAGGATGATAAATTCCAGTTGTGATAAAAATAACGATTTGTTGCTTAGCGTGGTAAATTGTATTGATGATCAATTCCAGATGTGATAAAAATAATTGATTTGTTGCTTAGCTTATTTAATGTTTTTTTTCCCCAAAGTTACAAATATTTTACGAACAATCCAACCTCCTTTTCTTTCCTGTTATTTTCTTTGTTGGATACCTCAACGAAGATTCTATAATTATCTTAATGTGATTTTGGTACTTGGTATGTTATAAAAGTGATATTTTTATTTAAAATATAGAAAAGTCAAGGGGGTTAGCAATTTTTTTAAATTATAACCAGCATGTAACCAGTAAAAAAAAGTGAGCCATTGGATGAAATCTCATACCAATCTCACACCATTAAAATTATTATTGATGGTTATTTGATGGCTACAAATCACAAAAGTTGCTGGTCCCTAGTATTCTTCCTAAAATATATCTAAATAAATAAATCATACTTTTAACATAAGTATCTTTGTGAGAAGATATTTTTGGCATTTTTATTGAAGTAGGTTTTTTTTTTTTTCAGTTTTTGGTTGGAACCCACCTACTTATTAAAAACTGAACATATTCATCTTGGTTAGGAAATGTTGGAATGTGCTAAATTTTCCTTCATTAATCTATCATTATTTTAATATCATTTAAATATGTCATGATTTGTTTACTTTTACTTTCACGTGAATAATTTAATTTAAAATTGATTAATTTTCCACTCCTAATACTTGGTGAAAATAAATTATGAAATGTCAGTATAAAATTATCCCAATGGTGCATATACTTGTCAAGTAGATAATTAATTTGACTCTATTTTGGGGCTTAATCCGTTGTTAATGAAAGAGATGTATTGTTTTCATTATTTTTATTAATAAAACTTAAGAGATTGAGATGGAAAATGCTGAGATAGGTTTACTTAATACAAGTTGAAGGAAAAAAAATGGACATTGAATCGTATGTTAAATTTATTTGTCACCTTAGTGTTATTTTTATATAACCTGCACAGTAAAAAATTTGTATGACATAAGGGGAAAGACAATATCAATCCCCCATAAGAAAGGTTTAAATGTAATTTAGTATGTAAATTAGATAAACAAATTTTAAATTCTTATAATATATTAAATATTTAAAATTAAATTATCTATATCTACTAACATTTATAAAAAAAAAAAAAACTATTAATTGTTTATACATATATGTAAGTTTAGAAAATCTGTTTAATTTCTTCAAGCTATTTTTTAGTAGACCCAATCTTAGAGGTGGAGATACTAAACTTTTTCCCAAAACAAACTTATAATGAGCAATAGACCTAAGTTGGAAGTAGAGATTTTTTAGTTGACAAATTTCCTTCCTTACTTCACAAGTTATGTTGTCTAATAAAATTGTTTAATGGGGACATTAAATTAAAAAGGCAATATTTTTGTTTGAGTTATGCTAAAAAATTTTAGCAAATAATTATTATACATATTCATCCAATCATTTTATGAAGTTTACTTTGTAATAATGACTTCATAGTATAGTACTTTATATTTATTTATAGGTTTAATTACTCTACTGGTCCTTATAGTTTCACAAAATTTTCAATTAGGTCCCTATATTTTTTTTTCTTTTAATTGAGTCCTTGCATCAAATTTTTTTTTAAATTGAGTCCCTACACTTTTTTTTTCTTTTTATTTAGGTCCCTGTACCAATTTTTTTTTAGTTGGGTCCCTATAAAATTAAGCCAATTACTACTAAGAGGGACTTAATTGAAAAAAAAAATTTGGTGCATGGACTCAATTAAAAAGAAAAAAAGTATAGGGACCTAATTGAAAATTTCACGAAACTATAGGGACCAACAAAGTAATTAAACATTTTTTATAATAATA
The DNA here is from genome assembly GCF_059453495.1 of Arachis ipaensis. NCBI lineage: Eukaryota > Viridiplantae > Streptophyta > Magnoliopsida > Fabales > Fabaceae > Arachis > Arachis ipaensis. The sequence goes on from NC_142444.1 coordinate 12,951,916, forward strand.
GTTTCATATTTTCTATATATAAATTAACACAATGAATACTCAATTAGAATTAATTTTTTATGTTCTCATTAATTCATAGAATTTATTACATTACATAAATTGTAAGATATAACTACTAACACAAATAACTTATGATAATTTAGATATAATGTATAATTAATACAATTTTTATAATATTAATTTTATATCTTTAAATATCATAAACAAATAAACTTAATAGCTGAAATAATATTTAATTTAGTCACATAAAAAAGACTAATTATTAATTATTTAAATTTTAATAAGAGGATTTATTTTTAATGGCCTAAACCCATGATGAATACTTGCTTGCCATATTTTCTCAATGCTAAACATAGCATCTCCACACTCATTAACATCCCATTTTTCTAAGGCATGCAATATCCCTGCAATACGCCATGCACTCATCACCCTTCTTGGCAGCCAATTCTGCAATTGAATTTTGAAATTTAGTTACCGATAAATAATATATTCTAACTTGATTCATATTTATAATCAAATTTAAAAAATAATATAATCAAAATAAATTTATATTTATATTTAAAATATAATAAAAGTTTAAAAATATAACATTGGCTGATTAATAATAACTTTATTCATTATTAAAAAATATGTGAAACACATACACATACATAATATCTAGTGATAGATTTTTTGTTTTTGTAGAGCGTTTTTGATAGTCAAAATATAAATAAAAAATAATTATATTATATACACACAAAAATTAGCCGTTAAATTAGCTAATTATATAAAATACATGTTAAAATATAAAATATACATTGAAAATAGATTAAATCACATATATTTATATACAAATATACGATAATTAATTTGGTAGCTGATTTTTAAGTATGAATTATACCATTTCTGAATATCAAAATAACGGATTCGATATAACTAGCATATTATGTCATAACTCATAAGAACAAATAAATGTTAGCTAAACCTTAAAAGTTATTACAAGACTTACCTCACAGGAATGTACGTTAACTAAAGAAGAGGGAGCTAGCATGGATGGTGTGGTATGATAGAAACAATCTTTGCGAAGTTTCTTTGGAGGAAATTGGGTAAAAGGTATGAACAATGTTCCTTTTGGTGCCTTTTTCTGTTCAGCCTCGTTAATTTGATCTCCTACTAACCATATCTGCAAATTAAATTTGAAACCAGATACATGATTTTCATAATACATTTTAATTTAATTTCCGTTTCTCATGGAATTAACTGATTTTTGTTTTAATTACTCTACTGGTTCTTATGATTTCATCGAATTTTCAATTAGGTTCTTATATTTTTTTCTTTTCAATTAGTCCTATATCATATCAGATTTTGTAATTAGGTCATTGCTGTCACAAAAACATTGAAATCAACTGAATATTCTGTTAATCAAAATAGAATATTCAGTCAATTGTTAGACATGCTCATTTTATTTAACGAAATATTCCGTTAATTCCAATGTTTTTGTCACGACAAGGAATTAATTGCAAAATCTGATATGATATAGGAACCTAATTGAAAAGAAAAAAGTATAAGAATTTAATTAAAAATTCATAAAATTATGAGGATTGACGGAATAATTAAATCTTGATTTCTTTTTTCTTCATGTACCTTTGCAGTGTAGGATCCTGGGAAAACCAAATTCTTTTTGGACTCAGAGCAGAGCTTTGATTGAAGATTATCATAATCATCCTTGTACATTGTTGTAACCTGAAAAGAATTGCATGGAATAGCAATGAAGGAATCCAACTTGTTTTTTCTTGTTTTTTAAATGCACGTTGAATATGAATATATATTGATTATAATAACAAGATTATTGCAAAGATCAAAGTAATAATGTAACGTACCTTGGTACCCCTTTCACATAAAGCACTGACAATAGCATATGAAATCTTGGTAAGTTTACCAGAAAGAAGCACTTGAGTTGTTTCTTTGGGAATGTTATTAAGAACAATAGCCACAACTAAGCTACTTCCATCAACAATCTTTATCTTAAGCTGCGGATAGCTCTTTATGTAAATCTCACCAAGTTTATTAAGCTTATCTCCCTGCATCATCCAATACATTCAAATTATATAACACAATATTAAATTTTTTTTTTGGTCACATACATCAGGAGAGGTTCGAAGAATCAGTTAATAGTCAAATTAGTCCTTAAAAGATAACTCATTTTTTAAATTCATCATAAAAAAATTTATCAATCAAATTAGTCTTTCAAAGATTATAAATTAATCATTTTCGTCTTTCAGTCACTCAATTAATAGTTTTAGTAAATAATTAATGACATAAAATGTTAACTTACATCACACATGATACCTAGTATATCTAATTAGACGTTGAACAAATATATTTATGAAAATTTATCAATTTAGTGTCGTTAAGTTATATTAGGATTAGGGTTTATATAATTGAAAAAATGAACTAAATTGATATATTTTTATAAACATATTTATTCAACATCCAATTAGACATGTTAGGTGTCATATATACTATCCGTTAATGTTTTATATCATCAATTGTTGACGGAAACTATTAGTTAAGTGATAGAAAGATAAAAAAGATTAATTTATAATTTTTAAAGCACTAATTTGATTAATAAATTTTTTCAAAAAGACGAATTTAAAGAATAACATATCCTTCGAAGGCTAATTTCATCATTAGACTCAAATTCAAAACCTCTCTCTATATGGGAAGGGGGAACAAATGCCATCTGAGAAAATGTTGAGAAGTGATGATATACCAAAGAAGCAGGCTTTTGTTAATCATGTAAAAATGATCCTTTTACAAATATGTTCAGTTAGCATTTGATTTAACCATCTCATTAGACTGACAATAATATATCTTAATATATATATACACAAAATAATATATACACATACACACACAAAATAAAAGGTATATATACTTGCCTGGTTCAAAAGACCAAGAGTTAAAACCTTAACTCCTCTCAACTCTGCCTCAAGTATTGCTTCCTCTATCAGTTTGTTTAATGCTTCTCTTTGCCATTTGAAGAAATACTGACAAAATAAAAGAAAAAAAATATATATATTCTTCATTATTTGGTAACTAGAGGTAAAAATAGATGTTAATATTTCTGAATAAATTTTAAGAGTAATGTTTTTCCAATTTTCACACAAAGCTCGTCAACAAAGATTTTCACCGAATTTTACCTTTCAACCAAATACTTACCAGCCTTAAGTTGACTTTCCCCTTTATTAAAAACAAAATAATTAAAAAAAAAATCCTTGTAATTTTTTTTTTTTTGAGTTAGTTCCTATAAATTTTTTATATTTTTATTCATGTCGCTATAATTAATAGATGCTAAATAAGACAAGTTTTGACTGTTTTTTTTTTTTTTTCCGAGCATTACCGAAACCAAAATTTACCAAATTTACAAGGATTTAAAACTTATTTTGCAATAAAAAACCAAAACTATATATAACTAAAGAAATCTTACTTGAACATGGAATCTTGGTATAACCCAAGATTGCAAATTGAGCATTTTGAAATTGTTCCTCTCCAAAACAAATGTTTTGCCATAAAACCAAGTCATCAAAGAAGTCCAAAGTGTCAGTGGCCACAGCAAATAGAGGTACCATTTTGAAGATTGTGGTGTGGATGCTAATGAAGAAAACCCCAACCTAAGATAATATATTGATTCTGGGGTTGTAAGGTGTGTTAGGTGCACCACATCTACTGAACCTTCTTCTCTCTTCAGTGACATTTCATATGTTTTGTCTGAACTCTTGTCCATTGTTCCATACACGTAATCATAAATTGGCATGAAAAGTGAGTAATTAGTTCTGAATTGTGTGTGGTGCAATGAGTGGAACCTGCCATATATATTGCAAATTATATTAGTTAGCGCATGTACAAAATTAAAAACTAAATGTAAGTATTCTTCAAAGATAATACGAGGTTCTTAATTAGATTTGATCTAAAAAACCAAAATTGGCTGCAAAGGTTAAGGGGAAATTTTTTTCAATTATTATTAATGAAATACTTTTAATTATTATTTCACTAATGAGAGCAGAGTTTTTTTCCTAGATCAAACCCTCAAAAAGATTCAAAATGAGAGTGAGGGGACTCAAATACAAAATCACAAAATGTACAACATAAAATATTAGAGTAAAGTATTATTTTGTCTCTAACATAGTTGTTCATAACGTTTAACTCATTCTATTTAAATTTTAAATATTTTAAAATTGTCTCAATGTTATTATGTCGTTAGTGATTTGTTAACAGAGTTGTGACTTAAATAGGATGAAAATATTAAGGACAAAAATGATACATTATTCTTAAAAAAATTATTAAATTAAGTAAAATAAAAATGAATTCTAATAGAATGAATTGCATTATAAATTTAAAATCTTTATTTATTATAGAATGCTTGTAGAATGACTAGTAGATAAATTTTAAAAAAATAAAAAAAATGATACATATACAATAAAATATAAATTATATTTTTTGCCTTTAATATACCGAACTTCTTTAATATTTAATTTAAATAAACTTTGTTTTGAATTTTGAAAAAAAATTTAATTTTATCCTTTAATAATATCAATTTTTTACTTTATATAATTATTCTATTATTTTTAATCATCTCTAAATAAATTATTCTTAACCACATTACTTTTATTTTAAATAAATTTATTTTTTTTAATTTTACTTTTAAAAATTATTACTCATTATAGAATACTTGTAGAATGGCTAATAGATAAATTAAAAAAAAATATAGTATATATACAATAAAATATAAATTATTTTTTTTATCTTTAATATATTAAATTTTTTTAATTAATTAATTAAATTTTATTAACTTTAAAATAAATTTTAATTTTATTCTTTAATAATTTAATTTTTTATGATAGATAATTATTTAATTATTTTTTAATCATATCTAAATAAATTATTCTTAGTTGTATTATTTTTATTCTAAATAAATTTATTTTTGACTAAGAGTGAGATTAAAAAAATAAATTGATTTTTTTTTTCTCAATTTGTTTTTTAGTAGGGTTAGATCTTATCCTCTGTAACTTTTCTCTTTCCTTATCTTATATATATATATATATATACACTGTATAGTTTAATTTCTTGGCTTATTCAATGGATGTTAAAATTCTTATTCAAAGTATACTTAAAAGTTTGACCGGGTCCAGGGAGGAGTAGACAACTGGAGAAATAAGGATACATCGTACATGTCATTATTATTAATATATATACACTGTATAATTAATGTGTATGTGTAAATGTTTATTTGAGTTCAAAAGCACCTTTTTCCATTATTTAAAAGATCGTTATCAGATATATTAAGACAACTTGCAGAGAACTTAGTAGGGTTACGTTATATAAATGGGAAAGTATGAGAAGCCAATAAAATATTTGTATAATGTGTATAATAGAAGTTTAGGAAGTATTAGAGATATAACCATTAGTGTTATTTCTTCTTATCAGTTGAAATTTTTGGGATAAATAGTATCATGACATGATATTAGAGCGCTAGATCCGAAAGGTCAAGAGTTCGATACTTAGTGAACCCCAAAATCTAATCCATTATCTCTATAGCGGGATCCTATCTAAATTATTCAATCACATATGTCTTCCCAGTTCATCAGGTGGTTTCAGTATATATGGAACTATCAATAGAATGATAAGTATTTAATGCAATAATGCATGCAAAGTTATACATAATTATTATTATAAAAAAAATATATCTAACACTTATATAATTAAAAATAATACTATACATTTAAATTTATTTATTAATTATCTAGTGATATGCACTGATTTACAGCCACCTCACGGTAAATAATACACATCATTTTTATTTAATTATTATTAATAATATATTTTTATAGATATTAGTACGCAGTTTGGCTGTGCCATATATTATATGTTTAGATAATTTTTAGTTAGAGAAAATATTATTAATATTTATACTCTTTTTATTTTAAAATAAGTGTTTTTTTTTTAACTTTTAGATTTACTAAAAGAATAAAAGATAGTTATTTTAAAACAAATAAAATAAATTAATATTATAAAATATGATTTTAATCTTCTATAATTTATTTATTTAATATTTTCTTTTCTAGTCTCTTAATGTATAATTTATTATTTTTAGTCATTAATTAATTATTAATATTTAAAAATATAAAATAAAATATGTTGTTAAATTAATAGACTAAAAAAATTAAATTAATAATTAAATAATAAATTATAATAATCTCTTAATATTTCTAATATATATATATATATATATATATATATATATATATATATATATAAAGTAAAATTTTATATTTAATTATTTTTAATTATCAACTGTGCATATGAGTTTTCGCTATTTAATAATAAAATTTTCACTCAGAATTGACCATTGGTCTTAGTTGACAGCATAATATGATAATACATCTCTTTTCATTTTATCTCTCTTTTTTTTTTAATTTACCCTAAAAGGAAAGTGCAATTAATAACACTCATCCGCAACACCAAAATTCATTAATTGAGTTACAACGCTCTTTGATGATAGTAACAGAAACCCATAAAAGAGGAAAAGTCATCCAAATTGGTCACATAATTTATTGGAATGTTGGGCTTGATGCAGTTTAATGTGTCCTTATTATATAAACAATACTAGTGATGACCACTGCCCACTAGCTACGTACCAAGATGGAATCCCCATATTGCATGGATGCATCTCTATCTATATAACTGGTCCCTCATGGCTCATATATATCTTATCCCCAAAAAAAGGTTATAATAGTAATGATTAGTTTTACTCAACTACTTATTATTTAAAATTATTATAAAGAAATACTCGTATATATAAATCCTTCAAAAAATGTAAATGTCACCAAAAGTTTAATTTTTCTATTTAATATTAGTTACTGTTTACATATTATTTAATTTTAGTTATCAAATATAAATTTGAACTTCAATTTGATTTTTAAATTAAATATTATTTCATGTAAATATGCTTGCATTTTACCGACGAATCTTTTAACATTGAACAAAACCCGTTAGTAAAAAAAAATCTATCAATAATATTAGAGATATAATTATTTACGTATCTTTTTTATTGATTTAAACTTAAAAAAAAGTGATTTTATGGTATAATATTAGATTTTTATTACTTAAAAATGTAAAGTTTAATCCTTAATAATCCAAAAAAATCCAACAAAAAGACAAATAAGAAGAAAAATAAAGTCTATACAAAAAATTCAAAAAAAAAAAACTCTAACATAAAAAAAATATATTAGAGATATAACTATTTATGTGTCTTTTCATATCAATTTAAATTTTTGAAAAAAAATAATTTTATAACAAGTAAAAACTAAAATTCGTAAATAATTTGCTGTTTTCTAATAGTGACATGATCATGATGAATACATTTATTAGAGTTAATTCTTTTATTATGATTAATTTTTCTATTTTTTTCGTTCAAAAACAGAAAGTATAATATAAATCGCTTTCAATGATCTAAATTCCATACAAGATAAGATGTAATCGTCGAATGAAAGCTACATAATGAACTAAATACAACTATTATTATTATTATTGTCGGTCCTTTAAGAATTAATTAGTAAGAAGAGAAGAGAGAACTTACGAAGGAGTATAGATGAGAAATTTGAGGAAGGGAAAGAAGGAGAAAAGGGTGGTTGGAATGAACTCAAAGTTGCAATGACCCATATTATTCATAAAGTCAATGTAGGCCAAATAGCCAGCGAAGGATGCAATGGAAGCTGTCCTTGTAATCACTGTTGTGTAAAGTGGAATTGCAAATAACACAAAATATGCTATGTGCTCTGCAAATGGATGGATCACAGCTGCAACAACAACCATTTAATCAACCACTATAACTGCATGCATCTCTCACAAATATTACTAATCTTATGATTTGTTAATCGGTTGTTAATCATATCATATTATTATGTGAAAATGATATTATAAATTGTTAGATGATTGGATATGTTTAACTAATTTTTTTTAATAGTTTGTAATATCATTTTAATATAAAGATATCTTTATGAAAATAGCTATATTGTTAATTTATGAATTTAGAGATCTTTTTTGGAATTAACTGTTATTTTTATATTTTAGATTTATTAAAAATTGATATATTTAGTTATTTAAATATTTTTTATTTAAATATATTAATTTTTTAATGAATTAAAAAAACTAAAATAGACAATTAATTTGAAATTAAAAAATCTATTTTTGAGAAAGAGAAAAATATAAAAATTTGGTAAGGTGTAAATTAAAGATCAAAGTTGGAATTTTTTTCCTGTTATTTTGTAAATATAAAAATCTTATCCTATCTATATTTCTTAAATTATAATTATTTTTAGATATGCGTAAACAAGGTAGCTTTCTGATAATAAATTGTTGGGTAGAGAAATATTATAGGATTATTAAAATTTATTGTTTTTAAAATTTAGTTAGCTATTAATATTTAAAAATATAAGATAAAGTATGTTGTTAGATTATTATTAGACTAAAAAAATTAAACTAAAAAATTAAATTAATGACAAAATAATAAATTTTAATAATCCCTAATATTTTTCAGTTCTAATGGGCCCTAATATTTTTCCTTGTTAGGTGTATACAATTCAAGTGGCAGAAGCTTAATTAGTATTTCACTTGGTTAAGCACTAACTTGATTGATGTGGCCTGTTTTATTTAGTAAACATTGATTGATGGACTTACTTTCAATTTAATTAAAAATCAAGGCTTCTAGTTTAATTTTTTTATTCCATAAATTAAACTTCTCTTTCAACTAAAATATAGCAAAATTTCAAAACTAATTCAATAGAACTAAGAGAACTATATATAACTAACTTGAGTTAAGGGAGCTGCTAGATGAGACCTAAGAGAGTTATTTTCATATAAAAAATATTATGAAACATAAAAAAATAATTATCAGATAAGTCATTACATATTTATATATCCGTGTAATTTTATTTATTTTTAAATATATATTTAATATGAGTAGTTAATTTGGTGATGAATATTTTTGTATATGTAGCAATACCTGAGTTTTAAATTGTGGTTGTTATAATATTAGTGAAAATGAATAATTATAAAAATAAGTGAAAGTGTAATAATAATAATAATAATAATAATAATAATAATAATAATAATAATAATAATAATAATAAAAAGAGCATACAAGTGATGGGTTCAGTGACAATGGAGGAATGGTGATGAGAATGGTATCTGGAATAGAGAAAATGGTGATGGAGTGCCCTATGCAACCAATAATAGAGAAACTCAACAGGTCCAGCATGCAACAGAGTTGTAATAATAACACCATCTGTTTTCCATATTGGTAGGTGAGAACCTTCTGGAACCAACATGTAACCTATGTAGAATAATAACCCATTCAACAATATCTGGTCATCCCTGCAACCATTACAATTACATTTTCATCATACCATTTATCAATTAAATTATACCACCACTCATATCAAAACTGTTTTTTTTTAGCTATTATTTGTATAATTTCTAACATTAAAAAATTCAATTATTATTTTTGGATATTTTTTTCGAACAAAAAAAACATAACAAAACTCTGGTTAGATAAGGTATGGTGGAAAACTGAAAACCTGAAAGTCATGGCAGTAAAGAGAATATTGATAACAGTTCTTTATAGTTAACATTATTGCTCCTATTGAATGGTCATTTTTTTTTACTAAAAAGTTTTCTCATATATTAAATAGGGTATGATAAAAGTATATGCTCAAATATGTCTTTTTTTTTATAAGTATATATATAACATTTTTCTAACTTATTTCTTATAATTTTATGTAGGCAAATTATACTGATTTTTCCTTGGGCTTGGTGAAGTTAATTATAATATTTTCTATTTGTTTGTATTAAAGTAATCTAAATTTTTAGAAAGAAGCTAATGTTAAGTATCTTTATAGATAGAGATGTTTAGTTTAATTTAGTATCTCATTTTATAAAAGAAAAAAGTTTACATACTAGTAACTTTAGTTAGCATAGACACATTCTATTAGTATATTTAGGGGTTTTTTTAAACATTAACTTATAAAAATACATTGATAGTTAAGTACTTATAATATTGGTAAAAAAAATAAATTATATTAGTCTTATAATATTATATTTTATATTTTAGTAATATTTTTTTTAACAATACTTTTTAAAAAATATTGTTTAATAATAAAAAATATTATTTTAATTTTAACAATATTTTTTAAAATACTATAATCACCGTAATTATCATAACATAATCATATTAGAATCATTGTTATGTATTATATATAAATAGTACTTGCACTAACCAATTGCTTTCTCGATCAACTTGTTCAAACTCAATTCCTTTGTCAAGGATTCTGCTTTTGCCTTTGGAGGTTCTGTGGCGAGAAAGAGTGATCCAAGCTTGATCATGGAGCATTCTCAACATCATATATGGAAATATTAGAAAGTATCCAATGTCTCTTTCATTTTGATCCTTCGTTATGAAAGAGTAGGTGCTGTGTGCTATCCATGGTGTCAAAATCACCCACTTTCATCCATTCATACACATCATCACAAAACAAACAAACAAAAATTATGCTTTTTTTTAATAAAAATTAATAAAAAATATTGTAATGCATGATCTTTACATGATAATAGTAAAATACAATATGAAGATGATATTATAAATCGTTAACTGAATATATTTGACTGAACTGTTTAATTTATTAATATAAAGATGTCTTTATAAGAATATTTCGACCACACCATAAAATTTGTATGTTAAGATTTCTCACGAAAAAAATTCAAAGATGAAAAAGAATTCAAATACTTATTATGGGGTTTATATATGATTTGTGAGGCTTAAATAATACTATGATATGATAAACATAAGAGAGGTATAATTTAGATTACTAGACAGAATTGTAATAATAAGTGATGAAACCTTAAAACTTCCAAGAGGCTTCCATGGCCAATCAGTGAGAAAGCCAGGTTTGGAGGCCATATCTTTGTTGATGCAAATGCTTGAGCTGTGTATGTGTGATGTGAAGCTTTGTTCATAAGATCTTGGAATCACTCGGGTATATTGGTAGCTCTATTTATAGCGGCCGAAAAAATATAAACATAAATTTATGAGAGTTAAAGATATTTTCAATATTCAAAACCTCCCTGTGGCCCATGCATGGCGTCCTTGTTCGCATTCTTAAATATGGAAGAAAAGCAAAGAATTTAAATATGTGGTGAAACAATAATGCATGAGATGGGAGATGATAAAAATCAGTTCAAATAGTGTAAAAATTATTTTATTTAATATTTATTAATTATTGTTAGAATCATTATATAATTTTAAATATAATAAATATCTAATTACTGATATTATGTATATGAAATTATAAATGTTATATATATTATATAAAATAATTTTAGATAATATATCTCTAATATTATCCATAGTAAAATTGGTAAAGAGATTAAGCAAAGGATTAGTCACTATTAAATTTATATTTTATATGAGACTCATTATTTTTATTTAAGAATAATTAATCTTTTATTTTATTATTTTATTAATTCTCATCTTAGAGAAGCTTCGTCCAAAAATAAAATTACTATGCTACTAAAAATTATAATGAATGGATGTAATGATAATAATTAAAAAATTAATTTCATCGATTATTCGAATGTTAGTAAAATTAATTATTTTCATGAATTAAAAATTGCTTTTAATTATTACCAACGGAAATACAAATTATTTTTAAATAAAAAAATTTATTTATTACCAGCAATGACTATTCTATTTATAAATATAAATTGTTTTTTAATTATTTTTTGATAATTTTTTTTATTATTGACAGTCAAGTCATAATTATAATTATTTTAATATTACCGACGGTTTAAGCCGTTAGTGAATTGAGACCAAATTTTTTGAATGGGTCACTTATCCATATAATTTTACTTGCGGTTGAGTCGTTGATAAAAATAACTACCAACATCGACGTTATTGCTGTTGACAAAACTAAATTCTCTTATAGTGTTTGAATGTTTTTCTGGTATTAAATTTTAGACGTTCAATAATTAGATTATCATAAATCTTCATTTCTATAAATATAATCTTCGTAATTTTCAATTTGGAATTTGCATCCCTAGATTTTCGTACGTGTATATGGATTGAATTTTGGATTTGCATGATTGGAGGTTTAGGGATTTTCAAGAGGGAAGGAGAGAAGTAGTAAAGAGAGAGAACATGAATATAAATATATAATTTATTATGAGAAGGTAGTTCCAATTGTTTAAATTCGACTTGACCAAAAATTTATTGGACACAATACCAAAGAAGTATTACATTTGCAGTCATACTGTGTTATTTCAATTACATATTTTTTTTATTTTTTTATTTTCGTTATTTTTTTAAGTAGTTATTTATATAAAGATGACTACGGGATGAGCACGGATCGCGAGTACCCGATTATATACCTGTCCGAAACCGAACCGAACCAATTAAATTGGTTCTGGAATTAATGAATAATTGGTCCGATCCGAACCAAACCAATAACTCCTTTAATAATTAGTTCGAGTAACGGTTCTGGGAGTGCGAAACCCGAACCAACCCGTAGACCCGATCATATATTAATTAAATAAAAAATAAAAATTTTAAAAATATATATGCCTTTTAATATGTTTGGATTTTAATATCTTTAGTGTTTAATATGTTTGGATTTTAATATGTTTAGTTTTTAATGTATTTAGTGTTTAACATGTTTAAATTATTTCTATTAATGTTACATGTTTATTGTACTTACAAAATTTTTAAGATAAAAATTTCATTTTTTATATTTTTTTATGAATTTCTGTTTCATCGAGTACTCAATTATCCGAATCGAATCAATCTGTTTTTAATCGGTTTGATTTGGTTCGAATACAGACAAAAAAATACAAATCTAAATTAAATCGAATCAATTACAATTCAGTTAGTTCGGTTCTAATTTTATCTTAAATCTGAACTAACCTCTAAACTAACCTGACCCATGCTCATCCCTAATTATAATTCACTTTTCGTAAAGATACAGACTCAATGATTTTATTTTTTTGACACGTATCATATTGTAGTTCAACAAAAAACATTAACTTGTATTTAATGAGTGATTCCGTTGCAAAATAAAAAAAAAAATCAATTGGTTGGATTAGATTAAAAAAAACCACTTTTTTTTTTTTGGGTCAAGACCCAAACCGCCAAGCCGGTTCAGATGTAAAGAGAAACGGAGCTCCAATTCCAATCCGACCCGAATTCAAATTACACGGATTTGTCTATGAAGCATGCAATTCAAGTTGCGATCTTCATCACCAATGGTGAAGCGCTACTCTTCATCTGCCCGTCACGCCGCCGTCATCTACTTCATTGCCTTCGCCTACCACGTTGATGTCGCCTGCGTCACTATCGTCGGCCGCAACCTTGCCCACGCCTGTGTCGTGGTACTTGCCTTCCATGCCGCCGTCGTCTGCGTCTCTGTTTCCACCCGCAGCGCGCCATCGTAGCCTGCATCACCGTTGTTGCTTGATGTTCGAACTTGCGGACATTGACGAAGTCTTCGCTGGTTGGTATCTGTCGCCATCAGTTCTTCTGAAATGTTTGCTACGATGCCCACAACATCTTCTTCCATTATCGCCCCTATTGAAGATATCTTGCTGTCGAGTTTCAATAAAGCTTCGCGTTTATCGCCCGGCCTGAACGAAGTGATTTGTTCCCTCTCTTCCTGCGCCGCTGGACCTTGCATTGCGTGAGGTCTTCTTCCGTTTTCAAAATTCATCTGTTCTGTCAAATCCGGACCAGTCCGCTGCCTTCCTCTTCTATCTCCGACGGCCAGATTTTTTGTCTCTTGCTGTATTTCTTGGCCCTCGGTTCGATCCCAACGGATACAACTATTCAAGCCCCGAGCCTCTAAAAATGCAATTTGTTTTAGATCTCCCTTCAAATTTCATGTCCAATTTGCCGTTAGTTCATCCTTCAAGCACTTCTTCGCTACTTGATGTGCCAAAAAATTTCCTTCTCTTGGAATCCATGTGAAACCACTTTTTGGGATTTCTGAAGCGAAGCATTGAATATCTCTAAGAATTGGTTCTATCTCTCCAATTCTGGCCTTCATTTCACAGCTTGGACTAAGGTGAGACTATCAGATTATATTATTATTTGCTCTATTTGAAGATTTTTTGCCAAAATTAGTGCTCCTCTAACTGCATGTGCCTCTGCTGCTAGACTAGACGAGACCTTGATCTTCTCTGTTGTTCCGGTGATGATTCTTCCTGTCTGATCTCTGACTACTACCGCTAAGGCACCCTCCCCTGTTTGCTTTTTGGTATGCTGCATCAACATTTGCTTTCATCCCCTTCGTCTTGATTGAGTTGTTGTTATGGCTTGAGTTGTTTCTTCTGTTTTGTTGGCTGCTATGAATTCTGATTCCATCATATTTGCTTTTATAATTGTTACTTGTGGATTGATTTTTGCCTGTTGAAAAGTTGCATTATTTCTTACTTTCCATATCTCCCAGCACATGAATCCAATCCTGGCCATCCTGATTTCATTGTCCTCTCCCCTGTGTTTTTATTTTTCTAAACATCTCCATTAGCCATGCACCAAAGTTTGTCACTGATTCTTTGGTTGGAAAACAATGAGATTGTCTCCCGAAGCATACTGTTCTTGTCCATGGACAAAGCAACAGAACATGTTTGGTCGTTTCCACTTCTTCCATGCAAATTTGACATTTAGGATCCTTAGCAATTCTTTTTTTACACAAATTGTAATTGACAGGAATAATATTATGTACTACTCTCCATAGGAATAATTTAATTTTTTATGGGATCTGAAGACTCTATATATCTTTCCATAATTCTCTAAAATCTGTACTGGTTGATGGAATATCCCCCTCTTGCATTGTTAGCTCTTTTTTTGTCGAATTATAACATGGCACGCGTTAGTTGTCAATTTTCTTTTATGAGAAAACAAATTTAGCCGTTGTAAATTTCTCTTTCTTTTCAAAAAAATTTCTTTGGTCAAGAATAATTATTATAACTAAATTTTTTAAAGAAGTATGCATTATATATAAGGTCTTTATTTTTTAATATAAATTACTATTTATAAAAATACTATTCACCAGGCCATGATATCATTTTTTCAATTCTCTAACACATTCCCCTCATGAATGAACGGTTTAGTATGAAACGGTTAGCCACATTAGTGCCTATGTTCTGTCCATAACATAAATAAATAAGTGGTCCACTAATTTTTATTATTCATATAATAATTTGTTCATAGATAATTTAGATATACTCGATCATTATTTTTCAATTATTTACATTAGGCTTTTTACTTAAATAATAAATTAAATTCAACAATTTAATAATTAAATTAGAATATATTTTAGATAAAATCAAGATACGTATGCTAAATTTTACATGAAAGCTACTTCCATTATTTTTCTTCAACAACTAATAAATAAGGGTTATTTTTTTTGTGAACATAAATAAGGGTTTTTAGACTATTTATATAAATAAAGCAACACGACTTTTTTTTCACTAAATCATTTGTCACTAATAAATTGGTTATTAATTTAACATATTGATTACTAAATCAACCATTATTTGTCATATTTAAAGATCAATCTAGTGACCATATCTAATAGATGAATAACAGAGCAATATTTAAATGCAATAGTAGACACTATTAAATTGGTTCCTCATTTTTGAAATTAATAATCCGTTTAGTTCTTTAGTTTGATGTAAAACTATATTATTTCATATATCTAACATTAGAGTTAGTCACCAAAAAAAACATTAGAGTTAAACTCCAAAATAGTCTCTGAGATTAGTGTCATGCACTAAAATTGTTCCTGAGATTCCTTACGTTCCTAAGATTGGCAAAAATACACCATGTTAGTCCCTGCCTCATTTTTCATTAACGACGTGATGATATGGCTTGATGATTTGGCCTGCTAATGACACGTATCACTCTATGATTTGGCCACATGTAATGGTATGATGATGTGTTGACCAGTGACACATGGCATACTGATATGGATGATTGTGCCACGTGTCGCAATGTTATTTGTCCACGTATCTGTTTGTGCCACGTGTCGCAACCGTATTCGTCCACGTGTCATCTATTATGTCATCATTATAGATGCACCAAATTAGTCCCTCACTTTGCATTAAGTGACTCATTCTAGTCCCTAAAATTGAATGTCGTGTACTAAACTAGTCCCTTCACTAGTTTTTTCTCCTTTTTTCTATAAATTCAAAATTCTCAATATCTTTGAATCCATTAATTCCAATTCTATTTTTTTCACATATTATTTAAATACAAGTGCTTTTATAAAATATATTTTTCTCTTGCGAGTATCCCTAACCGTCGTCTTAGAGTTAACGTGAAGACATTTTAAACACCCCCACTACCATCTCCGACCTCTTTTGAAGATGGTAGTGGGGGTGCTTGAAGTGCCTTTAGTCTAGCCCATTTACACACAAAGGGAAACGCGTTTATTTCATAAGAATCGAAAAAAATGTGTATTTTAATTCTGAATTTCTTGTTAAAAACACGTTTTTTGATAAAAAAAAATGTGTCTAATCAATCGTATAATTCTTTTTTATAATAATATATTTATATATTACAAAATTTATCAATGTTAAATTATTATAGAAAAAAATTATATAATTAAAACTAACATCTTAAAATTTTTTATAAAAACACTTGTATTTAAACGATATGTGAAAAAATAGAATTGAAATTAGTGCATCCAAGATATTAAAAATTTTAAATTTTTTAAAAAAGGAGAAAAACTGGTGAATGGGACTAGTCTGGTGCATGACATTCAATTTTAGGGCCTAAATTAAGTCACTTAATGCAAAGTGAGGGATTAATTTGGTGCATCTACAATGATGGCATAATGGATGACACGTGGATGAATACGATTGCGACACGTGGCCAGATAGCATTGTGACACGTGGCACAACCATCCACATCAGCATGCCACGTGTCACTGGTCAACACATCATCATACCATTACACGTGACCAAATCATGGAGTGACACGTGTCACTAATGGACCACGTCATCAAGTCATGTCATCAAGTCATTAATGGAAAATGGGTGAGGGACTAATATGGTGCATTTTTGTCAATCTCAGGGACGTAATTGGTGCAATTGGAATATCATAAATGTTTTTAGTGCACGACGCCAATCTTAGAGACCATTTTGAAGTTTAACTCGTCAACATTATTTTGATTTAAACCTTTAAAATATAATTTATATGTTTATTATAATTTGTTATATATATGTAATTATTCATGTTTGTTTACCTAATAAAAACTTAAATTAAAAAAAAATAATTTCATAATATAATATTAGAATTTATATGACCAAAAAGTCACAATATTTGATTTTCTTGTATCCAAAAGAAAAAATTTAAATATAAGATAGAGAAAAAAACACGTGTACACAATTCATGTTTTAAATAAAAAAAAAAGAAATTCTTGTGTGAAAAGTATATATATATATATATATATATATATATATATATATATATATATATATATCATTTATGTATATATTTAAATAACTTTATTTTTTTTTTTAGAAAAATAAATTTGTGACACAATTTTTTTTTTAAATAAATAGTGATATATTTTTTTTGCTTTTTGCTAACAATATTATTTAGTAATGTTTTTCTATTAATATTTAGAAATATATATAAAAATAAAAAGTAAAAATAGAAATAATAAAAAAAGAACATGAAATGAGATTAGGTTAGAGAAGCCAAATTCTTAAATATTGGAGGGAGGAGGTGTTATTTGAATATATAGGAGTTTTAAACTCCAACAAAACTAATTTGAGGGACTATGCAATCGTCCTTGATTCAATTTCTGTAGTTTCCCTTTCAACTAATTATTAAGTGTCGTGTTCTTCGTGAAAAGCTTGTTTGTTACTATTTATTTGATGCATGTGATCTTCCTCACAATCATTTGCATAAAATACATATATTTTTAATTGGTGAACACCCATGCTCATAGCCTAAATTCAACACACGGTATTTTCTTAATCATAGGTATGCAAATTAAATTATTTTCCCATCTAATCTAAGCAATATAATTAATTAATCCTGGTCCGGGTACCAGCAAAATTGATTGATCTTTGAGTTACGTGGCAGGTTTGTGAGTAAGCCCTGTGTACATCTTATCTTCTTATCTATGTAATATAATGGACCATGAAACTAATTTGGGTTGGTCAAATGGTCAGCTCACTCGTCCGCTTAAGTAAGTGTTGGAAATTCGAATTCAGTCTTGTGCATGCAGTAATTCATCGACTAACGACAAATCATAAATAGAGTTCAGATCCGCGAATTGAAAGATATCGTGATAAATAAAAAAAAATGGACCATGAGAACCAGAACATAGAATGCAGTTTATTGAGCTTTGACTTTTTTTTTCTTGTGATATTTTTTAATTTGGTAGAAAAAATGACTAATTCATGACAAATTTAAATTTTATTTAAAATTAATAAATTATTAATTACAAAAGATGAGACTCAAATAATATCGTTATTTGCTTGGACAAGTGAATTCAATAACCACTCGACTTATAACCTAATTTAATTGTGGATTGAGCATTGATTGTGCTAGCAAATTATAGGTGAACCACACTGATCCTATTGCATGGAAAGTCTCCTGCGGATCGATTCATTGATGGTAATTGCTATGGTCGAATACAAAATTTGTTGGGTGGCTACTAGCTAGGTATTGGTCACTTGCTCGTCCATTTAAGTAAACAAGTTATTTTTGTAACTAATTAAATTTAATTAAGTCTTTTTTTTCTTTATGTATCTTCTCTGATCTTTCTTCTTTAATTAAATTTTCTAGTTATCCAAAAAGTTATTAAACTTGCTTGATTGAAATTAATTATCAATATAATTTAATTGATTATATAATATTATCGTTCTATTATATATCTCATTTTAAAATATAAAAGATTTTTTTCATACAATATGTTATTATTTTAATATCGGGTAGAATAATGAAATTTTTTAAAATTAGATAGAATTTTAAATAGATTAAATAATCAAATAGATAGTAATATCTTTTTAATAGAAATAGTAATATCTAATATATATATATTAGATTGTAATATTTGTGATTATGTATATATACTAATTTAAATTTTATTGCTATGTTGTTATTATTTTAATTTTTTTTTATTAAATTCAAATTCAAATATTACCATGCTTATTTAAGACAAAATGTTACGGTCATATCACAGATTCTATAACAACTACAGTAGTATGTAGTACGTTAAGTTTCTTTTTGAAAATTAAATCGGTCGAATGCATGGTTAAAGTTAAAGGTTAAAAGATTTAAAAGATTAAATATAGTTCAACTTGAGTTAAACTTAATATAATAAAATAATATATTTATATATAAAATATATAATTTTTTAGAAAAAAAATTATAATTTATTATTTTAAATAAGTTAATCATAAAAAATTTGCATCTAACTAATTTTTCAGTTTTTGATGATCGATTATTGTCTAGCGATTATTATCTTAAATCAGACCAATTTAGTGGCGGTTCTTAACCGCATCGAACCGGTCGATTTAATCTGGTCTTGAGAGGCTGATCTTGTGAGAAAGAAAGTTGTTATAAATTGCTAAGCCCCTCTTGTTAGTGGTTAAATTATGATTGTCACATCTCACACGTGAACAACTATATGCAATGTCTTATGTATAAGAAACATTATATTATGGGGTCCGGGGATTATTATTGTATGGTCAATGTCATCGTGTCTAGTGGTGTGAAAGGATTATTCTTTGAAAAGAGGGTTAAGAGGAAAAAGGAGAGATTATTATAATAATTTTTTTTTATTAGATTCAATTTGGATAAATAATTCAATTAATTTATTTAAAAAAATAATTTAAATAATAAATAATTATATTAAAAATAACTTATAAAAAATTATTTTATGTTTAAATTTTTTGTTTTAAAAATATTTATTTATAAAATGTGATAAAAAATAATAATATTATAATAGAAATCATTTTTTTTAATTTTTTTTATAAATTCATAAATAGTTTTTTAAAAAGATATAATTTAATTTTAAAAATTACACCAGATATTAACACTACTATTTTTTATAAATTAAAAACTCAAAAAAATTACTTTTAAAACTTTTCAAACGAACTTTTAATTGTTAAATAACAGATTCTGTTTTTTTTTTTTTCAAATTAACAAAATCTGTTTTTCGTTTTGTCTGCTCATCCTCCAATCCCACAAATTCAACGAGACTTTTGGAGCCATAATGTTATATGGTTAAATTATTTTAATAATTAAATTTAATTAAATTGATTTAATAATTTAAAGATTAATAATAAAAAAATAAAAAAAATTTGAAGATTAACAATTTTTAATATTTTTTATTATTATTTAGTCAATATAAATATTAAATTATTTTTAATAAATAAATTTTATTAATTTATGTATATAAATTTTAAAAAATATATGTACAAATTATATTAATTTATATGTATAAAATTTTAATAAATATAAGTATAAATTATATCTTTTGTGTGTGTAAAATTTATTTATATATGAATTTGGATTCTCTAATTTTAAATTTTCACTTTAGAGGATAAAGTGTGATCTTTCACCCTTAAATAATTTTTTTCGTATTTTTTTTTAGTCCCACCTATAAAATAAATAGTGAGATATCACATTTTACCTTCTAAAGTGAAATTCAAAATTTAAAAGATTTAAATCTTTTATATATAATACAAATTATTACTGGATAAAAATAATAATATTTATTGACTATATAGTATTATTTTAAAAAAATTTAATAAAAATATAAAAATAAAAAAATTGATCGAACTTATTACAAAATCAATTTATTTATCTAGTATTTTTCTTTTTCCAATTTAGTATGTGTCAATGTTTATAAGAGAAAATCATTTGTGGAAAATGCGAATCTGATTCGTCCACTTTCTCCAACAATCAGAATCTATCTACCAAAATGATAAAGTGAGTGTTCTTAATTATCCAACAACTTTTCGTTCCAGTGTGTGTCTCATCTTCCACGCACGTATCACTATAAGATATTTTTCCAACAAAATTAGTCAAATTAAATGATTAGTTCGATCAGACATGATTATCACTCTTTAATTAAGTGCCACGTGTCTTAGTGTTTTTGAATTTTGATGGAGTGACACTAACTCCAAGTCTCCAACTACCCAAGTTTAAAAAAAAATTAGGAGTTTACAATCATTCATATTTTTTTTGGATTTATTTAAAATTTGAGACTAATAATTTTATGACAAAAAAAATAGAATATAATTTCTGTTAGAAACAAGAGACTGTCTGAAAAGTGTATTATTGAGTTGTGTCAAGAGGTACAATATACAAGGGGTATTTATAGGTGCTAAATGAATCAAAGTAATAAAGACATAGAATCATACAATTAATGTACAGATATACTATATAAATATAGGCGATACTAATTGATCTAAATTGATTCTAATGATTCTCTAACATCCCCCCTCAAACTCAAGTGGGAGTTAAGGATACCAACTTGAGTTTGGATAACAAAGTCCGAAAACGAGTCGGGTGATGAGGTTTCGTGAAGATATCCGCAGTCTGATCTAGTGTTCCAACAGCAATGAGACGAACAACATCAATAAGGATACGTTGCCGAACAAAGTGACAATCAATCTCAATGTGTTTGGTGCGTTCATGAAACACATCATTATGGGCGATCTGAATAGCACTGCGGTTATCACAAAAAACATCAGTAGGGGACGACTGAGGAGCACCCAAATCTTCGAGAAGCCAACGAACCGAGATAACTTCAGCAATGGTGTCAGCGAGGGAACGGTACTCAGCTTCTGTGCTTGAGCGAGCAGTGAACATTTGCTTCTTAGCACGCCAAGAAATGAGAGCGTCGCCAAGAAATAAACAGTAACCAGTAGTAGAACGACGATCAGTGGGATCACCAGCCCAATCAGCATCGGAGTAAGCCTAAATAGACAAAGAGGAATGGGCAGAAAAATAAAGGCCATGAAATAGAGTGCCTTTGATGTAGCGAAGAATGCGAAGAACTGCCGCATAGTGAGTAGTACGAGGAGCTGACAAGAACTGGCTAAGTACATGAACCGGATAGGCGATGTCTGGTCGGGTGACAGTCAAGTAGACGAGACCGCCAACTAACTGTCGATAGAGAATCGGATTATCCAAAACAGTGCCATCCATATAAATCGAACATTAGGCTCAAGAGGAGTAGACTCAGTGCGACTATCTGTAATCCCAGCGCGAGCAAGAAGATCTGAAGCATACTTAGCCTGAGAAAGATAGATACCATCATCGGTGGAGATGACCTCGAGACCAAGAAAATAGATGAGAGAACCAAGATCTTTCATCTCAAAGGTACGGTGAAGTGAGGCCTTGAGATCAGAGATACCATCAATATCATCACCAGTAATGATCATGTCATCAACATACAAAAGTAGAAGAACAACTCCACGTTCGCTTTTACGAATGAAGAGCGCATTCTCATGAGGGCTAGAAGTAAAACCAAGACTGCATATGGTAGTGCTGAACTTGTCAAACCATTCACGAGGACCTTGCTTAAGTCCATAAAGTGCCTTGCGAAGGAGATAAACCTTATTAGAAGGACAAGGATATCCCGGAGGTGGTTTCATATAGACTTTCTTTTTCAAATCCCCATTAAGAAATGCATTCTTCACATCCATCTGACTGAGAGACCATTTTTTAACCGCGGTAATGGCAAGAAGAGCTCTAACAGACGTAAGACGAGCGACAGGGGCAAAAGTCTCTTCATAATCAATACCATACTCTTGCGTACAACCTTGGGCAACCAAGCGGGCCTTATAACGGTCAATAGAGCCATCAGAGCGAGTCTTGATCTTGTATACCCATCTACTACCCACAACTTCCTGATTAGAAGGAGGATCAACCAGATCCCAAGTGTGTGCTTTTTCAAGTCCCTGTAATTCTTCTTGCATTACTTGTTGCCAATTTGGGTTTGAGGAGGCTTCTCTGAATGTCTTAGGTTCATGTTGATGAAGAATAGTATAAAAGCAATGGTAATCAAGAAGATGAGGAGGTGGATTCCTTACCCTAGAAGAACGAGCGGGAGGAGAAGGCATGACGGTAGGAGCAGGATCATCGTCCGGTCTGGAATCATCAGGAGATGGAGAAGGCGGAAGAACAGGAGACTGTGGAGGGTCACTCGAGATAGAATCTGTAGAATCATCACTAGAAAAAAGATCAACATTGGGGTTAGTAAACAAAGGTGACTGAGTAGTAGGAATGGACTCAAAAGATGATAATCGAGAAAACATGTGGTGCTCCCAGAAGACAACATGACGAGATATACGAATACGTTTAGAGAGAGGATCCCAACAACGATAACCCTTGTGTTCAGTGCCATAACCAAGAAAACAACACATACGAGCTCGAGGTTCAAGTTTACTATGTTCATGAGGCTGAAGAAGAACAAAACATACAAAACCGAAAACTCGAAGAGAACTATAATCTAGGGAGGTATGATAAAGATGATCAAAGGGAGTAACATTACCAAGAACAGAAGAAGGGAGTCTATTGATAACATGAACAGCAGTAAGAACAGCTTCACCCCAAGTACGCTCAGGACACGAAGAAGAAAGGAGCATTGCACGGACAGAGTCAAGAATGTGACGGTGTTTGCGTTCAGCTCTACCATTTTGTTGAGATGTACCGGGACAAGAAAACTCAGACAAAGTACCCTATTCTGCAAGAAAGGCTAAGAGTTTAGAATCACGGTATTCCATAGCATTATCACGTCAGAAAACCTTAATGACCTTGGAAAACTGAGTTTTAATCATAGTGGCAAAGTTGATATAGATCTGAGGTAACTCATGGCGATTAGTCATCAAATAAACCCAAGTAAAACGGGAATAATCATTAATGAAAACGACAAAGTATCGAGCTCCGCCCATAGAGGCAGTGGGAGCGGGGCCCCAAACATCAGAGTGAATGAGATCAAAAGGAGAGCAAGCAAGAGATGAATTATTGTGAAAGGATAAAGCAGGTTGTTTGGCAGTTTGGCAAGAAATGCAATCAAAAGATTCATTTGGAACCTGACCTAAAACACCCTGAGAGACAAGAGGACGCAGTTTTCCTAAGGAGGTGTGGGCAAGACGCTGATGCCATAAGTGGAGGGTAGAGGGAGAAGAAGCAGCACAGAGATTTGGCACAGGAGGAATATGAAGATTCTCGAGTTCAAACAAGCTTCCGACCTTACGTCCAGTCCCAATGATTTGTCCCGTCCGAGGATCCTGTACACTACAACCAGAAACAGAAAAAGTGACTTCAAAACCCAAATCAACAAGTTGACGAACAGAAATAAGATTGAAGTTTAATTTGGGAATATAATAAGTATCAAGAAGATTAAGATTTGACTGGGATATAGAACCCTTGTGTGTTGCGTGCAAGAGGGAGCCATTTGCAGTATTGACAGAAGGTCCATTTGTAGTGGTAGACATGGACGAGAAAATATTACGCAATGGAGACATGTGATTAAAGTAACCCGAGTCAAAATACCATTTAGAATTACCTGGAGGGGTGAAAAAAGCAGCAGGAGTATTACCAGAAATAGAGAGAAGACGTTGAAGAAGAGATGCAATATTAGAAAGAGAGACAGGAGACGAGTTGAGTGGACTAGGACGTGGTGGGTGAGTAGGACAGACAGTAATTAAATGTCCCGAGAGCTTGCAGTAACGGTAGAACAGTTGTGAACAATGGTAGCTAATATGACCTTTCTGGTGGCATGTGCGACATTCAACAGAAGGACAGTCGGGAAAGAGGTGCCCAGAACGGTTACAGTTTCGACAGAATTTACCCTTTCTGTTGGTGGCAGCAAAAACATCTGGCTTTTCTATGATAGCAGTCACAAAGATCAAAGAGAGAAGAGAAAACGGCAATTTCGGAGCAGAAAATGAGAAATCGGAGTGCAGAATCGGAAAGAGCTCACCAAAAAACCTTAGGGAGGGTCCACTTGTCTGCCACGTCAGCGGTGACGTCAGCGGTGACGTCAGTGCCACGTCAGCGATGTGACAACACGTGGCAGCGCCTGATAAGCGGAAGGAGACACGCTAGCGACTGGGTGGCACGTGGATCAAAGTGAGGGTCGGGTCGGGTCGTCGCAGGTCAGGGTTACCCAGACAGCTTGCGTTGCGATACGTGGACGCTCCAGGGACGTTCGATCTGCACCAAGATCCAACGGCTGCTAAAACTTCTGGATGAGAAAAGAATGGTGGTGGACAGCAACGTTCCGGCGGCGCGTGAAGGCGCGTTCGGTGGCCTCTGGCGGCGTTGGAAAGCTGACGGAGAGAAGAACACGATGATGCCAGAGGTGACGAACCAAAGCGTCGTTAACAGATCGAAAAACGAGAGCAAAGAGGCACGGGTGGAATCTGGAAGGAAGATCAACCTGGTCGTGGCAGTGTCTTTCGGTGGCGCGTGGAGGCGTGTTTGGCGGCGGTTTTGGTTGCGTTGGAATCACGGCGACAAGACGAACAAGATGGTTACGGGGGTGACGAACCAAAGCGTCGAAAAGGGAACGAAAAAAGAGGCCAAAGAACACTGGCGGAAAGGAAAAAAAATGGGCTATGAACTAATATTCATCGAAAAAAAAAAGACTTAAGCTCTTGATACCATGTTAGAAACAAGAGACTGAGAAAATAATCTGAAAAGTGTATTATTGAGTTGTGTCAAGAGGTACAATATACAAGGGGTATTTATAGGTGCTAAATGAATCAAGGTAATAAAGACATAGAATCCTACAATTAATGTACAGATATACTATATAAATATAGGCGATACTAATTGATCTGAATTGATTCTAATGATTCTCTAACAATTTCAATCATCAATACGATTGACATTTTTTTGTTTTTCTCTTAATTCTAACCTCTCTAAATACTAAAGGCATGACACATATATGAAAGAAGGATTAACCATAAAAAATATTTTTGAATTATTCAAACGTTGAAAATAATAACTCTCACTTTAATTATTAACAAAAATAACCTTGAATAATTTAAAAACGTGCATGAAATGTCCAGTCATCAAATGATGTGTTCTCCATTAATAAAAGTATCTGATATGATGACAAACAAAAAAACATATGTGACAAACAAAAATATCTGGCTGAACCTATTTTTAAATTTTCCAATTCATTAATCCTAATTCCCAATTAATAACCTAATTCCCATAATATACAGAAGTTAAAACATTCTAACAGACTAACACTATAAAAAAGGGTCAAAGAGAGTAAAAGGATTAACGCTGAAGTTATTGTCGTCTCTCCATCTTCTCTTTCAGATCGAGTCACCATCATCCATCCATCGTGCTGCGTCGTTGGTTTGGAGAGACATTGTCGCATCTTGGTGGTTGTTCATCTGACAAAGTACACATATTATCTTCTCTGCTAGGAATTTTATGTCGTTTATGTTGTTGTTATATGGTTTTTGATAAAAAAAAAATGACAACTAAGTATGTGACCGTGTTGATTTTTGGGCGTTAAAATTTTGTTTTCAGGTATATAAGTTGTTTGTTGTATTGCATTGGTTACGGTTTCGTTAGTTTCTTTTTTTTTTTATGTTTCGGAAGAATAATTTTAGTAGTTGATTGGAGTTCTATTAGTATTAAAATGTGTCACTTATTTTCTTGGAGTTTCAGATGTCATCACTCATAACATTCATAATGCACCACATGGGTAGGTTAGAGAGCAATCAAAAGGGTGGAAGGCAATATTCTAAAAATATTGTTACTCTCTTAGCAACATTGACAGGGTATGTGTGGATATTTGTAATTTATTTCTGGTAGAAGGTTATTTCTCGATTTAGATTACACTGGAATTAAGAAAGTTTATTGGTTGGAACCTAGTTTTGGCTTATCAAATAGCTTAAGGCCGCTTAAGAGGGATGATGATGTTAGTATGTATGAGACAGCTATAAAAAATGGTAATAGGGTTCACTTATATTTTTTAGTATCCTGTTGTAGAAAATTCTGAGTACGTAGATCAAGTTAAGGTATCTAATGATGATGTAGAAGTTATACAGGTAGATGATGAGGATGTTTGTGCTAATGATGAAAGACAGGGAGAATATGAGGTACTAGAGGATTAGTACAATGGTACTGAAGATGAGGATCAAGAGAAGGGTAATGTTGTTTCTGAGGTGCATGATGAAAACAACAATGGTAAAAAGACCACTAATGTACTGCTAACTGAGACACCCCAAGTTGAGGAAGATCAAACTACTGGACATGAAACCAATGTATTAGGATCTTTTAATATTGTGGAACTAATTTAGCATTTTTTTAGGTGTTAATGAGCTTTTTGGATGAATTGTTTAAGTTGTTTTGGAAGTTATTGGATTAGATTACTTGTGTTTGACTCTGTTTAGTACTTGTTATGGTACATTATTTAGCTTATGTCATCTAAATAATTTCACTTGATCATAGGTTATGTTTGAATTACAGAGAATGTTAATTTATTTTTTTAGGGATTGCTGATAAATGTTATGTAAATTGTTATGGTTAATGTAATCACATACACTATATTTGAATACTAATTATGAAGTTTGTACTACAAGTGTTCTATAAATACACTCCAATAATTGACATTTACTCTTCATATACTATTTAGCATTAGTACAAATCAATTCTTAAATAGAGCAATAAAATTAATGAAGACACCAATTACAACCCCAATACATATCATGATTAGAAAAATTTTTAATTCTCTTCAATTTCTCTTTCAATTCTTTAGTAAAAATAGGCAGCACTATGGAGACTATGTCCTCACACTTCACTGATTCAGATAGCTTTCTAATGCTCTTCTTTTTGAGTTTTTCACGTGAAAAGACCATGGGTTTGTTGTTCCAAGAATATTCTTCCTCTTCAACTATGTATTTCTCTTCCAATTCATTAATCCATTAAAAAGCGATGAAGAATAGTGATGAATCAAAAGGTGCGAAAAAAATATTAAAATAGGAACAATAACGAAAACCCATTGAAAAGAAAAAACAAATCATGGTTACTTTCCACAGTGGGAACCGAAAGAACTATCTTACCGAGTTAGCATTCGTCTTCAGTTTCAGAGCAACACCAACAAGAGAGAAAAGACACGTACTATCATACCGCTTCGAAGCATACTCTTCGCACCTATCGTTGCATTCTTCTGCCATTTGTGCAGACCTTCGCTTCATTCCAACTCCATCCATGCTTGAACCTCTATCTCTTCAAATGCATCACATTCTGATTTTGAAATTGGAAATTAGGGTTAATGAATTGTAGAATTTGGGAATGGGTCTAACTAGGCATCTCTATTTGCCACATATATTTCTCTGTTTGTTACATTAGACACTTTCGTTAACGGAGAACGCATCATTTGATGGCTGGATACTTTGTGCATATTTTTAAATTAGAGTTTCGCTAGGTAGACAATGGAGATTGTAAACAACATGAACAATGGGTTGCATTTCTTGCCCACATAAGGTTAAAAAAAAAAAAAAACAGTCCATCACAAATTACCCTCCCAAAAACTCTACTTTCACCTTCTACACTTTACCATCCACGCACCTTTTAACGCTTTTACCGCCACATACCTCTCCCCAAACCCTCATGCGCCGTCAATCCTTCCCTTACCAGCCAGCCTTAGCGTCACCAAGCTTCTTCCCCATCAAACCATGGGTTTATAATAAAAATAACCATCCACACACCTAGTAAAATGAACATCCATCAATTTTCATTATATCTACTTAAATCCAATCCAAATTAAATAAATATACAATTTAGAATGAAAAATAACTATCCACATACCTAATAGAATGAACATCCAGCAAATTTCATTATACCTAGTTAAATCCAATCCAAATTAAATAAACATCCACTTTAGAATGAAAATAACTATCCGCATACCTAGTAAAATGAACAACAATTCAAGGAGAGAAGTGGGCGTGAACAGAAATTACCTATCACCATCAACATCACCCACCATTCTCATTTCTTTGTAAGAAATAAAGAAAGAAAGAAAGAGTTTTGTTTATTATTCCCAACAGAAAAGAAATGACTTCTGTTTCAAAGCTGTCAACACTGAATCCAGCTGCGTCCTTGGCAGATGTGATCTGGTCCAGATCTTCTTCTCCCAAATGCTTTCTCGCTTTTCATGATCGCAGAAGAAACTCGTCCATAAAAGGATGAACAGCGGCTTCAGCGTGAGGCTGCAGCGGGGCAGCGGTGCGTGGTGAGGTTGCGGCGGCGTCGGCATGTGTTAAGGGCTTCTACTGCGTCTGAACGGGGTGATGAGGAATGGCAGCGTTCTACTGCGTCTGAACGGCTGTCTCCAACAACGACGGCAAGTTGTGGTGGGGTACCAGAGAGGGACTACTGTGTGGGCTATGCCGCAGACGTCGGAAATGAAGTTATAATGGGATTGGGAATAACTGTACGTAATGTGAATGTATTTGGTTGTTAATCCTAATTTTTCAAATTTAAAATCTAATATTAATTAATTAATTAAGCATCTGAATTTTAATTTTAATTTGACCTTCTTTTTTTAATCCATTATTTGTTTACAATCATCATTATTTTTTTTTATATTTTTCTTTAAATTATTTAAAGTTATTTTTGTCAATAATAAAAATGGGATTATTATTATCAGTGTTTGAATAATTCAAAAATATTTTGTGATTAACCCATGAAAAGAAGAAAAGAGCAATGAAATGCAGCAGAAAAAAATACTATGAATAAGATTAGAAGCATAAATTGAATATTAACATTGAGTGAAAATGGTAACAATACATGAGTAATCAATTCAAAGAATGAACTCAACCTCTCTCCCCCAAATTAAAGTTCAGTACATATGAACGGTCTAAAAGTGAAAACAAAACAGAAAACAAATAACCCATTAAACAGTTTCTTTAACAGTTTCTTGATCACTCTTATGGTCAATTATTGCTTTGCTATCCTCAATAATATGGTGGCAGCTGGAGAGAGAGATGAAAAGGGTGTATTAAAAAATGGGAGTGAAGAGAAAGATAAAAATATTTATTGGATATTTGACCTCTAATTTTATTTATATAACATTTATATATTATCAGTAATATTATATAATTAATAAATATTATTATTTTTGTTAAGTATTTTGTCAACAAAAATTTGTATTCATATTTATAATAAGTATTTACATATATAGATGAAGCACATAATTTATATTTATATTTATCCGAATTTGTCC
This sequence comes from Arachis ipaensis, assembly GCF_059453495.1. Lineage (NCBI taxonomy): Eukaryota > Viridiplantae > Streptophyta > Magnoliopsida > Fabales > Fabaceae > Arachis > Arachis ipaensis. Next base: position 12,982,233 of record NC_142444.1, read on the forward strand.
ATTTAAGTCAATACAATTTGTATTTATATTTATATACATAAATTAATAAAAAATTTACTTATTAAACATAAATTGTACTTTGCTAGCTAAAATTAATAAAAAATATAGTTATCAAGAGTTTCTGATTTATTATATCTAAAAATGCACAATTATTTTAGCAATAATTAATAAAGTAATTTTAAGTTGTTTGAATTGATTTTCAATAATGTTAAAAGACAATATCTAAAATTACTTTATTACATAACATAACATCTATAATTTTCTATACATGTATTTACACATTTATTACATTTAAAATTATATAAATTATTCTAACAATAATAATTAATTAATATAAAATAAAAGAACTTTAAGTTATTTGGATTAATTTCTTATTATCTTCCAAACATTATAGAATTTCTAACATGGTTCCCATACATACTGTAATTGAAATTTGAAAGGTAACATAAATATATTGATTGAAGTAGATCTCCGGATATACATACATATATAATATATAGATATAGATAACTACGACCAAATATCCAGCCATCATCACTTGCTTATAATTAATTAACTTCAGCACAATACATAGCATACCATACTTAATTTGATTGTAATTAAGAAACGTAAGGCAATAACTACTAGCTGGGAATAATACCCAGCCACAAAGCATTGATTATATTAATTAAGTATATGGGGTAATATAATTAATTAAGTAATTACTGTATGATTAGGGAGATTGAGAGGTTGGAAACCATGTTGAAGAGTTGCATTCCAAACCATGTCAATGTTGTGCATAGTGTAGCCACATTCATGTTCATTCCATGCTTCTAATGAGTGTACTATTCCAGCTATGCGCCATGCACTCATCACCCTCCTTGGCAACCAATCCTCGCAAGAGTGAAGATTTTCAACAGAATTTGGAGCAACCATTGATGGGGTGTAATGGTATGAGCAATCTTTTCGATATTTCTTTGGAGGGAACTGAGAATATGGAATAAATAATGTTCCTTTTGGTGCCTTCATCTCTTCCTCTTCTGTCAATCCTTCTCCCACTAACCATACCTATATACATATCCAATAAAATTCATTCAAATTATTGAAATCTAAGAAACAAGTACCTTGTTGCTTTTCATTGTTGATACATACCTTATTGTATGTTAGTGGAATCAAGTACCTTAGAATAATTTCAACTTATAAGTTGAACATCCAAAAGTAAAAACTGAGTAAATTTGGGTTAAATTTGGGTTATTATAATAAAATAAAGTTTAATTACTTTGTCATTATCTATAATTTTATCGAATTTTTAATTAAATTTTTATTTTTTTAATATATTTTTGTACTATATCAAATTTTGTAATTAAGTATTTGCCATGATAAAAATGTCAAAATCAATAAAATATTTCACTAATTCTAATATTTTTGTCACGGTAAAGAAATTTAATATGATATAAAAATTCAATTAAAAAAAAAGTATATAGGAACATAATAAAAAAATTGATAAAATTATAGGAATCCACAGAATAATTAATCCATAAAATAATTATTACCGTCTGAGTGAAATTTAGGGCAACGACCAAATTAGCTTCAGAGCTGTTAAACGACTTCTTGAGCTTCACATAATCATCCTCATGCATTGTAGCAACCTAAAACAAAGTTAACAGAATAGAGAAGTGTTTAGATTTAAAATCTCAAAATAAATATCATTGCATTGAAAAATTAATGTATTTAAATATTGTATAAAATTTTAAAGGGTAAAATATACTTTTTGTTTCTAAAGTTTAACAAAAGTTTTAAAAATATCCTTAAGTTTTATTTTGTTTCAATTTTGTTTTAAGAAATTTTTATTTGCATCAAATATATTCTCGACGGCTAAATTTTTTAAAAATTTTATTAATTTAAGACCAATCTAACAATAATACATGAAAATTATGCTTTATTTACTTGTGTTGAGAGTTATTTTTATGAAATTGTTATTGAATTGGTCTTAAATTTTATAAAAAAATTAGCCGTCAGGGATATATTTGATGCAAATAAATTTTTTTTTAGATAAAATTGAAACAAAATAAAACTTAAAGATATTTTTAAAACTTTTGTCAAATTTTAGCACCAAAAATATACTTTACCCATTTAAAAAATTTAGATAAGTTATATGCAAATTAAGGATTACTCTTATAGGGTATATTCTGGAGATAGAAATGTGAGTCCAATATAGGACCCAAAAAATTTAAATGCAATGGGTAGGACATTAGCTACTAATTTATGAGTTTAATTATATATCCAAAATATTTTTTATCTAAATACATTAATTTTTGGATAATATACCAAAAACAATGTCCAACATTTATTTTAAAACACATAAATAAAAGATATACAAATTTAATTGAGAAGCTAGCTAATTTTAACTATCGATTAATAAAGCGGGCTCATTTAAAGATAAAAAAATAATACATGTACACAAAAAATTAGTTACTATATTTATATATAAATATATATAATATATAATAACTAAATATCTGTGTTATTTAACTTATTTTAAATATATATTTTATATTTTAATATATATTTTATATAACTAGCTGATTTAGTAACTAATATTTTATGTACAGATAACATAATTATTTAAATTAGTCATTATGTATTATATATAAATATGTGTGTTTTAATTTATTTTAAATATATATTTTATATTTTAATATATATTTTATATAAATAATTAATTTAATAATTAATTTTTTATATACACGTAATATAATTGTTTAAACTGTATATATACATAGAAAATATCTTTAAAGTTTAGAAATATTTTCTGTGTACATATACTATTTTTTAAAAAATTGACTAAGAAAAGTTGCAACATTTATTTTAAAACATAGGGGTAAAAAATCAAGAAAAATTAGAAAGTTGGCTGACCTTAATGCCTTGTTGGCACAATTTGAAGGCAATGGCATAAGCAACCTTATTAAGTTTTCCCCTAAGTAAAACTTGAGTTGTTCCTTTAGGAATAGTGTTAAGAACAAGAGCAACTACAAGGCTGCTTCCATCAACAATTTTCACTTTTAGCTTTGGATGCCTACTAACATATAAGCCTCCATATATGTTGAGTTCTTCTCCTTGATTCATTAGGCCTAGGCTCACCACTTTTGTGCCTTTTTTGTCTGCTTCCAAAATTGCTTCCTCAATCATTTTGTTGATAGCCACATTTTGCCATTGCATCAAGTACTACACACAATCAAATAAATAAATGATTTGGAAAAAATAAGTTAACCAAGATTTTTTTTTTTTTGTTATTTTTTAAGAGTTCAACGGATATTAATTATTAAAAAAAATATATTTTCAAGTTATGAACATAAATATATATTAAGATTTTTTTATAATGTATGTTGTGTTCATTTTTTTCTAATTTTAATGTAAACAGAGATAATCAGATTGAACTACTCATCTCGGTGTGTAGGGTTATTTGTTCTATTCCATTTTAGTGGTTAGGATTATTTGTTCTATATATTAAAAAATTTATAAATATTTAATAACAAAAATAATAATAAAAAAACATGTAAAACTTATCTTATTTTATTATAATAATTAATAAATATTAAATAAAATAAGTTCTGACTTTTTTTTTATTTTCCTAGCATTACCTTAAAAAATTCAACCCCTTATTAACAATTCAATATACAAAATCAGTTTATATACTAAAATATATTGACTTATAAATGTACCAATCTTTTAATAAACAAATGTTTCAAACTGAAAGAAATAACATATTAATTAGAAGTGCATGTTATTATGTGTAACCCAAAATATCATATTTAGTCATACCTGGACACTGTACTTTGGGATCGCCCAAGTTTGAAGGTTAAGTTTGTCCAATTGGTTCCTCTCAACAATGAAGGTTCGACCATAGACCCATGTGAGGGTCATGGACCACGCTGTCACGGGCCACATCAACCACAAATACCATTTCGTCGCGAAGGGGTTCGAAGCCAAGTACGCAAACCCGAGCCGAAGATGGTAGATCGACTCGGGTTTTGTGAGATGTGTTATATGTACCACTTCTGGTATTTCTTCGCGACGACTTAGCGCTTTGATGTGTAAGTCGTCGGAAGATTTATCAGTGGTGTTGTAGATGTAATCATAGAGTGGCATGAAGAGGGAGTAATTTGTTCTGAACTGGGTGTGGTGCAAAGAATGAAATCTGGGAATAATGTTATACATAATGCATGATTAGAAGAGAAATATTTTTGTTTATTAACAAGTTTATTTTAGAATTCATTAGCTTGTAATCATAGAATGAAATGTTATTTTGAGTAAAATTTACAATTAATTTTAGATAACAAAGCGATGTGTTTCAATAAATAGCTACACATAAAATATGCAGAATATTCCAAATACAAATCAATTCTCACTTTAAATTTTTGATAAAAAAAAAAAAATCAGTCTCTATGTTTTTTTTATAGTAGTAAATCAGTCTCTATGTTATTTAATAAAAATGTAACAGTTGTTAAAAAATTTCAAATAAATTATTCTATATAAACAAATTATTTGATATAAAAATTAATTTATCTAACAAAATACAAGTTTAAAATTGATTTAATGAATAAAATTTACTAAAACTTAAAATGTCATAATACAATTTTTTGAGAACTGACTTAAAATAATACTCCAAAATAATTCTCTTATTAGGAATATCACGTAGATTTTGTCATGAGTTGTTTGACATTAAATCCTATTATAACTGACTTTTTCCCCCTTAAAGGTTAATTTGGTGTATGAGTTGAGATTTATTGGTGTGGCTAGCTAACTCGAGGTTAAATAGTTGTGTGGGGTACATTTTTGTGATTAGGGTTCTTCGTATCTATTTTCTGGTTGTTTATGATATTTTTTAATTCAATAAGTAAAAGATTAATTTGTCGTAGATCGAAGTTTTATTAAGAGTTGTTTGTGATTGGCTAATGAGCTATTGTATACATTAGGCGAAATTAAAATTTTCGACACTTATGTAAGTAGAATAATAAACTAACCACTAAACCAACTCAAATTGATTAAAATTTTTCATATCTTATAAAAAAGATTAGTATTTTTAATTTAAGTTTAATGTTTAATTTTATCTTTTAAAACGATAAAAAATAATAAAATAAATTATAGAATAAATTATTATTTTTACTTATAAATATTTTAAATATTGATAAATTTATCTACAAAAAAATAAAATTAAAATTATACTTATAAAAAATAAATCTAAACTGATAAAAATATAAAATTACTGAAACACTAAAAAGTTATCAAAAATTTTTAAATTATTTCTTTCACAAACTTTAGTTTTATTTTCAAACTATCCTATCCTTAACCTTGATCAACCTCACCCCTATCCACGTTTATGAATCTCATCACACTTGGCATACATATCAATTAGTGAATTAGAGAGTTCTAGCATCATCCACGTGACCCTTTAAGACATCGCCAGTAACCAAATTCGTGAAAGACACATCCTCTCTCAGAGAACTTTTATCAAACAACTTCCTTGCATCACCCACCCAATTCACCAACATTAGTGTGCATAGCAATAATCGACGTGTGTACTTGGGGATAAGATTGAAGTCCAAACTTGACGATTTGTTAGTGCTCACAATACTCATATATAGAAATAATAGTTTATATTAAATTCTATGACTTATCAGCATTTAGAATATTCATAGATAAAAATAATAATTTATACTAAATTTTAATTATTATAAAAGTTTAATAAAATTTAAACTCAAAATGTTAATATTCTAACTTTAAGAGATAATATTCAATTTAATTTTTAAAGCTTTTGAAACAGATTCTTAATATCTGATGTAATTTTTAAAACTAAATTATAACTTTTTAAAAATTTATTTTATGAAAAAATTTAAAAAAATACTTCTCCCACAATAAAAATTTTTTTTATCACATTTTTTTAAATAAATATTTTTAAAATTAAAAAATTAAATACAAAATTTAATATAAATAACTCTTATTTAATTTTTTCTTAAAAAAATTACTTAAATTGTTTGTCCAAATTAAACCTAAGCAACGACCTTAATTAGTTCCTAGACCATCCAAATATTGATCATTAATAACGTATGTTTATATGGAGCCGACATTTTTTGGAGAAAAAGCATGCACATTCCTATTTGTTATTTTAGAGTGAATACCCCACCTGATAAGGATTACGAGGTTTTAAAAAAAAATATCTAATTCGGTCTCTAATATTATTTTTGAGATTGATTAATTTTTTTACAAAAAAAATAACATCAACTTTTTTGACACAAAAATTAATTAATTTTATAAAAATAAAACTCAAAAATTAAATTGAATTTTTTTTATTAAAAAATTTGTTGTTTTTCGAAATAATTATCAAAAGCGTTTAAGAGTTTTTTTTTTTTTTTGGTTATTTTATGTCATCCAAAGAATTAATATTTAGCATTAGATTAAAAAATCTGAATATGTAAACTCTCTGTTGGACCAACGAAAGCTACATAACCTGTATATGTTTTGACCAATAACTCCCACGAGAAACAATTAATATGATGTCTGGTAATTAATAATAATAATAATGTTTTTCTGTTGTTATAGAAGGCTGCCAGCAGTGACAGTTAGGGGGATCCTCAGAAACTGCATTTACTTAACACCCAACCTCGTGATATTTTAAGCATGGCCAGCATGGCTTTCTAAGCCATTCGGGTTACATATATTCTTTCCTAGATAATCATTTATATACTTTTATTTAAAAATTTAAATTTTTAGATAAATATATATTATTATGATATAATAACAGAGATTTGTATTAAAAAAAATTGGAATACAATTTTATTATCTTATAAAAAAATAATTAACATAAAATAAAAAAGAGATAACTACTAATTTACTGTAACTATAATTCTAAAAGCCTGATCGAATCGATTTAATTGGATTAACCAAAAATCAAACATCTAACTGGATCAATTTAGTCAAAAAATCTGTTGCAAAAGATGGATAAAAAAAGTTTATAAAATAGGTAAAAAAAATTGATGAACCAATTGAAATAGGTCTAATTTTTGGAGAAATCGATTAAATTGTTTTTTAAAAATATTATGGTTCTGAGAGTCAAATAAAATCGGCCAGTTCAACTTGGTCTTGTTCACATTAAAAATCAATCAACAATAAATCGATTAAAAAACAAAAAAAAAATTAACAAAAAATTGGTTGATTGATCGAAGTGATACATTTTTTAGCGGTTAATTAATTTAAAATAATAAAATGTAAAAATTAATTTTTATAAAAAATTATATATTTTATATAGAAATATATTATTTTATTATATCCATTTTAACCCTAATTGAATATTTAAATATTTGAATCTATGATTTTACTAATTCAATGACTGAATCGATTTTTAAAGTTATACTACATGACCAACAAAATATATATTTCCACAAAGGCATATTATTTTCTTATATCGGACTGATACCACATAATCAACAAAATTTATTATTTTTGACTTTTTGTCCAATATTTAGTTGACACTTTAAATTCAAACTACTAAATTTTAATAGTATAAACATAAAATATTAATTTCTTAATATTTGTCATGCATGCGATTAAACCTTTAGCTTTGCAATTGAATTTTGAGAAGGTGGATAAAAAGTGAGGATATATGTGATTAGGAATAAATGATCATTTGTATTCATAAAAGATGAAAATGCTGACATATGTATTCATATTAAATCGAAACTAAACTTGTACCCACGCAAGATGTTCTTCGTATAACAAAAGTATCCTGTCTTTGGAGGGTTGAAGTGCCGCGTAAGATACTTTTGTCACATAGAGGACATCTTGCGTGAGTACAAATTTAATTTTAATCTAATATAAATACATATGTCAGTATTTTCATCTTTTATAAATACAAATGGTCATTTATTCATGTGATTAATAATGAAAGAAAAGAGACTTACGAAGGGGTGTAGAGAAGAAACTTGAGAGGAGGAAAGAAGGAAAAGAGGGAATGGGGAAGGAGCTCGAAATTGCAGTGACCCATATTGTTCATGAAATCAATGTAAGTGACATATCCAAGCATGGCCCCCACTGATGCTGTTTTTGTGAACACTGCTGTCAGCTTTGGTATCGCAAACAGCATAAAATACGCTATGTGTTCTGCAAATGGATGTATCACAGCTGCAATCATTTTAACATTAATTAATTCTTATGTTAATTATTTAAACATCAAACTTTTCATGTAAACCACACCAACTTCTGTTATCATTAAATCCCTAAACCCTAAAAACTCTTATAATATGGAAAGAAATTAAAAAAAAAATAGTCGAATAAAAACTAGGAGCTAATTAATATAAAGAATTTATAAATCTAGACTCCATCTGCGTTGGACAACTTACATTAGAACATATCTCTAACACGTCCTTTTCTTTTGTCAATAAAATTCGAATTCTAACCTTTTTTATTATAAAAATTTAAATATTATATTATAAAATCACTTTTTTAAATTTAAATAGATAAAAGAAGATATATAAATATTGAATACTTATACCTCTAATGTAATAAACTTCTTGTTTGTAGAGAATAAATGAAGGAAAATATTAGCCGAGATCTTTTATTTAATTAAAGAATGGTGGATTTTAAGATGATATAGAATAATATTACCTTATAATAAAATAAGATATTTTAGTTAGGTTTAATTATTTTGTTAGTCTTTATAATTTTATAATTTTGTAATTAGATTTTTGTATTTTTTTAATTAGATCTCTATATTATTTTTAATTTTGTAATTAGGTCATTTTATGTTAAAATCATTAAAATTAACAGAATATTTCTTTCAAAAAATATGTTATCAAAAATCTAATTAGGTTCTTAATTACAGATACTTTTAATTTACGAAAAAAATATTTAATAAACTCTAACATTTTTTATACTATAAAAAATTTAATTATAAAACTAAAAGTAATATAAAAATTTAAAAAAATCTAAAAACTTAATTAAAAATTTGATAAAATTATTATAAAGACCAACATACTTTTGGTTAATAAAATTTATCATTCTTTTATTGGTTTATGATTATCTTTTCTCATATAGAGCATAATATCCCCACCCCCTAAAAAAATTTAAAAATAAAAATATATTAAATAATGGCTAGATATGGCCTCGGAAAAGGCCAGGGTAATTTGTCTTGAACTACAAAATAAAGTTTTAGTTATAATTATGTAAATAGACGATGAAATATCTAGAATTTTAGTACAAAATTACCTTTGTTAATTAATCTTTTTTTTTATTTCACCATACTTCTTCATATTTATTAAGAATTTTATTCTAAGAAATAAAAATTTAGTTTTTATGCATTGTAAGTATAAAATATTTTAAATAGATAATTATTATATATTATCATATAAAAAATAACTAATTTTTAAATTTATTATTAAAATATTATCTAATCTAATTGGATATAATTGCATAATTTTTTTTATCAAAAATATTATTCGTATATTAAAATTAGCCATCAATATATTTATATATAAATACATGTGTGATTTAACTTATTTTTAATATATATTTTATCCTAATGACTAATTTTAGTGATTAATTTTAACATATACCTAGCATAGTCAATTTTTTGTACATATAGTTAAAGTAAAAAATAAAATAATATTATCTAATTGCAGGAGAAACATGTCTTAGAGAAAGAAGCAATATTCATATGGAGTGGTCCGTCACTATGATAAGTAACCTTCAACAATAATAACAATGACAGAATGCAGTCTGTGTTTCTATGAAAAAGGCATAACAATCCATCAAACCATGCATCCATAGAAATCAGAAATTCAGAATATAATGCATCACACTCGAGTGCTATAATAAGAATTAGTTAAGAGGGTAGAGTTGTTACTCTACTTTCAATTATCATATCTAAAAGACTCAAACAATTAATGACCTCCTGCTTTTAAATTGTTATATTGCTTTTCACTGTACGTCAATAATACGCAAATGAAGATAACTTTGTGCGAGTTTTTGTCATTATTTATATCATGGTTTAAGAATTTTTAGAATAAAGTATAAATTTGTTTTCAAATTGTTTTGAGTAACAACATTAGCCTTTAATATTTGTTTGTTGTTGAAAAAGTTTAGAGAATCAACTACAATACAAACCAACTCAAATCAATTCTTTATATTTCTAGTTTTAAAATTAAAAAAATTAGGATAGTGAGAAAATTTTTTTTATATATAATAAATTTTTTATTTTTTAACTAATTAGTTCTAATTTACTACCTTTCTAATTGATTTTCTAATAGAACTGTTGTTTATTATTCGTTAATTCATTTATTTTTAAATTGTGAGATAGATAAGTCCTTTTTTTAATTTAGAATAGACACTAAAATAGCCATATTATAAATTTAAAATTCATCATTCTCATGAGTTGAAATTTTAGAAGCTAATGATGACTAGTAAATAAATTATATTAAATTAAGATAAGAGACTATTGACCATTAAAAAATTGTGAGGGTCAATTTAAGATTTTACTTAAACTTTTCTAAAGGAAAGAGTCTATTCAATCCATGATTGTTTGTGGTTGCATTTTCTAAATAAAAGTGTATTTTTATAATTATTTTTTTTATATATATTTTTAATTTTAATATTCAAAATAATTGATAAAAATTTATAAAATTTAATTTCTATACTATTAAAAAAATATATAAAAATTATACAGAAAATAATACAAATAATTTTTTTTTTAAATAAAGTTGAAAATGAGAGTACTTACAAGTAATGGGCTCAGTGACAACAGAAGAATGGTGATGAGAATGGTATCTGGAGTAAAGGAAATGATGATGAAGGGCTCTGTGGAGCCAATAATAAAGGAACTCGACTGGACCCGCATGGAGAAGGAACACCATAATAACTCCATCTGTTCTCCACATTGGAAGATGTGATGCCCCATTCAGTGTGTACGCTGCTAGGTAGTATAGAAACCCATTGAATATTATCTGGTCATCCCTGCATCCATGCAACCAACAATTATCAAATCATTTTTTCTTGCTTTCCTATTTATTAAATAATATATTTAATTTTGATGTATGGGAAGTATAAAATTTTTTTATATGCATATCTAATTATGTATTCAATTACGTATTATTATATTAATAAAAATAATTATTTTTAATAATTAATATATGAATAATTATTTAAATGAATAAACATAAATAAATGACGGAATAAAATAGTTTATAGTGTGAATATATCAAAATTAAAATTTTAAATATATTAAATGAGTAAAGTATTAAATTTGTTCTGTATTGATCCTTAAGATTTAAAGTATTCTGTTTGAATTCAAAAAAAAATTTATTTAACTTCAATATATTCTCACTATGAGATTAAAGTTAAATAATTAAAGAAACAATATCCTACATAAAAAGATATAAAACAAAAAAATATCACATCTAATTTAAAATTTTAATATATCAAATTAATGTATTTCTTATCTTATAAATTTTTATTTTTTATTTTTTTTAATATGAGACTAATTTTTTATGTTATTTACACTTACTACTTAACAATATATAAATAATACAAATGAGACTATATTTTTAACATATTTGTTTGAGTGATGGAAGATATTTTAACATTAGAATCACGACAAATATATTTGTAGATCGATGCATGGCATTTAAGAATGTATAGTAAAATAATGGTCTACAATTTTTAGGTTACCTACCCATGGTCCATGGATAACATGAGGTATTACCCTATGAGTTCTGTGCACAACTTAAAAGTGTTATGAATACAAGTCTCACTATCCCAGCTACCCTCAACTAATAACAGTGAAGAATTGATAGTCAACTAACATAACATCAACAATTACTATAGCTTCTTCAAAGGGGAAAAACTTATACACCAAATCAATTTTTAACCATTTAAATATATAATAATCAATTTTTTTATTATATATTTTTTCAATTCTATTTTTTAAAAGATTTAGAATTTAGTATTGAGATTTAAAATTTAAAAAATAACTGAAATTAATAAAAAAATAATTTAACTTTTTTGTTGAACACAGAATAAAAAGTAAAAGATTTTAATCGTATGTTTGATAGCTAAGGAATGAAGTTCTATTTAAGAGTTTGTCGTTGGTCAATACATTATTGTATGCAGCTTGTCGAATTCGAATCTCCAACACTTATTTAAGTGAATTAGCGAGCTAACCATTAAACAAACTCAATTTAGTCGTATATTGATATTTTTGGCGCATCATAACCTATGATGATATGGATCAAGAGGACCATACTACGATTTAATGATATAAGGGGAAAAAGTATCAAATCTTAAATAGGAAAACGAAAATAATGAACATGGTCCAGTTATTCTTCTCCGTGCAACGAAATGTACTATTCACGATGAATGCAAAATTTCTTTTTCGTATATAATGTGGGGGCAATTTCTATCTCCATACATTAATTCATAAACGAAAGAAAAAATAAATCATATATTTTTAAATGTTCATAAATGTAACGTGGCTTCCAATTGTTGGTGGAAAAACCTACGAATATCTTCTTCCTTGAAAAATGTGATGCAAGTAAAAGAAGAATAAAAAAATTATAGTAGTGGTCCAGGTAAAAATTAATTAACTATGTAGATCATATTAAACTTTTAAAATTTGTAATATAATCAATACATTATCTACCTAACATGTTTATCTTTCTAAGACAAAGTTTCTTAATTTAATTTAATTCTTTAATTATTGTATCTTATTATTAGAATATATAAGGTACGGGTTAAGTTAATATTAATTAATTATACTAATTAATACTATCAGTAGGCAAAACATCTCACAATTTAGTGAATTTGTTAGAGGCATCATTTGGCCCACTAATAATAAGTTAATAACAGGCTAATAATGCGTCTATCTAATTAATCTAATAAAGAATAATTATATGGAGCATGGACATTTATAAATAAGTTAATAGATTTTAATATTATCTTAAAATTAATTGGGTTTAATTTAACCTAAAAATCAGAAATTCTGATGGATATTATCTCACACGGATAAACTTTATAAAAGACTTTATCCCTAATGGATGGATCTGTTAAATATATAATTATTTAGTAATGTATTTCATTATGAGAAATGTTAACCAATTATCATAATTTATTGTTTTTAATTATCATTTAGTCATTAATTTAATTCTTTTAGTTTTGTAATTCAATAACATATTTTATCTCATACTTTTAAACATTAATGGCTAACTAATAAAAAAATAATAAATTCTGATAACTTTCTAACATTTTTTTTTATTATATCAGATTAAATTTTTGAGAGAAATTGTTTATTTTATTATATAATATTAAAACTTGATCGAAAAGTTTGAAGTTTGATTTTTTTTTATCCCAAAAGAGAAAAAAAAAACCAATAAGGCAAATAAAAAAATATTAAGCAAAATTTTAAACAAATCTGAAAAAGTTTTTATTTGAGAGATCTGATAGATATATAATGTAATCATTTATATATCACATCCTATTAACTTAAATTTTTGAAAAAAATAATTTACGATAAAATCGACTTATAATAATATTGCTAATAATTAAATAATATAAGATTTTGTGTTCATGCATGATGAGAGGTATATACGACGATAAAATATAAAATATAAAGTGACAAGTTACCAGTCTCTTTCTCTATCAACTTGATCAAACTCAATTCCCTTGTCAACAATTCTGGCATTGCCTTTAGCAGTTCGGTAACGAGAGAGTGTGATCCAAATCTGGTTGTGAAGCATCCTCCATAGCAAAAATGGCACAATCAGAAAAGTGGATATATCCCTTTCACTCTTATCCTTCACAAACATGCAATATGTGCTATGAAACGCAAATGGTGCTAATACCAGATACTGCAAAATTAATTAAAAAAAATATTAGTTAGAATTTCTATATTCTAAAAAAATAATTCGGTGCATAAACATTACGCGTTAATGCAAAGTTTAAAGAACGACAACATTTAATAAAAAATATAATGTATACAACTTAAACTGATAATTATAGCTGAAATATATATGAGAAATTTTTAAAAGACGAAATATACGATGATACGAGAAATTATGTCTGATAAAAGATTTTAAATTAAAAATAAAAGAACACAATATACTTGAGTGTCCCTACAAAATTTTTATAATTCTCTCTAGTCATTATCCATTAAATATTTAAATGTGATGTAAATCATAAATCATACATATACATACCATTGTCTTCTATAGAATCTTGAGCTAGAAAAATGTGACAAGGTACAATATAGAAAAGTTGCATAACATTATTGTCTTCATTGAACACAGTATGTAGTGTATGTATGTGACAAAACATTATTGAAAACAACACAGCATGTATGTGTTTATGTACTTTGATTGATCTCTTTGAAGATGAAAATAAACCCTAAATTCATCACACACTGACAATAGTGTTGGTGGGTGGGTGCATTATAAATGAACCAAAAATATATAACATCTATTTTGAGATATATATAAGATAACCTTAAAGCTTCCAAGAGGCTTCCATGGCCAATCAGTGAGTATTCCAGGCCTTGAAGCCATTGCTTAATTTGTTTGGGGAGAATAATGAAGATAGATAGTATATGTAGTGTTCTATTTCAATCTCAGGTCTCTGAATACAAAAGAAAATGGAGTGTGATGGCTTTTATTTATAGATGGAACTTGTTAGAAAGAATGCTACTTCATGTTGGAATGGGTGGGTGATTTTATCTTTTTACCTTTTAGGGTTAATTACTAATTTAGTACTTGAAAAATTCAGTGGTTGACAAAAAAGTTTTAAAAAAAAAATGTTCCTGAAAGATGTTATCAATAAAACAGTTTTAAATGACTTAAAAATATGTCAAAATAAATCAATAAATATTATACTTTTTATAAGTAATAAAAAAATTTTATATTTGACAACGACTTATTCATTAGCTTTAAAATTTTGTAACAATATTAGAATAAATTTTTAGAAAATGCACAAAAAAATTTAAAATAAAATTTGATCTCTAAATTTTTTTATTTTTAAAAAATGTGGTCATTCACAATAAACAAATTTAAAAAAAAATTACTTGACAAAAATTATAAAAATTTAAAGATGAAAGATCTTATTTTTTTAATAATAATTCTAAAAATTTGTATCAAAATTTAATTTTTAAAGTTAATTTTTTAAATATATATTTAATATCTAGTGCTTTTTGTCATTCTTTTAGAGACTTATTTATTATTATCATTTTTTAAAATTTATTTTGTCAATAATACAAATTTTTTACTATTATTTTAATAATTTACTCTACCTTTTACTACATATTCAACAATAACGGATAAACCACTAAAGTTGTCCCTGTTTTTTTTTAAAGTTGATAAAAATATCCTTTATTTTTGATAACCATAAAAATATTTTTAAAATATTATAAAATATGATAAAAATAACTAAAAAAATATTATTCTTTTATAAATGATAAACGATTTTTATATTTAACAAAGTGCTTATATAGTTGATCTAAAATTTTGTAAAAATATTTGAATAATTATTTAAAAATACATTAAAAATCATAAAAATCAATCTCCATATAATTTTTTCTTTTTTTCTTATCCATTAACAAAAAAAAATTGCAAAAGAATTATTTAACGTAAAATTACTAAATTAAAAAAAAATTCCCTATTTCTAATCATAGTTGCAAAAATTGCACTAAAATTTAATATTTAAAATATTTTTTGCAAATATATATTTAACATTGAGTATTTTTTTATCATGTTTTAAAACGTTCTAAAGATATTTTTGTCATTAATAAAAGTGAAAGATATTTTTATCAACATATTTAAAAATTGGAGGTAATTTTAACAGTTGACCCCAATAATAATTTACCAACCAATCTTAGCAGCCACATTATGAACCATCACATGGGTAACAAGGCAATGTAATGCTTTTCATTTTTCCACAATATAATAATCCATAATTGATGCATATATTATAATCTATAATACTCACTATACGACTTTCCTGAATTTATTGCCATTCATAAACAAATTGAGATATGCTATGATTTCTTTTTGGTAGCAACTAGCATGATCTTGTTGAGAAAGTGAGATTCGTTAATATAGCATGTGTTTTAATTGTTTAATTAAATAAGAAAATATGTGTTGAATATTTTAATGAAAAGAAATATTGTTGAGAGTTTTTTATTTTAATTTTTTTTATAGAACCTCTAGTTTATCTCTTACGGAATTAGTTGGAAATTTTTTAAATAAAATAAAAACATTAGTCGTCCTTTATATTATTTTTTATAAAGAAAATGTTTTTAAATATATTCAGAAAAGATTTAAAATTTTGTTTACATATAATGAATAACAACTTTTAGAACTTATAATTTTGGAACTCTATTTAACAAATTAAATTTCCTACTGAAATAATTCAAAAAAAAAAAAATAGGTTGTTTGAACAGGGAAGCAAGCTAATATGCTATGTTGGATTGTTGGTAGGACCGAGATTGTAATATAGAATTAATGAATTATGGGATATGAGTTATTATCATTTATTGGCCTCACCAAATTCCGGTATGGGTTGGAACGAAGAAGACTGCAGAATGGAGCCATTTAATTAAAAGGCTACTACTTCTAGTTGTATATTATAGTTTTCGAAACTTATTTATTTTTTAAATGTTTGTAAAATTTTTTTAATTAAATTTATCTTTTAAAAATTTTAAATGAGTTATTTTGTTGTTTCTGTTGTTAATAATGTTAAAATTTGTTGACGTGACACATTAAATGACATCACAACACATATATATTTAGTATACTACTCCAAGCAATACACATATAGTTTTAATTGATGGCTAACATGATAAATTTATGTAATTAAATTAAATCAATTAAGATTTCAATGCTTTAAGTTTTTCTTTTAAATTAGATTTTGATTTGATCTAATTTCATAAACTTATTACGTTACTAGTCAATTAAAATCCCTATATATGTGTTGTAGTATCAATTAACGTGTCTCATTAATAAATTTTGGCGTCATTAACAAGCAATTAATTAAAATTTTTAAAAGATGAATTTGATTAAAAAATAAGTAATCTTTTGAGAACAAAATTAATCTTTTTTTTTTATATAATATAGATACATTTTATCTTAATCTACTACGATAATTACAATAGTTATAATATTTTAAAAAATATTACTAAAAGTTAAAATAATATTTTTTATTATTTAATAATATTTTTTAATTTAAAAATAAGAAATATTATTAAAATATAAAAAAATATCATCTTAGTTTTAATAATACTTATATAATCTACATAATCGTTGTTTCTACTAGAATCCACGTATAATATACATTCTTTTAATTAAGTGCTACACTTTTGAAGACTACTCACTAGTTACGTTATTCCGATCCATCACTTTCACACTTTTGCGAGAAGAGTTCAATCATATGAAAATGGTGAGTAATATCTATCTATTCCCAATTATATATGACTCATGTTAATTCATGTATGACCATACTATGTTTTTTCCCCTATAAGGATAACATTATTTGTGTTGAAATATCAAGTGTTAGATGTGAAAAATTATATCAATTCAGAATGGATTAAGTGAAGTGTGCAGAAAGACCCATAGATTTTTGGGTCAAGTTTTTTTAATCTTTGGTAAAACTCTTGATAAGATTAGACCCTAATCATACTTAAATCTATTAGTATGATTGATAGATTTTGATTTTTTACTTTAAAATATTTCTTCATCATTACCTCAATTTGTTATTACTGTTTCTAATAATACATACTTCTTTACTTTTTTCAACCAAAATTTATTAAATTCTTATTAGGCTAAATAACAAATAATTATCTGGTAAACAAAGATTTTGTAAAATAACTTTAGTATATTGGAGACTAAAATTCTGAAACTATTTATACTTAGCTATTGAAAAAGCTGTGGTGTACTATGAATTCCAACTCAAGGCTATCTTTACTTTTGCCATTTTTTTCTCTTTTTCCTTCAATTTTAGTTTTCAATTTTCCCTTTATTTTAATTTTTAAAAAATACATATAATAAGTTTATAATTACAAAAATAAAAATAGGGATCGATAGCAATGAATGCCAAGCTGTTGGTGCTTACCATAAATTCGCAACAAATCAAATGCCTTATAGAAGACAGACAAATGTCAAATTCTTTGCACTAAAAAATTTCCTTTAAAATATATCACAAAAATATTAAAGAGTCATCAGAATTTATTATTTATTATTATTAATTAATTATTAATATTTAAAAATATAAATTAAAATATATATTAAATTATTAAATTAAAAAATTAAATTAATAATTAAAAATTATTATTAATAATAATAAATAATTAATAATAATAATAATAATAAGTAATTAATTATAATAATTCTCTAATATTTCTCAATTATATATTAAATGAAGAACACTTTAATAAAAATATTTAAAATATTTTTTTAAGACGTTTATATATGTCATGATATTATTTGACATCTTTATTAAACCAGTTAATAATTTATTTTTTAATAAACTAAGATAAAATCGGTTTATTATAGCAACAATAATAAATTTAATTGTCTATATTATAATTATTAGATTTGATTTGATCCGATCAATTTACACAATCTGAACTGAATTATATTTAAATTTTTTGATAAAAAGATAAATATATCTCTAATTTTTGTTTTAAAAAAAAAAAACAAAAAAATCATAATCCAATGAATTTTATAAATTAATCGGTTCAACCAAATCTGATAATAATTGAATTTATTATTGTTGTTATAAAAAATCGATTTTATTCTGATGTATTAAAAATTAAAAAATAATCAATTTATTAATACATTGAATAATAATGCGACACATAAATATAAATATCTTTATAAAAAATGTTTTATATGTGTTTATGGAAGGATCCTCCATATTAAATACCGAATTATTCACAACTCTCCCTTGCGTCAAAGTTTCGTAGAAATTAAGGCAAACATATCCACTTTTTCTAATATATTTCCTTCGATATGTTTCCATCATTATTGTTATTTTAGTATTATTAAATCTGTATATATCCTTGCAATCATTACAGATTTACAGTACATCATCTATCACATGCATCTGGTTGCTTCTACAATCAATTTCCCAGCAACAACATGCAATTATAGTAATAATAATAATTAGCGTCTCTTTCTATTATCATGTGCAATGGGGATATTGTTCTTATAAATCATTACTTATCACCTAAACTGACGCAACATCAAATTAAAGCCGTCACAAATATATACTACTATTATATATATCTAGTAGTTAGATTGTTACCTTTTCTCCTTATGATGATGAGTGCATGTCCCTTATCTTGTTATATATTCCCAATAGAAAAAGACTGGATATTCGGATTCACTATACTAATTATTCTTCTAACTTTTAAATAAAAAATACTTTTTAATCTTTTTTTATGTTTTTCAAAAATAACATATATACATTTGAATAATTTTTATTCTTTTAAATATTAAAATAATAATTAAGACTTCTAATCATTACTCTTTCTAATAACAACGTAATTAAAGCATGGAATGATGGAAGAAGTCAAAATCGTGTTGATAATAATAATAATAATAATAATAATAATAATAATAATAATAATAATAATAATAATAATAATAAAAAAGTATATTTTTTGTTCCTGATATTTGACAAAAATTTTAAAAATTCTAAGTTTTATTTTATTTGTTTTAATTTTGTCCTAAAATTTTCGATTTGTATTAAATATACCACGATGACTAATTTTTCAAAAAATTTAAGACCAATTCAACAACAATTTCATAAGAACAACCCTCAATACAAGCAAATCAAGCATAATTTTCATGCATTATTATTAGATTGGTCTTAAATTTTTTGAAAATTTAGCTGTCAAAGATATATTTGATGCAAATCGAAAACTTTTGAGATAAAATTGAAACAAAATAAAATTTAGAGATATTTTTTAAACTTTTGCCAAACTTCAAAGACAAAAAATATACTTTACCCTAATAATAATAATAGTACAACAGAAAATAAACTCCAAATAGTCAAAATTAGTATTTTGTACTCTTTAATTAAAATTTATCTTATTTTGTTTTTTTCTAATTACTGTTAAAATAATTAAATAAAATTAAATATAACAAATATATAACTATAAATATTATATACATAAAATTATAAATATTAAATTAAATAAAATAACTTTGAATTATTGTGTAACATTACTACTGTAATAATTTAACAATATAGGATGATGGTTGCTATCTTTTCCATAAATTTCTATCAATATCTATATTATTTTAATTAAATAAGATGAAAATAGAAGTTAAAGTTTAATAAATCTTGAAAACATACGTGAGAATATATATATATATATATTAGTCCGTTAAATGAGTCTCAAATTAAAGGTCCCCAAATATGAGGAGTCAAAGGACAACGTGCTATTAGATCTGGTGGCTTCTTTCGGTTTTGAGTTCTTTAACCTTTTCAAACCATGTTAGAGGATCAAGATTTAGTCCACTATAACTAAGATGCCCATCAAAGGAATAAAAATCCATTAAAAAAGAAGTTTTCATGGGGCCAAAAAAGAAAGGAAAAGAAAAATGCCGAAGTAATTGTGCCCTATAAAAAAGAATATCTACTATGTTGGTTGGATGGGAAAGTACATAATAAATATATGATAATGAAATGTCATATAAATATCCAATGCATTATTCAGTTTCGTAACTTTATTCAAATGAAGGTGGTTGTGGATTGTTGAACTTGAAATTAATACATGTATGTATGTATATTACAAGTTGTTTACGTAGTTCAACTGTATATCCATTTCTGGAAAGTTTCCTGAATATATTATTGGCTTATTGCAATATATGCCAATATTGGATGACTTCTCCAATCTGACAAACTGCATACAGTATAATAATAATATTAAATATAATTATAATATATGTATGGTTAATTAAGTCCAATATGAATTAAAAATAGAGGAGTGTTAGGGACAGCAACTTTTGTGATTTGTAGTCATTAAATAGTCATTAATGATAATTTTAATAGTGTGAAATTTTAGTTAATGGTTCAATTTTTTTTGCTAGTTACATGCTGGCAAGAATTTAATAAAATTGCTGGCTCCCTAGACTTTTCCTCAAGAATTTGAACAGACAATTAGGTTAATTAGGGTAAAAATGGGTTACTCCTTATTTTTAATTCATATTGGGTTTAATAAACAGCCTATTATAGCCATTGTATAGATACTTCATTGGTTGGAAAAATCTAAAATATTTAAGAGTCCTGCTAGGGAGCCAATGACTTATTTGTACAATGTATACTGGCTATATGAGTTACAAAATGAACATCACCCATAAGCTGATTTTAGGATTCACCAAGGATCAAACTCTTGACCTTTCGGATCTAAAACTCTAATACCATGTCATGATACCACTCATACCAAAAGCTTACGCTGATGGGAAAAGGTAACACTAATGATTATATTTCTAATACTCCATAAACCTCCATTGTACGCATTGTACAAATATTCCATTGGCTCCCCATACTTTTCCAATATTTAAATCTGAATCTAAAGCTTGCCAAAATCTGAATCTGAAACCTGCCAAAATCTAACAAAAAGAGCCAAATTCTACATTATATGATTTGATCTTGGAAGATTCAACTAGGATCCTACTTTTTTTTTCACTTCTCTAATCTATACTGAAACTGCACAAACTTTAACTACATTAAATTAGTTTCAACTTTCAAGTTATTCTACTTTTCTTTGTTGCAAGAAAGATAAATCAGAACTGGGATCACAGTAGAGCAATTTGGCTTTCTGACTCATTCGAAAATATTTCTCTCGCGGTTGCCTTCCTCTTGTGATTAACATCAGTTGGCAACCTGAAAAACAAGAATCAAATATTAGATTAGAGTCTACAAAGCAAGTAGGTACATGAACATAAAGAATAATGGACTTTGTATGCAGCAAAAATCATAGAATAGCATGATTCTTATGCAGCTTAGTTGTAAATTTGGAGGTCGAATATAGGTCCCGAATCTCCTCTTTCGTTTTCTATCTAGGTAAGCAGTCAACTTAAAGTAAAACACTTTACTTGCACTAACTATAAACATCTAAATCATATGGAAATAACCTTCAATTAACAATGTTTCAACGAACATTAGTTGCTATCCTTATTAGATTACTAACTCTCGGCGACGAAATGGTTGGGAGCGTTTTCATGTGGCTTCAATGAATTGTGATCACCGACGGGAGATGAAATATGACACAGTGGTTGAACGACATGGCACTCCATTTAAGAACGTCCACGCGGTGATGGACATATCAAAGGACAAACACTTGTGATCCCTTTCTCTGTGCCGTCAACGTCCGGAGGAAGGCACACGCCCGTTGCGACGGGGTCGTTCCAGGTCTGGGTTGATGCGGTGCCGCGAGAAAGACCCACCAAATTTGCAGGTGCTGCTGGGCGTTCGCGGGTGTGGACGACGGCGTCAGACAGAACGTCTCCCGACGAGAAAGGACGAGAAAGGGAGAGAATGAGGTACCTCCGTTGAGAGAGAGAGGAGGTCTTCGTTATTAAGTGGCAACACTATTCAAAGAGAGAGGGTATTAGTTTTTGTTTTCCTATAATTGACGCAATCCTAACTTATTTCAAATTTTAAATTAGCAAATATTTAGAATTAATAAATTGCTTATAATTTAATTTTAATTTCAATTTAACCCATTATGTACATTATATACTAATGATATTAGCTCTTCGTACTTTCGGTATTGCAATATATGCCAATATTGGATGACTTCTCCAATCTGACAAACTGCATACAGTATAATAATAATATTAAATATAATTATAACATATATATGGTAAATTAATTGAAAAAATTTTAAGTGTATCGAGAAACATCAGTGTTCCAGTTGTTTTAACTGTTAATCTGAATTATAAAAAATATATATTAATTAAAATCAATGATTAAAATAACTGGAACATTGATATTCTCGATACACCTGAAACTCTTCCTAATTAATTAGTTGGTATAGTAGTGTTAATAGTAGTCTTTATAATTTTAAGCATTTAAAATTTTCTATTTTTTTTAACTAGGTCTAGTACCACCAATTCTATGGCGAATATCCAACTCATTTGGAAAAGGTTAAAAATCTTACTGTTATAGATAGGGTTAGAAGTACAGCTACGTAAATAAAATAGAATTTGAATTTAAAATTAATTCTATCCGATCTAGTCACACGCTTGATTTGTTATTATATCTTATAAAAAAATTATTATATTATTATATCTAAACTAAAGAGAATTGAACACACATCTTTTTTTCTTTGTTTTTGTCTAAGTAATGCTAAAAAGACCATCATAAAAAGTTATTTTATTTAATTTAATATCTATAATTTTATATATAACATCTATAATTATATGTTTATCATATAAAATTACTCATTTACTCATTGGACAAAAAGAAGATCATCGGTTTCTTTAAATTTGTGATGCAAAATGCACAACAAATTTTCACAGCCATGTATATTTAAGATATATAATGTAATACTCTACCACACTGATTTTCACGTTTAAGTCGTAAAATAGAAGTAGTATGGTATTACGATCTCGAAAATAAAATGTGTACATATAATAGTAGAAAGATTATAATATACTAGAAGTCTTAAAGAATAGAGGAAATAAAAAAAATCGCGAAATAAAAGCGCAATGTCCAGAAAACGAGTTAACTTGCGTACAAAGAAAACTGTAGCTGTGAAGCATAAGATAACAAAAGTAGAAATAGAGGGCCAAAAATACAGAATAACAAGCTCTTAACTCAGTCCGCGAAGTCAAAGCTGGCCAGAGAATATATACATATATATATATATATATATATATATATATATATATATATATATATATATATATATATGTCCAAAACCTAAATTTACATAAACAAAATCCTGTTTCTTCGTAAGCCTCTAAGAGGATAAAAAAAAACAAGTTACGCGGAGAGAAAACGAAGTCCATGTATATGTATTACTATACAATCCAAAAAGTAACCCGAAAACCACTTCGCTTCAAAAGTTCAGATGCCTAAGGAGGTGCCTCTCGACCTGCATCTGAAAAACAAAAACACAGTATGGGGTGAGAACCAGAGGTTCTCAGTATGATAAAAGTGCCACACATATAAGATATAAGATCTTGGGAATGCCAGAGGCAATCCTAGAACACCGACACTCAGATTATAGAGCTTAAAGTATTAAACAAAGCCATAAAAGGTGGTTTACTAAGAGTATCTAAACCTAACTTAACTTAATCTTGAATCTGAGTCCTACTCTCTTTCCTCCATACCTCCATCTCCAACAATATTTCACAGACAAATAAGCAGATAAAAGCAAACACAAGAAGGTTACAAGTACTGCAGGTAGCAAATATACATTTAACATATTAAATGCACTTAGGCACACCCAGTTACAGCACAACAAGTAATTCAAGTAATATGCATATGAGCATATGATGCATGCCTGTCCTATGGCTGATGAGTCTCATCTGTCGGTTATCAAGCCAACCCGACAAGTTCGGTTTGCTAAACCATTGGACTGTCCCCCAACGTGCATCCCCATGAGTCTATGCATAGCTTTTTCTCATATATATATATATATATATCGAATCGCTCAATGGGGGTACCATTCCCAGGAATTTATAAGTGCCTGGTCACCCTTACGTCGTAGGGTCAACAGAGTATCGAGTTTTCAACCTGGTACACGTGGTGGCAAGTCACGGTACTTTACACATGGAATCTCGTATCTCAGATCATTTAATCATTCAAGCCAAGTTTCATACATGATCATTCATTTGATTATCAAGGCAAGTATTATACATGATCATTCGTAATATTTCATAATCAATTAATCATGTTTCAGCTTTACTTCACCTCCAAGTTATCCCCATTTCCTAGCTTCATCTGATTATCAGGTTTAATACTACTATTTATGACTAAAGGAATGAAAATAGAGGTTTAGAAATTCGAAATAGGATTTACAACTAAAAAATTATGTTTGCTGGATCAAGGGCCACGCGTACACGTGGGAGTGTAAAAATGCAGCTCGCGCGCGCGTTCCCTTTTCATGCGTACGCGTGGACATGCATGTTGGTCCACTATGCGTACGCGTGGATGTACGTTATCTAAAAAAACAGATCACCCAGAGAGCTGCATAATCAGGAAATGTCACCTGCATAACCACATTCCATACCAAAATTTCTGACGGGCATAACTCAATCGTTTTAAATCGTTTTTCTTCCGTTCTTCGAACGGCATAAACTTTACGAACCCAATTTTCATTTAAAACAAGTTCGAATCAATTTGGGGTTCCGGAAGCAAAGTTATAGCCCGCCGAAGTTCAGCCCAAAACCAAAGTTCTACAAACCTCATAAACCTCATTTCATTCAAAACTCTCAATTTCCATTCATAATCATACCTACAATTCTCAACACAACAAATCCTTCTTTATCATCAAAATAACCATCATAACAACCTATTCCTTAAATCAATAGTAATACACATACATTTTTCTAAATTCCATCAAACATTACCAACCAACCAACAAGCATCAAACCACAATAATTCATCAAATCACCAATTATCCAACAAGCCAAATCAAATATGTCCATTGTCAAGATACTTAACATTAAATATAAATCTGCATTCCAACTTATCCTATGGTCATCTAGCCTAAGTTTTCACAGAATATTATATATTAAATGCAAGAAACCTAAACCATACCTTGGTCGATTCCCACGTAACGATCAAAATAATTCACCTAAAACAAACACAGCCCCAAAAGCTCAACAAAATACCAATGACTTATTTGTACAATGTATACTGGTTATATGAGTTACAAAATGAACATCACCCATAAGCTGATTTTAGGGTTCACCAAGGATCGAACTCTTGACCTTTCGGATCTAAAACTCTAATACCATGTCATGATACCACTTATCCCAAAAGCTTACGCTGATGGGAAAAGGTAACACTAATGGTTATATCTCTAATACTCTATAAACCTCCATTGTACGCATTGTATAAATATTTCATTGGCTCCCCATAATTTTCCAATATTTAAATATGAATCTGAAGCTTGCCAAAATCTGAATCTGCAACCTGCCAAAATCTAAAAAAAAGAGCCAAATTCTACATTATATGATTTGATCTTGGGAAGATTCAACTAGGATCCTACTTTTTTTTTTTACTTCTCTAATCTATACTGAAACTAAACAAATTTAACTACATTAAATTAGTTTCAACTTTCAAGTTCTTCTACTTTTCCTTGTTGCAAGAAAGATAAATCAGAATTGGGATCACAGTAGAGCAATTTGGCTTTCTGACTCATTCGAAAATGTTTCTCTCGCGGTTGCCTTCCTCTTGTGATTAACATCAGTTGGCAACCTGAAAAACAAGAATCAAATATTAGATTAGAGTCTACAAAACATGTAGGTACATGAACATAAAGAATAATGGACTTTGTATGCAGCAAAAATCATAGAATAGCATGATTCTTATGCAGCTTAGTTGTGAATTTGGAGGTTGATGGGTTTGGAAAACTCTAAATTAATATTTGTGATGACTAAACATTATTAAATACAAAATTATTAATTTGATTTTCATTTAACATATGTTAATTAATAATTTTGTTACAGGTTTCTAAATTGGGCCGAAATAAAAAGAAATGTTGCTAGCCCAATGATTAAAATATTCAGCATTAATATGAGTTAGTTTCTTGTGGCTGAACAATTTTTTTGGGCCAGAATGATTTTGGTTGCTTCAAGCCTAATTGTGTTATATGCTTAAGATCCAATGCTTGATCTAAAATCTATCAGGAAAGCAAATGTTATTATTGGGCTAGATTAAATGTTGTTGCAACCAAGTCTAATTTTATATTTGATGAAAGTTCCTCATGCATGATCCGAAACCAAAGAAGAAAGAAAGCAAAATTGCTTTCAACGGATCCAAGAATTCAAACATGTGATGGATTCCACAATTCATTCAATTGCCATTTATTGCATGGGAACTATGAGAGAGAATATGAGTGACTTTGATTTGATAGGTATCATTAAGCTACACATTGCTCAGTAAAGGGAAGTGGACATTTATTTTTTGCTTTATCAAATTACATTAGTTAATGTTCAATTTCTCTTTCTTCTCTCTCAACTCTCTTTCTCCTCTTCGGTCATTAACCAGGAAACCATGAAAGCAAAATGGAGCTACCGAAGTGAAGGAAGAACACTCTACAAGACCATCACAATGATGGCAAGAAAACATACCAAAATAAAAGTATGCTGTGACTGAGATTTTCACCAAATATGGTTAGATTTGGTGAAGTAATCTCGAGCTCTTCATGCTCAAAAAGGAAGAAGAAGATTCGGCCAGCAAGGTGAGATTCTTGGAGGCATGGCTTGTCTTTGATTCTGCTCAACCACCATAGGAAGTAGCTAGAGTGGCGAAGTGATGGTAGAGGCAGAGATTGAAGCAGATGAAGTCATCATCATCATGAAGCATCAAGGGCCAGAAATCCATCTTGGAGAGCAAGCCAAGGATGGAGAGCTCGGATTGATGAAGAGTGATGATCAAGGAAGGACTAGAGGTAATTGCATGTTGGTTCTTGCATGGTTATCTCTTCTCTCTCTGTGTGGCCGAACCGGTTATGTGTGAAGGAAAAGAAGTTAAGCTTGGATTTTTGGCTTCAAGTGTGGAGGCTTCCCTCTTCTATAAAAAGAGTGAACAACCACTGTTTGGAGCAAGGAGTTAGAAGTAAGCAGTGAGAGTGCAAGGCACAGGATTCTCAGAGCTACCTAAGCTTACAGATTTTCTTCTTCTTCAATGTATTCTGTTTTGTATTTTTCTGTTTAATTTTGTCATGTCTTGAGTCTCATGGAAAAAGGCAAACAGTGAGGTTTTTATGAAAAAGCCATAGAGCGGAAAAAGGCAGAGAGTGCAAAATTAAAAGAAAAAGCCATAGATGTCTTAGAGTTCCTTTGTTCATCTATGTTGTGTTTCATGATTCTATGGGAATCCCCTTGTGAGTTGGGTTAGCACTTTACAGATTGTAATTAGGAAGATTATAGTGAAATTCCATCATGTTTGTGATGGAGACTGGATGTAGGCTGCACTGTACTTAGCAGCTGAACCAGGATATATCTGGGTGTAATTTTCTCTCTTCTCTACTCCAATTCTGTTTCTATTGTACAGGAGCTCAAACTGAAAAATATCTCGTGCCAAGTGACGAGACAAAAAGAAAAGTCTCGTGCCAAGTGACGAGATAAAAACAAAAGTCTCGTGGCTAGGGACGAGACAAAAATAAAAAAGTCTCCTGAAGTTATCTCAAAGGCCAGCAAGTGTTACTAAGCAAAAAAGGGGCTAAGATTCAACCCCCCCTTCTCTTAGCCACTGAAACCATCAATTGGTATCAGAGCTTGGTCTCAAAGAGATCAAGCTTTGCAGCTTGGAGTAAAGATCCTCATGGCAGAAAACAGTGGCTCA
Organism: Arachis ipaensis; assembly: GCF_059453495.1. Classification (NCBI taxonomy): domain Eukaryota; kingdom Viridiplantae; phylum Streptophyta; class Magnoliopsida; order Fabales; family Fabaceae; genus Arachis; species Arachis ipaensis. The sequence continues at coordinate 13,010,775 of NC_142444.1, forward strand.
AATGTGGTGTCCTACAATCTGACCGAAGGACAATCAAGCAACAGACCTCCTCTTTTCAATGGGAAAAATTATACCTATTGGAAGGAGAGAATGAAGATATTTGTGCAAGCAGTGCATTACAGACTGTGGAAGATCATCTTGGAAGGGCCTCAATTTCCAACTAACACAAGTGCTGAAGGAATAGTCTCTCTCAAACCAGAAGCAAGCTGGACCGAGGAAGATAGGAAGAAGGTAGAGTTAAATGCCAAGGCAGTAAACCTGCTCAACTGTGCTATCAGCTTCGAGGAGTACCGACGGGTATCACGATGCACAACGGCAAAGGAAATCTGTGATAAATTGCAAATCACTCATGAAGGAACCACCATTGTAAAGAAGACTCGGACAGATCTGTTGAACAGAGAGTATGAAATGTTTGCAATGAAGGAAGGAGAGTCTATTGATGAGCTGTTTGAACGATTCAACATCATCATTGTTGGCTTAGATGCTCTAGGAATTACATATCCTGATTCTATGCTTGTGAGAAGAGTGCTGAGATGTCTCACAAAAGAGTGGGAAACAAAAGCTTTAATTATTTCTGAGAGCAGTAGCTTAGACTCCATGACTTGTGATGATTTGAGAGGAAATCTTCTTGCTTTTGAAAACACCTATTTGAAAAAAGATTCAAAAAAGAAAGGAATTGCTTTTTCTTCTATGACTAACTCTCTGGATGATGAATCCAGTGATAACTCCTCTGAACATGAATTTGTGTTATTTGCCAAAAAATTCAGGAAAATGATGAAGCTCAAAGGCAAAGGCAGCAGCTCAAGGAAAGTGAAGAAAGACCTTAGCAAAGTAACCTGTTACAACTGCAAAGAAATGAGGCATTTCAAATCTGATTGTCCCAAGTTAAAGAAGGAGGAGAAGCCGAAAAGAGGAAAGAAAAAGGGACTGATGGCTTCATGGGAAGACTTGGAGAATGACTCAGATGATGATGATGAAGAAACCGAGACCAAGTCACAACCATGTCTCATGGCAGATCACATAGATCAGGTAGTCTTTCACAACCCTAACACTGAAGATCTTCATCTTATGATAGACCACCTTTCTGAAAAAATAAGATGCTTTCTGTTGGAAAATCAAGAACTTGAACAACAAATTACCATTCTTAAAGCTGAAAACAGTTTTCTTAAAGAGAAAGTGAGAGAGGCCGAAACTGCTTGTGATCTTGTTGAAGAAAATAAGCAGTTAAGAGCCCAAATTAAGAGTTGTGAAAGTAATCATTCCATTCTTGCATATGTAGATTGTTTTAAAAGAAATGAAGAGTTGCTTAAAGAGATTAAAAGACTTAAGGAAGACTTGGCCAAGTTCACTCAAAGTTCTGAAAATCTTAATCAAATCTTGGCTAGTCAAAAATCTCTTTACGATAAAGCTGGGTTGGGATTTTATAAATCTTCAGAAAAAGCTCATTTTGAAAACATTGCTTCATCTTCTAATGATACAAGATTTCAAGATCCCACCTACTTTAACAAAACAGCAACTCAAAGATTTTGTAGACTATGCAATCGAAATGGACACTTTCCGATTCAATATTTTTTTGGTGAAAGAATGATTGGTGATAAAGTTTGTAAAGTTGTCTTCGATTATAATGGCTTAGGGCATAAGAGATGGTTTAACGTGAAAGGATCCAAGAAAATTTGGATACCTAAGGTCACTTGAGCTTGTTTTGTAGGTGTGCCTAGCATCCAAACGAAAATAAAACATGTGGTATATGGACAGCGGATGCTCTAGGCATATGACCGGAAAGACAACCTTCTTCATAAAGCTTGATGAATATGATGGAGGACTTGTCACCTTTGGTGATGATGCGAAAGGAAAAATAGTGGCTGTTGGGAAAGTTGGTAAAAACTTTTCTTCTTGTATAAATGATGTTCTTCTTGTGAATGGCTTGAAACATAATTTACTTAGTGTTAGTCAACTGTGTGATTTAGGCTTTGAGGTTATTTTTAGGAAGTTTGTTTGTTTAGTTGTTTGTGAAAAAACTGGGGATATTTTATTTGAAGCTAAAAGATGCAATAATGTGTATGGATTGACTCTTGAGGACCTAAAAGAACAAAATGTAACATGCTTTACATCCCTTGAATCTGAAAAATGGCTATGGCATAGAAAGTTGGGTCATGCAAGCATGTACCAAATTTCTAAGCTAGTTAAGAAAAATCTGGTTAGAGGAATTCCAAACATCAAATTTGATAAGGATCATACTTGTGATGCTTGCCAATTGGGCAAACAAGTAAAATCCTCTTTTAAACCTAAAGATGGAATCTCAACCAAAAGGCCATTAGAGATGTTACATATTGATCTTTTTGGACCAACAAGAACTCAAAGTTTAGGAGGTAAACACTATGGTCTTGTGGTAGTGGATGATTACTCTAGATTTGGTTGGGTACTTTTCCTTGCTCATAAAAATGATGCCTTTCATGCTTTCTCAACTCTTTGCAAGAAAATTCAAAATGAAAAGGATTTAAAAATTGCTCATTTGAGAAGTGATCACGGAAGAGAATTTGAAAATCAAGACTTTGAAAAATTATGTGATGACTTGGGAATTTCTCATAACTTTTCATGCCCTAGAACCCCCCAACAAAATGGGGTGGTTGAAAGAAGGAATAGGAGCCTTTAAGAGATGACTAGGGCTATGCTTTGTGAGAATGAGATTCCTAAATTTTTATGGGCTGAAGCTGTGAATACGGCTTGTTACATTTTGAATAGAACAATCATTAGAAAAGGGTTGAAGAAAACCCCTTATGAGCTATGGAAAGGAACCCCTCCAAATCTTAAGTACTTTCATGTTTTTGGATGCAAATGCTTTGTACTTAACAATAAAGAAAACCTTGGAAAGTTTGATCCAAAATCTTATGAAGGAATGTTTGTTGGATATTCCACCACAAGCAAGGCCTATAGAGTTTATCTCAAAGAGCATAGAACCATAGAGGAATCCATACATGTTACTTTTTGTGATTCTAACTTATTTCCCAGTATTGTAAAGGATAATGATTCATATTGTGAAGAGGCTGGAACAAGTAAAGAAAATCCCAAATCTGTGCAAACTGAAGAATCTGTCAGCCCGGTTTTGTCTCGTCAGATTGGAGGAGGCATTTTTGTTTTATCTCCTGAGCAAGCACGAGAAACTGAAACAGTGAGACCACCAGAAGTTCATCAAAGCTCAACACCTGTCCGAAAGCCTAGAGAATGGAAGTCCATGAGGGGTTATTCTCATGACTTCATCATTGGTGATTTCTCTCAAGGTGTAACTACAAGATCCTCCACCAAAAGGCAAACCGAACCTAGCAATTTCGCTCTCTTGTCACAAATGGAGCCCAACAATATCAAACAAGCCCTTGAAGATCTATCATGGGTCAAAGCCATGCAAGAAGAGCTTGCTCAATTTGACAAGAATGAGGTTTGGACACTAGTACCCCATCCGGATGGTAAGAAAGTAACGGGTACTAAATGGGTTTTTAAAAAATAAACTTGGTGAGGATGGACAAGTTGTTCGTAACAAGGTTAGATTAGTGGCCCAAGGTTACGATCAAGAAGAGGGTATAGATTTTGATGAGTCTTTTGCTTCGGTAGCTAGAATGGAAGCAATTAGTTTGCTTCTTGTCTATGCTGCCCATAAGGGTTTCAAAATGTTTTAAATGGATGTTAAATGTGCTTTCCTTAATGGCTTTATTGATAGAAAAGTGTATGTGGCACAACCCCCCCGGCTTTGAGGATAAAAAGTTTCCAAATCATGTTTTCAAATTAACTAAGGCTCTTTATGGTCTTAGACAAGCTCCAAGAGCTTGGTATGAAAGGCTTAGTGCCTTCTTGTTGGAAAATCATTTTCAAAGGGGTACCACCGACACTACTTTATTCATTAAAGCATCTAATGATGATATACTCCTTGTTCAAGTTTATGTTGATGACATTGTATTTGGATCGGCCAATGTATCCTTGTGTGAAGAGTTTGGAAAACTTATGACTAGTGAGTTTGAAATGAGTTTAATGGGAGAGCTAACTTTCTTTCTTGGCCTCCAAATCAAACAGACTCCTAGTGGTACTTTTATTCACCAAGGAAAGTATGCAAAAGAACTTATCAAAAAGTTTGGCCTTGAAAATTCCAAACCAATGGGTACACCAATGCATCCTAACACAAAACTTGAAAAGGATGATGATGGCCAAGATGTGGATGAAACAAGGTATAGAGGAATGATAGGTTCACTCATGTACCTTACCTCCTCTAGATCGGATATTGTTCAAAGTGTGGGTGTATGCTCAAGGTTTCAATCTCACCCAAAAGAATCTCATCTTACGGCTGTTAAACGCATCATTAGATACATTAAGGGAACTTGTGATTATGGCTTGTGGTATCCTAAATCTGATGACTTTTGTGCAGTAGGGTTTTGTGATGCAGATTATGCGGGAGATAGAGTGGATAGACGAAGCACATCGGGTATGTGTTGCTTCCTTGGAAGCTCACTCAACATGTGGTCAAGCAAGAAGTAACCACATTGGCTTTATCCACAGCTGAAGCTGAATACATTTTCGCATCTGCATGTTGCTCTCAATTAATTTGGTTAAAAACACAATTGGAAGATTACAAATTAAAAATCAAAAGTATTCCCTTATTTTGTGATAATATGAGTGCTATAAACATATCAAAAAATCTTGTTCTGCACTCAAGAACTAAGAACATTGAGAAAAAATATAATTTTATTAGAGAACATGTGCAAAAGGGTACTATTGATATTCAATTTGTAAAATCTGAAGACCAAATTGCTGATATTTTTACAAAACCCCTCTGTGAAGACAGATTCTGCACCTTGAGAAAAAGTTTGGGAATGTTTGATTTTAGTTCTATTGATAACTTGTGAATATTTGACTCTGTTCAGTTTTGTCTCGTAGGTTTGGACGAGATAAAAATGAGGGCATGATGGCAGAGCTATAATTAAGGGGGAGACAACGCAGAATTTAAGTTTCATGGGCCCCACCAAATATCTTTTGACCCCACCATGACAGTTTTGTTAGTTCCTCATTTTTTTGAAAAATAAAATCACAAAATTCCTTAGTTGTCTTATCAAATCTTGTTGGAAGAAGCATGTTGTCAAATCAAATCTTTCCTTCCAACTAATCCCTTGATTCAAGGAAACTCCCTTTTTCAGTTTTTGAAAAACTTCCCTGGTTAATAACCGCGCCATTAATGGTTAATAACTCCCTCCACTATCTCTCTCCACTCCACATTTATTGCACCACTAACCTCCCTTCTCCCTCACTTCTTTCGGCCCTCCTCACCCTTTCATATTCAAATTTTCCACTCTCCAAACCATGAAAAAGAAAACTGCCCCCAGAAAAAGTGAAAGGATTCTATTTTCTCAAAAACCGTCCACTCCACAATCTCACACTCACATCCATATTCACTCTACATCATCATCATCACCCTCACCTCCCTCAAAGCAAACCGACACCATGAGAAGAAAGGTCATTGCCACGAAAACTTCTATAAGAAAGAAGAAAGGAAAAGGTCCCGTGGAAGAAGAAGAAGAGTCTCACATATCACCCATTCTGTCTCCACCACCTTCACCACCGAAGAGATCCACTCCCCATGCATCTGGAAAGAGCTCTCAAAAGGCCAAGGGTTTCGTGCTTCATGAGACTAGAGAACCCACGAACCTTGGTTCAATGGATTTCAAAAATAAGTTTCACAAACCGCACTCACATTTTGATCCTTCAAGGTTCTCGACCTGTGCCTTCTATGAATTCCACAAAGAGGTCTTGGAAAAACGACATATGTGCCCCCTCTTACTTAGTGAATCTGAGTCTCTGTCCTCCAAAGGAATCAATCTACAACCCCTGTTTGATAGCCTCAAATGGTCTCCATTGCTTCTTATTCACAAAATGGTTTATCCAGGGTTGGTGAGACAGTTTTATGCAAATCTGAGATATATTGATGGCAGCCTTCACTCCTATATGAAACGGGTGCATATCACTCTGAATGCTGAGACAATTGCTTCTGCCCTTGGTTACGTTGATGAAGGGCCGAAGGTTTACATGAGTGATAAATGGGATTCACATGTTGGGGTTACATACAAGCAAGTTCTTCATCAAATCTGTGAAAATCTGTCTGGACTAGATGGAACTGTTCATACTCACAAGGCTTTGGGTCCAACCAACTCCCTGCTGCACCGCATCATCACTCATACTCTCACTCCACAGAGTGGTTCTCATAACAGGGTAACCGTATCTGACTGTCTCATAATATTTGCTCTTGTTACTTCATCTTCCATTTCATTTAGTTATCTAATGATTAGACATAAGTGGGAGTCTGTAAAGAGTACAAAAAAGGCTAATTTACCTTATGGAATGTTCCTCACGTGCATCTTTGAGTACTTTAAGGTAGATTTAACAAATGAGGATGTAGAGAACAAGGTTTCTATGATTAAAGGAGGCGGCGCTACAAAAAGGGGAAAGAAATCTATGGCCTCTGATGATGACTTTGAGAGCCGGCCAGAATTCTTAAAGGCGACCGATTCCCTAAGAGACATTCTCACAGAATTCTCTAACATGTCTGATCTCATGGTTCAATTTCACAAGTCTGCTCGCAAACTTGCATATGAAAATGAGTCGGCCTGGAAGAAATGCCAAGAAAGGGTCGGTTTAATGCTAGAGAACCTTGATGATGAAGCTGGTAGTGAAGCAAGGGCTGAGGGATCAGACTTTAATCTCTCTGACGATTAAGTTTCTGTTTACTGTTTGATATTGGCACACTTTGGCTCAATTAGTTACTTTATTTTGTTAAGTTGGAGACTGACAGTAGCATAACTATGTGATACTCTGATGACACTTGTTGTTTATGTTTTCGGATATATTTTGCATACTCTGTTTTCCATGATAATCATTTCTTGCAGGTACCCCTTTGATGACAAAAGGGGGAGAAAAGCTAAAAATTGAAATATGGAAAAACAGGGGAGAAAACAGGGGATGAAATTTTCTGTTGAAAATTCATGATCACCCTTGTTATATTTTGATGCTTGATGATAGCACGTTGATAATATTGAAACTGCATTTGCTTCATTGTGTTTGCTGCTATTGTTTTATAATGATTTAGTAATGCATTTGTTTTGATTACATGGATGACTGGTTGTTAATTAACCTTGATGAAAGTGCATGATTATATTACTCTGTTTCATCCTGGTTAATATGCTTGATATTTTTGGCAGTTCCTTTAAACTATGGAAAATATAAAAACTACCATGTTTTGACCATGTGTGCTTCAAATATTTTTCTTATCATAATAATTTTGCTCTGATATCTTGTCTAGGAAAAATATTTGAATAAACTCTCTTGCTAATTGATATGTGTAAAAAGTTTGAGCAGACAATCAAATTATTGATAACAAATGAGTTTTGTATATCATTCAAATCTGCTCATAAATCAAGCATTTAGCATTATGTAATAAAAATGCTAAATAACATTGTTACTTGATGTAACACCCTACCATACAGAGTCTTATACTTAAGTCATAATTCAGAGATGGCAAGGTATTACGACCTCTAAAACAAAAATTTAGTACGTATAGTAGTATGAATAATTGATTATAACTAGGAGCCTTTATAGAAAACGGGGTAAACAAAAAAAAATGTAACTCAAAAGCGCTACACTCCGATCGATAACGTAACGAGTAAAGGATAAGCGAACGCGAGATCATATATATAAAGAGTGTCAAAAACAGGAATAACAAGACTCAAAATCTGGCCGCGAAGATAACCGGTCCGAGCATAGCAATATATACATATAATAAAATAAGGAAAACCCCAAGGAAAGCCCAAAGGGACACAAATACAGAAACCTATTCTCCAAACCTCCTATAAGAGGAGTCATCACAGTTTGTATTATTTAATGGAGATAAAAGTATCTAAACAAGATATATAACCCAAAACAGAGTCCCGAGAACAAAGATCTTCGCTAATCCAGAAGTCTCCAGCATGCCTCAACGAGAAGCCTCGCGTCCTGCATCTGAAAACCACAAAATCCGCATGGGTGAGAACCAGAGGTCCCCAGCACGGTAACAACTTCCACATATATAATACATAATAATAGAGGAAAGTCGAAGGCAATCCTAGAACTTCCTCCAGATAATATCAAAGCTTATAAACAAACTAAACCGTAAGTGGCAACTGACTAAAGATTCTTCAGTCTAACTAATACTTCCCTTTCCAATTCCTTCAGACCTCCCAACCACCAGCAGGAGTATAATATAGCAAACACAGTTATATCAGACAAGAAATTTACAAATAGGAACAGATAAGGCATTTAGACAATTAGCAAGTAATATGCAGTCAAATAGGCAATCTCAAACAATTCATGTAGTATGCTTATGATGCATGCCTGTCCCTAGTGGCTAATGATATCATCTGTCGATTATAGAACCAACCCGACAAGTCCTGGTAGCTAACCATTGGACTGTCCCTCTGTCGCGCATCCCCAACTCGAGTTATACTCATCATAAACTTGATCATAATCATGATCCATATCCATCACCCTCACTGGTGAATATTTACGGGGGCGAGCTCATCCGGGTCTTTCACAGTGCCCGGCCACACTTACGACATAGGGTCAAAAGAGCTTCGAGTCTCAACCTGGAGCACGTGGTGGCTAGCCACTGCTTCCTCCTAGGGAAACCCTCATCTCCGATGGTGGAAGTGCAAACATTCACAATTCATTCAACAATATATATGCATTTATACTTAGCCATAATCATGGCTCCGCCGTAACACGGCAATAATCTAGCCATCCGGCTCACGGTTAAATCCATAACCAGCCAATTCATTAACAATTACGGCCCTTCGGCCCATGGCACAACAAGCACTTCCACCGCCATTCTCCGTATCTCACATAATCATCTTTGATCCTCATTGATCATTCATTTTTCCCCTTGCTTCACTCGCAAGTTACCACATTCACTAGCCCTTTTTCTCATGCTAGGCATATCATAATGATTCAAGACATAAGTGGTGAGATCGGAGGCTTAGAAGTATGAAATTTGGCTTTTAAAACTCAAAAATCAACTTTGGGATGAAAACAGGGCCACGCGTACGCGCACTCCACGCGCACGCGCTGATGGCCAAAAACTCATCGACGCGCAAGCGTCATACGCGCGAACGCGTGGGTTGAAAAATATCCAAACGGCGCGCAAGCGTCAGCCACGCATACGCGTGGGTGCTCTTGCGCCCAGGCACAAAACTGGCACAATTCTGGCACAACTCTTTGGAAAATAGCTGGGCATATGGCGCAGCGCATCGACGCGCCCGCGCACACCACGCGCACGCGTGGATGGTGCTTCCTAGAAGAATGGCGTGCACGCGCCAAGTGTGCCTACGCGCGGAGGGTTATTCAGCTAAAAATTTTCTAAGTTAAAAGCTGCAGAATTCACAGATTCAACCCCCAATCTTCCGACGGTCATAACTCTCTCATTTTAAATCATTTTTCACCCGTTCTTCGAACGGCATGGACATCCCGGATCCAATTTCATTTCTAAACAGATTTGGCACAAATCAGAGGTCCGTAGTCCAAGTTATGTCCCGTCAAAGTATGCCCAAAAACCATGTTTTCATACAAAACCACAAAGTGCCATTTTCAAAACAAGCCACTTTCAACTCTTTTCAAAATCAATCAAAACATGCCAATTTCAACCCTTTTCTTTGAAATAATTCAAAATGTACCAAAATCAACAACAAGCCATCCTCAACTCGCACATTGACACTTTACCAAAATTTCCAAAACCACATCCAACCATTTTAACACTTATCAATCAAATGGCTAAAGGACAAATACAATATCATGTCATACATCCTTCCTCATCCCAATTTCCAATAATTCCATTTCCAACAAACCATCATTATACATAATCATCATCATACTCACCATCAACATGGTACCACCCATCAATTCAACCTCAATCATCCATCAAGCATATATCACAACATGCATTTCTCATATATCACACAATCAAGGCATCAATATTCATAATCACATATATGATCACATCATATATCTCAACCATTCAACAACATCAACAATTCAATGCCTATCTTAGGGCCTCTAGCCTAAGTATTTCCTACCACATTACATATTAGATACGGGAAACCGAAACCATACCTTAGCCGATTTCCCACGCTCAACCGGAGCACTTCCAAACCACTTGTCCACAAGCTCTCAAGGTCTTAACACCTCCAAGAACAGATTTTATCACACAAAACCCTCTTCCAAGCTTTCCAAAAATCACCAATCAAGCTCCAACATTCACATATACACAACCTAAGCCACAATCATCATATCCATACACAACATCTCAATACCCAAACATCATAGAACAACAATTTACACTAGAGTTGAGAATCTTACCACACCCAAGGTCCAAGGAAACAAGATTAACCTTCTCCTTCAAGAGAGTTGGGTCCTATAACATCAAAGGGCCCAAAATCTCAACATTTTTGCTCATGCAACTCGAAATCAAGTCTGGAAATTCGAAGAGCAAAACGTGGTTTACCTCAAGATTGATTGTATGGGTTTTGTAGAGCTCTCCGCGGTGAACGCGTGTGATGAGCGGATAATTTATACGCTTTTTGGCATTGTTTTTAGTATATTTTTAGTAGGATCTAGTTACTTTTAGGGATGTTTTCATTAGTTTTTATGTTAAATTCATATTTCTGGACTTTACTATGAGTTTGTGTGTTTTTCTGTGATTTCAGGTATTTTCTGGCTGAAATTGAGGGACTTGAGCAAAAACCAGATTCAGAGGTTGAAGAAGGACTGCTGATGTTGTTGGATTCTGACCTCCCTGCACTCAAAGTGGATTTTCTGGAGCTACAGAACTCGAAATGGCGCGCTTCCAATTGCGTTGGAAAGTAGACATCCAGGGCTTTCCAGCAATATATAATAGTCCATGCTTTGGCCAAGAATAGATGACGCAAACTGGCGTTCAACGCCAGCTCTCTGCCCAATTCTGGCATCCAGCGCCAGAAAAGGATCCAAAACCAGAGTTGAACGCCCAAACTGGCACAAAAACTGGCGTTCAACTCCAAGAAGGACCTCTACACGTGCAACACTCAAGCTCAGCCCAAGCACACACCAAGTGGGCCCCGGAAGTGGATTTATGCATCAATTACTTACTCATGTAAACCTTAGTAGCTAGTTTATTATAAATAGGACATTTTACTAGTCTTTTTGACCATCCGGGATTGTATTATTGATCCTGTGATCACGTTTTGGGGGCTGGCCATTCGGCCATGCCTGGACTTTTCACTTATGTATTTTCAACGGTAGAGTTTCTACACTCCATAGATTAAGGTGTGGAGCTCTGCTGTTCCTCAAAGATTAATGCAAAGTACTACTGTTTTCTATTCAATTCATCTTGTTTCGCTTCTAAGATACCCATTCGTACTTCAATCTGAATGTGATGAACGTGACAATCATCATCATTCCCTATGAACGCGTGCCTGACAACCACTTCCGTTCTACCTTCGACTGAATGAGTATCTCTTAGATCTCTTAATCAGAATCTTCGTGGCGTAAGCTAGAATGATGGCAGCATTCAGGAGAATCCGGAAAGTCTAAACCTTGTCTGTGGTATTCCGAGTAGGATTCAATGAATGAATGACTGTGACGAGCTCCAAACTCGCGATTGCAGGGCGTTAGTGACAGACGCAAAAGGATAGTAAATCCTATTCCAGCATGATCGAGAACTGACAAATGACTAGCCGTGCCATGACAGGGTGCGTTGACCATTTTCACTGAGAGGATAAGATGAAGCCATTGACAAGGGTGATGCCTCCAGATGATTAGCCGTGCCGTGACAGGGCATTGGATCATTTTCCCGAGAGATGACCGAAAGTAGCCATTGACAGTGGTGATGTATCACATAAAGCCAGCCATGGAAAGGAGTAAGACTGATTGGATGAAGATAGTAGGAAAGCAGAGGTTCAGAGGAACAAAAAGCATCTCCATTCGCTTATCTAAAATTCCTACCAATGATTTACATAAGTACCTCTATCCCTATTCTATTATTTATTATTCGAAAACACCATTATCAATTTATATCTGCCTAACTGAGATTTGCAAGGTGACCATAGCTTGCTTCATACCAACAATCTCCGTGGGATCCAACCCTTACTCACGTAAGGTATTACTTGGACGACCCAGTGCACTTGCTGGTTAGTTACACGGAGTTGTGAACCATGGTCTTGGCATCATGTTTTTGGCGCCATTTCCAGGGAAAGAAAGAGCAATGAATTTTACATAATTAAAGTGTAATCACGATTCCGCGTACCAAGTTTTTGGCACCGTTGCCGGGGATTGTTCGAGTTTGGACAACTGACGGTTCATCTTGTTGCTCAGATTAGGTAATTTTCTTTTTGTTTTCTTTTCAAAATTTTTTCAAAAATATTTCAAAATCTTCTCACCTGTTTTTGAAAAAAAAATATAATAAAATATAATGTTTTCAAAAATAAATTATTCTATGGCTTCAAAATTTTTGAGAATGAATTCTAGTGTTTCATGAAGCATGTGAAGCCTGGCTGGCTGTAAAGCCATGTCTAAATTCTTTTGGACTGAGGCTTCCAACCATCAGTTGTTACACGACTGTAGGGTATGTCAGGCATGTCATGTCTGAATTACATGCTGAAGCTTGGCTGGCCATTGGCCATGTCTAGTGTTTTGGACCGGAGCTTTCATTGAAAGCTTGGCTGGCTAGTGAGCCATGTCTAATTCCTGGACTGAAGCTTTAGACTAAGAATGCAAGATTCCTGGAATTCATGTTAAAAATTTTGGAATCCTTAATTTTTCTTTTTCATATAATTTTCGAAAAAATCCAAAAAAAATTAGAAAATCATAAAAATCAAAAATATTTTTCTGTTTCTTGTTTGAGTTTTGAGTCATGTCATAAGTTTGGTGTCATTTGCATGTGCATCTTGCATTTTTCGAAAATTTCATGCATTCATAGTGTTCTTCATGATCTTCAAGTTGTTCTTGGTAAGTCTTCTTGTTTGATCTTGATGATTTTTTGTTTTGTGTTGTATGGTGTTTTTCATATGCATTCTTGAATTCTTAGTGCGTAAGCATTAAAGAATTCTAAGTTTGGTGTCTTGCATGTTTTCTTTGCATTAAAAATTTTTCAAAATTGTGTCTATGATGTTCATCTTGACATTCAAAGTGTTCTTGGTGTTCATCTTGACATTCATAGCATTCTTGCATGCATTCATTGTTTTGATCTAAAAATTTCATGCATTGCATAATTTTCATATTTTTCATAAAAATTTTAAAAATCAAAAAATATCTTTCCCTTTTTCTCTCATCAAATTCGAAAATTGAGTTGACTTTTTCAAAAAATTTTAAAAATCAAAGTTGTTTCTTATGAGTCAAATCAAATTTTCAATTTGAAAATCTTATCTCTTTCAAAATCTTTTTCAAAAATCAAATCTTTTTCAAAATTCTTAGTTATTTTCGAAAATTCCAAAAATATTTTTCAAAAATCTTTTTCTTATTTTTATATCAAATTTTCGAAAATAACATAATCAATTAATGTTTTGATTCAAAAATTTGAAGTTTGTTACTTGCTTGTTAAGAAAGATTCAGACTTTAAGTTCTAGAATCATATCTTGTGAATCAAGTCATTAATTGAGATTTTAAAAATCAAATATTTTTCAAAACTAATTTCTAAAATATCTTCTTATCTTATCTTTTTCAAAAATCTAATTTCAAAATATCTTTTCCAACTTCCTAACTTCTTATCTTTTCAAAATTTGTTTCAACTAACTAACTAACTTTTGTTTGTTTATTAACTTTTTCAAAACTACCTAACTAACTCTCTCTCTCTCTAATTTTCGAAAATATCTTCCCTCTTTTTCAAAAATTTCTTTTTTATTAACTAATTATTTTTATTTTTGATTTTAAAAATTTTCGAAAAATACTAACATTTTTCAAAAACCATTTTCGAAAATCACTAACTCTTTTTCAAAAATATTTTTCGAAAATTCTCCCTCTCCCATCTTATTCTATTTATTCATTCATTTACTAACATCTCATCTCTCATCTCTCAACCCTCCTCACAGTTGTGTTTCTTCCATTACATTACATTCTTTGTCTCCCCCTCTTCTTCTACTCACACAGGGACCCCTATACTGTGGTATAAAGGATCTCTATTATTATTATTATTTTTCTGTGCCCTCTTCTTTGTCATATGAGCAGGAGCAAGGATAAGAACATTCTTGTGGAAGCAGATCCAGAACCTGAAAGGACTCTAAAAAAGGAAACTAAGAGAAGCTAAAATACAACAATCCAGAGATAACCTTTCAGAAATTTTCGAACAGGAAAAGGAAATGGCAGCCGAAAATAATAATAATGTAAGGAAGATGCTTGGTGACTTTACTGCACCTAATTCCAATTTACATGGAAGAAGCATCTCCATTCCTGCCATTGGAGCAAACAACTTTGAGCTGAAACCTCAATTAGTTTCTCTGATACAGCAGAACTGCAAGTTTCATGGACTTCCATCTGAAGATCCTTTTCAGTTCTTAACTGAATTCTTGCAGATATGTGATACTGTTAAGACTAATGGAGTAGATCCTGAAGTCTACAGGCTCATGTTTTTCCCTTTTGCTGTAAGAGACAGAGCTAGATTATGGTTGGATTCTCAACCCAAAGACAGCCTGAACTCTTGGGATAAGCTGGTCACGGCTTTCTTAGCCAAGTACTTTCCTCCTCAAAAGCTGAGCAAGCTTAGAGCTGATGTTCAAACCTTCAGACAGAAAGAAGGTGAATCCCTCTATGAAGCTTGGGAAAGATACAAACAGTTGACCAAAAAGTGTCCTTCTGACATGCTTTCAGAATGGACCATCCTGGATATATTCTATGATGGTTTATCTGAGCTATCAAAGATGTCACTGGACACTTCTGCAGGTGGATCCATTCACCTAAAGAAAACGCCTGCAGAAGCTCAAGAACTCATTGACATGGTTGCTAATAACCAGTTCATGTACACTTCTGAAAAGAATCCTGTGAGTAATGGGACGCCTATGAAGAAGGGAGTTCTTGAAGTTGATACTCTGAATGCCATATTGGCTCAGAATAAAATATTGACTCAGCAAGTCAATATGATTTCTCAGAGTCTGAATGGAATACAAGCTGCATCCAACAGTACTCAAGAGGCTTCTTATGCAGAAGAAGCTTATGATCCTGAGAACCCTGCAATAGCAAAGGTAAATTACTTAGGTGAACCTTATGGAAACACCTATAACTCATCATGGAGAAATCATCCAAATTTCTCATGGAAGGATCAAAAGCCTCAACAAGGCTTTAATAATGGTGGAAGAAACAGGTTTAGCAATAGCAAACCTTTTCCATCATCCACTCAGCAACAGACAGAGAACTCTGAACAAAATACTTCTAATTTAACAAACTTAGTCTCTGATCTATCTAAGGCCACTGTAAGTTTCATGAATGAAACAAGATCTTCCATTAGAAATCTGGAAGCATAAGTGGGCCAGCTGAGTAAAAGGATCACTGAAATCCCTCCTAGTACTCTCCCAAGCAATACAGAAGAGAATCCAAAAGGAGAGTGCAAGGCCATTGACATAAGCACCATGGCCGAACCTGTGAGGAGAGGAGAGGACGTGAATCCCAAGGAGGAAGACCCCCTGGGACGTCCAGTGATCAATAAGGAGCTTTCCTCTGAGGAACCAAAGGACTCTGAGGCTCATCTAGAGACCATAGAGATTCCATTGAACCTCCTTATGCCCTTCATGAGCTCTGATGAGTATTCCTCTTCTGAAGAGAATGAGGATGTTACTGAAGAGAAAACTGCCAAGTTTCTTGGTGCAATCATGAAGCTGAATGCCAAATTATTTGGCATTGATACTTGGGAAGTTGAACCTCCCTTGTTCATCAATGAACTAAGTGATCTGGATCAACTAACATTGCCTCAGAAGAGACAGGATCCTGAAAAGTTCATAATACCTTGTACCATAGGCACCATGATCTTTAAGGCTCTGTGTGACCTTGGTTCAGGAATAAACCTCATGCCCCTCTCTGTAATAGAGAAACTGGGAATCTATGGGGTGCAAGCTGCTAAAATCTCATTAGAGATGGCAGACAATTCAAGAAAATAGGCATATGGACAAGTAGAGGACGTGTTAGTAAAGGTTGAAGGCCTTTACATCCCTGCTGATTTCATAGTCCTGGATACTGGAAAGGAAGAGGATGAATCCATCATCCTAGGAAGACCTTTCCTGGCCACAGCAAGAGCTGTGATTGATGTTGACAGAGGAGTATTAGTCCTTCAAATGAATGAGGACTCCCTTGTGTTTAAAACTCAAGGATCTCCCTCTGCAACCATGGAGAGGAAGCATGAAAAGCTTCTCTCAAAGCAGAGTCAACCCAAGCCCCCACAGTCAAACTTTAAGTTTGGTGTTGGGAGGCCACAACCAAACTCTAAGTTTGGTGTTGAACTCCCATATCCAAACTCTAAGTTTGGTGTTGGAGAGTTTCAACAATGCTCTGAACATCTGTAAGGCTCCATGAGAGCCCACTGTCAAGCTATTGACATTAAAGAAGCGCTTGTTGGGAGGCAACCCAATGTTTATTTATCTAATTTTTATTTTCATTGTTTTTCATGTCTTTATAGGTTCATGATCATGTGGAGTCACAAAATAAATAGAAAAATTAAAAACAGAATCAAAAACAGCAGAAGAAAAATCACACCCTGGAGGAGCATCTGTCTGGCGTTCAGCGCCAGAACAGAGCATGGTTCTGGCGCTGAACGCCCAAAATGGGCAGCTTTTGGGCGCTGAACGCCAGAACAGGCATGGTTCTGGCGTTCAACACCAGAAATGGCACACAAATGGGCGCTGAACGCCCAAAATGGCCACCAACCTGGCGCTGAACGCCCAGAGTTGTGTGCAAAGGCATTTTTTCATGCCTAATGGGTGCAGGGATATAAATCCTTGAAAACCTCAGGATCTGTGGACCCCACAGGATCCACTCAGGATCTGTAGACCCCACAGGATCCCCACCTACCTCCACTCACTTCTTCTCACCACTCTCTTTCACACAACCCCATAAACACTCTTCCCCAAAAAACCCTTCACCAATCACCTCAATCTCTCTTCCCCATCACCTCCTCACCACTCACATCCATCCACTCTTCCCCATAAACCTACCTCATAAACTCCATCTACCTTCAAAAATTCAAAACCAATTTCCCACCCAAACCCACCCATATGGCCGAAACCTTTCCCCCCTCCATTCCCTATATAAAGCCCTCCATTCTTCATCAAATTCACACAACACACCCCTTTACACCCTTCTTGGCCGAAACACTTCCCACTCTCCCTCTCCTCCATTTCTTTTTCTCCTTCATCTATTCTTTCTTTTATTGCTCGAGGGCGAGCAAAATTCTAAGTTTGGTGTGGTAAAAGCATAAGCTTTTTGTTTTTCCATTACCATTGATGGCACGTAAGACCGGAGAATCCTCTAGAAAGGGGAAAGGGAAGACAAAAGCTTCCACATCCGAGTCATGGGAGATGGAAAGGTTCATCTCCAAAGCCCATCAAGACCACTTCTATGATGTTGTGGCCAAGAAGAAGTGATCCCTGAGGTCCCTTTTAAACTCAAAAGAAATGAGTATCCAGAGATCCGACATGAAATTCAAAGAAGAGGTTGGGAAGTTCTAACAAATCCCATCCAACAAGTCGGCATCCTAATGGTTCAAGAGTTCTATGCTAATGCATGGATCACCAAGAACCATGATCAAAGTAAGAACCCGGATCCAAAGAACTATGTTACAATGGTTCGGGGAAAATACTTAGATTTTAGTCCGGAGAATGTGAGGTTGGCATTTAACTTGCCCATGATGCAAGGAGATGAACGCCCCTACACTAGAAGGGTCAACTTTAATCAAAGGTTGGACCAAGTCCTTATGGACATATGCGTGGAAGGAGCTCAATGGAAGATTGACTCCAAAGGCAAGCCGGTTCAACTAAGAAGATTGGACCTCAAGCCTGTAGCTAGAGGATGGTTGGAGTTCATTCAATGCTCAATCATTCCCACTAGCAACCGGTCTGAAGTTACTATAGACCGGGCCATCATGATCCATAGCATCATGATTGGAGAAGAGGTGGAAGTTCATGAGATTATACCTCAAGAACTCTACAAGGTGGCTGACAAGTCTTCCACTATGGCAAGGTTAGCCTTTCCTCACCTCATTTGCCACCTATGCAATTCAGCTGGGATTGACATAGAGGGAGATATCCTCATTAAAGAGGACAAGCCCATCACTAAGAAAAAGATGGAGCAAGCAAGAGAGCCCATTCATGGAGCTCAAGAGGCGTATGAAGCTCATCACCATGAGATCCCGAAAATGCCTCAAATGCACTTTCCTCCACAGAACTATTGGGAGCACATCAACACCTCCCTAGAAGAATTAAGTTCCAACATGGGACAACTAAGGGTGGAACATCAAGAGCACTCCATCATGCTTCATGAAATAAGGGAAGATCAAAAAAGCAATGAGGGAGGAGCAACAAAGACAAGGAAGAGACATAGAAGAGCTCAAGGACATCATTGGTTCCTCAAGAAGGAAACGCCACCATCACTAAGGTGGATTCATTCCTTGTTCTTATTTCTTCTGTTTTTCGTTTTCTATGATATGTGCTTATCTATGTGTGTGTCTTCATTACATGATCATTAGTAGTTAGTAACTTTGTCTTAAGGTTATGAATGTCCTATGAATCCATCACCTCTCTTAAAATAAAAACTGTTTTAATTCAAAAGAACAAGAAGTACATGAGTTTCGAATTTATCCTTGAACTTAGCTTAATTATATTGATGTGGTGACAATGCTTCTTGTTTTCTGAATGAATGCTTGAACAGTGCATATGTCTTTTGAAGTTGTTGTTTAAGAATGTTAAATATGTTGGCTCTTGAAAGAATGATGACTAGGAGACATGTTATTTGATAATCTGAAAAATCATAAAAATGATTCTTGAAGCAAGAAAAAGCAGCAAAGAACAAAGCTTGCAGAAAAAAAAATAGGTGAAAAAAAAAGAAAGAAAAAGCAAGCAGAAAAAGCCAAAGCTCTTAAAACCAAGAGGCAAGAGCAAAAAGCCAATAACCCTTAAAACCAAAAGGCAAGGGCAAATAAAAAGGATCCCAAGGCTTTGAGCATCAGTGGATAGGAGGGCCTAAAGGAATAAAATCCTGGTCTAAGCGGCTAAACCAAGCTGTCCCTAACCATGTGCTTGTGGCGTGTAGGTGTCAAGTGAAAACTTGAGACTGAGCGGTTGAAGTCAAGGTCCAAAGCAAAAAAAAAAGAGTGTGCTTAAGAACCTTGGACACCTCTAATTGGGGACTTTAGCAAAGCTGAGTCACAATCTGAAAAGGTTCACCCAATTATGTGTCTGTGGCTTTTATGTATCCGGTGGTAATACTGGAAAACAAAGTGCTTAGGGCCACGGCCAAGACTCATAAGGAAGCTGTGTTCAAGAATCATCATACTGAACTAGGAGAATCAATAACACTATCTGAACTCTGAGTTCCTATAGATGCCAATCATTCTGAACCTCAATGGATAAAGTGAGATGCCAAAACTATTCAAGAGGCAAAAAGCTATAAGTCCCGCTCATATGATTGGAGCTATGTTTCATTGATAGTTTGGAATTTATAGTATATTCTCTTCTTTTTATCCTATTTGATTTTTAGTTGCTTGGGGACAAGCAACAATTTAAGTTTGGTGTTGTGATGAGCGGATAATTTATACGCTTTTTGGCATTGTTTTTAGTATATTTTTAGTAGGATCTAGTTACTTTTAGGGATGTTTTCATTAGTTTTTATGTTAAATTCACATTTCTAGACTTTACTATGAGTTTGTGTGTTTTTCTGTTATTTCAGGTATTTTCTGGCTGAAATTGAGAGACTTGAGCAAAAACCAGATTCAGAGGTTGAAGAAGGACTGCTGATGCTGTTGGATTCTGACCTCCCTGCACTCAAAGTGGATTTTCTGGAGCTACAGAACTCGAAATGGCGCGCTTCCAATTGCGTTGGAAAGTAGACATCCAGGGCTTTCCAGAAATATATAATAGTCCATACTTTGGCCAAGAATAGACGACGCAAACTGGCGTTCAACGCCAGCTCTCTGCCCAATTCTGGCGTCCAGCGCCAGAAAAGGATCCAAAACCAGAGTTGAACGCCCAAACTGGCACAAAAACTGGCGTTCAACTCCAAGAAGGACCTCTACACGTGCAACACTCAAGCTCATCCCAAGCACATACCAAGTGGGCCCCAGAAGTGGATTTATGCATCAGTTACTTACTCATGTAAACCCTAGTAGCTAGTTTATTATAAATAGGACATTTTACTAGTCTTTTTGACCATCCGGGATTGTATTATTGATCCTGTGATCACGTTTTGGGGGCTGGCCATTCGGCCATGCCTGGACCTTTCACTTATGTATTTTCAACGGTAGAGTTTCTACACTCCATAGATTAAGGTGTGGAGCTCTGCTGTTCCTCAAAGATTAATGCAAAGTACTACTGTTTTCTATTCAATTCATCTTGTTTCGCTTCTAAGATACCCATTCGTACTTCAATCTGAATGTGATGAACGTGACAATCATCATCATTCCCTATGAACGCGTGCCTGACAACCACTTCCGTTCTACCTTCGACTGAATGAGTATCTCTTAGATCACTTAATCAGAATCTTCGTGGCGTAAGCTAGAATGATGGCGGCATTCAGGAGAATCCGGAAAGTCTAAACCTTGTCTGTGGTATTCCGAGTAGGATTCAATGAATGAATGACTGTGACGAGATCCAAACTCGCGATTGCAGGGCGTTAGTGACAGACGCAAAAGGATAGTAAATCCTATTCCAGCATGATCGAGAACCGACAGATGACTAGCCGTGCCGTGACAGGGTGCATTGACCATTTTCACTGAGAGGATAAGATGAAGCCATTGACAAGGGTGATGCCTCCAGACGATTAGCCGTGCCGTGACAGGGCATTGGATCATTTTCCCGAGAGATGACCGAAAGTAGCCATTGACAGTGGTGATGTATCACATAAAGCCAGCCATGGAAAGGAGTAAGACTGATTGGATGAAGATAGCAGGAAAGCAGAGGTTCAAAGGAACGAAAAGCATCTCCATTCGCTTATCTGAAATTCCTACCAATGATTTACATAAGTACCTCTATCCCTATTCTATTATTTATTATTCGAAAACACCATTATCAATTTATATCTGCCTAACTGAGATTTGCAAGGTGACCATAGCTTGCTTCATACCAACAATCTCCGTGGGATTCGACCCTTACTCACGTAAGGTATTACTTGGACGACCCAGTGCACTTGCTGGTTAGTTACACGGAGTTGTGAACCATGGTCTTGGCATCATGTTTTTGGCACCATTTCCAGGAAAAGAAAGATCAATGAATTTTACATAATTAAAGTGTAATCACGATTCCGCGTACCAGCGTGGCCGCAAACGGTGCGGCGATCAGAGCTCTAGATCAAAAGTTATGGTGGTTTGAAGATCAAGTGAGAGAAAGAACTTGAGAGAGTGTTCTTCCCCTCCCTTACTCCATTTCAGCGTGAATGAGAGTGTTGTGAGGAGAGAGAGTGCTGAAAACTAGGGTTTTGGTTTAGTTTAGTTGGGCCAAGGGTCCACTTTGGGTCCGGTTGGCCCGATTTGGCCCGTTCGGTCCAATCTTGGTCCGTTTTCTATAAAATCGGTACCGAAATTCTCATCTCAATCTCCTCTATCATATTAAGCCATAAAAATAACATTTTTGGCTTTCTAGTATAAATTCTCATTTATGGGTTAATTAGCCGTTAATTAACCGGGTCTTACATTCTACCCACCTAATTGGGAATCTTGCCCACAAAATTCAAATTCAAATTCAATTACCTGAGAATAAGTGTGGATAGTCCGTTCGCATCTCTGACTCAAGTTCCCAAGTGTGTTCCTCAACACCACCTCGACTCCATGCAACTTTGACCAATGAAACCTCTTTTCCACGCAACCGTTTGATACTAGTATCATCGATTCTGACTGGAGTCACTGAAAGCGTCAAATCTTCCCTTAACTGAACCGATTCAGGTTCTAACACATGGCTAGCATCTGGAGTGTACTTCCGAAGCTGCGATACGTGAAACACGTCGTGCAGGTTCGAAAGATGAGGTGGTAGAGCCATTCGATACGCCACCGGTCCAATCCTCTCCAGGATCTGAAATGGACCAATGTATCGAGGATTCAACTTCTTTGCTTTAATCGCCCTACCTACTCCTGTGGTTGGAGTAACCTTCAGGAAAACATGATCTCCTTCCTCAAATTCCAAGGGCTTCCGCCTTTGATTGGCGTAACTTTTCTGGCGACTCTGCGCCGTAAGCATCCTACCTCGGATTTTCTTAACTTGTTCAGTGGTCTCAGCTATCATTTCCGGCCCCAACAAACCCTTCTCTCTAGCTTCATACCAACATAGTGGAGATTGACATTTCCTCCCATACAATGCCTCATACGGATCCATTCCGATGCTCGCATGGTAACTATTATTGTATGCAAACTCCACTAACGGCATATACTGATCCCAACTCGCCGGTTGGTCCAAAACACAAGCTCTCAACATATCCTCTAGGGTTTGGATCGTCCTCTCGGATTGACCATCTGTTTGAGGATGGTAAGCTGTACTCAAGCTTAATCGGGTTCCAAAAGCTTTCTAAAATGCACCCCAGAACCTCGAAGTGAAACGAGGATCTCTATCAGAGATTATAGTAGCAGGTACACCATGGAGTCTCACAATCTCCTTTATGTATAACCGTGCTAGCTCCTCAAGGGTGTAAGTCATCCGAATGGGCAAAAAGTGAGCTGACTTCGTCAGTCGGTCCACAATCACCCAGATAGCATCAAAACCAGTCCTAGTCCTTGGCAATCCTGACACAAAGTCCATTGCAATACTTTCCCACTTCCATTGCGGAACCTCTAAAGGTTGCAACATCCCGGAAGGTCTTTGATGTTCAATCTTTACCTTTTGACAAGTTAAGCACTTTGAAACATATTCCGCCACATCATTCTTCATACCCGGCCACCAAAACATCGCCTTTAAATCATGGTACATCTTAATACTTTCCGGGTGAATGGAGAATCCGCTTTTGTGTGCCTCCTTTAAGATATCTTGCCTCAAAGTGCCAACATCCGGCACAATGATCCTACCCTTGAATCTCCATAACCCATCTTTTTCTTCCGACACTCTCCATTGTTTCCCTTGTTCGATAGCCGGTAACACCTTCCATAACGCTTCATCATTTTCATGAGCCTTTAGGAGCTCGGATTTAAAATCACTCGAGATTTCTAATCGGCTCAAACACAAGGTTCCAGATACTTCTCGAGCACTAATTTTTAGACTCTCGAATCCCTTGAGTAACTTCTCCTCTTGAAGCATAATCCAAGCCGCATATAACGACTTCCGACTTAACGCATCCGCCACTACATTCGCTTTTCCCGGATGGTAATTCAACTCAAAGTCGTAGTCTTTCAATAATTCCATCCACCTCCTTTGCCTCATATTAAGCTCTTTCTGATCAAAGAGATATTTCAAGCTCTTGTGATCGGAGAAGACTTGGAACTTAACCCCATAAAGATAATGCCTCCACACCTTCAAGGCAAACACGACCGCAGCGAGTTCTAAATGGTGCGTAGGGTAACTAACTTCATGAGGTCTCAACTGTCGTGAGGCATACGCCACCACATTATGATGCTGCATCAGCACGCATCCTAGACCCTTTAGTGAGGCATCACAATACACCTCAAATGGTTCGTTCGGCTCAGGTAACACCAACACAGGTGCAGTGGTCAACTTTTTCTTCAATGCCTGAAAGCTCCCCTCGCACTCAGGAGTCCAAACAAACGGAGATTCTTTGCGAAAAGCCCTTGATGAACCTTCGGTAATAGCCAGCTAAACCCAAAAAACTCCTTATCTCAGTTACTGTGGTTGGTTGCTTCCAATCCATCACAGCTTCCACCTTAGTTGGATCTACGGCTATTCCTTTCTTACTCACCACGTGACCCAAAAACTTCACCTCACTCTTCCAAAACTCACACTTAGACAGTTTCGCATAAAGTTTCTTCTCCTTTAGAATTTGCAACACGGTCCTCAAGTGTTCCGCATGCTCTTCTTCAGTCTTGGAGTAAATTAGTATGTCGTCAATGAAGACAACAACGAATTTATCCAGAAATGGACGGAACACTCTATTCATGTAATCCATAAACACTGCAGGAGCGTTCGTCAACCCAAAAGACATTACAGTATACTCGTAATGACCATAACGAGTCCTGAAAGCGGTCTTAGGGATATCCTCACCCCTCACCCTTATCTGGTGATAACCAGATCGCAAATCGATCTTGGAGAAAACCCCAGCTCCTTGTAACTGATCCATGAGATCATCAATTCTCGGCAATGGGTACTTATTCTTTATGGTGATCTTGTTCAGCTGCCTGTAATCCACACAGAGTCGCATACTTCCATCTTTCTTCTTTACCAGTAACACTGGAGCACCCCACGGGGAAACACTTGGTCGGATAAAGTTCTTACCCAACAATTCCTCTAACTGAGACTTTAGCTCGGCCATCTTTAATGGTGACATTCTATAAGGAGCACTTGAGATTTGTCCCGTCCCAGGCACCAATTCAATAGCAAACTCGACCTCTCAGTTAGGTGGAAATTCCTCAATATCATCGGGAAATACTTCCGGAAACTCACACACTACCGGAATCTGATCCAACCTTTGATCATCACCCGAAACACCAGCAGTCAACAACAGGATACCCTGACATTCGAATCCAGAAGAGTTCACCATCATCGAATTCAAGTAATAATTATTCACCACGACCGGCCCTTCTGTATCTTCTGGCATAAAGTACACCGACTTTGTAGAGCAATCAAGCAGGACATGGTTCTCAGATAACCAGTCCAATCCCAAGATAAGGTCAAGACCGATCATCGGTAAGCAGATTAAATTATGGACAAAATCACGCTGCTTGAACCTAAACGAAACTTTCGGGCATCCTAGCCTAGTTACCATGGCTTCATGGGTAGCATTATAACTTTTAGGTCATAACCTAAGGTTACGATCTTCAATCCTAACTCATGGGCTTTTTCAAATGCAATGAATGAATGCGATGCTCCCGAATCAAATAAAGCATTTAAAGTTTGACCAGCCATTTCACAGTTACCTCGAATGAGTGTCTCAGATCCCTCTACACCCACAGCTGAGGTGGTGAACACCCGACCAGTCTGTTGTACTTTCCCAGCACCTTGCTTTTGCTTCTCCGGACAACTTGCGACTTTATGCCCCGCCTTTCCACAATTGTAGCACAAACTCCATCCGGCCTTGCATGGTGCACCCGGATGGTGACTTCCACACCTAGTACAAGCTTGGTCATTCTGAGGCTGCTTCCCAAACCTTTTCCCTGGGAGTTGTTGTTGTTGGGCCTCCTAAAAGAACCTCCCTTTTTGAAAGGCGGACCTCTAGGTGCAAAGCTCTTCCCTCGGTTTTGTGGAAATGATCCTTTGTGACTTCTTTTCTCAGCGGCTGCCCTCTTCACACACTCTTCAGCAACCCTACACTTGTTCACCAATTCCGAGAAAGTCCTAATCTCCATTGGTCCCACTGAACTGAAAATATCGCTCCGGAGTCCTCCTTCGTACTTAACACACTTCCATTCCTCATATTCCACCGGAGTCCCTTGACACATACGAGAGAATCTGAACAGCTCCTCAAACTTGTCAGTATACTCAGATACGGACATAGTACCCTGCTTCAGCTGCAACAATTCAAGCTCCTTGGCTGTCCTGGCAGAAGTCGGAAAGTACTTCTTATAGAACTCCTCTTGGAAGACGTCTCAGGTGATATAATCATCACCCTGCTGCAGGAGGCGTCGGATTCCTTGCCACCAATGCGACGCTTCACCAGTGAGCAAATAGGTAGCGAACTCCATACGCTGCCCTTCAGGTACCACCTGCACTTGCAGTGCTCGTTCCATAGCCTGAAACCATGTATCGGCCTCAGTCGGGCTAGTAGTTCCCTTGAACTTCGGGGGATTAACCTTCAAAAAGTTCGCCAGTGTCATCGGTCCCTGAACTTCACCTCCGTCATTACCATGGTTGTTCATCTGTTGGCCAAGAGCCTCAGCAGTGGCTTGCATAGCAGCAGCCATGTTCTCCAACGCAGTCATAAAATTCACCGAGTCATTAGGGTTAATTCCTGGCGCACGAGCATTTGTATGACCTCTCCCACGGCCTCTACCGCGTACACGAGGCGCCATCTGGTTCCTATACACACCAAACAATCGATATTAAGTTGATCAGTCTCAATATCGGAAGTCTAGTGCTTCAAAGTCCCAAATGCATGCTCATGAACGTTTATGCCAATTATATCAAGCAGATATACTAACAGCACATGACACATATACAGAGAATGCACAGAAGCATAGTCAGTCTATTCCTCAGGCTCTACAGGAACGAACTGCTCTGATACCATAATGTAACACCCTACCATACAGAGTCTTATGCTTAAGTCATAATTCAGAGATGGCAAGGTATTACGACCTCTAAAACAAAAATTTAGTACGTATAGTAGTATGAATAATTGATTATAACTAGGAGCCTTTATAGAAAACGGGGTAAACAAAAAAAAATGTAACTCGAAAGCGCTACACTCCGATCGATAACGTAACGAGTAAAGGATAAGCGAACGCGAGATCATATATATAAAGAGTGTCAAAAACAGGAATAACAAGACTCAAAATCCGGCCGCGAAGATAACCGGTCCGAGCATAGCAATATATACATATAATAAAATAAGGAAAACCCCAAGGAAAACCCAAAGGGACACAAATACAGAAACCTATTCTCAAAACCTCCTATAAGAGGAGTCATCACAGTTTGTATTATTTAATGGAGATAAAAGTATCTAAACAAGATATATAACCCAAAACAGAGTCCCGAGAACAAAGATCTTCGCTAATCCAGAAGTCTCCAGCATGCCTCAACGAGAAGCCTCGCGTCCTGCATCTGAAAACCATAAAATCCGCATGGGTGAGAACCAGAGGTCCCCAGCACGGTAACAGCTTCCACATATATAATATATAATAATAGAGGAAAGCCGAAGGCAATCCTAGAACTTCCTCCAGATAATATCAAAGCTTATAAACAAACTAAACCGTAAGTGGCAACTGACTAAAGATTCTTCAGTCTAACTAATACTTCCCTTTCCAATTCCTTCAGACCTCCCAACCTCCAGCAGGAGTATAATATAGCAAACACAGTTATATCAGACAAGAAATTTACAAATAGGAACAAATAAGGCATTTAGACAATTAGCAAGTAATATGCAGTCAAATAGGCAATCTCAAACAATTCATGTAGTATGCTTATGATGCATGCCTGTCCCTAGTGGCTGATGATATCATCTGTCGATTATAGAGCCAACCCGACAAGTCTTGGTAGCTAACCATTGGACTGTCCCTCTGTCGCGCATCCCCAACTCGAGTTATACTCATCATAAACTTGATCATAATAATGATCCATATCCATCACCCTCACTGGTGAATATTTACGGGGGCGAGCTCATCCGGGTCTTTCACAGTGCCCGGCCACACTTACGACATAGGGTCAAAAGAGCTTCGAGTCTTAACCTGGAGCACGTGGTGGCTAGCCACTGCTTCCTCCCAGGGAAACACTCATCTCCGATGGTGGAAGTGCAAACATTCACAATTCATTCAACAACATATATGCATTTATACTTAGCCATAATCATGGCTCCGCCGTAACACGGCAATAATCTAGCCATCTAGCTCACGGTTAAATCCATAACCAGCCAATTCATTAACAATTACGGCCCTTCGGCCCATGGCACAACAAGCACTTCCACCGCCATTCTCCGCATCTCACATAATCATCTTTGATCCTCATTGATCATTCATTTTTCCCCTTGCTTCACTCGCAAGTTACCACATTCACTAGCCCTTTTTCTCATGCTAGGCATATCATAATGATTCAAGACATAAGTGGTGAGATCGGAGGCTTAGAAGTATGAAATTTGGCTTTTAAAACTCAAAAATCAACTTTGGGATGAAAACAGGGCCACGCGTACGCGCACTTCACGCGCACGCGCGGATGGCCAAAAACTCATCGACGCGCAAGCGTCATACGCGCGAACGCGTGGGTTGAAAAATATCCAAACGGCGCGCAAGCGTCAGCCACGCATACGCGTGGGTGCTCTTGCGCCCAGGCACAAAACTGGCACAATTCTGGCACAACTCTCTGGAAAATAGCTGTGCATATGGCGCAGCGCATCGACGCGCCCGCGCACACCACGCGCACGCGTGGATGGTGCTTCATGGAAGAATGGCGTGCACGCGCCAAGTGTGCCTACGCGCGGAGGGTTATTCTGCTAAAAATTTTCTAAGTTAAAAGCTGCAGAATTCACAGATTCAACCCCCAATCTTTCGACGGTCATAACTCTCTCATTTTAAATCATTTTTCACCCGTTCTTCGAACGGCATGGATATCCCGGATCCAATTTCATTTCTAAATAGATTTGGCACAAATCAGAGGTCCGTAGTCCAAGTTATGTCCCGTCAAAGTATGCCCAAAAACTATGTTTTCATACAAAACCACAAAGTGCCATTTTCAAAACAAGCCACTTTCAACTATTTTCAAAATCAATCAAAACATGCCAATTTCAACCCTTTTCTTTGAAATCATTCAAAATGTACCAAAATCAACAACAAGCCATCCTCAACTCGCACATTGACACTTTACCAAAATTTCCAAAACTACATCCAACCATTTTAACACTTCTCAATCAAATGGCTAAAGGACAAAAACAATATCATGTCATACATCCTTCCTCATCCCAATTTCTAATAATTCCATTTCCAACCAACCATCATTATACATAATCATCATCATACTCACCATCAACATGGTACCACCCATCAATTCAACCTCAATCATCCATCAAGCATATATCACAACATGCATTTCTCATATATCACACAATCAAGGCATCAATATTCATAATCACATATATGATCACATCATATATCTCAACCATTCAATAACATCAACAATTCAATGCCTATCTTAGGGCCTCTAGCCTAAGTATTTCCTACCACATTACATATTAGATACGGGAAACCGAAACCATACCTTAGCCGATTTCCCACGCTCAATCGGAGCACTTCCAAACCACTTGTCCACGAGCTCTCAAGGTCTCAACACCTCCAAGAATAGATTTTATCACACAAAACCCTCTTCCAAGCTTTCCAAAAATCACCAATCAAGCTCCAACATTCACATATACACAACCTAAGCCACAATCATCATATCCATACACAACATCTCAATACCCAAACATCATAGAACAACAATTTACACTAGGGTTGAGAATCTTACCACACCCAAGGTTCAAGGAGACAAGATTAACCTTCTCCTTCAAGAGAGTTGGGTCCTATAACATCAAAGAGCCCAAAATATCAACATTTTTGCTCATGCAACTCGAAATCAAGTCTGGAAATTCGAAGAACAAAACGTGGCTTACCTCAAGATTGATTGTATGGGTTTTGTAGAGCTCTCCGCGGTGAACGCGTGGCCGCAAACGGTGCGGCGATCGGAGCTCTAGATCAAAAGTTATGGTGGTTTGAAAATCAAGTGAGAGAAAGAACTTGAGAGAGTGTTCTTCCCCTCCCTTACTCCATTTCAGCGTGAATGAGAGTGTTGTGAGGAGAAAGAGTGCTGAAAACTAGGGTTTTGGTTTAGTTTAGTTGGGCCATGGGCCCACTTTGGATTCGGTTGGCCCAGTTTGGCCGGTTCGGTCCAATCTTGGTCCGTTTTCTATAAAATTGGTACCGAAATTCTCGTCTCAATCTCCTCTATCATATTAAGCCATAAAAATAACATTTTTGGCTTTCTAGAATAAATTCTCATTTATGGATTAATTAGCCGTTAATTAACCGGGTCTTACACTTGAAGCTTGATTAAATTGTTACAGGTTGGTACTTCCCTTGGTAAAAATGGTATATATTAAGGGGGAGCCATATGACAATTTGAAAGGGGAAAAAATTCAAACATTCAAAGGGAGTACTCTATACTCTAATCTTAAATTTCTTTCCATTTCAATTTTAATAATGTTTGTCATCAAGGGGGAGATTGATGAGTTTGGAAAACTCTAAATTAATATTTGTGATGACTAAATATTATTAAATACAAAATTATTAATTTGATTTTCATTTAACATATGTTAATTAATAATTTTGTTACAGGTTTCTAAATTGGGCCGAAATAAAAAGAAATGTTGCTAGCCCAATGATTAAAATATTCAGCATTAATATGAGTTAGTTTCTTGTGGCTGAACAATTTTCTTGGGCCAGAATGATTTTGGTTGCTTCAAGCCCAATTGTGTTATATGCTTAAGATCCAATGCTTGATCTAAAATCTATCAGAAAAGCAAATGTTATTATTGGGCCAGATTAAATGTTGTTGCAACCAAGCCCAATTTTATATTTGATGAAAGTTCCTCATGCATGATCCGAAACCAGAGAAGAAAGAAAGCAAAATTGCTTTCAACGGATCCAAGAATTCAAACATGTGATGGATTCCAAAATTCATTCAATTACCATTTATTGCATGGGAACTATGAGAGAGAATATGAGTGACTTTGATTTGATAGGTATCATTAAGCTACACATTGCTCAGTAAAGGGAAGTGGACATTTATTTTTTGCTTTATCAAATTACATTAGTTAATGTTCAATTTCTCTTTCTTCTCTCTCAACTCTCTTTCTCCTCTTCGGTCATTAACCAGGAAATCATGAAAGCAAAATGGAGCTACCGAAGTGAAGGAAGAACACTCTACAAGACCATCACAATGACGGCAAGAGTACATACTAAAATAAAAGTATGTTGTGGCTGAGATTTTCACCAAATATGGTTAGATTTGGTGAAGTAATCTCGAGCTCTTCATGCTCAGAAAGGAAGAAGAAGATTTGGCCAGCAATGTGAGATTCTTGGAGGCATGGCTTGTCTTTGATTCTGCTCAACCACCACAGGAAGTAGCTAAAGTGGCGAAGTCATGGTAGAGGCAGAGATTGAAGCAGATGAAGTCATCATCATCATGAAGCATCAAGGGCCAGAAATCCATCTTGGAGAGCAAGCCAAGGATGGAGAGCTCGGATTGATGAAGAGTGATGATCAAGGAAGGACTAGAGGTAATTGCATGTTGGTTCTTGCATGGTTATCTCTTCTCTCTCTGTGTGGCCGAACCGGTTATGTGTGAAAGAAAATAAGTTAAGCTTGGATTTTTGGCTTCAAGTGTGGAGGCTTCCCTCTTCTATAAAAAGAGTGAACAACCACTGTTTGGAGCAAGGAGTTAGAAGTAAGCAGTGAGAGTGCAAGGCACAGGATTCTCAGAGCTACCTAAGCTTACAGATTTTCTTCTCCTTCAATGTATTCTGTTTTGTATTTTTCTGTTTAGTTTTGTCATGTCTTGAGTCTCATGGAAAAAGGCAAACAGTGAGGTTTTTATGAAAAAGCCATAGAGCGGAAAAAGGCAGAGAGTGCAAAATTAAAAGAAAAAGCCATAGATATCTTAGAGTTCCTTTGTTTCATGATTCTGTGGGAATCCCCTTGTAAGTTGGGTTAGCACTTTACAGATTGTAATCAGGAAGATTATAGTGAAATTCCATCATGTTTGTGATGGAGACTGGATGTAGGCTGCACTGCACTTAGCAGCTGAACCAGGATATATCTGAGTGTAATTTTCTCTCTTCTCTACTCCAATTCTGTTTCTATTGTACAGGAGCTCAAACTGAAAAATATCTCGTGCCAAGTGACGAGACAAAAAGAAAAGTCTCGTGCCAAGTGACGAGATAAAAACAAAAGTCTCGTGGCTAGGGACAAGACAAAAATCAAAAAGTCTCCTGAAGTTATCTCAAAGGCCAGCAAGTGTTACTAAGCAAAAAAGGGGCTAAGATTCAACCCCCCTTCTCTTAGCCACTGAAACCATCAGAGGTCGAATATAGGTCCCGAATCTTCTCTTTCGTTTTCCATCTAGGTAAGCAGTCAACTTAAAGTAAAACACTTTACTTGCACCAACTATAAACATCCAAATCATATGGAAATAACCATCCATTAACAATGTTTCAACGAACGTTAGTTGCTATCCTTATTAGATTGCTAACTCTCGGCGACGAAATGGTTGGGAGCGTTTTCATGTGGCTTCAATGAAATGTGATCACCGACGGAAGATGAAATATGACACGGTGGTTGAACGACAGGGCACTCCATTTAAGAACGTCCACGCGGTGATGGACATATCAAAGGACAAACACTTGTGATCCCTTTCTCTGTGCCGTCAACGTCCGGAGGAAGGCACATGCCCGTTGCGACGGGGTCATTCCAGGTCTGGGTTGATGCGGTGCCGCGAGAAAGACCCACCGAATTTGTAGGTGCTGCTGGGCGATCGTGAGTGTGGACGACGGCGTCAGACAGAACGTCTCCCGACGAGAAAGGACGAGAAAGGGAGAGAATGAGGTACCTCCGTTGAGAGAGAGGAGGTCTTCGTTATTAAGTGGCAACACTATTCAAAGAGAGAGGGTATTAGTTTTTGTTTTCCTATAACTGACGCAATCCTAACTTATTTCAAATTTTAAATTAGCAAATATTTAGAATTAATAAATTGCTTATAATTTAATTTTAATTTCAATTTAACCCCATTATGTACATTATATACTAATGATATTAGCTCTTCGTACTTTCGAT
Source organism: Arachis ipaensis (assembly GCF_059453495.1). NCBI lineage: Eukaryota > Viridiplantae > Streptophyta > Magnoliopsida > Fabales > Fabaceae > Arachis > Arachis ipaensis. The sequence continues at coordinate 13,043,653 of NC_142444.1, forward strand.
ATTGCAATATATGCCAATATTGGATGACTTCTCCAATCTGACAAACTGCATACAGTATAATAATAATATTAAATATAATTATAACATATATATGGTAAATTAATTGAAAAAATTTTAAGTGTACCAAGAAACACCAGTGTTCCAGTTGTTTTAACCGTTAATCTGAATTATAAAAAATATATATTAATTAAAATCAATGATTAAAATAACTGGAACGTTGATATTCTCGATACACCTGAAACTCTTCCTAATTAATTAGTTGGTATAGTAGTGTTAATACTAGTCTTTATAATTTTAAGCATTTAAAATTTTTTATTTTTTTTTAACTAGGTCTAGTACCACCAATTCTATGGCGAATATCCAACTCATTTGGAAAAGGTTAAAAATCTGATCTGTTATGGATAGGGTTAGAAGTACAGCTACGTAAATAAAATAGAATTTGAATTTAAAATTAATTCTATCCGATATAGTCACACGCTTGATTTGTTATTATATCTTAAAAAAAATTTAATATATTATTATATCTAAACTAAAGAGAATTGAACACACATCTTTTTTTCTTTGTTTTTGTCTAAGTAATGCTAAAAAGACCATCATAAAACGTTATTTTATTTAATTTAATATCTATAATTTTATATATAACATCTATAATTATATGTTTATCATATAAAATTACTCATTTACTCATTGGACAAAAAGAAGATCATCAGTTTCTTTAAATTTGTGATGCAAAATGCACAACAAATTTTCACAGCCCTGTATATTTAAGATATATAATGTAATACTCTACCACACTAAGTTTCACGTTTAAGTCATAAAATAGAAGTAGTATGGTATTACGATCTCGAAAATAAAATGTGTATATATAATAGGTTAAATTACACAGTTAGTCCCTACACTTTCAGTGAAATTGCAAATTGGTCCCTATAATTTAAAAGTTTGTAATTGGGTCCCTGAAGTAAATTAAAATTTGTAATTAGATCCTCAATAACGTTTACCGTAAAAAAATGCATATTTACCATAATGTCCTCTTCTTCCTCTTTTTCTCCTTTTTTTTCTTCCTCCTCTCTTCAGAATTTTTCTGTTATTCTTTTTTAACAACAACAATAGGGCTTCAACAACAACAATCCCAGAAAGATAACATTTCAACAAATCAAACAATCAGAAATTCAACTCAACAACCAAATCAACACACAACAACAATAAAATCAAAATCAGAAACTGGAGTAGTCACAAAAATAGAAGCAGAGGCAGTAACAGAAGAAGAAGCAGAGGCTCAAGCAGAAGAAGAAGCAGAAACAGTCACAGAGGAAGAAGCAGCGCCGGCAGGTCCCCCTCTCCCCCCTTCTCCCTCTTCTTTTCCCCTTTTCCCTCTCCCTCCCCTCCCCCTTCACGTTTCCTTTCGGCTCCCCCTCCCCCCAACCCCCAAAACGCGTTTTCTTCCCCCACCCCACTCTTTCTTGTTGCTGCTATAATCTGTGCTCCTTGGAGAATCAGATTAATTGCTTCCAGTAAACAAGTCTCAGTAATTAAAATCTAAATTAATTTTATCTACTATGAGTTAAAATTTCAGATTTAGAAAATTGAAGAAAAATATGAGGTCTAACATTTCAAGCAGAAGCAGAGAGAAAGGTTGAGTAAGAATAACAGAAAGAGAAGCTTTGAGAGCTTGAGAGGGAGACAAGAGGTTGTCTTCCCTGGAAAGGAAGCAAACAACATCAACCATGCACACTTTGCCAACGCATCTACAGCACTCTCCTCCTTCTACTTCTCATTCTTCTTGGAGATCCAGATTTCAACAAAATGAGGTTTACGATAGAGTTAGGTTTCCCGATCCAAAACCCCTCTGACTTCAACAATGTCGTAGAAGCCTTCGGCTGGGAGGAGTTCCCCTACCACGGTGGCGCCGCTCCCCACAGCAACGTTATTTGCCGTGTGTTCACCGCCAATGAGTCCCCACCGAAGCCGTTTCCGAAGTAGCCTTCACAGGAGCAGGTAAGAAGGGAGAATTAGCCATGGCTTTGAAGAGTGATGGTGCGATTGTTGTTGTTGCTGTGATCTTAAGAGAGGAACTTGATTGTTAAGGTTGGCATTGGAGCGTAAAGAATTGGAAGAGTATGTGAGGAAGTAAAGGAAGAGAGAAATGGAGTTGAAGATGAAGAGGAAGAGGAGACATGAGCGTAAAGAATTATTGTTGTTCCTTCAATTCATGACGCTGGGGAGGGGTGGGATGGGTTAGGGATTTTTTCTCTGTTTTGGAAAGTGGAGAAGTGACAGTGAGAAGGCTGAGGAGGGGGTGGGATGGGTTAGGGATTTTTTTGTCATTTTTAAATAGTTAAATTATAATGTTGGTCCCTATACTTTTACTAAAATTGTAAATTAGTCCTTACTGTTAAACACGTGCAACTCACATGCTTAAAATAGTGAATATACTGAGGAATATTCTGTTAAATCAAACGGTGTTTGAACGGTAGGGACCCAATTACAAATTTTAATTTTTTTCAGGGACCCAATTACAAACTTTTAAACTATAGGGACCAATTTGCAATTTCACTGAAAGTGTAGGGACTAACTGTGTAATTTAACCTATATAATAGTAGAAAGATTATAATATACTAGAAGCCTTGAAGAATAGAGGAAATAAAAAAAATCGCGAAATAAAAGCGCAATGTCCAGAAAATGAGTTAACTTGCGTACAAAGAAAACTGTAGCTGTGAAGCATAAGATAACAAAAGTAGAAATAGAGGGCCAAAAATACAGAACAACAAGCTCTTAACTCAGTCCGCGAAGTCAAAACTGGCCGGAGAATATATACATATCCAAAACCTAAGTAGAATATATATATATATATACATACATGTCCAAAACCTAAATTTACATAAACAAAATCCTGTTTCTTCATAAGCCTCTAAGAGGATAAAAAAGAACAAGTTACGCGGAGAGAAAACTAAGTACATGTATATGTATTACTATACAATCCAAAAAGTAACCCGACAACCACTTCGCTTCAAAAGTTCAGATGCCTAAGGAGGTGCCTCTCGACCTGCATCTGAAAAACAAAAACACAGTATGGGGTGAGAACCAGAGGTTCTCAGTATGGTAAAAGTGCCACACATATAAGATATAAGGTCCTGGGAATACCAGAGGCAATCCTAGAACGCCGACACTCAGATTATAGAGCTTAAAGTATTAAACAAAAGCCATAAAAGGTGGTTTACTAAGAGTATCTAAACCTAACTTAACTTAATCTTGAATCTGAGTCCTACTCCCTTTCCTCCATACCTCCATCTCCGACAATATTTCACCGACAAATAAGCAGATAAAAGCAAACACAAGAAGGTTACAAGTACTGCAGGTAGCAAATATATATTTAACATATTAAATGCACTTAGGCACACCCAGTTACAGCATAACAAGTAATTCAAGTAATATGCATATGATGCATGCCTGTCCTATGGATGATGAGTCTCATCTGTCGGTTATCAAGCCAACCCGATAAGTTCGGTTTGCTAAACCATTGGACTGTCCCCCGACGTGTATCCCCAAGAGTCTATGGCTCTATGCATAGCTTTTTCTCATATATATATATATATATATATATATATATATATATATATATATATATATATATCGAATCGCTCAATGGGGGTACCATTCCCGGGAATTTATAAGTGCTCGGTCACCCTTACGTCGTAGGGTCAATAGAGTATCGAGTTTTTAACCTGGTACACGTGGTGGCAAGTCACGATACTTTACACAGGGAATCTCGTATCTCAGATCATTTAATCATTCAAGCCAAGTTTCATACATGATCATTCATTTGATTATCAAGCCAAGTATACATGATCATTCGTAATATTTCATAATCAATTAATCATGTTTCAGCTTTACTTCACCTCCAAGTTATCCCTATTTCCTCGCTTCATCTGATTATCAGGTTTAATACTACTATTTATGACTAACAGAATGAAAATAGAGGTCTAGAAATTTGAAATAGGATTTACAACTAAAAAATCATGTTTGCTGGATCAGGGGCCAGCGTACACGTGGGAGTGTAAAAATGCAGCTCGCGCGCACGTCCCCTTGTCATGCGTACGCGTGGACATGCATGTTGGTCCACTCTGCGTACGCGTGGACGTACGTTATCCAAAAAAAAACAGATCACCCAGAGAGCTGCATAATCAGGAAATGTCACCTGCATAACCATATATTCCATACCAAAATTTTCGACGGGCATAACTCAATCGTTTTAAATCATTTTTCTTCCGTTCTTCGAACGGCATAAACTTTACGAACCCAATTTTCATTTAAAACAAGTTCGAATCAATTTGGGGTTCCGGAAGCAAAGTTAAGCCCGCCGAAGTTCAGCCCAAAACCAAAGTTCTACAAACCTCATAAACCTCATTTCATTTCATTCAAAACTCTCAATTTCCATTCATAATCATACATACAATTCCCAACGCAACAAATCCTTCTTTATCAACAAAATAACCATCATAACAATCTATTCCTTAAATCAATAGTAATACACATACATTTTTCTAAATTCCGTCAAACATTACCAACCAACCAACAAGCATCAAACCACAATAATTCATCAAATCACCAATTATCCAACAAGCCAAATCAAATATGTCCATTGTCAAGATACTTAACATTAAATATAAACCTGCATTCCAACTTATCCTATGGTCATCTAGCCTAAGTTTTCACAGAACATTATATATTAAATTCAAGAAACCTAAACCATACCTTGGTCGATTCCCACGTAACGATCAAAATAATTCACCTAAAACAAACACAGCCCCAAAAGCTCAACAAAATACCAATGACTTATTTGTACAATGTATACTGGCTATATGAGTTACAAAATGAACATCACCCATAAGCTGATTTTAGGGTTCACCAAGGATCGAACTCTTGACCTTTCGGATCTAAAACTCTAATACCATGTCATGATACCACTCATCCCAAAAGCTTACGCTGATGGAAAAAGGTAACACTAATGGTTATATCTCTGATACTCCATAAACCTCCATTGTACGCATTGTACAAATCTTCCATTGGCTCCCCATACTTTTCCAATATTTAAATATGAATCCGAAGCTTGCCAAAATCTAAATCTGAAACCTGCCAAAATCTAAAAAAAAAAAGAGCCAAATTCTACATTATATGATTTGATCTTGGGAAGATTCAACTAAGATCCTACTTTTTTTTTCACTTCTCTAATCTATACTGAAACTGCACAAACTTTAACTACATTAAATTAGTTTCAATTTTCAAGTTCTTCTACTTTTCCTTGTTGCAAGAAAGATAAATCAGAACTGGGATCACAGTAGAGCAATTTGACTTTCTGACTCATTCGAAAATATTTCTCTCGCAGTTGCCTTCCTCTTGTGATTAACATCAGTTGGCAACCTGAAAAACAAGAATCAAATATTAGATTAAAGTCTACAAAGCATGTAGGTACATGAACATAAAGAATAATGGACTTTGTATGCAGCAAAAATCATAGAATAGCATGATTCTTATGCAGCTTAGTTGTGAATTTGGAGGTCGAATATAGGTCCCGAATCTCCTCTTTCGTTTTCCATCTAGGTAAGTAGTCAACTTAAAGTAAAACACTTTACTTGCACTAACTATAAACATCTAAATCATATGGAAATAACCATCCATTAACAATGTTTCAACGAACGTTAGTTGCTATCCTTATTAGATTGCTAACTCTCGGCGACGAAATGGTTGGGAGCGTTTTCATGTGGCTTTAATGAATTGTGATCACCGACAGGAGATGAAATATGACACGGTGGTTGAACGACAGGGCACTCCATTTAAGAACGTCCACGCGGTGATGGACATATCAAAGGACAAACACTTGTGATCCCTTTCTCTATGCCGTGAACGTCCGGAGGAAGGCACACGCCCGTTGCGACGGGGTTGTTCCAGGTCTGGGTTGATGCGGTGCCGCGAGAAAGACCCACCGAATTTGCAGGTGTTGCTGGGCGTTCGCGGGTGTGGACGACGGCGTCAGACAGAACGTCTCCCGACGAGAAAGGACGAGAAAGGGTGAGAATGAGGTACCTCCATTAAGAGAGAGGAGGTCTTTGTTATTAAGTGGCAACACTATTCAAAGAGAGAGGGTATTAGTTTTTGTATTCCTATAACTGACGCAATCCTAACTTATTTCAAATTTTAAATTAGCAAATATTTAGAATTAATAAATTGCTTATAATTTAATTTTAATTTCAATTTAATCCCATTATGTACATTATATACTAATGATATTAGCTCTTCGTACTTTCGATATTGCAATATATGCCAATATTGGATGACTTCTCCAATCTGACAAACTGCATACAGTATAATAATAATATTAAATATAATTATAACATATATATGGTAAATTAATTGAAAAAATTTTAAGTGTATCGACAAACACCAGTGTTCCAGTTGTTTTAACCGTTAATCTGAATTATAAAAAATATATATTAATTAAAATCAATGATTAAAATAACTGGAACGTTGATATTCTCGATACACCTGAAACTCTTCCTAATTAATTAGTTGGTATAGTAGTGTTAATACTAGTCTTTATAATTTTAAGCATTTAAAATTTTTTATTTTTTTTTAACTAGGTCTAGTACCACCAATTCTATGGCGAATATCCAACTCATTTGGAAAAGGTTAAAAATCTGATCTGTTATAGATAGGGTTAGAAGTACAGCCACGTAAATAAAATAGAATTTGAATTTAAAATTAATTCTATCCGATCTAGTCACATGCTTGATTTGTTATTATATCTTAAAAAAATTATTATTTTATTATATCTAAACTAAAGAGAATTGAACACACATCTTTTTTTCTTTGTTTTTGTCTAAGTAATGCTAAAAAGACCATCATAAAACGTTATTTTATTTAATTTAATATCTATAATTTTATATATAACATCTATAATTATATGTTTATCATATAAAATTACTCATTTACTCATTGGACAAAAAGAAGATCATCAGTTTCTTTAAATTTGTGATGCAAAATGCACAACAAATTTTCACAGCCCTGTATATTTAAGATATATAATGTAATACTCTACCACACTAAGTTTTATGTTTAAGTCGTAAAATAGAAGTAGTATGGTATTACGATCTCGAAAATAAAATGTGTACATATAATAGTAGAAAGATTATAATATATTAGAAGCCTTGAAGAATAGAGGAAATAAAAAAAACCGCGAAATAAAAGCGCAATGTCCAGAAAACGAGTTAACTTGCGTACAAAGAAAACTGTAGCTGTGAAGCATAAGATAACAAAAGTAGAAATAGAGGGCCAAAAATACAGAATAACAAGCTCTTAACTCAGTCCGCGAAGTCAAAGCTGGCCGGGGAATATATACATATATATATATACATGTCCAAAACCTAAATTTACATAAACAAAATCCTGTTTCTTTATAAGCCTCTAAGATGATAAAAAAGAACAAGTTACGCGGAGAGAAAACTAAGTACATGTATATGTATTACTATACAATCCAAAAAGTAACCCGACAACCACTTAGCTTCAAAAATTCAGACGCCTAAGGAGGTGCCTCTCGACCTGCATCTGAAAAATAAAAACACAGTATGGGGTGAGAACCAGAGGTTCTCGATATGGTAAAAGTGCCACACATATAAGATATAAGGTCCTGGGAATGCCAGAGGCAATCCTAGAACGCCGACACTCAGATTATAGAGCTTAAAGTATTAAAAAAAAGCCATAAAAGGTGGTTTACTAAGAGTATCTAAACCTAACTTAACTTAATCTTGAATCTGAGTCCTACTCCCTTTCCTCCATACCTCCATCTCCGACAATATTTCACAGACAAATAAGCAGATAAAAGCAAACACAAGAAGGTTACAAGTACTGGAAGTAGCAAATATACATTTAACATATTAAATGCACTTAGGCACACCCAGTTACAACACAACAAGTAATTCAAGTAATATGCATATGATGCATGCCTGTCCTATGGTTGATGAGTCTCATCTGTCGGTTATCAAGCCAACCTAACAAGTTCGGTTTGCTAAACCATTGGACTGTCCCCCGACGTGCATCCCCATGAGTCTATGCCTGGGAATATATATATATATATATATATATATCGAATCGCTCAATGGGGGTACCATTTCCGGAAATTTATAAGTGCCCAGTCACCCTTACGTCATAGGGTCAACAGAGTATCGAGTTTTCAACCTGGTACACGTGGTGGCAAGTCACAGTACTTTATACAGAGAATCTCGTATCTCAGATCATTTAATCATTCAAGCCAAGTTTCATATATGATCATTCATTTGATTATCAAGCCAAGTATTATACATGATCATTCGTAACATTTCATAATCAATTCATCATGTTTCAGCTTTACTTCACCTCCAAGTTATCTCCATTTCCTAGCTTCATCTAATTATCAGGTTTAATACTGCTATTTACTACTAAAGGAATGAAAATAGATGTTTAGAAATTTAAAATAGGATTTACAACTAAAAAATCATGTTTGCTGGATCAGGGGCCACGCGTACACGTGGGAGTGTAAAATTGCAGCTCGCGCTCGTGTCCCCTTGTCATGCGTACGCGTGGACATGCATGTTGGTCTACTATGCGTACGCGTGGACGTACGTTATCCAAAAAAAAAAAACAGATCACCCAGAGAGCTCTATAATCAGGAAATGTCACCTGCATAACCACATATTCCATACCAAAATTTCTGACGAGCATAACTCAATCGTTTTAAATCGTTTTTCTTCCGTTCTTCGAACGGCATAAACTATACGAACCCAATTTTCATTTAAAATAAGTTCGAATCAATTTGGGATTTCGGAAGCAAAGTTATAGCCCGCCGAATTTTAGTCCAAAACCAAAGTTCTACAAACCTCATAAACCTCATTTCATTCAAAACTCTCAATTTCCATTCATAATCATACCTACAATTCTCAACACAACAAATCCTTCTTTATCATCAAAATAACCATCATAACAATCTATTCCTTAAATCAATAGTAATACACATACATTTTTCTAAATTCCATCAAACATTACCAACCAACCAATAAGCATCAAACCACAATAATTCATCAAATCACCAATTATCCAACAAGCCAAATCAAATATGTCTATTGTCAAGATACTTAAAATTAAATATAAACCTGCATTCCAACTTATTCTATGGTCATCTAGCCTAAGTTTTCATAGAACATTATATATTAAATGCAAGAAATCTAAACCATACCTTGGTCGATTCCCACGTAACGATTAAAACAATTCACCTAAAACAAACACAACCCCAAAAGCTCAATAAAATACCAATTCCCAACCTCCACCAAAATTCCAACGTCCACAATTTCAAGCTCCAATTATTTATTCTCAACCTAATACACATTCATAACACATTTATACCCAATTTAATATCCGAAACATAAATTCAGCAAATTAAATAGGATTTATGATATCCTCACCTTACCGAAGCTTCACATAAGCAAGAGTGAATATTTTTCTCAAGCTAATTGGATCCTAAAACATCAAAGAGCAAAGAAATTCAATACCTCCACTTAATTTTTGAAAATTGGGAGAAGAAGTGGCTCAGATCAATAAAGTGAGTTACCTATAAAATTGTTCTTGTAGAAACGTAGAGCTCAACACGGTGGTCGCGTAACCGCAAACAGTGCTGTGATCGGAGCTCGGACGGAGGAGTTACGGTGATTTAAAATCAACGTAAGGATTACGGGGAAATTTTCTCTTTTTTTCTTCCCTGGAAGTTTTCAGCGTTACTTTAGCTGAAATGAGGAAGAAGAAAGATTAAATGCTGGGCCGGTTGGGCCCACGGGCCCTGTTTGGGTCCGGTTCAACCGATTCGGCCCGTTCGATTCAATTTTAGGCTGATTTCTTTGAAATTAGTGTCAAAATTCTCGTTTCGATGAGCTCTATCCTAATTTAATATAATATTCACATTTCTAATTCTCTTTATTAAAAACTAATTTATTGACTACTTATTTACTAATTTAACGGGGTTTACACATAATCTTCATTTACTGCTTATTCTTTCTAATAACGCAAAACAATTTACTACAATAAAAAAAAATCAAAAATATTTTTATCAAAGTACAATGGACATTAAATTTGTGTTTGATTAGCATCTTTTAAATATATGAATGTAGACACAAATATCTAGAGACATAAATATAAAAATATACAATTTTTTTATTATATTTAATAATAATGTATACGACAAACTAGTATAAATTAAATGTCAATTTTATCTTTTTACTGTCAATACTACTTCATCACTACAACCGCCACTACCATTATTTTTTCCATCACTACCATTAATATCAACCCAAATTATTACTAGCAAGAACTCTTTCAATAATCAATGCAATAATTTTTATTCTGAGTCTAAGCATGTCCATAAGCAAAAGGAGCGCATCCTCTATCTCATGTGTGTCCCAATCATAATGAAATTTGACTCCGCTCTTTAAGAAATAGATGGGGACAAATTCTTTATGAACTAATCTATTATTCAAAACCTGGCTCAAGCTCCTAGTGAAAGAAAATGGATTGAACACATTTAAGAAGAAATCATTGCAACGAGGAGCATGAGAGAGGGTGTGATCAGAGTGACAATAGTAAACTGAAAAAGTGGGCGATGCGAAGATGAAGAGGGAGAAAGACAGTGGTGGGCAATGCAGAGAGAGTGAGGAGAGAGAGTGAGAGTGAGAGTGAGAGAGAGAGAGAGATGGGGGGAAGCGCCAATGGCAGTGGCGGTGGCGGACGAAGCAGTGATGAAGAGAGAGGATAGTCGTAGCGGAGGGAAGATGATAAGCCATGGAGCTAAGAAATAGAATGGGGAAAGGGGAAAGGGAAAAAAGGGGTCATGATTAGAGATAAATTGATATGTTAAAAATTAATATGGGATAAAAATGTAAAAGTTTGTGACTCAACTTTTTGGAGAAATATTGAACATATATCTATATTGTATGCATTTGTGTGCTGCTATGTCTATTAAAATTTGTGTCTAAACAAATAAGCGATGAACATGTACTACTGTGTCCATGTTTTTTATGGGCATGGATAAGGACCAAACTAGCGGCATTTCTCTGCACACCCTTTACTCGGCACATTAAATTTGATAGTCTTGTGTAATTTATCTTCTTAAATATATGGGTGATTTGATGGGACTAGGTTTCATGAAGTAATTTAAATGTAGGAAGAGATAAAAATAAGTGAAGCTAGAATGAAGGGTGATTATTTTTAAGTCGCAATAGCAAATGGTCATCCACAGCATGTAATTTGCACTTTTTTTTTTTTTAGCATAGGTTGCAAATTTCTACACATTAATGTCATGAAAAATAAATTACCTAATTAAAGTGTCTAAAAGAGTAAAAATAGATAATATTATATGTTGTATATACTTCTATATACAATCCATCAAATATGACAAATGCTAGCAATAGCAGTGGCAGGTGGGCCAATCCATCCTGCCCCTCCTCCTGTCCCAACCACAACAAATTCTGGCTCCCACTCCATGAGAAACAGAGAGGGACGAATTCTTCATGAACGAATCCATTAGATTTAAAACCTGGCTCAAGCTCCTACTTAGAAAAAATGGATCGAGTACATCCAAGAGAAAATCGTTGCCGCGAGAAGCACGAGAGAAAGTGCGATCGAAGAGACAACGGGTAAACAGGGAGAGTGGGAGATATGTAGCAATGGGCGACGCGAAGAGGAAGGGGGGGAGAGTGGGTGGGCACTGCGAAGAGGTTGAGAGAGAGAGAGGGGGAGAGATAGAGAGTGAGTGTGAAAGAGAGAGAAAGAGGTGGCAGTAGGCGATAAAAAAGTGAGAAGAGGAGGGTGCAACAACGTCGGTGGTGGTAGCGGTGACAGATAGAGAAGTGATGAAGGGAGAGGGTAGTGGCAGAAGAAATATGGGGGATGGTAAGTCATAGAGACAAGAAACAGAATGGGAGAAGGGAATAGGGAAAAAAGAGGGGTCTTTGTTAGAGATAAATTGGTATTTTAAAGGTGCAAAAGTTTGTGTTTAATTATTTGTGTCTTTGTATCTCAACCTTTTGGAAAAACACTATATATATATTGTATGCATTTGTGTGTGTGATGTTGTGTCTATTAAAATTTATATCTCAACAAACAAATGATGAACATGTATCACCGTGTTCACGTCTCTTAGGCTGTGTTTGTTTATAAAGACAGGACACTGAGACAGGGATACAGAGACACAAAATTGTGTTCGACAGAGGAGAGATGGACAGAGACAATGTGTCCAGAGACACTGAATTAGTGTATTTTATGTCCATCCTGACAGGAAGGATATGGAGACACTAACAAGGGACACAACTTATTTTTCATTTTTTCTTTCATTATTCTTGTTAATTTTTCATAATTATATTTTTTATTATTATATTTTTCATCTCAAATTTTTTGAATGAAAAAAATGTGAATAAATTAAATTTTCATAATTTGTTCTAGTTTATCACCAAATAGAATACAAGAACACAAAATTTTGTGTCTCTGTCCATCATTGCCTTGTCCTGTCCTATTTTCAGTATCTTGTCCTATCTTGTTCTCAGAAACAAACGCAGCCTTAGAGACATGGACAATGACCAAACAAGATGTATTCCCTTCACACCTTTTATTTGGCACATGAAATTTGATAGTCTTGTTTAATTTATCTTAAATATATGGGTAATTTGATGGGACCAGGTTTCATGACGTGGCTTAATCGTAAGGAGCGAGAAATAGGATTGAATAAATCTAGAATGGATGGTGATTATATATAAGTTGCAGTAGCATGTGATCACCCTTGATATGTAAGTTGGTCTTTTGTTATTTTTTTTATTTTTATCAAAGGTTCCAAATTCTTACACATTAATGTCATGCAACATAAATCACCTAATTAAAGTCTCTAAAAATAGATAATATTATATGTTGTATATACTTCTATATAATCTATTAAACATGACAAAGGCAGGTGGGCCAGCCCATCCTGTCCTTGTCCTTTTCCGTCAGAAACGTGCCTTGTCTTGCCTAATAGCAAGTTGGCAAGATAAGTCTGTCTGTTTAGATTTTTTTAACTTCTTAGAAAAAGTAATTTTTGAGAAAAAGGACCGTAAGTTAGTATTCCCAGAAATTAGACATAAAGAATTAGAATCATATCATTATCACATATTCACATTCATAACAAAATTAACAATATTGACAATATAATTTTACTGCCTTAGAAATTCAAAAACTCTAATTCAAAAAATTTAGAAATTTAGAGTAAAAAATAGATGAGAAATTTAGCAATTCTAACAAAAAAAAATTATAATCAAGAATAGAGTATAAGTTTAGAAATTCTGTCAATGTTAAGACTTGAGGGAGAAAGAGTGCGTGCTGCGTGTGGGAGTGAGTGATTCACAAGCTGAGAGTGAGAGAGAAGAGTGTGAGTGACGAGCTAAGAATGAGGAGCAGACGAAGTCGAGGAGAGACGACATAGGTTTGGCCAACAGACACGGGAGAGTTGAAGCAAACGCAACAGACATGCAATGAACTTGGTGTCACGGTGAGTGGATAGCACGGCGAGCGCCCAGGGGCGAGGCGCAACGGCCCCCGATTGTTGTGGGTCAGTGTGTGTGACGGAGAGAATCAGAGACAAAGAGTTCGTAGGCATTACAGCTTGTGGGTGTTATTAGGAGTGGAGACTGAACTGTATTATGTTATGGGTATTGAGTAGGATTTATTTGAGTTATAGGTCTTAGTAAATTTTTTTGTTCAACCCTAAAAAAAAAATTAAAAAGTGGCAAGTCCCTTCCCCTACTCCCATCCCCCGTAAGGGTATCTAAGCTTGCGGGTTAGGCATACTTTTTTATTAGGGTTAAGTACGATTTTGGTCCCTAAGATATCAGTTGAAATTTTTTTTCGTCCTCAACTTTTTTTATATACAAAATGGTCCTTAAGGTTTAACTTGATTTTAAAATTGTCCCTAAGGTTTAACTTCTTCTTCTTCCCTTCCCCCTTCTTCTTCTTCTCTTCCCTCTCCGCAGGAGCAGAAATACTCTTCTTTTCTTTTTTTTTTTAATTTTATAATTTTTTTTGTTATGGGTAATTTGATCCAAAATTTTAGGATTTTAGTAAAAAGGACGATTTTAAAATTTGATTTTAAACCTTAGGGACAATTTTACATATAACAAAAGGTTAGAAATGAAAAAAAATTTCAACCTATACCTTAGAAACCAAAATCGTATTTAACCGTTTTTATTACTACTCTTTTTTTTTTTTTGCAAGTTAACTGGATCAGTACAGTAGATTTCGTTTCATTTGTTACCTCTACTAGCAAAGAATTATCATTATTTTTATTACTTGTTATAGTCTCTCATTGGGATTACCATTTGAGAGAATTGTTGGTGAAATTCTTAAATAAACAAGGTTAATAAAAATAAGAGAGTTTCCGGCAAAAGAAATATATGTTAGAATTTTTAATATGTATCATAGTTAATTATAGATTTCACTTTATGAAAATTGAGTTGACTGTACGATATGATCTTAGTTATAAATATATGTCTTAAGCTCAATAATTAATTATTGGAGTAAAGTGACAAAAAAAAAATTTTAAGATTTACATTTTGGACAAATTATTTTTTTTTAATTATTAATAAAATTTTTTAAGATAATAAATGTGGACAAATTAGTTGAAATTAAGAGTTTCTATCTTAATTATAGGGACTAATTTAAAAATGGTGAATGATATGGTGTCTATCACTTTGTGCTTAAATTATTAAAAAAAAATAAATAAATAATATTTAATAAATTTTATATGATTTATTTTTTATTTTAAAAAAAAAAGTTAAGTAATTTAAACATCATAACAAAGACACCATAAAATTCACCTTTAAAAATAGTGTATTCACATTTATTTAAAGAGCTTTATTGATACTTTTGTTTTAAGAATTACTCTATCCTAAGCGTAAATACTCAAGGATTTATTTATCATTTTATTGTTAATTATTGATACATGTTGTGGATTCTCGACATTTATTGAAAGATTGTTTTTGGGTAGAGAATTGAAAATTAGTATTGTAATGTAATATAAATATGAGCCCATTAATCCTTAGCCCATTATAATTTTCTTTGACAATAACTCTTTATAAGAGGGTCTATTAAGGTTACAAGAAAAAAAATCTTTAAGAAAATTCTCTTCATGACCAAAAATATCCTTTAGAAAAGAAAAATGTTGGTAAAAATCTGTTAGAAAAATAACCTAGCCATTATAACTCACTCAAAGGTAGCGTAGCAGGTTCCAACCCTATCGGATACAATTAAGGAAAAAATATGGTAAGTGTGTGAGGAATGTGAGGAGTGTGTGGGTGTGTTGTATACCTAGGATTAGAAGTTGTCCAATTCATTTGGGTATCTAAAATTGGGGGTTGTCCAATCCACTGATTAAAAAAAAACTCACTCTTGCCAATGAGCCTTAGTTCAAGTGGCATATGCTCCTCTTTCTTATCACGAGGTCTTGGGTTTAAGTCTCATATAGTACAAACTTGATCAAAAAGAAGATATCATGTGTGTGTGGGTGTGGTGTATGTGAGTGTGTAACTTAGGATTGATGGGTTGTCTAGTCCATCAACAAAAAAAAAAAAAAAACTCACTCTTAGCACCAAAAAATAAATTCAAGGGTCTGTCGCTGGCCAATGAATTGCTGCATGCACAAGGTGAGGTTCAAACTCCCGACAGCTTAAGCAGACGAGTGAGCTGACCACTCGACCAACCCAAGTTAGTTAGGGGCAAAAGTAGTTAGATCTAAATTATGAACTAACATTAGGCCCATTGGGCCTCAAAGAACAAAAAAAAAGTGAAAAACAATGCACACACTTAGGGTTCTTTAAAAAAAAAAAAGAACAAAAGAGAAAAAAGAGAATAGACACATATATATGCGCCACAACTAGGGTTTTAAGCTGGTGATAGTAGTGGGAGGCGACTCGGTGCTTTTGGTTCAGCCAAGATGGGTATGCTTCAAAATCATCGCTCTTCTCCAATTGCAACGCCAATTTTCTGATGATTTCACAGAATCAAAGCAACGCCAATTATGTGATGGATTTGTTTGTTGTGTTTCAGGTATTTCCAGGGATTCTATGCACAAGAGGCGCGCCACTGGTGGCAAGAAGAAGGTTTGGAGGAAGAAGAGAAAGTATGATTTCACTCTCTTTTTTCCATTCTCCTTGTTTTTCTTAATTTTGTTTTTCATGGCATTTTGAATATACTGTTATTTTAATGGATTAGGAATGCAATTTTTATGTTTCGAATGTTGCATAGAGGTTTGATGCAAAATGTAGACCTTGTATGAGAGTGACATATTTTTTATAAATGATCCGATGGCTTCTTCTGATATGTGTCATTCTATAATTTTGTTTTATGTATGTAGGAAATAGAAAATCATAAGTACTGAAAGTGGAGATGCAATGCAATGAGCTTGTTTTATTTTCTAATCCTGTAGAAAATATTAACTGAAAGGAAATAAGCCCTATATAATTTAATATACAAAAATGTTTGTTTAACTCATTCTCAATGTGCATTTTGTATTCTAATATGTATTTCATATTGATGGCTAATTTTGGTGTATACCTAGTATGGTTGTTTAATATAATATCAAAGTCCTAATTATTTTTATAAAGCCAACATACTTTTATGGTTTAATATAGGTATGAGCTTGGACGCCAGCCAGCCAACACCAAGTTATCGAGCAATAAGACGGTCAGGAGGATTCGTGTTAGAGGTGGCAATGTGAAGTGGAGGGCATTGAGGTTGGATACAGGAAACTATTCGTGGGGTAGTGAAGCTGTGACTCGCAAGACTCGTATTCTTGATGTTGTTTATAATGCCTCAAACAATGAGCTCGTGAGAACTCAGACCCTTGTCAAGAGTGCCATTGTTCAAGTTGATGCTGCTCCATTCAAGCAGTGGTACCTTCAGCATTATGGTGTTGATATTGGTAGGAAGAAGAAAACAGCAGCTGCCAAGAAGGATGCTGCCGAGGTGATGCCTTTGGAACTTTTCTCTTTCTTCCGTTTTAATATGATAAGCTTTCGTCACACTTCTGTTTCCTGTCTTCATAGTCATTGTAGATGAATAAGCCTTTTAAAAATTATCAGAAGTAATTACATGCTGCATTATGTTTATTTGCAAGTTATTCTTTCTATTAGGCCAAATGCACATAAAATGCAAAATAAAGAAAGCATTGCCGAGGCTAAAGTGTTTTCCTATAGTGATATTTAGCTAACCTATAATTGATTTATAAAGTCAACTGCATTAGTGTGTTTATTGGCTGATGTGTTTTCCTATTATCCATCGATGTCTTATTTGCAGGAAGGTGAGACCCCGGCCGAGGAAGCCAAGAAAAGCAACCATGTGCAGAGAAAAATCGAGAAACGCCAGAAAGATCGTAAGCTTGATCCCCATATTGAAGAACAGTTTGGTGGTGGGAGATTGCTGGCCTGCATTGCTTCTCGACCTGGTCAATGTGGCAGGGCTGACGGGTAATGCATACAACTATTGCTTGTTTGGGTTGCACTGAATTTTGTCTAATTTGATTCTTGATCTGTTACTTATTTCATTCCCTCTTGAATGCTGCAGCTATATTTTGGAAGGTAAGGAGCTTGAATTTTATATGAAGAAAATCCAGAAGAAGAAGGGAAAGGGTGCTGCTTAATTGTTCTATTCTCATACTTGTATTTTGGATTTGGTCGTTTCTGTTGGAGAATGGCTCCATTCTTGGTGATTTTTCACCGTCATCACCTTCTGAATGAAGCCATAGCACATGTTAGTGTGACCTAATGCGTATTGATATATTAGTTTTGTTTTAATTTTATTTATTTTGGAAGAGTACTAGTAATTTTCATTAAAAATGTTTTGAAATTGATATTGATGGATAACCTCGCTTAGTTATATTGTCAAATCAAGATAATAATGTGCGTAATACCTTTTTCTTAAATAAACAAGATTGACCAAAGTGCGTTTTTCCATTTGGCCTTAAAACTCTTTAACGTAAGCTCTAAATGGCCTCTATCGTCTAAGAAATGTGTGCCGTTGACAGTAGGTGATGATCAAGAATGGCAGTTATTTCAAGAGTCTAAAGCAGTTGAAGGATTCAATATGGTTTATGAAATGATGGATCTTTAGATTTGATTCTATGATTTGTTTTTAGGTGTGAACTTGCCAAAAAATAGGAAGTGTTTGATGTCTTTGCTTCATTAACTCGACTGCGGTTTATTTTATTTATCCTACTTCAGCCTTTCCATGTATGGAGTTTCCTCAAATTGAAAATTGTTCATTATCTATCCTACTTCAGCCTTTCCATGTATGGAATTTCCTCAAATTGAAAATTGTTCATTATCGTCATGGTCATCACAATGTTGTCCCTGTTCGTTCTTCACGGAAAATTTGTTTTATGATATTTCCGGCCTAACAATAACTAATTTGTTGCGGATTTAAAATCTACTTAATCACCAACCAAAGTTGGCTGGGCAACATAAGTTTTTATTTGAAAAGATTTTGGATTATTTTATGATTGAAGCAATTTTTTTTATTTTCACATTTAGAGATATTGTGCTCATTTGCAGTTGAAAAACTTTTAAGAGGGAAAAAAATGCTTGTTTAAAATATACAAACACCTAAATTGACCACTAAGATTCTATAACAAAGACTTTATTGCTTAACAAATTATTTTTCAAAACTTTTTTTCCTTTAAACAAATTAATCCCTCGGACATTTTGAAAAGAGACTAATTTATCATATAGTAATACCTTTTAAAAACCTAATTATCTTAAAATTTGTTAAAAACTTGTGCATCCCAGACACGCAAAATATTTCCATTGATTAAATGACCAATTTGTGTGAAAGAACGAATAAAATTTGCACGATTGAAAGAGACCCATACACTTCAAAAACAACGCAATATTTACTCTTATCCTTAATTCCTTATGTATCTCTCTAACCTAATCAACCAATATAATTTAGAGAGGTTGTTAGTTATCATGAATATCAATTTCAAAACATTTGAGGAAACTACTAGTTCTCATCAATAACCAAAAAAAGAAAAGAAATGAAAAAACACATTTAAAACAAAACTATGATATCGCATTAAGTCACACTAAAGTGCCATGGCTTCACTCAGAAGGTGATGACGGTGAAACATCACCCAGAATGGAACCAATCTCCAACAGAGACAACTAATTCCAAAATACAAGTACGAGAAAAGTACAACTAAGCAGCACCCTTTCCCTTCTTTTTCTGGATTTTCTTCATGTAAAATTCAAGCTCCTTACCTTCCAAAATGTAGCTGCAAGATTCAAGGGGGCAAAAATAAGGAATGGATCATGAAACAAATTAGAACAAAGTTCAGTCGAGCAAGAGTTATATGCATTACCCGTCAGCCCTGCCACATTGACCAGGTCGAGAAGCAATGCAAGCCAGCAATCTCCCACCACCAAACTGCTCTTCAATATGGGGATCAAGTTTGCGATCTTTCTGGCGTTTCTCGATTTTTCTTTGCACATGGTTGCTTTTCTTGGCTTCCTCTGCAGGGGTCTCACCTTCCTGCAAATTAGACATCAATGCATAATAGGAAATCACATCAGATTTTATTTGTTTTGCGTATTATTTGCATTTGATTTAATGGAAAGTGAAAACTAAAATTCTTAAATGCAAAATTGAAGTACAAGACAAATCAGATTCGGAGGGTGAAAAGGATGATGAAGATTTAATATTACACACACAAGCCAATTTTAAAATAAATGCTATTAATATATTTTCATAAATTATATGCAAAGCATCAAACAAAAACAAATATTTCATATGATCAATCTTTTGACACTATTAGTGGATGCGATAAACATAAACCAGTGTATCAGGGTGGTTATTTAAAATCTTGACATGTTCATGAGTAATGACAAATAAATAATACATTTGTAAGACAAACAATGCAAGAACCCCCAAGTTCAACATGAAAAGGATAAAAATAAATTATCAATTGGGCTTCAATAAAGGAACATTGGATGAATATCATTATGCATACAGCTTAGTTTCTAGGATTTTGTTAAAAGGAAATATCACTTCCCAGAATTTCCTATATTGCTGGAGTTAAATTCTTAGGAGTAATAAAATAATCTCCCCATTTTAGGTTGTTATGGAGCAGGAAGAAGTGGTTGATCATTAGCTTTATCCATTTACACTGATTATGAAGACTGGAAAAAAAATGAGCCGAAAGCTTATCATATTAAAACAGAACAAAGAGAAAAGTTCCGAAGGCTTCACCTCAGCAGCATCCTTCTTGGCAGCTGCTGTTTTCTTCTTCCTGCCAATATCAACACCGTAATGCTGAAGGTACCACTGCTTGAATGGAGCAGCATCAACCTGAACAATGGCACTCTTGACAAGGGTCTGAGTTCTCACGAGCTCATTGTTTGAGGCATTGTAAACAACATCAAGAATACGAGTCTTGCGAGTCACAGCTTCACTTCCCCACGAATAGTTTCCTGTATCCAACCTCAATGCCCTCCACTTCACATTGCCACCTCTAACACGAATCCGCCTGACCGTCTTATTGCTCGATAGCTTAGTGTTGGCTGGTTGGCGTCCAAGCTCATACCTATATTACACCATATAAGTATTTTGGCTTTATACAAACTATTAGGACTTTGATATTCTATTAAATTATATAGGGCCTATTTGCTCTTTTCGATTTTCTATAGGATTAGAAAATAAAACAAGCTCATTGCATTGCATCTCCACTTTCAGTACTTATGGTTTTCTATTTCCTAAATATATAAAAAAATTATCAAATAACACATATCAGAAGAAGCCATTGGAACCTTCATAACAAATAACAGTGACTCTCATACAAGTTCTACATTTTGCAGGCAACATTCCAATGAGCTAACATTGTCAGTTCTTCATTCCCAAACCTAATCCAAAAACCCTAAACTAAAAATGAAACTAGCTAGATCGAATACATTACCCTACAAATATAAAAATTGCATTCCTAATTCATTAAAACAAATGTACATTCAAAATGCAATGAAAAACAGAATTAAGAAAAACAAAGAGAATTGAAAAAGAGAGTGAAATCGTACTTTCTCTTCTTCCTCCAAACCTTCTTCTTGCCACCAGTGGCGCGCCTCTTGTGCATAGAATCCCTGGAAATACCTGAAACACAACAAACAAATCCATCACATAATTGGCGTTGCTTTGATTCTGTGAAATCATCAGAAAATTGGCGTTGCAATTGGAGAAGAGCGATGATTTTGAAAGCATACCCATCTTGGCTGATTCAAAAGCACAGAGACTGCCTCTCCCTGCTCCAACCTTAAAACCCTAGTTGTGCCTTATATATATGTCTTTGTTCTCAATTAATTTTTTTTTTTGGACTAAGTTCTCAATTAATTTTGTCTATCGCTTTTGTGTTTTTTTTTGTCAGGAGTGTGTATTCTCTTTGAAGCCCATTTTCTGATCCTACTTCTGGGCCCAATAAGCCCAATGTAAATTCATTATTCAGAAACTCTATTACTTTTGACCTAAAAATATCAAATGTGTGGAAATTATTAAACTAGTTTGTTGGCTATCACCCAAAAACAAAACCTAGTTTATTGGCGAGTGTAAATCTCTGTTTGCTCTAGTCAATACCAAAAAATAAAATTTAATTTAGTCAGTTTGTAGATATTTAATTTTACAAAAACTTAAATATTTTTTTTTATTGGACAAAAACTATCCTAATCATTTTAATTTAGTCAAATTCAATTAACTTGGCAGCAGAGGCCCAGCACAGATGGTATACCTATCTGCCTCATACAACACTGCATCCGGGTTCTAATTAGGGGTGGTAATATGTACCCTACTCGCGGGTACCCAACCCGACCCCACCCGATCGGGTAGGGTTGCCAACCCGATCCGCAGCGGGTAGGATAGGGTTTTCGTACGGGTAGGGTTTTCATGCGGGTCGGGTAGGGTTGAGGTTTGACCAACTCGCACTCTATATATGTTTATATTATACACTTATATAAAAATATGTTTTAAGTAGATGTTAAATCAAAGACCTCTCACTAAATGCAAAAGATCCTTAACCACTAAAAGAAAATCATTAATTGATAATTTAATTTTTTTTTTTACATAAAAATCAGTTCTATTTTAAATTATCATCAAGTTATACAATAATATTGTATATTTTTTGTAACCCGCGGGTAGGGTTGGGTACTCGCGGATTAAGAGCGAGTAGGGTTAGGGTTGGATCCAAACCCTACCCTACCCTACCCATTGCCACCCCTCTTTTAATCCCAACTGAGGCTGTAAGAACCCATGATACCCATGGTAGTGTGTGTGTGTGAAACATGGGTGTAATGCCTAATATTGGAGGCTGTCCAATCCACTTGACCAAAAAAAAAAATTCAATTAACTTTAGTTTTATAATTTTAAATCTGAAACAATTTAAAAATAAAAAATTTAAAATAAAAAATATATATAAAAAATAAAAAAATAAAAAAGTATTTAATCTAAAATTAAGATTCAGTGTTTTCTTTCTCTTTGGAAAAAAAAAAGAACTCAGTCTCTCTACGTGGTTTTTTCGAATAGCTCAAGTATTATTGAATTTTGCTAAGTGAATAATGGATCTGTCACTGGTTTCAATTCTGAGTAGGGATCGGAGGGCATGATGGTGTCAAGAGGGTTGTTAGATTGGTCCTGCCACACATACAGCCTATCTGGTCAATAGCATCATATCTTCTAGTTTTTTTTTTTCCTCTCGTCAATCATAATGTTCTGGAGCTTTGTTATTTGGTGGTGTTGTATCTGACAAAAAACTCATGAATGACACGATTCAAGAATCGCATATTATTCTTCTGCTTTTCTTCTGAAGGCTTTGTTAAAAACAAGAGACTGAAAGAGTAATCTGAAAAGTGTATTATTCAATGTGATCAAAGGTACAATATACAAGGGGTATTTATAGGTGCTAAATGAATCAGAGTAATAAAGGCATAGAATCCTATAATTAATATACAGATATACTATATAAATATAGACGATACTAATTGATCTAAATTGATGCTAATGATTCTCTAACATCCCCCCTCAAACTCAAGTGGGAGCTAAGGATACCAACTTGAGTTTGGATAACAAAGTCCGGAAACGAGTCGGGTGATGAGCTTTCGTGAAGATATCAGCAGTCTGATCTAGTGTTCCAACAGCAATGAGATGAACAGCATCAATAAGGATACGTTGCCGAACAAAGTGACAATCAATCTCAATGTGTTTGGTGCGTTCATGAAACACATCATTATGGGCGATCTGAATAGCACTGCGGTTATCACAAAAAACATCAGTAGGGGACGACTGAAGAGCACCCAGATCATCGAGAAGCCAACGAACTGAAATAACTTCAGCAGTGGTGTCAGCGAGGGCACGGTACTCAACTTCTGTGCTTGAGCGAGCAGTGAACGTTTGCTTCTTAGCACGCCAAGAAATGAGAGCGTTGCCAAGAAATAAACAGTAACCAGTAGTAGAACGACGATCAGTGGGATCACCAGCCCAACCAGCATCAGAGTAAGCCTAAAGAGACAAAGAGGAATGGGCAGAAAAATAAAGGCCATGAAATAGAGTGCCTTTGATGTAGCGAAGAATGCGAAGAACTACCGAATAGTGAGTCATACGAGGAGCTGACAAGAACTGGCTAAGTGCATGAACCGGATAGGCGATGTCTGGTCGGGTGACAGTTAAGTAGACGAGACCGCCAACTAACTGTCGATAGAGAGTCGGATTATCCAAAACAGTGCCATCCATAGGGGTAAATCGAACATTAGGCTCAAGAGGAGTAGACTCAGTGCGATTATCTGTAATCCCAGCGCGAGCAAGAAGATCTGAAGCATACTTAGCCTGAGAGAGATAGATGCCATCATCGGTGGAGATGACCTCGAGACCAAGAAAATAGTTGAGAGAACCAAGATCTTTCATCTCAAAGGTACGGTGAAGTGAGGCCTTGAGATAAGAGATACCATCAACATCATCCCCAGTAATGATTATGTCATCAACATACAAAAGTAGAAGAACAACTCCACGTTCGCTTTTACGAATGAAGAGAGAATTCTCATGAGGGCTAGAAGTAAAACCAAGACTGCATATGGTAGTGCTGAACTTGTCAAACCATTCACGAGGAGTTTGCTTAAGTCCATAAAGTGCCTTGCGAAGGAGACATACCTTATTAGAAGGACAAGGATATCCCGGAGGTGGTTTCATATAGATTTTCTTTTTCAAATTCCCATTAAGAAATGCATTCTTCACATCCATCTGATTGAGAGACCATTTTTTAACCGCGACAATGGCAAGAAGAGCTCTAACAGACGTAAGACGAGCAACAGGAGCAAAAAGTCTCTTCATAATCAATACCATACTCTTGCATACAACCTTGAGCAAGCAAGAGGGCCTTATAACGGTCAATAGAGCCATCAGAGCGAGTCTTGATCTTGTATACCCATCTACTGCCCACAACTTTCTGATTAGAAGGAGGATCAACCAGATCCCAAGTGTGTGCTTTTTCAAGTGCCTGTATTTTTTCCTGCATTGCTTGTCGCCAATTTGGGTTTGAGGAGGCTTCTCTAAATGACTTAGGTTCATGTTGATGAAGGATAGTAGAAAAGCAATGATAATCAAGAAGATGAGGAGGTGGATTCCTTACCGTAGAAGAACGAGCGGGAGGAGGAGGCATGACGGTAGGAGTAGGATCATCGTCCGGTCTGGAATCATCGGGAGATGGAGAAGGCTGAAGAACAGGAGGCTGTGGAGGGTCACTCGAGAAAGAATCTAGAGAATCATCACTAGGAAAAAGATCAACATTGGGGTTAGTAAACAAAGGTGACTGAGTAGTAGGAATGGACTCAAAGGATGAGAACCGAGAAAACATGTGGTGCTCCCAGAAGACAACATGACGAGATATATGAATACGTTTAGAGAGAGGATTCCAACAACGATAACCTTTGTGTTCAGTGCCATAACCAAGGAAACAACACATACGAGCCCGAGGTTCAAGTTTACTATGTTCATGAGGCTGAAGAAGAACAAAACATACACAACTGAAAACTCGAAGAGAACTACAATCTGGGGGGTATGATAAAGACGCTCAAAGGGAGTAACATTACCAAGAACAGAAGAAGGGAGTCTATTGATAACATGAACAGCAGTAAGAACAGCTTCACCCCAAGTACACTCAGGACACGAAGAAGAAAGGAGCATTGCACAGACGGAGTCAAGAATGTGACGGTGTTTGCGTACAGCTCTACCATTTTGTTGAGACGTACCAGGACAAGAAAACTCTGACAAAGTACCTTGTTCTACAAGAAAGGCTAAGAGTTTGGAATCACGGTATTCCATAGCATTATCACGTCGGAAAACCTTAATGACCTTGGAAAACTGGGTATTAATCATAGTAGCAAAGTTGATATAGATCTGAGGTAACTCATGGCGATTAGTCATCAAATAAACCCAAGTAAAACGGAAATAATCATCAATGAAAATGACAAAGTATCGAGCTCCGTCCATAGAGGCAGTGGGAGCGGGGGCCCAAACATCAGAGTGAATGAGATCAAAAGAAGAGCAAGCAAGAGATAAATTATTGTGAAAAGATAAAACAGGTTGTTTGGCAGTTTGGCAAGAAATGTAATCAAAATATTCATTTGAAACCTGACTTAAAACACCTTGAGACACAAGAGGACGCAGTTCTCCTAAGGAGGTGTGGGCAAGACGTTGATGCCATAAGTGAAGGGTAGAGGGAGAAGAAGCAGCACAGAGATTTGGTACAGGAGGAATATGAAGATTCTCGAGTTCAAACAACCTTCCGACCTTACGTCCAGTCTCGATGATTTGTCCCGTCCGAGGATCCTGTACACGACAGCCAGAAACGGAAAAAGTGACTTCAAAACCCAGATCAACAAGTTGACCAATAGAAATAAGATTGAAGTTTAATTTGGGAATATAATAAGTATCAGGAAGATTAAGAGTTGACTGGGATATAGAACCCTTGTGTGTTGCGTGCAAGAGGGAGCCATTTGTAATATTGACAGAAGGTCCATTTGTAGTGGTAGACATAGACGAGAAAATATTATGCAACGGAGACATGTGATTAAAGCAACCCGAGTCAAAGTACCATTTAGAATTACCTGGAGGGGTCGATAAAGCAGTAGGGGTATTACCAGAAATAGAGAGAAGATGCTGAAGAAGAGATGCAATATCAGATAGAGAGACAGGAGACGAGTGGAGTGGATCAGGACATGGTGGGCGAGTAGGACATGCAGTAATTAAATGTCCTGAGAACTTGCAGTAACGGCAAAACAGCTGTGAACAATGGTAGCTAATGTGACCTGTCTGGTGGCATGTGCGACATTCAACAGAAGGACAGTCGGGGAAGAGGTGCCCAGAATGGTTATAGTTTCGACAGAATTTACCCTTTCTGTCGGTGGTAGCAAAAACATCTGGCTTTTTCATGATAGTGGTCACAAAGATCAAAGAGAGGAGAGAAAACGGCAATTTCGGAGCAGAAAATGAGAAATCGGAGTGCAGAATCGGAAAGAGCTCACCAAAAAACCTTAGGGAGGATCCCGCTTGTCTGCCACGTCAGCGAGACAATGACACGTGGCAGCACTTGAGTGGACGAGAGAGACACGCTGGCGGTGAGGTGGAGGCGCGGGTCAGGTGCGGGTCGGGTTGGGTCGTGCGCGGGTCGTGGAAACAAGAGACTGAGAGAGTAATCTGAAAAGTGTATTATTCAGTGTGATCAAAGGTACAATATATAAGGGGTATTTATAGGTGCTAAATGAATCAGAGTAATAAAGGCATAGAATTCTATAATTAATATACAGATATACTATATAAATATACGAAAATATTTGGTAACGAAAGAAAATCAGTCAAAAACAGCTATAACTTGCTTTATTTAGTATTCATTAATTGTTGCCACAATTAATTAATGCTAAATAAGGCAAGTTCTGACTGTTTTTTTTTTATCTACCTAGCATTACCCATAAATATAAACGATACTAATTGGTCTAAATTGATGCTAATGATTCTCAAGCTTAAATTTTAGTTTATTTTTCTTGTTCAAAATTATGTTAGGTTTTTGAATATAATATTGTGTTTGTTTCTCAATTGCTGCAGCGAATAATAACGGAGAAGTGAGAAAAATATCAACACATACTTCAGTCTCGTTATTAAAGCTCAACATTTACCTATTTTAGTGATTTACTTCTACTATTATTAGTGAAACTAAAATTAGCATATTGGTCTTGTGGTTAAATGAGCTTCATAGGTTCATATTTAAATTCTAGCCCTCTATATAACCATCATAATTATTATTTATGATTATGATGTCCTAAAGTGGTAACATGATGGAGTGGATCCTTTCCCGTGAAAAAAAAAAATTAAATAGTGTCAGTTGTGATCTTTTATCTTTGATTGCGTTTTCTTTTATATTTATTTTTGATCCCACTTATAAAATTAATGGTGAGAGATCACACTTTATTTTTTCAAGTGTTAAAAAAATTGAAGAGGATCCATTTTCGTAACATGATAGTTTTAAAAAATGTGTAATATCTAATAAATATACCGAGTTTATTTCATGATGTTCAAATTGAAGTAAACTAGAATGAGACCCGCGCAATGCGCGAACGGTAAATTAATGATAATATATAATAAATATTAAAAATGACTATATTTTGTAGAATTAAATTAAATATGTGTAAACTAAAGTTAAATTTAAAAAGTGTTTTGTTTAAAATAAATTGTAGTACAAAAAATTTAGATGTTGGAGTTGTACAAAGTGACATTTTTATTTGGTAGTTTGATTTTTGCATTTGTTTTAGTTGATGGATTTAGTCTTCTTATGTGGCGTTCGTCATCCTTTTTCTTTATTAGTTATTGTTAGAATTGTTGCTTTTTTCTTTCTGTCGACGTTCTTGTGAAGGCATATTCTTTATAAATTGTTGAGTTGTATGCACTTTCTATTATGATGTTTGTTCCATCTTTGCATGTATGTTTTTTTCCCAAGATGTGTCTTGAATTTGTATGATTTTCTTTCTTCTTAATCTCTTGATGTAGTTTTCCAATGACATCTACAATAAAAAGAACAAAGATGTGTAATTTTTTTAATTAGTTATTTTTAATAAAAATAATTGAAATAATATAAAATAAAATTACCTGTTAGTATTTTTCTTGAGTAATTACCCAAATCAGTCCTTAAGGTTTTACTCTAATATTTTTCTGTAGCCTAAAGTCTAATACTTCAACTCTATTTTATTCGAAAGTGAAAAAAGGAACACTATTGTTGCACCTGAATATTATCTTTAAGATAAATACAGAAATATAGAAATTAAATTCCTTTTGTTGTGAATATAGAGATATACACAAAATTTTTATTTCCCAAAAAAAAAAAAAACTCATACGTTTTGTATTTATTAATAGTGGAGATTAAGTATATATAGCTATCTTGTACTTATGTTTGAGTATCCAAAAGCAACCTATATGAAATAATTCTCAATATAAAACATAAATAGCAGGAATGCACAAAAGCAAAGAACAAATTATATGATTTTCTTTTAATAAAGTTATTGCACAAAGAGTAGTGGTAGTCTTTATGAACACAGCACAAATGTGCATTTTGGGGTTGGATATGAATCACTAATGCTTTGTCAATGATCTGCAGGCATCATCAGAATGGAAGAGTTCTTGGAAACAAATATCCTTACCTTGGAACATACATACAGTATGTTAAAATCAACACAACTCAACAAAGGCTCAATTTGGTCACTCAAAGTTTCAAGCGTGCTTAAGTCTCTTAATTTTCAAATTTACTACTTAATCCCTAAAATTATATTTCCTTAGTCATTTTAGTCTTTGATCGGTTAACAACAACAGTTTTGTTGATGTGCCATACCAACTAACATGTTAGCATTCAATATAGCATCTCACATCATTGGCCAACCACCAAGTTGACTAATAGTTGACTGACTATAAAATAAAACCATTTACGAAATAATTTCAGGTCTTAAACGTTACTTTTAAAATTCTGAGGATTACAGAAGAAACACATTTGCAATTTCAAAAACCAAGTTCAACCAACCTCTAAAAGAAAAAATGGAAGTAACATTTTGTTAACAAATGCAGGCACCAGGCACACAAGAGGAAGCAGCACGAACCTATGACATAACAGCAATTGAGTACAGAGGAAAATGTTGTCACCAACTTTGATTTAAGTAATTACATAACATGGTTGAAGCCTTCACACCAATACTCCCAACATCCTAAACTTGAGACTCAAGTACTACTAAACACTCAAACACTTCTCCATCCAACTATTCTCCATTCATCTGTATTTCTGTAATAATATTTTTTTTCTCTCTCACATTTAGCATTTAAATTGATCCTACTTAAGCTTTTATTCTCAGCGAATACTTGTTTTTTTTTTTTTTAAAAAAAATTGCTTCTCTTTACCTTTTACAAGTTTTCCTGTTTTGGCATAAGCATGAGAGAGAATATGCAAAGGGAAATGGATTATTTAAGCAAAGAACACAATGTATGACTTTTCTTACATCAAAAATAGCAAAACAAAATAGATATATAACAGACTATATTTATCTTTTTCCCTTGCCTACTTTTATTTGGGTATACACATAGCAGACTCTTACATAAAAGGAACACAACAACTTCAAATGCAACACACAAAAATAAAAATAGTCTAAGATTACACACATGAAAAAACCAACATCTAGATTTGTGACTTAAAAGATACTCTTCAGCAACATAATAAACATCTCCAGCAAAAGCATTTCCCAGTGCTAACCCAGCAACAAAGGCGACCCCCATATCCAATTAGAATTACCTTCCAATTAAATTCAAAGAAAGATCCTAACTCAGAGTCTTGATCACCATCAAGTGTTGTTGGTAGTGGAAGCTTAGAACGATCTTCACATTTGTTCAGCAATTGAAACCCGCATAAACCTTTGTTTCCCTCAAATGAATTATCTTGAAAAGTGGAAAGTTGCCCATTTTCTGGTATTGGACCTGAGAGATTGTTGAAAGACACATTGAAGAATTCCAAAAATGTTAACTCTTTGAGTTGTTGGGACAGGCTATTGGCAGAAAGGTCCAACGCTTCAAGATTTGAAAGCTTTCCCAACGAAGATGGGATGCTGCTAGTAAACATGTTATTTGACAAATTAAGCAAGACAAGCCTATTCAGACTTCCCATAATATCGGGAATCTTACCATCAATGGCTACCAAGAAATGAAAGTATTGGCTCTCAAGATAATCCATGACCCTCCCTTTGTTAGTCATTGGAAATACAAACATACTAAGAGTAACTTGAGTGGACACAAGAAAAAAAGTTGAGCAGGTTTTTCCATCAGCAACTTGTCTTCATCAAGTGAACATTGGATGGTAAAATCTTGTGATAGTGAGCTGAAATTTTAACCGGAGATTCTTCACTCACAGTTCTTCAATTTGGAGTAATCTTTTGGGTGACCATTTTCTTATGTAGAATAGTTGTGCATGTGTGGTCAGTGCTTTCGAGTTCTGAAACTTCTCTATTCTGTTCCTTTGATTTGAATAATAACAAAACTTTCTTTATTTTTCTGCCTTCTCTTTAATATTTTGCTGCTATTATCTATTGCCATAGTGTGCCTATGTTATGCCTTGTGGAAAAAATAATTGTACAACGTTAATGTAAATTAAGCATCTTGCCTCTGGAGTTGGACCACAAATATATAACATTATCACAAGAAGGAATCTTTATGATCAAAACAGAATAATTTTTGGTGATTCAACAAAAATGAAGAATCACACACGCTATTGCCATGCATTATAAAGCTTCTACGAAAAAGTTTTAACTGTGCAACAGAATTTTCACAAAGATAACAGTTCCATTGGTCACACATCAAGCTAGTCTTGCAATCACACTGCATAGTAAAGAGTTAGGATTAAAGATAAAATCCAATTGTGCTGTACCTTCCAAAGAACAGTTTTAACAGTTAGCTTGTATATACCACTTTCTTTGGAAAATTCTCTTGGTTTTATCTGTATTTCTCTGACAAGAAGATAACGTTTACATCCAGCAATCCAATAAAAGAATCATCATGAGCGCCTAATTCTGTAATTACATATACTTGTATACATGATTAAATTTGGTCGTGCAACATTTAAAAGCTTCCTCAACTTTCAATTCTATATAAACTATCAGAAATAAAAATACAAAATTTATTAGTCCCAAAGCATCACATATTTAACAGTGTACAGAGTTATTTTTTAAAGCAACCTCATAGATAAGCTAGCTATCATCACGTGAAAGCGTGAAAGCCAATGTCTATTGCCAACAGATTTTAACCTTATATTATTACCATAATACCATGATTGATATGCAGATTCATACTCCTTAGTTTTATATAATTCCCACAAAGACTAGTGTCCATT
Source organism: Arachis ipaensis (assembly GCF_059453495.1). Classification (NCBI taxonomy): domain Eukaryota; kingdom Viridiplantae; phylum Streptophyta; class Magnoliopsida; order Fabales; family Fabaceae; genus Arachis; species Arachis ipaensis. The sequence goes on from NC_142444.1 coordinate 13,075,169, forward strand.
GGTCACAGTGAAACCACACCACTAATATTTTTGCTATTTAACAATGTGTTGCTTCTTTCAAACAAGAATTTAACTAATGGAACCGAATTTTTTATAGTTACCTTGGAGACTGATACCACGTGATATCATGTAGGACGCCTTCTTTGAAAACTTGATTAAGAAAACCCCTCTATTGAGTTCACTACACCCTGCAACCATTGTTCTCTTACCTTTCTCTGCAAATCCGTTCACTTTTCTGTTGTTGTTGAGATCATATCATGGCTGGTGCACTTGTTGGTGGAGCTTTTCTTTCTGGCTTCATTAACGTTGTCTTTGACCGTTTCCTTACAATGGATGCTATCAACTTGGTCTTGGGCAAGAAACTTGGCTCTGACTTGGTTCAAAGGCTGAAGACTGCTCTGTTGGGTGCTGAAGCTCTTGTTGCTGATGCTGAGATGAAGCAGTTTGGTAATCCATCTGTGAGGAAGTGGCTTGATAGTCTCCGGGACGCTGTTTACTGTGCTGAGGACTTGCTCGACACTGTCCTCACCAAAGCCGTCACTCAAAAGGAGGAAAGTTCTTCCTGGTCCCTTAGCTTCTTCATCAACCGAGATAGAGATGACATGGTAGACAAGATAGAAGGGGTAGTTAGAGGAATTGAAGATCTTGGAAAACAAAAAGATTTCCTTGGTCTTGAAAAGATTCCCACTGGTAGCTCATCATGGAGGACTCCATCCAGTTCTCTCGTAAAAGGGAGTGTGTATGGCAGGGAGGATGACAAGAAGGCCTTAATCAAGATGCTGAATGACAACAATGATCATCACTTGTTTGTGTTTGCTATTGTTGGCATAGGTGGGATTGGTAAAACAACTTTAGCCCAATGGCTGTACAACAATGCAGAGTTGATGGAGGGATTTGATCTGAAAGCATGGGTTTGCGTTTCGGAGAAGTTTGAAGTTGTTGAGACTACAAGGAATGTCATAAAGCAGATCCATGGAGGTACTTGTAGTCTCGATGATTTCAATTCCCTTCACAATGCTTTGAAAGAAGAATTGTCCAATAAGAAGTTCTTTATTGTTCTTGATGATGTTTGGAGTGATGATGGTGACAAATGGAGTAATTTTATGACCCCTTTTCAACAAAATGGGAGAAAGGGAAGTATTGTTCTTCTGACTACTCGGGAGGAAAATGTTGCTTCCGCAGTTCAAAATTGTCAGCCTTATTTTCTCAGGAAGTTGTCGGAGGATTATTGTTGGTCAGTGTTTGCAGAAAATGCATCTTTTCCACAGTCAAATGGGAGAGCAGCACTCGAAGAAATAGGCAGAAAGATTGTCAAAAAGTGTGATGGCTTGCCATTAGCTGCAGAAACACTTGGTCGCTTGTTACGTACTAATCATGATGTTGAGGAATGGAACAAGATACTAATGAGTGATATTTGGGAATTTTCGGTGGAGAAGAGTAAGATTATTCCAGCATTACTGATAAGTTACTTCCATCTTTCTCCATATTTAAAGCGTTGTTTTGTTTATTGTGCTTTGTTTCCCAAGGATTTTGAATTTGTGAAACATGAATTAATATTTTTGTGGATGATAGAGGATCTTTTACCATCACCAAAGAGAGGAGAAAGTTTAGAAGAAGTTGGTTGTGAGTGTTTTGATGAACTAACTTCCAGATTATTTTTCACCAAGAGTGAAGGCTTTGATGATTATTTTGTGATGCATGATCTCTTGCATGACTTAGCAATATTCCTTGCTGGAGATTTCTATTGCAACTCAGAAGAACTTGGTAAAGAGGAGGAGATAAAGATTCAGACTCGGCATTTGTTTGTAGATCTAAGTCATTGTAGCTCAAAACTTTATAATTCTATTTCTAAAGTAGAATCTTTGAGAACGTTATTATTGTTTGGCAATTTCTCGTCTCCCAACTGCAACATTGAAGGGGCAACATGTGAGATATTATCAAAGTGTAAATACTTGAGAGTTTTATCCTTTAGAAAACTTGATGAGGTGCGTAATTTAATAGGAAAATTGATCCATCTGCGCTACTTAAATCTCTCTTGGACTGATGATATTAAGACCTTGCCAGAGTCTTTGTGTAACTTGTGTAATTTGCAAATATTGAAGTTATATCAATGTTCTGAGCTAACTACGCTGCCTAGTGGTTTGCATAACCTTGTGAATCTGCGGCATCTTGATATTAGAGGAACTTCTTTGAAAGAAATGCCCAGAAAAATGAGCAAATTGAATCAGTTGCACGTTTTAAGTTCCTTTGTCGTTGGCAAGCACAAAGACAATGGAGTTCAGGAGTTAGGAGGGATGGTAAATCTTCATGGATCCGTTGAGATTAAGAAGTTGGAGAATATTGTTGATGTGGAAGAGGCAAAGAGGGCAAAGATAATGGATAAGAAGCACATTGATGAATTATGTTTGAAATGGTCTTCAGGTGATGATTTGGTTTCAAGTACACAAAAAGAAAGAGACATCCTCGATAACTTGCAGCCGCAGAATGGGTTGAAAGAGTTGAAAATCAAGGGATACAAGGGTACAATATTTCCAGATTGGTTGGGGAACTGTTCCTACGAAAACATGACACGTGTATCTCTAAAGTCTTGCAACAATTGCTGCATGCTGCCTTCACTTGGACAGCTGCCATCTCTTAAGTCCCTGCGCATTGAAGGTTTCGATCAGCTGAGGAGTATTGGCGAGGAGTTTTACAAGAATGGAGGAGATCATCATTCTTCGCATATTGCACCGTTCCCCTCACTGGAGACTTTGGTATTTCATAACATGGCATGTTGGGAGGTGTGGCACGTATCTGAGTCGGAAAGATTTCCTCAACTTAGGAAGCTTGAAATAAGAAATTGCCCAATGTTGAAGGAAGAGATGCTTAATCAGGTATTCTTCAGAATAGTTTCTTCTTTGTCGGATGTTTCCAAAGTTCGCAAACTACGTATAGGCGATCTCTTTATAAACCGGCAAACCGAGGCCATGTTTCTTAATGGGGGTACTTTATCAATTAGCGGATGTGAATCTGTGATGGAGTCTGCATTGAAGGCAATGATCAGCATCAACCATCTACGTTGCCTCCAAGAAATACACATCTTGTGCTGTAGAAAACTAGAATTACCCCAGCTACGACAGCACAAGTATGATTTGGTAGAGCTAGTAATACATGACAGCTGTGATTCACTGACCTCCTTGTCGTTGGATGTCTTTCCCAATCTCAAGAATCTCCATGTAAAACGGTGTAGGAATCTGGAATCAGTGTTAATGTCAGAGGCACCACACGCTGCTCTTCAACGTCTCTCCATCGGTTTCTGCGACAAATTAGTGTCATTTGCAGGAGAAGGACTGGCTGCACCCAACTTGACTCATCTTGAAGTCACGTGGTGCTCAAAGTTGGAGGCATTACCATGTGACATGAAGAGTCTACTCCCAAGTCTACAGTCTCTCAACATACAACGCTGCCCAAACATTTGCAGGTTGGCAGAGGGTGGTTTGCCGCCTAACTTGAAATCACTTGAAGTGGGAATTTGCGAGGAACAAATGAGGGATCTATCATGGATGACCAACTTGCACGCCCTCACTCATCTTACAATTTCAGGTTATGGGTGTAAGAACATAAAGTCATACCCAGAGGTGGGTTCGCTGCCTTACCTTCCCTCCCTTACTACTCTCAAGATATGCTTCTTCGATAATCTGGAGACATTGGAGTGCAACGAGCTTCTCCGCCTCACCTCTCTCCAACAACTACACATTGATTGGTGTCCCAAGCTGGAGAATATGGAAGGAGAAAAGCTGCCTCCCTCTCTCTTACTACTTCAACTTAGATGGTGCGGTTTGCTGGGAGAACAATGCAAGAACAAGCATCAACTAATCTGGCCCAAAATTTCCAACATCCCAGGCTGTGTTTATTTTTAGAGATCCAAAATGTATAGTAACTAAAGAAAATCAGCCAAAAACAGCCATAACCTTATTTAGTATTCATTAATTGTTGTGACAATTAATTAATGCTAAATAAGGCAAATTTTTGCTGTTTTTTTTTTGTTTACCTAGTATTACCCTTTAGAGATAAGACACTGAGAATACTAATAATGGACACAACTTATTTTTTATTTTTTATTCTTATTAATTTTTTATAATTATATTTTTGTATTATTATATTTTTCGTTTCAAATATTTTGAATGAAAAAAAAATGAGAATAAATTAGATTTTTATAATTTGTTCTAATTTATTACCAAATAGAATACAAGAATACAAAAGTTTGTATCTCTATTCTTTTATGTCTTGTTTTCAATATATTTTCTTATCCTATTCTCAAAAACAAATGTTGCCTAAAGTCGTCTAAACAGAGATTTATGAACAAGTAATTCTCTAATCTTCGTGATTCAAACATGCACAAGTCACACTTATTAACACTCATATTTTTCAATAAAACTAGAATGAGAGTTATAAATTAATGATAGTATATAATAAATATTAAAAATAGTTATGTTTTGTAGAATTAAATTAAATATGTGTAAACTAAAGTTAAATTTAAAAGGTGTTTTGTTTAAAATAATTTATAATACAAAAGATTTGGATGTTGGAATTGTACAAAATGATATTTTTATTTTGTGGTTTAATTTTTGCATTTGTTTTGGTTGATGGACTTAGTCTTCTTATTATGTGGCGCTCGTCCTCCTTTTTCTTTATTGGTTATTGTTAGAGTTGTTGCTTTTTTCTTTATGTCGTAGATTCTTGTGAAGACATGTTCTTTATGAATTGTTGAGTTGTATGCATTTTCTATTGTATTGTTTGTTTCATCTTTGCATGTATGTACTTCTTTCGAAGATGTGTCTTGAATTTGTATGATTTTCTTTCTCTTTTATCTCTTGATGTGCATGCAGCTTTCCAATGACATCTACAATAAGAAGAACAAACATGTGTAGAAATTTTTTTTAAATAAATTATTTTTAATATGATTAATTGAAATAGTATAAAGTGAAATTACCTGTGAATATTTTTTCTTTGACCCACTCTATCAGAAAATGTCTCAAGTGATGCAAATTTAAAATAATGTTAAAAAATGTTCAAAATTGAATTTTTAATTTCTTTCACAACAGTTGTGAGTAAAAAGCTTGCTTTCATTGTACCTTTAATTGGTCTATACAAATCATTTGCATTTTCTATTTTTAAAGTTTTTATAGTATAGAATTTTTCTTCTTGTAACAAATGTTTGAATTTAATTTGTTCATCATATTTCTCCTCACAATTACATGAAGAGATGTTCCATACAGTGTTAGTAAATCATAGTTAATAATTAATTATAAAAAATTAATTATACTTTTTTTAAGTTATTAGAAAAGAAACAATGACTAGCATATTGAAAGAAGTATAATTTTAATGATATTATAAAGTATTATAAAATAACATAAAAAGTATAAAAAATAAAAATAATTAAAGTATTTTTTTCGTAAACTCAATTTAAAAATACAATAAATATGTTTGTTTTGTACATTTTCATTTAATATAATCATTTCTAAGCAAAGAGACTCTTCTTCATTTGTGGGTGTTAATAATTAATTTTAAAGTATTGTTGATTTTTTGTTTTTTTAATATGTTTTTGTTTTGTTGTTTTAATTATTTGAAACTATAAAATTAGGATTAATTGAATTCTAAAATTTGATTAATTTAAAAAGCTATTTTTGTCTAATCAAATAAAGGAAGGATGTTTAAGTCTTTTTATAAAATTAAATAAATAAATATTTTTTATTTTTATTTAATTCAAAGGGTGTTTTAATAAAAGTAGTGATATACTATATATTTAAAAAAGAAAAATTAAATGCTGACGTGGAAAATAAATTCCACATGTCTTATTATTATTTGTCTATATTTTAAACGTATCGGTACGTATGAATTTATCATTGTACCTTAGCAAACACCTAAAAAATAATATGATAAACTTATCCATCTACTTTTATATATTAAGAATAGATACATTGCATCTACAGAGGAACATAAGAATTAATTACCATGAAATAAAAACTGAAAGACAACTAATATCTTTTTTGCGTATCCTGCCCTTAAGAATTTCTTTAGATATATTAAACAATTGGATGAATCAAATGTACTGTTTTTACTATCCTCTGCAGGTAGCTTCTACCGAGGTACAAGTGTCCAAATGGCTAAGATTTCAGCACATAATCTTTATATAAAACAAACCATACTTACATTACCTTCATTCAATCAAAAGAACTGATTTCTGTTTTAGCTTCAGGTACGTATAGTTACTCTATTCCTCTCTGCAATTTACTTCAGGTTGCAGAATATGGCAGGAGAAAAGCTTTCTTTTTCTGTTACTATTTCAAATTCAACACTGTCCTTTGCCCAGCAAACGCTACAAGAAGAAGAGTTGCAGCTAAACTCTTTATGAAGGTAACATAAACTTGATGGATCTAGAGGCATTGATCTTTGAAGCTGCTCTATCTCGTAGCATTTCTTATGAATACCAACTCAAATAGATTTTCCAGGGGAATCAACAAATAGATAACTGCTATGGTCGAGGATCTACTTTTTTATGGATTCAACCTTTAAAATGTGCATTAGGCAGCTTCTGTGGCAATTGCAACTTGGTGAGCATGTAAGTACTTTTGTAAAATTTTGCATTGCGGTATTATTATTTTGTGTTGTCTCAATCTTTTCTCAAGCTGAAATTGTCCCTTTCGGTTCTGTTTTTGAAGCTTAAAAAGAATAAGAGGAATGCTAGGGGCCAGCAACTTTTGTGATTTGTAGCCATCAAATAGCCATCAATGATGGTTTTAATGGTGTGAGATTGGTGTGAGATTTCATCCAATGACTCACTTTTCTTTGTTGGTTACATGCTGGTCAGAATTTAACAAAGTTGCTGGCCCCCTAAACTTTTCCAAAGAATAATACATCATTGTGTATTTATCTAGCAGGTTATGATCATTTTCCTTTGTGTGAGGCCCAAGCCAACACTTTTTGGAGAGTCCCTCTACATCACAATTAGTGTATTAACCTGAACAAATGAATAATGATCGGATGGTTAAATTCTTTTCTGGTTTACTTGGAGTTCTTCACTCATAGTCCTTCAACTTTGAGGTGTGATTGCAATCCGAGCTCTCTAGCCAAAAAGTTCGTAAGCAACAGTCGCCTATTGTATCATTGATTTCACCATTTAGTTTATGCCTTTATGTTCTTGTACAAGAGTTCTGCATGTATGCTTAGGAGTGCTTGTAAGTTTTGAGACTTGTTTGTAGCTTTGATTTGGAAAATAGTGAAAATTTTTACCTTCCCGTGGTTTTTTTTTTTATCTCTCACATTGAGAGGTTTTTTCGCACGAAAATATGGTGTTCTGTTTTTCTGTCTTCTCTTCAATTATTTGCTGGTACTGGTGCTTCCATATTATGCCTTTGACAGGTTTAGTTGATTCCCACCATGAATGATCATTTTACAATGTTAAATATCTTGCCTATGAATTATATTGAGGTGCATTCTATATAACTAGCAGCTTAATGTTTCCAAATTCCAAATGTGCACGCAAGTAGGGGAAATAAAGCCTTGGAGTCTAGCTTGGTTAAATGTATCATGTACCTTTCATTTTGTCTGCATTCTCTCTCTCTCTCCTTTTTTTTTTATAAAAGAAAGAAAAGAATTAAAGAAAACTAAAAGCAATTCAATTTGACTGTACTAAACTCAAGAATATTGAAAATAATGCACCAACTATTAATTATCTTAAAAGGTTTTGATAGGTGTATACAAGAACTACTCTCTTCCTTGAATAAATGAAAGAGAAGAATCATCCTCTTCCAAAAGGAAATTCAGTTCATTAAGAAAAAATCTATTAGGATCATTTTTGTTACTTGTGCTGCATAAGTAATAAAAATGACAAAGCAAGCTAGAAAGACCAAAATAGGAGAAATGAATGGATAAGAGTTAGTCTTCCGAAGTTCCACAATTGATTAAAAAAATGTCAATATTCAACAGAGCTAAAAATATTATTGATAAAAATAAATCGATAGAATTACTCTACTTTGTATGTTAAAAAATATATTATTATAATGTGCTAATTACAGTCGTTTGTGATATTATTTACAAGGCACATTCTAAATTCTTTTATGAATTTGCTGCTATCTGTTTATGTCTCTACCTTTCTAGGAGATAACAAAAAAAATATTTCCTCAAACATTATGAGACATTTGAAGAGACTGGCAATTATGATTTTACTGAGCAAGAAAGTTTTTAAATGGTATTTGATTCAATCCCCTTCTCAATACCATCGATTGCTTTCTAACGCTTTTGTAATTTATCTTAAAGCATTTTTCAAAGAGAAATTATATTAAATGTTTGTTATTTGTGTTGAATGAATATTTTAACTTCCAACTCTTCATAAAAAAAAATAGACATTATGATATTTCTTACAAGGTATGTGTTTGGAAATCTCAGCTGTCAAAAAAGAATTTAGAGTAGGTAATAGGCCTCTAAAAAAAATTTAGAAGCAAGAATACTATCAAGCATCAGCAAGAATTTTAGCATTATTGAATCTGAAGCATTTCTAACATATCATTTTTTTTTCTGAATTGAACCACTAATACCATCAAAATAATATTTTTGCCCTCACAGTGAAGATGCAGCAGCAATGCACACAACAATATGTCGCTTAGAAAAAAGAGAAAGCTGTGATAACAATACGTTAAAAAATAGAATAGCACTTGATATACTATAGGCATTATTCTCTTAAGCATTTGACATTATGGAGGATTATATAAATTTCTACAAATAATTATGTGTTATTTTCCTATGAACTTGTCAAATACCTTTGTTTTGACAAAGCTATATTTATTGTTGCTATTACAACCTCAAGTCAATGTCAGGCCCCAACTTACATTGGAAGTTACAGATACACACATTCCTTGGCCTGCTTGTGGTAGAGATCAAGATATAAGAGCCTTTGAAGATGGCTGGATCAACTATTCAATTAAACTAACCTGACATTTTACCAATGGACCTCTAGACCTTAAGTAGTTATCAGAAATTGTAAAGAAAGTGGAACTGATCATAATAACTATTTAGTTGCTTAGTTGATACTCCTTAGCAGATAGCAACATAAGTAATTTAAAACAGAAAAAAGTAAGGAATCCGAACTCGAAAATATATAACATTGCAGAACTCTTGTCAAGTGAGAACATAATCAATTCAGTGGTATGGGGAAAATTTATTATTGAGGAATAGACTAACATGAATATTTTTTTGTTAATTGTCCTTCTGCCAAGAAATTATGAGAACTACAAAGCCTACAAAGTAAAAACATCTTTGTAAAAGATTATCAGGGATTGATGGCTTATTTATTTCTTCCTTTTCTTTTTTTTGACATGAAGATACGAAGGTGGCTGCCATGCTTGTGGATTCTGCTGGATTGTCAAGCTTCCCAGATCGACTTTGAATATCATGTGATTTCTTAAACTTCGCACCTAGTCTAATGACTTAGAAATATAGTGAGAAAAATATCTTATAAGAAAGATGAAACCTTCCTCAACTTACAACTTTTGTTACTTTTTTCAAGGAATCAAAAACACTATTATGAGTGCCAAACAAATTAGCATTAAGCATCCATTGCCAACATTTTAATCACCAATAATTAACTCCATTACAAAATTCATTTCATTGCATACATTATTTTATTTTATTAAAAATAATAATTTTATGCGTATTTTGTTATTTTATGTTTCTAGCATCCTTGTATGTTATCTACTAAAAAAATTGAAAATTTGTGTCTTTGTTTATGTATATAATAGAGGAAAAAAAGAAAGAAAACTCTGCCACCAAATACATGACTCTGCTTAATAACTACTTGTAATAATTCGAATACCGTAACTCTTCATATAATACTGAGTAGTAACTAATATGTTATATACCATAACTACTTTTTATTGAAGCATTAGAGAGAAACTAGTATAGTAGTACTTTTGAACCAACTCCAATAACATAACTGAAAGTTTTCACAAGATGCAATTATGTTGCATCCATCAATCAAATAAAGCGGAATTTTTTTGCAACAAAAAACAATAGCCAAAACTTGCCTTTTACATTCATTAATTGTTGTTAGAATTACTGAATCCTAAATAAAGTAAGTTTGAACTGTTTTTTCGTCTCCTTAACATTAACGCAAATAAAGTAGAATCAAGGATAAAGTTAGTGTGAGCCAGCTGGGAGGACTTGAAGTGAATCTTCTATTAATATATAATAAGAATGTAGTTGTGGTCTTTACTTGACAAGTGTAAAAGTGTATAAGCGAAATGTTTGACAAGTGTTAAAACAACAAAAATTAATAAAATAATAAAAATTAAATTAAAAATTCTGTAATATAAAAGAGTATTAGGCGGGAGTTCAATGAAGTTCAAATTCAAAACCATTTTGTTCCACTTCCAGCTGTCTATCACTTTAAAAATCATTGTTTCTTTCTCATCCTCATATATATGTTTGTTTCTTCAATGAGAAGAGATGGTCAGAGACAGAAATGCAGTATTTGGCATGGAATAGGTGGCGTTGGCAGAATAAAGACTTCCTCCGGCGACGAAGAAGGGTTAAGGGTGAGAGAGAGAAAGACAAAACGAAGCAGAGAAGAGGAGAAAACACGATGGAGGGAGAAGGAGAAGAGGGTGCCGACGAACCCGCGTCCAATGTAGAACCGCGTTGCAACTGCTCCTTTGCAGGCAGGCAGCAGGTGCTGCGAATGTCATCGTTACAATGTTGTTGTACAGATTTGGACCTTGAGGTTGACGAGAGTGGTTTCGGTTCAACTAGAAATGAGGTATTTAAAATCTTTCATGTTTCTTTACTATCTTTTTCTTTTTGGTTTCCTGGAATTTTTGTTTGTGCTGCAAAAAGTTTGCAACTTCTCCAATTGAAATTTAGATTATAAGTGTGTAATGAATTTTTGTGCAATTTTTGGTCTATCTACCAAAAAGGAACAACAGGGGAAAAAATAAATTTGTGTGGTATGAACGGCTTCTGTGGGGTTGAAGCCTGAGTTCAGGAATCAGGATCTCTCTTATTTGCCTCTGAGTTCCTTTTATTGTCTCTAATTTGGTTCAATAGTTAGTATTATGCAGTGTTGTTTTAAAATCCTAAGCTGTGTAGTTGTGTTATCTTTAATCTTTGCTGGATCCTTAATTGCAGTTTCTTTGATATAAATCTCTTTTATTAACAAGTTAAACAGAGTGCGCATTTTTAGTTTTGATAAATTTACTCATAGTAGTTACTTTCGTTTTTTGTTTTTTGTGCTAATATTTATGTGAAGTTGTATGAAGAAGCTTTTAATAATGAACTGATAATGAACCTAAAATAAAGTGTTATAAGAACACTATAATCAGTTGTTATGATTCGGAGATGGTTGATAAGGAGAAGTATGTTCTTTTATTTGATCACTTTATCATTAATTGTTTTGAGAAATTATCCAGGCACCTGTCCACTCAATTGCATCAAATGCTGGAGCCAAGGGTGCTGTAGTTGTTGTAAAACTATTGGAACAACTGAACAAGACAATCCTGATCTAAGAAAACTATGGAACAAATTCACTGGAGTTTCAATGGAGCAATTATAAGAGTGATTATGATTGTCTCACTTTTTTAACTGGAGTTTCTTTTTTTTTTTCATTATCATTGTCTCTTTTTTAATTAAATTGGATGACTTACTATTGATTTCTGTGTTTTGTTGTTCATCAGTCATAATTTGATCTTCGCCATTAAAAAATATTTATATTAATCACAGCAAACTTTTGTTGCGAACATTAGCTTATAAGGGTTGTTTGCTTCATAATAAAGTTAAAGCTATTAATTATTTTCTTCTATACACCAGTGCCTCAGTTTTTGAAGGAAGTAATTTTTGTTTTTACTCCATTGTTGTAATGTATAGTCTGCTGTGATGGAACTGATGGCAAAGTAACATGCTCAAATACCTGCTGGAAGACAGGGAAAGCTGTTTGGGATACGATGATAAAGAAGACTGCTACATATCAAGACAGTGTCAAGCTTTACAAGGAAGAATTTGAAAAAACAAAATTAGCCCTGATTATAAGTGTATGATAATGATACTAATGAAAGTGAGTATTTTGGTTTGGTTGTGAAGAAGAAGAAATCACGACGGCGAAAAAAGGAAGTATGACGGAAGAAGGAGAAGAGGGCGGCGACAATGGAAACTGATGGAAACTCAGCTTATTCTGTCCAGTCAGATGCAATTGAATATGAATCATATAAAAAGCTCCCCATAGGACTGTACCCAGACAGAGGTATTATTCTATCATTTCATTTTTGGGTTTTCATTAAATTTTGTTATGCTTTTTGCTATCCTCTTTAGTACTCTTGATTATTCTATTTATTTGGGTTTGTTGATTACAGCCCTTATTCTATAACATATAGAGAAGAAAGAATAATTTGGTTTTGGATATTCTATAACAGATAAGTTTGGAGCAATGAAGATCATCAAGTAATGCAAAAAAATTTCTGTAAGATCATTTTTTCACGGTTGTGTTTGTGTTGATCAGTTTTTCATCTATTAAATTTGTTCTTCATTTGGTCAAAATTTGTTCTCCTGCAGATCGCGCATACCCTTCCAGTTTCACTTAATAACATTGGAGGTGTATTAATGGGAGCCTGTTCTGTATTAATGGGAAACTTTTGGGATACGCATACTACTGACAGGGGCGGAGCTAGATAAAATATTAGAGGGGGGTCAAAAATATTTATACAATAAACTAAGACTAAAATAAAATTTTAGGGGGGGCTAAACTGAAATTTACATATAATTTACATGTAAAAAATTAAAATTAGGGGGGGCCATCGCCCCCCTTTCCTACCACCTGGCTCCGCCCCTGACTACTGAAACTCTGTTTGAGTCTGGGTAGCAGATATATCGGTAGGATTATCTTTTGCCAATCTGTTATTTTCAGCGGCAATTTAATTTTTTTGAGTTTAAGCCATCATTGACTTACTTCTTGGTGTCATATATGTATTAGGTAGGTAGCATTGTGGTCTTTTACAATTTTGGTTAGCTGAGCTAAATTGTTCATTATGCTATGTTTGGATCTTGGTGATGACTAATGCAGATACAGTTAGTTTACGGTGTTCTCCAACTATTGTGCAGAAAAAAAAATGGCCCCTTATAAATTTATGCTGAAAGAAGAGAAGAGAAGAAAAAAATACTTACTGCACAGATGGATGCACTTGGTTTAGGCACTTAGAAAAAATGCTGAAAGAAGAGAAATACAAACCTTTCTTAAAAAAGTTTCAGTATATGTTACTCTATCATAGTTGTACCAATAAGATATGGGTTGGGAGGATGATTTTCTTTTCTTTTATCTGAAACAGTATGTTGAGCTTTTTTATTATCATCCTATGTTTCCTGGATTACAGCATTAGCGTACTCTTTGAAAAATTGAAACTCTTCAACAATGAATATGATTCTTAAACTGGGTGAAATTCTAAATGCTTATATGAAGACAAATGACAAGCTAATGCTAACAATGTTAAGGTAAACTTAGGTAAACATAAATAGTAAAATTCAACTCAAATTCGATTCAGTGAGTAAACATGTAAACTTTAGAATTTGATACCCTATCAGTATCCACTACATCATTGTAGTGCCAAGTTGTGGCTGTTTGTATAGGTTTCTTAATCAGAACCAACGAATGATCCAATTTGTGTTGCTGTTTATGTTCCAATACTGATTATTTGAAGAGGATCTGAAGTGTGTGACTGTCGAAAACAAAAAATTGGCTGAAATGCTCTTTATGCTTTGTGAGAACTAAAACTGTTATGCAGTGCTCAAAATTCAGATTATTAATCACTTTTGTTACCATTGAGATGTTATTCATAAGGAACCTTATTTGAATGATTTCCACTCATTACAATGTTGTGTAGTTAGTTGGAGATGATCTCTTGATATCTAATGCAAAACGCATTGAGAAAGCAGTACTAGGGTATGTGTGTAATGCTCTTCTTCTTAAGGTAAGTGATTAAAATTCAAATGGACTTTAAAGGAGTTCCTTTGTTCTCGCGTTTTCTTCATAAAATTAACTGTATTTCATTAATAGAGGTGTTTATATCCAAAGTTTGCAAAAAGTTGCTTCTGTGTGCAAATACATTAGAAAATATTGTTCACAAATTTTTTAGTCATATTAAATAACTGTTGCCTGAACTATTTTTGATAAATTTATTTTTCTTAATTGCTATCTTGCTATTCTTTTCTTGCTGTTCTTCCTCTACTATGGATTTCTATAGTATTTTATTTATGCATTTTGTTTTTGTCTATACATTTGTCTTTTACTTTTCTCTTTAAACGTGTAAAAAATTAATTTTAATTTTTACCGTAATTATAAATACAGATAAAAATTCAAAAACAACCAATTAGGCAGGACCTAGAAGCTACTCTTTGTTGTGATGTACACTGTAAGGATGTAGGAAGAAGTGAAGAACCCAATTCTCAGCTAACCAATGAACAAACCACTGCGGCTGCAACGCTTTCCTTCATTCAAACTTCAATTTTGTGGTAATGGCTACTAGACAGAAGCGCAACTATGAACTTATTGTTTTGTTAAATTTATATATAACCTTTGATGCAATTTCTTTTCCTCCTGTAAGTTTGTGACTTAAAAAAAATATTTATTAAAAGGAGATTGGAACATGAAATTAAGAAAGAAAATAAAGCTCAAACAGATTGACCTTTGTTGTTTTTTTTTTTTCTTTTCTTTATTCTCCATTGTCTAAAATGTCAATTGCTGACATTTTTGTATCATCCAATAAACTTGAAAAATATATATTTCATCATTTAATAGCATTGGGAAGAACTAGAAAAGATTTTGGTTTAATTAAATTGAATTTTGATGAATAGGAGCAGTTTATTTTTTGTTTGCAGCTTAAACATATGATGCTTTGATGAGATGGTTTCATTGTGATTTTAGGGATTAGGGAGGGAATTCCAGTGCAGCTTGCTCATGATGGCTTGAGAGTCCTGGCAAACTTATAAGGTAATAATGCTTTTGGATCTCAATTTTCATTTTGCTCATCTAGGTCAGTACTTATCGAACTAGGATATGAGATGTTCACTATGATCAATGCAATGCTTCTATCTCTGACATATCACCACTTTGGGGATGTATGTGCCTGTCAAAATGATTTCATCGCTGGGTTTATTATTGCATTTTAATTTTCTAAAATTTTCCCTTATAAATTCTAAAAGTAGATGACATCTAGGTTGTGTTTGCTGAAGAAGATAGAATGGGAGTGGGTAGAAAATGTGGTGAAATCTTTATATTGGTTAATCGAAAGTCACTTTGGAATACTTCCAACCTTTAAAAGCAAATACATACGCGAGGTAAAATTTAAATGCATACATTCCATTTCCTTCACTAGAAATATATTTTGGTGTTCCTAAGAAGTATCTATCAAGTAATTTTCAATGAAAATTTGCTTTGCCTCCTAAAACAAGAAAATCTGTATTTGAACAATAGCTATTATTAGGATTTTGAAGAAAATCTGGTGCAACTTCCCGACTAAATATGCCACAAGCTCCAATGGTTTAAAGAAACATTATGCTTTTCCTGGGAATTTTTTTTTTTTCTCATTTTTCTTTTGGTTAGATATCTACCTTATGTCGATTTATTCTCAAGGTGCTTGCTTACATGGTGTTGATGAGCATTGATCTTTTGTTTTTGTACTTTTTTTATATTCTGATGTGTCCTCAATTTTTTTATTCAATTGTAAAAAAATATAAAGTCGAAGATTATTTTCAAACTGAGGATGAACTTCAAGAATGTGATATATCTCCATTATACCATAAAGAAATCAGCTCATTGTCCAAAATTATGTATAAATGGTCCTTTTGGTTCCGCTTCTCAAGACCATGTAAAGTATGACATTGTGGTACTGTCTACTGATTGGCTTTGGTGTTGCACCCACCACTTCCATTAGCATTCGAAAATATGTAGCTACTACACATTGATCATGTTGGGGCTTTTATATATGTAGTCTGCTTTCTATTTTTTTTTTATGTTATACTGCATAGTACTAAAATTCAATTTGAAGACCATCTTTTCCATTAAGTAAACACCAAAATTTTGATATTTTACATTTGTAATAAAGCAGTTTCAGATTATACAATAGCTTAACAGAGGATCCACTTGAAGCATATATTTGATTAGAAGAGAGCAAAACTGCTTTGATTGGTTTAGAGATATAATGAATGAATTTTACAACTTCAAACATCAATAAGGAATGGCTTAACTTGACTGCACAACCTTATTGTCTCATTCAACACTTAAGTAATACCGTTGAGATAAGTAATATCATGTCAAACAATTGATACAGGGACAACATCAGTTATGTCATGATATGATATACTCAAATTTTTTAATTTCTAACTATTTTTTAAGATGTTATCACTCTTCAGGTTGCATTAGATTTTTTATTTTGACCAGTAAAATAGTACCTATTATGATCAACCATTTTAAGCTGTTTATATGTATGCTTTTGCCTATAATTAGAGTCATTAAAACGAGTTAAAACTCACGAGATAATTTATTAACTTGCCAGAAAAAGGTGAGTTGAACCAGCAAAACATGTATACATATGTGATGATTAATATATCTTTTTTATTTTAACAGTGAGGGATGCATTTGTGCAGCGGAAATCGAGGACAAGATTAGGTGCTTAAACTTTTGTTTTTTTTTTTAAATAAGATTTGGCAAAGGCATGTAAAATATGTACTTTAGTTTGGAGATTCTTGGATTGTTCAAAACCAGTGGAGTTTCTGTTGCATCTCTTTGCTTGCACTAACAATGTTGTTAATTGTGATGTTTGTCTGTTTCTGGTATTATATCTTCACCTTCACCTTCCTTTTATCTTCTAAGATAATGCCACAATCTTCAAGCTAACACCCATCAGCTAAAAAATTGAGGACATGGAGAAAATACCCTTTTTAAATACACATATGGAAGAGGGAATCAAAATAACTACATGAGTGATGAGAGCACTTTGACTTTAGGAGTTCGTTACAAAAAAGAGAGATAAATAAAAAATAAGTAGCATGAGTGGGATAGGTTCACTCAAGAATACATTGAGTTAGAAATTGAAAAGATCAAAGTTTCTCTTGAATTTAGTGTTTTTTTCTTTCTTTTTTTTTTTTTTAAATAAATGGGAGGCAGAAGGATCTTTCTTAAACAATTTGATAAGAGAATAATACTAGAAAGAAGAGAAAAATTCTGATGAAAAGTGAAATTTATTTTTTGACCAAAAAAATTGACAAAATATATATAATGTGTAATGCATATTTTTAGTCTGAATTTAATAAAAAATTTCTTCACCTAATTTTATTTTTTACAAAAAATTCCTCTCAAAGGAGAGAAGGCTCTTCGAAATCTTTATGCTAAGAAAAAATTCACGAAAACTATCTTGCCGTATATATTTTATATTTATTCTTGCATATAAAAATTTGGGTTGATTATAGTTGGATACTTATATAGTAATGCGATCAATGATTTAGTCAGGAAATTAAGTTATTGGATGATTGATTTAAATAGTAGAGCACTTCTTCCAATTATTTATTTATGCTTAATATAATTCAAATGTAAATATGTGGATGCTTCGATAAAAATAATGCAATGATGTAAATAATGATTAATAATTTAATACAAAAATAAAAATAAAATGATAAAGATGCATCTAATCATAATTTTTTTTATTTTATTTACTATTAACTATATTAATAAAGGAAGTGAGGGAAAACAATTTTAATTGATTATATTTTACTATTTTAATTACAGTAAAAATAAATGAGTACTCTGCCATAAATAAATCTACTGAATTTTGCATTGACTCATAGTAATGATACAAAAAATTAATTGGGTGGTTTTTCATATTTAAAAGTGAATTTGTATATTTATATTAATAATATTTTTAAATATAAATTTTTGTCAACTATAGTAATAATAAATCTTGACATTTTTGACTGTTTAAAAAAAATATTTGCTTCCATAATAAGTTTTTAGAATTTTAGAATCATTAAAACAATCAATAAAAAAAGAATTAGTATTTATTTATATGATTAAATAAATATAATTATATAACCCAATCATATATAAGTTATTTTGTACATAGATTAGAAAAACGAAAAATAAAATAAATTTATGAAACAAATGAGACGAAGGATGAGAAATATACTAAAAAAACATTTTAAATAGTTAATTTCACATTTACATAATAATTAATTAATCTAATTTTTTTAATTTAATTAAAATATTTTTTTAAAGATTATCATTTTTAATCAAATTAAACATCAACATAACAAAAGAGATTAATCACTTAATCTTTTTGTATAATAAATAAATTAATTTTTTCAATAAATATATACTAATCTTTTTATAGACAAACTATATATAAATACAATAAAATAGATTAAGTATATGACTTACGCTATCATAGGCTATACACTAGGATCTAATAATATAACTAAAGGTCACTTAATTAGTATTCGTTGTTTGTGTATTAAAAAAGAATAATAAATAGCATATTAAAAGAAGTATAATTTTAACAATATTAAAATATAATTATATATAAAGTATTATAAAATAATACAAAAATATAAAAACAAAAATAATTAAAGTATTTTTTTGTAAATTTAATTTAAAAATATAATAAATATATTTGTTTTGTATTTTTCATTTAATATAATCATTTCTAAGCAAAGAAACTCTTTTTCATTTATGGATATTAATGTTTTTCATAGATGAACCACACGAACTTTGATAAACTAATTGTCTTTTTGTTTGGTGATATTGTGTAAAGAATGATGCTCCATTGAGTAAGTTTGAGATGTTGTGTAGTTCGAAAATAATTTTTTTTGTGCTAAATTTGATGTTATTTGAAGGAATAGTGATAAGAGACTTATATAAGTAGTTCAAATAGTATGGAATTTGAATATTTGTAATATAAAATTTATTATGATTAATAATATTATTATTACATTTATAATATGAATGTTTATTATATTTAATGAGTTATTTATAGAAATTAATAAATTAATTATTGGAGTTATAAATTTATTGTATTGTTTATAACGGTGAGATATAATAAATATATGAATTTGGATTCAATGTTTTTGTAGGTTATAAATTTGATTACAAATTCTTGTATTTTTTTTTTGCTGATTTAGAAATAATAATTGATTTAGCAAAAATTGAGTGGTTGATTCTAATATTTTGTCAAGTAAGCGATGTTGCTGACATGGCATTAGTAGAAATAAAAAGATGTTTTAAAAGTAATGTAGATAAACTTATGAATCAACTTTTATATATTAAGAATAAATAGATAGATAGTTCAGTATTTTAGTGATTCATATATATTAAATTGAGTATGTCATTTCCCGTGGGTATCCACCGCCGCAGATTTTTAATGGGGGCGGATTTTTGGACAGGGCGGAGTGAAGCGGAATCAGATTTACATTAAATCCGCCCCGATATATATATATATATTTTAATATATAATATATGTAATATATATAAAATAATTAGTAGAAAGATTAATAATGTTATATCATATTTAAATTTTTACTTTAATTTATGTTATGTATATAATGATGGTTATATAAATTTTAAAATTTAATTTTATTTGTAAAATTTTAATAATTATAGAGGCAGATAGCGATAGGGCGGATTAGGGTGTAATTTTTTACTGGATTTGGCTCCTCTGAAGTTGTTCATTTACTTTAGAGAGAAAAGTAACACAATCTAAGCCATTGATAATATAAATAATTCTGATCATCTTAAATAAATAAATACATTAAAAGAACCTTGAAAAATTGTACTAGCAGTAGCTTTCGAGACCGCGTGATTTCTTTTAATTTCATCTTCTTTCTATTTTATTTAGTTTTTTCTTTCTTTTTCTTCAACAAAAAAAATTATTTTCGGTTCTATTTTTTACAATATTTAATTCTCTTTTTATTTATTATCATGTTCTTTCATGATATTGTTGTTATTTTGGTTATCTTCTTCTTTTTTATTTTTGTCTTCTATAACCTACATTTAAAGTTTTGTCATGAAAGAGATTAATAGTGATCTCTAGTAATCTTTTATCTTTTTTGAATCCTGAATAATTTCTTGAAAAATCTGATAAAAAAATAAAATTAATTAATTTAAATTGGGTCAAGAATTTTTTTTATTTTTATTTTAATATAAAAAAATACTCATGTAAATGTACTAAATCTTTTTTAGATAAATGTCCTCAATTTTTTTTGTTTATACTTAAAATAAGAATCTAATTGAGAACAAACTAAAGAGCATTTAGAATAACTAATGATGTGATATTAATTTAATAGATCTCTAATAAATTTATATTGATATACATTAAATTAATTTATTTATATTTTTATGTATTTTTATTTATATTTTCATGTCTAATTTTGTAGTTTAAATTTAAATGTATGACTGGTTAAAAAAATATATTATCATTAGGATAGACAAATAATAAAAAATATAAACAAAATAATCATCTCAAATTTCTTAAAGTCATTCGTTATAAATTCAAAAAAAAAATTACAAAGTTTAAATAAATAATTTTTAATTCTATCATTTAGCTATCTAAATTTGGTGTTGTAACTTCACTCCATTTGGTGTTATAATTTGATTCCATGATTGAAGTGGTAAAATAACTTGATTTTCAATTTGCAATATAAATACTATTATAAGAAAAATAATAATACAGAAAAAAACTTCAATGAGTTTTAAAAATGTTAAAGAAATGATAATAAGGAATGAAAAATATTACAACCGGACAATTTTGGGTGGAATTTTTTTTGTTGACCACCATTCTCTTGTTTGATTGTTTTTCAACTCAACTCTTGAGTCTTTTTCTACTTTTTCATCCTTCCTTTTTTTTAACCTTTTCACATTTTCAAATAATCTTTCTAACGCATCTCCATCTGAACAACTATTAACGATTTTTTTTACATTCAAAATATTTGAAACATCATCATCTTGATTGTGTCTATAAAAAGAATCTACCTTCTTAAATGATCCCGTTTATCTGGCCTTCGTTGGTCTTTTTTTGCACAAATAAATCTAAAATTACTTATAAAATTATCAACCTTGCATTTATTTGCATACAATTGTCGAACATCAAAACCCATCATTCCACCATAATTTTTCCAGAAGTCTTAGCTTCTAGTAGTCTAGTACTGTGTCAAATTCCATGCCCAATTTTGGTTTTTTTTTTTTTGGTTATAATGGGCCTGAACAAAATAAATAATAAAATTCTAAATATAATTGTTATAAACATACAAAAATAAGAGCATTAAAATAAGAGTACAAATATAATTGTTATAAACATACCTGAAAAAAATAATTAATGTAGAATTGTGTTGTGCAATTTAGATCTTTTCCATGTTTTGAGAATTCAATTGACAATCTTCTGCAAATATAAAAAAAAGTAATATATTGAGTAAAATATTATCAAATATATTGCAGTGAAATTTAAAATTATTCAATAAAAAAATTACCTTTCTATGGTGGTATCATTGTGATCGTCAACTCATTTGTTTCTTTTGATAAATCTACCGTTTTAGTTTTAGAAAGTAACACCTCCATGTTTAGCTTGCTCGTCTGGAACACCATCATCGTAGTGTCCATAGATGAAACCAGCATGCTCGTTTCACTTAATAATTTCGTCATCTATGTAATTACCATTTTTTTGTTCAGTATCTACTAGCGTCTTCAATGTTTGTATCCTCTTCATCATTTTTTACTCAATATAAAATTTATTGTTTAGGTATTTAGTTTTGCAGAAAATTAATTTTGCGAGCTATCTTTGTAAAGTGGGCGCGTTTTTTTCTTTTTAGTGTTTTAATAGTTAATGTTTTGATTTTTTTAATGCATTTATTTATTTAAAATTATCAAAATTATTTATATTATCAATAATTTAGATGGCGTTACTTTTTTTTTTCTAAAATAAATGAACAATTTTAGAGGAGTCAATTGGAAGGGTTGTCAGTGGAGGGACACAGACAGACCAGACAACAACTGGACAAGGACAAGCAAGGCTCAGGGGGATATGATGGTGGATCTTCATTATCTCGTTAGGGACTTCAGCTGAGGTTGGTCCTTTTGACAATACAAATTGTTTTATGGATTATTTAGATTTAAGCTTTCTATTTTGGAATATTAGAGGTGCCTCTAATAAATTGGCCCGGGTTCATAGTAAGGAGTTAGCGAATAAATTTCATCCTACTTTTTTCATTCTGTTTGAAACCCATATTGCTTTCGAGAGGATGAAATCTTTTTGGAATAATCTAGGTTACCAGGGTGTTGGTATTGTTGAGGCTAATGGTCATAGTGGGGGTATCTGGGTTCTATGTTCTAATTCAAATATTTCTGTGAGAGTATTGGATGTAGTTGATCAATGTATCAGTTTTGAAATCACTATGGGCAATACATCTAGTTACTGCAGTACGGTGTATGCTAATCCGCATATACATCGGCGTAAAGAACTGTGGGGTGACTTGACAAGGATTGCTAATATGATCCACGGACCTTGGATTGTGTTAGGGGACTTTAATGATGTTTTGTTGCAGAGTGAAGTTAGAGGGGGGCAATTTAGACTTGCCAGAGCAGAACAATTTGCGGAAACATTGGAGGATTGTGGGCTGTTTGATATGGGGGCTATTGGGAGAAGATTCACTTGGTACAGGAAGGTGAAAGGTGGGGTGCAGGTGGCCAAGAAGCTTGATAGAGCAGTCATCAACCAGGACTGGCGACTAATGTTTCCAGAGGCTTATACTGAGGTGCTGGCGCGCCTTCACTCTGATCATTGCCCATTATTCACTAGGTGCAAGATGGCAAAGAGGGCTACCAAGGGCCATCGTCCGTTCAGATTCCAGGCTGCGTGGATGACTCATCCTCTTTTTAGGAATGTTGTTGATACAGCTTGGAATAGAGGAGCTCCGGATGTAGTTAAATGTTTGTTGGAGGTTCAAAAAGATGCAACTAGCTTCAATAAAAAGGTTTTTGGCAATATTTTTGTTAAGAAAAGGGAGTTGGAGAGGCTTTTGAATGACGTTCAGATTACTCTGGAAAGTCGGGAGGATCAACAGCTTAGGATCAAAGAGCAAGTTTTGCATCAGGAACTGAATGCTGTCCTTCTTCAAGAAGAGTTGTTGTGGTATCAAAAATCTAGAGAACAATGGGTGAGATGTGGAGACAGAAATACAAAATTTTTTCATCTGCAGACAGTTATCAGGAGAAAGAGGAACAAAATTCATGGGTTATTTTTGGAGGATGGGTCTTGGACCACGGAGACTACGACTCTAGAACTGGCGGCAAATTCTTTCTTTCAAAAGCTCTTTTCTATAAGGGAGGATATTGACCTGGACGCCATGGGGTCTTTTCCTTGCCCGTCTCTTAGTACTGAGGCTTGTCAAAAATTAGTGGAACCGGTGACGTCTGAAGAGGTTAAAAGAGCTGTGATGACCATGAGTTCATTTAAAGCCCCAGGGCCAGATGGATTTCAAGCAATTTTCTACAAAGAGTTCTGGGACTCTCTTAGCAACGATGTGTGTAGACTGGTCAAGCGAGCCTTTGAGGGTGAGCCATTGAATGCGGCTATTTTCGATACTCTCATTGTTCTAATTCCTAAAGTGGAAGTTCCCTCTTCCTTACGGGAGTTTCGGCCTATTAGCTTATGTAATGTAATTTATAAAATTGTCACAAAGGTTCTAGTTAACAGGTTCAGACCTTTCCTGTCGGAGATCATTGGTCCTTTGCAAGGAGGGTTCATTCCAGGAAGAGGAACCACAGAGAATATTATCATTGCTCAAGAGATTATGCACTTCATGAGGAACACCAAGTCTCGAAAAGGGACCATGGCATTCAAGATTGATTTGGAAAAAGCTTATGACAGGGTAGACTGGCATTTTCTGGAAGCTACTTTGGTCCGGTTTGGGTTTCCAAAGGCTACCATTAATCTTATATTGAATTGTGTGACTTCCTCTTCGTTGGCAGTTTTGTGAAATGGGAACAGGCTCCAAAATTTCAATCCGAAGAGAGGGTTGAGGCAAGGAGATCCTATGTCTCCTTATCTATTTGTACTCTGTATGGAAATGCTTGCCTGCTTTATCTCTCATAGAGTTTCCCAAGGTTTGTGGAACCCAGTTGCGGTTTCTAGGAATGGACCACGACTCTCTCATTTGATGTTTGCAGATGATCTTTTGCTTTTCTGTAAGGCATCAAAAGCTCAAGTAATAGAGGTCATGCATTGTTTGGACTTGTTTTCTAGAGCGTCAGGTTTAAAGGTAAATCTTCATAAGTCAAAGGCCCAGTGTTCCAAGAGGGTGTCGGAGAGGAGAAAAGAGGTTCTCTCAGGGGTCTCTAACATCCGGTTCTGCAATGATTTGGGTAAATACCTGGGAATTAACATCGGTCATGCCAGAGCTTCCAGGAAGACGACTCAGGAGATTATTGAAAAAATTTCGAGAAAGCTCTCCAGTTGGAAAGGACGCCTACTGAATAAGGCAGGGAGGCTTTGTCTTGTTAAATCGGTTATGGCCTCTATCCCAGTTTATGAAAAGCAAATTTCTCTTCTCCCGAAGTATGCATGTAATAAAATTGATTCCTTGATGAGACAATTCTTGTGGAAAGGCCAAGCGACTGGAAAAGGGCTGCCTCTGGTCAGATGGGAGGTCGCCATAACTCCTAAAAAGGCAGGAAGATTGGGTATTAGGGATACTTCCTGTGCTAACATGGCGCTTCTAGGAAAGTTGGTATGGGATTGTCTAAATAATAGTGAGAAGTTATGGGTGCAGGCTTTGAAGCATAAATATCTCAGGAATCAATCTGGTATGAACGGAAATAGTAGAAATTCTTCATCGGCTACCTGGAAGAACATTGTTAGTGCCTATGAGCATCTCAAGGAAGGGCTTCATTGGAATATTGGAGATGTCCACAAATCAGTTTGGTATGATGAGTGGACTCCTTTTGGTAAGCTTTGCAACCTTGTTCCTTATGTACATATTTCTGAATCAGATTTCATGGTGGCTAACTTGTGGAAAGGGGTGTCTTGGGAGGTTGATAGTCTTACCACGCCTATTCCGCATGAGATTAAGCAGTTTATTTGTGGTCTGAGATATCCTAGTTTGACTGAGTTGGAGCCACAGTGGGAGTGGTGGCCTGCAGCAACAAAAAAGTATAGTGCAAGGGAGGGTTACAGATGGTTATTAAAGAAAATATTAAATTGGAATGCCAACAGTAATTGGAACTGGTTGTGAAACACAAACATTCCAGAGAAGTTCAAATTTACTATGTGGCTTAGCTTACATGATGCTCTACCAACTGAGACCTTTCGATTCAAGCGGCATTTAGCTTCTTCAGATATGTGTAAGAGATGTAACAAGGCGCAGGAGACTATGGAGCATTGCCTTAGAGACTGTGAACGATCAAAGGCAATCTGGTATATGTTGGATCCTAGTATCCTGGACTCGACGGCTGGTACTGCTCTTGAAGAGTGGTTTCGGAAGGCCTTGGCTAACAATGAGGCGTCCTTTGGTGCAGGGCTTTGGTGGGTATGGAGACATAGGTGCAATGACATATTCAACACTGACAACCCTTGGACAGACCATAAGGTTGTTGCCTTGGCCAGAATTACCGCCAAGGACTTACAGGTTTACAGGAATCGAAGCAATGCCTTTAGGTCTCTCCGAAATTGCCTGTGTTGGGAACCACCGATAGGCAATAGTTTTAAAGTTAATTGTGATGCAAGCTTGTATATGGATTCAAATTTAGCGGGATTTGGGTGTATTATTAGAGATTCTAAGGGAGATTGGATCTCGGGCTGCTCTGGAAGCATTCCCCCTTGGTCTATAATCAGATGTGAATTATTTGCTGCTTGGAGGGGGCGGGATTGCGGTTTGAGGGATATTATATGTGAAACAGATTGCCTTGACATTCTGCCCATCATGCATGAGCTTACAAGTGGGTATCCATCTGAAGTAACAGATTTGGTTCACAAGATTCAGGAGCTTTTATCTCGTCCTTGGCTTGTTCACGTTGAATGGGTGTCCCGAGAAGCAAATAGAGCTGCGGATTGGATGGCTAAATATGGTGCCAAGAGTAACTCTAATCATGTTATTTGGTCTGAGCCTAGTATTGATCTCCAACGAATCATCCGCTCGGATTTAGAATAGTTTTTGCTTTGTTTCTTTCCTTGTTTAGTCACAAAAAAAAAAATCCTTTTTTACTACCTACAGTAAGTAATAGATTGGATGCAATTTATTGTAAGACAAAACGGAGTCAAATAGGACAAAAATACGCCCCACATGTTCTACTGTCACCCCTACTTCTTTTTCTATAAATAACTAATATTGAATTGGTTTAAAAAATAATAAACCCGAAGAAATAGGTAAATCGGTTGAATTGTTGTGATAAGGATTCTATCACACCTTACGTGGATGCCCATTTTCCATGAGGTGTAGTTTCTCAAGGATGACTTAGAAGACCACATTTAATATGAACTTGAAAAGCTTTCTCATGTACGTGTATAAATAGAGGCTTAAGCCTCTGAATGGAAATACACTACAAGCAATAACAAAATACTATTCTCCCTTCCTTTTCATATAAATAAATCAATCTTATTTTATGCTACAATCAAATACTCTTCTTCTTATATTTCTACTACAATTCTTTCTCTTCTTTTATTTTATAAGTATTTTAAATTCTATTTTCTATTACTCTTTACATATAATATTAATAGCAATATTAACCATCTTTATTATATTGAGATTGCAACAATAAACAGATGCGATTCTCTCTCTCTTTATTTTTAATACTTCTTTCTATCTTTGTATATATATACACATTACAACATATAATATTATTATATATATATAAATTATTATTGGGCTAATTATTTTAATACTAGAGTCTTCTATTTGTACATCTCTATTATATATATATCTTTTATTTCACAACACGTTATCAGCACGAAGCTCTAAGAAATTTTAGGAAGACTCCAGGTAACAAATTTTCATTATGTCGAAGCTCTTTCATCTTGAATTTAATGCTCTTAATATATCTGGAAACAATTATTTATCATGAATATTAGACGCTGAAATCCATCTTGATTCAATGGATCTTGAAGATACCATTAAGGCTGAAAATAATACATCCCAGAAGGATAAAGCCAAATCCATGATTTTCCTTCGTCATCATCCTGAAGTATGATTGAAAAATGAATATCCCACATTAAAAGATCCTGCAGATCTGTGGAAAGACCCTGAAAAAAGGTATAATCATGAAAAGACGGTGATACTTCCTCATGCCCGATATATTAGAAAAAAAAATTTTCTTGACCTTCCATGCCTCGAATGTGCTCCTGCAGCAGCAGTATCGAGAAAAAGAATTTAAAATTTTTTGAGCTCTTGCTTTCTTGTTGCTGAACGCAACAATGAGTTGCTCTTAAGAAATTATGAAGCGCGCCCAGCTGGCGCCGCCCCATTTTCTGAAGTAAATGCGGCAAATTATAACCCCAGAAGAGGTAAATGGCAAGATTTTGGTAACAAAAAAAAATTATGGAAGAAAAAGAAATTATGTTCATAAGAAAAGATCTCACCAGAAGTGGGATAAAGAAAGAAACAATGGGCAAAGTAAATCAATTAAGGATAAATGCTTCCGTTGTGGTGGAAAGGGCCATTGGTCACGTACCTGTCGTACCCCAAGGCACCTAGTTGATCTTTTTCAAGCATTCTTGAAAAAGGCTGACAAAGAAAAGGAAACAAATTTTGTTTCAAATGATGAAAATTCCACCACTCATTATGATGTATCTAATTTCTTTGAGGATCTTGAAGGAAATATTGGCCATTTGATTAATGATGGAATAGTTTAATATATGTGTTTGTTAAGTATTCATGTGAATAATTTTACTGTGCATGTACTTCTACTTATTTTATCATTATTATCATTTGTTCTTTGAAGAAAAATGGCAAGGACATATTCTGAAGATATTTGCCTTGCAGATAGTGCAAGTTCGCACACAATTCTTAAAAGTAATATATATTTTACCCATATTGTGCCAAAAGAGGAATATGTTAATACTATCATTGGCTCAGGCAATGTGATAAAAGGCTCCGGAAGAGCTATAATTTTGTTTCCTGGAGGAACAAAATTTATAATAAATAATGCACTATTATCTACCAAGTCCCTGAGAAACTTGTTGAGTTTCAAAGATATTCGCCGAAATGGATATCATATTGAAACGATGAATGAGGAAAATCATGAGTATTTATGTATCACAACTCATGATTTAAATAAAAAGATTATATTAGAAAAATTACCCTCACTTTCATCCGGGTTATATTATACCAAGATTAGTGCAATTGAATCACATGCCATTATAAACCAGAAGTTTACTAGCCCAAATGAATTCATAACTTGGCATGATAGATTGGGTCATCCGGGGAACAACCATGATGAGGAGAATTATTGAAAACTCTCATGGACATTCACTAAAGAACCAGAAGATTCTTAAATCTAGTGAATTTTGTTGTGCTGCATGTTCTCAAGGGAAGTTAATTTTAAGGCCATCACCAGTAAAGATTGGATTTGAGTCCCCTGAATTTCTAGAAAGGATTTAAGGTGATATATGTGGACCTATTCATCCACCATGTGGATCTTTTAGATATTTTATGGTCCTAATAGACGCATCTTTAAGATGGTCACATGTGTGCTTATTATCTTCTCGCAACCTGGCGTTTGCGAGATTATTGGCTCAAATTATTCGATTAAAAGCACAATTTCCAGATAATCCAGTTAAAGCAATTCGTCTTGATAATGCTGGTGAATTTACTTCCCAAACTTTTGATGCTTATTGTATGGCTAATGGAATAAGTGTTGAACATCCAGTAGCTTATGTTCACACGCAAAATGGGTTAGCAGAATCGCTTATTAGACGGCTCCAATTAATTGCTAGACCCTTGCTTATGAGAACAAATCTCCCAACCTCGGTTTGGGGGCATGCTATTTTACATGCCGCAGCACTTATTCATTTGAGCCCAACGAGTTACCATCAGTTCTCTCCTATGCAATTAGCTTTTGGCCAGCAGCCAAATGTCTCCCATTTAAGAATATTTGGGTGTGCAATATATGTTCCCATTGCACCACCTAATCGTACCAAAATGGGACCCCAAAGAAAATTGGGGATATATGTTGGATATGATTCTCCCTCTATAGTGAGGTATCTTGAGATACAAACGGGAGATGAATTTAAAGCCCGGTTTGCGGATTGTCATTTTGATGAATCAAAATTTCCAACATTAGGGGGAGAGAATAAGCTTCTTGGAAAGGAACTTAATTGGAATGCATCATCGTTGATGCATTTAGATCCTCGATCAGGGCAATGTGAACTAGAAGTTCAAAAGATTATACATTTGCAAAGAATAGCAAATGAATTGCCTGATGCATTTTCTGATACAAAGAGGATAACTAAATCTTATATACCAGCGGAAAATGCCCCAATTCGAATTGATGTCCCAGTAGGACAAGTAGCCACTGAAGCAAATTCACGCCAGAAGCGTGGCAGGGCGGAAAATGCCTCAATTCGAATTGGTGTCCCAGTAGGACAAATAGCCACTGAAGCAAATTTATGCCAGAAGCGTGGCAGGCCTGTCGGTTCCAAAGACAAAAATTCTCGAAAGAGAAAAGAGGTAAATAATATTCCTGTTGGAAAAGACATAGTAGAGACACCTGTAGTTGTCCAAAATTCTGATATAACGCCAGAAGACGTTCAGGTACCTGAAAATTGTGAAAATGATGAGATCTCGATAAATTATGTCTTTACAGGAGAGAAATGGGACCGAAATAAGATAATTATCAATGAAATATTTGCATATAATGTGGCATTAAATATCATGCATGAGAGTAAGGATCTTGAGCCAAGATCAGTTGAAGAATGTCGACAAAGGAATGATTGGCAAAAATGAAAAGAAGCCATGAAGGCTGAATTAGACTCACTTGCAAAACGTGAAGTCTTTGGACCTGTAGTCCGTACACCAGAAGATGAAAAACCTGTTGGATATAGGTGGGTATTTGTGAGAAAACGAAATGAGAAAAATGAAGTTGTGCACTATAAAGCCCGACTTATGGCACAAGGTTTCTCACAAAGGCCCGGTATAGATTATGAAGAAACGTATTCCCCTGTAGTGGATGCGATAACATTGCGTTATTTGGTCAGTTTATCTGCATATCATAAACTGCATATGCATTTAATGGATGTGGTAACAGCCTATTTATATGGCTCATTAGATCGAGATATCTATATGAAAGTCCCTGAAGGACTAAAGATATCTAAACCATCCAATGAATATTCGCAAGGGTTATACTCAGTCAAATTACAAAGATCTTTATATGGTCTAAAACAATCTGGACGAATGTGATATAATCGTCTTACTGAGTATCTGGCCAAAAACGGATTCAAGAATGATGATATCTGCCCATGTGTTTTCATAAAGAAAACTACATCTGGGTTCATTATAATTGCTGTGTACGTTGATGATTTAAATATCATTAGAACTCCTGAAGAGATTCCAACAATTATAAAAACTCTAAAAGAAGAGTTTGAGATGAAAGATCTTGGAAGAACTAAATTTTGTCTCGGCCTGCAGATCGAGCATATAAAAAGTGGGATCTTTATTCATCAAACAACATACACAGAAAAGATCTTGAAGAGATTTTATATGGAAAAGTCACATCCCTTGAGTACCCCAATGATCGTAAGATCTTTGGATGTGGAGAAGGATCAATTCCGTCCTAAGGAAGAAAATGAAGATATCCTTGGTCCTGAAGTACCATATCTTAGTGCCATTGGAGCGCTAATGTATCTTGCTAATAATACACGACCTGATATATCATTTGCTGTGAACTTACTAGCAAGGTATAGTTCCTCTCCAACCAGAAGACATTGGAGCGGAATCAAGCAAATCTTTCGATATCTTCATGGGACGATTGATATGGGATTGTTTTATCCCTATGGATCCAAGTCACAACTAGTTGGCTATGCAGATGCTGGCTACTTGTCTGATCCACACAAATGGAGATCCACGAAACAGACGATTGCTGCAACATCCTCTAATCATGCTGAAATACTAGCGATTCATGAAGCAAGTCGCGAGTGTTTTTGGCTCTGGAGTTTGATCCAATATATTCTGTCATCATGTGGACTGATTGATCATAAGATAGCTCCAAATGTCCTGTTTGAGGATAATACAGCATGCATTGCTCAACTTAAAGGCGGATATATCAAAGGTGATAAAACAAAGCATATTTCTCCCAAATTCTTCTTCACTCATGATCTTCAAAATGAGGGGACAATTGATGTCCAACAGATCCGCTCAAGTGACAATCTGGCAGATTTGTTCACAAAGTCACTCCCAAAATCCTCCTTTGAAAGAGTGGTACATGAGATTGGGATGCGCCGATTTTGAGACATTAAATGATGTCGGCAAGAGGGGGAGACTGTACTCTTTTTTTCTTGGTCAGGTTTTTTTCCCATTGGGTTTTTCTTGACAAGGTTTTTAATGAGGCAGTCCCCATCACTAAAGGATATTGTACTCTTTTTCCTTTACTAAGGTTTTTTCCCACTGGATTTTTCTTTAGTAAGGTTTTAACGAGGCAATAATCCTAAATGGTCATCCAAGGGGAGTGTTGTGATAAGGATTCTATCACACCTTACGTGGATGCCCATTTTCCATGAGGTGTAGTTTCTCAAGGATGACTTAGAAGACCACATTTAATATGAACTTGAAAAGT
Source organism: Arachis ipaensis (assembly GCF_059453495.1). Lineage (NCBI taxonomy): Eukaryota > Viridiplantae > Streptophyta > Magnoliopsida > Fabales > Fabaceae > Arachis > Arachis ipaensis. The sequence goes on from NC_142444.1 coordinate 13,106,982, forward strand.
TTTCTCATGTACGTGTATAAATAGAGGCTTAAGCCTCTGAATGGAAATACACTACAAGCAATAACAAAATACTATTCTCCCTTCCTTTTCATACAAATAAATCAATCTTATTTTATGCTGCAATCAAATACTCTTCTTCTTATATTTCTACTACAATTCTTTCTCTTCTTTTATTTTATAAGTATTTTAAATTCTATTTTCTATTACTCTTTACATATAATATTAATAGCAATATTAACCATCTTTATTATATTGAGATTGCAACAATAAACAGATGCGATTCTCTCTCTCTTTATTTTTAATACTTCTTTCTATCTTTGTATATATATACACATTACAACATATAATATTATTATATATATATAAATTATTATTGGACTAATTATTTTAATACTAAAGTCTTCTATTTGTACATCTCTATTATATTATATATATCTTTTATTTCACAACAGAATGAACCAATAATGATCCGGCTGCTTAGGAAAAAAAAAAACTTAAAATTCTAAATCATTGGAAACCCAACTCCCCTAACCTTGGTGGCGGCTGTTCTGCTACTTTCTACCGGTGCAAACGTCCTTCTTTCCTGTCCGACACTCCGTCAGAGTCGCTGCCTCCGGCCTTGTTGCTCTCCTTGCGCATCGCTACTCCGTTCAACACTTCGTTGCCACCTACCCGCATCGCTGCCGCCAGCAACTCTGCGACACGCTTTCCTCTCCGCCGTGGTTGTTGCCTTCCCTTGTCCCTGGTAAGACTTACTACTCTGTCAATTGCTGCATTGAGTTTGCTTCATGCTTCATGAAGTTGATTAGTAATTTACCATAATTTCATGATTTACTGACCGGTTCGGTTCTCGTAACCTTGTTTCAGGCATGGATCCGGAAGCTTCACGAACTGCACGAGAATCTCTTGATCTGGCATTTCAAATGTCGAATATACTCGACACTGGCCTTGACCGTCACACGCTCTCTGTTCTTATTGCTCTCTGTGATCTTGGGGTTAACCCAGAATCACTTGCTGCTCTTGTTAAGGAATTGAGGAATGAAAAGCCTTCCTTGTCTTCTGCAACAGCGCCGTCTTCTTCGTCCTTTTCTTTTGATGTCATTCTTTTCTTGCTCAGGTACTTCTAATTTTGAACCATTTTAGCTGTTGCTCCTAAGGTTTTGGTTATTTTTTGTATTATCTTGTGATATATGCACGGTCATTGTTTGAGTTCAAAAATGATGTGGATTGTGGATGAAATCTCACAAATTTAGCCTCTGAATAAAGAAATACACACATAATCCTCCAAATATGAACATTTGGCAAAATGTCCCAAAATGTCCAATTTGCTGCTTTGACTTTGGGGTATTTTGTTAGACATTGTCTATCTTAGGTATGTTTAATTTATTTGTATTTAGGAGCTAAATTGTAAGTGTCATAATCTTTCGGGTACTAAATTAGTGGGTTATCCTTATTTTTTTATTATCTAGCATTTGACCATCGAAATATTAGTTTGCTAGCAAAATGGTCTTCATTTTGTGTGGAAAAGTCAAGCAGAACCAATCTTTTGGAGACTAAGGTGTAATTCTCAATCTTTGAAGGATCAATTTTTGTCAACAAACTAATTTTTGTAATGGTTTACTCATTTGTTGTGTGTATTGAAATATATAAGCAATCAAAATAGCTTTTATTTGAAGACAACCTTTCATTCACACAAGTACTTATTTCATATGCAGTTTCTGGAGTATTTGATTACTAAGCATTTGATTGATAGTCATTTTCCATTTATAATAAGCTCAGAAGTCTATAAAAGCATTAGTCTTGTTTGTTCATGAGATTTTTATTCCTTACGGGACTTAGTTAAACTTAATAAATATAGCATGTTTATTTGGTTAGGTATATAGATGATTGAAGACAAAAGGCTGAGTCATGAGTTACAGAAATTTATTGGTTGGGATTTCTGCTGGAGGCCATTGAAAAGTTCATGAGGTGATGGTTTTGAACGGTGGAGATTTTGCATCAACAATTATGAGTTGGAAACACTCACATTGGATTGATGGATTGGACTCAGTCATGTAATTTCCAATTTAATTATATCAATGCTGTTTAATTAGTTTACTGTTAATTGTGTTGAATTGATAACATTATTTTGTATTTGCACGTCAAGTGTAATATACCCCAGGCACACGGAAAAAAAGAAAATGTCGTCTATGTTTCATCACATTAAATTGCTGCTGCCTTGTGCATTATCCTTGTATCGAATTGTTCTGATAAGATTATAAGAAAAGTAATAAATAGTAACTGTCGGTTAGACAGTTGTAAATTCCAAAAATCAATGTATTTAAAAGTAATTCGACATTTTAGCCAACTATGCCTATGTCAAGCTTGTTGCAAAAGTTACATAACCGGTTCCAAGTCCCGATAAAAGAAGAGGGTATTAGGTTTCCGATTGCCAATATAAAACTTTGTTGAATCTCTGTGATATGGATCAAACCGTCATTTTTGCCCTATAAATATCTGACAAAATAGTCCTCTCATTTTGTGGATGGTTTTTCAGGTACCATGAAATGATTATCAATTGTTAACACGAACAAGTTGTTCACCAGCATGCATTCATTAACAGAACTAGTTAACCAATGGATGAAAAGAAATAAAGTAAAATTTCTTTGAGAGGCCCCTTTCTTGAGTAAACTCATAGCAGACATATTGCCATGTTTATGGAAGCAACTTAGGACAAAATTTCTTTGAACCTTCAATAAGTGAATTTTCAGGAACACATAGTTTTGAACCAGCATGCCCAATATGGTAAATTTATAATCCCCAAATTCTTGACTTCTATTATCAGACAGCAGTTTAGACATGATAGTTGGAAGATGAACAAAACCTATCAATCCTTCAACAATTTCTTTGATAAACTGGCTTAGCAGTTTTCTCATAATATGACCATTATGAGACTTTGAGATTTTCCATCTGCTCTTATAGCTTTCATTATCCAGTGGTGAATTTTCTGATCCATCTAGCATCCCAAAATAATCTTTTCTTTCATATGGTCTCTCTTCAACATTTGAATCCATCAATGGCTCACAATCTGAATGATAACCAAAAGGTAGTTAATATCAAATAATACAACTTTTCACTTCTATTATGCACTTTGTAACTAAGCTAAAAATCAACTAATAAATAAAAACACGAGCAAGAAAGGAAAAGCATATTGATATTAATCTTATGAGTCAAGTAGTTTAAAAACCAATGAGCTTCTGCCTCCTCAGGATTTAGTCGGGGGGTGTTCTGCGGACGAAGACCAATACAGGCACGTAGTAAATTGAGCATCTCATTTACCGGTCGGATTAATGACCATAAAACATGTTCGAATACTTAACCTTACAAATATATAAGCAAAATCATCAAAACACAGTTGCATCTTTAAAATCTCAGAAACAGGTATACAAACATCTTTCATTCTTAAGACACTGTTGAAAACTTCTGTATAGGAAGAACCACGCAAGGAACACTTTAAGACTACAGCTTCCACAGCAGCATCACCTTCAACAAACTTATCATTCAAATCGGAGTGTAAGTACAAGAGCTTCTACCCACATCACCAACCCTTTCTGGTAAGAATGCAGCAGTATCTATAATTCCATATTGTTGGCATAGGTGTAAACAATGTTCCACACAATAGCTATCAAACTTTTCAAGAAACTTGAGAACTGAACCACCTTTATACTGGCATAGTAACTTCAAAATCAAACCAAGAAAACAATAAACTAAGTTCCCGCCACAACTAATCATTATAAGATAAGAAAAATTCAATTTATCTTGTCAAAGCAAAAACATTGGTACAAGAATTCACCTCTAGGTAACGCTCAATAAGATCATCAGGTACACAAATGTATTTGAGGAAATTAGATATATTCTCTATATAATCACTTAATTAGACAAGTCTAGGGTGCCAAACAAGTGAAGCTCAATGAGTGTCTTTTAATAAAGGAAACTTCTTGGATGAGAGTGAAGTTCAGTGATGATTTGAGAATTTTCATCATTAAAATGACTGAACCATATGAAATGTGCTCTCCCTGGTTGCAAATAAATGTAAACAAGGAATATTTAGGCAACATAAATAGAAATAAACAAACCACAAATGTAGCATAAAGAAGGATCACCTGCTTAGTTCAACCAACTCAGGAATTCGAGATACAATGGCTGATCGAATAGTAGCATGGTCATTGTTAGTCAACCGTGAGAGCAATGTTGATAAAGGAGAAAGCATGAACAGGCTCATCAACATGTTTCTGGTAACTATTCAGTGCAACCACATACTCATGTCCAATGGAATTAATAAGTCCGCAAACCTAAAACCCAACAAGAATAAAACGATTAAATACTTAACCAGATAAAAGTTAATATATGGTACCCGTAAATTTTTGGGGCACCAATAGGTTAATATGATCAAAAGGGTCCATGTACTCACTTGGTGATATGAAGATGAATCAAATCTCCATAAACTATCCACAAAAACAGAAATCAGATAAGGTAAAAACCGGTATAGTTATCCATCTATAGCATCGTCATCCATCTCCAAACTAGTCTACAATGATTGCCAAACTTTTAAAAGCTCAAGTATCAGGTAACCAGTTCTTGTATTGTATTATCTTTAACAGAGTTACACAGAAACCCTCCTCTTCATAAAAAAATAGAAAAGAAGAAGAACCCTCACAGGAACCAAGATAGAATACCTCTACTAAACTAGAAAAAAAAAAAAAAAAAAACAAAGTACTGAATTTCAATTATACACCAATATAGAATAAGTAAAATAACTCTACTATCATGTGCATATTTGGGAGAAAAACTCTAAGAAACCATGAAGGAACAATAAATTGAAGCCAAAAAGTACAACTGTATCCCTTAGAATATCAATTGAAAATGAAGCATTTTTCAGAAAAATAATTACCAAGTCACGTCACAAATTAAGACAACATATAGCTGACATGCCAACAATATTTTATTTTAAAGGAAAAAAAAAAGCATTTTTTCCTGTTATAATAAATTAACTAAGAGGCAAAGATTCTAAATCAAGTTTTTGCATTCTTGGAAGCTATAAATTAATGCAACTTCAAACTTACTTATTCATGAAGTGTCCATGTACCATCTTTTTGCCAAATGGAATCATTTTGACAATAGAAGAGCTGTTTTTGTCATAAAGGACCATCTGAATGCTAACAAGTGACTGTCAAAATTTTACTCTCTAGAAGGAAATAGAGTGCTTCAATCAACCATTACTTCATCTTCAGGTTTTCCTCCTGGTGAAGCTTCAAGAATGAACTCAGCTAGCTGATGAAGATCATCAAAAGGATCCTCTATGATGTATGTGTTCTTGATTCTGTTCAACTAATTCAAGAAGAGTAAGGTTATCAAACTCGTGAACTCTTAGAGCTACGAGTTTACCTATTATCAGAAATTTTTTTTAAAAATATTATCTAATATATCCAGCATCAATCTAAGCATTCCAACCCCAATTGCAAAGTTCAAATTATAAAGTACAACTAAAGTTTAATATATGACATTGTTTTTTTATATAAAAAGTTCGACACACAAATACACAATCAAACATACTAACTCTTCAGTTAAGCACGTAAAAAGATACAATAAAAGAGCACACAAGCTTCCATATCATAAAACTTAACCAAGAAAAGCTCGCCATTTTGATAATCATGATGATGAAGAGTACATTGCTTTCTTATTCAACAATGTATGCAAAATAAGAAAATAGAATTTTGGAACTGTATATGGTCTGTTGTTCTAATCAATGTTTATTATACACTGCAATTGATACAACAAAATCAATGCCCTAATAAGCTAGGGTCCCCTATATACTCTGCAATCTGTTCAAGCTTCACATTGAGCAGCTCATGAGTATCAGCATCCTGAACAACACCAACTTCCCGATCCAAATCCCTCTCAACCAGGCTCCCAAAGGCGCCCTTATATTTACCAGATAGCACAAGAACTGGTCCCCCACGTCGAGGAAGCGCAGTCTCCAGCATATCTTGGGACACTCCTTGAACAATCTCTTTGCTCTCATCCATAGATATATCACAAGTCAAAGGCCCAACAACATCCAAAACCTGTGCCTTTTTCAAATACAACCGCCCTCCTTTAATGTTCTGGCTAATAACCCGTACTCGAATGTGACTTGTGAGCCAAGAAACCTGTTTCCTTCCTCGCTGCTGATCTTCCTTCCTATGATCACCCCCATTAGCTTTCACTCGAGTTGTCTTCTCAACTCCGCCTCGCTCTCTCTCACGCTTATGCCTTGAAGCCTTGTCACCCCTACCATTCTCCCTGTTACCATCATCTTCACCCTTGTGCCGAATCCTCAGTTCCTTCAATTTCCTCAAGCACCTCTCTTCCTCAGCAGATCCCAGTTCAGCAACATCATCCACACTCACTCTAGCCTCCACTTCTTCCCCACTCCTTGAAACCTTCAAAACAATCCAATCCTCCCCAATTCTCCTCACAACAATACCCTTCAATCCAGCATCTTTCCCCCCAATAATCCTCACAATCTTCTTCTCACTAACAAAATCTGCATCATTTCTCCCACTGTCTTCCCTGCTTTTCTTCTTCTCCTCCTTCTTCTGGCTCCGAACGGAACCGCGATCATCGCCAACAAATCCTAACCCTTCCTTGGCAGTCCTCCTCTTGTACTCCACAATCTTAACGTCCTCCTTGGCATTCCGCCCTATTCCCATTCCTTCTGACCACCCATATCCGGCCAGCAAGGCCTTGCCGAAACCCTCAACAGGGACATCATTAAACTCCTCGAGCCCCTGGTGATCAGGCAGCCGCTTCAAATCGTCCTTAAACTTCTGCAGCAACGCCACCTCCGGCCGTTGCCGCGGAACCCTATCATCCTCATCATCAGCGAGTTCACCGGTTTTTCCATTTTTCTCGGCGGCTTGTCGCAGGTTGAGACCGTAGGACATGTCGGTGCAGGGTTCTGCATCCGCGGCATTGGAATCGTGCTCGAATTCGAGGGATTGATGGTCAGCGTTGGGGTCGGTAATGGGAAGCTCGAGGTTCTTCATCTTCTTGGTGGGGCGCCATTCGTTCTGGATCGGGGGTATAACGGTGGCGGTTTGTTCAGTTGGGGGTTTGGAAGGGTCGAATTCGGTGACGAAGTGCTTGGAGGGTGGGGCGTCGTTTTTGGAGGAGTGGTCGAGTTTGATGGGATTGGAGGAGGAAGAGGACTTCGAGGGGATCGAGAAGGAGAGCTTCATGGCTTATCCTTCTTCGATTAGAATTGATTGGGATTTGAGATTCAGAGGGTTAGGGTTATGGTTAGATTAGGGTTTTGGTTTTTCCCGGTTTATCACACTGAATTGGGATTCAGGACAGAGCAGACGAGGAGTAGAGGACAGATGACTATACCTAGCGTGAAGGCAACGACGACGGCAAGAAGCGACGGCGACGGAGGAGACGAACGGAGAGTGGCTGGGACGAGAAGGCGCGAAGGCGACGGCGTGAAGTATTGAAGACAAAGAGAACTGGAGAAGGACTAACCCCTTCGTGATGCATCTATCTATCTATCTATAGTCTATGGTAATATCTTAAAACCCAGCATTTGACTGCTGATGTGGCATCCTCTCCTTTATTCTTGTATTTTTTATTCTCTTCCTTGGCTGCTTTTCTCAATTCTTTTTAAATTCTTTGTATTCATATTTTCAATTTTCAATATATGTGTTATTGACTATCAATCAATACTTTGAATTGAACTTCAATCTGATCTGCTGCTCAGAACTTCAATTCATGCTTGGTTCTCTACTCTGTTGTTCTTGGTATGTTTCAAGTTTTTTCACCTATTGTTGTTAAGGTGCCATAAAATTGAAGAATGATGATGGTAGAATATTTGTTAGATTGCATGCTAATATTTTACTGTGGGAGTTATTAGCTTGTAGACTCCTTATGTAAAGTTACAACATGCTTCTGTAATACTTATTTCTCTGAATTTTGTGTGTTTATGATGGTAAGAATTGCTGAGCTGCTTCCTTAATACATTCTTGCATTTCGATAGCTTCCAATGGAGAAGGTTGTACTTGTTCACTGAATTGTTCGTCAGCTAAAACTGGGGTGGAAATAAATGATGAGAGCAAAGGATCAAGCTCACAAATGGAGGGAGTTATGCATGAAAAATCTCTTAATAGGTGGTTCCATGTTTCTTCATCCAGTTCTTTTCTCAATGTAGGATTCGAGCCTCCAGTCCTGAACCTTCATCCCATTTACTATCATATTCCAATCAGAAGCTTCATCCCATTTACTATCATGTTCCAATCAGAAGACTGATCTTAGTTTCAAATTAGCTTTCCAATGCACAATAAAATGTTGGAACATTATCTTTACTGATTTTGTCAGAAGTGAGACTTCAAAACCACATTTGAGATGCTTAAGTGACATTTGATAACTTGCAGAGGTAACAAAGCATTTTGCAGCTTTAACTGTGGATCCGAGGAATAAGTGGAGAAAACTTGTTCTAACTCAACAGACAGCTCTCCTGGCTCAAGTTACCATCATCTCTTCTTCAAGGGTCTGCTTTGTTGGTTGTCATGATCCAATTTTCATGGTTTTATGATAGCTTTGGTAGAGTTCTATTCCTTCTGAATCTTGGTAACTTCTAGAAAGATAAATGCATTATAATGTTCACTAGATGAGACAGAAAGAGGCCACTGGTTTCATTTTATGTTTTGTCATTACTATGAACTCTTTGATTTGATCAATGCACACAGCATATTGGCCATTGAGATTTTGAATATTTCATTGAACTATTCTTATTCTAGAATGAATATGGTTAAATTTCAAATGGATAAACATTCTATCAGTTCACTACTTTTTAGCTATGGAAATTTTGAAATGGAACCTATTTATTATTTGAGGCCTAATTATGTGAAGAGAAGAAAGCTTACATTGAGATTAAATTACATAAGCGGTTTATCTCACAACAATATGCGCCAAAAATTGATGTCAATGTCTATTTTTATCATTATCAATTTGTTATAATTCATTTAAAAAATAAAACAAAAAATAAAAATATATTATCTATTTTGTCATTACCAATTTATTATACTTCTTTCTAAAAATAAAAATATTAAATGATTAACATTTTTTTTTTTTTTATCATATATTTGAACTAGCGCTAGCAACACCAACTACCAACACAAGAATGAGGCGATGATGAGGGTAGTAGTCTAGTAGAGTACGAGGAGACTGGAAAGACAAAGGCATTGCTGCACCACAAAACAGGGTAGCAGAGAAGGAGACTCCAAAACTCTCCCAGACAACAACAACTGTCCCTTGCTATAATGTGACCATGTTAGTTAAGATTCATATATTTTTTTATCGGATCTTTTTTAATCTTTTTCAACAATATTTTATCTCATTAATGATATTTTAAGATTTAATCAGATTTTAGTTTCCTATTTTAATGTAGATATCTTAGTCTATTTAAAGTCTTAATCCTCAAAGTTCTCTTCCATCAAATTAAACAGTGTCAAAAAAGAAGGGTACGGTGAAAAACAGTACTCACACTTCAATGGCTTCTCCTTCTCTCTCCGTTCCCTACGCTATTCTTCCAAGCATTCAACAAACACACCTCATTGATGATGATGATGATCCTTTAACTGTTGACCGAAGCATCTTCAGTTTATTAGAGAAAAAGCTTTATGAATGGAAAAACATATTGAAGGGTCATGTTGGAGCATGGTGTGTTGGTTCTTCTCATGGTTGGATTATACTTTTGGATCAGAATGGAGTTCCACTTCTTCTAAACTCTTCTTCTTCCACTACCATTAACGTACCACCTCTTCCCCTTTCATTCTTGCACCCCGTCACATATTCTTACTTCGCTGAATACTTAAGGAAAACCTTCATAGTCAAAGCAATCATGATGTGTTCTTCCTCTCCTTCAAGCTACATTCTTGCCATCATATATGGTTCCAACTACAAGATTGCTTATTGCAATTCTGCAACTTGGGTTGAGCTCTCGGATGATAAGCAATCTTATTGTGACATTGTGTTCAGCAACAACTATCTTTATGCCTTGACCCAAGATGGTTCTGTTGAAGTTTGGAATATTTGTGGACAAATTCCTAAAAGATTGATTCTTTTAACACCAACTGTGGAGGCGAATTATAAAGAGGAGAAACCATATTTAGGAGATAACTTCTCAAGAAATTTGTACTTGGTGGTATCTGAAAAAGAAATCTTGCTGGTGACAAGGTTTATTGGGAATTTTGTGAATGATGACGGGTTGGTAGTAGAAGAAGGAGATCTTTTATCATCTGAGGATACACAACCATTAATTTGTCCTTATAGAACAAAGTATTTTACTGTTTATAAACTTGATATTGAAGACAAGAAGTGGAAAAAGATGAGATCTTTACATGATAAAGTTCTGTTCTTGGGTGCTAATGAGTCTGTATGAATGGATTGTAAAGCTTGCTTGGGATGTGAAGCAAACTCAATCTACTTCACAGATGATAGGTGGGAAGAGATTACTTTAGACTACATGTATGGTGGACATGATTGGGGTGTTTTCAATCTTCAAGAGAAATGTGTTAAGAGTCTCATGCAATGTGCAAATAGGATTGATCCTCCACCAATTTGGGTAGTTCCATAGTAATTTAGGGTTTGCCATTTAGACGGTTCTTTTGTAATGGATTTTTTTTTGTTTCTTCTATATTTGACAATTCAAAAATCATGTAAAGAGCTTAAGATTGACTAACATTTTTTGAAGTACATATGACACATTACAATATATCTTTTTCTTTCTTGCTAGTAATCTATTCTGGTCTCTTTTTGGTAGAAAGCAGTGTATTATGTGGTACAGTAATCACCTTTTCTTTTTTACTTCTAATTTAAAGAACATCGTAAGCAAATTGAATTGAACAGTGTTAAGCATTATGTGTCTCTTATTTTTCATGCGTACAATAAATGATGTTTGGTTCTCTACTCTGTTGTTTCTTGGTATGTTTAAGTTTTTTCACCTATTGTTGTTATGTCTTTATTGCCCCGTTTCAGTAATTTGTTTTCTCTACTTTTTATATGGGATATTTTTTGTTGCATCAGGGTCTGTTATTTAGCCATTGTTTTTTTTATCTTTGTTTTGGGTTGTTTTATGTGGATTCAGCTGTTGTTGTAGCTGAGCTTATGGAGATTTTATCTGAATATGTCAAAGCTTCCTGAATCCGGTGAGTCATTCATACCGTGAACGGTATTTCACGATTCATCCATTGTTTTTTTTTTTTTTTTTTATATTTGGTTATAATTGTGAACTGCCTTTTTAATTTGGATTTGGATTTGATTTCTTCCAAGTTCTAATTTTGGTATTTCCCCTTTTTGCCCTGTTTAAGTAAAGAGGGCAATTCGGTCAATTCCCGAATTTCAAGTTCCAATCTTTCAATGCTTCATATTTTTTTTCCTTGTGTGTATTGTTTGCGCAGCTGAGTGTTAAAGTCGTTATCTTTCTTCTCAATTTTGATTTTTGAATGCATGGTTCATTGCAGAGGTTCCTCTTTGTTTGATTTGATATTCCTCTTTTGCATTCTCTGCTTCTGAGAGGTGAGTTTTTGAATAACTGTTTCTCTTTTTTATTAATCTCAAACGGGTTTTCAAATTCAGATTGTTTCTGGCAGCTGGTTTCATTGGATTCTCTCTGTCTGTCTCTTAATCCCAATTCAACCATTTTATTCAATTTCAAAAAGATTGTAACTTTGTTTCTGTGTTTCTCATGGTGCATGTGGGTTCTTATACCAGCTAATTTAGCTCTGAACTTCTTCGTATTAGGTGAACTTCTGAAAGCTGAATTTTATATTTTTCGACATTACGCAGTGCGAATTTCACATTAGATCATCAATTCTTTTTCAAAATTAAAAGGTTGTGTGCAGCATTGCTCTGAAAGTTTGTGGGTTTCTCAAAACTGGGTGATGTTTTGTCTTTTCCTTTTTTTCCCCCTCAATGGTCTTTGTGGTGCATGCATAGAAAGAAGTTAGTTATTTGTTTTGATTTCCTCCGTTTTTGATTCAGACAAATCTCTGGTATCGATTGAATTCCTCCGTTTTCCCCTCTTTGGTTTGTGTTGTTCTTTCTCAGATGGAGGTTGTGGATGGTTGCCGCGAAGAAGACGTTGGCTGATAAGGTGTTCCAAAGCAATAAGAGTTTGAACAATGAGATTTCTTCGTCCCATCACGATGATCATGGAGCTGATGGTGGAATGTTACTCATGGACATTTGAGCTGAAAAGACCAAAACGTCTTCATCCTCATGTGTCACACCGGTGGTGCCCACACACCTTCCACCGAGGCCATCCTTAATGCCTTCCAAATTGAATTCCAAAACATGATTAATGTGGTTTTGTCCTTCTCATCACAAGGACGGACTTTTAAATTACACATGATTCTATATAATAATAATAAAAAAAATAAAAAGATTTGAATATAGTATTAAAAATTCATGTTTTAGATTTAAAATTTTCAATCTAAAACAAACTTTTAGATAGATTTGAGAAATTTTAGTTTGCATATTAGAAATCTGACATATGGGGATATATATAGCAAATTTGGAAGCATAAAAGTGTTAAAACTGCATAGTTACTCCACATTTCTAAATGCGGATAGACTGACTCCACGAATCTAGAAGCAAATAGACTAACTCCACATTTCTAAGCGCGAATAGACTGACTCCACATTTCTAGAAGTGTATTCAAGAGACTGAGTCCACAAAGACTGATTCCACATTTCTAGAAGCGAATAGACTGACTTCACATTTCTAGAAGCGTATTAAATAGCCACAATAAACTGAATCCACATTTTTAATTAATTCGGCTAGCTAATTGAACTGTATAGTAATCAAGGTTCTGAAAACCAATTAGAACCAGCCGGTAGAATCAGTTAAATTGTGAATCGACGCAAAAAACGAATCAGTCAGATGTCAAAACCGCAAATTTTAAAAACCGTCATTGAACCGTTGAACCGGTCAGAAACCGATCAGTCAAACCGAACCGTGATCTGGCCGGTTTTTTTAGTTTTGCTAAAACACCGTCGTTTGGTTGTGTAGAGGAACCCCGAACCCTAACTCCAGCACTAACCAAAACGCGCCTCTGGCTCTTTCACACTCAGCCACTGTCCAGAGCTCCTCTAAGCTCCTGCTCCTCCCTCACTCCCTCACTTCCGTCCACCCACAACTTGCGACCATCGCCGTCGCAACTTCTAATTTCGAACAGCCACCGCTTGCTCCCTCAGTATTTTCCTCAGCGTCATCATCAAATTGGGGAGTCCTTTCATCCATTTTCCTCATGGAACACGTAGCAATGTTATGACCCCCTTGTGACAGTAGCTGCAACGCTTAGGCTTCCTTGTGGTCTCTATCTCAGTACTTCCATTCTTTGCAAGGTCTTCATACATGTATTCCGCATGCTCCTCCATCATGTTATTGTCCCCACTATGAGCCCTAATACATGAAAGTATATTTACCAATGCATCCCGTGATTCATTAAAAAGATCTCCTTTTAGGCACCCTTCGTTCATAATTTGTTTACACCAATGTGCCAAACATGCATGCCGACTGATAGTCAAGGAATCCTCCATCAAGCCGCCCATGCCATCATACCCACTAATGCCTTCCTTCGCTTTTCTAGTCTATCTTCGAAGCACTAATGATTTTGGCAGCTCTGCAATGTCTAGAAAACTCAAAACAGCAAGTATATCACTACATGGAATACCTATGGAGTCCATTCTCATGCATGAGCATTTAAATTCATCTTGCTCTCCATGAAAAGACACATGCCATATCATGTTAGGCTTGTAAAATTTTGACACCTGATAAATTTTGCAAGAACTCGTTTCCTTTTTATATATTACCTTCAATGTGCTGGCCTTGTGGAGCATTGAACGGAACAACATAAAAATTTGCCGGGTATAAATGGTAGTTGCTGACCTTTCTAATTGTTGAAAGTGTGTCTGCATCACAGGTTGTCCAGTTGATGATTAAAGTATGTCAAATCCTCTCTGTGCTGCATGTAGCTCAAATAATGCTGGAAGTGGTGAACAAATTCTGTCAAATTATGGCGTGATTTAACACATTTTTTGACGACAGCATGTAGACTTTCACACCTCGAAGTCGTTCTAAACCTAGCAAAGAATTTTCCTCGGATATGAGCGGTAGCCCACATGTTTCTTTTCCCATACATATCTACATCCATTCCTGATCTTCCACTCCAAAGAATCCAACCATTTCCTCCCATTTTTGTTCGAACACACCAAGTTCGTAATCACCTAGCATTAACTTTGTAAACATTTTCGTAATCTGAGGTTTGTGAATATTGCTTGTTGCATTACGCATCAAGTGCCATGCACATAACCTATGATGTGCATTCAGAAACACTTCCTGAATAGCGATAGCCATCGATGGATGACCATCCGTAATTACTGAAGTCGGTGTCTTTCCCTTCATTGCTATGAGAAGTTGTTTTAGTAACCACACATAGGTGCTTTTCCTCTCATTCGAAACTATCGCAGCACCAAATACAACGATTTGATTATGGTGGTTAACTCCCGAGAATATTACCACCGACAATCTGTATCTATTTTTCTTATATGTGGCATCAAATGCTAGCACATCCCCGAACAGATCGTAATCCAACTGACACCGGCCATCACACCAAAAAATTTGCCGAAACACTCATTCTCTACCCTTTTCAACACTATAGAACAAGTTTTGATCCCTTGCTGCTAGCGTTTTCAGGTAAGCCATTGCAGAGGTTAAATCATCAGGTAATTGTCTTCTTTGCTTCGCAACTTGATTGTGCATATCCTTAATTGAAAAATTAACGTTCTCGTACCCACCACACTGGCTAGCTAATGACCCAAATATGTTTGGTATGCTGATCCCCACCTCTTTCATATGGTTCATTTGACTAATGTCAGGCTCAGTCATTTTCTTGTGAGATCTTAACATTCTTGCTAACTTTGGAACAACAAGCTCATAGTTGTGTTCATCACAAAAATCTCTCACTACCCAACTCTCAGTTACTGCATCAAAGAAAACA
Source organism: Arachis ipaensis (assembly GCF_059453495.1). NCBI lineage: Eukaryota > Viridiplantae > Streptophyta > Magnoliopsida > Fabales > Fabaceae > Arachis > Arachis ipaensis. The sequence continues at coordinate 13,122,058 of NC_142444.1, forward strand.
TGAAGTTTACTCATACAACCACATCTTGTCTCTGGTTTTGGCTCCCTAACTCGATTTTTCATATGGTTCCATTTTTCTAATCTATACCCTTCACAAGAACAAACATATGCTTTTTCTCTAACTTTTTCATTAACTATTCTACTCCTACTCTTTCGCACACTGAAATCCCTCGTCTTGGCATATGAATTATAAAATTCGAATGCCAAGCCAAGATCAGCAAAGTGCAATTGACAAATATTTTTCATAGATAGACCTGAGAAATCAATCTTACCAATATCTTCCCAAGATTTTATGCGATATTGATCCATATCCACCGCATCAGAAGTTGCGTCTTCATCCACATGATCACTAACATTATGCACATTTTGATCACTTCTGTGTCTTTGACTATTTGATGCTTCCTGCAATTTATAGTGACTAACATTAATTACCCAAAAAATAGCATTAATTAGGTACAATTTATAATCAAATAAGCAAAACTAACCAATAACCATTGAATTTTCAAAAAGAATCACAATACTAATTTTTGAATTTACAAACACACTAAAAAAAAGCAAACAACAATAACAAATAAAAAATAGAACAAATACTAAATTTGAATAGAAACATAAACTCAGAAATTAAAATTATGAACAGAAATTAAACAGCAATAATAAATAAAAAATAGAACAGCATGACTAGAAGCATAAACCCAGAAATTGAAATCAGAATCATAGAAACAAATACCAGATTTGAGTAGAAACATAAACCCAGAAATTGAAATCATGATCAGAAATAAAACAGCAATAGCAAATAAAAAATAGAACATCATGAAAAGAGACATAAACCCAGAAATTGAAATCAGAATCATAAAAATAAATACCAAAATTTTTTAACCCTAACTTAGAAATTTTAAGAACCAAGTAAATCGAACAAAACCACTAATTGAATGAAATAAGAAGAACAAAACTCAATTGAATGACTTCAACGAAACAAATTCATGCAGCAGAACATAGAAGGATAAAAAAATGAGCTAAATGAAATAACTTCATACTTGAGGCTGAGGCTCCATTGAAACCCTTAAAGTGTAGCGATGAAGGGGGAGACGGCGCTGAGGACGACGGGAAGACGTGGTGCACGATGAAGGCAGAAAGAACGACGGCACTCTGAAGCTGAAAAGGGAATTCTCAAATAAATTGGAAGTAGAAGTGGGTTCTGTGAAAAGGGAAGACAAAGAGAGGCTGACGGCAGTGGGTAGGGATTATTGTTGATGGCAGTGGGTTCTGTGAAAAGGGAAGAGAAAGAGAAGCTGATGGCAGTGGATATGGATTATTGTTGTGGCTGATGGCTGATAGTAGGGAAGAGAACGAGAGTTGTGGCTGATGACTGTTGGTAGGGAAGAGAACGGCTGATGGCTGATGGCTGATAGTAGAGAGTGTGTTAGTGGATGAAGGTAGCAAATTTAGGGTGAAGGTAGCTAAATGAATTTTAAAAATATTTGTGGTAAAATAAAAAATTTAACAATTATTATTAAACCCCCATTTGGGTTATATTTATAAATTCTTTATTGTGCTTATCACAAAAGCTCAAAACACTTGAGCTTACTAAAGACAGACCCAAATAAATATATAGATATGGATTGAATGTCTTTGTAGGTTATAAATGTTATTACAAATTTTTGTATATTTTATTTTTTTTTTTGCTGATTTGGAAATAATAGTTGATTTGGCAAAAATTGAGTGGTTGATTCTAATATTTTGCCAAGTAAGCGATGTTGCTGACATGGCATTAGTAGAAAGAAAAAGATGTTTTAAAAGTAATGTGGGTAAACTTATGTATCTACTTTTATATATTAAGAATAGATAGATTCTATTGTATTCCAAGAGTGAGGAAGAATATGAGCATCATCTAAGAGTTATTTTGCAAACTCTAAGAAATCACAAACTGTATGTAAAATTTTCTATGTGTGAGTTTTAGTTGGACCAAGTAGCATTCTTAGGCCACGTTGTATCGAAAGATGAAATCAAAGTGGATCCAAAGAAAGTGAAAGCCGTCCAACAGTGGACAAGACCTACATCAGTAGAAGAGATTCGTAGCTTTTTAGGGTTGGCAGGCTACTATAGACGTTTTGTCAAAGATTTCTCAAAAATATCAGCTACTTTAACTAAGTTGACTCAGAAGAATGTAAAATTTCAATGGACTGATGAATGTGAACAAAGCTTTCAAAAGCTTAAGAAGTGTTTGACTACTGCCCTAGTTCTAGTTTTACCTTCAGGATCTGGAGGATATTCGGTATATTGTGATACATCTCGGGTAGGACTTGGATGTGTTCTTATACAGCATGGTGGAGTCATCGCCTATGCATCTAGACAACTTAAGAAGCACGAGCAGAATTACCCAACTCATGATTTAGAAATGGCAGCAATAATTTTTGCCTTAAAGATTTGGAGACACTATCTTTATGGTGAAACATGTGAAGTTCATACAGATCACAAGAGCTTAAAGTACATCTTTCAACAAAAAGATCTTAACCTCAGACAATGTAGATGGATGGAGTTGCTTAAGAATTACGATGTACCATCTTATACCATCCAAGTAAGGCTAATGTTGTTGCTGATGCATTGAGTAGAAAGTTCATGTGTAGTTTAAATCACATTGCTTTATCAAGAAGACCTTTAGTGCAAGAGATTCACAAGTTAGAATCTGAGAGTGTATACTTTAAGCTTGAAGGGTCAGGGCCATTCCTAGCTTATGTACGATCTCAGTCCTCTCTAATAAAACAAATCAAGTCTGCACAAGGTGATGACCCAAAGTTAAGAAAGCTAATGGAAGATGTTCACAATGGATAGTACTCAGATTTTTCTCTTGATCAAGGTGTTTTATGTTGTGGTAACCGTTTATGTGTGCCAAATAATAATGACTTAAAGAAAGCTATTATGGAGGAGGCTCACATTTCTAAATACACCGTTTATCCAGGCACTAATAAGATATACCAAGATTTGAAGCAATTATTTTGGTGGGAAGGCATGAAAAAAGATGTAAGTACTTTTGTTTCTCACTGCTTGACTTGTTCACAAGTTAAAGCTGAACATAAAAAATCTGCATGATTGCTACAACATATTGAGATACATGAATGGAAATGGGAGAGAATTACCATGGATTTTGTAACAGGTTTACCTCGTAGTTTTAAGGGCTACAATTCAGTCTGAGTGATAGTAGATAGAATGACGAAGTCAACTCACTTTTTTCCTATGAAAACTACTTATACTGCAACCCGATATGCTAAGCTTTATGTTGATGAGATATTCAAGCTTCATAGAGCCCCCTGTGTCTATTATCTCAGATCGTGGGCCACAATTTAACTCTTATTTCTGGAAATCCTTTCAAAATGCGCTTGGAACAAGAGTAGATCTTAGTACAACTTTTCATCCACAGACGGACGGACAATCTGAGAGAACAATTTAAATTTTGGAAGAAATGTTGAGATGTTGTATTTTAGATTTTGGTGAAAATTGGGACAGCTACTTACCTTTGATTGAGTTTTCTTATAATAATAACTACCAAGCCAGTATTCAAATGGCACCATTTGAAACTCTTTATGGAAGGCGATATAGATCACCAGTTGGATGGTTTGAGGTTGGTTAGGCCAAACTATTGGGACCCAATTTGGTACAAGATGCGATTGAGAAAATTCGCGTGATTAAGGAACGTTTGTTAGCAGCTCAAAGTAGACAAAAGACCTACGCTGATCATAGGAGACGTAACTTAGAATTCTTAGTGGGTGATCAAGTTTTTCTTCGAATGTCACCTATGAAGAGTGTGATGAGGTTTGGCAAAAAAGGTAAGCTTAGTCCTCGCTATATTGGTGCTTTTGAGATCTTGGAACGAGTAGGCACAATAGCGTATCGCTTGGCATTACCACCTGATTTGTCTATGATTCATCCAGTATTTCACGTTTCTATGTTACGTAAATATCTTCATGATCCATCTCATGTACTAACTCCCGAATCAGTGGAATTGAAAGAGGATCTATCATTTGAAGAAGAACCTATTACTATAATTGATCGACAAGTAAGAGAGTTACGCTCTAAAGAAGTAGCTTCTATAAAAGTGGTCTGGAAGAACCATTCAGAAGAAGAGGCAACTTGGGAACCTGAGAATATAATGCATGACAAATATCCGTATTTATTCGAAACTTAAGGTATTTTTATGTTTGAAATTCGGGGACTGAATTTTTTTAAAGATGGGGAGGTTGTAGAGCCTTAAAAAAAATGATGGGCCAAGCCCATAACTTTTTCTTATTTTCCTTCCCTTGCAACGGCATACACACACACTCTCTGAAAGCATATACACACACATGCCATGACAAAACTAATCAACACAGAAAAGTTTGAATGGTGTAGATCCTCATACGGCCTGTGGAATACATGAGCAACAAGAATTTTGAAAATTTATCAAAATAAGCTTTAAGTGGGAGATTGTAAAAATTAGTAAAGCTAATTTTAGAAAATAAATAAATAAAATAATAACTAATAAAATGAAAGGTAATAAACAATCCTAGTTTATAACCTTAGAATTTTAATGCTTGAAAAAGAGAATAATTATATACCTCTAATTGACGGATAGTTCATATTGAAGAGACTCACCTATAAATTGAGTTTTCTTTAATTCATTTCAATCAAGTCATCCAGATAGAATAACATAATATTTCTTTGAGTAGTTTTCTCCTATATATGTAGACAGAAGTGTGTTCTCCTTTTGTCAAGAGAGAGTGTTATTATAGTCTCCTTATGATAGAGAGAAGTTGTAATTCTCAAAGAAAATTATTCAATTGTTTCTATATTTTATATAAATTTCTAATTTTTCATCTCTATATTTTGTTGTGTCATTTGTCTGGTACCTAACAGTGGTATCAGAGTCAAAGGTTGCTGATTGATCATTTTTTTTCTTCCGCTACAAGTTACTACATAAAAAAAATGGCAGCAAAGTATGAAATTCCAAAATTCAGTGGGAGTAATTTTTCTATATGGAAATTGAAGATAAAAGTCATTATGAGAAAAGACAATTGCGTGGTAGCAATTGAAGGTAGACCCACTGAAATTACAGATGAAAAATGGAAGGAGATGGATAACAATGCTGTTGCAAACTTACACTTGGTACTAGCTGACTCAGTTTTATCAAGTGTAGCAGAGAAAAAGGCAACAAAAGAAATTTGGGATGCTCTCACCAAATTATATGAAGTCAAGTCACTTCACAACAAGATATTCTTGAAGAGAAGACTTTATACTCTTCGAATGAGTGAGTCCACATCGGCAACGGATCACATCAACAATATAAATATGATATTTTCCCAACTCTCATCATTTGAATATATCATAGCAGAAATCGAACGTGCAGAGCTCTTACTTCAAAGTCTACTAGATTTATATGATCAGCTTATCATTAACTTAACTAATAATGTTTTGACTGATTATCTTTCTTTTGATGACATGGCTACTGCGGTTCTTGAAGAAGAATCTAGGCGCAAGAATAAGGAAGATAGATTAGAGAGCTCAAAATAAGTAGAGGCTTTGTTGATGATAAGAAGGAGATCAATGGAGCGTGGTTCCAGTGAAAGTCAAAGTAGACCAAAGTCACAAAGTAAGAAGCAGATCAACTGCTACAATTGTGGAAAGAGAGGGCACTTCAAGAAATATTGTTGGAATAAGAAGAGTAAAGAGAAGATTCCAGAAGGATCAAGTTCTCAAGGATGTGTTGCGAGCACCTCTGATGATGGAGAAATCCTGTATGGCAAAGCAACAATTGGTTATAAAGGCAGCAAACAACTCACTGATGTTTGGATTGTTGATTCAGGAGCAATATGGCACATGACTCCTCATCGTGACTGGTTTTGTACATATGAACCTGCCTTGGAAGGATCGGTGTTTATGGGAAATGATCATGCCTTAGAAATTATTGGAATGGGTACTGTCAAAATAAAAATGTTTCATGGTTCTATTCGTTCACTCAAGGGGTAAGACACGTGAAAGGCTTGAAGAAGAATTTGTTATCGATTGGACAACTGGATGAACTTGGTTGCAAGACCCATATTGAATGTGGGATCTTAAAAGTTGTTAAAGGAGCTCTTGTGGTAATAAAAGCATAAAAGATTGCAGCAAATCTATACATGCTTGTGGGAGATACTTTACAAGAGGCAGAGGCATCAGTTGCTTCAGCAAGCCAAGAAGAAATGACGATCACATGGCATCGCAAACTGGGCCACATGTCAGAACGAGGCTTGAAGATTCTTGTAGAACGTAATCTCATTCCCGGGCTCAAATCGGCAAACTTACCATTTTGTAAGCATTGTGTTACAAGCAAGCAACATAGATTGAAGTTTGGTAGATCAACTTCTCAAAGCAAGCACATATTGGAGTTGATTCACTCTGATGTATGGGAGTCACCAGAGATGTCCCTAGGAGGAGCAAAATTTCTTGTATCGTTTATTGATGATTACTCTAGGAGGCTATGGGTGTACCTAATCAAGAAGAAGTCAGACGTGTTTACGATGTTCAAAGAGTTCAAAGCAAAGTTAGAACTTGAATCTGGAAAGAAGATCAAGTGTTTAAGGACAGATAATGGAGGAGAATATGTCGATGGTGATTTTCTAACATTTTGCAAGCAAGCAGGTATTCAACGACAATTCACAGTTGCATATACGCCTCAGCAAAATGGTGTAGCAAAGCGAATGAATAGGACTCTCCTAGAAAGAGCACTAGCTATGTTGCAAACTACAGGTTTAGCCAAGTCTTTTTAGGCAGAAGCTGTTAAAACCGCCTGTTATTTGATAAATCGGTCACCATCAACTGCAATTGGGTTGAAGACACCAATAGAGATGTGGCAAGGTAAGCCACCTAATTATTCTTCTTTACATATATTTGGTTGTCCTGTGTACATGATGTACAATTCCCAAGAAAGAACAAAGTTGGACCCAAAGTCTAGAAAATATATATTCTTAGATTATCTTTACGGAGTTAAAGGGTGATGGTTTCAGTGGCTAAGAGAAGGGGGGGTTGAATCTTAGCCCCCTTTTTATGTTGCTAACACTTGCTGAACTCAGAGGAGACTTTTCTGTTTTAGCTCGTCTCTGGACACGAGACTTGTTGTTTTTGCTCGTCACTTGCCACGAGACATTTTAATTTTTGCTCCTGTGCAGTATAAAACAGAAATGGAGTTGGAGAGAGGAAAGATTACACCCAGATATATCCTGGTTCAGCTGCTAAGTGCAGTGCAGCCTACATCCAGTCTCCATCACAAACATGATGGAATTTCACTATAATCAATCTGATTACAACTTGTAAAGTGCTAACCCAACTTACAAGGGGATTCCCACAGAATCATGAAACACAACATAGATGAACAAAGGAACTCTAAGACATCTATGGCTTTTTCTTTTAATTTTGCACTCTCTGCCTTTTTTCGCTCTATGGCTTTTTCATTACAAACCTCACTGTTTGCCTTTTACCATGAGACTCAAGACATGACAAAATTAAACAGAAAAATACAAAACTGAATACATTGAAGGAGAAGAGAAAACTGTTAGCTCAGGTAGCTCTGAGAACTCTGTGCCTTACACTCTCAAATTTTCTCCTTGCTTCAAACAGTGGCTGTCCACCCTTAATATAGAAGAGGGGAGCCTCCACTTATTGAAGCCAAAACCGAACCAACTTCTTCCTCCCTCAACAAACTGGTTCGGCCACATAGAGAGAGAAGAGATAACCATGCATTAACCAACATGCAATTACCTCTAGTCCTTTCTTGATCATCACCCTTCATCAATCCGAGCTCTCCATCCTTGGCTTGCTCTCCAAGATGGAATTCTGGCCCTTGATGCTTCATGATGATGATGACTTCATCTGCTTCAATCTCTGCCTTCAACCATCACTTCGCCACTCTAGCTACTCCCTGTGGTGGTTGAGCAGAATCAAAGACAAGCCATGCTTCAAGAATCTCCCTTGCTGGCCGAGATCTTCTTCTTCCTTTTTGAGCATGGAAAGCTCAAGATAACCTCACCAAATCTGACCACATTTGGTAAGTATCTTAGCCACAGCTCATTTTTATTTTAGTATGTTTTCTTGCCATCATTAGCTTGATGGTCTTGATGCATGCAGCTTCTTCCTTTTCTTGGTTGAAGAACACTTCTTCCATTGTTTCCTGGACAAGGACCGAAGAAAGAAGAAGAAAGAGATGAGAGAGAATAAGATATTCAATGGTTTTTGATCAAATAATTAATGTAGCAAAGAGAAAGAATAAAAGTGCACTCATGTTTCCTACTCCCCTTTGCTGAGAGGCGTGCATTGTCATAATAGCCATCAAATCAATCTCCTCTCTCTTTCTTATGTTTCCAATGCATTAAATTAACTTTGAATTCCATCCAAAGTGAGAAGTGGAATCCGTTGGAGGCAAGTAGTAATACTTGGTTTCGGACCAAGCTTGGAAACATTTACCAACAATAAGATTGTGCTTTGTAACATTGGATTTTAATCTGGCCCAACTTTGTAATATTTGCTTTCCTGATGGATATTTTTCGGATCAAGCATAGAGCGCACAAGGAAGCATTTGTTTGGGCTTGTAGTAATAATATTTATTCTGGCCCAAATAAAAATTCAGCCTCATGGTACAAGAAACATGTAGCAAGGCTTATTGTTGGGCTTAAACCAGGATTTCATCTTTCGGCCCAACTAAATTCTGCACCACAAAATTATTAATTAACATATGTTAAGTGAAATCAAATTAATAATTTTGTAATTAAATATTTAAATAATGTTTGTTCATCATCAAAATTAAATAAGAGTTTTCCAAACTCATCAATCTCCCCCTTGATGACAAATATTATTAAAATTGAAATGGAAAGAATTTAGAGATTGAGTAAAGAATACTCCCTTTAAATTTGAATTTCTCCCCCTTTCTAAATGTCACATTGCTCCCCCTTGATGTATGTTTATTTTACCATGGGAAGCACTAACCTGTAACATTTTAAATCAAGCTTCAAGTAACAATGTTATTTAGCATGTTTTATGATGCTAAATGCTTGATTTATGAGCAGTTTTAATTGATAATCAAAACTCATTTGATATCATAAACTGATTTACTGCTCAAACTATTTCATACAAAAAATATCAAAATGTTTTTCAAATCCTTTCCTGTTAAAGATATCAGAGCAAAACAACATGATGGAAAAGTATTTGAGCAAACAAACAGGGCAGTTTTATTACATAGTTTAAAGGAACTGCCAAAAATAAGTTTTCAATATAACAGGTTTATCAATGATTAATCAACAGCTGGGCATCTAACATAATTATAAACCAAATACCAAATGACAATTAACTAATCATGATAGACTAAGAACAGTTTGAGCAACAAATGCAATATCAACATGCATTCTTTGATCAAGGGTGATCATGAATTTTCAATTTGAAAATTTCAACCCCTGTTCCCCTGTTTTTCAGCAGCCCCTGTTTCGTTCCAATTTCAATTTTGGAACCTTAAATTCCTCCCCCTTTTGTCATCATGGGGGCACCTGCACAAAACATTGTTATAGAAAACAGAATATGCCATATAACAGTCCAAAACATAACCAAATGGTGTCATCAAAGTATCACCTAGGTAGCTATTGTCAATTACAACCCTAACAAAAAACAAAAGAGCTAATTGAGCCAAATTGTGCCAATATCAAATAGTAACCAGAGAGTTAATCATCGAAAAGATTAAAGTAAGGTTCCTCCTCGGCGCCATCACTGCCAGCTTCTTTTTCAAGACTTTCCAACATTAGACTGACCCTCTCTTGACATTTCTTCCATGCCAATTCATTCTCATAAGCAAGTTTGCGGGCAGACTTGTGAAATTGAACCATGAGATCGGACATATTGGTGAATTCTGTGAGAATTTCTCTGAGGGAACCAGTCGTCTTTGAGGATTCTGGGCGGCCTTCAAAGTCATCATCAGATTTCTTTCCTCTTTTTGCAACTCCGCCTGCTCTGATCATGAAAACACGGTTCTCTACATCCTCATTGGTTAAATCTACCTTAAAGTACTCAAAAATGCATGTAAGAAACATTCCATAAGATAGATTGGCCTTTTTTGTACTTTTCACAGACTCCCACATGTGACGAATCATAATATAGCTAAATGAAATAGGAGTTGAAGTAACTAAAGCAAATATTATGAGACAATCAGATACAATTACCCTATTGTAAGAACCACTTTGAGGAGTGAGAATGTGAGTTATGATGCGGTGCAGCAGAGAGTTAGTTGGACCCAAAGCCTTATGAGTCGGAACAGTTCCATCTAGGCCAGACAGATTTTCACAGATTTGATGAATCACTTGCTTGTATGTAACTCCTACATGTGAGTCCCATTTATCACTCATATAAGCCTTTGGTCCTTCATCAATGTATCCAAGGGCAGAAGAGATTGTTTCAGAATCCAATATGATTTGAACCCGTTTCACATAAGAGTGAAGGCTGCCATCAATAAACCTTAGATTTGCATAGAACTGCCTAACCAGCCCTGGGTACACCATTTTATGAATATGAAGCAGAGGTGACCATTTAAGACCTTCAAACATGGGCTGTAAATCGAGTCCTTTGGATGCCAGAGATTTTAGATTCACTAGATAAGAGAGACACAAATGCCGTTTCTCCAGGACTTCATTGTGGAATTCAAAAGCAGCACACGTAGAGAACCTGGAAGGATCGAAATGTGAGTGTTGTTTGTGAAACTTGTTCTTGAACTCCATTGACCCAAGGTTTGCGGGTTCTCTGGTCTCATGGAACTCGAAACCCTTCGTCTTTTTGGAACTCTTTCCGGATGCATGTGGAGAGGTTCTTTTCGGCGATGATGGAGAAGGTGAGGTATGAGACTCCTCTACTTCCTCTTCAATGCTGGGCTCCTTCGCCTTCTCGCTCTTCCTTCTTCCAGAAGATTTTTGAGCGATAACTTTGCGCCTCATAGTCTCGGTCCGCTTGGAGGGGGTGAAAGAGAAGAGGAAGAGGTGGAATGGATGTGAATGTGGGTATGTGATTGGGGTGTAGAAGGTTTTTGAGATTGGCGAATTCTCTCACTCTTCCTTGGGGCTGTTTTCTTTTTCATAATGAAAGAGATCAATAGAGATGGAAGTTGGAGATGAAAAGGTGGCCGAATAGTGAGGTGAGTGATGGGAGGTTAGAGAAGCATTAAATGCTTAATTGGAGAGAGAATGAGAGAAGTTATTACCCATTAAGAGAGCGGTTATTATCCATGGGGGTTTCAAAGACTGAAAAAAGGTTTCCCTAAATAAAGGGATTAGTTGGAGGGAAAGATTTGATTTGACAACATGCTTCTTCCAACAAGATTTGATGAGACAACCAAGGGATTTTGTTGATTTAATTTTTTTTTTTTAAAAGAAATGAAACTAACAAAACTGTCATGGTGGGGTCAAGGAATTTTTGGTGGGGCCCATAAAATTTGAATTCTGCGTTGCCTCCCCCTTGACCACAGCTCTTCCATTCTGCCATTTATTGTTTCTCGTCCAAACCTACGAGCAAAAACTGAGCAGAGTCAAATATTCACAAATTTTTAATGAAACTTAAATCAAACATTCCCAAGCTTTTTCTCAAGGTACAGAATCTGTCTTCACAGAGGGGTTTTGTAAAAATATCAGCAATTTGGTCTTCTGATTTTACAAATTGAATATCAATAGTACCCTTTTGCACATGTTCCCTAATAAAATGATACTTTATCTCAATGTGCTTGGTTCTTGAGTGCAAAACAGGATTTTTTGAAATATTTATTGCACTCATATTATCACAAAATAGGGGTATACTATTGATTTTTAATTTGTAATCTTCCAATTGTATTTTCAACCAAATTAATTGAGTGCAACATGCAGATGCGGAAATATATTCTGCTTCAGCGGTGGATAAAGCCACTGTGGCTTGTTTCTTGCTTGACCACATGTTGAGTGAGCTTCCAAGGAAGCAACACATGCCGGACGTGCTTCTTCTATCCACTCTATCTCCCGCATAATCTGCATCACAAAATCCTACTGCACAAAATTCATCAGATTTAGGATACCACAAGCCATAATCACAAGTTCCCTTAATGTATCTAATGATGCGTTTAACAGCCGTAAGATGGGATTCTTTTGGGTGAGATTGAAATCTTGAACATACACCCACACTTTGAACAATATCCGGTCTAGAGGAGGTAAGGTACATGAGTGAACCTATCATTCCTCCATACCTTGTTTCATCCACATCTTGGCCATCATCATCTTTTTCAAGTTTTGTATTAGGATGCATTGGAGTGCCCATTGCTTTGGAATTTTCTAGGCCAAACTTTTTAATAAGTTCTTTTGCATATTTTCCTTGGTAAATAAAAGTACCACTAGGAGTTTGTTTAATTTGGAGGCCAAGAAAGAAAGTAAGCTCTCCCATTAAGCTCATTTCAAACTCACTAGTCATGAGTTTTCCAAACTCTTCACACAAGGAAATATTGGCCGAACCAAATACAATGTCATCAACATAAACTTGAACGAGAAGTATATCATCATTAGATGCTTTAATGAATAAAGTAGTGTCGGTGGTACCCCTTTGAAATTCATTTTCCAACAAGAAGGCACTAGGCCTTTCATACCAAGCTCTTGGAGCTTGTCTAAGCCCATAAAGAGCCTTAGATAATTTAAAAACATGATTTGGAAACTCTTTATGTTCAAAACCGGGGGGTTGTGCCACATACACTTCTCTATCAATAAAGCCATTAAGGAAAGCACACTTAACATCCATTTGAAACATTTTGAAACCTTTATGGGCGGCATAGGCAAGAAGCAACCGAATTGCTTCCATTCTAGCTACCGGAGCAAAAGACTCATCAAAATCTATACCCTCTTCTTGATCGTAACCTTGGGCCACTAATCTAGCCTTGTTACGAACAACTTGTCCATCCTCACCAAGTTTATTTTTAAAGACCTACTTAGTACCCGTTACCTTCATACCATCCGAATAAGGTACTAATGTCCAAACCTTATTCTTGTCAAATTGAGCTAGTTCCTCTTGCATGGCCTTGACCCATGATGGATCTTCAAGAGCTTGTTTGACATTGTTGGGCTCCATTTGTGACAAGAGAGCAAAGTTGCTAGGTTCGGTTTGCCTTTTGGTGGAGGATCTTGTTGTTACACCATGAGAGGGATCACCAATGATGAAGTCATGAGGATAACCCCTCATAGACTTCCATTCTCTAGGTTTTCGGCCAGATGTTGAACTTTGATGAGCTTCTGGTGGTCTTGCTGTTTCATTTTCTCGTGTCTGCTCAGGAGATAAAATGGAGGTTTCTCCTTCAATCTGACGAGACAGAATCGGGCTGACAGATTCTTCATTCTGGACAGATTTGGGATTTTCTTTGCTTGTTCCATCCTCTTCACAATCTGAATCAATATCCTTCACAATACTGGGAATTAAGTTAGAATCACAAAAAGTAACATGTATGGATTCCTCTATTGTCCTATGTTCCTTGAGATAAACTCTATAGGCCTTGCTTGTGGTGGAATATCCAACAAACATTCCTTCATATGATTTTGGATCAAATTTTCCAAGATTTTCCTTATTGTTAAGCACAAAACATTTGCATCCAAAAACATGAAAGTACTTAAGATTTGGAGGGGTTCCTTTCCATAGCTCATAAGGCGTTTTCTTTAACCCTTTTCTAATGATTGTTCTATTCAAAATATAACATGCTGTGTTCACAGCCTCAGCCCATAAGAATTTAGAAATTTCACTCTCACATAACATAGCCCTAGTCATTTCTTGAAGGCTTCTATTCCTTCTTTCAACCACCCCATTTTGTTGGGGGGTTCTAGGACACGAAAAGTTATGAGAAATCCCTAAGTCATCACAGAATTTTTCAAAATCTTGATTTTCAAATTCTCTTCCATGATCACTTCTCAAATGGGCAATTTTTAAATCCTTTTCATTTTGAATTTTCTTACAAAGGGTTGAAAAAGCATGAAAGGAATCATTCTTATGAGTAAGGAAAAGTACCCAACCAAATCTAGAGTAATCATCTACCACCACAAGACCATAATGTTTACCTCCTAAACTTTGAGTTCTAGTAGGACCAAAAAGATCAATATGTAACATTTCCAATGGCCTTTTGGTTGAGATTCCATCTTTTGATTTAAAAGAGGATTTTACTTGTGCCTAATTGACAAGCGTCACAAGTAAGATCCTTATCAAACTTGATGTTTGGGATTCCTCTAACCAAATTTCTTTTGACTAGCTTAGAAATTTGATACATGCTAGCATGTCCCAACTTTCTATGCCAAAGCCATTTTTCAGATTCAAAAGATGTGAAGCATGTTACATTTTGTTCTTTTAAATCCTCAAGAGTTAATCCATACACATTGTTACATCTTTTAGCTTCAAGAAGAACATTCCCAATTTTTTCACACACAACTAAACAAACAAATTTCTTAAAGATAACTTCAAAACCCAAATCACAAAGTTGACTAACACTAAGCAAGTTATGTTTCAAGCCATGTACAAGGAGAACATCATTTATACAAGAAGAAAAGTTTTTACCAACTTTCCCAACAGCCACAATTTTTCCTTTTGCATCATCACCGAAAGTGACAAGTCCTCCATCATAGTCATCAAGCTTTATGAAGAAGGTTGCCTTTCCGGTCATATGCCTAGAGCATCCGCTGTCCATATACCACACATTTTCCTTCCTTTTAGATGCTAGGCACACCTACAAAACAATGCTTAAGTAACCTTAGGTATCCAAATCTTTTTGGATCCTTTTACGTTAAACCATCTTCTATGTCCTAAGCCATTGTAATCAAAAACAATTTTATAAACCTTGTCACCAACCATTCTTTCACCGAAAAAGCATTGAATGGGAAAGTGTCCATTCCGATTGCATAGTCTACAAAACCTTGGAGTTGCATTTTTGTTAAAGTAGGTGGGATCTTGAAATCTTGTGTCATTAGAAGATGAAGCAATATTTTCAAAATGTGAATTTTCAGATTTATAAAACCCCAACCCAGCCTTATCATAAAGAGGTTTTTGACTAGCCAAGATGTGATTTAAACTTTCGGAACTTTGTGTAAACTTGGCCAAGTCTTCCTTAAGTCTTTTAACCTCTTTAAGCAACTCTTCATTTTGCTTAAAACAGTCCACATATGCAAGAACACAATGGTTACTTTCACAGCTCCTAACTTGGGCTCTTAACTGCTTATTTTCTTCAACAAGATCACAAGCAGTTTCAGCCTCTCTCACTTTTTCTTTTAGAAAACTGTTTTTGGCCTTAAGAATGGTAATTTGCTGTTCAAGTTCTTGATTTTCCAGCAGAAAACATCTTATTTTTTCAGAAAGGTGGTCTATCATAAGATGGAGATCTTCAGTGTTAGGGTTATGAAAGACTACCTGATCTATGTGGTCTGCCATGAGACATGTCTGTGACTTGGTCTCGGTTTCTTCATCATCATCATTAGAGTCATTCTCCAGGTCTTCCCATGTGGCCATCAGTCCTTTCTTCTTTCCTCTTTTTGGTTTTTCTTCCTTCTTCAGCTTGGGACAATCAGATTTGAAATGCCCCATTTCCTTGCAATTATAGCAAGTTACCTTGCTAAGGTCTTTCTTTACTCTCCTTGTGCTGCTGCCTTTGCCTTTGAGCTTAGCCATTTTCCTGAATTTTTTTGCAAATAAAACAAACTCATTTTCAGAAGAGTTATCACTGGATTCATCATCCAGAGGGTTAGTCACAGAAAAAAATGTAATTCCTTTCTTTTTTGTATCTTTTTTCAAATAGGTATTTTCAAAAGCAAGAAGATTTTCTCTCAAATCATCAAGAGTTATGGAGTCTAAGCTACTGCTCTCAGAAATAATTAAAGCTTTAGTTTCCCACTCTTTTGTGAGACATCTCAACACTCTTCTCACTAGCACAGAATCAGAATGTGTAATTCCCAGAGCATCTAAGCCAACAATGATAGCATTGAACCGTTCGAACAGTTCATCAATGGACTCTCCTTCCTTCATTGCAAACATTTCATATTCTCTATTTAGCATATCTGTCCGAGTCTTCTTGACAATGGTGGTTCCTTCATGGGTGATTTGCAATTTGTCCCAGATTTCCTTTGCCGTTGTGCATCTTGATACCTGTCGGTACTCCTCGAAGCTGATAGCACAATTGAGCAGATTTATTGCCTTGGCATTTAACTCCACCTTCTTCCTATCTTCCTCGGTCCATCTTGCTTCTGGTTTGAGAGAAACAACTCCTTCTGCACTTGTGATAGTTGGAAATTGAGGCCCTTCGAGAATAATCTTCCAAAGTCTGTAATCCACTGCTTGTACGAATATCTTCATCCTCTCCTTCCAATAGGTATAGTTTTTCCCATTGAAAAGAGGAGGTCTGTTGCTTGATTGACCTTCAGTTAGATTATAGGACACCACATTTGCGCCACTGTTTTCTGCCATGAGGATCTTTACTCCAAGCTGCAAAGCTTGATCTCTTTGAGACCAAGCTCTGATACCAATTGATGGTTTCAGTGGCTAAGAGAAGGGGGGGTTGAATCTTAGCCCCCTTTTTATGTTGCTAACACTTGCTGAACTCAGAGGAGACTTTTCTGTTTTAGCTCGTCTCTGGACACGAGACTTTTTGTTTTTGCTCGTCACTTGCCACGAGACATTTTGATTTTTGCTCCTATGCAGTATAAAACAGAAATGGAGTTGGAGAGAGGAAAGATTACACCCAGATATATCCTGGTTCAGCTGCTAAGTGCAATGCAGCCTACATCCAGTCTCCATCACAAACATGATGGAATTTCACTATAATCAATCTGATTACAACTTGTAAAATGCTAACCCAACTTACAAGGGGATTCTCACAGAATCATGAAACACAACATAGATGAACAAAGGAACTCTAAGACATCTATGGCTTTTTCTTTTAATTTTGCACTCTCTGCCTTTTTCCGCTCTATGGCTTTTTCATTACAAACCTCACTGTTTGCCTTTTACCATGAGACTCAAGACATGACAAAATTAAACAGAAAAATACAAAACTGAATACATTTAAGGAAAAGCGAAAACTGTTAGCTCAGGTAGCTCTGAGAACTCTGTGCCTTGCACTCTCAAATTTTCTCCTTGCTTCAAACAGTGGCTGTCCACCCTTAATATAGAAGAGGGGAGCCTCCACTTATTGAAGCCAAAACCGAACCAACTTCTTCCTCCTTCAACAAACCGGTTCGACCACATAGAGAGAGAAGAGATAACCATGCATTAACCAACATGCAATTACCTCTAGTCCTTTCTTGATCATCACCCTTCATCAATCCGAGCTCTCCATCCTTGGCTTGCTCTCCAAGATGGAATTCTGGCCCTTGATGCTTCATGATGATGATGACTTCATCTGCTTTAATCTCTGCCTTCAACCATCACTTCGCCACTCTAGCTACTCCCTGTGGTGGTTGAGCAGAATCAAAGACAAGCCATGCTTCAAGAATCTCCCTTGCTGGCCGAGATCTTCTTCTTCCTTTTTGAGCATGGAAAGCTCAAGATAACCTCACCAAATCTGACCACATTTGGTAAGTATCTTAGCCACAGCTCATTTTTATTTTAGTATATTTTCTTGCCATCATTAGCTTGATGGTCTTGATGCATGCAGCTTCTTCCTTTTCTTGGTTGAAGAACACTTTTTCCATTGTTTCCTGGACAAGGACTGAAGAAAGAAGAAGAAAGAGATGAGAGAGAATAAGATATTCAATGGTTTTTGATCAAATAATTAATGTAGCAAAGAGAAAGAATAAAAGTGCACTCATGTTTCCTACTCCCCTTTGCTGAGAGGCGTGCATTGTCATAATAGCCATCAAATCAATCTCCTCTCTCTTTCTTATGTTTCCAATGCATTAAATTAACTTTGAATTCCATCCAAAGTGAGAAGTGGAATCCGTTGGAGGCAAGTAGTAATACTTGGTTTCGGACCAAGCTTGGAAACATTTACCAACAATAAGATTGTGCTTTGTAACATTGGATTTTAATCTGGCCCAACTTTGTAACATTTGCTTTCCTGATGGATATTTTTCGGATCAAGCATAGAGCGCACAAGGAAGTATTTGTTTGGGCTTGCAGTAATAATATTTATTCTGGCCCAAATAAAAATTCAGCCTCATGGTACAAGAAACATGTAGCAAGGCTTATTGTTGGGCTTAAACCAGGATTTCATCTTTCGGCCCAACTAAATTCTGCATCACAAAATTATTAATTAACATATGTTAAGTGAAATCAAATTAATAATTTTGTAATTAAATATTTAAATAATATTTGTTCATCATCAAAATTAAATAAGAGTTTTCCAAACTCATCAAAGGGTATCGCCTGTGGGATCCCACTGCCCGCAAGGTAGTTGTCAGTAGAGATGTGATATTTGTAGAAGATGAATTGCAAAAAGAACAAGAAAATGACAGCACTGTTAAAGAGATAACCACTGTTCAAATAGATGAAAAATATAGAGAAGGTGATCTTTCTGAAGCAGAACCACAGCACGAAGAACAAGAAGCAGAGGCTAATAACATAGAAGTTTGTCAATCCACTTGACAAAGAAGAACACCATCATGGCACTCAAATTATGTTTTAACAAACCATGATGCATAATGTCTTTTGACAGAAGATGGAGAGCCAACAACTTTTATGGAGGCTATGCGCAATCCAGACGCTTCTATGTGGATGACAGCAATGCAAGAAGAAATTGAGGCATTACATAGGAACCATACCTGGAAATTTGTTGAACTTCCAGCAGGTCAGAAAGCCATTGGTAACAAATGGGTTTACAAGATCAAACGAGATAGTAATGATCAGGTGGAACGATATCGTGCAAGATTGGTTGTCAAGGGATATGCTCAGAAAGAAGGTGTTGACTTCAATGAAATATTTTCTCTAGTGGTGAGACTAACTACTATTAGAGTAGTTTTGGCTATGTGTACTATATTTGATTTACATCTAGAGCAGCAATTAGATGTAAAGACTACTTTTCTTCATGGAGAACTTGAAGAAGAGATATATATGCTCCAACCAGAAGGTTTTAAAGAACAAGAAAAAGAAAACTTGGTTTGCAGGTTACTAAATCTCTGTACAGTCTAAAGCAGGCGCCAAGGTGTTGGTACAAGAGATTTGATTCTTTCATTATTAGCCTTGGATACAACAGACTTAGTTCAGATCATTGTACCTATTACAGGAGGTCTGGTGATAATGATTTCATCATTCTGCTGTTGTATGTGGATGACATATTGGTGGTAGGTCCCAACAAAGATCAAATCCAAGAATTGAAGGCACAGTTGGCTAGGGAGTTTGATATGAAAGACTTGGGACCAGCAAAAAAGATTTTAGGGATGCAAATTCACCGAGACAAAAAAGATAGAAAGATTTGACTATCACGAAAGAATTATTTGAAGAAGATCTTGCAACGCTTCAACATGCAAGAATGTAAGCCAATTTCAACCCCACTTTCTATGAATTTTAAATTATCCTCAAGTATGTGCCCTAGTAGTGAAGCAGAGAGGATGGAAATGTCTCGAGTACCGTATGCATCAGCGGTGGAAAGCCTTATGTATGCCATGATCTGTACAAGGCCAGATATTGCTCAAGCAGTTGCGGTGGTAAGTCGATTTATAGCAGATCCGGGTAAAGAGCATTGAAATATTGTTAAGAGGATCCTGAGATACATCAAAGGGACCTCGAATGTTGCATTATGTTTTGGAGGATCGGAATTTATTGTCAATGGATATGTCGACTCAGACTTTGCAGGTGATCTTGATAAACAAAAATCTACTACAGGCTATGTGTTTACACTTGCAGGAGGAGCTGTGAGCTGGCTATCTAAATTACAGACTATTATAACTTTATCTACTACAGAAGCTGAATATATGGCAGCTACACAAGCATGCAAGGAAGCTATTTGGATCCAAAGGTTAATAGAAGAACTCGGGTACAAACAACAGAAGATTTCTGTGTATTGTGACAGTCAGAGTGCCTTGCACATTGCAAGGAATCCTGCCTTTCATTCAAGAACAAAATACATTGGAGTACAATATCACTTTGTTCAGAAAGTAGTAGAAGAAGGAAGTGTTGATATGCAGAAGATTCACATTAAAAATAACCTAGCAGATGCCATGATAAAACTAATCAACACAGAAAAGTTTGAATGGTGTAGATCCTCATACGGCCTATAGAATACATGAGCAATATGAATTTTGAAAATTTATCAAAAGGAAAAGTCTAGGGGGCCAGCAATTTTATCAAATTCTGGCCAGCATGTAACCATCAAAGAAGAGTGAGCCATTGGATGAAATCTCACATTAATCTCACACCATTAAAAACCTCATTGATGACTATTTGATGGCTATAAATCCCAAAAGTTGCTGACCCCCTAGCATTCCTCATATCAAAATTAGCTTTAAGTGGGAGATTGTGAAAATTAGCAAAGCTAATTTTAGAAAATAAATGAATAAATAATAACTAAATAAAATAAAAGGTAGTTTATAACCTTAGAATTTTAATGCTTGAAAAAGAGAAAAATTATATACCTCTAATTGACGAATGGTTCATATTGAAGAGACTCACCTATAAATTTAGTTTTTCTTTAATTCATTTCAATCAAATCATCCAGATAGAATAACATAATATTTCTTTGAGTAGTTTTCTCCTATATATGTAGAGAGAAGTGTGTTCTCCTTTTGTCAAGAAAGAGTATTATTGTAGTCTCCTTATGATAGAGAGAAGTTGTAATTCTCAAAGAAAGTTATTCAATTGTTTCCATATTTTATATAAATTTCTAATTTTTCATCACTATATTTTGCTGTGTCATTTGTTTGGTACCTAACATGCTACACCCTTCCTCACTGCCATAATAGGTCTCCCTCCCCTCCCTCATGTCACTTCTTCAACAATAATTTCATACACTTTTATTTCAATTAATTTCACTACTCTTCTTCTACTCCAACTCTATTATACCCTATCAAGTGTGCTCTCTTATGTTGGTATTATTCCAAAATTCCATTAAAGTAGCCTAAATTTGAAGAAGAGGGAAGTAACCTTCAATTCAAGTATTACCAATTATTAAGACATTAAGGTGATTCTTTAGTTTGATAATTATTTATATCTTTAATTTTTGTCATGTTTATAATTATGGGTATTAATAAATCCGAAAATTTAGTGTTACGGTAAGATAGAATTTGAAATTTTTTAGTATATAGGTTCTATTAGATCAATTGATGTTAAGATTAACTTATTAGAATTATTATTATTATATTTGTGGTATTAGAAACTCAAAGGAACCACTCTCCTTGCTTGTTGGAATCTGTGGAGTAGAAGTCCTTCTTTTAGATTTTAGTATGTGAGTAAACTTTGGAATTTTTTTCTATAATAAAATAAAAAATTTATTATTTCTCCAAACATGATTTTTGCACTTTAATTCTCCAAATACGATTTTTTTTTTGTATTTGGGCAAGTTCGTTGGACCCGGCGAACTCTATAAAAATTGGCAAGTTCGCCTTAACCCGGCGAACGCCACTCAAATTTTTTAACACACGCATTTTTAATCCATATCATCGTCTAGAAAATAGTATATAGATCTTGCCAATTTTTATAGAGTTCGCTGGGGTCCGGCGAACTTGCCCAAATGCTAAAAAAAATCGTATTTGGAAAATTAAAATTCAAAAATCATGTTTGGAGAAATAATAATTTTTTTTATTTTATTATAGAAAAAAACCTGTAAACTTTGTATCTATGGTTAAATTTTAGCATTGTATCATTTTTATAATTATTGAAAATAATTTTAAAATTTATTATTTAATTATTTACTAACTCATTTGTCAATATGATGTTTATGTCAAGTATTTTACAAAGAAAATCTCACTTGAGACATAATATTTTGCATTGAAACGAATGAAGTTATCATTTGAGAAATTAAACTACAATGTAAATATTATCTTACATATACACTTTGAATGTAAAGTTAGTATTGTATTGATGATGCACTTATTGATTTGTTTGACAACTTTTAGCTTGATCGTAATTTGTATGTCAAAATATTTTGGAAAGTTCTATGACAGAAACTAGCGGCAGTAAGCGCTAGACTTTGTGCACCTTGTCAGTATATAATTGTATTTTCAAGACCATATGAGATGAAATAGTTTCTGTCTGTTTCATATCCACAAAACTGGTGGAACATGTCTATTTCAGAATTCACACAAAGGAAAACAACCTAAGTGTGATTTCTGTTATTTTTATTTTTCTGAATTAGATGACCTTCCGCTTATATTTATATAAAATAAGAAAGTTTGAATGTTTGATGTCTATAAGTAATTATCTTTGTGTTTGAGTATATTTCTGTCACTATTATTAAAGTGGATTTATTTTGACTAAAAGTTAATTATTTATAGAATTGTCTCTCGTGGTCGTGGGGTTATGGATGCTCCGTTTACTCATTGAGTTGCAAAATTCACTCTGTTGTTCTTTCATTTTTTTTTTCAGATATGGGCCTTGATCCTAATCCAACTTCATCAGTTTCGCTCTAGTTTTGTTTGTGTTAGTGAGTCCTTTACTGTTCAAGGACTTGATATTTTGTGTAAATAGCTTTAAAGCTCTTTAGACTTATTAAACTGCTCCATATGACACAGGTCCGGTTTTAGTGACTTCAGTATGTTGCTTTGTAACTATTCCAGTAGATGAATCTAATAGACTATGATTTGCTATAAATATTAAAGTTGAATTTATGTAAATATGCTGAATATGTTTTAAATATGATGATGAGAATGTGTTGCCTTTTAGTATAATTTAAAATTTTATTTATTCTATTTTCGTAATATTGATTTTTGAGGCTTGCTTTGGAAGATTTTTCTAAGTGCCAGTCATAATAGACACAAAATACTAAATACAGTATCTCTATCTATATCTCATCTATCAAATACAATTTTATGTCTCTATTTTCCAGTCTTAATGTCCTATATCTATAAACAAACGCAATCTAATATATAAAATCTAAAAAGAAAAGATTTATTGCATAAACCTCTCAAAATATATCGGTCTACCTCAAAAGATATGAAGATTTAGTTCAAACACCTCACAAACAAAAAACATATCATCATATAATTTTTTAAAAAATAAACGTTCAAATCAACAAATGCATTTTAGCTCTAAAATTTAAGATAGTAAACTCATAATTTCTACCTCAATTCAAAAAACAGAGTAGAATTATAACTTATAAAATTATAAAACAGAATGTAAACATGATTCGTATATTTTAAAAAAATATATTTAAAAGTTTTGATAGCATAAAAATTAGTTTATAAAAAGTTTAGCTAATCAAAGTTACCAGTTACAAACATATCTTCAAAAGAAAACATTAAATTAAATCCAATGATTCAAGAATAGCAAAAGAAAAATATAAAAACTTAGAAGAAACCAACAGAAACAAGAATAAAAGATTGCAAGAAGCCGGAAAAAAAAAAGGCACAATATTTTGAATTAGGGTGGTGATATGTCATTAACGTTCCACATGCTTATCATTAACGGAAATTATTTTAACTCATTAATTTTAAATCTTTTAGGACTAATTTAATTGAAAAAATTATTTGGGAACAGATGTTACGAACGACTCATATTTGAAAGACTAATTTCATCATTAACCCTTCTGAATTGACTTGATAGCAACACCAACTATCAACGCAAGAATGAGGCGATGATGAGGGTAGTAGTCTAGTAGAGTACGAGGAGACTGGAAAGACAAAGGCATTGCTGCACCACAAAACAGGGTAGCAGAGAAGGAGACTCCAAAACTCTCCCAGACAACAACAACTGTCCCTTGCTATAATGTGACCATGTTAGTTAAGATTCATATATTTTTTTATCGGATCTTTTTTAATCTTTTTCAACAATATTTTATCTCATTAATGATATTTTAAGATTTAATCAGATTTTAGTTTCCTATTTTAATGTAGATATCTTAGTCTATTTAAAGTCTTAATCCTCAAAGTTCTCTTCCATGAA
The DNA here is from genome assembly GCF_059453495.1 of Arachis ipaensis. Lineage (NCBI taxonomy): Eukaryota > Viridiplantae > Streptophyta > Magnoliopsida > Fabales > Fabaceae > Arachis > Arachis ipaensis. The sequence goes on from NC_142444.1 coordinate 13,146,093, forward strand.
ATTAAACAGTGTCAAAAAAGAAGCGTAAAAAACAATACTCACACTTCAATGGCTTCTCCTTCTCTCTCAGTTCCCTACGCTCTTCTTCCAAGCATTCAGCAAACACACCTCATTGATGATGATGATGATCCTATAACCATTGATAGAAGCATCTTCAGTTTATCGGAGAACAAGCGTTATGAGTGGACGAACATGTTGATGGGTCATGTTGGAGCATGGTGTGTTGGTTCTTCTCACGGTTGGATTGTGCTTTTGGATCAGAATGGAGTTCCACTTCTTCTAAATCCTTCTTCTTCCACTACCATTAACGTACCACCTCTTCCCCTTTCATTCTTGCACCCTGTCACATATTCTTACTTTGCTGAATACTTAAGGAAAACGTTCATAGTCAAAGCAACCTTGATGTGTTCTTCCTCTCCCTCAAGCTACATTCTTGCCATCATATATGGTTCAAACAACAAGATTGCTTATTGCAATTCTGCAACTTGGGTTGAGCTCTCTCATGATACGCAATCGTACTGTGACATTGTGTTCAGCAACAACTATCTTTATGCCTTAAAACAAGATGGTTCTGTTGAAGTTTGGAATATTTGTGGACAAATTCCTGAAAGATTGATTCTTTTAACACCAACTGTGGAGGAGACTGATGAAGATGAGAAACCATATTTAGGAGATAAGTTTTCAAGAAATTTGTACTTGGTGGTATCTGCAAAAGAAATCTTTCTGGTGATAAGGTTTATTGGGAATTTTGTGAATGATGACGGGTTGGTAGTAGAAGAAGGAGATCTTTTATCATCTGAGGATACACAACCATTGATTTGTCCTTATAGAACAAAGTATTTTACTGTTTATAAGCTTGATTTTGGCGACAAGAAGTGGAAGAAGATGAGATCTTTACATGATAAAGTTCTGTTCTTGGGTGCTAATGAGTCTGTATCAATGGATGCTAAAGCTTGCTTGGGGTGTGAAGGAAACTCAATCTACTTCACAGATGATAGGTGGGAAGAGATGACTTTGGACTACATGTATGGTGGACATGATTGGGGTGTTTTCAGTTTTCAAGAGAAATGTGTTAAGAGTCTCATACAATGTGCAAATAGGATTGATCCTCCACCAATTTGGGTAGTTCCATAGTATTTTAGGATTTGCCATTTAGAATGATATGGTTCTTTTGTAATGGATTTTTTTTTGTTTCTTCTCTATTTGACAATTCAAAAAATCATGTAAATAACTTAAGATTCACTAACCTTTTTTTAAGTACATATGACACATTACAATATATCTTTTTCTTTCGTCCTAGTAATCTATTCTGTCTCTTTTTGGTAGAAACCTGTTTATTATGTGGTACAGTAATATATTGTCTTTTAAGAACATATGACACATTGCAAGTTACCTTTAGTTTATTGTCTCACTTAATCGCTCTCTCTCTCTTCCACTTTTATACTAATATATCTCCCCGTTACTTATTCCAATCATGTTATTGAATAGGGTTGTAATTAAGTTAAAAATAATTAATGGTGCAGTGCATGAAATTCAACCATCAAAGTGTCAAGTTTATCAGACAACTTTGTTTTTTGTACGTGCATGTCCTTTTCTTCACAACCATGTGATTAGAGACAATAGTAAATAAATGAATGACATCATTTGAGTATAGTTTCTCGGCCTTAGCCCAAACTTCAGGACATGGTTGTTGACCAAGTGATCATGTCCTTGCCCTTCAAACGAAAATCACAGAGCAGCATCTCAGGATTTTAAATATGATGTTAATAATATATTAAGGAGCACTATATTCTTATATGTTTAATGTATTTATGATTCTTTGTCTATAATAATATATAGCATCTGTTGTGTAGTTGAGACATGGTTTCTCCCAAATCTGTCATTCTCTCCTCCCTTTTTCTTTCAACATCTATGACGACTCCTTATGCTGGTCCCCTCTACCTTTTATCACAAGCTTTCTAAGTCTAAACATGGTTAAACATTTCTTTGTAGATTTGCCTTGATGGGGATGACTATGTTGCTGTTGTGGATGAATTCATCAAATACAAGATGTGCAGGTATAAATTCCTTTATATAAGATCATAAAATGTTTCACACACTCTGATTGATAGATTTTTAGACAAACAAGTTTTGCGGGATATGGTTAGACATTCTGCCTTATCTGGATAATTTGGTGTAAACCTTGTGATCAATTTAATGGACTTCCCCTCTTAGACATGTTAAGAGATTGGAAAGCTATTATTCATTAATATTATTTATGTATGTATGATCCGATGATGTATGATGTACTTTTAATTTTTAAATATGTATATAAATGTTATGGATGCTAATTTTTGGGACAAGCAATTAAATCTATAGTTTTCCTTTTAAGTATACCACGGCTTGGAGCTTTGGAAAAGGAGGATCTTAATGTTGCAAGTTATGTGAATTGTTATAAATTTACCGATTTATGCATAAAGTGGACTAAGATGCAGTCTGCAATGCAAAAGTATCCTTAGGAGTTGATTGATAAAGAAATTTTATCAAAGAGGAGACGGTGTAAACCACGTGCTATATTTGGGGACAAAACAAGAGCATGCACTTCTGAAACTTCCCGTTTTTGTCAAAATGGATCTGTCTTTTGGTTTACCATAAATTTCAGAGTGCAATACTTTGTTGCTTCCGTGTTCTTAACAAGGTTGTTGGGATCTCAAACTTGTGTTCCAAAGTGTTTTGAGGGTAAAAGGAGTTTGATATTAGAAAGGAACAAAGAAAGTGTAAACCTTTTAAGTTATTGATAGCTTGGATTGGGAGCTATGTATAAGTAGCTTTGTTATCACATTATTATTTGTGAAATCCCTCCAAATTGAATTGCCAATTTTGCTCTGAATCAAAGCTACACTACATTAGACCAAGCTAGGTTTGACAGGAACATTTGAGACCATATAGGACTTTGGATTTCAATGAAGTTGTAAGCCAAAAACCACTAGCATTTATGTTGATATTTACTGTATTGCTTTATTGCTTCTTTGATTTTATTTTTATTGCTGCAGTGCTGGAATTGGGGTTCTCAATGCTGCAAGAAAAACAATGGCAAGGATGTTGGGGAATAATGAGATTGCTTATGAGAGTGCAAAGAGTCAATTTTGGGTCGTTGAGGCAAAGGTATTGTATTTCCTGGTACTTGTAGTTTAATTCGTGTTTTCCCTATTGGTATAAAATAGTTCTTTTTAGTTTCGTTAACTGATGATTTATACTTATGTTACATTTTTAGTTTAGTTCTTGTATTTTAAATACTTATTTTTATCATTAATTGAACCGATTACCTTGTTCCGCTGCAATCTAATAATCATTGATATGACATACATTTTAGAAGTTAATTTGTAAACATTTTAAAAGTCCAAAAATGTTTTAAAAATTCAGAAGGAAAAAAGAAAAAAACTCGCTTGCTTTCTATCATGATATGCCAAAATGCATTCATGGTTGAAAAGTTTCTAATACGCCTCCTCACATAATGGCCAATCCTTTTGTCTTGAGGCATGGACAAAAATGCATAGGTCCACAGGTACCTTGTATTAATATTGATTTTTATTCATAAGAATGGGAGAAACAAAAATTGAAATTTATACCTTTTTGTCTTAGAAGCTTTGATATTATGTTATGAACCATCTCTTCCAAAACTTAAAACAGTTAGGTAGTATATCTAATGGAAAATCAAACTTATTTAACCCTATTTTATTGTATATATTTAATGAGTTATTACATACTTGTTTTGCCTTTTTCATGATGAAAGCATTTTATTCTTTTATGACACTGGCATGCTTTAGATTCCGGTTTGGATTAGTCAATGATTCACTGTTTTTCATCTTAAACATCACCTCACTTTCCCTGTTTTAGCACTTTTGAAGATGTCAAAAAATATTAGCCCGTGAAATTTTAAGTTTTTAACTAGAGTTAGATTTTTGGCAGGTTTTTATGGATTACAATGTCTTATTCAGTTTGCTTATTGTTTTTACCAAATATAGGGGTTAATCACTGAAGGACGGGAAAATATTGATCCAGATGCCCTACCTTTTGCAAGAAATTTGAAAGAAATGGTTCGTCAAGGACTCAGGGAAGGAGCAAGCCTTGTGGAAGTGGTTCGTGAAAATGATCTCTTTACTTGATTTAGCAATTTTGAAAATCACAATATGAGATTGATCAATGTAATAATATTGACAGTTTTTCCCTCTAGAATGTCGAGACTAAGTTAGTATCACTCAGTTTTATATGGAAAAATTCATAGCACGAGTATGATGATCACAATAATTGTTCTCACTCCCAAGGTGCCATAAAATTGAAGAATGATGACGGCAGAATATTTGTTAGATTGCATGCTAATATTTACTGTGGGAGTTATTAGCTTGTAGACTCCTTATGTAAAGTTACAACATGCTTCTGTAATACTTATTTCTCTGAATTTTGTGTGTTTATGATGGTAAGAATTGCTGAGCTGCTTCCTTAATACATTCTTGTATTTCGATAGCTTCCAATGGAGAAGGTTGTACTTGTTCACTGAATTGTTCGTCAGCTAAAACTGGGGTGGAAATAAATGATGAGAGCAAAGGATGAAGCTCACAAATGGAGGGAGCTATGCATGAAAAATCTCTTAATAGGTGGTTCCATGTTTCTTCATCCCATTTACTATCATATTCCAATCAGAAGCTTCACCTCTCAACGAACAACAAAGGAAGCTTCATCCCATTTACTATCATGTTCCAATCAGAAGACTGATCTGAGTTTCAAATTAGCTTTCCATTGCACAATAAAATGTTGGAACATTATCTTTACTGATTTTGTCAGAAGTGAGACTTCAAAACCACACTTGAGATGCTTAAGTGACATACTGACATTTGATAACTTGCAGAGGTAACAAAGCATTTTGCAGCTTTAACTGTGGATCCGAGGAATAAGTGGAGAAAACTTGTTCTAACTCAACAGACAGCTCTCCTGGCTCAAGTTACCATGATCTCTTCTTCAAGGGTCTGCTTTGTTGGTTGTCATGATCCAATTTTCATGGTTTTATGATAGCTTTGGTAGAGTTCTATTCCTTCTGAATCTTGGTAACTTCTAGAAAGATAAATGCATTATAATGTTCACTAGATGAGACAGAAAGAGGCCACTGGTTTCATTTTATGTTTTGTCATTACTATGAACTCTTTGATTTGATCAATGCACGCAGCATATTGGCCATTGAGATTTTGAATATTTCATTGAACTATTCTTATTCTAGAATGAATATGGTTAAATTTCAAATCGATAAACATTATATCAGTTCACTATTTTTTAGCTATGGAAATTTTGAAATGGAACCTATTTATTATTTGAGGCCTAATTATGTGAAGAGAAGAAGGCTTACATTGAGATTAAATTACATAAGCCGTTTATCTCACAACAATATGCGCCAAAAATTGTTGTCAATATCTATTTTTATCATTATCAATTTGTTATAATTCATTTAAAAAATAAAACAAAAAATAAAAATATATTGTCTATTTTTGTCATTATCAATTTATTATACTTCTTTCTAAAAATAAAAATATTAAATGATTAACAATTTTTTTTATTTTGATCATATATTTGAATTAGCGCTAGCAAACTCTATACTTTTTAAGACGAAGTATTTGTGCTTGTTTGGGTGCCATGTCTCATGGCATTCTCCCAAGAAATATGCTATCATTGAAAACAAGGTGTCATCATTAACCGTTTTGAATTGACATGATAGCAACACCAACTACCAACACGAGGATACTGGAAAGACAAAGGCATAGCTGCACGACAAAACAGGGTACCAGAGAAGGAGACTCAAAAACTCTTCGAGAGAACAACAACTGTAGCGTGTCTTTACTCCCTTGCTATAATGTGAGCATGTTAGTTAAGTGTCAGGCCGTTGACGAGTTTGTTAAGATTCATATATTTTTTTATCGGATCTTTTTTAATCTTTTTCAACAATATTTTATCTTATTAATGATATTTTAAGATTTAATCAGATTTTAGTTTCCTATTTTAATGTAAATATCTTAGTCTATTTAAAGTCTTAATCCTCAAAGTTCTCTTCCATGAAATTAAAGAGCGTCAAAAAAGAAGAGTGAAAAACAATACTCACAATTCAATGGCTTCTCCTTCTCTCTCAGTTCCCTACGCTCTTCTTCCAAGCATTCAGCAAACACACCTCGTTGATGATGATGATGATCCTATAACCGTTGATAGAAGCATCTTCAGTTTATCGGAGAACAAGCGTTATGAGTGGAAGAACATGTTGGAGGGTCATGTTGGAGCATGGTGTGTTGGTTCTTCTCACGGTTGGATTGTGCTTTTGGATCAGAATGGAGTTCCACTTCTTCTAAATTCTTCTTCTTCCACTACCATTAAAGTACCACCTCTTCCCCTTTCATTCTTGCACCCTGTCACATATTCTTACTTTGCTGAATACTTAAGGAAAATGTTCATAGTCAAAGCAACCTTGATGTGTTCTTCCTCTCCTTCAAGCTACATTCTTGCCATCATATATGGTTCAAACAACAAGATTGCTTATTGCAATTCTGCAACTTGGGTTGAGCTCTCTCATGATAAGCAATCTTACTGTGACATTGTGTTCAGCAACAACTATCTTTATGCCTTGACACAAGATGGTTCTATTGAAGTTTGGAATATTTGTGGGCAAATTCCTAAAAGATTGATTCTTTTAACACCAACTGTGGAGGAGAATGATGAAGATGAGAAACCATATTTAGGAGAAAACTTCTCAAAAAATTTGTACTTGGTGGTATCTGCAGAAGAAATTTTGCTGGTGATAAGGTTTATTGGGAATTTTGTGAATGATGACGGGTTGGTAATAGAAGAAGGAGATCTTTTATCATCTGAGAATACACAACCATTGATTTGTCCTTATAGAACAAAATATTTTACTGTTTATAAACTTGATATTGGAGACAAGAAGTGGAAAAAGATGAGATCTTTACATGATAAAGTTTTGTTCTTGGGTGCTAATGAGTCTATATCAATGGATGCTAACGCTTGCTTAGGGTGTAAAGCAAACTCAATCTATTTCACAGATGATAGGTGGGAAGAGATGACTTTGGACTACATGTATGGTGGACATGATTGGGGTGTTTTCAATCTTCAAGAAAAATGTATTAAGAGCCTCATGGAATGTGCAAATAGGATTGATCCTCCACCAATTTGGATAGTTCCATAGTAATTTAGGGTTTGCCATTTCCCATTTAGAATGATATGGTTCTTTTGTAATTGACTTTTTTTTTTTTTCTTCTCTATTTGACAATTCAAGAAATCATGTAAAGAACTTAAGATTCGCGGACTTTTTTTAAGTACATATGACACATTACAATATATCTTTTTCATTCCTCCTAGTAATCTATTATGGTCTCTTTTTGGTAGAAACCTGTGTATGATGTGGTACAGTAATCACCTTTTCTTTTTTACTTCTAATTTAAAGAACATCATAAGCAAATTGAATTGAACAGTGTTGAGCATTATGCGTCTCTTATTTTTCATGCTTACAATAAATGAAGAAAACATTTGGTTGCTGCATCAATAGTTTAATAGTAGTTCCTTCATCAAATATCGTAATGCAGAAAGTTTCCTTAATGGTTGCTGCAAATATACAAACCATGATAATTGCCTATAAACATACAATAAGTTTTCTTAATGACACAGACACACTGCCATTAATATTTGGCTTCCTTTCTTCGACCAAAACCAGCAAACCTGATCAACAGAAAATTGATCCAAAGTTTCAGGACAATTCCAAACAATGAATTCCATTGGAAATTAATCATAGAACAGTGCATAACTAGATGTGTATTTTGATTTTGAACTATATTCAAGACAAAAGATTTGAGTTAAATCTATCAATGGATCCATTTGGACAACCTTTAAAAGTAAACATCCATTGACACCCCACAATATATTGTCTTTCATTGTTTTGATAAAAAAAATAATAATTAAGATGAGGAGAAGGATAATACTAATAGGGGGATAAGGGATCCCCTATACAAAAGCAAAAACAAAAAACTAAAGATTTGTTTATAAAGCATAGCTTTCCAATCTCTCAACATGTCTGAGAGGGAAAGTCCCCTATAAAGATAATCAGTTTTACATCAACTAGTTGCTAGGTGTCTAATTCTATACGACAATATATGTACTTGCTGGTTTTGGACCTACTTCTCGTGCTCTGTTAGATTTCTGAGTTTGTGGCATATTGATTAACTTGTGGTTTTATGGATGATAACCTAAGAAAGCATCTAATATAGGTTTAACTAATTTTTTAGGGGAGTAAAGTTCTTGTTTCTTATTTTGTTTTACCTTGTTATAATTGATTTTTGTTCTGCCATGCATTTGAACTGTGAAAATCTTCTGTACGTTTTAAATAACTAGTTCATCACAGAAGTGTCTTTTGTTTTCTTTATTTTCTCTTGGGACAACTTATTACAGCTGCAACTTAACTACGTAACGGTTTTTTTTTTTTTTATGTAGGAAATGGTCGCATTGGCCACTGCAACCAGGGAAACAACATGTACCTCTTTCCAGCGTTAGTTGGAAATTTTAATAAAATTTCCTCTATGTTGTGCTGTTGTATTAAATATGGTTAGTTTTCTCAATAAGTTATGTTTTTGTTCCAGCATTGGTCTTGATATGCTACAGGCTGCTGCTGAGCGCTAAATCTTTCTACATTTAATAAATTTTTTTATAGATTTGGCATGAAAAGAATTTGCTGAGCGGTATGAAAAGAATTTTAAGTACATATCACAATTCACAGGGCGTTGAGGTTATTAAGATTGACATATTTTTTAACCGGATCTTTTTTAATCTTTTTCAACAATATTTTATCTTATTAATGATATTTTAAGATTTAATCAGATTTTAGTTTCCTGTTTTAATGTAGATATCTTAGTCTATTTAAAGTCTTAAAAGTTCTCTTCCATGAAATTAAACAGTGTCAAAAAATAAGCGTAAAAAACAATACTCACACTTCAATGGCTTCTCCTTCTCTCTCAGTTCCCTACGCTCTTCTTCCAAGCATTCAGCAAACACACCTCATTGATGATGATGATGATCCTATAACTGTTGATAGAAGCATCTTCAGTTTATCGGAGAACAAGCGTTATGAGTGGAAGAACATGTTGGAGGGTCTTGTTGGAGCGTGGTGTGTTGGTTCTTCTCATGGTTGGATTGTGCTTTTGGATCAGAATGGAGTTCCACTTCTTCTAAATCCTTCTTCTTTCACTACCATTAACTTACCACCTCTTCCCCTTTCATTCTTGCACCCTGTCACATATTCTTACTTTGCTGAATACTTAAGGAAAACGTTCATAGTCAAAGCAATCTTGATGTGTTGTTCCTCTCCTTCAAGCTACATTCTTGCCATCATATATGGTTCAAACAACAAGATTGCTTATTGCAATTCTGCAACTTGGGTTGAGCTCTCTCATGATAAGCAATCTTATTGTGACATTGTGCTCAGCAACAACTATCTTTATGCCTTAACACAATATGGTTCTGTTGAAGTTTGGAATATTTGTGGACAAATTCCTAAAAGATTGATTCTTTTAACACCAACTATGGAGGGGAATTACGAAGAGGAGAAAGCATATTTAGAAGATAACTGATGAGTTTGGAAACTCCCATTCAATTTGATGATGAACAAATATTATTAAAATATTTAATTACAAAATTATTGATTTGATCTCAATTCACATTTGCTTAATTAATAATTTTGTTGTGCAGATTTTATATTGGGCCGAGAAATGAGTTTCTGGATTAAGCCCAATAACCAGCCTTGTTGCATGCTTTAAAGGGCTAAAACTGAATTGTTAATGGGCCAAAATAAATTTGAATATTGCAAGCCCAAACAAATGCTTTCTTAATTCTATGCTGAATCCAAAATTCATCAGGAAAGCAAATGTTAACTAATTGGGCCAGCTTTATTTTTCAATACTAGAAGCCCAAGTCTTTTAGTGATGAATGATTCCAAGCCCGGTCCAATACTAAGAAAGCAAATTGGTTTCATGCTTCCAACGGACTCCATTGCTTGCTAAGAATGGATTTCAAATCTTAGTATGCTAGCATTGGAAACTTGAGAGAGAACTTGACTTTGATTTGATGGGAATCATTATGATTAATGCTATACGCTACTCAAAGCAAGGGAAGTAAAAAGCAATCTATCAACTTGTTTCACTCTTATTTAATTGCTTTTTACTTTAACTTCACATTCTCTCTCATCTCTTCCTTCTTCTCTCTTCGGTCCTTGTCCAGGAAATAATGGAAGAAATGTTCTTCAACCAACAGAAGGAAGAAGCTGCATGCATCAAGACCATCAATCTAATGATGGCAAGAAAACATACTAAAATAAAAATGAGCTGTGGCTAAGATACTTACCAAATGTGGTCTTTGGTGAGGTTATCTTGAGCTTTGCATGCTCAAAAAGGAAGAAGAAGATCTCGGCCAGCAAGGGAGATTCTTGAAGCATGGCTTGTCTTTGATTCTGCTCAACCACCACAGGGAGTAGCTAGAGTGGCGAAGTGATGGTTGAAGGCAGAGATTGAAGCAGATGAAGTCATCATCATCATGAAGCATCAAGGGCCAGAATTTCATCTTGGAGAGCAAGCCAAGGATGAAGAGCTCGGATTGATGAAGGGTGATGATCAAGAAAGGACTAGAGGTAATTGCATGTTGGTTAATGCATGGTTATCTCTTCTCTATGTGGCCGAACCGGTTTTGTTGAAGGAGGAAGAAGTTGGTTCGGTTTTGGCTTCAATAAGTGGAGGCTCCCCTCTTCTATAATAAGGGTGGACAGCCACTGTTTGAAGCAAGGAGAAAATTTGAGAGTGCAAGGCACAGAGTTCTCAGAGCTACCTGAGCTAACAGTTTTCTCTTCTCCTTTAATGTATTCAGTTTTGTATTTTTCTGTTTAATTTTGTCATGTCTTGAGTCTCATGGTAAAAGGCAAACAGTGAGGTTTGTAATGAAAAAAGCCATAGAGCGGAAAAAGACAGAGAGTGCAAAATTAAAAGAAAAAAGCCATAAATGTCTTAGAGTTCCTTTGTTCATCTATGTTGTGTTTCATGATTCTGTGGGAATCCCCTTGTAAGTTGGATTAGCACTTTACAAGTTGTAATCAGATTGATTATAGTGAAATTCCATCATGTTTGTGATGGAGACTGGATGTAGGCTGCACTGCACTTAGCAGCTGAACCAGGATATATCTGGGTGTAATCTTTCCTCTCTCCAACTCCATTTCTGTTTTATACTGCACAGGAGCAAAAATCAAAATGTCTCGTGGCAAGTGACGAGCAAAAACAAAAAGTCTCGTGTCCAGAGACGAGCTAAAACAGAAAAGTCTCCTCTGAGTTCAGCAAGTGTTAGCAACATAAAAAAGGGGGCTAAGATTCAACCCCCCCCTTCTCTTAGCCACTGAAACCATCAATTGGTATCAGAGCTTGGTCTCAAAGAGATCAAGCTTTGCAGCTTGGAGTAAAGATCCTCATGACAGAAAACAGTGGCGCAAATGTGGTGTCCTATAATCTAACTGAAGGTCAATCAAGCAACAGACCTCCTCTTTTCAATGGGAAAAACTATACCTATTGGAAGGAGAGGATGAAGATATTCGTACAAGCAGTGGATTACAGACTTTGGAAGATTATTCTCGAAGGGCCTCAATTTCCAACTATCACAAGTGCAGAAGGAGTTGTTTCTCTCAAACCAGAAGCAAGATGGACCGAGGAAGATAGGAAGAAGGTGGAGTTAAATGCCAAGGCAATAAATCTGCTCAACTGTGCTATAAGCTTCGAGGAGTACCGACGGGTATCAAGATGCACAATGGCAAAGGAAATCTGGGATAAATTGCAAATCACCCATGAAGGAACCACCATTGTGAAGAAGACTCGGACAGACATGTTGAATAGAGAGTATGAAATGTTTGCAATGAAGGAAGGAGAGTCCATTGATGAACTGTTCGAACGGTTCAATGCTATCATTGTTGGCTTAGATGCTCTGGGAATTACACATTCTGATTCTGTGCTAGTGAGAAGAGTGTTGAGATGTCTCACAAAAGAGTGGGAAACTAAAGCCTTAATTATTTCTGAGAGCAGTAGCTTAGACTCCATGACTCTTGATGATTTGAGAGGAAATCTTCTTGCTTTTGAAAATACCTATTTGAAAAAAGATACAAAAAAGAAAGGAATTGCATTTTCTTCTGTGACTAACCCTCTGGATGATGAATCCAGTGATAACTCTTCTGAAAATGAGTTTGTTTTATTTGCAAAAAAATTCAGGAAAATGGCTAAGCTCAAAGGCAAAGGCAGCAGCTCAAGGAGGATGAAGAAAGACTTGAGCAAAGTAATTTGTTACAATTGCAAGGAAATGGGACATTTCAAATCTGGTTGTCCCAAGCTGAAAAAGGAGGAAAAGCCGAAAAGGGGAAAGAAGAAAGGACTGATGGCCACATGGGAAGACTTGGAGAATGACTCTGATGATGATGATGAAGAAACCGAGACTAAGTCACAAACATGTCTCATGGCAGACCACATAGATCAGGTAGTCTTTCATAACCCTAACACTGAAGATCTTCATCTTATGATAGACCACCTTTCTGAAAAAATAAGATGTTTTCTGCTGAAAAATCAAGAACTTGAACAGCAAATTACCATTCTTAAGGCCGAAAACAGTTTTCTAAAAGAAAAAGTGAGAGAGGCTGAAACTGCTTGTGATCTTGTTGAAGAAAATAAGCAGTTAAGAGCCCAAGTTAGGAGCTGTGAAAGTAACCATTGTGTTCTTGCATATGTGGACTGTTTTAAACAAAATGAAGAATTGCTTAAAAAGGTTAAAAGACTTGAGGAAGACTTGGCCAAATTTACACAAAGTTCTGAAAGTTTAAATCACATCTTGGCTAGTCAAAAACCTCTTTATGATAAGGCTGGGTTGGGGTTTCATAAATCTGAAAATTCACATTTTGAAAATATTGCTTCATCTTCTAATGACACAAGATTTCAAGATCCCACCTACTTTAACAAAAAGGCAACTCCAAGGTTTTGTAGACTATGCAATCGGAATGGACACTTTCCCATTCAATGCTTTTTCGGTGAAAGAATAGTTGGTGACAAAGTTTATAAAATTGTTTTTGATTACAATGGCTTAGGACATAGAAGATGGTTTAACGTAAAAGGATCCAAAAAGATTTGGATACCTAAGGTTACTTAAGCATTGTTTTGTAGGTGTGCCTAGCATCCAAAAGGAAGGAAAATGTGTGGTATATGGACAGCGGATGCTCTAGGCATATGACCGGAAAGGCAACCTTCTTCATAAAGCTTGATGACTATGATGGAGGACTTGTCACTTTCGGTGATGATGCAAAAGGAAAAATTGTGGCTGTTGGGAAAGTTGGTAAAAACTTTTCTTCTTGTATAAATGATGTTCTCCTTGTACATGGCTTGAAACATAATTTGCTTAGTGTTAGTCAACTTTGTGATTTGGGTTTTAAAGTTATCTTTAAGAAATCTGTTTGTTTAGTTGTGTGTGAAAAAACTGGGAATGTTCTTCTTGAAGCTAAAAGATGCAACAATGTGTATGGATTAACTCTTGAGGATTTAAAGGAACAAAATGTAACATGCTTCACATCTTTTGAATCTGAAAAATGGCTTTGGCATAGAAAGTTGGGACATGCTAGCATGTATCAAATTTCTAAGCTAGTCAAAAGAAATTTGGTTAGAGGAATCCCAAACATCAAGTTTGATAAGGATCTCACTTGTGACGCTTGTCAATTAGGCAAACAAGTAAAATCCTCTTTTAAATCAAAAGATGGAATCTCAACCAAAAGGCCATTGGAAATGTTACATATTGATCTTTTTGGTCCTACTAGAACTCAAAGTTTAGGAGGTAAACATTATGGTCTTGTGGTGGTAGATGATTACTCTAGATTTGGTTGGGTACTTTTCCTTGCTCATAAGAATGATGCTTTTCATGCTTTTTCCACCCTTTGTAAGAAAATTCAAAATGAAAAGGATTTGAAAATTGCCTATTTAAGAAGTGATCATGGAAGAGAATTTGAAAATCAAGATTTTGAAAAATTCTGTGATGACTTAGGGATTTCTCATAATTTTTCATGTCCTAGAACCCCCCAACAAAATGGGGTGGTTGAAAGAAGGAATAGAAGCCTTCAAGAAATGACTAGGGCTATGTTATGTGAGAGTGAAATTCCTAAATTCTTATGGGCTGAAGCTGTGAACACAGCATGTTATATTTTGAATAGAACAATCATTAGAAAAGGGTTAAAGAAAACACCATATGAGCTATGGAAAGGAACCCCTCCAAATCTTAAGTACTTTCATGTTTTTGGATGCAAATGTTTTGTACTTAACAATAAGGAAAACCTTGGAAAATTTGATCCAAAATCATATGAAGGAATGTTTGTTGGATATTCCACCACAAGCAAGGCCTATAGAGTTTATCTCAAGGAGCATAGGACAATAGAGGAATCCATACATGTTACTTTTTGTGATTCTAACTTAATTCCCAGTATTGTGAAGGATATTGATTCAGATTGTGAAGATGGAACAAGCAAAGAAATTTCCAAATCTGTCCAGAATGAAGAATCTGTCAGCCCTGTTCTGTCTCGTCAGATTGGAGGAGACACTTCCATTTTGTCTCCTGAACAGGCACGAGCAACTGAAACAGTGAGACCACCAGAAGTTCATCAAAGTTCTACACCTGTCCGAAAGCCTAGAGAATGGAAGTCTATGAGAGGTTATCCTCATGATTTCATCATTGGTGATCCTTCTCATGGCGTAACAACAAGATCCTCCACCAAAAGGCAAACCGAACCTAGCAACTTTGCTTTCTTGTCACAAATGGAGCCCAACAATGTCAAACAAGCTCTTGAAGATCCATCATGGGTCAAGGCCATGCAAGAGGAGCTAGCTCAATTTGACAAGAATGAGGTTTGGACATTAGTAACCTATTCGGATGGTATGAAGGTAACGGGTACTAAGTGGGTATTTAAAAATAAACTTGGTGAGGATGGACAAGTTGTTCGTAACAAGGCTAGATTAGTGGCCCAAGGTTACGATCAAGAAGAGGGTATAGATTTTGATGAGTCTTTTGCTCCGGTAGCTAG
This sequence comes from Arachis ipaensis, assembly GCF_059453495.1. NCBI lineage: Eukaryota > Viridiplantae > Streptophyta > Magnoliopsida > Fabales > Fabaceae > Arachis > Arachis ipaensis. The sequence continues at coordinate 13,161,241 of NC_142444.1, forward strand.
AATGGAAGCAATTCGTTTGCTTCTTGCCTATGCCGCCCATAAAGGTTTCAAAATGTTTCAAATGGATGTTAAATGTGCTTTCCTTAATGGCTTTATTGATAGAGAAGTGTATGTGGCACAACCCCCCGGTTTTGAACATAAAGAGTTTCCAAATCATGTTTTTAAATTATCTAAGGCTCTTTATGGGCTTAGACAAGCTCCAAGAGCTTGGTATGAAAGGCTTAGTGCCTTCTTGTTGGAAAATGAATTTCAAAGGGGTACCACCGACACTACTTTATTCATTAAAGCATCTAATGATGATATACTTCTTGTTCAAGTTTATGTTGATGACATTGTATTTGGTTCGGCCAATATTTCCTTGTGTGAAGAGTTTGGAAAACTCATGACTAGTGAGTTTGAAATGAGTTTAATGGGAGAGCTTACTTTCTTTCTTGGCCTCCAAATTAAACAAACTCCTAGTGGTACTTTTATTTACCAAGGAAAATATGCAAAAGAACTTATTAAAAAGTTTGGCCTAGAAAATTCCAAAGCAATGGGCACTCCAATGCATCCTAATACAAAACTTGAAAAGGATGATGATGGCCAAGATGTAGATGAAACAAGGTATAGAGGAATGATAGGTTCACTAATGTATCTTACCTCCTCTAGACCGGATATTGTTCAAAGTGTGGGTGTATGTTCAAGATTTCAATCTCACCCAAAAGAATCCCATCTTACGGCTGTTAAACGCATCATTAGATACATTAAGGGAACTTGTGATTATGGCTTGTGGTATCCTAAATCTGATGAATTTTGTGCAGTAGGGTTTTGTGATGCAGATTATGCGGGAGATAAAGTGGATAGAAGAAGCACGTCCGGCATGTGTTGCTTCCTTGGAAGCTCACTCAACATGTGGTCAAGTAAGAAACAAGCCACAGTGGCTTTATCCACAGCTGAAGCAGAATACATTTCTGCATCTGCATGTTGCACACAATTAATTTGGTTAAAAACACAATTGGAAGATTACAAATTAAAAATCAGTAGTATACCCCTATTTTGTGATAATATGAGTGCAATAAATATTTCAAAAAATCCTGTTTTGCACTCAAGAACCAAGCATATTGAGATAAAATATCATTTTATTAGGGAACATGTTCAAAAGAGTACTATTGATATTCAATTTGTAAAATCAGGAGACCAAATTGCTGATATTTTTACAAAACCCCTCTGTGAAGACAGATTCTGTACCTTGAGAAAAAGCTTGGGAATGTTTGATTTAAGTTTCATTGAAAATTTGTGAATATTTGATTCTGATCAGTTTTTGCTCGTAGGTTTGGACGAGAAACAATAAATGGCAGAATGAAAAAGCTGTGGTCAAGGGGGAGGCAACGCAGAATTCGAATTTTATGGGCCCCACCAAAAATTCTTTGACCCACCATGACAGTTTTGTTAGTTTCATTTCTTTTGAAAAATTAAATCAACAAAATCCCTTGGTTGTCTCATCAAATCTTGTTGGAAGAAGCATGTTGTCAAATCAAATCTTTCCCTCCAACTAATCCCTTGATTTAGGGAAACCTCTTTTCAGTTTTTGAAACCCCCCCATGGATAATAACCGCTCTCTTAATGGGTAATAACTTCTCTCATTCTCTCTCCAATTAAGCATTTAATGCTTCTCTAACCTCCCATCACTCACCTCACTATTCGGCCACCCTTTCATCTCCAACTTCCATCTCCATTGATCTCTTTCATTATGAAAAAGAAAACAGCCCCAAGGAAGAGTGAAAGAATTCTTCTTTCTCAAAAACCATCAACACCCCAAACTCACACTCACATCCACATACATTCTACTTCCTCATCCTCTCCCTCACCTCCAACCAAACAAACCGAAGCCATGAGAAGAAAGGTAGTGGCCCAAAAGAGTTTCGGAAGAGGACGAAACAGGAAGAACAAGGACCCCCAAGAGGAAGAAGAGCAAGAATCTTATACTTCTCCCATTCCATCACCTCCACCCTCATCATCGAAGCGGACTACTCCTGGAAAAAGCTCCCAGAAGAATCAGGGGTTTGCACTCAATGACACTACTGAACCTCCAAATTTGGAATCCATGGAATTTAGAGACAAATATGGCAAGACTCACTCCCACTTTGATCCAAGCAGATTTAACTCTTGCACCTCTTTTGAGTTTCATAAGGAGGTTATGGAGAAGCGTCATTTATGCACAACTTATCTTGTTAGCCTTGAAAATCTCACCAACAAGGGCATCAACGTCTCTCCTCTGTTTGAACTACTCAACTGGAAACCTTTGCTTCTCATTCAGAAACCAGTCTACCCTGGTCTTGTTCGAGAGTTTTATGCCAATATGCGGCTCATTGACGGCACCCTTCATTCCTATGTCAAAAGGGTTCAAATAGCCCTTGATGCTGAGACTATTGGAGCGGCCCTGGGCTTCAAGGATGAAGGACCACGAGCATACATGGTGGAAAAATGGGACACACAAGTTGGCGTTCCATACAAGACTGTTCTCAAGCACATTTGCGAGAACCTTTCTGGATTACATGGCACCATACCAACACATAAAGCTTTAGGACTGGTCAATTCTCTACTTCACCGCATCATCACACATATTCTGACTCCCCAAAGCGGCTCACACAACCGAGTAACATTTTCTGACTGTCTCATCTTATTTGCTTTGGTTACCTCTACTCCTATATCCTTCGGTTATATTATGATTAGACATATGTGGGATTCTGTTAGAAGCACCAGAAAGGCTAACCTGCCTTATGGTATGTTTCTAACTAGAATATTTGAATACTTTAAAGTTGATTTGTTGAATGAGGCTGTAGAAAACAAGGTGTCTTCAATTAGAGGAGCAAGAGCAACTAAGGAAACCAAAGGGCGACAAACTGCTGCATCGGATAGTGACCATGAAGGCAGACCAGAATCTTCCAAAACAATCAAGTCCATCAAACAGATTTTGGGAGAATTTTCGAACATGGCAGATTTGATGTATCGGGCAGCCAAAGAAACCCGTAAGCAAGCCTTTGACAATGAGAAAGCTTGGAAAAATTGCAAAGACAGGGTCAATCTGATGATGGAACATTTTAAAGAAGATTTGGGAGATGATAGTGTCGGAGATGCTGAAGAACAACTTAATTTTTCTGATGATTAGTGACTGTTTCTTCACTCTGTTTGATATTGGCTCCACTAGGCTCAATCTGTTTTTTGTATGACATGACTTGATACTCACTGCTCTAGGATACTCTCTAGGATATTGTAATATACTCTTGCTACTTTGCTTTGAATATTTTGCTATGTTTGATCATGTTTTGTGCAGGTGCCCCCATGATGACAAAAGGGGGAGGAAATTTAAGTTCCAAAATTGAAATTGGAACGAAACAAGGACTGGAAAAACAGGGGAACAGGGGTTGAAATTTTCAAAATTGAAAATTTATGATCACCCTTGTTCAAAGAATGCATGCGTTATTGCATTCGCTATATTGCTTGAACTACATTTGGTTTATGATGATGTTTGATTTTGATGCTTGGCTGTTGATTCATCATTGATAAATTTGTTGGATTGAAAACTTATTTTTGGCAGTTCCTTTAAATTGTGCATTGTATTAAAAACTGCCTTGATTTGATCATGTGTACTTCAAATATTTTTCACATCATTTTGTTTTGCTCTGATATACTAACAAGAAATGTTTGGAAAATATTTGGATAAATTTTTGTTTGTATGAAAAAAGGATTGAGCAGTAAATCAGTTTATGATATCAAATGAGTTTTGATTATCAATTAAAACTGCTCATAAATCAAGCATTTAGCATCATAAAACATGCTAAATAACATTGTTACTTGAAGCTTGATTTAAATGTTACAGGTTAGTGCTTCCCTTGGTAAAATAAGCACACATCAAGGGGGAGCATTGTGACATTTTGAAAGGGGGAGAAATTCAAATCAAAGGGAGTATTCTTTACTCAATCTCTAAATTTTTTCCCATTTCAATTTTAATAATGTTTGTCATCAAGGGAGAGATTGATGAGTTTGGAAAACTCCCATTCAATTTGATGATGAACAAACATTATTAAAATATTTAATTACAAAATTATTGATTTGATCTTAATTCACATTTGCTTAATTAATAATTTTGTTGTGCAGATTTTATATTGGGCCGAGAAATGAGTTTCTGGATTAAGCCCAATAACCAGCCTTGTTGCATGCTTTAAAGGGCTAAAACTGAATTGTTAATGGGCCAAAATAAATTTGAATATTGCAAGCCCAAACAAATGCTTTCTTAATTCTATGCTGGATCCAAAATTCATCAGGAAAGCAAATGTTAACTAATTGGGCCAGCTTTATTTTTCAATACTAGAAGCTCAAGTCTTTTAGTGATGAATGATTCCAAGCCTGGTCCAATACTAAGAAAGCAAATTGGTTTCATGCTTCCAACGGACTCCATTGCTTGCTAAGAATGGATTTCAAATCTTAGTATGCTAGCATTGGAAACATGAGAGAGAACTTGACTTTGATTTGATGGGAATCATTATGATTAATGCTATACGCTACTCAAAGCAAGGGAAGTAAAAAGCAATCTATCAACTTGTTTCACTCTCATTTAATTGCTCTTTACTTTAACTTCACATTCTCTCTCATCTCTTCCTTCTTCTCTCTTCGGTCCTTGTCCAGGAAATAATGGAAGAAATGTTCTTCAACCAACAGAAGGAAGAAGCTGCATGCATCAAGACCATCAATCTAATGATGGCAAGAAAACATACTAAAATAAAAATGAGCTGTGGCTAAGATACTTACCAAATGTGGTCAGATTTGGTGAGGTTATCTTGAGCTTTGCATGCTCAAAAAGGAAGAAGAAGATCTCGGCCAGCAAGGGAGATTCTTGAAGCATGGCTTGTCTTTGATTCTGCTCAACCACCACAGGGAGTAGCTAGAGTGGCGAAGTGATGGTTGAAGGCAGAGATTGAAGCAGATGAAGTCATCATCATCATGAAGCATCAAGGGCCAGAATTTCATCTTGGAGAGCAAGCCAAGGATGAAGAGCTCGGATTGATGAAGGGTGATGATCAAGAAAGGACTAGAGGTAATTGCATGTTGGTTAATGCATGGTTATCTCTTCTCTCTCTATGTGGCCGAACCGGTTTTGTTGAAGGAGGAAGAAGTTGGTTCGGTTTTGGCTTCAATAAGTGGAGGCTCCCCTCTTCTATAATAAGGGTGGACAGCCACTGTTTGAAGCAAGGAGAAAATTTGAGAATGCAAGGCACAGAGTTCTCAGAGCTACCTGAGCTAACAGTTTTCTCTTCTCCTTCAATGTATTCAGTTTTGTATTTTTCTGTTTAATTTTGTCATGTCTTGAGTCTCATGGTAAAAGGCAAACAGTGAGGTTTGTAATGAAAAAAGCCATAGAGCAGAAAAAGGCAGAGAGTGCAAAATTAAAAGAAAAAAGTCATAGATGTCTTAGAGTTCCTTTGTTCATCTATGTTGTGTTTCATGATTCTGTGGGAATCCCCTTGTAAGTTGGGTTAGCACTTTACAAGTTGTAATCAGATTGATTATAGTGAAATTTCATCATGTTTGTGATGGAGACTGGATGTAGGCTGCACTGCACTTAGCAGCTGAACCAGGATATATCTGGGTGTAATCTTTCTTCTCTCCAACTCCATTTCTGTTTTATACTGCACAGGAGCAAAAATCAAAATGTCTCGTGGCAAGTGACGAGCAAAAACAAAAAGTCTCGTATCCAGAGACGAGCTAAAACAGAAAAGTCTCCTCTGAGTTCAGCAAGTGTTAGCAACATAAAAAAGGGGGCTAAGATTCAACCCCCCTTCTCAAGAAATTTTTAAATTTTATTTTATTCTAATTTTTTTCTTTCCCACTTAACTTCATTTTCTTAATCTCAGATAAGAAAAAAGTGTGTTGTTTTCGTTAAATATATAAGTGATACTTTGACTTTCCTTGAGATGGAATTTACCTAAGCTTGGCACACCTGAGTTGATCTAAAGCTAGCTTCACCTTATTTATTTGTTTATTTATTTATCCATTTATGTTGTTAATGTGTTGCAAAGTAACTAATGCTTTGTCTTTGGGCCAACGGTAGCGACTAAATTGTTATGATTTCGTTTAGTTATGGAGTTACATTTAAATTATTGATATATCATTGACTCTAACGATTAGTTCTGCCTTACTTTTTTTACGATATTATTTGAGTTTCAGCTATAGATATCTAAATAATGCTCAGCTGCTTAACATTTTAGTTTTATTATGTTTGTTTATTAAACCTAAACGAGTTCTGCGAATCAATTTGTCCCTTTTATGTTGGAGAATAAATCTTACACGTGAGCTGCTGTTTATGCTGAGAAATGTTTGTGATTAAGATTCAAAGCGCCATCTTCTAAACTCAAATGAAAATCGTAGTGTAAAATGTGCTGTGGTGGATGATAACGTTGCCCATAGATTCAAGTGTGCTAAGATGAGAGGAGATTTCGATATACTAAGAAGCACTCATCAATCATTCAATTTTAGTGTTAATTCTTTATTCAAAAAATTATAGATGATTTTTATTAATTTATAATGTTTTTTATTATGATTTTATAAATTTCTTGAGTTATATAATTTTAAAAAAGCACTCAATATTTTTTAAATAAATCATTTGCTTCATCGATGTTATTTAACTAATATTTTAACTAAGTCACTAAATTCAGTTTTTTGGTACATCTAATTCTTATCATTTTTTACAAACATTATATCGATTAGTATTTATAGTATATTAACTTAATATATAATTATATAATATTAATATTTTTTTACTATTGGAGTATGTAATTAATAATTAAATATGCTAAGAAGCAAGATTTATTAGTGTTTATCATAGTTAACTTAGTGATGTAAATTTTAGGATTCACCAATTAAGAATAAGAGTTTTGTATAATTTTTTTTATTGTTTTGTATATTTATAATTTTTTTAGTTTTATTGTTTTTTATAAGTTACGACTTTAATTTTTAGTTATTTCTAAATTCTTGATTTACATTTATGGTGGTTAACTTAGCAATGAAAACTTAAGGATTCACCAGTAATATTATGATTTTGTAAATTATTGTCAAATTCAATGTGATTTTTTAGGCTTAAAATAATGAATATAATAGCATACAATTAATTTTATACTCTCTCTTTAAGTTCTAAGTTTTAGTGGACAGTCAGGACAGACCCATACTTAGGGTGTGTTTGTTTGAGGAGAAAATGAGAGGAAGGAAAGAAATTGGAAGGAAAACAACTATTTTTCTTTGTTTGGTTGAATGAAAAAGTCAAAGGAAAATAATGAATAGTGAAAAAAATAGGTGGGACCCATTAAAAAATTGTTCCCTCCAACAATGGATGGAAAATGGAAAGAAAATGTATTTTGTATCAATATTCTAATATTACTCTCTATTTTTTAATATATTTTAAAATATCTAAGGATAAAATTGTTTTTTTTATAACATTATATACTATTTCCTTCCTTCTCATTTTCCTTTCATCCAAACATATCTAAGAAAAATAAAATTCCACTCAATTTCTTTCCTTTCTCTTCTTTCCTTTCTATTTCTTCCTTTTCTATTTTTTTCCTTCCAACCAAACAAAGCCTTAAGAAAAAGAGAGCGTGTGCCCCCACAATTTTTTTATAAATATAAATATATATACTACTTGTTATATTATTTTTGTTTCAAAATAAAATATAAATAACTTTTTTGTATTTTATGTCAAAAAAATATTTTGTTAAATTTAACACATAATAATAATTATATTATTAAATTTGACTTAGTATAAAAATAAATAAATAAACTCAAAAGGTAATAATAATTAATTTTATTATATTAGTTAATTAATTGATAATTTTAAATTGAAACTTAATTTTTTAATTAAATATAACTTAAAATTATTAGTATTTTTCTAAAAATTATTTTTAAGATAAAAAGAATAATATCTATATGTTAATATACTGTAATTATTTTGGTTAAAAAATTTATTTATACCATAAAAATTATAATAAGTAAATTTGACAATTAAATATGAGATAATAAAAAGTAAAATAATTATTTAAGAACATATATAGAAAAATAATATTTATTCATGTTAAAAATAAAAAGAAAGTCATTATAAGTTATTTTTTTTGTTATTTTAAATATTATATTGTGTGTATGAAATTATATTTTTATTATTTTAAATATTATAATAAGTAATTGTGTATATATTTTTAGTTCTTATCAATATGTCTAGATAGTTCTAATTTAAAATTTTAAATATATCTAAACTAATTTGAATTGATCAAGTGATCAGTTTAGTTGTCTGTTTAAGTAAGTATTGGGGTTCGAATTCTATTTTGTATGTGTAGCAACTCATTGCCGGCCAATTGCAAACTCTTAACTAGAACTCAAATTCACCACGGATTAGTCCTTAATTTGTTGAATATTGTGGAAAACCAAAAAAAATATCTATACCTAAATTTTATTATATTTTTGCTCCCACTACTAAACTTTTTTGGGTTTGTCACTAACAGTTGTACACAAAGATAAATTATTTGGATAATATATACACAATTATGTTTCTATTTGATCTTAAGAAAAAATAAATAAAATTTGTATGATTAATTGACACCTTAAGATAGGCTAACGCCCAACTCAAGAAAATTTACTGCTATCAATTACAAGCAAATTTTAATGTCATATAATTTGTATAAAAAATATTAAAATATAACTAAAATTATTTGTATAAGTATATTAAAATATAACCGATATAGTTTAGTGATCGAAATCTAATTGTTCACAAGTTGAAAATAAAGGTTTGTATCATTCTTTTAGTTCTTTGTCCAGTAACTTAAGATATAATTATAAATAGTTAGTCTTTTTGTTTATTAAAATATATAATTTAATATACTAAAAAGCACTAAAAAATATTCATTACTGCACGATAGTATAATTTCAGTGTTAATTCTAATTTTTAGCACGATAGTACTAAAAATAAAGGGATACTACTCTACTTTTTTTTATTAGCTATTTAATATTGAGCCTTTAGTTCGATATCGCGTTTAAGTTTTATAGAAAATTCCAAAAGAATTGTTTTTAGTAATTAAAATCACATATCAAAGATCTTCAAATAATAATAATCACATAATTATTAATAATAATAATGCTATACAAATGAATTCAATATAAAACTTGAAGATAATACCTATCCCTCTGGATAAATCCATTTTTTGAATTTAATAACCCTAATTTCTGCTTCTAATTCAAATTCTTCCTTTTTTTTCCAGACTCATTCTCAGCCTCAATCCCCTCTCTCTCTCTAACTCACTTTCTCTGCCTTTTAAGTCCGTCACTACGTCGCTTAGTATCGTCCTAAAAAATTATGTTATGTTATTATGTTCGAATATGTTTTTATGTTTTCTCCTTTTGAAATATTATTTTTCATAACGAATATGTTATAAATTGTGTTGAATTATATTGAATCGATTATTTTATAATTATTATATTATGTCTTTTTGTGTTAGTTTTTTTCAAAAATTTTCAAAGAATATTCGTAGATACTCGAGAAGATCTGCGTTCCCTAAGGGGTAATTAAACAGGGTTTAGGGTTTAGGAGTGAGGGATGGGAAGGGGGTTTCTCACGCTCCCCTGAGTACTCATTACCATATCTAACTAGCAATGGGATCCAATTTGAGCCGATTTAAGAGGGACGCGTGGACTTCATCTGCGTTGGGCATTTAAGGTAATGAACCTAAGTCGGATTTGGGACCCTAACAATGGATTTTAGTTGATCTTGCTTGCATTGAGGTCTTAATAGGCCCAAATATATTTTGGATTAATATTTTAAGTCATTGTTATAGCAAATACTATACTATTTAATATTATAACACTTAGTATATATAAAAGTTGGATATATTTATAAGATATTTTTTAATTCAAATTAAAAAAATTAATTATCTCTTTTTTAGTTTTAAATATTATTTTCTAATGTAACAAAAAAGTGAAAATAACAATAATTACTCACATAATTAAAATAGATAATCTTAATATATACATGACATTATATATATCAAGGATTATTATATATGATATATAATTTTTTTTTCTTTTCTGTAATGATTATTTATATAATTTATTGAACAATTTTTTTCATCTTAATATTTAATAAATTTTACATGTAAAATATTATTTAACATACAAAATAAGTAATTTAAGTCATTATCTAGGACAATAAGTAAAATAGTGCAAATACTTATTTATTTATTAGTAGTGAAAAAATATGTAAATAATATAAATTGATATTTTTTTTAGTATAAAAGTAATAATAAAGGTTATGAATTAAGTTAATTATATAATTAAAAAATTATGAAGAATTTTTTAAATAATAATAAAAAATAATATCACTATTTTCACATATTACAAAGATTATGAAAAAAATTTAGATAATAAATTAATTCTCAATAAATTATACATTAATTCTGTCAAAAAAATAAATAATTAATATATTGGATATATATATATATATATATATATATATATATATATATATATATATATATATATATTATCGATTATTAAATTTATAATTAATTTTTAATCCAATTTTTGGTAATTAAAATTTAAATGATTGAAATTATTAAATGCTCAATATTTTGTATCAAACCAATTTATTTTTTTATTGAAATTAAAAAAAATGAGTTGTTAATCAATTCTAAATTTAAATTTTAATTTGAGTAAGAAAATAAAAAAATATTTTAAATTTTATTTCACTAACCATAATTAATTTCAAAATAAGAAATTACTTTGTACATCATATATATTGTAAAATAGTATGGTCATTTGCTATTTTTTAATGGTAAATATTGTCAAATAAAATAGTGTAAAAAATTAGAAAAAATATATTTACAAGTTTAAAAAATATTAATTTATTTTGCAATAGAATAAATTATATATTGAATAACAAAAGTTGTTATTGGTTTCTCTTCACACTAACTAATACTCAACAATGGTGTTTCGGTACACTATGTTACCAAGAAATATTAATTGATCGATCTAATAACTTTTGTAATGACATAAGTTTATGAATTTGAAAATTTAGAAATCATTTCATAAAATGTGAAGTTTTAACAAGTAACAATACTGATCATATTGTTTTGACTTCAAGAATGAATATGATACCAACAAATAAAATTGTCCTAAGTAAATTTCAATAAAACAAAAGTTCATAAGTATTGCTATTAATGGAAAATTAATCTATTTTAAAGACAAATACAATTTTTTTCTATGGATTTCCTAACTCGGCAAGTCGATGACTAATAATCCACCACATATTCAGTGGCGGAGCTTGAAACAAAATTTTAGGGGGCCAAAAATAAAATATAAAAAATACATCAATTCTTTGATTTTTCATAATTATTTTATATAAAAATTTGAGTATATATCTTGTAAAATATGTAAAAAAGAAGTTAGAAGGACAAATATTAAAATTTATAATATTTATTGAATTTTTTATTAATTTATACAAATACAATAATATTAATATTTATTGAATATTCTAATCTTTTTTCATATAAAAAATTAAATTAAATAAATAGTAAAATATAAAATAATATTAAATTAAATAAATAAAAAAACCTAGGTTTTTATATTTGAATTCAAAGGTTGAAGGAGTGTTGCTTGTTAAATAGAGAGTTGCGATATTAAATTAAATAAATAAAAAATACCTAGGTTTTTATAATTTTTATATTAAAATTTATAATATTTATTAAATTTTTTTATTCTTATCTTTTTTAGTTAGATAACTTTTTTATTTGATTTGATCATTAGATGATTTTTTTTATAATGATGATTTTTATCTTTTATTTTATTAGATAATCTTTTTTTGTTAGATAACTTTTTTGATTTGATGATTTTTATCTTTGATTTTGTTAGATGATCTTTTTTTATTTTTATCTTTTTTGTTAGATAACTTTTTTATTTGATTTGATTGTTAGATGATCTTTTTTTATAATGATAATTTTTATCTTTTATTTTATTTGATGATCTTTTTTTTATTATTATCTTTTTTTGTTAGATAACTTTTTTATTTGATTTGATTTTATCTTTTAATTTTGATTATGTTTTGAATGGTTAAAACTAAAAATTAATGTGCAATAAAAGCAAGAAATGAAGATTGAACCTGGGTATTTTAAGTCACAGTAAAGTATTTGAGTCAACTAAACTATTTTCTATTTTTTGAAGAAGTATTACTAATTTTTTTTAAAAAAGTTTGGGGGGTCATGGCCCCCCTTGTCTCAACTAAGCTCCGCCCCTGCACATATTGATGCTCTATTTATTAAGGGTCTGTCGCTAACTAATGGATTGTTATACACACAAGGCAAGATTCGAACTCTAAATACTTACTTAAACGGACAAATGAGATGACCATTCACCCAATCCAAATTGATTAAAACAAATATTAATTATTTTTAATATTTTTAAGTTGTAAAATATTTATAATAGTAATTACTATAGATATTTTTTATTTAAATTTTAATAAAAAAAATTTTATATAATTTTATGTATTATCCCGTACAGGACACGGAAACATATACTAGTTATTAATAATAATAAATGCTATACAAATGAATTCAATATAAAACTTGAAGACAATACATATCCCTCTGGATAAAATAAAAGTTAAAGTAACAAGGGCGAGAGAACTCTATAAAAACAACAAGTATCACAAGTAAATCTACTAATCGTCCGCAATTTCATACTGAATCTTCGAACCTGTCACTGAAAGGGTGAAAGATTTTGGGTGAGAACAAACCACATGTTCTCAGTAGGGAATGGAAATGCCGTAAAAGTAATGAATTTAATGCAAATAATTAACTTACTCAATAAAACTATTTTGTTAAACCTTTGGAAATACTTTTTACTTTTACTTTATATAACTAATTACCTTCTTTAAATTTTTGAACTTAAACAAATCTCAATCACAACCTCAGTTCTCAGTCACCTCAATATACCAACTAATAGCACAAAAAACAGATCAACACACAAACAAATTGCAATAAGACAAACAACACAATCACAGAGAAACTAGATAAGCAAACACAATCAAATGCTAATGTGCTAACAACATGATGCATGTCTATTCCTAACGCAGGCCACGAGCTCATTTGTCAGTTACCTACCCGCTCCCGACATTACCTGGGCACGAGTCCCAGATATGGCTTTCCCGATGCATATAGTGTGCTTATATAAGTCTTACATACAATGTGACTTTCAATGTGATTACATCTAAAAACAGTTCTCTGTGCGTAGGCGTCCCTACTATACATTTGGCACTAAGGCCCAAACAAAGTCGCAACTGCTCTCCTGTGGCAGACAATTTCTTAAAGCTTTTACTTTATCTTTGTCCTCTACTTTCTAATGGCAGAGACCCTTTTTAGTTAATATATACTTTTAATCTTTGTTCTATGCTCTTTTGTGGTAGAGATTTTTCTTAATAAACCGAACTCAAATCATTTTTATTTAAAACCAACACCACTCCTTATAATGTTTTCCAAACTTCCGAAATCACTTTACTTACAACAAGTTCTTCTTTCGTACAAAAATCAGCTCTTACTTAACCATGATTTTTTCAAACCAACTTCAAAACCATTTCAGATTTAAATCTCTTTCAAAAGACTAAAAGAATCATTTATTAAGTAAATCTCACGGCAGAGTCTCGAGACTTTAGGGAGCACGACAATCAAACGCGTTCTTTAAAATTAATAAACTCCTTTAATCATAATTCCTTGAAATGTAGTTCTTTAGTCAAAACTCTGGTTTCTCTCGGCCCGCAACGCGGCAGCCGCAACCTCAGTTCCAACCCACTTTCGCAGCAACCACAGCAACTCTACTCGCAACATATAATAATCGAAACTCAATCTTATAGCCACTAACGCCACAAAACCTCAATGACATATCGAAATAAAGATAAAGAGCCTTCGGAGCAAAATAACTCACCACACAAAGAAAGAAACTAAGCACGAAGCGACGGCGGCTCTAACAGTTATTCCGGCTACACCTGCGCAATACCCAGTAACCAGACAGCGGACCTAATGGTAGCAAAAACTCGATGCGGTGGCTGGCCCTCAGTAGCAGTGCCACAGCAACGATTCCAATTCCTCATCACGTGTCTCCCCCTTCGAAGCCCCTCAACGGTGACGCGGCGGATCTGACTGCGATGGGATCCTCAGCAGCAACAAGCAGAACGGCGGTAGCATGAACGGCGCACATGCAGTGGTGAGGACAAGCTGGGAGCGACGAACGGCGACAGCTCTTCACCCTCTTCGCGTCAGGTTCTCCTTCTCCTAGTGACCTAGCTGACGGCGACAACGAACCACAACCGTGGCACAGTATGCGACGATAGCGCGGTGGTTCCAAGCCCGCGACCTTCTCTCTCCACGTTGTCTTCTCCCTCACTCGCGAACTCTCTTTTTCTTTGCGGCTCTAGTCGACGGCGCTAGGGCAGCGGCTACGCAACGGCGACTTGGCAAGCGTGGCAGGATGAGGCTGAACGGCGGCAACGCGAGCTGGACAATGGCGACGTGGATAGTTCTCTCTCCTCTTGGCTCACCCTTCTTCCTCTTCTTCTCCGTTGGTTCCCTATCTTTCCCCATTTCTCTTTCTTTCTTTAATTTCTTGATTTTTCCTGTTGTTGTTGCCGAGTTTGGTAAAGACGAGGAGAAACATTGGCGGTTAGGGTTAGGCTAGAAGGGATTAGGATTAGTATTTTGGGAATTTGGGGTTTTGATTTGGGAATTAGGGTTTAGGTAGAGTATTAATTAAAAATTAAATCTAATCTAATAATGATATCGATAAAATACTATTTAATTATCAACTAAATATTTATTTTTAAATAAATATTTTAATTCAATTACTAAAAATAATAAAAACCAATTTTTTTATAATCATAAAATAAAGTTAAAAATCTAATTATTCAACTTAAAGTAAATAAAATTTTTATTATTATTTAATTATTAAAGTTTTAAATTATAAATAAAAATTGCTTAGTTTATATCTAAAGTTTCTTAAAATATAATTTTAATTAAATATAATAAATTATAAGTAATTATTATTTAATTTTCAAAAATTCAGAGTCTTACATTAATTCTTTAGTTAAAAAGTTATAGATACTTTTGATTAATTTATAATATTTTTTATTATGATTTTAAAAATTTATTTCAGCTATATAACTTTAAAAAAGTGCTCAATATTTCTTAGATAAATCATTTCCTTCGTCGATATTATTTAACTAATCTTTTAACTAAGTCATCAAATCTATTTTTCATTGTAACACCCTAAATTTTAGCACCTCATGATCGTACTAAAAACTCAGGCGTCACGTACCTCTAAACCTTTTAATTCTATACTATTTTTATTTAATATTGAGTCTTTGCGAATACAAACCGAAACCTTTACTTAAAAAAACGAAGATTCTTTATTTTAAACTACTTAACCACAAAGGTATATATATTCACATAGCATTAAACACATAGATTTATTTAAAGATCTTCAAATACAAGTTCTACCCCTCTAAAAACTAAAACAATAAACGACGAGGGGAAAATAAATTCTAACAACTCAACTCATGATCATAATTTTCTATACTCCTGTAACTTCGCACTAAACCTTCGCACCTGTAGTTGAAAGGGGTGGAAATAGGAGGTAAGAATTGAGGAGTTTTTAGTAGGATTAGTGGTAGATAATTAAATTTATATTATCACAGTTCAGACATTCGCAGCCCGAACACAAGGAGTGAGAATAATAACCAGTCATAGAAGTTCAAATTAACAAGCAATGAAAATCACAAACACACACAAACAATCACAAACAATTCACAATGCCGAACCAAATGCAAAATATGCAAACAAGGATGATGCATGCCTAGTCCTATCACAGGTAATGAGCTCATTTGTCGGTTTCGACCGGCACCCGACGCAATCCACTCGCAAGTTGGATAAGGCATTCCAACAACATAACCTCTGCAAGTTTCTATTTCTTGCAGACGCTGATTCTCATACTGAAGTATGTCGAATATGACCACTGCAAGTACTTATAGGCGCTGATTCTCCAGCTGAAGCATGTGACCCTTTCTCCTAGAAGCCATTCCATATTTACGGGCGTCCCCGCACAATCACAAACAAATCCCATGGCTTATTAACATTTATCTTTCGACACCTTAACCATACTATCGTCACTCTCTCGTGACCTTTCCATAATCACATGTGCCAATTTATCTTCTCTTTTTCTTTTAAAACCAAAACCACCTCTTTGTGACATTCACCAAAACCTTTAAAACAATTTCACTTAATCCAATTCTTCTTCCAAAAGACAAAGAAAAACCATTTATTAATTAAACCCCTCAACAAGGCCTCTAGACTTTAGGGGAGCGACAACCAATCTCATTTTCTTAAGTTCATTAGAAATTCTTAACAAACTTTGTTTTCTTAAATTGTTTTAATCAAATAAAGTTTCTAAATCAAATCAAAACCAAATCTTACAAATCAAAAGTTCCAAACAAATTTCAAAACCAAAATCAATCTCAATTTTATCCTTAAAACTAATTCTTTAACTTTTTCCATGACATCACAAAACGAAATCATTCAATCAAAATTCAATTACTTGTAAAATTCATTAAAACTCATCTGTATGAAATTTTTAAGTCAAATTCAAAAAAATATAAGCTATTTTTATATTTAAATCAACCTTAATTTAACCAAATTCAAATAATAATAATAATAATAATAATAATAATAATAATAATAATAATAATAATAATAATCAATTTAATTTTACCTAATAAAATAATTTTTAAGAAATAGTTCAGATTAATAGGATAAATATAGTTAAGTTAAACTTTAATAATCATAAAATTCTATTTAATTACTTTTAGTAAAATAATTTTTTTAAAAATAAAATTTCAACAAATATTATAATTCATAAATAATTTAATTATTTAATTTTCAAAAACTTAGAAGATTGGATTCATCGTATATCTAATATTTATATTTTTTTTACAAGTGGTATATTAACTTAATATATAAGTATATAATATTTTTTTTGTACTATTGGAGTATATCATTAATAATTAAATATACTAAGAAGCAAGACTTATTAGTATTTATAGTGGTTAACTTGGCCATGTAGATTTTAAGTTTACCATTATTTGAGAATAATGATTTATATAATTCTCTTATTGCTTTGTATATTTGTAATTTTTTTCAGCTTTATTGTTTCTAACAAGTTACGACTTGTAAGATCATGCATAATTTTATAAGTGGATATTTATTTAAAATAATAGATTTAATTCACAAGATTTATGAGCTTTTCTTTTGGTTTTGCCTTGTTTATATTGAGTGAGTGTCCCGGAAAATAAATAAAATTTTGAATTAAATGACCAGACATGGTGCTACTCTAATAATGTTATTTAGTTCGAACTTTGTGTTGATCTCTAACAAATCATCTCCTAGGATATAGGATAATATTTATTTTATTTTTTTGCATGTTTAAAACAAAAAAAAATATTGGTTAACTTAGCGATATAAATTTAAGATTCACCAATAATAGTATTATTTTGAAAATTGTTGTCAAATCCAATGTGATTGTTTAGAAATAAAATAGTATATCATTAAATTTATACTCTCTCTTAAGTTTTAGTGGACAGTTATACACAAAAAAAATTATTTAGATAATCTATACACAACTGTATTTTTATTTGATCTTGAGTGAAAACAAATAGAATTTGTATAAATGATTGACACTTTAAGATAGACTAAAGCCCAACTCAAAAGAATTTATTGGTACCAATTACAAGCAAATTTTAGAATTATATAATTTCTATAAAAAATATCTTAAGATAACTAAAATTATTTGTATAAATATATTAAATTATAACTATTATTTATAAATAATTTTTATAAAGATATTAAAATACAACTAATATAGCTTAGCGATAGAAATCTAAAAGTTCACAAATTAAAAATAAGAGTTTGTATCATTTTTTTAGTTCTTTGTATAATTTAAGATATAATTGTAAATAATAATTTTTTTGTATATTATTAATATATTTATTTCTGTTGTAATTGTAATTCAATATTTCATATTTGATTATTACGTCAATTTTGGATAATATTTGTCATATTTTTTTTATACACATAATCAATAATTGGGATTTTTTTGAAGGGATGTTGAACCTGTGAATCAGTAATAAAATTTCGAAAGATGACCGTTTAAAAAAATTTAACTAACTAAATTTAAAATGAATTTAATTTTAATCTTTGTATTCAAGTATCCGAGATCTTTGAGGTTAGTCCTGTTGTGGTGAAATTTGTGCAATCTGTAACACCTACCACACTAAGTTTTATGCTTAAGTCATAAAACAGAGGTGGTGTGCAGGGACGGACTTAAAGGGGGGCGAGTAGTGGCCTCGGCCTCCCCCCAAAATTTTTAGAAACTATATTTATATATTTATATATGAGATATGTATTTAAAAATATAAAAAAAATATTATATAATTTAATATTTTTATATGTATTATTTTTTATTATGTGATAGATTTATGTCTTAATTATTTAATTCACTAATATTTTTCACTTAACTAATTTAATATCATATCCTCAAGTTTTTGTAACTTTCAAATTAGTTTTTATATAATAATTTCTATACTTATTTAAAAAAAATCATTTATTTATTTTATATTAACATATTTAAAATTATATTATTATATTAATAATAACTTACGTAGTTATATTTTGGTAATCACATTATGTACTTTAGATATTCTTTTCTTATAAAAAATACTTTTTTTTTCTAAATTTACGTTGTTGAAAGAAAAAATTTTATAAAAATATCTTATATCTTGTATTCTATAAAGGTATTGTATCTTTCAAATAATTAATAATTTATCATTTATTTTCAAATTTTTAAAAATTTTTGAAAGAATTAATTTTAATTAATAAGATATGTAATCATTTTTAACTAAACACGCTATAAATTATTGGTACTTTATAATTTTATAATGTACTATTGATATTGTTATATTTTTTTTTATGTAACTATCATATTAAAAATAAAATTGTAAAAAAAATTTATAATTATATATATATTTTTGATAATTTTTTTAAAAAATTAACTATAATAACTATATGTTAATTATTTTTATGAAATGAAAAAAATTTATCTAAAATTCGGCCCCTCCATATTAAATTTTCTGGATCCGTCCCTGGTGGTGTGGTATTACGACCTCTAAAATAAATTAGTATATATAATAGCAGAAAAATTATAATATGCTAGGAGCCTTGAAGAATAGAGGAAACAAAAATCGCGAAATAAAAGCGCAACACTCAAGGAACGAGTTAACTTGCGTGCTAAGGAAACCATAACTATAGAACATATGATAACATAAGTAGGAATAGAGTGCCAAAGATACAAAATAACAAGCTCCTAACTCAGCCTGCGAAGTCAAGACTGGCCGGAGAATATTTACACATATATACATACATATCCAAAATCCAAAAGTACATATACACAATCCTGCCTCTCCATAAACCTCTAGGAGGATCAAAAGAACAAGTTATGCGGAGAGAAAACTAGGTACATATATATACATCATAGCATAACAAAATAACCCTGTAACCACTCCGCTTCAAGAGTCTAGACGCCTAACGAGATGTCTCTCGACCTGCATCTGAAAAACAACAACATAGTATGGAATGAGAACCGGAGGTTCTCAGTATGGTAGAGGTGCCACACACATAATATATAAGGTCCTGGGAATACCAGAGGCAATCCTAGAACGTCGACACTCAGATTATAGAGCTTAAAGTATTAAACAGAAGCCATAAAAGGTGGCTTACTAAGGATATTTAAACCTAACTTAACCTTAAATCTAAATCCCATACTGCCATTCCTCCATACCTCCAACTACATCATGCATTTTCACAGAACATTATATATTAAATGCAAAAAACCTAAACCATACCTTGGCCGATTTCCACGTAACGACCAAAGCTATTTATTCAAAACCAAGGCAGCCCCTCAAAACTCAACTAATCCGCTTCCTCCAAGTTCCAGTATTCACAATTTCAAACTCCAATTTATTTATTCACAACCTAATACACATTCATAACACATATATATCCAATTTAATACTCAATGCTCAAATCCAATAAAATTAAAATAGAGTTATCATATCCTCACCTTACCCAAGCTTCACATAAGCAAGAGTGAACGTTTTTCTCAAGCTAATTGGATCCTAAAACATCAAAGAACAAAGAAATTCAATACCTCCACTTAATTTCCCAAAAATTGGGAAAGAAGAGGCTGAGAATAAAATAACAAGTTACCTATGAAATTGTTCCGGTAGAAACGTAGAGCTCGACATGGTGGACGCGTGGCCGCAAACGGTGCAGCGATCGGAGCTCGGACGGATAAGTTACGGGAAATTGAATTTTGGAACGAGGGTTCGGAGGTGTTCCTCGTTCTTCCCCTTGGAGGCTTGCTGCAACGTCAAAATGAAAGGAAGGGGGAGAATTTGGGTTCATTTAACGTTCTTTTGGGCTGGTTTGGGCTCACGGGCCCGGTTCGGCCCGTTCAGTCTAATCTTGGACCGTTTTTTTCGAAATTAGTGTCAAAATTCTCGTTTCGATGAACTCTATCCTAATTTGATATAATATTCGCATTTCTAATCTTCCTTATTAAAAAAAATAATTTACTGACTAATTATCTACTAATTAATCGGGGTTTACACAATCCTATATAGATATATTTTTTATATGTAGCCATGATTAGGGTAGTCGCGAAAATCTAGAGTATAATGTATAATGTTAGGAATAAGTCGCTGGTAGAATTTTAAAATTCTATTTAATTGTTGTAGGTTGTTACTACGTAATTGTTAGTTTGGAATTCTATTTTAGTTATTGTAGGTTGTTACGACTTATAATCTTGTTGTTAGGTTTAGGTAGTTGCAAATTAAAATTAACTGAATAATATTTGTCTCAAAAACATGTGATTAAGGATGTAAATATATTTTGAATTGGAAATCTCTCTAAATTAGAAATAAATATTGATTTAATTTTAATATTTTGTATATTAAGATGATATAATTATATTATGGAAAAGCAGTATAAGAATCAAATAAAAAACATAAAGGCCTATTTAAAACCTGTAAAATAATGATCAGTAAACGTTAAAGACTCAATAAAAGTTTAAAATTTGTTTCTTTATAATTCCAAATATCTTTTTTTTTCAGAGGCCTCAACTTCTACTGCCCTGGCGAGTGAGTCATACCCTTACTCCACCCGACGCCATCGTCTCGTATCTGGCTAAGGCTGGATTCGGCGACACAGTGCCCCTCAGGGATTTTACTTTTGACAATTCCCTGATTTCGGCATTCGTGGAGTAATGGCGTTCGGAGACGCACACGTTTCATCTCCCATGGAGTGAGGTCACTATCACCCTGCAGGACGTGGCGTACCACCTAAGCCTACGCAAACATAGGCCCAGTTGGGGGTACCTCCATGACTTCGGTAGGTGGTACCACACGGAGACGTGGGCGTTGGTGGAGCAGCTGCTTGGTGCCAGGCCTTTGGTGGCTCCATAGTAGGCTGCGCAGAGGAAGGAATCGTTCACACTCAAGCTTGTTTGGCTGCGGAATCGTGTCTGCCAAATGCCCCCTACAGACGACCTGGAAACCCTCCGACAGTATGCCAGGTGCTACATTATGTTACTAATCGGAGGATATCTGATGACGGACAAGTCCAACAACTTAGTCCAGTTGCGTTGGCTCCCTCTTCTTCGGGACTTTGGGCAGTGCAGGGCATTGTCCTGTGGCTCGGCTGTGCTGACTTGGATGTACCAATCACTGTGTTTGGCGGCACAACGGGGCGTCAAAGACATCGCCGGCTGCACTCTGCTGTTGATGTCCTGGATCTACTAGAAATTTCTTCAGTGGTGTCTACCAGATAGAGGGATCTACTAGTATCCTATGGCTGCAAGGTAACAAATATTTATTTCTATAATTAGTTAAATCAATTTGTAACTTCTTACGACCTTTTACTAAACGAACTGCTTTTAATCTCTTCCACAACAAACACAGAGGCCCGCCTGTCACAATGAGTGACATGCATCTTCGGGATGCCTTCTCTATTCCTCTCAATGGCTGTCATGAGCCTCTGGGAGAAGCCATTTCTAGCCGCCATCTGTGACTGCGCCTCCCCGTCTTTCGTCACGAATAACTTCTGCAGCCTTTCGTACGTGATGCGCACGATGGCTGAAATCGGCAAGTATCGTGTCCCCTTCAGAACTGCATTAATGCACTCTGATAGATTTGTCGTCATGTGACCAAACCACCGCCCACTGTCGCAATGTTGCAGCCAAATCTCCTTGTTGAAACGGCCAGCCCAGTTCGCCATCGCCGAGGAAACTCCTCTCAAGGCATCTATGTACCACTCATACCCAGCATTGCTTGGACTGCAAGCAGCGTTTATAAGGTATCTCTTGTCCTCGACTGACTTGAAACGAGCCATGAAATTCGCAGCCATGTGCCTGATACAGTAAGCATGGAACGCTCTAAGGGGATGCCAACCGCTGTCATTGGATCTGAGGGCGGCCTTGATGGCCTGCAATCTGTCGGAGATAACCAGAAGGTCGTCTTGTGGGGTGACATGGCATCTCAGATTAGTAAGGAAGAACGATCATAACTCGGTGCTCTCGGACTCGACAATGGCAAAAGCAATAGGTAGGATGTTGCTGTTGCCGTTTTGTACCACTACAATAAGCAACACTCCATCGTATCTGTCATACAGATGCGTGTCGTCGACAGAAACAAATGGCTTACAATGCTTGAACGCCTCGACACATGAGGGGAAAGCCCAAAATACTCTGTCGAACATGCTACATTCGCAGACCAGAAGGTGTCCATCGTAGTACGGTCTCACCCGTAGGTCACAAATGGTTCCAGAAAAATAGCTCTGCAATGCCTGAAGCAGTTTCAATACCTTGTTGTATGACTCTTTCCAATCCCCGTAGATATGTGCAATTGCCTTCTGCTTCTCCATCCACACCTTTTTGTAGGAGGGTTTGAAGTGATAGCTAGCCTGGACCGCACCTTGCAACACCGGAATGCTGACGGAGAGGTTGGACTGTATCAAAGGCAATATGACCCTGCAGATAAGACTGCTGTCTAACTGACGATGGTCTTGAGACATGGTGGGTGCTAAACAACTGTGTGCTCCACCAACCCTCCGAATCTCCCTAACACAACAAAAGAGTATTGGTTCAGCCATATCTCAAACCTACTTTATATATTGCACAGAAGTACTCAAAAACACAATTAAAGTTGAACTTACCAGTATCCGAAGTTCTGCCAAAGGGCCACACAGAGGCTCCATGGACACCCATTCGTAGCTTGCCGGCACTGCACATGGTATTTTAGTCGGTCCGATTCGATCACCCGGTACTCATCACTCCTGTGAATGCTGTAATTCTTCACACCCTGTAGCACTGCATCTCGGCATTTAAACTTGTGGCCGACCCGAAACTCTATCCCATCGTCTAGGTTGTAATCCTCTTCTTCCGTGTCAGAAACAGAGTCCTCTTATGCATGGCGTCCATATCCAAACTACGATAGTGACTTGGCACTGCTAATAGAGCTGAAATTGGGTGAGGTGGAGGCAAGACATGGCGCGCCACATTTTGGGCGGGCGTCTCTAGTACAAATTCCTCCTCATCGTCCACTTCGAAAGAATCACTGTCGGCACTATCCGCCATGTATTCTTCGTCTGACTCCTCGTTGCCCTCTTCCACCTCATCCACTGGAATGGTGACATGAAGGGGTGGTGGTGTGAGAGATCGGTCGTCCTGTACATAGGTCGAGTGTACAGAACCACCACGACCAATATCTCCAACCTCGGCGGAAAGCTTCATCACCTACTCCGCCATGATCCTTCCATGGATGTCAGACATGAGTCGCACATGCTCGTCCCCTAGAAGAGGAAACAGTCGAAACCAAAAAACTCCATTACCCATGGGTGCTAGCAACCTATACCCCATCCTTCCGACCTCCCTCGCTTCTGTACCACCGAAGTTGCTCAATATCAAACTCTTCAACTCTGACAACGTACTTACATACTGAGTGCGTAACAGTATCGGATTCTCATACTCAAATGTCACCCCGTTGTTGCCATTTCTCATACGACCATTGTGATAAACACACACAACTATGTATACGCTGTTACTAGCCATTGTTGCCTTATTTTTGTGAGAAAAACGAGACAAAAAAAGATATAAAATATGTGTGGAGTATGCCAAGGGTTACATATCCTTTTATAACTAGTGATAATTTGTCTTCTTATATATCGTTTACACTGTAAACAAGATAATTTTGTATGTATCTCATTTACAGTGTAAACGAGATAAGTAAGAGATGCGGATTTCGATAATTTTTTTTAAATTATTTAATTATGTAATTATTATATATATTTTATTTATTAAAATAAAATCCCCCAAGTATCCGTGGAAGCACGGGAGAATGAAACCAGTATATTCTAATATCTACGCTTAATTGTAATAAATAGAAGTACTAAAGCCATATTTGATAAATAAGCATCACTCTAACTTTTTATATGGGTTAAGTACGATTTTGGTTCCTAACGTAGAGGCTAAATTTTTTTTTGTTTTTGATTTTTTTTTCCTACAAAATAGTCCCGAAAATTTAACTTAGTTTTAAAATCATCTTTTTTACTAAATTTTTTATTTTTATTACCAAATTACCCCTAATATATATATATATAAAGAAAACAGGAAAAATGGGAAAGGAAAGGTCGCACTTAGGGGGGTTGTTTCCAAGGAAGAAGAGGGGGAAGGCGGAAGGGGGAAGGGGGAAGAGAAGGTGGGGAATTTCCTCGCCGCTACCGTTGTTTTCTCGTTGCTACTGCGCAGATCTCGCCGTTTCCTTTCTTCCTCAGCACACACTCACACTAACGGCAAGAGAGGAGAGAGCAGATGGAGAGAGAAAGAGAAGAGAGGAATGAAGGATCTGGGGGAGATTGCATCCAGCTCGCCACACCTCTGCCCTCGTCGCGATTCGCAGCGCAGCCGACCACCACAACGCCCTCCTCGTCGCGATTTGCAGCCCGCCACCACCGCATTGATGTTCTCATCGCAATTCGCAGCGTCGCCACCACTGCCACAACCTTTTTCACGTGATCCGCCACCACCACAATAGCTTTCCTCCCCTCGCAATTCGCAGTCCACTGCCGCAGCCCCTCCTCTCCCACCACCGCCGCAGCCCTTCCCCTCGCGATTCGCAGATCACTTGCTCTCCCTCGAGGTCCCTGTAGCGCTGTTTCAATTTTTTATTCCTTTTTTCTTTAATTTTTCAGATTCAAAGGAAGGTGTTTTGCTTCTGTTTATTTCATTGTTGTTGTTGATGATGCTTCTGGTTGGTTCTGTTTATTCCTTTTATTCCATTGTTGTTGTTGATGCCTTTGGTTACTTCTGTTTCTACCTGCTTCTGTTTTTGCTTCTGTTTCTGATTCTGCTTTTGTTGTTGCTCTGATTCCATTATCCATTGTTATTGTTGTTGTTGTTCTTGTGATTTTTGTTGTTTGATTGTTGTTGATTCTGCTTCTGTTTCTGCTTTTACTTGTGCCTCTGCGCCTTTGCTTCTAGTTGATTTTGGGAAAGAAGGGGAAAGGGTATTTTCGTCTGAAGGAGAATTTTAAAACTAAGTTAAACCTTCAGAACCATTCTATAGTTAAAAAAATGTCAAAAACGAAAAAAAAATTTCAGCCTCTACATTAAAGACCAAAATCGTACTTAACCCTTTTTATATTCTCTCGTATCAATTGTATAAGTGTTTTTTACTAACTTAAAAGATATACAAAATTTTAGTTTATATAGCATAAATTGTATTCATGCTTTTATGCAAAAAATTATATAGCGCTTTTTTTTTTTTTTATTTTGAAGTTGAGATTGTTTAAAACCAACATTCATAAGGATATTAATTTTTTTTTTAATTATTTAAATAAAAAACCCTAAATTTGTTATTTTTATAAAATTTTTATTGGTCAGGTCATTCTGTTGATTTAAATTTTTATTGGTCAAGTCATTCGATAGTTAATAAAAATATAATAATAAAGAACAGAGACCCCACTCCATTATTCGGTTAGTCAGTTTGTGAGTTAATACTTAAAATGACCTCTAAAATTTGACTCCTAATGCAATTTAGACCTCAAACTTTCAATTAACTCAAATTGTATCCTGAAAGTTTGATCCGTACCTTAATTTGGCCCTTTTGTCATTTTTCGTCACCGAAAAGCTAACTTGGTAAATTTTACGAGTCATTTTGAGTATTAACTCGTTTTAATTCTACCCCAACCATCAAATTTTTAACAATCAATATATGGTCAACAATTTTTTTTCCAGTTTTATCTTTCTTTTATACCTACCATCATTATTATCATCACACTATTCTCTCTCTCTCCTCTTAATCATTGAAGCAACCATCACTGGCCAAACAAGCCGTTGGAACTAAGAATCCAATACATCACTACATCAAAAGAAGAATCCAAAAAAATAAAAAGAAGAAAGTTTTAAGCTTTATTTTTTTAATCTTCACCCTAATTTATTCAAATAACAAAATCAAGTTTAATTTTTTCTTTTTATTATTTTTTGATTTTGGGGCAAAGAATGAATGAGTTGAAAGAAAAATTGTTGAAGAAGCTGAAATCAATCAAGCCAATTGGGTCTCAAGTAAGTTCAAATCCTTTAAGTGAAAGCATTAGTACGTTGATTTTTTCCAAAAAATTCCAACTTTCAACCTAAGTTCTCTCT
This sequence comes from Arachis ipaensis, assembly GCF_059453495.1. Lineage (NCBI taxonomy): Eukaryota > Viridiplantae > Streptophyta > Magnoliopsida > Fabales > Fabaceae > Arachis > Arachis ipaensis. Next base: position 13,188,100 of record NC_142444.1, read on the forward strand.
TTGTTTTCCAAAAAAATGTTTCCAAGAAAATAGTTGTTGTCCATCATTTCCAGAGAACTTTGCTACAATAAATTTTTATGGTGGCCAATCCAATTAAAAGAAATCAGAATCCCATGACACCAAAAAAAGAGAGTTAAGTCTCAAGAGTCTTGATCCGGCCATTACAAATCCAACATCATAAATCGGCTTTATCATTCATAACTCGACATTATTCACATTATTACCCAGAAAACTAGCGTTATAGTTCGGCATTACAGTCATTAATCGGCATTCAACGCCATTAATCGGCCACTTACGTTACAACTCAGCCTAACGGGCTGATTTATAAAAATGAAACGTCCAACCTAACGTTTCACTTTATTATTGCTCTTTAATACATGCAATAAAGCAGAATCATAACGGACTAATACATCTTCGCCTACAAAAGGTATGATCTTCTATCCTAAAGACACATTGAATTCTCAATACTTACTTAAGTTTCGGAGTGCCTTTGCAGGTACACTCCCCCCCTGTTTCTTGCTCAAAGCTCTACGCAATTGGACACCCTCTTGGAATAAAGCTCGGATTGTCACAAGGCTTAAAGGTCGGCACCGAAGATAATAACTCGGCGTCGACTCCTAGAGACTGAGCTCTCCCTCCAGGTATCCATACAAGAACAAGTCTAATTTCAGAAAGTGAGTTTAAGTCTCGCCGATTCTGTGCGCACATGGTGTTGCTGTAGGCCAAGTTGGAAGCTTTTCACACTTGTTTACCTAGCATTATGCAGATCAGGATCACCCAAAATTTCCTAGCACAAACAGCGGAAGATTTAGAAGAGGAGTGGAGGCAGACGGCCAATCCGAACACCGCGACGGCGAAGAAGAATCAGAATACGCAGAGCCAGAGTAGAGGCAGATGCTGACTCACAACTGTGACGACGACGGTAACTCAGAGGCCGAAGTAGAGGATGGCAAAGGCTAATAGAATAAAGAAGCACGAGAAGAGGCAGATCCAGAAGATATGATAGGAGGTCAAAAACAGGGACCAAAAGTCACGATGAGATTCCGGCTATGCGTGTGGCAATCAGTGTGTGAGTGCGTTGATTGTTGTGACCGGAGTGTGTGAGTACGAGACGAGAGAGTTGAGAGACTGAGGTGAGATTTTGGAGAGATTAAGACTTAGCTGCTAGAGTTACCTAAGGCTTGTTTCTGCTCCCCAATTCACCAAAAACACAATTATTTGAGAGAAATGGAGGTTATTAGATTTTTTTTTAATTATTAGAGACTAAATTAATGCATACAAAAATTTTGCTGCATCGTTAAAACTGCTAGAAATTAACTATATGTGCCACGTCAGTTTTTTTATGACAGAAATAGATGGAAAAGCCAACTTAAACTACGTCTTAAAATTTCAAATTAAATTAAATTGTGGTCAAATTTCAGGATCATTTTGAGTATTAATGTTGACGACGCACTCACCTCTACACACTCTGACTTGGATCTCTCTTCTCTCATCTCACCCATAAATACTGATCTTCTCCACCCACGTGCGCCTTTCGTTGTCGTGCTTCCAACGACTCAAGAGGCACGTGACCGCCGGGGTGCACCGATCTTTCACCACCACGGAAGGGAACCGCCCTACCATCATCCACAAGCGCAGCCTCGACATTCTCCACGATCCTTGGTTCAACAAAGTATGTATAAATACTCTTAAATTCTCGATCTTAAATTTGTTAATCGTTATGATGTTAATCAAATTGGATTCATTGCTTTGGGAGCTACTTTTAGCTTAGATGACTTATTAATTTCATCCGAACAACCATAAAATTCTTCATAGTTGCTTGCTTATGAGTTGTAATAGCATATGGATTCAGTAACTATAGGGTGTGTTCGTGTTGTCAAATTATTTTTTTTTTTCGAACAGAAAAATCACGTTTCTCAGTTCTCTCTCTCTGTCTCTGTGTGTGTCTAAGCGCTATCTGATCAACTTCTATTTTTATTGAATTCAGTGGTAATACTAGTCTTAATCTTGGCATCTAATAGTTTCAACTTTTAGTTTCGGTCAAATTAAGTGCAAACTGCATTCTTGTTTGTGTATTACGTTAATACAAAAGAAGTACAGTTCTGTTGGGTATCTTGTCACAGTAAGAAGGCAGTCCGGTGCAAAGCATCTGGTGTTATGCAGTATGCACGGTCTAGGGAAGGGCCGCTTGTAATGTAGGCAACCTAAACCCTAAACTCTAACCACCCCCTCGGGGCACGGGCGGTGCCCGGCTGGAATTCAGTTGATGCTGCATCATGTGGTTTTGAGCCATATCATTCGTTTGTATGTTCCTTTCCAGTCATAAATTGGAAAATTAAACTTGCCGTGTTTACTTCTCTTTGTAATTAAAGATGTATTGATGCATATTAATTATCCTGTTTTATCCAAGGAATGGGATTAACTTCAGTGACATGTATTACATGGTCAGGTTTTGATTGCGAACATTGAGGAATATGCACCAGTAGTGTACACTCCAACAGTTGGACTTGTATGTCAGAACTATAGTGGATTGTTTAGAAGGCCAAGAGGAATGTACTTTAGTGCCGATGATTGCGGAGAAATGATGTCTATGGTCTATAACTGGCCCGCTGAGCAGGTCCTTAATTATCCACATCACACTATCCCATAATCTTTTGAATTGTCAATAAAAAAAAATCAATTACAAAAGAGCCATATAATTCTAAATGGCAAATCCTAAATTACTATGGAACTATCCAAATTGATGGAGAATCAATCCTATTTGCACATTGCATGAGACTCTTAACAAATTTTTCTTGAAGATTGAAAACACCCCAATCATGTCCACCATACATGTAATTCAAAACCATCTCTTATCACCTATCATCTGTGAAGTAGATTGAGTTTTCTTCACACCCTAAGCAAGTTTTAATATCCATTGATACAGACTCATTAGCACCCAAGAACAGAACTTTATCATGTAAAAATCTCATTTTTTTCCACTTCTTGTCTCCAATATCAAGTTTATAAACAGTAAAATACTTTGTTTTATAAGGACAAATCAATGGTTGTGTATCCTCAGATGATAAAAGATCTCCTTCTTTTACTACCAACCCGTCATCATTCACAAAATTCCCAATAAATCTTATCACCAGCAAGATTTCTTCTGCAAATACCACCAAGTACAAATTTCTTGAGAATTTATCTCCTAAATATGGTTTCTCCTCTTCATAATTCGCCTCCACAGTTGGTGTTAGAAGAATCAATCTTTAAGAATTTTCTCACAAATATTCCAAATTGTGAAGCCGAATTACGAGAAAATCTTTAAGAAGTTTGGAATATTTGTGGAAAAATTCTTAAAGAGTGATTCTTCTAACACCAACTGTGGAGCCGAATTATGAAGAGGAGAAACCATATTTAGGAGATAAATTCTCAAGAAATTTGTACTTGGTGATATCTGTAGAAGAAATCTTGCTGGTGATAAGGTTTATTGGGAATTTTGTGAATGATGACAGGTTGGTAGTAGAAGAAGGAGATCTTTTATCATATGAGGATACACAACCATTGATTTGTCCTTATAGAACAAAGTATTTTACTGTTTATAAACTTGATATTGGAAACAAGAAGTGGAAAAAAATGAGATCTTTACATGATAAAGATCTGTTCTTGGGTGCTAATCAGTCTTTATCAATGGATGTTAAAGTTTGCTTGGGGTGTGAAGCAAACTCAATCTACTTCACAGATGATAGGTGGGAAGAGATGACTTTGGACTACATGTATGGTGGACATGATTGGGGTGTTTCCAATCTTGAAGAGAAATGTGTTAAGAGCCTTATGCAATGTGCAAATAGGATTGATCCTCCACCAATTTGGGTAGCTCTATAGTAATTTAGGGTTTGCCATTTAGAATGATATGGTTCTTTGGTAATTGATTTTTTTTTTGTTTCTTCTCTATTTGACAATTCAAAAAATCTTGTAAAGAACTTAAGATTCACTAATTTTTTTTAAGTGCATATGACACATTACAATATATCTTTTTCTTTCCTCCTAGTAATCTATTCTAGTCTCTTTTTGGTAGAAACCTGTGTATTATGTGGTACAGTAATCACCTTTTCTTTTTTACTTCTAATTTAAAGAACATCATAAGCAAATTGAATTGAACAGTGTTAAACATTATGTTCTCTTATTTTTCATGCTTAGAATAAATGAAGAAAACATTTCGTTTCGTATATATCGGAATGGGAAATAAAAAACTATTGTTGTTTCTTGACTAAGGACAATGTATTGTTGTTGTACTTGTATATGCAGTAATGGCAGTTGCTGATATGGTTTTTTTGTTTTAACTCGTCACCTTATTCGGTTATTCCACTTATATTTGGTTTTGTGTTTATGTTTTGCTGCTTTACACGGTCATGGAGTTCTATTCTTGCTACTCCTGAGAGTGTAGAGGTGAAGTTATGATTGGATGACTAAAATTACTACATAAAATATTTTTTAAAATTATCTTTTGAATAATTTCTAGAGGTAGTTGTTATGGTGGGCTGCTCTTTAGTGGATGATGTTGGATTGCAGTATCTTGAAAATGGATGTCCACTTCTTAAGGGGAACTTTAGGTAAGTTTCAAGAAGTTTGCCTGATGAGTTGTGTGGAGCATAGAGACAGATATATGTATCACGGTGCAACTGTATTGGCTCCTCTGGCTTAATATCTCTAGTTAGTGGACATGTGGATCTTGTAGAGATACCTGAGTTAATACTCAAAATAGTCCTTGAAATTTGACCACCAATTTAATTTAACTCTCGAATTTTCAATTGACCCAAATTGTACCATGAAATTTTAACGCGTGTCTCAAGTTGGTCCTTCTGTGGCAAATTTAGTTGACACCTAGCAGTGGCACAAGAAAAATGACGTCATATTTCAAAAACCCAATTCTCTGTTCCTTCATCACTGAAAGGGGACGGAAATGGACGAAAGGGCCAACTTGAGGCACGCGTTAAAATTTTTGGGTATAATTTGGGTCAATTGAAAATTCGAGAGTTAAATTGAATCGGAGATTAAATTTTAGGGGTCATTTTGATTATTAACTCGACTACTCGAGTTTGTGACATGGTGACTGAGAAGTGTATTTATCATAACTTGATCTTACTGATTGCTCTGGCATCAATGACATTGGTAAATTTCTTGTATCTGTAATTAGACTTAAGTACCTATCTGGGTGTTTAGAACTCTTAAGATTGAAGTTAGGATTGTGCACAAACATATCAGACATTGGGTTGTCACAAATTGCTTATATATTGGAGGTGATGGGCTAGCAGCACTTGCAAGTGGATGTAAGAAGCTGATGAAGCTTAATGTGTCGTATTGCAAGAGACTGGCCGATTTAGATTTAAAACATTGTGAAAAAATACATGATTCTGGTTTCTGGGCCCTTGCTTTTTACTCACAAAACATGATTTAATATCTTATTCTCATATGTTTTTAGCCATTTGAATTGGTATCAAAATATATTTTTTAAGGAGTTGAGCTTCCTAATAAAGATTGTAGAGAAGAAGATTTAAATATGTTGAATCATCATCTAGTTACCTTGTCCCTCAATAGACCACCATTATTTATTGATGATGACAACCATTTATACCAGCGAAACAAATGAGACTATTCTCTAAGGTAAAATATATTCTAATATTACCCTTTATCTATCTATCTATCTATTCTTAATATATAAAAGTAGATGTATGCATTTACCTACATTACTTTTAAGACATTTTTTTTTCTTACTAATGCCATGTCAGCAATATCGCTTACTTAGCAAAATTTTATAATCAACTACTCAATTCTTGTCAAATCAACTATTATTTCCAAATCAACAAAAAAATAAAATATACAAATAAAAAACTAAAAAATACAATACAATATATTTGTAACCTACAAATACATTGAATTCATATTCCTATATTTATTATATCTTACCGTTATAAACAATACAATAAATTTATGACCACAACAATTAATTTATTAATTTTTATAAATAACTCACTAAAGGTAATAAATATCCATATTACAAATGTCATAATAATCTATTCTTAATATATAAAAGTAAATGCATAAGTTTACCCACGTTACATTTAAGACATTTCTTTCCTCCTACTAATGCCATGTCGGCGATATCGTTTACTTGACAAAATTTTAGAATCAACTACTCAATTCTTGCCAAATCAACTATTATTTTCAAATTAACAAAAAAATAAAATATACAAATAAAAAAATAAAAAATACAATACAATAAATTTGTAACCTACAAATACATTTAATTTATATTTCTATATTTATTATATCTTACCGTTATAAACAATACAATAAATTTATAACTCCAACAATTAATTTCTTAATTTTTATAAATAACTCACTAAAGGTAATAAATATCCATATTACAAATGTCATAATTATATTATTAATCATAATAAATTTTACGTTATAAGTATTCAAATTCCATACTATTTAAACTACTTATATAAATCTCTTATCACTATTCCTTCAAATAATATCAAATTTAGCAAAAAAAAATTATTTTTAACTACACATCTCAAACTTACTCAATAGAGCATCATTCTTTCAGAGCAGAATTATTAGAAATCGAATAACTATCAAAGATCTAATGGCCATGCAATGAGAATCTGATGATCAGGTATGACAAAAAAAAAACTCACAACATGCATCATACATTCATACTTACTCAAATATCATATACCTAATAATAACATAAATTAAATATTGGAATAGTAAAAGATCTTCACAATTTTAGCAACTATAAACCAAATTGATGATAAATTTGGATGGAACTATGTTAAATGTAAAAAGTGTTAGAAGAAAGCATATAAAAAAGGAAACAATTACATTTGTGGCACATGTAATCAAACACCACAATATCCAACAATAGAGTAACTCTATATACTTTTCATAATCTCATCTATCAAATTATTAGTTATTAACTCAATACTTATTTTAGGTTCAAAATTCAATTAAAGGTTTTAGATCAAAGTGTTACAACAATTTTTGTACTATTTGATGGTGAAGCAAAAAACTTATTGGGTACAACTGCTTCAAATCTAATGACATTCCAGAAAAATAACGACATTGAAGCACCACTCCATCAAGAGATTAAGGAGAAAGAAAACCATACAAATTTAAGACACAATTTCGGAAGAAGAACATACATACAAAGATGGAACAAACAACACAATAGAAAGTGCATCAAACTCAACAATTCATAAAGAACATGTCTTCACAATAACTTACGACAGAAAGAAGAAAGCAACAATTCTAACAACAACCAATAAAAAAAAGGAGGACGAGCATCACATAAGAAGACTAAGTCCATCGATTAAAACAAATGTAAAAATCAAACCACCAAATAAAAATATCACTTTATACAACTCCAGCATTCAAATCTTTTGTACTACAAATTATTTTAAATAAAATATATTTTAAATTTAACTTTAATTTACACATATTTAATTTATTTTTATAAAATATAATAATTTTTAATATTTATCATATACTATCGTTAATTTACCGCCTCGTACATCGCGCAACCTCATTCTAGTTGTTATAAATAGAGGTACTAAAGCCATATTTGATAACTAAGCATCACTCTAACTTTTTATATTGTCTCATATCAATTTACAAGGTGTTTTTATACTAATTTAAAAGATATACAAAAGTTTGGTTTATATAGCATAAATTGTATTCGTGTTCTTATGCATAAATTTTTATTGGTCAAGTCATTCTATACATATTATTTATATATTATTTCTTATTTTTTAAAAATTATAACTTTATTCTACTTACACGTTATTAAACTTGTATTGACTAACAAGTTGTTTGTTAACCGACATTACGACTTTCTCAAGTGGCTTTTTTTTTACGGTGACTAACTTTCTCAGCGACTTAATAAAGCATCTCTGTTTAGCTAATGGAGAAAGAAAAAATTTAAAAAAATAAACTACTGACAAAAAAAATAATTTCCTAACATATGAACGAAAAATAAATAAAAACAACAAAATGCTAGATATATATTTTAAAAATAAGATTCTAATAAGATTTTTTTGTAAATATTATTAGATAAAGAGTTTTTTATTTTTAAAATTTGATGACGTTAATTAAATTTTTTTATATTTTTTGTGAATAATTATTTTTTAATATAAAAGGTAGAAAACAAATTTATTTATATTTTTTATTTTTGATATTGGATTAATAATAGTAGAATGTTAATTGTGGAAATTAGACTCTAGAAAGTACAAAAATTAAACCAATCTTACTCCTTAATTTCTATTTCAAAAAAGGTAAAAAAAAAAATGAGGTCGAAGATCTAATTTTTATTTTTAAACAATTAAAAAATAAAAAATTTTAAATTAGACCTTTTAATTTTAGTTTTCCTACAATTTAAAAAAACATAAAAAATTATAATATTGAGGTATATTGCTCATCTCATTCCTATAAAAAAATCTTACACTTTTTTTATGTAATGTATTTGTTAAATAATTTAATTTGATGCTTATAAAAAAATTTTACACGTACATTCAATTCAATTACGTAATGCCATATTAATAAAAATTAGAATGAGATCCGTGCAATGTGCGAGGCGGTAAATTAATGATAGTATATGATAAATATTAAAAATTGTTATATTTTGTAAAAATAAATTAAATATGTGTAAATTAAAATTAAATTTAAAAAATATTTTATTTAAAATAATTTATAGTACAGAAGATTTGGATGTTGGAGTTGTATAAGGTGACATTTTTATTTGGTGGTTTGATTTTTACATTTGTTTTAGTCGATGGACTTTTAGTCTTCTTATGTGGCGCTCGTCCTCTTTTTTTTATTGGTTGTTGTTAGAGTTGTTGCTTTTTTCTTTCTGTGGTAGGTTATTGTAAAGACATGCTTTTTTATGAATTGTTGAGTTTGATGCACTTTCTATTGTGTTGTTTGTTCCATCTTTGTATGTATGTTCTTCTTCCGAAGATGTGTCTTGAATTTGTATGGTTTTCTTTCTCCTTAATCTCTTGATGAGTGGTGCTTCAATGTCGTTATTTTTTTGGAATGTCATTAGATTTGAAGCAGTTGTGCCCAATAAGTTTTTTGCTTCACCATCAAATAGTACAAAAGTTGTTGTAACACTTTGATCTAAAACCTTTAATTGAATTTTGAACTTAAAATAAGTATCGGGTTAGTAACTAATAATTTGATAGATGAGATTATGAAAAGTATATAGAGTTACTTTATTGTTGGATATTGTGGTGTTTGATTACATGTGCCACAAATGTAATTGTTTTTTTTTTATATGCTTTCTTCTGATACTTTTTACATTCAACATAGTTCCATCCAAATTTGTCATCAATTTCGTTTATATTTGCTAAAATTGTGAAGATCTTTTTCTATTCCAATATTCAATTTATGTTATTATTAGGTATATGATATTTGAGTAAGTATGAATATATGATGCATGTTGTGAGTTTTTTTTTTGTCATACCTGATCATTAGATTCTCATTGCATAGTCATTAGATCTTTGATAGTTATTCGATTTATAATCATTTTGCTCTGAAAGAATGATGCTCTATTGAGTTACTTTTAGATGTGTAGTTCAAAAATAAATTTTTTTTGCTAAATTTAATATTATTTGAAGGAATAGTGATAAGAGACTTATATAAGTAGTTTAAATAGTATAGAATTTAAATACTTATAACATAAAATTTATTATGATTAATAATATTATTATGATATTTGTAATATGAATTTTTATTATCTTTAGTGGGTTATTTATAAAAATTAATAAATTAATTGTTGGGATTATAAATTTATTGTATTGTTTATAACGGTAAGATATAATAAATATAGGAATATGAATTAAATGTATTTGTAGGTTACAAATTTATTGTATTGTATTTTTTATTTTTTATTTGTATATTTTATTTTTTTATTAATTTGGAAATAATAGTTAATTTGGCAAGAATTGAGTAGTTGATTCTAAAATTTTGCCAAGTAAGCGATATCGCCGACATGGTATTAGTAGGAGGAAAGAAATATCTTAAAAAAAAAGAAATGTCTTAAAAATAACGTGGGTAAACTTATGCATTTACTTTTATATATTAAGAATAGATTATTATCACATTTGTAATATGGATATTTATTACCTTTAGTGAGTTATTTATAAAAATTAATAAATTTATTGTGTTGTTTATAACGGTAAGATATAATAAATATAGGAATATAAATTCAATGTATTTGTAAGTTACAAATATATTTATTGTATTTTTTAGTTTTTTATTTATATATTTTATTTTTTTGTTAATTTAAAAATAATAGTTAATTTCACAAGAATTGAATAGTTGATTCTAAAACTTTGCCAACTAAACCATATTGAGTAGTTGATTTCTAATAATCCTAGTTTGGACTTGCAAGAATTAAAGAGATAGTTGGAGACAACAATTTTGTGTATAAGATTTAGTTAACATATATTTTTACGACATATGATAATAAAAAATTTTAAATATTTTTATTTAATGAATATAAAGTAAATGCATTAAAATTTTAAATTTTTTATATTTATAATAAAAAATTTTAATTTATAAATTTAACATGTATCTTTAAGACATAAATTAAATAAATCTTTGTATATATTAGATTTTAAAATTATGAAATTGTATTTATACTTAATTATTATATTAAACTCTAAAAATTAAATAAAATAGAATAGTATTTAATTTTATTATATTCTCGTTAGAATTAAAGAATCAGTAAATAATATTGGTTTATCCATTTTATTATCAAAACCGACAAATAATAATAGTGAGACTACCGTATATAAGTTTAAAATAAAATAACTAATATTTATAAATAAAAGATGGTGGCATGTATATTTTGTTGTTTACACAAAATAATTTTAAATAAAATAAATATTAGAAAAAGTTGTTGTTTATGTTTTAAAAATAATAAACTTATCTCTTATGTTCTTATTTAAAAAAATAAATATTAAAATAACAACATTAATTAAGGGGGGAATAAAAAGCTAAACGAATTTGTTATTCTAAATTTTTTGACATGCTACTATATATTCCTTTATGTTTTAGGAAGAAATGGATAAACCAACTTTTTTTCCTGCAATTAACAATGTTTCTTTTTCTTTTTCCTTCTCTTTCTCTCTCTTTAATTTTTTTTTTATCATTCTTCACTGCTTTGTTGGTTGACAATAGTTAGTTGCTTAAAACCATCATAATTTTTATTTATTTATTTTTTACGGAAGATAAAGAGATTCGAATCCACAATCTCTTAGGTGAACATGCAACAACTATATCATTTGAGTTATAACTCGTTGGCACCGTCATATTTTTATTAAGGATGAACTTTTATTTTATTTTATGAAACCGGATAAAGAAACTTGCCGCTGTTTAGTATTGGTTAGTGTACTATTTATTGTAACCAACTTGAGTTAATTGAGTAGTTAATTCATTCGTCTGCTTAAGTAACGAATATTTAAATTACGTCTTATGTATACAGTAATTCATTAGCCAGCAACAAATCTTTAAATGGAACTCAAATTCATAACGAATTAGTTCTTGTAATATCGGGTTGAAAACTACTAGGACAACTAACTAAAAAGATGTACTACTTGCTCTTAAAGTGTGTGTTAGACTATGGCTAGTTAACTCTACTGTACCGTCAACCAGTGTTGTATAGCTGTTATAACCTAGTATCCAAATTCTTGCATATAAATACTTGTGCATGAAATGAGTTTTCCAAGCAACAAAGTCACACCAATTCCCAAAATAACCAAAATGATTGCACTGAGCTATTATTTCTTAATCCTCATCAAGCTATGGCACCAACAAGGTCTATGATGATGGATAGCCCCTCAGATCTAAATGAATTTGTTATGATCCAAGGAAATGGAGTAAAGGGTCTCTATGAAATGGGCCTAAAAACCCTTCCAAAACAATACATCCACCCATTAGAGGAGAGAATGAGCATGATGACCAATAAAGTTGTGCCTCAAGAATCAATTCCCATAATTGACATGTCCAATAATAATAATAATAATTGTGATGTGGAAGATGCAATTTGTGATGCAGCTGAAAAATGGGGATTCTTTCAAGTAATCAACCATGGTGTCCCCACACAAGTTCTTGAGAATGTGAAGGATGCAACTTATAGATTCTATGAGTTGGCAGCAGAGGAAAAAGTGAAGTACACAAAAGAGAATTCACCAACTAAGCATGTGAGGTATGGATCAAGCTTTAGCCCTGAAGCTGAGAAGGCTTTGGAGTGGAAAGATTATCTTAGTCTCTTCTATGTTTCTGAGGATGAGGCTATAGCTACATGGCCTTATGCATGCAGGTATAGTTAGTTACTTAATTTAATACATTATTGTTTCTTGTTTAATTAATTAACAATATAGTATAACACCTTCTTTTATAGCCACACGTGCATGCTACTTTCCAATAAGATATTGACTATATGTTTGTCAAAAGCATAATTTTATCATGTATGGTTTTGTTATTATCTAATTGTATTTGATGAGTTAAATATATTATTTAATTTATGTATGAAATATAAATTATTTTACCTAAATTAAATTTATATATAAATATGATGAATAATATCTTGCGTACTCTTGTGTATGTTTAAAACATAGTAGTATAGTACACCATTTTTTGATAAAAGCTATTAGAAGTGGTGAATATTAAAAAAATCTCATAATTTTTATTACCTAAAGAAAAAAGTATACACAAAAATAAAATTTTAAAATTTATAACACAACTCAGACTAAGAAAACTGTTGTCTCTCTTTTATTGTGTGCTAGGTAAACAATGACCATCTTGAACAACATGAACAATTATAAATCAAATAAAAATACACTACATCTTAATTTAATGCTACTAATTAAATTTAAGATTAATTTACTCTTTTAACTCTATTAATTCATATTGTTCACACATTGTTCAAAAATATTGTTAGTTACCTATCCTTTTCCTAATTATTTATGTATAATTTTAGAAGCCAGTGAACTTTAAAAATTAGGTGAAAATTTATATATATTTATTTTTATGCAATGAAGCTAATATTTTAAAATTATTAAATAATTTGACAAGTAGTTTAACAATTATCAACTATTAAATTCATATAAATATAATTGTATGTGAGTTTTCGCCTAAAAATTACTCCATTACTTAACTCTAACTTAATTTTGTTGCATGCATGAACTATAAATAATTTGTAGGAATGAAGCACTAGAATACATGAAGAAATCCGAAGCTTTAATCAAACGGCTTCTAAATATTTTGATGAAGAGACTAAACGTGAAGGAAATTGATGAAACAAAAGAAGCACTCTTAATGGGTTCAAAGAGGATCAACCTCAATTACTATCCAGTTTGCCCTAACCATGACCTAACCGTCGCAATAGGGCGCCATTCAGACGTCTCAACTCTAACCATTCTCCTTCAGGACCAAACCGGCGGTCTATTCGTTCGGACCGAGGATCGGCGTGGATGGATCCATGTGCCGCCAATCCCCGGAGCCCTAGTGATCAACATTGGTGATGCACTACAAATAATGAGCAATGGTAGATACAAGAGCATTGAGCATAGAGTTACAGCCAATGGGAGCAAGACTAGGGTTTCTGTGCCAATTTTTGTAAACCCTAGACCTTCAGATGTTATTGGTCCTTTTCTTGAAGTTCTTGCTAGTGATGGGGAGAAGGCAAAGTACAAAAATGTTTTGTATTCAGATTATGTGAAACATTTCTTTAGGAAAGCTCATGATGGAAAGATGACAATTGAATATGCTAAAATAACTTGAATATGTGAGTTATGTGTTTGGATGAATGTGTAATAATATCCAATAATATTAAGTTTTCTTTGCTAGTTCATGATTTTTATTTGCAAAATTTATCATATATATATACAAAAGAAAAATATTGTTTTTGTTACCATGTATTGTGAAAATTTTAAATTTTATAAAAAAAATATGCGTACACATAAAAAATTAATATCAAATAATACTATATATTTATATATAAATATGTGTTATTTAATTTTTTAAATTTTAATATATATTTTATATTTTTTATGTCTTTTATGTTGATAATTAATTTAATAATTAATTTTTGTATGTATATGCAATATGATTGTTAATTTTATATTAATAATTAGATTCAAATTATAACCTACTCATTAGGTTAACTTATTTTTTTTATAAAACTATAAAAAAAATGCATAAAATCTACCGATTTATTTGTTATGTCATGTTCTAGAAAGTGTTACACTTACACTTCCTATTTATTTTTTAAACACATATTAACATTTATCATTAAAAATTAATTTGTTAATTTTCTTTGTTAGGTATTTATAGGAGGTGGAAGTAGTCTGATTATCCGAGGGAGGCTTGCGACTCGGCTCATTTTATTAAATAGGTCAAATTTAGATTCTTTGTAAAGTCTATCAATTAAAAAAGTTAGGCCATAAGTTTAAAAAAGAATCAATAAAACTTATTGGATTAACTCATTAATTTTATTTTGTAAACATAAATTATTCTTACTTTAGATTTTTAACTATTCACTTATATTAAATAGAAAATAAAACTAAAAAAAATCAATAGTCAAGATTAGTTAAAATGATAATTTGTTAAAAAAAAGTTTATAAATTATAAGTATGGTTATGATATGTGACTAATGATTGATATATAAATGAATTCGGATATGTTTGGTAACCAAAGAAAATCAGTCAAAAACAACCATAATTTGCCTTATTTAGCATTTATTAATTGTTGCGACAATTAATGAATGCTAAATAAGACATGATTGTTTTTTTTTTGTCTCCCTAACATTACCCAAATGAATTATGCTTTACAACTTATGAATTATAAATTTTGGAAGAGCAATGCTAGGAACTAAAAGGGTATTAGCCAAAAACCAGCCAAATACCTTTGGGTGAATCCAAAATTTCTACGAGTTAATATATATGGATGTTTCTTCTGCTAAGTATCAGAATGTTTCTTTTTCATACTAAATGGATGTTCTTTTATATATTTTTTGAATTTTTTTGTATTACAAATGTGAATGTCTCTATTTTTTTAAGAATTTCATATTTTTTTTAAATTTTATAGATATTTAATTATTTTTACTAAAATATAATTAGATATTTCTTTTGTTAAGTATTAGGATTTTTTTTTCATATTAAATGAATATTTTTTGAAGATGGACTATTACTCCCATGTTATTGTTGTTGTTGTTATTCAGTGGCTCCGCCACTTCCCACATTGCCCCTCCCAAACGCCTTCCAGATCCAATGGCAGCTGAGTCACATGTTCCTCTTCTTCCACTTCGGTCTCAACACCTTCACTGGACAAGAGTGGGGCTCCGGCCACGTACACCTTTCCCTCTTCAACCCCACCAACCTCAACGCCACTCACTGGATACACCTCGCCAAACTCAACGGCTTCAACCGCGTCATCCTCACCGCCAAGCACCACGATGGTTTCTGCTTGTGGCCTTCCCAATACACTAACTATTCTGTCCGCTCCTCTCCCTGGAAGGCCGGCACTGGGAACGTCCTCGCTTACCTTTCCGCCGCCGCCAAACTTGCCGGCGTTGACCTCGTCATCTACCTCTCCCTTGTGTTGAAGCAGTTGTCTTGGATGCGCTTGTTGAGGGCGTCGCAAAGAGCATAGAAGTCGCCGGCGCTTCCAACAGCATTGGTGAGAGAGAGAGAGGTGTGTGTGATTGTTGGAGGTGGGTAGGTTAATGTAAGAGATAAGAGGAAGGTTTTTATAGGTTTTAATTAGGTTTACTTAATTAATTTTAAATTTTTTAAATTTTGAATTTAAAAAATTTAAAATTAATTATTAATATAAATTAATGTGGTTTTATTTAGTTTTTGGTTGGTAACCTTTTGGTTTCGTATACTTTTCCATTTTGGAATGCATTTAATATTTTAGAATTTTTAAGTTTATTATTTTGAGTTATAATTTACGAAACAAGCTTTTTAAATAGGTTCGTGGGCTTGTCGGATTTTAAACAAACTGAATTCGAGCATGAAAAAAAAAACCTATGACCTACTTGTTAGGTTAACAATTTTTGTAAGAGTAATGTTACATGTCCAAATCTTTTTATGAACTAAGTCTAACCAAGTTAAATAATAAGAATACTAATCATAACTTATTTTTGTTATATTAGACTAATTTATTTAGATTTGATTAACAAAATAATTTGGATGTGTAGCATTATTTTTTTTATAAAACTATAAAAAAATAAATGCATAAAATCTATTGATTTATTTGTTATGTCATGTTTTAGAGAACATTACACTTGCACTTCCTATTTAATTTTTTAAACACGTATTAACATTTATAATTAAAGATTAATTTGTTGATTTTCTTTATTAGGTATTACCGTATTAATTTATAAAAAATATTATTATTATTATTATTATTGTTATTATTATTATTATTATTATTAACTTTTTAAATCAAGGGGTAAGAAAAAAAAGATTTGAACAGACATACAAGTCTTTTTGGCTTACAAGTCTTACAAGTTGCTACACATACGGGCCTTTTAATGCGTTATTCAACCGTTTCCTGTTTTCAAAGCGCTACACTCACCATGTATTATGAACGCTCTTCTTCCTCCTCCTCTTCTTCTTCTTCTTCGTTTTTTTTTATTTTCATGGTTTCTGAAATCAAGTTTTGAAATTGTTTTGAAGATAATGGAACTTCAGAAATACACCCAAAGAATTACAGAAATACACCCAAACGGTTACAGGAATTCACCCAAACGATTATAGAAATACACCTAAAAGATTACAGAAATACACCCAAATGATTACAAAACTACACCCAAAGGATTTAAGAAATACACCCAAAATTCGTTGAAATACACCTTATGCATAATTCAGAACTATTTCTCTTTCTCCTCCTCATCTTCTGCTGCTTCTTCTTCTTCAAAAACGATTCCAGAGCTTGATGTCAAAAAAACAATGGAAATCGAGAATAACGAAAAAAGAAAATAGAGAGAAAAGCACGTAAATAAAGAAGAAGAAGAGGAAAACGAGGAAGAAGAACGTGCAGTAAGAAGAAGAAAGATGAGAAAGAAAAGGCAATAAACGAAAGAAAAGAAGAAGAAGATGAAGAGGAAGACGAAGAAGAACGTGCAGCAAAAAGAAGAAGGAGAAAAAAAAGGCAAGAAACAAAAGAAAAAAAGAAGAAGACGAAGAGGAAGAAGAACAATTCGAAGCACGTTTTGAGCGTTAGTTTTAATTGGATTTGTAAGGCTTACAAGCCTTAATCGATTGTATGCAAAGAATTTCTGAAATTTATTTTATTAAACTTAACAGTAAATTTAGTTTAATAAAATAAAAAGTGACTTGTACTGAGAGTTAAGACGATAACCGGAAATGATTCTTGATTCCATTACCTACTAAAAAACTCCAATCTCCTCCTCTCATCAGTCATCACTGCCTCCCATCCATAGCCGCCAACGGTTTTAACTGTCCACCGCCGATCTGAGTTTCCGCCGCCCCTGTTCCATCAGCTGTTGACCAATTTGAAGAAGCACTCGCAGGTTTGTTTCAAAATAAAAAGAAAACGCGCTCTCATATGCATGTTAGTTTTGTTTATAGCAATATTCAGTTTTTCTCTTTTGATTATTTCTTATGCAAGCTTCAGGTGATGAAATTGAATGGATTAATTGAAATTGATAGAATTTGATGTGTTACTGTTATTAAACTTGTATTGACTAACAAGTTGTTTGTTAACCGACATTACGACTTTCTCAAGTGGCTTTTTTTTTCCGGTGACTAACTTTCTCAAGTTGTTTGTTAATAAAGCATCTCTGTTTAGCTAATGGAGAAAGAAAAAATTTAAAAAAATAAACTACTGACAAAAAAAATAATTTCCTAACATATGAACGAAAAATAAATAAAAACAACAAAATGCTAGATATATATTTTAAAAATAAGATTCTAATAAGATTTTTTTGTAAATATTATTAGATAAAGAGTTTTTTATTTTTAAAATTTGATGACGTTAATTAAATTTTTTTATATTTTTTGTGAATAATTATTTTTTAATATAAAAGGTAGAAAACAAATTTATTTATATTTTTTATTTTTGATATTGGATTAATAATAATAGAATGTTAATTGTAGAAATTAGACTCTCGGATTATTAGAAAGTACAAAAATTAAACCAATTTTACTCCTTAATTTCTATTTTAAAAAAGGTAAAAAAAAAATATAAGGTCCAAGATCTAATTTCTATTTTTAAAAAATTAAAAAATAAAAATTTTAAATTAGACTTTTTAATTTTAGTTTTCTTACAATTTAAAAAAACATAAAAAATTATAATATTGAGGTATATTGTTCATCTCACTCCTATAAAAAAATCTTACACTTTTTTTATGTAATGTATTTGTTAAATAATTTAATTTGTTAAATAATTTAATTTGATGCTTATAAAAAAATTTTACACATACATTCAATTACGTAATGCCAAGTCACCAAAAAAAAATTACGTAATGCCATATTAATAAAAATTAGAATGAGACCCGCGCGATGTGTGATGCAGTAAATTAATAATAGTATATGATAAATATTAAAATTTTTTATATTTTGTAGAAATAACTAATAATTTGATAGATGAGATTATGAAAAGTATATAGAGTTACTTTATTGTTGGATATTGTGGTGTTTGATTACATGTGCCACAAATGTAATTGTTTTCTTTTAACACTTTTTACATTCAATATAGTTCCATCCAAATTTGTCATCAATTTAAGATTTTTTTCTATTCCAATATCCAATTTATGTTATTATTAGGTATATGATATTTGAGTAAGTATGAATGTATGATGCACGTTGTGAGTTTTTTTTTGTCATATCTGATCAGATTTTAATTGCATAGCCATTAGATCTTTGATAGTTATTCGATTTATAATCATTTTGCTCTGAAAGAATGATGCTCTATTGAGTTACTTTTAGATGTGTAGTTCGGAAATAAATTTTTTTTGTTAAATTTGATATTATTTGAAGGAATAGTGATAAGAGACTTATATAAGTAGTTTAAATAATATGAAATTTAAATACTTATAACGTAAAATTTATTATGATTAATCAAGATTTAGTTACTATATTAATTTTTATAATTTTATTAAATTCGTAATCAAATTTATATATTTTTTAATTAAATTTTTATACTATTTTTAATTTTACAATAATTTTTTTTAATGAAAAAAATATCAGAATTAACTAAATATTTTTTTTGTAAAATAAAAATATTATATTAATTTTAATGTTTTAATAAAAAATTTAGTTATAAAATTAAAAATAATATAAAAATTTAATTAAAAATATAAATCTAATTACAATTCAATAAAACTATAAAAATAACAAAATAATTAAACAAAAAAGAAATAAAAAAATGGTTGACAAATTGGGAAATTCCCCTCCAAAATCAAACCGCAATGAAGGAGAGTAATGGTGGAGAAGACGACGTAGACCCTACTCAGCAGCACCCACTCCCTCTCCGTCCCTCCCTCGCAGTCCCCAGATCAATGCTCATTTCTCGATAGTCAATAAAAATATAATAATACAGAACAGAGGCCCCACTCCATTACTCACTTTGCCGCTTAACATTGACGCACTCGCATCCACACACACTCACTTGGATCTCTCTTCTCTCACCTCACCCAAAAATGCCGATCTTCTCGAACCACGTGCGCCTTTCGTCGTCGCTCCTCCAACGGCTCAAGAGGCACGTGACTGCCGGGGTGCACCGATCTTTCACCACCACGGAAGGGAACCGCCCTACCATCGTCCACAAGCGCAGCCTCGACATTCTCCACGATCCTTGGTTCAACAAAGTATGTATAAATACTCTTAAATTCTCCATCTTAAATTTTGTTAATCGTTATGATGTTAATCAAATTGGATTCATTGCTTTGGGAGCCACTTTTAGCTTAGATGACTTATTAATTTCATCCGAACAACCATAAAATTCTTCATAGTTGCTTGCTTATTAGTTGTAATAGCATATGCATTCAGTAACTATAGGGTGTGTTCGTGTTGTCAAATTATTTTTTCTCCAACAGAAAAATCACTTTTCTCAGTTCTCTCTCTCTCTGTCTCTGTGTGTGCGTGTCTACGCGCTATCTGATCAACTTCTATTTTATTGAATTCAGTGGTAATACTAGTCTTAATCTTGGCATTTAATAGTTTCAACTTTCAGTTTCGGTCAAATTAAGTGCAAACTGCATTATTGTTTGTGTATTACGTTAATACAAAAGAAGTTCAGTTCTGTTGGGTATGTTGTCATAGTAAGAAGGCAGTCCGGTGCAAAGCATCTGGTGTTATGCAGTATGCACGGTCTAGGGAAGGGCCGCTTGTAATGTAGGCAACCTAAACTAACCTGATGTAAATAGCAGCAGCTGTTTTCACGGTTTGAACGTATAACTTTTTATCTTGTGTAAATTTTGTCCAATAAAATTCCTTTTATCTGCTTTCCAACACTTGTATACACTATTATTTTCTTGAATAACCGGTTCCCAATTCCTTTTCAGAAAATCTACCATTCGTAATTCATAAATTCCTTTTTATCCTGCTTATTTTATGGGATACTAGAAAATGCAGATGGATTTTCTGGTAGATTCCGTTTTCTTCATTTGACATTTCTTTGTAGTTGGTCATTAAGTTCTAGGCAGGAGATGATGTGTATTCACTTTTTTTATGTCACATAATTTTCATTTGGAGTGTTTTTATTTTATTATTATTACTATTTGCTAATTCATATTAACTTTGGTGCCTTCACATTAGGGAACAGCTTTTTCTATGACAGAGCGTGATCGTCTTGATCTACGAGGACTGCTTCCTCCAAATGTTATGTCTCCCAATCTACAGATTGAACGATTCAGTATGTACTTGTACTTTCCTTGGTCTTATGCCAATGTTGAACTTGTTCTTTAGCCTTGTGGTTGCTTAGGAGGATGCTTTTACTGCTATTTCTTTTTCTATCCGTAAAGTTATGAATTTTGGACTATTCTGTTTTAATATATCTATTGCTAACATTATTGAATTGATAGTGGTTGATCTGAAGAGACTTCAAGTTCAAGCAAGAGATGGACCTTCTGATCCTAATGCATTGGCCAAATGGCGGATACTCAACCGATTGCATGATAGAAATGAGACTATGTACTATAAGGTATGTTCAGTGTTTTCTGCCTCATTCTTTTGTTAACCAACCAATTTAGGCAGAGATATTGATTGATGATTATTTAGCTTTCAATATTTTCCGTCCTTACAAAATGATGAAGAAAGTGATCAAGGTGTCTATAACATGTGGCATGTAAAACTGCATAGAATTTAAGAGAAAATGGTATGTTACTGTTCCAACTAACATTTGAAGTTTTGAGATGTCAAAATATAATGCCACTCTACGTCACTAGCAGAATCCCAAACTTGGTTTTGGGGGCACTGAATGATGCCAGCTCACTGCCCACATGCAAGATTTAGTTTAACTGTTCAAGTCAGTTAGAAAATGATCCCACATTCAGTTATATCAACCGAAAAAGAGTCAGGCCTATAAGCAGAATTGAATGGAACTGAGTAATTCAACTCATTTTCACATTAGTCATCAAATTCTATTGAGACTCAAACTCTGTTTCCGTTTCCCTTTCCTCTGATTCCCTTCTTCTTCTTCCTACCCTAAACCCTAAACATTTACCTTACAGAAAAGTATAGGTTTTTAAAGGTAGTATAACATTGAAAAATGAATTTCCAGGATGCATCAACAGCAGAAAAGCATTATTATCAACAAAGCATTAATAAAGAGGGTAAAACAAGATATAAAAGCCGTGAGTAAATGTAATTTAGAATAAAATGAGAGATAAAGCAGGCACATGAAGTTTGGCTTTGGTATGAACTAGGGTTCCAAAATGCAGAACCAAATTATTTTCAATTCAGAAACACAGTAACATTAGTGTCAAAACCACCCCGCCCCCCCGGGGGCGGTGCCCGGCCGGAATTCAGTTGATGCTGCATCATGTGGTTTTAAGCCATATCATTTGTTTGTATGTTGCATTCCAGTCATAAATTGGATAATTAAACTTGCCCTGTTTACTTCTCTTTGTAATTAAAGATGTACTGGTGCATATTAATAATCCTGTTTTATCCAAGGAATGGGATTAACTTCTGTGACATGTATTACATGGTTAGGTTTTGATTGCAAACATTGAGGAATATGCACCAGTAGTGTACACTCCAACAGTTGGGCTTGTATGTCAGAACTATAGTGGATTGTTTAGAAGGCCAAGAGGAATGTACTTTAGTGCTGAGGATCGCGGAGAAATGATGTCTATGGTCTATAACTGGCCCGCTGAGCAGGTCCTTAATTATCCGCATCACAGTATCCCATGTAAACATTTAGCTGGTACTTTTACTTATATATATCTATCCTTAATGTCTTAACATGTTTGGTTTGTATAATTAGATTTTATTACTATGTTGTTCGAGTGTAATCGATTTCTAACAATTAGCCCAGAATTATTACTGCTCTGGTTTGAAAAGTACTGTACTAATGTTTCTGTGATCTCTCTAGTCAGAACCATGACCCGCAGCCTTGTTTTTGAAAATTAGCCTTTCAATTAGTGGTCTAGAGAGATGAGATTAATATAGGAAAGGCAATATTGGGACAGGTGAATATGATGTTTATTAGCTTGACCACCTGTTTTCTTTATTGTTTAGAATGTGAAGTAAAGTCTCCATTATCCTTTAAGTTTGACATTGACCATAAGAATTTTAACAAGTTAAGCTTTCAAGTTGGCAAATCATTTCATAGTTCATACTTTCTTTGGGTTTCTAAAGTAATCTTACTACTTTTATCACCTCAATGTGCAGTCCATTAGTGCACTGAATTCTTGGTATGAAACTGTGCTTGAAGAGAAGTCTTGTGGCATCTTATTCCAAATTCACCGCTGATGCAATTATCAAGTGCATTAGCACAAGCTGCTTGTGCACAGGACTACCCTTTTATTATTATCATATCCAAATAAAAAGGTGCAATTTAGTACAGAGACTCTGACTTGGTGGCAATTGTGAATGATAGATTTATGCAGCCAAAATTGCAAGAATAGAGGCTTTTTCTATGATTTGAACCCATGACTTTCAACTTAGTAGGAAACTACTTTACTGTTATGCCAAGGTTCACCCTCTAATAATTTTATCCACATACACCAAGAGAGATATAGGTACTCGAAAAGCAGCAGAAAATATGGAGTGATCAAAATGGCTTCTTTGATGTACAAATTGCTAGATATTCTGACTATACTACCCAAACCAAATGCTTGGTGATTATATAAGGCAACATAATGATCTATCAAATCCACTAACGTACTCGCCCATTGCTCAACAAACAGCAGGCTTTGGTACAAATACTATTCTTTGTGCAGTTTGCTATGAACAGTGGCTTTTCTTCCAGATCTGATATGATGTGATGACTGTCTGCAAGAGATAAATATTCCATAGAAGCAGGGCTAGCAGCTGGACGAAAAAATACTTTAACAGCTGGGAGTTTGTTCTTTCAATTAAGCAATTTGATTTGTGTTTTGATCAAAATGGATTTTAAAACTCTGGAATTTTCGTGAGAGAACCAAATCTTGAAGGATTTATTATAGAGAGATGCTGCCTACGGAAAACTATGGTTAGAATCTATGATAGAAATCAAGGGATTGCTGGGTGAAATTACTTGTTGTGTTTTCTTTGGTTAATGCTTTGTGCTGTGCTACATTAAAAAGTGAAAGAGATTAATGGTATTTTAGACCTCAACGTTGCGCTCAAAATTTTTTGTTTGTTATGTACTTCCATTAATGTGGTAATGGCCATGTAATATTTTTGGCACTTCCTAAATTTATCAACAACCACTGTTGGTTTCTGTGTTATCCGATGTTGGGATGTTGCTGATTGATTTATTTTAACCGAATGAAGATACAACTGTTTTAATATTTTTTGAAATTGTATGATAAAATTTCTGTCCCTTGCGTATCATGTTACACTGAAGACATCATGCTCAATTTTCTTCTTTCATTGGAATATATCTAATTTATTAAATATTGATCAATGTCCCGGGATGATAACCAGAAACTTATTTGATTACGAAATTGAGACATCTCTTTTTATGTTCTTTTCAGGTTGATATGATTGTTGTTACTGATGGGAGCAGAGTTCTGGGACTTGGAGATCTTGGAGTTCATGGCATTGGCATTGCCATTGGGAAGCTTGATCTGTATGTTGCAGCTGCTGGGATAAATCCTCAAAGGGTATAATGTTGCACATTTTCCTTTTATTCTTTCTTTCAAGCTGTTCAAATTTTGACAAAATTAACAGCTAGAAGTTGTCTGTGTTAAAATATCCAAGTTTTGTTTTAAATGTTGTGATAAATAGTTAAAAAGCCTTATTTGATCGAAGTTGCTTTTTACCTTAAATACTTATTTTTTGTTTCTTTTTCCGTGTTTGATTCCAAGTATTCCGTCCTGTACACTATAACTGTCACTTTGAAGAAATTTTCTTGGTTCAATATATTGGTCATTCTCACATTTCAATGAAGTATTTATTAAGCACCTTCCATCACTACCTTCCATGCAATATTGACCACAATAATCAATGAAACATTTACCCTATGTCTTAGTAATCAATTCTTGATTGTTGGTTCCTTAATTAATGTGTTGATAACCAAAGTGATGGATATTGTGAACTGGGGGAAGTACCTAACTACCTATTAATTTCCTTCTTGTGTATAGAACAGCGTTGCGGTGTTTTTGGAAGACCTTCCTTTATACTCTTGTTGGTTCTTCCACTACAAGTGTTCTTAATTATGATAATAGTTTCATATCTGCTTTAATACTTGGTGGAGTGGTGCAGATATTCTTCATTTTGTTTTCAATTCCTTCCTATTTTTTCTTGCCATAGGTTCTTCCTGTCATGATTGATGTTGGTACTAACAATGGGAAGTTACTCAAAGATCCCTTGTGTAAGTCTTTCAATATCCACTTGGTGAATGATATTGCTTATTGAATGAGTGTTGAAATTAATGTATGTTGGGGTTGTCCCTACCTTTATTCAAATATATACTTTCTCCATTTATATATATTATAATTTAAGAAAGTGATTTAAAAGCATTGAAGTTACAAAGATAAAGGGTATTTTACAAGTTACCTTTAGTTTATTGTCGCACTTAATCTCTCTCTCTTCCTCTTTTATACTAATATATCTCCCTGTCACTTATTCCAATCATGTTATTGAATAGGGTTGTAATTGAGTTAAAAATAATTAATGCCGCAGTGCATGAAATTCAACCATCAAGGTGTCACTCACTCCAACCATGTTATTGACTAGGGGTGTAATTGAGTAAAACATAATTACTGGCACAAGTGCTTGAAATTCAATCATCAAGGTGTCAAGTTTATCAGACAACTTTTTTTTTTTTGTACGTGCATGTCCTTTTCTTCACAACCATGTGATTAGAGACAATATTTAATAAATGAATGACATCATTTGAGTATAGTTTCTCAGCCTTGACCAAGTGATCATGTCCTTGCCCTTCAAACGAAAATCACAGAGCAGCATATCAGGATTTTAAATATGATGTTAATAATATATTATGGAACACTATATTCTTATATGTTTAATGTATTTATGATTCTTTGTCTATAATAATATATAGCATCTGTTGTGTAGTTGAGACATGGTTTCTCCCAAATCTGTCATTGTCTACTCCCTTTTTCTTTCAACATCTATGACGACTGCTTATGCTGGTCCCCTCTACCTATTATCACAAGCTTTCTAAGTCTAAACATGGTTAAACATTTCTTTGTAGATTTGGGATTGCAGCAACACCGCCTTGATGGGGATGACTATGTTGCTGTTGTGGATGAATTCATGGAGGCTGTCTTTACTCGCTGGCCAAATGTGATTGTGCAGGTATTGGAGTGATATTTGGAATAGATATTGTAACTTGAATTTGTTTTCAATTTTTGACCTTATTCATAGGGCTACTGTTTTCTGCCATAAGGCTAATATTTATTTATTGTCGTGTGGCTGCAGTTTGAAGATTTTCAAAGCAAGTGGGCATTTAAGTTATTACAGCGGTACAGAAATACCTACAGAATGTTCAATGATGATGTGCAGGTATAAATTTCTTTATATAAGATCATAAAATGTTTCACACACTTTCATTGGTAGATTTTTAGACAAACAAGTTTTGTGGGATATGGTTAGACATTCTGCCTTATCTGGATAATTTGGTGTAAACCTTGTGATCAATTTAATGGACTTCCCCTCTTAGACATGTTAAGAGATTGGAAAGCTATTATTCATTAATATTATTTATGTATGCATGATCAGATGATGTATAATTCCATCTTTTGTAAATAATTGATGTACTTTTAAATATGTATTTAAATGTTATGGATGCTAATTTTTGGGACAAGCAATTAAATCTATAGTTTTCCTTTAAGTATACCATGGCTTGGAGATTTTGAAAAGGAGAATCTCAATGTTGCAAGTTATGTGAATTATTATGAATTTACCGATTTATGCATAAAGTGGAATTTTGTATAGATACTATCATGGTATCCCACATAGTTGAATGGGTGAACGTTTGCATGCAGGGAACTGCTGGTGTTGCAATTGCTGGACTTCTAGGTGCTGTAAGAGCACAAGGGAGGCCAATGATTGACTTCCCAAAGCAGAAGATTGTTGTTGCTGGTGCTGGAAGGTTAGTTAGCCATTTTGTGAAATCATAAAGTAGCATTTAGGATTTGACCTGAAAACTTTTTCTTATAGCACTACTAAGATGCAGTCTGCAATGCAAAAGTATCCTTAGGAGTTGATACATACGATAAAGATATACAACTAACTAGTTAAACATGTTCTTTAGAATTGATTAATAAAGAAATTTTATCAAAGAGGAGACGGTGTAAATGACGTGCAATATTTGGGGACAAAACAAGAGCATGCACTTCTGAAACTTCCCGTTTTTGTCAATTCTGTCAGGAATGGCTGCCCGAAGAAAAATATAGTTCTTTGAGAATCTTGTTTTCAAAATGGATCTTTCAGAGTGCAAGACTTTGTTGCTTCCGTGTTCTTAACAAGGTTGTTGGGATCTCAAACTTCTGTTCCAGAGAGTTTTGAGGGTAAAAGGAGTTTGATATTAGAAAGGAACAAACAAAGTGTAAACCTTTTAAGTTATTGATAGCTTGGGTTGGGAGCTATGTATAAAGTAGCTTTGTTATCACATTATTGTTTGTGAAATCCCTCCAAATTGAATTGCCAATTTTGCTCTGTATTGCTTTATTGCTTCTTTGATTTTATTTTTATTGCTGCAGTGCTGGAATTGGGGTTCTCAATGCTGCAAGAAAAACAATGGCAAGGATGTTGGGGAATAATGAGATTGCTTATGAGAGTGCAAAGAGTCAATTTTGGGTCGTTGACGCAAAGGTATTGTATTTCCTGGTACTTGTAGTTTAATTCTTGTTTTCCCTATTGGTATAAAATAGTTCTTTTTAGTTTCGACAACTGATGATTTATACTTATGTTACATTAATTAAATACTTACATTTTTAGTTTAGTTCTTGTATTTTAAATACTTATTTTATCATTAATTGAACCGAATACCCTGTCCAGCTGCAATCTAATAATCATTGATATGACATACATGATACATTTTAGAAATTAATTTGTAAACATTTTAAAAGTCCAAAAATGTTTTAAAAATTCAGAAGGGAAAAAGAAAAAAACTCGCTTGCTTTCTGTCATGATATGCCAAAATGCATTCATGGTTGAAAAGTTTCTAATACGCCTCCTCACATAATAGCCAATCTTTTTGTCTTGAGGCTTGGACAAAAATACACAGGTCCACAGATACCTTGTATTAATATTGATTTTTATTCAAAAGAATGGGCGAAACAGAAATTGAAATTTATACCTTTTTGTCTTAGAAGCTTTGATATTATGTTATGAACCATCTCTTCCAAAACTTAAAACTGTTAGGTAGTATATCTAATGGAAAATCAAACTTATTTCACCCTATTTTATTGGATATATTTAATGAGTTAATTATTTATTCAAATGTCCTGTAAACGACTTGTGATTTAAAACAATTGATATCATTAAATATACATACTTGTTTTGCCTTTTTCACAATGAAAGCATTTTATTCTTTTATCACACTGGCTTGCTTTAGATTCCAGTTTTGATTAGTCAATGATTCACTGTTTTTCATCTTAAACATCACCTCACTTTCCCTCTTTTAGCACTTTTGAAGATGTCAAAAAATAGTAGCCTGTGAAATTTTAAGTTTTTAACTTAAATGAGATTTTTGGCAGGTTTTTATGGATTACAAGTCTTATTCAGTTTGCTTATTGTTTTTACCAAATACAGGGGTTAATCACTGAAGGACGGGAAAATATTGATCCAGATGCCCTACCTTTTGCAAGAAATTTGAAAGAAATGGATCGTCAAGGACTCAGGGAAGGAGCAAGCCTTGTGGAAGTGGTTTGTGAAAATTATCTCTTTACTTGATTTACCAATTTTGAAAATCACAATGAGATTGATCAATGGAATAATATTGATAGTTTTTCCCTCTAGAATGTCGAGACTAAGTTAGTATCACTCAGTTTTATATGGAAAAATTCTTAGCACGAGTATGATGATCACAATAATTGTTCTCACTCCTAGTTCAGTTAAGGTGCCATAAAATTGAAGAATGATGACTGCAGAATATTTGTTAGATTGCATGCTAATATTTACTGTGGGAGTTATTAGCTTGTAGACTCCTTATGTAAAGTTACAACATGCTTCTGTAACACTTATTTGTCTGAATTTTCTGTGTTTATGATGGTAAGAATTGCTGAGCTGCTTCCTTAATATATTCTTGCTGAACATCGGTAACAGGTCAAGCAAGTGAAGCCTGATGTCCTTCTGGGATTATCTGCTGTTGGAGGATTATTCTCAAAAGAGGTATATATATCTTGTACTTAAATTTAACCATTGATCGAAAACTGTAAATATAGGAATTGACACACTTTACTAAGTTTTTTATAATTCAGATTATTAATACAGCATCCTTCTATTTGATATTATATGAAATTTTCAATTCTGTGTGGTATAACAAAATCCATGCCTTCCCTTTGCTGTTAAGTGAGGTTGGCTAAATGGATAAAATGGTGATATTTTGGTCTGTAGAATTTGTATAAATAATTGAAGATAAAATGGAACTCTCCGGAATGATGCATGTGTTAGACGTGTTTTGCCTGAAAAGCGTAGCTATCATATGTGTGGAGTAGGAATGTGTCTCTGGCATGTGACTAATGTGTGGCACTGGAAATCTACAGTTGTTGGAAATAATTCGCAGTAATTATCCATATTTGAAACTATGCATGGAATTTCTCCCTAATGACCATGTAGTGTTTCTAAGCACTCAGGCATTTGAACCCAAGTAATTATGACACGTTGTTACACTCCTCCCCTTTTTATTTTTCTACTAACTACAACAGAAGCAGCAATGCGTGGAAGAAAATGATCAGCCCCTTAGTTTCAATGCTTGCATAGAAACTACAAAGAATTACTAATAAATCTGATCCCTTAGCCCAAGGGATGGAATTCAGAAGTAGAAATGAGTTGTTAACTTACTTTGACATGGTACTGATGATGACTTTCTGTTATGTAGGTATTAGAGGCCCTCAAGGATTCAACATCAACAAGACCAGCTATATTTGCCATGTCAAATCCAACAAAGAATGGTATGGCTATTTTATCTACTCTTGTTTTCTTAATATCACATACTATTGCAGCGGACAACATATGTTCATAATTGCTTGTATCATGTCCCTCGTCTTTTGACAGCTGAATGCACCCCTGAAGTAGCATTCTCCATATTGGGTGACAACATTATTTTTGCAAGTGGAAGTCCGTTCAGGGATGTGGATCTTGGTATGCTACAACTATACATTCTCCCCGCAAGCTAATCTTTATAGTTTAATAGTAGTTCCTTCATGAAATATCCTAATGCAGAAAGTTTCCTTAATGGTTGCTGGAAATATACAAACCATGATAATTGCCTATAAACATACAATAAATTTTCTTAATGGCACAGACACACTGCCATTAATATTTGGCTTCCTTTCTTCTACCAAAACCAGCAAACCTGATCAACAGAAAATTGATCCAAAGTTTCAGGACAATTCCAAACAATGAATTCCATTGGAAATTAACCATAGAACAGTGCATAACTAGATGCATGTTTTGATTTTGAACTATATTCAAGACAAAAGATTTGAGTTTAATCTATCAATGGATCCATTTGGACAACCTTTAAAAGTAAACATCCATTGACACCCCACAATATATTGTCTTTCATTTTTTTGATTAAAAAAAATAATAAATAAGATGAGAAGGATAATACTAATAGGGGGATAAGGGATCCCCTATACAAAAGCAAAAACAAAAAACTAAAGATTTATTTATAAAGCATAGCTTTCCAATCTCTCAACATGTCTGAGAGGGAAGGTCCCCTATAAAGATCAAGAGTTTTACATCAACTAGTTGCTAGGTGTCCAATTCTATACGACAATATATGTACTTGCTAGTTTTGGACCTAGTTCTCATGCTTGGTTAGATTTCTGAGTTTGTTGCTTGTCAGCAACCTTGGTGGCATGTTGATTAACTTGTGGTTTTATGGATGATAACCTAAGAAAGCATCTAATATAGGTTTAACTAATTTTTTATGTGAGTAAAGTTCTTGTTTCTTAGAAAGCAAGCATTGTATTTTGTTTCACCTTGTTATAATTGATTTTTGTTCTGCCATGCATTTGAAGTTTGAACTGTGAAAATCTTCTGTACGTTTTAAATAACTAGTTCATCATAGAAGTGTCTTTTGTTTTCTTTATTTTCTCTTGGGGCAACTTACAGCTGTAACTTAACAACTTAAGGGTTTTTTTTTTTTTTTTTTTTTTTTTTTTTTTCTTTTTTTGATGTAGGAAATGGTCGCATTGGCCACTGCAACCAGGGAAACAACATGTACCTCTTTCCAGGGTTAGTTGGAAATTTTACTTATAAACTAAAATTTTCTCTATGTTGTGCTGTTGTATTAAATATGGTTAGTTTCCTCAATAAGTTATGTTTTTGTTCCAGCATTGGTCTTGGAACACTCTTGTCTGGTTCTAGAGTCATCTCCGATGGTATGCTACAGGCTGCTGCTGAGCGGTAAATCTTTCTACATTTAATAAAATTTGAAAATACTAGTATGAAAAGAATTTTCTGGTGAAAAGATTATTTATGCATCATAACTACTGCCATGTCATGCATAACAATTTATGTGTACTTCGGATGCTCATGAGTTATGGCACCACATTGCGGTTTAACTTTGAAGGATTATCTTATACACTTTTTTTTTATTATGTATGGTTGATTATTGGAAACTGAAGTTTGGCAGCATATATGAGTGATGACGAGGTCATCCAAGGGATTATTTTCCCCTCAATATCCAGGTATCAATTGACTTTTCTTAGCTCTATGTAGACTGGAAGCTAGTTAGAAAGGAGCAACATCTTTCTCTAAACATGTATATCTGCAGAATTCGAGATATCACGCAAGAGGTAGCTGCTGCTGTTATTAAGGAAGCTGTGGAGGAGGATCTAGCTGAAGGACACAATGGCATGGATGCTCGAGAGCTCCGCAAACTCAGTCAGGTAAATTAACTGTGGGTGAACATAGCATTTAAACTAGTAACATTCACCATAAGATGGTTGAAATTTAATGTCTCCATCAACTTTAAATTGGCTTTTTATTTTACCCATTATTTTAATGTCTTCTGCATAAATTTCTTCATGGTCAGGCTCACCTTACAAAAATGGAGAATAATATAACCTCAACTATTTAACATATAAATTCCTATTGGGGCAAAAAAAAAAATTAATTAATAAATAATATAAGATACAAATTTCTGTTTCGAGGTCAAATGAAAATGTTGGAAATCTGGACTGAGTTATAGGAATCAGTCGGTAACAATCTTACTTGTTGGCCATATGAGAGATAGCACTGCAATTTATCTTTTCATTATCTTTGTAATAGGATTGTCTTAATAATAACGTACTTTGTGTTTTAGAATCATGCTTACGAAATTTTCAAAAATTCACATTCTAAAGTGCACTTGCTTTTTTGGGGGAATTGCAGAATGAAATTGTGGAATATGTGAAGAAGAACATGTGGAATCCAGAGTACCCGACACTAGTTTACAAGCAAGATTGAGTAATCAACTTGGTTGATTACTGCAATTTCTCCCATGAAACAAGTATGCTTCGATCAGTTTCACCGTTGCACTGCTTAGGGCAGAAGCAACGTTGCAGATTTAATTCATTAAGTTCTCTAATAGTTTTCTCTTGATTTCTGGATCTATCTTGAAATTTTATGTACAAAACTATAGACATCCAACAAGAAACATATGGTTGATGTTAAGCACTTAGCTATAAAACTTTGTGATCATTTTTACCTAATATTTCAAGTTAGAGAGAGAGAGAGAGAGAGAGAGAGAGAGCTCTCCTGATATATGACCATCTTTTGTGATCAAGTGTACAACATAGATATATAAGAGAATATAGCTTTTTTTTTTTTTTTTTTGGTCTTGGAGAATATAGCTTCAATAATATGAAATTTTCATCATGATCATCAGATCATCGTCATTATAAATAGTTAAATACTCATGGCTGTCCTATAACATAATATTTCGACCTTATCAGCAAAGTTTATATTTTGGTTGAAACTTCATAACTTTTTTTTTTTTGGACGTGAAACTTCATAACTTGAGTAACCGTGATAGAAAGCTTTATTGGGTCACACACAACAGTAATCACAGCCCACCCCCATTATGTGGCTC
Organism: Arachis ipaensis; assembly: GCF_059453495.1. Lineage (NCBI taxonomy): Eukaryota > Viridiplantae > Streptophyta > Magnoliopsida > Fabales > Fabaceae > Arachis > Arachis ipaensis. Next base: position 13,221,046 of record NC_142444.1, read on the forward strand.
AAACCCCCAACACTTTATATAAGTGAATTGGTCATTCCACCTATGCAAGTTGGTTATTCCACCTCAGTATACTTCCATTATAAATTTAGAGACTTACTCTCAATCTCATTTTGGGATGGCCACGGGTCTCCCGTGGACATGCCCCCGTCCCCCGCTTTTATTGTCCCGTACCGCGACGGGTAATGGGGATCTTGTATCCGCTAGGGTTTGGGTATCTGCGGATATTTGTGGATTTTTTTTAAACAAAAAAAATGAAAATAATTAAACAAAATTAGAGATAACAAATACTCCAATGATAACAGCAAATCCACAAATGAATAAGGCAAATCTATAGCAACTTTGATAACGGAATTAAAATACACAAAACATAGATAGTAATAACAGCAAATCTACAGATACAGTGATAACAGCAAATCACATATGAAGAACGACGTAGACGGCGACCCTCAATGCTGCCACGAAAACGGCGACGACGACCCTCCTTACTGTGACGAAGACGACGTTGAGAGAACCCTTCCTACTGTGACGAAGATGGCGATGGCAATCCTCACTGCTTCAACAAAGATGACGACTGCGACACTCACGGACGCGTGAAGAGTGAAGATGCCAACAATGGATGATGAACGACGAAGAAGGTGATGCGATTTCAGTGAGAAAAAGGAGTGCGGGTGCGCGACGGTGAGGGTTTAGGGTGCCAGTGGGCGGCAGACGGCGAAACGGCATTGGGAAAAAGGTGGATTGGAGAGGACAAGAAGTTGAGGTTTCGTGAATGATTTCATCAAAATTTGGACGAAGAGAGGGAGTGTGAATGATGGCTTAGGGTTCACAGGAGGGTTTGAAACTATATGTATATGAAGGGCATTTTGATCATTTTTTATAACGGAATTATACGGAAGACCTCTGTTTCCGTTTCCGTCCCGTTTATTATACAGGTCTGTCCCTGTAAACCCCGATTAAATTAGTAAATAATTAGTCAATAAATTAGTTTTTAATAAGGAGGATTAAAAATGTGAATATTATATCAAATTAGGATAGAGCTCATCGAAACGAGAATTTTGACACCAATTTCGAAGAAAACGGTCTAAAATTGGACCGAACGGGCCAAACCGGACCGTCGGTCCAACCGGACCAACTCATTAAAATGAAGCTGAACCCCTTTCTCTCCCTCATTTGGATGCAGCAGCGTGAAACACTTCCAGGGAGGGGAGAAAGCTTCCGTAACTTTACGGTAAATTTCCGATCCCCGAAACTTCTCCGTCCGAGCTCCAATCGCCGCACCGTTTGCGGCCACGCGTCCACCGCGTCGAGCTCTACATTTCTACCGAAACAATTTTACTGGTAACTTGTTTAATCACTCTCAGCCCTCTTTTTCCCCAATTTTCGAATTTTAAGTGGGAATGTTGAATTTCTTTGATTTCTGATATTTTAGGATCCAATTAGCTTGAGAGAAACGTTCACTCTTGCTTATGTGAAGCTTGGGTAAGGTGAGGATACGATAATTCTATTTTATTTTCATTGAATTTGAGCTTTGAGTATTAAATTGGATATATATGTGTTATGAATGTGTATTAGGTTGTGAATAAATAATTGGAGCTGGGAATTGTGAATACTGGAACTTGGAGGAAGCGGATTAGTTGAGTTTTGAGGGGCTACCTTGGTTTTGAATAAATAGCTTTGGTCGTTACGTGGAAATCGGCCAAGGTATGGTTTAGGTTTCTTGCATTTAATATATAATGTTCTGTGAAAACTTAGGCTAGATGACCATTGGATAAGTTGGAATGCAGGTGTATGTTTAATGTTTAGTAATTTGTCGATAAATATATTTGGTTGAAGTTTATTGGATAATTAGTTTTTAATTTTGGATGGTGAATGTTGTTATGTTAATTTGGAGAGAATTATGGTTGAATGTTATTGTTGATGAACATAGTTAGTTTGGTGCTTGTTGATTAACTAATGATTTGGTGAATTATTGATTTGAGGTTTAATTATTGTGGAGGTTGTGATAATGAGGTATTTTGTGTTAAAAGCCTAGGATTTGTGAACTATGATTCTTAGTTGGATTTTGGTTGTTGGACTTGAATATTGCATGAGTTTAATTGTTGATCTGAGGTAGATTTATTGTGGTGATTGTTATGATGATGAGAAAGGGTATGTTGAATTGAAAAGAATGCAGGTTTGGACCCGAAAAGGGTGGCAAAGTCCGAGTTTTAGAAGAGGTGCTGCCGAAATTTTATAAAAAATTAGAGATTTTATTTAGATAATTATTTAAAAGAGATTTAGATTTAAAGGTTATATGGTTTGATTTTGAGTCATTAAGAAAATGAGTGTGTTTTAAGTTTGAAGTTTGATTCGTAGAAAAGAATGAATTATATTTTGAATTGGAACTATTGATGGATGGAATGAGAGGTGTGATAATGAAGGATAAGGATTGAATATGTTTAATGTATGATGATGAATGAGATGCAATTGAGAATGATGTGGATGTTGATGAATTATAATTGAATTATTTATATGGCTTATGAATTTGAATAATCTGAGATACGAGATTCCTTGGATTAAGTGCCGTGGCTTGCCACCACGTGTACCAGGTTGAAAACTCGATACTCTGTTGACCCTACGACGTAAGTGTGACCGGGCACTATATAAATTCCCGGGAATGTTACCCCCATTGAGCAATATTGATTATTTGAGAAAAATCTATGCATAGACTCTTGGGGATGCACGTCGGGGGACAGTCTAAGGACAATTCAGACTTGTCGGGTTGGCTGGATAACCGACAGATGAGCCTCATCAGCCATAGAACAGGCATGCATCATATGCATATTACTTGAATTACTTGCTTGTGCTCTAATTGGGTGTGCCTATCTGTATTTGCCATGCTAAATGTGTATTTGTTACATGCAGTAGTTGTAACCTTCTTGTGTTTGCCTTTATCTGTCTATTTGTCCGTGAAAATGCATGATGGAGTTGGAGGTATGGAGGAATGGCAGTATAGGACTTAGATTTAAGGTTAAGTTAAGTTAGGATTAAATATTTTTAGGAAACCACCTTTTATGGCTTCTGTTTAATACTTTAAGCTCTATAATCTGAGTGTCGGCGTTCTAGGATTGCCTCTGGCATTCTCAAGACCTTATATATTATGTGTGTGGCACCTTTACCATACTGAGAACCTCCGGTTCTCATTCCATACTATGTTGTTGTTTTTCAGATGCAGGTCGGGAGCCATCTCGTTAGGCGTCTGGACTCTTAAAGCGGAGGGGTTACTGGATAGTGTTGTTGTATAGTTTTGTTGTACAGTGATGTATATATATGTATTTAGCTTTCTCTCCGCATAACTTGTTCTTTTTTATCCTCTTAGAGGTTTATGGAGAGGCAGGATTGTGTGTATGTACTTTTGGGTTTTGGATATGTATGTATATATGTGTAAATATTCTCCGGCCAGTCTTGACTTCGCAGGCTGAGTTAGGAGCTTGTTATTTTGTATCTTTGGCACTCTATTCCTACTTCTGTTATCTTATGTTTGACAGTTACGGTTTTCTTAGCATGCAAGTTAACTCGTTCCTTGAGCGTTGCGCTTTTATCTCGCGATTTTTATTTCCCCTATTCTTCAAGGCTCCTAGCATATTATAACTCTTCTGCTATTATATGTACTCATTTTATTTTAGAGGTCGTAATACCACATCACCTCTGTTTTATGACTTAAGCGTAAAGCTTTGTGTGGTAGGGTGTTACAGTCCCCATCTCCCACGGGAAAAAATTGATCCCCAAATCTATTGAATAATTCTCCACATACAAGCGTTTTTTTATACAAGTCTTTACAAGTCATTTATATTAACGCGCTTCGAACCGTTACTGCACGTTTTCACTGCACCTTCTTCTTCTTCTTGCTGTACGTTCTTCTTCCTCTTCTTCTTCTTCTTTTCTTTCGTTTCTTGCCTTCTCTTTCTCCTTCTTCATTTACGTGCTTTTCTCTCTGTTTTCTTTTTTCGTTATTCTCGATTTCCATTGTTTTTTGACATCAAGCTATGAAATCGTTTTTGAAGAAGAAGAAGCAGCAGAAGATGAGGAGGAGAAAGAGAAAGAGTTCTGAATAATACATAAGGTGTACTTCAACAAATTTTGGGTGTATTTCTTAAATCCTTTGGGTGTAGTTTTGTAATCCTTTGGGTGTATTTCTGTAATCGTTTGGGTGTATTTCTGAAGTTTCATTATCTTCAAATTTGGCAAGAAACTCGTTTTCATGGAGGAAGAAGAAGAAGAAGAGTCTTTCATAATGCATGGTGAGTAGCGCGCTTTGGAAACAGGAAGTGGTTGAATAACGTGCGTTTATTTACTCTTGAATGTGGGAGTGTAATGCGTGTGTTTTGTTGAACTTGTGTTTGTAAGACTTGTAAGCCAAAAAGATTTATATGTGTAACAAGCCTCATCTATTCTCCATAAAATAAATTTTTGCAGATATCCGCCCTGCCGAAAAAAATTTGCCATGAATTCTCATTCCTATATGAGAAATTCTTTCCTTTTTTTTTTTTTTAATAATCTTCATACACTTTGTGAATACCTTATTTTTTTGTTTTTAACGCCTTAATTCACTTGTACTGTCAAACAACTTTTTGCGCATTATTAATTTTTATCAATTCATAGTATATCTTGATAGTTAAACTCATCAAATTTTAGAAAATTCAAAACATCAATAAATAAATATTAAATATGAAATTTTAATGCATTGTATTGTAAAATTGTACATTCAATTGTGCAATGTTATATCAACAAAAATAACTACTTTTTATATGAATCATGTGAATAATTATTCAAAAAAATTGATGTAATTAAATAATTATGTAAAATTTTTACAATATTAGTGTATCAAAAATAAACTCACTAAATACATATAGAGCCTGTTTAAAAACTATTTAACATGAAAAAAAAATTCTATTTTTTTTAAAAAAATAATTCATTTTTATTTGAAACTCAATTCTATGAATTATTATAATATATTAATAGAATATAATTCAAGTTTGAAGAGTATATAAGTGGATTTGAAAATCAAACCAAGAAAAAATGAGAATTGAAATTTTCAAAGAAATTCAAATAATTCATTTTTTGTTGTTTTAAGTAAGGAAAAGAATTCAATTCTCGAGTGAATTCTAATTTCTATCGTTCAAAACAAGCTTTACTTATATGATCAAAACAGTAAAAAGTTAAATTAATAAGACAACTACGACAAGACTTACACTCAAATACTCCAAAAATGCTAGATGTCCAAGTGTTTTCACTAACTAAGTTAACTAAGTTATTAAAATTTAAACTTCAATCACGCGCCCTCTTCCTTCTCTTCCTCCAACATCATCATCATTGCTGTCGCCATCACTATCATCACCACCACCATCGTTGTCGTCCATCGTCTACCGTCACCACCACCATTGCTTCTTGTTTAATTTCTTCTTTGTGAATTTGATGAGTTGAGTGAAATTGAAAAGGTATGAATGCCTTTTATATTATTTTTCTATGTTCAATATTTGTGTGTTATAATTGTGAATTTGTATACTATGTTGAACAAAAATGTGTGCTATGCTTAAATATTTGTGTGCTGTAATAAACTAAAATTTGTTTAGTGATTTTTGACAAATTAGTGTGAGCTACCAGACTATTAACTTCGATTACTTGTGTTGTTTTTCTATACTCGATATTTGTGTTCTATTGTATATATTTTTGTTTTTTTCTTAATTATGGTTATTTATGATGATCTTAGTTTTCTTTAATTGAATTATTTGAAAAACTAGTGTTATTCTATGATTCTGTTTTTGTGCCATATGTGCGAATTTGTGTACTATGCTGAACAAAAATATGTGCTATAATAAACCAAAATTTGTTTAATGATATCTGCCAAATTAGTATGAGCTACCAAGCTATTAGCTTCAATTACTTGTGTGCTGTGAAAATGAAGGGGTGTGTGTTGTTTCACTTTGTTTGATTTACACATGTAATGTGGTATGCTATGTTGATGGACAACTGCAAAAAAGACGAGGCGATCACTGAACTTCTCAAGAGCCATTGCATTTAAAGCTGATTTGCACCTCTTGCATTTAAGGACAACATTTCATGACCACAAAGGAGATGTGTTGGGGGCTCTCAGACATTGTCGTGTCGCACTCTATGGACCCTAACTACTAAAAAATGTTGAAACTGCACATTAAAATTAATAGACATGAGTCATGATGACATACTTAAAAAAAGTGTCAACATCTTTTTGTGTGTGTATTTCTTTCTTGAAAAATGAAACCTATAATGTAACATTAGCTTGTAATAAATGGTTATCAGTTTACACACCAGGAAGAAAAAGAAAAAAAAAATAAATGTATAACAAAACTCAATAAAAGAATATACACATAAATTTTGATGTAGTAAAAATTTGTGTATTATATGCAAAAATTTGTGTATTATATCGATAAATTTGTCAAGAGCTGTGTGTGTTTTGGAAAATAAAACCCGGAAAATAACATTGGCTTGTAATAAATGGTGATTGATTTATACACCATAAAAAAAAAGAAAAAATAAATGTGTAAAAGAACTCAATAAAAGAATACACACATTTAAATATTGGTGTGCTATCCAACAATAGGTCATGTGCAAATTTTTGTGTGCTATCCAACAAAAATTTGTGTGCTGCATAAGATATAGAAAAACTTGTACATATAGTACAAATTCTTTGAATTATGTACTAATAAAGCATTGGAAAACACACGTTTTATTTTGAGAATAATTTTTACTGTAATTAAGCTAACTTGATTGAACTTAATTGACAAAATTACTTATACATGTAACATTACTACAAATACTCAATGAAATTAGATCCCCAATTCTCTATATTAGTTATCAAATTTCATACAACAGAAAAAGCATCAATAAATATGTAACTTCAAAGTCAATAGTTGTGTTTTCAAAATCGTAAAAAATCAGATGAATGAAGCTTATTTTAATATCACAAGATTTACACATCCAGTGTAATTAGATCTCCAATTCCCCACATTCGTTAAATTGACAACAAAGTTTAAAGTTTAAACTCAGACCTTATGCGTATAACCAAATTTTCACCACTAGCTCAACTCGGATTACTTGTCTGTATATTCTGTATGGTGACCATAATTTGATTTGATTTGAACCGTTTAAAGTATATTCGTACACGTGTATGTAGAATATACTGTTTTGGGAAGGTTTTTAGAAAAATGATTTACTGATCTCCTTGTATTTAGAAAGATTATATTTTTGGGATATATCTAAGATGAGCACAATAATAATGTATTTATTAGATATGTCACATTTATATAAATCATTAGATTTTATTAGATGAAAATTAAAGACTAATATAAAAGAAGAAGATTAATGAACTCTAATAAATACAGAATATTCTAATATATAAATAAATATTTTAAATAATAGTACTTTAATACACAATATTTTAAATGATAACAAAATTTTATATTCTTAAATAATTAAATATAAAACATATAAATACAAAAATATCAATATTCTTTATTGATTAATATTAATTATTATGCAAGAAATGTTTATAAAATTAAAAAAATTATATTAAAATAATATTTTAAACTGTAATATAAAAATATAAAATAATTAAAATTTTATTTTATATTACTTGACAAATAATTAGATTATTATATTCAAAATTTATTAACTAATTATATTTGTTAAAAATATTATTATATAATATATTTTTTATCAAAATATTTTAAAAATATAATTTATTTAAAATATTATATATAATACATAAAAATATTAACTTTTTCATTTTTTAAATTTTTTTAGAAAAACATAATAAAAAATATCATTATAAATACGCGCATATCACATTATATATTTACTTATATTAGTAAGACCTAAACTAATCAAACTTATGCAATTAAAAGTATTAAAACTGTATACAAAATCAGACTATTGTAGAAATATAATCACATAAATACACTATTTCTTTTTATACCTTTCCCAAAATAACATATATACTATATACTATCTGAATTAAAATGTAGATTACTTATTATATATAATTACACCGATAAATATAGATTTGTCTAAAAAAATTAGAAAAAATAAATTATATTATTTATTTAGTTTTTCCAAAAAAATTGAAAAAATAAAAAAGTTAATATTTTCATATATCATAAATAATTTTTTAAATAAATTTTATTTTTACAAATATTTTGATAAAAAAATTATATTATATAATAATATATTTAACAAAGTAATTAGTCAAAATCCGTGGTTTATATGTATTCAGACTCCTCCCGCGATTTACAATTTTGCATAGATTTCTAAAAAGTTGCATTTTGGTATCCAAACTGCAAAAGTTTATCCTTTTTATGTTGTAGTTTAGAATGTTATTTTAATATAATTTTTTAATATTATAAAAAAATTTGCAAAATAATTAATCTTAATAATAAAAAATATTTATATTTTTTGTATTTATCTATTTTATATTTTTTCGAACAAAAAACTTCTACCTTTATATAATAAAATACGTGATAATCTTCTTAATATATATTAGTGTATATTATCTTTTAAGTTCTAAACTAAATTCATTATAATAAATTTCAAACAATTATAATTCCATGTATTATTTATAGAAAATTAGATTTTTTTTATCAATTTAATTTAATATTATTTTATATTTTCTAAGTTTTTTAATTAAATTTATTTATTTATTATAATGAATTCATGTGTATATAAATTTAGTATGTTATAATTTAAAATATTATTTTAATATAATTTTTAATATTATAAAAAATTTATATAATAATTAATTTTAATGAATAAAAAATGCTGATATATTTTGTATTTATATATTTTATATTTAATTATTTAAAAATAAAAGATTTTATTGTCATTTAAAATATTATGTATTAAAATATTATTATTTATAATATTTATTTATGTATTAAAATATTCTGTATTTATTAGAGTCTATCAATATTCTTCTCTTATATTAATCTTTAATTTTTATCTAATAAAATCTAATAATCTATATAAATATAACACATTCAATAAACACATAATTATTATACTTATTTTAGCCATACCCATATTTTTTGTATTAGCAATAGAGAGATTCTTATTCACTGAATCGAACAAGTCAACCCGATGCTCCTCAGTTCTCATGTTATTAACCTTTGTGCTTATGTAATCAACTAATCTACAAGTAGATAGTCCAAGTGTGTGATTGTAATAAGCAAGGACGAATTTAAGGATGAATAATGCTTTTAATTTGATGTTTATACTGTTGATATCATATCAGATATTTCTTTGACAAACATTCAAGAAACCAATACCGATATGTCAACAAGGCAAGAAACCCGGCGAAGCAAAAACATTACATCAATTAATCATTGTGATCATCTTAACTTGATTATCCAATCAAAAGTCAACATAAGTAGTAAAACATTTCTAATTATTTTTTTAAACAAAATAACCAATTTATAAAATAATTAAACGTTTCATAATAAAGGTTAACCACCAAAAATATTTCTGAATTATTTAAACATCGACAAAAATACACTCAAATTTTACTATCGACAAAAATGTCTTTAAATAATTTAAAAATACAACAATAATACCCAACAGTAAATATATATTTTCAAAAAATACCTTAGAGATTGAATTTTGATGTGATTTTTCACAAGTATAATTAAAAAAATAAGATATTATTATTCTTAAATTTTGGTGATTTTTTTCTATGTATATATTTATTTGTGATTTTTTAAAAGTATTATTAGTTGTTAACAAAAAAATTACAAAAAACATATATACTCAACAAAAAATTACCAAATTTTAAGAATAATAATATCTCATTTTTCTAATCATGCTTGCAAAAAATTGCATCAAAATTCAATCTCTAATATATTTTTTGAGAAATACATATTTAATGTTAGATAATCTTGCAAAAGAACTAACATTAAATATGTATTTCTCAAAAAATACATTAAAGATTAAATTTTGATGCAATTTTTTACAAGCATAATTATTAAAATGAAATATTATTATTCTTAAAATGTGGTGAATTTTTGTTAAGTATATATTGTTTTGTGATTTTTTAAAAGTATTATTGGTTGTTAACAAAAAAAATTATAAAAAATATATACTTAACGAAAAATCACTAATTTTATGTATAATAATATTTTATTTTTATAATTATTCTTGCAAAAAATTGCATCAAAATTCAATCCCTAAGGTATTTTTTAAAAATATATATTTACTGTTGGGTATTGTTGTTGTGTTTTTAAATTATTTAAAGGCATTTTTGTCGATAGTAAAATTGGAATGTATTTTTGTCAGCGTTTAAATAATTCAGAGGCATTTTTTTGTGGTTAACCCCGTAATAAAATAATTAAATCTACTATTACAAAATAATTAATTTTTTCACATTAGTACTATCAAACTATGTTCACGAAGATTAAATATATATTCCTATAATGGTAACCATTTTTTATGTTCACATATTATAATTGATATATAAATTATGTCATATATAATATCATTTAAGTTTTTAGTATATTTAATCTTAAAAGATGTCAATATAATTTTATTAAAAAAATCTTTTTATAAGCTCTCCTAAATTTTTTTTTTAACTGAAAACTCTATCAAAACTATTACAGACCAAAAGAAGTAAAAAAAATAGATTTAACCTTTAAGCCGAAACAGGTCAGCTTATCTGGAGGGAGAGACCCAAACGCTGCATGCACCCGGTCAAACAAGCCCCAAGCTACTAGCTGTAACTCATTTTTGTTAAAAAATTTTCACAATTAACTACTTTATTTTTTGGGTTACACTGATTATCTAACCATAAAACCAAAATTAGTAATTAAAAAATTATAAAATAATAAAATACACCGTAAGAGGCGCTGTATTCCAGCAAAAACTTTCCCTAACCATATCCATTATCCATATTGTTATTTGTTAAAAATTGCTGTTAGCCCCGCCAACCTTTCCCTTTAGGCCAAGTAGGTTCTTTTTTTTTTCATTCCTCCTTCTCTCGCTACAAATTTCGAACCACAAATATTACTCTCTCTTCCATTCTCATCCTAAACTCTCACTCAGCATTCAGCAACAACACAAATCTTCTTCCCCCTTTAATTCTCTATTTCGCATCTTTAAATTCCACAGTAGGCACGCACGCAACGCAATAGGAAAAGCATTATATATAGATCACAAGAAAGAAGGGATTTGATATATAAATGAAGTGTCAGAAACACGTACCGGATTCAACCAGCGACATCGGCGTTTGTGCCACTTGCCTCCGGGAGCGCCTCCAAGTCATTCTTGCGGCCCAAACCCAAGCCCAGGCCCAAACAGAGGACGAAGACGAGGACCAACCAGCAGAAGCTCTCGCATCTTCAGACCACAGCAACAACCAATCGGAAAAGAACGCCGACGAGAAGAAAAACCCTCCGCCGATCAATGCTAACGACTTCGACGGACGGAAGGACAATGACAACGACAAGGTAATATACAGTACGCCGCAGGTCGGACCGCCATTCTCCGTAACCGCCACGGAATGCGACGGCAAAACGCCGAAGAGGAAGCTTGGAAGGTTTTGGAACCCTACGAGACTGTTCAGGACGAAATCAAACATGACGGAAAACTCGAATCGGGAATTGACAACTACGTATCGATCGTGGATGTCAATGATCTTCCATGACAGACGGAAGAACAACTGCGGTGACGCCTCGAATTTCCGGCAATCTGATCGAGAATCGGAGGGTTTCAGCAGCGAAATCGACGGACACGATCGGTCGTCTTCCACAGAGAGCAGAATCTCTCTGGAAACATCTCCGAAAGGCCGGAACCAGGCGGCCCCAGCACCTGCGCGACGGTCGCGATCGTTACAGGCAGGGAAGAGGGTGTTTAACTGGAGGTTATGCTTGAGCCCGTTGGTTAGGGCAAATCCCAACCAGCACTTGGTCCATAACCATAAAGGAACACTTCAAGAAACCGGTTCCGTGGGTGGTGGGGCCCAGAAAATTAGATTTATCTCGGCAGCGTCCTTTAGCTGCAGCCGATCGAAGAAGCTTGCGGATATTGGAAGAGTCGCCCGCAACCGTTGATTTCTTTTAGGGCTCTGTTATCAGTTATAATTACTTAAAAAAAATTATTATCTATTAATTTCTTTGTGCAGTTTGATTTTAAGCAACAAGAATATGTGCATTTTCTATTAACGAAAAGGAGGTGAGTTGAGGAGGAATCATTTGTCAATTTTTTATTTCTTATTTTTTTGAATAGCTTTTTGTCGTATTCAATAGGCACTAAATCTTTTGAGTTTATTTTGTTGGTTTATTCAATAGATTATTCAAAAACATAGTTTGGCAAGGCAACAGCCAAACAGAGTCCAAACCAAGTGAAGGCCAAGCAAAAAACGCAAATTTCGTTCTCCAAAAGGCATCTCTTGGACCTCTTTGCTCTCGTTGAATACATTTACCAACTTCCCCATACAAAAGATATTAACCGTTGAAGGTTCATGCCTGTGCCTTTTTAGAGTAAATAATAATCTTAATCCTTGGATTATAAGCATCAGTTACATTAGTTCATGGAATTAGAAAGCTATGTGTAAAGACTCCAAAAAGTCAAAATCATACTTTGTCCATATTAATTCTCATAATATATAGTTAGTCAAGATGTCAAATTACTCTCTACATATAGAATTGATTTTTGTTTGTCTTTAAAGTGTTTGATTTAAAGTAAACAACTGGTTGAAACTTTAACGATTGATAAATAATGACAAAGTGCAAAATAGTATGAAATATGAAATATCCAATAATCCAACACGTCCTTCATAGTCATCGCCATTGCTAATGTCCTGTGAACGAACACCATCGCCTTCTACTTTGATCCTAGAGGCTACAACTCTTCGGAGAACTCGGCGAAGACTGAAGCGTGTTTTTAAATCAAACCTTCACACTCTTGTATCACTAAACTGCTTTGCAGAACACAAAAAAGCTTCTTTTAATTCAAATTTGAAACATTTCTTCTAAAGTGCAAATTTTGATATACTGAATTTTCCACTACCACGTTTCGAAGACATTTTGACTAATAAATTTAAAAATTAGTTACTTTATATATAGATTAAACTACCATTTCTACTCATCAAAATTTTAAACACTAATAAATCGATCAATGAATAAAAGAAATTGCCATTTCTACTCATAATAGATAGTTATGTACAATAAAATTATCCGAACATTGAGAAATCACTTAAACTCTAAATTACCCTTTTTCCTTTTCCAACCCTCCCTTTTATTCTTTTTATGGATTTCACCATTTCCTTCGCCAATACCACCACTGCCACCAACGTAAGCCCCACCTTTGGAGACAAAGGGAATTCGGCGACGCATTGCCTGCCGCTAGGGACGGGATCCCGTCCTCAATGCCTTCCTGCGTCACCTCTTGGTAGAAAGTGTCCCACGTGCACCACCCGAAGAAATCCGCAATGCTTCACGACCTTGAATGCGCCGTGGACGATGGCAAAGGGGTCAGTGTCGGCATTGATAAAAAGTGTGGCTAAACGACTTGCCTTGAAGGCATGCTCTGAAGCTTCCTTTAATGAGAGGGAAGAAAACGGTGTAGATGATCTGGTTACTCTCGTCACCCTCGTCAGATTCGAGATGGAAACCGTCCTTGTTCTCAACAAGAAAGAACTGAGTTTTCAATAGAATATCTCTTCCTTTGTCTCCCATCTTTTGAGCCATCCACCATAGCTTGAAGCGGAAGGAGGAAGGTGGGATTTATGGTTGGTGTCAGTAGTGGTGGTGGTAGTAGTAAAGGAGATGATGAAATTCATAAAAAGAATAAAAAGAGAATTAAAATTTGAGAGATGACTGTTGAGATTAGAATCAAGAAAAGAATAATTTGAACATTTTTAAGTGATTTTTCAGTGTTAATTCTATCATTCGAAATCATCTTTTATGGATAAAAATAGTAGTTTTTTTCATAAATAAATTTATCAACGTTCAAAATTTATCAACGTTTAAAACTTTCAGTAGATAGAAATGATAATTTACTCTTTTATATATAAAAAGAAACTAGTATAATGCTTTAGTTTATTTTGAAACCATCTTATTTGTTCCTATCAAATTTCTTCATATCAAGCCTCACAATGGCACTAGCAGTCATAAATAATTTATGGATCTATACTTGAATAAATAAATAATTAATTATATGTTGCTAGTAGCAAGGAATTAAATCTTGCCCACAAATAAGTCTCTTCCTGATTTCACCTTTTTTTCCCTTGAGGGGGATTAAAAAAAAGAGTCTATTCTATCTTATCTAAACAAAGAATGAAGTCCTAGCAACAAACATTTGAACACGGCAATCACCAACTCACTGTCAACAGAGGAAATTGGGAACTTAGGGCTTCCTCAGGGCAGATGCTGCCCCCATTGCAATGGCAAGGACAATGCCAAGACCAGCACCAACAGATGCACCCACAGCAGCAGAATTAAATGAATTCGCCTTAGCTCGAGTATCTCTACTTGCATCACTTGACATTGCTTGTTCTCTTGCCAACTCCAACATAAGTCTGTCTCTGGCAAATTCCTGCGCCAAAAGAATTGAACAGAAATAGAATTTCTCATTATGTACTACTGTAACAGATAATATTTGTAGTGTGATGAGCGAAAATTGAACCCAAACGATATCAGCTGATAGATACTTCAATTTTTATAACTGGTTAAGCCACTGTAAGGGATGAATATATATCAGATCAAACAAATCAATAGTGCTCCATAAAAGAAATTCAAACAATCAAGAAAGCCAATTAGAATAAGTATTTTTCAATACACACCATGGTGTATTGTTGAATATTTTATTAAAATGAACAAGATATGAATGCTTTGTTCACATATTAAACGTCATGTATGTTAGTAAATTATACTGAATCTGTGACATGGATGGTTGATCTAGAATATTAGCAACATAGGTCTTAATGGACATTGATTTTATTCATGTACATCTAAAATAAAACTGTTTCCTATTCTAAACCAATTATTTCAAGAATGTTTATTTTAAAAACAGTTTGGTATGATGAATAGCATGTTTAAACCAGAAAACTGGGGAAAATATAATTAGAGACTTGACTACACAAAGAAAAGGCCTCCAGCAAAGGAACCAAGATAAGGACTCCAGGCCAATAAAACTGGATTACCTTTCAAAACCTGCCCCGGGCCCAATAAAGAAAAATGGGGTCATCATTTACCCAACAGAATGTCATCATATGCTTAGTAACAATTACCAAACAGAAAGCATCTTCACCTCATTGAAGCAGCCGGAGAACATCAGCAACTCGCTGGATATTGGAATCATCTCACAGCCTTTGGAGGACCTTGTTTGTTTTCCTCTAAAGCAAAGCTTATGGGTTTTATTGTTTGTTATGCATTTTTTAATTTTGATATTTTGCTTATAAATTTTTAGTTGCAGGCTTATGAATATTTGAAATCCAACGGAGCATGAAATGCATTGTTCTATGATAATAACATTTATATGAAAGGCAATTCACAAATATAGAGATACTACTAGTATTACTCAAAACAAAATAAGATAAAACTATGAACCACAAAATAAAGATTTCCCCACCTGTAATGAAGACTCCTCATGACTGCGAAGTACCCGGTGGATTTGTTTACAAAGAGAGTCGACACCTTCAACTGGAAGAACTATCTCCTTCCTCTGGAAGGGCCTTTTAACAAAATTAATAGGAGCCAATAAAAGCTTTTGAGGACCCATCTTTTTAACAGAATCTGCATTGTTTGGATCCCATGATAGAGTGGCCCCAGCAAAACCAGGCATAACATATGGACAGGAATTTATAACTTCGGTTGAGTTAGGAGATGCTTCGTAAGCTTGCAAAACAGCATTGATCGCTACCTTTTGAAGGTGTGCACTAACTGCAAATTTATTTGTTATTGCGAGAACCCATGGAATTCCAAGAGACTTGGCCTCATCCAAGAAAAGTGAAAGGACAGGCTTTGGTTGAGAGCTGTTTGAATTACTATATCGAGGTATGCTATGGGATAGGTTGTGAACAAGAACAATTAAATCTGTCTTCCTACTTAGATCTCGGATTCCAAGCCACAAATCATCCCTGAAGCAAGAAGTTTCCTTGTTAAGTTCCTGCAAATTAATTAAGAGAAATGAAAATTTAAATGAACATCATAAGGTACATTTCATTAATTTAAATGCACATCCAGAGTTTACTAGCAAGTGCAACCCAGCTCACTATTAAATCAAACATATCAACATCCCAACTTTTCAAATCAATCATATATATCCACACTAGTGAGTACAAAGGAGGATATTTTGAAAGGAGAGTAATATTTAAAATTGGAAAGCAACCGACACGAAAAGAAGGTTGGTTACCTGCATATTTACTCCAGAGGAATCACAGTAGCACAAACCACCAGCAATACCTTCCTGCACATCAACATCCAAAAGTGCATCCTCTATGGAGGGAATGTTGGATTTACGTTTATTCAAGATTGCCTTTAAAAGAGTAGTTTTACCAGCACCCTGCACATTAGACAACTCATACAACTTATAAGATGATAAATAATAAATTATATCCAGAATGATCCCAAAGCAAAATTGTCATACCTCCATCCCAATTAATCGTACCCTACGAGTTCTGATGTGAACCTCTTTAGAAACCGTTGAAAAATCACTAGTGCAGAATATTGAAAAGTTATTTAAACTTTCCGGACGGATAAACTTATCCTTGTCAATGGGTGCTAAGTTCCTAGCAAGCTCAGAATCAACAGAAGTGAACACGGGCAACAATGAATCTAACAAAGTTTGATGCTTTGGTGGCCTTCTTAGTGGAGCACCAACTAATATTCTCATCTTCTGTAATTCCGGCTGAATTCCTTGATTTGAAGAATACTTTGGGGCAGAAGGAAAGGACTCAACTGAAGTCGAACACCTAATTAAGATAAAAATACACATTACATTACCTATAGGACCATTGAAGTTAATGTTTAAGAAATAAAAACATTTAATTAGAAAGTTGTTGGGCACTTCACAAACAAATCCACCACTCCATCCTATTTCTTTAATAGAGTGATGTATATTATAAATACTAATTAGGGTCTTTTAAAGATCAACTGGGAAGAATAGATATCGTGCACAAGTATTCAGAAGTGTATTATTAATCAAATGAATAAAGCCACAGACTCGTGAATGGCTTGTTGTCATAGCAATTTAGCAATTGATATGCATCTCTACAGAACCTTTAGTGAAATATGGAAAACCAATTAATTTATCCGTCATTATCAAAGTAACTCTTAATAATAACATTATTGAATAATTTCTCATGTGTCTGCCCTTGCTCCCACCCCTCCAATTCGTAAAATTATATATATACATGTTATCAATAAATTTTGATGTGTCACAAAGTATAGCATGTCAATACCAGTTACCATTAACTTGGGCATGAACCAATGTACAGAGATGCAACCCAAAACCAGTAATATCAACTTTTAGAGGTTCTCCATTTTTTGCTCCAGGCCCATCATCCCATCCGAGAGGAACAATTGTAGTTGCAGTGCGAATAACAGGAGACTCAACTATATGCCCGAGCTCCACAGTCCCTGCAGTTGCAAGGCCAAGCCATTGTTGTAGATGAGGAAACTGCTGCCATTGCTCAATCCCTAGGAAATTTTCACTCATACACAAATCATAGATTCTGCAACAAATGGAGGAGGAAAAGGATTATTTTATCTCAAATAACTTCAATTAAACATGTACACAAGCAATTTCAAATGCTTCAACAACCAATCCTTATTCTAGTTGGTGACTAGGTGGGGATTCAAGGAGCTAGAAGCACAAAAATTAAAAAGTTTATTCAACAGAGATGACCATTATTAGAATTAAATGGATTTAACACAACTCAATAGTTAGCTCATATGGTGAATGTTAACCCAATAACTTGTAAAGGCTATTTAGGCCCTATCCCTATGTGATGTGGTGAGTCCTGTACAAGTAGGACTAGACATCTGGTGTATAAAGTTTACAGGACTAGACATCTATGAATGCCCCATTAACAACCATAGGACAAGCCCCTAACACCACAATCAAGTCGATCCAAATCAAAGGCTTCGATATCATATATGAAATGAGTGGCCTTAACCCAAAAACTAGCTTAGTAGCTCATAGAATGAGGATTGCCATAACACTTATAAAGGCTAAGTCTTATCTCTAAACAATGTGAGACTCTAGCAGCCATTAACAAGTTCTTTGAAAAATGGGGGAATGTGGTCATTTAAAAGTAATAATTTTGGGAACATATAAACATAGTTTCAAATATATATAACACGACAAGTACGACTAGTCAAGTACCTTTGGAATCTAGATCTATATGATTTCATTGAATGAGATTGTAATCTTTCCCTCAATTCCGTAATCACTGATTTGACCTGAAAATGTCTTTGCCAAAAGAAAGCAAACAAAATGAGAGAACTTCCAAAAGTGTATTTATATATAATATAAGGTTTAAATACAAACTATCATCCAAAAAAAGGCAATGGAAAAATATCATGGATCAATAAGCAATGAAAGGAAGCTCATACCGATGTCAGTTTTGAGTACTCCGCACCTGATAGTGACTCTACTGAGGAATTTCCCAATAAATAAAGCTGTTTACATGAAACCATTTTTTATCAGTTAAAAATTAATGAGAGGGGAAAAAAGGGGAAAGGATAAGCAGAATATAAAAATAAAATTGCATGGTCATTGATGGAAACAGTTGACTGTAGGACATTTTACTCTTTTTAATTGATCCTACTCATTCAAACAGCTTTTTGTAAATACAAATATATGAGAAATAAAAAAGGCTTGATCATTAATGTTAAGCTCCACATTGCTTAAGAACAAAATGTCCATGATAGCTTCTAATAGAAAACTTGGGTAGCCCCTCTTTGAGCTATGTTTTTATCTGGAGCTAAACATACAATCTTAATTTGATATTAAAGCTTATCCTTTGATCTTCCCTCCCTCCATTCTAACATAAGCCTTCAGGCTTCCCCTTTAACCATGCACATAAACTCATGCTTCCTAGCTTTTTGCTAGTATATATAAGCTACAGGATGAAGATTTTCATATTATATAAAGGCCAATAATTCAAAAGTAGGAACTTACAGCTACTTCCTACTTTTTCAAAGTAAATGAGACACAGAAACACTACTTTCACACCAATCATAGAAAAGATAGAGCAATGGCGGGAAAAATCACATGAATAACCAAGCCAAGAAAGCAATAAAAACAAACATAAGAAAATGATGGACTGCTTAAATAACAAACCCCTCACATTAACATGCCCAAGTAAACAAAATAAACTATACAAATTTAAATTTAAAATAAAAAATAAAAATAAAACTTCATCCTTAGTTACAGCAAAAGAACACTAGTGGAAAAGAATCATCTCTGATAATATCTACCTGTCCGAATGGCACATATGAAGGTAAATATGGAACTCTGCGCCATTTTCTTTCGTCTCCAGTTACAATATTGCCTTTTGTATTTGTTTTTCCATTCTTTGCCAACTCCAACGAATGTTTGTCACTGTCTGGAAAAGGCTTGAGTGATATGCCATCAGAATCCTCTTGTATTTCAAGTGATTGTGGTTCAACTACTTCCTCCTCAATCAAAGTACTAGCAAGAGAACCAGTCATTGAATTTGTTTCAATAGAATTAATTTGTCTCTCTCGTTTACTAAATTGTCTCAGTACGGATTCTAAGGGTACCAGCTTTGAGAGTCTCCAGAAGGATTTATGCAAAGGACCTACCCCCAAAACCAACTGCTCTCCATCATTCTCTTTCGGCTTCCCTGAATCTTGGCCCCTCTTTGATGATAATAACCCATTAGTTTCATTTTCAGAAAGCACTGACTGAGGCTGAGCATTATTATAATGGTGGAAATAAGCAGGAGATAAAATACGAGGAATCAAATCTTCCGGGATGCAGTAACTCTTAAAATAGTGCTGCCAACCTTTTCTATTAACATAGCTGCAAAAGGGGAAAAAAGGAAAAGAAACCAATGAATATTTTTAAGTTTTCATGTTTCTAAAGAGAATACTGCAGCTAACCAATTTAGACAAGGAGTAGAAAAATACAGCGAAAACATACTCCTTCAGAGCAGCATTTCCTACAGGAGGCTGAGAAAATGTTATACATTTGATAGAGACTTTCTCATTTTCCTTTGATGAAGATGAAGCAGCAACTACTCTCAAAATGGCAAGAGTAGCTAATGCGGCTACCTGTGTAGAACATCAGGAACTTAGCATATGCATATTGTTCAAATGCATCTACACCATTGTTATGAAATCTAGATGGATTAATCATACTTACAGCTCCACCAAGTGAATGACCACATAAAACAAGCTTGCGTTTCTTCTTTTGAGCAAGCCTATACAATTCTAAAGCAGGTATTCCTTTAGCACGAGCCAAGAAACCCTAGGAGTGAAACCAGCAAAATTAATAGAACCTAAGGACACCATATTTACATCTATAACATTAATTAACATATCACAGTATCAATGACTAAAGGTTGGACCATATCCTTGATTAAAAAATACCTAATAACATAAATAGTTGAAAAGAATATAACATACCATGGTGATTAAGTAATTATTAATTGACCATATTACGCAGCAATATAAATCATAAATAGCCTATAAGATCTAAAGAAGTAAACCTTGAAAAAAAAAGGTAAGTGGTTAAATGAATCTGTAGACGCCATACTCTTCAGAAATTCCAATTGAAAGTTGCAACTGAGTCCATGTAGTTTCAAAAATATTTTAAATTGGGTTCCTTACAGGCTCAAAAGGTAGGCTGAATTCAACGCCTCACAAGAAAATATCAGAATTAAGCACATGTGATATATCACATATTCCTAGACTAACTCAGTTTCTAGTGCTCATTGATCAATGTCTTGGTTACATTATTCTTATTTAATTTAATATTGAACATGCTATAAACTTCTGTATGTGTGGGCTCATAAATGCACAAAGTTATACATAATTCTATAGAGAAGTTTACCTGATCCCTCACCATTGAAGAATATAAGAAAAGAACCAATCAATAAAAATAAAAATAAAATTGATAGAAAACAAGCATTTTACCCTATGAGCAGCAGGTTTAGATTTACTATTTATTTGTTTAGGCCTTGACTCCAAAGGGTTCCACATATATTCTTTTCCATTTAAGTTTTCACCCTTATCAGATTCAGCATGTGCACATCCATCTGCCGCCTCAGGAGCATCCTCATGGAAGATCGCACCTTGAAGTATATTTGCATCAGCAATTACATCCCTATCAAGAAAATATAAAGGTATATAAAAATCATTCTCAAGAAGAAGTACTGATTTTTTAAAAACTTACACAAAAAATCCCTGAAATAACTCACTTATATTGTTTTGTCCCTATAAAAGAAGCAAATAAAGTGTCTCCTGCCTCAGCCAACAAATACCTGAAACAACATAATCTGTCAAATAACAGTCCAACACAGCTTAAACCAGACACTAATACAATCCATTTTGGAAAGAAGTGCATACAAAAACATGTAAGCACAATACTACCTTGAGGAGAGACAGGAGGGGGGAAAAGGATCTAAGTGGTTATCAATAGATTAATTGCATTTATTTGAAATATCTTTTAGGTACTTGTATATAAACATTCATTTTTAGCTTGCTTCTCCCTGTAGAAAACATCTTAGTTTAGTCCCTATGTATTTTTGAGGATGAGTTTTGACTCCCACCAAAGTAAAATCACTGCCCTGTGACTTAGAAGCTACAGGTTCAAATATTGGAAAGAGCCTCACTGCTCAGGGGAATGAGGTTCCATAAATCCATCCTCCTCAAGTGCCACCATCTAGCACTAGGGCGGCCTACACCTATAATTATTTTCACTTCTATCTCAGTAGTCATTGATTTTTCACCATTATAATACCGAAGCTTATCATAAAGTTATCACGATGCATAAACTTAATGGACGCATAAGGGTCAACATGAAAATGTGTTATATAAAGAACTCCACCAATGAGTGTCACTGCTTCCTAACAACCTCGTCCTTTATGTCCAAATGTTCAAATATTAGGTTAAGGGAAAAAAAGGTTTCTAGTTGCTCAAGAAACCGAGGATGAAATTTTCAGGAAGAAAATAATAGAAACTTCCAATGTTCGAATATTTAATGGCATTTATGAAAATAAAATTAGAAGAATTCTATTAAAGGCAATGATAATTCACACGAATAAAGTTATATAAAGACTAACATACCTATGAGGAACATGATCTGACGAAGGTTGCACCCGTTCCAACGCAACAATATGTCCTCCAAAATCAGCCTTAAATTTATTTACAGCTCTAATCATCTCAGTGGCAGGTCTCTAAATTATAGGAAGTCAGACATAAATGAGAGTAATTAACTTGTCGATTGACACTAGACATAAATGAGAGTAATTAACTTGTTGATTGACACTAACTAACTAAATTTCATGCAAGCATAGCATACATATACTCTAAGTGAAGTTTCAAAGTAGCTTCGTGTTTATGCAAGACCTAAGGCCATTTAGTATGGTGAAAACTCTTATTTAGTTCCTACTTTTTCCAACATATTCTCTAATGCTAATCATGGTTATTGAGTCACGAGTTCATACAAGTCGTTTGGCTGGTTATTCGAATTGTCTTCACTTCTAAATCAGACGATTCGGCATTAGAATCACACTAATACGTGCTGGAATCGTGAATCACAAATCAAAAACGATTCCCGGTGGCACTAAATCGTGAATCACACGTTTGAAGTTCATATGCAAAGTTCGGCAAACAGGTCAAGAAAACCCGATGCTCACTCTAAACATGGGCTTTCTCTTTTTTTTTTTTAAGAAGAAACAAAACACTGAACACGGTGGGTTGTATTTTAAATATTTAATGTCTCTCTGCACCACAAATGGTGCATTTCCATTTGTTTTCCAGGGGAAAAAAAAAGTACAGTGCCTTTTATGCATATCAAGATAAAATCCAACAAGTATTCTGAGTCAACTTCTCTTCCATACTTTCTTTTTTATCTATCTCTGCACATTATTACTTGTATATTTAATAATTAATTTTTTAAGATTTTATGCCTTCTGTGAAATATTTGTTGACGATGATTTTGTATGTTTTGAGCTTATACATGACTTTGGTGATGTTTTTATGTTATTGGTATCATGAATTTTTTGTTCAGAATACTATTTGTTTGTGTTATAGTATACAACAACAACAACAAAGCCTTATCCCATTAGATGGGATCGGCTACATGGATCAAACAACGTCATTGCAGCCCTATCATGTGTTATAGTATATACAATGTAATTTTGAACCATATCCCTTAATCTTACTATTCGATATGATTTACAATTCAATAATTACCCTTAGCATTCAATTTAAGAATCGCGATTTGATAACTTTGATGCTAATTTGCACTTAACAAAAAATACTACATATACCTATCTAGCTTTTATTACACTAATTGACCTACCTATCATTACAGAATATAGATCATATACGGTAGCAAAAATTAGGTTTTGGCTCTAATAGGATCCAAAGATCTTGCGACACAGCTTTGGTTTATGCTGTATTTTGCTATTTATGTGGTAGACAAGAATGTAAGAAGTTTTCATGATTGCTTTTCGAATGTAGACTATATTTGAGATAGGGTCGCTCTTTTGGCTTCCGTTTCGTTCCCTGATCATTGTGTGATTTCTGGAGTGCCATTATCTAACACATTGCTGACTCAAAGCCCATTCTCTGAAATCCTTTAAAATAAATTAAAAATAAAAGGTGAAAACTCAGGTACAGTCAACTTCAGGTGAAGTTGATAGTTGAGAGTCGTTAACTGATTTGACTGATTTGACTAAATTTTCATCTAACAGCTCTCAACTATCAACTTCACGTGAAGTTGACTGTACCTGAGTTTCCACCAAAATAAAAACCTACAAAAACTAGAGACTTCCCATTTCTAGAAAGAGAATAAAGCAAACAGCATAAACCAACACAGAAAAAAGCTAACCAAACTTCACCACCCTCCCATTTCCTCAACATAATCATTTTAAATCAGATAAATAAACCAAAAAAAAAAAATTCAAAATCTCCCACAAAGCTGAAGCCAGGCCTTCTACAGCTATATTTGGATTGGTGGTTTGAGATGAGTGATGAGCTCAAGGCAGTATAATGAGCATCCATTGTTTGGATTGGTGGTATAGGATGGTGGAACAGAATGGGGCAGAAGGAAATTTAATCGGCCCCATACTTGGATTGACAAAATTAGGATGGAGTGGAATGATTACTAATGGAACAGAATCCATTCAATTAAATCAAAACTTTAATTTTTTGTTCTTTCCAATACAGGAGGTTTGGGATGGAATTAAGTTTCATTCAAACAATGGAGAAGAATAATTAATCTACTCCTCTGGACTCCATTCCACTCTATATCTATCATCAATCCAAACTTAGCAAAAAATGAGGTTTGCGATCGAATTGAATCCATCTATTCCATAAAAATCCTCATATTTTTATCCAATCCAATTTTGAGTGTTTAGAGGGGAAGCCCATTTTATATAAGACAATATTAACTCAATTCTTTTGAGCTCCATTCACCACTACCTTAAATATTACTCTACTCCAGTTCCTTTTGTTTTTGTTTGGGTATTACCACTCCCTTAACTTCCATCAATCCAAGCATAGCCTTAAGGTAGCATTAGGCTCATGTCCTCGGATAGAAAAAACAGAGACAGTAAGATGGTAAAGACAAGTCTCCCACGTCCCTTTAACTTCGGACAAATAGAAGGTAGTTAAAAATAATCTGAGATATGCCTCTGGTGTTCTCTATTTTGAAAATAGAGAAATTATCTTTCCCAAGATACTCTTGTCCCCAATGTCTTTGTCTCCTCTGTATCAAAATGTTAAACCACACACTACCTAAATTATCAGAAAAAATAAAACACAGCTCAGCTCTCTCGTGCAACAGAATGGAATTACTTCATCACTAACTATCCAACTCCATTTCTAATTTTGTCTATTGCGCTATTTCCCATTCCATCCCAAACTACTAACCAACATACCCTTAAATCCTAATTGAACCACAATTTAATACCATTGTTCAACAACAACAATACTTAGTGCAGTTCACTGCATGGATTAAACAATGTCATGCTATGCTATTACAAACAACAACAACCGCAGCTAATTACTGAGTTTCATATGCAGTGAAAAGAAAACTACCTTGTAAACGCACTCGGAGAGAACCATGCAACAAAGGAGATCCTGCAAATCAGAGACGGAATCAGCCTTAAGTGCGAGGCAGAGATCATGGAGCTGCTTCCGGCGCCGCTCGTACTCCTCATGGATCCTCTTCTTGTTCTCCCTGTGGCTTGTCCATGGCCACTTCATCCGCCATTGGAGTGGTCCCCACGACACCTTCATCAGCTTCGCTCCCTGGTCCCTGATCCACGGCTCCACGCGGCTCTGTATGAACTCCATTGCCGCGAGGGACAGGATAGCTTCTTGCGGATTTTGAAAGAAATAATAATCAATCAATTGATTCAATACAATGATAATCCATGTTCCTAACCTAATTGAAATTTAACGAGAAAGAAAGAGAATAAAAATCTAGAGTTGGGTTTTTGTTTGTGTGTTGAGTTTAGAACAAGGGAGGGATAAGGGATAATTATTATAATAATTATTATAATTTTGAAATTAGATTTGGGCGTATAAAATGGAGAATATGCGGGAGGTTACGAAACGGAATTGTATGTGACGTAGACTGGGGACTGTCACAATCACATTTTTGGGGTTGTTTGGTTTCTTTTTGAGTTCTGGTAGTTATATCTTCTCTCGTTTGATTGGAAATTGTTGTCCACAAATATTTGATTAATAGAAACTAGAAAGTTTCGGTAGATTCATTCCGCTGCACGAGTCATTCGATACGGACATACGGTTTAAGATATGAATCTCAGGTTTAATGACTATTTTACTATTTTTAGAGAGAATTTACATATCATTTGCGAAAAATTAATATATGATATCAGATTTAATGAATATCTGCGAGAATCTAGGGATTACTTGCGAAAAGAAGCCTAGCTATTTTCCATGAAATCATTATAAAGAATGAAGATGAGGTGTGATTAGAGTTTGAGGGTGACTAGGTTAGAATAAAGGAGCAAGTTAAAAATTTTTAGGATTTGGATAGTTTTGCGGCTCATTTTTTTGCAAATGGAGAAGCTCATGGTGTAACACCATGAAATGGAGCCACACCAAAAATGTTCACTGCTATGGGTTTAGGAGAAAAACGGAGTTAAGCCCCACTTTGGTCCCTGAGATTGACGAGTTGCACCGATTTAGTCCTCCAGATCCCAATTGCACCAAATTAGTCCCCCAGATTCGAAAAAATGCACCACGTTAGTCCTTTCCCTATTTTCCGTCACCGGAGGTCTGACGCCGTTAGTGACTTGGCAAATATTGCCACGCTGGACACGGTGGAAACGGCGTCGTTTGTAGATTGGCGCTAAAATCCCCCTTTGAGCGACGGCGTTTCTATGCAAAGGAAAACAAAACGTTGGCCTCTCCCTCGTTGTTCTTCACTCTTCGTCTTCAACCCCTCCATGACTGACACAGAGGAAAAACGTCTCTCCTCCGTTAGTCACTGAAATCAGGAACGACTAAGCAATAGGATTCCGGAGACTGCTTGATCGCAAGAAAACATTGAACAGTTGTGTGAGGAGGGACTTTGCTGCAACAAGGAGCACCGAGGTTAGTGAAGAATTTAAAAATATTTTTTTTCAAATTTTAGGGAATGCGTTGATGGTTGTTGATCATAGTTTATTGCTTTGTAAGTTATTTTTCCATAAAGTTTGTAGTGGAATTTGGGCTAGGGTTTTATTTGGATGTTGTCTGCAACTGTTTTTTTGGGGTTTGTCTTCATGCTCTGTTCTGATGGTGGATAAATTTGTTTTATTTTGATATATGTTTCTATAATGTATGAATGTAGTTGATGAAAAGTATGTTAAAGGGATCATTGTGTGGAACTGTTTCTGAAAAGAAATTTTTGTTAATCATGCAGATGGATGTGCACTTAGATATAATGTTCCACCATGGGGGAAAATTTCAGAAAGATGAAAAAGGGATGACTATATATTCTCCTGATAAGAAGGCATGCGTTGGAGACATTGATGTAGATACTTTAGATGTTTTTTGGGTGAGAAATTATTATAAGGAACTAGGATATGATAGGATAGGAGAATGTTGGTAGCATGTGCCTGGGAGGAGTTTAGAAGTTGGGTTAAGAGCTCTGAATTGTGATGATGAGCTGAGAGAGATGTGTTTCATGGGTGAAAAGAATGAGGGGCTGGTTGATGTTTACTTTGAGCATGCAGTTTCAACACCAGAAATTCTTGAGGGAAATGAGATTGTGGAGTATGTTGAGGGTGACCATGATGATTTGAGAGAGCCTAGTGATGAAGATGACCATGAACCCCTACAAGATGTAACCCCAAACCCAGCTAATAAACCCACTACCCCTACTGATGAGACTCCATTCACCAAGAGCACTGAACCAATGCATAATACCTCACCACCCAAGACCACAGAACCAACAGATCCTGGTGCTAGTAACCCAACAACCCAAAACAGTAATCCTACTACCACACCCAACTCTAATCCTAGCCAAGCTACTACTGCAGAGCCTATTACAACTACTCCTCCAGTTCCCCCAAAACTGAAACCCAACTCAAATGTCAACCCAAATCAGAAAGCCAATACTACCTCATCACAGAAGGCCACTGCCAACCCGAAGAATGCCTCTAAGCCCAAGCCCAAGCCCAACAAAAATTCTGTGTCTAAGCCCAACCCAAAGGCAAAGCCCAAAATCAGAGCTAAAGCCTATTGCACAAGGTCTGCTTCACAAGTGAGGACTAGGAAGCAACATGAGAAGAAAAAAGAAGTGCTGGGGTTGTCTTCTTCTGAAGATGAACACACCACAGAGGACAGTTCATATGATCCTGGGAGAGATGATAGCTCAATTGATGATGATGTTGTTAAAAAATGTGAGACCAAGAGGAGAGAGCCTGGCTCGAAGCATGCACCTGCTGAGGGACTAGCAAAGTCTAAGAGGAAGTTTCTTAACGATGATGACGCATTTAGTTTCACATATCAACCTCAAAATTGTTGTCCACGTTGAATTGAATTTATGTCCTACTGAAACAGGATCCACCTGCGAGGCCATCAAAGTTGCAGACAAGAAGGAGGTCCTCCACACCACCATCAGGCTCGATTACTGTGGATCCACTACAAGGAGCAAGCTCAGCCACATCTTCAAGACTGGCCAACTTCCTCAAATTTGTCCCAACACCTGGCTTCAAGCCACCAAGGAAGAAGAAATGAAGATGATCCTCTTTTTGCCTATTTTGGATGAAACTTGACAGCTTTTTGTAAATGATGCTTTTTGTTTTGTGGCCTGAATTTATGACAGTATACTTTTAGTATATCTGAATAGATTATGACAATCATGGCACTCTGTGGCCTTTGACTAAGGTGTATTTTGTCTAAACAGTTGTCATTAGTAAGGCAGGATTATTGTTACTTTTGTTAAAACTTATTGATATGGATATTGATATTGTTACAATTTCTTCCAGCTTCAAGTATGCTACTTCACATGCATTTTTTTGCAAATTCTTTCAGCAATTTCATTGAATGACAGAAAACAAATATGACATCTGAGAAGAAAAATTTTACTTTCTTCTAATACACTTCCACCCTGAATACAGAAACACAAACTCATCTTCAAGCTTTAACTACCAACATAAAACCCACAACAAAAACTACAAACAAAGCCAAACCTAAAATGTACATTTTTTGGGTTCTAATTTCAGCTTCTATCTTCCCAATTCTCCAAGCCAAATCCACCCTAACTTGGTCACCATCCACAGTAGACATTACCCTTCCTCTCAGGTCTTCTTCTCCAATGTCAGCCCAGACAAACAAACCACACCACCTCTTACCATTAACATTGTAGTTAGGGCACCCAAAGAAGGCTTGTTAGGGTTAGCCTCTGTTGTGGACCACCGAAGAACAGGGCGGCACCCACACCCACACCACTGTGGAACAACCGACCCTCTACTTCGACTGGAACTCCTACTGTTGGACCGCATGGAACTCTGGCTCCTACTTGCAATCATGCTGGTAAACTTGGAAGGGAGCAGGAGACGAAGAACCAGAGAGAAACGGGTAGAAGAAGAAGATGATGGGGTGACATGGTGAACTTAGGTTTTAAAAGGGGGATAAGGACTAATTTGGAGCAATTTAAACTTTAGGCCACGTCATACAACCGTTACTGTGTCCAGCGTGGCAATATTTGCCAAGTCACTAACGGCGTCTGACCTCCGGTGACGGAAAATAGGGAAAGGACTAACGTGGTGCATTTTTTCGAATCTGGGGGACTAATTTGGTGCAATTGGGATCTGGAGGACTAAATCGGTGCAACTCGTCAATCTCAGGGACCAAAGTGGGGCTTAACTCGAGAAAAACGTAGCTTTCGGTTTTCATTCACTAGCATTTCTTTTTTTTTTTTGTTTCAGATTAAACAAAACGTAACTTCCGTTTTGCTTTTGAATTTTTTTTTGTTTTATGAGAAAATCAAAAACGCAACTTGCGTTTGTTAGAAAAGTTTTATTAATTTTTTTTAAAAAAGTAAAACGTAGGCTACAATTTGTCATATGAACTGTTCAAATTTTTTTAAAAGAAGAGAAAACGCAGGTTGCGTTTTATTTGGGCCTAATTTTTTTTTGAAATGTACAAAACGCAGCTTACGTTTTGTATGCGAAATAATATTTTAATAAAGAGCCTTACATATAAATAGCTAACACAGCTAACTCCAACTCGCACCTCACTTCTCTTCTTCACTTCTACTTACATTCTCTTTTCTTGTATCTGATGCTTGTGAGATTTTTTGGTTATTAGAAGGGTAAAAAAAGTGAGAATATGGAGGATATTGCAAATATACGAGTGTATTATAACGGTGAGATTATACCGAATACACACGAAGGAGTGAGTTTTGTTTGTGAATGTCCATTTTCATTTGCTATTCCATACAGCACGAGTTTTATAGAGTTGCAAAATGGTCTTTGTGTGAACATACAAAGTCACATTTCGAAAAGAGTGAGCAACATTTTGTATAGGAATCCTATGCAAGTATTTGGTGGACTGATACAGTTTCAAATAATGTCCATCACTGACGATGCAAGCATGCAGCAGATGTTCTATATTTATCGACAAATCCGATTTCACGTGCCGGTGATAGAGCTGTACGTTGAGTTTGAACAGCAGTCGGGGATGGGTACGGTCGGCGACGAGGTCAATGTTGATGAGCTCGGGGATATAGATTGGGAAGAAGAAAATAATGACAGCGAAGAGGAATTCGAAGCTAACTATGAAGTCGATGACGAAAATGATGACGGAGACTTGGCAGGCAATCCGGCGGTGCAGAATGAGGCAGATGCCATTGTAAGCCAACACCCGTTTGGTGTGCCGTCTTTTATGCGGACTCTAGATCTCGAAGCCATGCATGCCCCGGAATTTCCTGAGTATGCGAATACGGGTATGTTATGATTATTAACTCAAGTGTCCTATAGTGCTTAATTTATTTACCTTGTTTGACTGATGGTGGTGCGCATGTCGTAGGTGAAGGCAACGTTGCGGCGGAAAATGGCGAGTTTAGTGTCGGAATGGAATTTGGTTCGAGAGAGTCGGTGATATCTGCAATCAAAAGCTACACCATCTCTAGAGAAGTTGATTACACTATGTATGAGTCTGAGCCGCAGACATTCTATGCGAAATGCAAGGGGTATGGTGCAGGGTGCGACTGCCTTATCCGAGCTAGCTTGATTCGAAAAAAAGCTTGTTGGGAGATCAGGAGATACAATGGCAAGCACACGTGCACCATGGGCACGATTTCACAAGATCATGCCAAGTTGGACTCAGACACAATTGCAGATGCCATTAGGCCGTTGGTCGAAGCAGACCCCTCGATAAAGGTGAAGTCTGTTATTGCAGAAGTTCAAGGCAGGTTCAACTACATTGTGACTTACCGCAAGGCTTGGTTGGCAAAGCAGAAAGCTGTCGCAAAAGTTTTCGGTGATTGGGAAGTTTCTTACCAGACTCTGCCAGTATGGTTGAAAGCAATGACAGTGAAGATGCCAAGGTCTCATGTTCAAATTAAAACGCTACCCGTTTACCGTGAGAGTGAGGAGGTTCAAGGTGTAAGAGTTCTTCACCGCGTGTTTTGGAGCTTCTATCCGTGTATTGTAGCATTCAGACACTGCAAGCCACTGGTGCAGGTTGATGGCACGCACCTGTACGGAAAATATAAAGGTGCACTTCTGGTAGCGGTTGCACAAGATGGGAATCAGAACATTGTGCCTATTGCATTTGCGATTGTCGAAGGCGAGACGGCAGACGCATGGGAGTTTTTTCTAACTAATTTGTGGAGATATGTTGTTACCATTGATGGTGTGGGTATTATTTCTGACCGCCATACCTCCATCGACGCTGCAATAGCTCGCAGTAACGGTGCATGGTCACCACCAAGGGCGTAGCACATGTGCTGCATCAGGCACATCGGGTCCAACTTCTTAAGGAGGTTCAAGGATCCATATTTGCATAAACTCGTGGTGAACACAGGTATTTCAACTCGCTGTTCTGGTTCTATTCATAGTAAATTGTGGCATCTGCTTATGATTAAATGGTTTGTTCAACAGGCTATTCTAGGACGGAGCAGGAGTACAACAAAAACTACCAAAGGCTTAAAGAGCGGGGTAAAGCATATACTCAATGGT
Organism: Arachis ipaensis; assembly: GCF_059453495.1. Lineage (NCBI taxonomy): Eukaryota > Viridiplantae > Streptophyta > Magnoliopsida > Fabales > Fabaceae > Arachis > Arachis ipaensis. The sequence continues at coordinate 13,252,952 of NC_142444.1, forward strand.
GCGATGAGATCGGTGTTGAGAGATGGGTGTTGGCATTCGATGGTGGTCATCGTTGGGGTCATATGACGACAAACTTGGTAGAGTGCATAAATTCTGTCCTGAAGGGTGCACGCAACCTTCCTGTGACTGCCCTTGTCCGGTCAACTTTCTATCGGTTGAATGAGTTGTTCACTCGGAAGAGTACCAAAGCTCATGAGCGTCTTCGCAACGGATACACGTATTCAGAATTCGCAACGAAGAGAGTTGAAGAAAGCTTCCGACGGGCAGGAAACATTGTGGTCAACCGGTTCGATAGGCGCAACGAGATATTTGAGGTTCGCAAAATGCAAGATGGTACTATTTACACTGTTAACCTTGCGCAACGACACTGCGACTGTGGCCATTTCCAAGTCAAGCGACTTCCATGTCGCCACGTGCTTGCATGTTGCGCCAACCAGCGTCTTGATTGGCAAGCGTACATGCACAATGTGTACAAGATGTCTGAAATTTGCAAGGTGTACAGAGGCGAGTTTGTTCCAATGGGTGACCCATCTACGTGGGATAGATACGAAGGAGCGAAGGTGATCGCCAACTGGACATTGAGGCGCGCGACAAAAGGAAGACCGAAGTCAACCCGCTACTTGAATGAGATGGACTCGCGTGATATGCGTGGTCCTCGCCGGTGCACTATATGTGGACGCGAGGGACATAGCCGCAGCCAATGTCCTCAGCGTGCAGGTCCAAGCTCCGCTGGAGGTCATTAGTGGTCTAGCTTTTCAATATAACTTTGTTATTACCTACTTCAAAATTATATGCTACCTTTTTTTGTAACCTTGTCATTTACTTTAACCTAGTTAACAATTTATAATAAATAAAACTTTTAACCTCGTTATTTAATTTTTTAGTGAATAAACATTTCGAGCCAAACAGAGTTATACGAGAACAAAGCTAAATATGTCAGAATAATAATACTGAACAGAAGTTTCTAAATATAAGATACGACACTAAATACAAATCTGAATACAACACTGAATACAAGAACAACTGCAACAGACTACTTCCTCGGCGCCTTCTTCGAATACAAGGATGGGGTGTATTTGTCCGGAGGCGCAGTCTGTGTCCGTAGGTTATATGGATGACCCTGAGACACATCGGCATCCAGCCCACTACCAACGTCAGGACCACCAAAATCTGTCACGCTCGCACCACCAGTGTCATACAAACCGGAGCCACTCATCCCCGGAGCACTCGCTCCACCAACATCATACCAGTGCTGCAAGTCGTATCCCAAGTCTCCCTCTTCCTCTTGCGGGTACTCATTCAAATCAAACAACTGGTCGCGTGGTGGAACGGAAGGACCAGGCGGATCTACATATCCTGTCGATTGATCAAAGTCGAAGTCACTGGCATGACCTGATGTGGTTCGACGACCAGCAGACTGCTGAGATGTAGCAGGCCCTTCCTGCGGTGGCGTCGGAAATAGATAATCTGTATCTCTCAGGACCTGATCGAAGCTGATGGTGTCAGATCCACCCAACGGACTAAAGTGACCCTCGGCCGGAATTACCAGTTGTGGTATGTAGGGCTCAGGTGCCTGAGGAGGCTGTGGTTCCGGTATATATGGTGCCTGCTGCTAATTTGCTGGCCACTGCTGCGCATATGTTAGTACCTGAAACTGCTGCACATATGCCGAATCCTGAAGCTGCTGGGCATGTGTCGGATCCTGAAACTGATGCGCATATACCGGATCCTGAAACTGTTGGGCATATGCCGGTATCTGATACTGGTACTCGTATGCCGGGACCTGATAGTGGTGCTCATATGCCGGAACCTAATTAACAATTAATTACAATTAATAGTAATTAATGATAAAAGATAAACCTAAACAATAATACTTACTTATTATTTAAAACGGTAAAAATTCATAATAATAACACTAGTAATTAATAATAATACCTGAAACTGTTGCTCATGAGGCGGGACTTGCTGCTGAGGACCAGCTGCGTCTTCCTGTTGCTGCTGTGGTTCATCGGCGCCAGCCTCTTCACCTGCAACTCTATCTGACAGTCGCAGGTGAATCCCATACTGCTGTGTGTACCACTCATAGTACACTGGGAGAGGATGAAAGTCAATAATCTCCGCACCTAACTGCAATGTGTTATAGCGGTCAGATCTCCACCTGTTAACCCATTGACTGTAAATCTCTCTCCAGTCAAGGTTCTGTGCTCCTGTCAACCGCGTGCAATGATCACGACCAAGGTCGAACGCCGGGCCTGGTGGAAGCTGTTGCATCCCGAACTGTCGCCTAACTCGGTCTGTCGGGTGCCATTCTATGCACTCGAAGGACACTAGCGGCGACTGCGTGGAGCACATAACCAACTGAGCAGCGAGGACATCCGGAACCCACACTCCCATATACGGCCGCCATATAAACTACACATTAGTTACCAAGAGACCTATTAGAAAAATTAACTGAATAAAAACATTGGACATTAATGGTTACAACTTACATCGTCAACTCCCATGTCGTCGAGTCCTCGCCTAAAATGCGCAGTAGGCTTCCGGATATATCGTGTATGTCGGCGCCAATGGCTCCACCTAACATAAAAAAACAATAACAATATTAATAAGAATAACAAATTAATAATAATAATAACAATAATAATAACAACAACAACAACAATAACAATAAAAAACAATATCTTTGCACAAGTGGAATACCGACGTCGCTGAGCTGATCGCGGGGTATAGGTGCCAGGAGCGGCATACGCTCCCACGCCCAAACAAAAAGCAGTATCAGTGGGCCGTCCATCTCTTTACAGTTGTATCGTGAAGCACAACACAACGATCTGTATAAGTGCGCCAGACTGGCTGCCCCCAACTGTATTCTGAAATCCGGTGGAAATCTCGAAGTAGCGGTAGAAACTTCGAATTCAATGAAGTGGTCGACTTATCCGGAAACACTACTGTTCCGAGCACGCAGAAAATGTGCGCCCGGACGTACCGCTCAACAGACTCCTGAGTGTCACAAGGCTCAGTGTCTCTGCACCTTCGGACCCATGCGAGATTAACCTTCCCTAACACGTGATCTTCTGGACCGGGCTCCCGACCAAAACAAGCAATGCAGTTCTCCACCAAAAACTGGTGACTGCTATCTGATCTACCGGTAACAGCCTCCCCATTAATCGGGAGACCAAGAATATAGCTCACATCTTCCAACGTCACTGTCACTTCACCGATCGAAAGATGAAACGTGTGAGTCTCCGGCCTCCAGCGTTCCACCAAGGCACTCAGTAGTGCAGCATGACCTCTCATTTCGCCTACTCGCGAAACATGTTGAAACCCAGTTAATGCTAGTGCCTCTGCCGCTACCTCGTTAAAAGTATCTGGCGGATCGAATTTTCTGGGCAACAAATTCCTGATAGCCTGCAATAAATAAAATGATAATTATTAAATTCTAAATAATAATCATAAATTATTAAAAAAGATAATAAATTATTAAAAAATAATAAATATTTAATTCTATTAGAAAATAATAATAATTATTATACAATATTCTATTATGGGTAACATTCATAATAATAATAATAATAATAATAATAATAATAATAATAATAATAATAATAATAATAATAATAACTATTTCATGACTACCGTATGATAAAACACAACTATTTTTCATATAATAGACATGATAATAATAATAATGCCGGTATGATAAAATACAACTACTATTCATATCATAGACATGATAATAATAATAATAATAATAATAATAATAATAAATTTATAAGTTAAAATATATCACTACAGAACATAAAAATAAAAATATTTATTTATCATAAACTTAAATAAAAAATTACTCACCAATTGAGGATGATCCAAATATTCAATAATGTGTTCTTCTGGTAAAGTAAAATTACGAACTATTTTTCTTTTTTTACTAAATAAAATCCCAAACCTTCACTAATTCTTCTTCTTCACAAACTCACTCCCTTTCACCTTAACCCCACCCTTTTACTCTCAAAACTCACTCACAGCATGTAACATGAAAGGGAAGCATGTAACACAAAAGGGAAGCTGAAACTCTCATGGCCTGCGTTTTGATTTTTATAGGCAGGCTCCACCACCACTCTCCTTCACACGTGTCGCACATGCAGCTGAGGATACTGTCAAACGCAGGTTGCGTTTTGCTGTGCACCTGCCAAACGCATCTTACGTTTTGGAGGTTCGAGGTGTTGGCATGCAAAGAACACAGAGGCACGTTTCGAAATTGGGTTCTCCTCCCATGCCAAACGCAAGCTGCGTTTTGCAGAGCATGCAGCTTTTTTAAAATCATCTCGTCAAAACGTAACCTGCGTTTTGCAAGTTACTGAATTCACCAGTTCCACATCTGTGGATTACTCACCATGATACAATATTGCTGCACATCACGTTTTTCACTTCCATAAATAAATTAATTTCTGTAGTTTTGCATATGAAATTTTATTTTTTATGGTTTTAAGTTAGTTTTATTATGTTATGGTCAAATTTGTCAGTATCATAATTTTTTATGGAGTAAAGCTAGGGAACCAAAAGCATATCAGCTAAAACTCAGCCAAATACCTTTGGATGAATTCAAAATCTCTATGAGTTAATATATATGGATGTTTCTTCTACTAAATATCAGAATATTTTTTTTTATATTAAATGGATATTCTTTTATATATTTTTCGAATTTTTTTGTATTGCAAATATGAATGTCTCTATTTCTTTAAGAATTTTATATATTTTTTTAAAAATTTTATAGATATTTAATTATTTTTGTTAAAATATAATTAGATGTTTCTTTTGTTAAGTATTAGGATGTTTTTTTTCATATTAAATGAATGTTTTTTTTTATATTTCTGTAATTGTTCAAGGACTTCTTTTAGCTAAGATCAAGTATGTAGTTTATCAAAACGGCACCTAATATCCCAAAACAATTGCGTACAAGGTAAAATCTCTTCATACAATGTGATGAAATCCCACAAAAGAGTGTCCAAACACAAAAGAATGCATTCAATAGAAGAGAACTAGATCATAACAGTCAAGAAACTCCTAGAAGAAGATAAAGAATCAAAAGAAATATGAATACAACCTCCCACATCACTGTCAACATCTATATCCTTTAACTACTAATATAATAACTATCCCTAGACCCTAATAAAAACAAAACCCAGTACACACGGATTCCAGCCCCTTCTCTCTTGAAGTCGCATTGCATTCTACTTATCACCAAACATGTAATGCTTCACATAAAACCTTGAACGCCACAGCCTCCCTTCAGCAATAACCATCAATAGTATCCATGCCACGTCCTATGATATATCTGAAAATCACACTCTTCTACCATGATTATCCATTCCTTACGTTCCACAACATCTCCTTACGGTGGCAAATCCGACGAGTCAGATGTTGGTGATAGAAGAGGAGTGGATCGCGGTGGGGAGGCAGAGAGGGCCTGACGATGAGAGAGAGGGGTCTGTGTGTGTGATTGTTAGAGGTGGGTAGGTTAATGTGAGAGAGAAGAGGAAGGTTTTTATAGGTTTTAATTAGGTTTACTTAATCAATTTAAAAATTTTTAAATTTTGAATTTAAAAAATTTAAAATTAATTAATTATTAATATAAATTAATGTAGTTTTGTTTAGTTTTTGGCTGATAAGCTTTTGGTTCCTTATACTTTTCTTTTTTTATGGTATTTTGGTACTTTAATCCTTTTAAAATTTAGACATTTGAAGCTTAAATATAAGAAATATTTAAAATGATTAAATGATACTTTGTTTTTAATAATTTACTCTTATTTATTTTTGGATTTTGATTCTCTAAATTTTGAATTTCATTTTAGAGGATAAAGTGTGATTTCTCACCATTTATTTCTTAGGTGGAACCAAAAAAAATATGAGAAAGAAACTATTTAAGAATAAGAGATCACAGTTTACTATTTAAAGTAAAAAATTTAAAATTTAGAGAATCTAAATTCTTTATTTTTAATTTTACATTTTTAAAAAACATCTAAAATCTCTAAAATTTAAACATTTAAAATTTAGATATAAAAATATCTAAATTGATGCTGATAACAAAAAAGATAAACAAAAAGGAAAGAATTGAAATTAAATGAAAAGGATAAATTGATATTGAAATAGAAAATAAAATAATACGTTGAAATTGAATACAAAAGAATCACTTTACTTTTTATCTAATTTCTTGATGTAACAAAAAAAAGACTTACTCAACTTAATTTGTACACATCATAATTTGAAAATTGAATCGAATGGAGTCACTCAACCTTCTACCAAATTTTCTGGTCCAACAAAAGAGAAATTCACTCAACCTCACCTATCCATACAATGATTTCATCACGAAACTAAAAAGGGAATTTTCAAACTTCTAATCACTCTGTAACAACTACAATAGTTTAAAAGGTATTTATAACATCATATTAGATTAAAATAAGAAAATCATAAACCCACTAACATAAACCCAATCTACTAACTAAATAAATAAAAATCAAAGTGCATGAAGCTGAATATTCTAATACTTAAAAATATAAACTAATAACTACTAAATAATAGGGATACTTTTTTTATTCCTAAAATTTAAGGTCAAAACCAAAATTGTCCTTAACTTATTTTTTGATTTAAAATGATCCCCAACGTTATATTTAGTATTAAAACTATCATTTTGATAAATTTATCCTCTATAAAATTAAAAAAAAAAAAAAACACTCCTCCCTTCTCATCATCCTGTTGGAAAATAAAAGAACAAGACACACACTCACGAAGAATATAAAATGAAGAGGAATGTATTGAATGTATTTGTGTGTTATTGTTTATGAAATAACTACATATGTATTTATACTTTTCTTTGACGTCTAAACTTAATACATCCTAATAAATAAATGGTTTAAATTAAAACTAAATATAGACAATTTATTCAAACTGTGATTTCTATTCCTTCTTAAATTCTAGCCATCAAGTTTATTTTTAACATTCTCCCTTAAACTTGATAATTTTTCGATTCCAATCATAATCCTTAACTTTTGAAAAACATTATATTTCAGAGGTTTTGTGAAAATGTTAGCAACTTGATCAAGTGATTTCACATACTCAACCTCCACATACATGTTCTCAATACATTGTCGAATGAAATGATACTTTGTTTCTATGTGCTTGCTTCTATCATGAAACACTGGATTCTTTGCTAGGCAATCGCTGACTTATTGTCCATCATGATCTTGGTGGATTTAGCTTGCTCAAAATGAAGTTCCTTCAGTAGTATCTTCAGCCAAATTGCATGACATGTACAGGCAGTGGCAGCAACATATTCAGCTTCACAAGTTGAAAGAGTGACTATAGTTGTTTCTTTGAACACCAAGAAATTGCATTATTTCCTAAAAAGAAAACAAAGCCAGTAGTACTCTTCCTGTCGTCAATATCCCCAACATAATCACTATCACAATAGCCCATTAATTTGAATTCATATGAAGCTGAATAAAACATGCCATACTCAAGAGTGCCTCTAAGATAGCGAAGAATTCTCTTGGCTGCCTTTATATGGATTTCTGTTGGATTCTCCATGTAACGACTAACTAACCCAACTGAAAATAAAATGTCAGGTCTGGTACAGGTCAAATACCTTAAACTCCCCACGAGACTTCTGAATAATGTTTGATCAACTTTTCTTAAGCCTTCTTCCTCTTTGAAAAGTTTGACTCCACACTCCATAGGTGTATTGGTAGGATTGCAATCTAGCATATTGAGTTTCTTCAATAGCTCTCTTGCATAAGCCTGTTGTGAGATGAAAATTCCATCCTCTATTTGTTTCACTTCAATTCCTAGATAATAAGACATTAGTCTCATATCACTCATCTCAAATTCTTGAGCCATTACCTTCTTCAATTCTTCAAACATTATTTGATTGTTTCCTGTGAATATAAGGTCATCCACATAGACACAAACAAATAACAAATTTCCTCTTTCCTCTTTCACATAGAGTGCATATTCATGAATGCACCTAATAAAACTATTATCTTGAAAATACGTATCAAGACGATCATTCCAAGCTCTTGGAGCTTGTTTCAATCCATATAAGGCCTTTTTAAGCCTTAAAACTTTATTTTCACAACCCTCAACAACAAAACCCAAAGGTTGTTCAATATAAATTTCTTCCAGAAGATTACCGTTCAGAAAAGCAGACTTCACATCCATTTGGTGGATTTTCCAGTTGTTCTGTGCTGCAAGTGACAACAATAGCCTTGTCATCTCCAAGCGAGCAACTAGAGCAAACATCTCATCATAATCTATTCCTTGCTTCTGCTTATACCCTTTTACAACGAGTCTTGCCTTATACCTTTCTACATCACCTTTAGAGTTTTTCTTAACTCTGTAAACCCATTTGACTCCAATAGCTTGATGACCACTTGGAAGTGATGCAAGTTCTCAAGTGTTGTTCTTCTCAATTGCTTGAATTTCTTCCTCCATAGCTTGTATCAATTTCTCGTCTTTGACAGCTTCTTTAAAACTTAAAGGATCATCATTGAAGAGTAAACACAATAAATTTTCATCCTCTAGCTTTTCTGTTTGCTTATAGAGATCAGGGAGACTTTGATATCTATGAAGGCCTTCGCTTGAACTAGATGATGGAGAAGACGATGATGATGCTAGTGGGGTTAATGCTAGTGTTGAAGGATCGATTTCGCCTTGCACTTCTTGCTTCGGGGATTCTTTTTCCTCAAAGGAAGGCAGAAAATCATAAGTGACTTCATTTTGTGTACTCCAGTCCCACTTTGCATTTTCTTCAAACTCAACATCTCTGCTTATTATTATTTTATTATTGATGGGATTGAAGAATTTGTAACCTTTGGTATTCTCCTCATAACCAATAAATATAAGCTTTTGGCTCCTATCATCAATTTTTGATCTTTCTTGCTCAGGAATTTGGACATATGCAATAGATCCAAATACCCTTAAATGTGATACATTAGGCTTCAAACCACTCCATGCTTCTTGAGGTGTTATATCGCTCAAACTCTTGGTAGGAGGTGAGCGGTTTGAGAGATAAACTGCACATGCAACTGCTTCTCCCCATAACTCTTTTGGTAATGACTTTTTTTTTAACATCGTTCTTGCCATATTTAGAATTGTCCTATTCTTTCTTTCAGCAACCCCATTTTTTTGAGGCGATCTAGGAACAGTTAGGGGACGTCGAATACCATGATTTTCATAAAACATCTTGAATTCATTTGAAGTGAATTATCCACCTCTGTCAGTTCTGAGAGCTTTTATCTCATAGCCACCTTCTTTTTCAACGAGGGCTTTAAACTTCTTGAATGCTTCAAATGCTTCGCTCTTTTGCTTCAAGAAATAAACCCATATTTTTCTTGAATAATCACCAATGAAAAGAAAAAAATAGGCGCTCTTACCAAGTGACAAAGGCTTGATAGGTTCACAAACATCCACGTGGATAAGCTGAAGTGGCTTGGTAGCTCTTGATTTGGACTGCTTTGGAAAACTCTTTCTTGAATGTTTTCCAAGTAAGCAGGCTTCACATAACTGATGAGGATGATCAATTGTTGGAATTCCTTTTACCATCTTTTTTGTTCCCAATTCTTTGAGCCCATCAAAATTTAAATGTCCATATCTCATATGCCAAATCCATGGTGGATCTTCAATACATGACTTCAAACATATAGCTCCACCGCTTCTCATGTTTAACAAGAACATACAATTTCTTGTCATAGAAACCTTAGCAATAAGATTTTAATTTTTATCTCTAAGCCAAAGATAACGATCTTCCATGATTATCTTGCAACCATTCTCCATAAGTTGCCCAATACTCAAGATATTATTCTTCATCTTTGGGATGTAATAAACATTGGTAAGAATCTTATGACTTTCATTCTTCAACTCGAATAGAATCGTCCCTTTGCCATTGATCTCTACTTTTGATTCATCACCAAAACGCACGTGTCCTTCTATATTGGTGTCGAGTGCTACAAATTTACTCCTATCACCTGTCATATGGTTGCTAGCTCCATTGTCAAGATACCACGTACTATCTTCAGAATTTTGATCTTCCTTGAGCGTAAGGAATAATGTTGCTTCTTCAACATCTTCACTGTGCACAACAAGTTTATTTTCTTCTTCTTTGGATGTCTGACACTCCCAAGAATAATGTCCATTCTTTCCACATGAATAGCATTTAATGTGTCTTTTGTCAACTGTTCTTCCTCTTCCACGACCTCGAGAAAAATTTTGATTTCTTTTCTCTTGAGAATAATTTTTCTCATCCCTTCCTCTTCCATAACCACGTCCTCGTCCTCGTCCACGGCCTCGACCTCGTCCACGGCCTCGACCTCGTCCTTATCTTCCACTTTCGTTGGTTTTTCCTCTAGCATTCTACGAAAGTTTTGCCTGCAAGACATGCTCCACACGTTCTTGCTTGTCTTTATCCATTCTTTCTTTATGGGCCGGTAAGGAACCATTCAACTGATCAATAGACATCGTATCCAAATCTTTGGACTCCTTAATGGCTACCACCACATGGTAAAATTTTGAGTTGAGAGAACGAATGATTTTCTCAACAACACGAACATCTTCTAATTTTTCTCCAAGCTTTTTCATTTGGTACATTACCGTCAAAATTTTGGTGAAATAATCCGAAATGGATTCAGTCTCCTTCATCATTAGAGACTCAAACTCAGCCCTTAGAGTTTGAAGACAAACCTTCTTTACCTTTTCAACTCCTATGACGGAATTTTGAAGAGTATCCCAAGCTTTCTTTGCATTGGTTATATCAGTAATCTTCTCAAACATATCATCGTCCAAGCCTTGATGAATGATAGTAAGTGCACATTGATCTTTCTTTCTTTTATTTTCTAATTCTTCCTTCTGAGCTTCTGTTAGCTTGTCCACATTCTCTGGTTCTACATAGCCTTTCTCAACCATCTCCCACACTCCTTGAGCACCGAAAATTGTTTTCATTCGGGTTGTCCAATTGTCATAGTTGAGCTTAGATAATTATGGGTATTGAAAAGATAAAGTAGTTCCTTTTGACGAAGACATTTTATAAGTGGCTCTGATACCACTTTGTTGGAAAATAAAAGAACGAGGCACACACACTCACGAAGAATATAAAATGAAGAGGAATGTATTGAATGTATTTATGTGTTGTTGTTTATGAAATAATTATATATGTATTTATACTTTTCTTTGATGTCTAAACTTAATATATCCTAATAAACAAATGGTTTAAATTAAAACTAAATATAGGCAACTTATTCAAACTGTGGTTTCTGTTCATTCTTAAATTCTAACCATCAAATTTATTTTTAACACATCCTTTATGGGAGAGCATCATCCTCAACTATCATCCTCCATCACCTCCTTGAAATTTCCTTCCCACTGTTGCCGCCATCCTTTTCTCCACCTCCTTCCCAAACAATGGCTGCAAGGTTTGCTTGTAGAGCTTATTGCCGGCAAGGGGCTTCGCAATAGGAGCAAGCGCAAACATCTTCTTTCTCTCCTCTTGATTATGCGCCGACTTCTCTGCTTCGTTGTCACTCCCCATTCTCTCTCTTTCTTTCTCTGCTGCGAAGACGATGGTGGAAGTGAAGGTGAAAAAGAAAGAACGTCCAAGGTTAGGATTTAATTAGGGTTTGAGATTACCCATGTTGGAGAGGACGACGCATGCTAGACGGCTAGAAAAGGCGTCACTGTCGAAGACGACGACGACGTTGCTGCAGTGCTATGCGTGAGACAACAACGTGAGTCAAGAAGTGCGACAGTGCGTGAGGGAGTGAGTGAGTAACCGCTGTTTAACGTTTCTAATTTGGTAAGTTGAGGTTCAGGTTCCTAATTTTCTGAAGTTAAGATTCAAGAATTTTAAGTTAGGATTTTCAATGATTTCAAATTAAGGTTCAATAATTTCTGAAGTTTCTATCTTTTGTTGTTGTTGTTGTGGTTGAATTTAAAAGAAAAATTTTTTGTTGTTGTTATTGAATTTGAAGGAATTAAAATGTGGTGACTGGTGATCTTGGAGATGAGGTGACCATGGATATGAAGACAGTGGTGTGGTGGTAGTAACAAAGGGGCATTTATGTCATCTAAAAAATTATTATGTTAAAAAGAATGATTTTAATGTTAAATATAACGTTGGGGTCCATTTTGAACCAAAGAAAATGTTAAGATTGATTTTGATTTTGATTCTAAATCTTAAGAATCAAAATAGTATTTATATCTAAATAATATTTAACTCTTCATGTCGTGTCGCCAACATTTGAAACACATATCATATACCTTCATTTCTAAATTCTAATAGTTTACTTGTATTTATTTTTTATTATATATTTTCCAAAAAAAATCCAAAATCTAAGTATAAAAACATTGAAAAGTAATACATTTTTCTTTTACCACAATTAAAGGAGTTTTTATTGTATTCAAATGTGGATGTTTTTTGTTTAGATTTTAAATGTTCTTTTACAATAATTTTAAATTTATTTTGTTACATTTCGAATTTTTTTATTAAATTTTAAATATTTCTAAATTACTCTTTAACTTAACCTAGCTATTCTTAAACTCTAACCCTAACAATTTTCTTTCTCTATTACTCTTTATCACCACCACCCCTAACTCTCAATCCCTTTTCCAAATCCTCTCCCCCCAATTTTTCATTATCATTCCAATTTCACTCCCTTCTTTTAAGTTTCCTCCTACTCTTTTTAATGACACGATAAAAGTCTCTATTTTTTTTTATAGTTTTTTACTTCTTGTTGTACAGTGTCACTGTAGGACAAGGTTGGCATGTTCCCTCCTGGTGTACCATGAAAGGTGGTGAAATTCTTAGTCCTTTCAATCTTGATCTTCTCATTGTAATTCCCTGCACCTATGAACACTATCACATGCTTGGAGTTCCGGCGGAAGAGACGCTATTGATGGCGTCCGTGATGGTCTTGAAATCACCGCTACTGTCTTGCATTATCATAACAACTTTAGAACCTTCCTTGACCACCAGGGACGGATCCATGTGAATGTGAGACTCCACTATAATTTTAAATTTTATTGAATAGTATATAATAATAATATTTATTTGTCCCACTAAATTATTAAATTTGACCGCACAATATTTTTTTATTCAACTTTTGATACTTAATAGTCAATTTAAAAATTTTATATTAGATGTCCATTATAATGATCAATTTTCAAATTTAAATAAGATTGATGTTCTTTTTTAGAGATCGACTCGAAAGAATATTATCTATCTATTTGTGTTTCTTCTTTTAAAATTAGCTTTAGTTTTTTCATAATAATTACACTAATTGAATAAACTTTTTCAACTATGAATATCATCAAGAGCTAATTTGTATGAAAGTTGAATTTTAAATAATTGTTTAGCAACATATACAAAAAAAAGACATTTTAATTATATTGTCAAGGTTTAAAAATATAAAATATAAAAAATTAAATTTTAAATTATTTGTTATTATTTAAATTACTATTTTAGTATTTTAATTTGTAATCAGATATTTTGAAATCTAATCATATTTTACAATAACAAAATATAATTATAACAACAATTATGCTACGTATACATAAAATAATCACTTGTAAAGAATAAATCTTAAAATATAAATTTTGAAATACAAAATACATATTAAAAATAAATTAAATGATATATTTATTTATACATAAATTTATAATAAATAATTTGATAACTAATTTTTTATTATAAAATTTATTATAATATTATATATATTTTATCTCCACTATCAAAATTTTCTGATTCTTGACCACCACAAGGGCAAGGTCTAAAATGTTATTCCTTTGATCCAATGGCCCCACATTTTGGTTGAACCATGATTCCAGTTGTCCCTGTCAGCTGGAAGTGGCACATTATCATCACGTAGAACAACATTGGATGATGTTAGGATTATTGTAACCATGACCATGAGAGACACCTTAGTGTTTGTAGCTTCTTGGTTCTGTGGTCATTTTTCAGTTTATCTTTTTCCTCCTTATTTTCTATTTTTTTTTTCTTAATAGTGTTTCACTACAAAATATGGGGACTTGTTATTGTGTAGTTGGAGAAAGTAGGAAAAAACTTAAAGAAAAAGAGTGAGAAATTGAAATGAGAATGGAAAAACTGGGAAAGAGGATTTGGAAGCCGAGTTTTTGGGAGTTTAGAAGGTAGTGTGGTGAAGAGTACTTGAAAATAGGAATGGGTAGGGCCAAGTGGTTAAGTTAGAAGGGCAACTTATAATTTTTTAGAGAACGCACAATTTTGTTTTTTGGAGTTTATTTTTTATATTAGTTTTAACTTTTTTTATGGTCAGATTGGTCAGCGTCATAATTTTTTTTTATTAATTTTGATACCTTACAAAAAACTCATGAATAGATTTTGGTTTCTTGTTTACCAAAGCCCCATTGATGACGGATTTTATTTTATGTGACAAAAAGTAGCTTTGGGTGTTTGTTAAGATTTTGAAAATTGAATCGGTCATTAAATTAGGGATGGTAAAATTTTTCGAGACGTAGAGATCCCTGTAAAGATTGCTTCGAATGGAGATTCGATTGTAGAAATTTTTTTTTGCAAGAATGAGAACGGGGAGCAAAATTTTTCCGAAGCAAGCGCTGAGACCCGAGCGAGGATTCCTATCCCGTCTCCGCTAATACCCAAAATTCATAAATTTACTTAATTGTCCTTAATAGTTTATTTCTTATATATATTTTTAGTCATTTCACATGCTATATATATATATATACCATCATTCTCTATATTTGTGGCGTTCCTTTCCACAACTCTGTCGTCGTATCCATGATTCCATTCTCCTCTCTGCTGCCGCGTTCCCCACCTCATCCACTATTCTTTGCTTTGGCTCGTCGTGGTGTCCACATTTTAAAAGATGTCACCATCTTGTCGTTTAGACATTTTGTATAAAATCTTGCTGTTTTTATATAGAATAGATACTTTCAACTCTATTCCTATGGAAATTAATAATTAGTCAGACAAAGAGATGAAAAATGGAGTCCCCACAAAAAATGGGACCTTATGGAGAATGGGAATAGGAAGCAAAACTCCCCCACGGTGAAAAACTGGGGCAGGGACGAGGATGGAGATCAGGGAGGTATCCCCCACCTCCTCCCCTACCCTACCCCATTGACATCCCTGTATTAAATTAGCAAAGTTAGAAATTTAAATATTCAAAAGTTTAATTGAGATTCAACCAGGAACTAGCATAGGAACTTTTTATTAAAAAAAATTAATATTAACAAGTTATTAAGTATAATTTAATTTTTTCAAAAGTTTATTTAGTATTTACTTTAGTATAAACAAAATTTCAATCCAATTTAAATATTAATAATTTTTAATATCTAAAAAGTAAATAATAATATTAAAAAAATCTAAAAGAGATATTATTATTAATATTTTTTAATTAAATAATTTTTTTAAATCTCATAAAGAGAATTATTTTTCTTATTGTGACCGTTTTTCTTGATTTTATTTGGTATTAATTTTTTTTTTGTTTTAACTGCTATAATTGAGAGATCTTTTTTAACTATAAATATTGTGAAAAATAACTCAGAAACAAAATAAAAGATGAATTTTGTGCTAATTGTCTTTTACTTATATTGAAAAAAAATTAGGGATAAACATTCTTTTGGTCCCTAACGTTTAGGGTCAGAATCGAAACCGTCCCCAACGTAATTTTTTATTTAGAATCGTCCTTAACGTTTTATTTTGTATTAAAATCGTTCTTTTAACGTTTTACGGGCAAAAACCGTGACCATAGATAAGGCTGTGGTCACGGTTTTAAGGAGGGGTGACCATAGATGCTATGGTCACGGTGAAAACTGTGACTATAGATTAACCTATGGTCACTGTGAAAAAAACGTGGTCTAAAGTGTCAGAATTTGAAAATAGAAACCGTGACCATAGATAAAAAAAACCGTGATCATAGACCTATGGCCACGAGAGAATAGGCCACGGTAAAAAACCGTGACCATAGGTCCAAAACCGTGACCATAGATCTATGGTCACTTTTTTTACTAGTTAAAACCGTGATCATAGGCTTTTTTTTTTGTAATTATAAAATATATAGAAGGATAAGATGAAAGTAAAAATTTTGTATGTGAAATATTTTGTCTGGAGAGCATGGTGGAGCTGCAACTTATCCTTTCCTTCACCCATAAAGTGAGAGATAAACTTACAGTCTAATCTTACCATATGCAGCTTCAAGTCTTCAGCCACCTTATATTGAGAAGAAGTTATGTTCGGTAGACAATAATTTTTGTAAATAATGTGAATAATAGACTTTAGAATTGTTTCAATAAAGTAAAAAAAAATACTCCACTCCTAAATTACCTCCTAAACCTTAACATTAGGATAATCATCTGCATACTTAGTGAATTGAATATCCAACCGTTATAACTGTGCATAAGTAAATCGAATAAAAAGAAATAACCATCCTATTAAAAATAATAAACATAATCATCTGCATATCTATTGAATTGAATATCCAACATATCCATTGTTCATATTGTTTAGTATTCTCATTATCTACATATAATTTTTCATTGGAAAGAGCGAAGGATGTGATGGACTAACATAACATGAATGAGCCCCTTTTCAACGAGCATTAATTTTACTATAAAATAAGTATTATTCTAATAATATTATTTAATGAAAGATCTTTATTCAAAAAATTGTTATATATATGCTTTAATATTTAAACTTTATTAATATTTACTCAATTTATTTTTATATATTACTCAATTGTTATACAATTTATTCACAATACATACATATCTAATAATTTAGTAATTTGTTGTATCTTTTTATTTTAAAGTATTTTTTATAAATTTATTTTATAATATTCACTTTAATACGGACCTTTACTATCATCTAATAATAATTTCAATGGATTATATCCAAAAAAATATTAATATTTAAATTTTTTATCGAAACATTTTAAATGTAATTATAAAAATATATATTTTTGTTGTAATTGAAAATAATGGTGTATATAAACTATATAATAAAAAGTTTTCACGCAAATAATCTTCGTACTATTTTTGTAGGTGAAAATTTTACTTGCAAATAATAATTCATGCAATGATACATAAATATTATTCAAATATTATTTAAATATTGTTGTTTTAAAATTATAACACGGCATACATTTACTAAATTTCAATATGTTAAATTTTATCATTTTTATTATATAATTATCTGCTAAATTTTATGAACAAGAGTCTAACTAAGATTAAAAAAAAAATACATTCTATTAATTTTCAATATGATTTTAAAAACTCAAACAAGGTACTTCTATCATTTTATATGTTCTCGTAATTTCAAATTTATAAAAGTAGTTTTACCTATAATTCAAAAATTTATATACGGTGATGATTAGATTTTAGTTACTATATTATAATATTTTATTTTTATGCCAATGGTATATAAGTAAATAACGAATTAATTTTCACACCTTTAAATTGATAATATCCCTTGCTCACAAAAAAAAAAAAATAATAATGCCCCTCTCAAATTCATACATATTAGTAAGTATATTGCTTTTTTTTTTTTACCAAAGATATGAGACTCGAACCCGCAATCTTTTAATTGAGTATGAGGAAACTATGCCATTTGAGCTATTATTGCTCATTGACAGTAAGTATATTGCTCTTAATGTAAAATACATTGTTATTAATATTTTTATCAAATTGGCTAACGTTATTATTTTAGAATTATTTTAGAATGCTCTAAATATTTTTTCTCGAAAAACTAATATAATTTCAGTGTTATTAACATATGTTCTAAGAATATATTTTAACAATATCACAACAAAAAATATTTTACTAATTAAAAATTATTGAAAAGGATAACTTTTTATATTTTTAATTTATTGAATATATTAAAATATTAAAATTTTTTATTATTATATCACTGTCATAGGCTAATATTGAAAATAAAGGATAATTTTTTTATTATTTACTGTCATAAGCTATTGATAATCCAAGAGTCAATATATCAGATAATGTCTTTCTTTAAAATCTGACTAGCATTTCTAGACTTGGATTATATTTTTGACAATTTTTTAGCTAGCCTCTTACAATGCTAAAATTGATCGTGAGAACTGTTGATGATCCCTTATTTTATTTTGTGATCAAACTATGTATGTGTATGTAGTTGTTCAAATTGGCATGTGTTTATCCTTCTCTATATATACAAAGGTGATTGCTATGATGTTTAAAAATATTTATTTAACTTATTAAAAAAGTTAAAAATTAATATTTAATTTTAAAAATATAAAAATAAATAATTGTTAAATATTTAAAATTTATCTTAAAAAAATAAGTTAGCCACCAAATTATAGATATTATAAAATTTGTTGCATTTTTTATGCTGAGTTTGAATAATGAAAAATACGTGGTTATGCTGGTTAGTTATAGTTTCTGCATTCGAATTAATTCGCTGGAAACAATTATAAATTTGTTGTAGTTTGAAATTATTTTGAAATTTTGCTAATCTGTTATTGTTATGTTAACATCAGTGTATGTAATACTCAATTGCATCCATTAATAGAACTTATAAAATATGTAGATTTTTCTGTCTCATTATTTTTCGTCATTGTTAGCTTCGCTATTCCACTATTTTTCTTAATGTCTTCGATGATTAAGGGAAGTTTCTTTCTCTTATTTCCTTTGTTTTGCCCTTGTTTTGAGCTTTTCCTGTGTTCATCTTTGTTTCTACGCTTTCTGCTTTTAGCCATGATCTCATTTCTTTGGATTTGTTAGCTCTTTTCTTTTTATCTTTAACGGCTTTTGCACAATTATTTTCTTCATGTTTTATGAGTCCACAATAATAACAAAAATTTGGCAATCTCTCATACCTGAAGTCAACCTAGATCAACCCATCCTCCTTTCTTCCAAGACTTGCTCCTTTTAATAGTGGCTTGTTTGTGTTTACAGTGATGGTCGCCTTAAGGAATCTTGTTTGGTCTCTAGCAAGTTCATATATCTTGCATTCTTTTCCCTCTCCTAGGCTTGCAGCAATTTTCCTGCCTAATCTGGTCGTTTTGCAATGCTTGGGCATATTCCACATTTGGATAGTGATGTTTGTTTGTTTGGTCCTTTTCCCCCAACTCCTCCATTCTATCCCATTTTTTTGAGAGAGGCCGTAAGTTCTTAAAAGGCGATGAATTCCCCTTTAGGTTTCAACTCCACTACTCTCATTCTCTTCGGTTTCTTCCATACATTATGCACGACAAAGTGGATCCATGAGTTGTTTATGTTTTTGTTCAAGGTTTGTGTTCTGTGTTACATGTTTTACAATTGTGTTTGACATTTATGGTGTTGTCAATAGAACAGGATTCTACCGATTTGAGATCAGTACAAAGACAAAAGGGTACACAATATTGTACGGACATTTTTCACTTCACTTCTTCAAACTGTAGGAGAGCCCTTGGCTTCAAGGATGATGGACCCACGTTGTACGCTGGGGGAACTTGCTCCAACTAGAGTTTTGCAAAAAAAAAAAAATAATAATAATAGTTATATACGAATGTATATATTTGTCCATTATTATAAAGTAATTATCTAAATAGGTTTATGAGAATTTTAAAAGTGGACACTTTAGTCCGTAAAAAAAATTAAGAGCACTGATAATCTATAACATTATCAAAATAAGACTATCTTTGCCTCTTAGAGAATCATCCTCATTTAAGTCAGTCGCTAACTTTACATTATCCTTATCAGCTTGGGAATCAATCTGTTTCTGAGCCTTGAACACAGTATCACCAAAACAACAAGAATAATCTGGGTGCTCCACAAGTTCCTAGGCACTTACAATTTTCAATCATTATTTCTCTGGCCATATTATCTACTTCAGATGCGGGAATAGTTTTTCATTGTGCTGCATGCTTGTCAGGATCCAACATAGTACAGTAAGCATCGTGAATCCTCATGAACTCGTTCGCCGATGGGCCGATCGCTCGCCGCCATATCTGGGTGGCAGACTCTGGTTAAAACTAGTTGGTTGAAACTAGCTGTTAAAAAGTGGTTATTGAAAAATACCCGTTACAAACACAAATACAAATATGAGACGAGGCTTGAATATGTTTGCTCACACTTAACTCTTAATGGATGGGAACTATGATTTCAATGACAAGTCTTTGGATGACTTGGCTGAGAAAATTGTGTTCAATGACTCAGATGACTTTGATGGCATAAATCCGAGTGATTGAATTAAGAAATTTTTTTTTGATGACTCAGATCAACGCCAACTTGAAATTGTTTTGCAATTGTATGAGAAAGTTTCTTTGCCCAAAACTCTTAGAAGGATAGATAAAGGTCGTTAAGAAGGACATCAACGACTTTTCAACGATTACTTTGCACCTAACCTAGTATACCTTGGTGATATATTTTAACGGCGATTTCAAATGAAAAAACATGTATTTCTTTACATTATTGAAGCCCTTTCTGAGGTAGATCCATATTACCAGCAAAAAGTCAATGCCGTAGGAAATAAAGGCTTATCTCCATTACAAAAATGCACAACTGCCATGAGTATGTTAGCATATGGAGTTTCGGCTGACGTTGTTGATGATTGCACACAAATAGGTGAAAGCACTGCAATTGAGTGCTTGGAAAAGTTTGTTGAAGATGTAATTTCAGCTTTTGAGTGTGAATTCTTCTGTACCTCAAATTCGAATGATGTACAATGCTTTCTAAAGATAGGAGAGAACCGTGGCTTTCCCAACATGAAGGGAAATATTGACTGCATGCATTGGAAGTGGAAAGATTATCCAAAAGTTTGGAAATGTATGTTCTTAAGTGATTACTGTGGGGTTCCCACTATTGTACTTGAAACTGATGTTTCTTCTTCTGACCTTTGAATATGGCATGTTTATTTTGGAGTTGCTGGTTCCAATAATGATATTGATGGTTAAATTGTTCATCGTGTTTGACGATGTTTTACAAAGTTGCACTTCAGAAATAAACTATCCTATAAATGGTAACTCATACAATAAAGGATAATATTTATTAGATGGTATATATCTTAAATGGGCAACATTTGTTAAAATAATATGCCAATGACAAAAAGATAAACAAAAAAAATATTTGCATGATATCTATAAAGGTAATTAAAAAGATGTAGAACGAGCACTTGGAGTGTTGCAAGCTTATTTCGCAATCATTCACAGCCTAACATGATTTAGAGATAAAAAAAAAATTTGAAAAAATAATGAGAGTTTGCATCATATTGCATAATATAATTGTTGAAAACGAAAGAGATAGATATGCTTATACTTTTACTAAACTCCCTTCTTATGACGATGTCGACAATGACCATTTACAACCAGAGTTAGGCGAAGAGTCTTTTGCTCCTGAGAAATATATTCAAAAAAATGTCGAACTTCGCAATAGACTAAAGCATCGACAACTACAAACAAACTTGGTTGAGAATATTTGGTTCACAATACAAAATAAGTTTAGTTTAGAGCTTTATTATTTTTAATATTATGTTGTCTTTGTTAATATTCTATTTATGTAATGTTTTAAATATGTAATATGTTTTTTTAGTGTTATATTTAATTAGCTAATATTTTAAAGTATATTTTTATTAGTGTGTAATATCTTTTAAATTTATGGTATATAATTATTAATTCTGTAATTCTATATTTTATTTTAGTTAAATTTTCACAACTTAACTAAAATGATTTGAAATAATTAAAAATAATTTAAAATTAGAAAATTAAAATGAGACTAAACATTAAAGTATCAAATCTCATATTGAGTTTTGAATCAAATTTTATTTATATGGTCCCACAAATACTTATATGACATTTTGTGAGATCCAAAATAAAATTAAACTGAAACCAAATATTAAAGATGCTCTTAGAATTATTAACAAATATTAACATAATTAATCACTAAATGTTAATTTGCGTTTTCATATAAATTTATAAGGATTTACACTTCAGACAGGTTAGTCCATAAAAAAAAAGTACCAATAAAGTTCAACAGGATAGCATGTGGATAAGTTGGTTCAAATTTAGACATTCTACTTTAATCATAGAGGACTAATTTAAAAATAGTATGTCTATATTTGCAATTCTTAAAGACTTTATTAATAATTTTTTTTAGAAATTAATCTGTCCGAAGTGTAAATTCTCAAGAGTTTATTTGTTACTTTACCCTAATATCTAATATCTTTGGTAAAAAGGAAAAACACCATTTTCTCTTTTTTGAAACAACTATGAAAACCAAAATTTTAAAAATCAAACAAATTATCTAACTGGACGATATAGAGATTTAAAAGGTTAAAGATTCTACTAAAACTCAACCGTAGTTGGACTAGATACAATAAAATAATATATTTACGTATAAAATATTTATTTTTAAAAAAATTGATTTTTTATGGTTTATAATTGAAATCAGTTAATAGTTAAAAACGGCACAAGTTCGACCAATTAACTGATTTTTTGACTAATTCTTTCCTATTTTTATCGGTTTACTGTCAAGCAATTTTTATCTTGAATCAAAGTGGTATAGTGATCAATTTTTAGTTAACTAATTCGGTTTTTGTCCAAAAATTAGGAGTTAGTATTCTTCAAATGTTCTGCAAATTAGTTTTAATTGGAAAGTCGAATTGGTCAAACCAGTTCTTCAATATAAAAAGTAGTTATTTTTACTAATGTAGCGTTATATAATTAGATGTATCTGTAAAATTATTTTACACTGTTAATACATCAAAATTAGATAGAGTGTAAACTACTTTTGAAATTGCTGAATCACCTGAGAACCGTGCGGTTAGACCAAACCTGGACCTGGCCGCTTTTAGACAAAGACGCTAAACCGCGTCGTTTCTAGGCTAAAGAGTAAAAGGTAAAAAGTAAAAACTGTTCCGTGTTCAATCAGTCTTCACATTCAAAGAAACCCTAGCCTTCCACTCTCCAGATACCTAAGCCAAGCGGCGTCACTCCAGCGTCACGCCATCGTCGATTCGTTCTACCACCGTCTGTTGCAGTTTTCGGCCGTGCTCTCTCTCCCTCGAGTTCCATCGTGCTCCCTCTCCCTCATACTCTATTCGAGTGAAGGTTTGCTGTGATTTTAGGTATTTTCCTTGTTGTTTAGTTCTTAGTCGTGCTGTGTTTTCTATGATTTACTGGTTTGATTTTTTGTTCTTGTTTTTTCTTATTTAATTGTTCAATCATGGATGTATTTGCTGTAAATTGTTCAATTTTGGCTGCCTTGGTTAGTTGGTGTTTGGAGAATAATTTTCTTTCACTTAATTTATGTTGTTGGTTTATAATGGCTGCCTTGGTTGATTACTTGTTATTCAGTTCTTGGTCTTGCTGTGATTTATTTTAGTTCTTGTTCTTGCTCTTTTGCTGTTATTATAGGTCTTTGTTCTTGATTTTAGTTCTTATTTTTGGTGTGATTTAGTTCTTGTTCTTCTAGTCTTTTCTTATTTAATTGTTCAATTATGGCTGTGTTTGCTTTTAATTGTCCATTTATGGCTGCCTTCGTTAGTTGATGTATGGATAATAATTTGTGTTCACTTAATTTTTTTTTTGACATTTTAAAGTTAGTTGTTTAATGTGGATGGCA
This sequence comes from Arachis ipaensis, assembly GCF_059453495.1. NCBI lineage: Eukaryota > Viridiplantae > Streptophyta > Magnoliopsida > Fabales > Fabaceae > Arachis > Arachis ipaensis. The sequence continues at coordinate 13,276,562 of NC_142444.1, forward strand.
TTTTTATGATTATATTAGAATATAATTAAGTTTGTGTATGTTTATTTATATTTTATTATAAAACAGTAATTTAGGTTGAACCACGATGGAATGGTTGAACTAGTAGCTAGAGTTTGATGACAGATTTTGTTTAGAGAACCTTGCAGTATTCTTTGTCTTAGATCTGGTGTGGTTGAAGCTTCAGCCATTGCACTATCACCAATTGAGGTCTATAAATAGAATATTAATTTGTTATGGTGCGTGCTTTGTGGGACGAGAATCTACGAATAATACCTTGTTTTGCATTTTGCTCAAGTGCTTCGTCAAGTGAGATCTTATTCTGTGTGTTAGTTTTGGTGATCTTATTCACATTGTTCATGCTTGATCTGGTTTCTTTTAATTGCACAATGCTCGAGTCATGTTCCATTCTCACCGTTCACTTGTCTATTGTGTTTGAAAATATATTATATGATTTCGCAAAGGATTTTTATTTTTCTAGAATTTCATCTTTGATTCTGTTTCATTTCTTCTCACTTCTCAGAACTCCGTTTTCGCCTTCTTCGTCACTTTAATCTTCAGTCTCCCAAGGGTTTACGCTAATATCAATTAAGAAGCATCAGAAACGCAACGAAAATGGCGTCTTTGGATCCAGAGATTGCAAAGACGCAGGAAGAGCGCAAGACGGAGCAACAACTCGCATCCCTCACTTCTCTCACCTTCGACACTGACCTCTATGGCGGTTCCGACAAGGGCTCCTACCTCACCTCAATCCCTGCCAGTGAAGATGAAGAGAATATCGATGCCATGGATAACGAGGTTGCTCGCAAGCTTGCCTCCTTTACTGCCCCCAAATCTCTGCTCAAGGAGATGCCCGGTGGTGATGACAGCGACACCGGATTGGGGTTCAGGAAGCTGCAGAAGATTACCGACAGGGAGAATGAGTACCAGCAAAGGAGGCTCAAGGCCATTGCTAAGAAGAAGAAGGAAGAGGAGGAGGCTGCTAAGGCGGCGCCACCACATGCTTGTTTTAGGAGGGTTTATCACTTGTTGCTTGCCTTATTCATTTGTAGAGAAAAATAGGAAGGTTTATCATTGCATTTGCTTGTTGCCTTCCTCTTTTGCAGAGAAAAAGTTTATCACTAGTTGCTTGCCTTAACTGGTTGCAGTTGTTTATTACCTTACTTGTTTGCAAAACAAATTAGAATATCTAACTTTTAGATGCCATAAAATAATTATTAAAATTAATTCTCTATATATAGTACAGGTATATGTTGTTTAATTAATATTTGTTTTAAGATTGCATATAATATAATTTTTTTTTCTATTCCCTATCGCAAATCATGTTAATTCTCCTAATCTTTAGTCTGTGTTTCCAATCTCTATCATTAATTTGACATGCAAAAGTTTTATAATTAATAAAGAGCTTATTTTTCTAGTTGTAGACTTGTTAGTTTTTCTTTGTTACTCCTAATTAAATTTACTTAATTTTGCTCTTTTTTCCTCAAACTTTTTATTAGCTTTAACTTATATTATATTGTGCAAATTAACCAAATTTAGTCAAAGATTGGTATCTACTGTTTTTATGATCTATCAAGATAAAAAGTTTGAATAATAATAATAGTATTGTTAATATTAAAATAATTGCAAAATCATTATTTATTCATTAGATGTGATTTAACTTCGGATATTATAAAACATGATAGACTTCTAACATCATGTATCAAATAAAATAAAGAATTTATTTTTTTAAAAAATAAAAAACTACTGTCTTGTTGAGTCCAACAATATAATTTTTTATTTCCTACAATAAATTAGAATACATAAATAATCAAGAGTCTAAAATTTACATATATAACTAAACAATTTAATTGGGGACAATTTACGAAAATAAAATATTTGACTTTTAAAATTACACGAAATGTAACTTTTGCAGTTTAGATACGAAAATACAACTTTCTATAAATTTATGTAAACCGTAGAAGGGATTCCATGAATTTGAAATACACGTAAACCGCTAGAGGGGTCGGTAGAGGTTCCACGGTTCTGTGAGGTGCATAAACTATGGAAGGAGTTCAATGATTTATACACGAGTTTCACTATATATACCAACCTAGAGTGAGTGGGATATATTTACATCTATCATTTGTATTGTCAACGAAATAAGACTATATTTTGTAGTACATTTTAAATTTATTCCAATTGTAAAAATGATATAATTTTAAACGATTTGAATAATATTGATTTGATTTATACTTTTCAATCTAATTCAATTTTATGCAAATGATTGATTTGTAGGGTGCTAATTTAAATTTAATTTTCAAACTATTTTGATTTAATCTAATATAATTTGAATTAAATAGAATTATATTCTATTTAAATTTAAATTTTTTAATTTAACTAACTCATTCAAATTTTTAGTACATATATTTAAATAATATTTTAAATTTTTAATACGTATATTTATATATATTTATTTAAATAATACTCTCAAATTTTTATTAATAATAACATAGTTTACTCCAGGATATTTAAAATTTAAATAATATAATTTAAATTTTTAAAATTTTAAACCTTATTATTTGGATGAAATATAATTTCATATATTTGTTAATAATTTTTTTTGGTAACTTAAAAAGGATAAATTCAAAATAAAAAAAAAAAAGCCTCAAGAGAAGTTGTAAACCTACAACATCACTACTTCACTAGGGATAAGCATTTGAAAAGTCTGACTATGTCAACAACCATTTAATTTACTCAATTTTTTTTTAACTAAGTTGAAATGTACTCCCTATTTTGGACTATTATTTTAAAATCTTTTCAACTCTTTAAGTGTAAAACAAATAAAAGGGCAAATTATTGAAATAAAAATGACACTTTAGGTTGGTATATATAGTAAAATTCGGTGCGTGTTTTGCATCCTTATAGAAACCGTGTTCCACGGTTTCTTCCCAAATGCTTCATCAACGTAAACTGTGGAACCCCTCCAACAGTTTATGTGTATTTCAAATCCGTGAAGAGAAGTCATCATGGCTGCTTGAGGAGGAGGAAGAAGAGGGAGAGTAAAACCACGTCATGTTGGAACAAATAGCAAAACGACGTTTAATTGTGCCAGGTCAGCTTTCCGAAAATGGACAAAAAGGCCAACTTGAGATACACGTTAAAATTTCATAATACAATTTGAATCAATTAAAAATTCAAGGAATAAATTGAATTAGAAATTAAATTTCAGAATCATTTTGAATATTAACTCGACTTAGGGGCGGAGCTAGATGAAATATTAGAGGGGGACCAAAAATATTTACACAATAAAATAAGACTAAAATAAAATTTTAAGGGAACCAAATAGGATTAGTCTAATGATTAGCTCACTAATTCGCTTAAACAAGTGTCAGGAGTTCGAATCCCGCTTTGTGTATGCAGCAATCATGTAGTTCCGCCCCTCACTCGACTTTCGTTTTTTGCCATGGAATTTTCTTCTTAAATCGTTATTAATCAGTAACTTAGTATTTAATGCCAGATATTTTAATCACAAAAATGGTGGACCTTACTTTAATGCTAAGCATTTAGTAGTTTCAATTTTAATAATGTTTTCGGTTCGAAAAAGAAATAAATGAGGAAGGTGCAAATGAATATGTGTTATTTTAAAATTTAATCTTAACCATTTATTTAGATTTAATGGTTGAATTTATATCTTCTCATTTTTTTATACAGAGATAGTTTTTCTTATTAGATACTTAGTCTATATAATATTGATGTATAGTTTTTCAAGAGTTGATTTATTATCTACTTTTTTATATAAAATTTGTAGTAAGCTAGTGTGAAAATAGTGACTTATTTTTTACGGGTCTGCTACACATACAAGCTTACAAGCTTACAAGTTGGCCCAGCCCAAATACAAGTCACGCGCATCAAGAAAGATTACATGGAGCGTCACCTTCACGCGCTCAACACTCAAACGGTTACGTATGGCAAACTCTTCCACTTCTTCCACTTCTCAAAACGCTTCGAAAACAAGGAAACCCTTTCATTTTCGAGCGAAAATCAAAGTTCAAAATATACAAGTCATTGTTCGAAACCTCCGTCAAAACACCATCAAACTCTCCATCAAGAATCTGAAGAGAAAACAAAGCAACAATACTCAACGTAAGTTCATTAAGATTCCTGTATATTTTCCATATTACAAACTACGTTTTACTTTCCTTCTACGTCGTTGTTCTAGGGTTTACTGTTACTCTTGCTTCTTTGTTACACTGTTCTTCTACGTTGTTGTTCTAAGTTATCCTGTTATTCTTGTTGTTTTAGATCTTCTGGTAACTGATTTTTGGAGGTTTATTCCGTAGATTGGGGGTGTATACTGCTTGACCTTGTAATGTGGCTTGATATTGAAGCATGTTTGAGTGATATCTGACTGATATATATGGATACTATATCTGAATCATATCTATGGGAGTATCTCACTGTTATCAATGGGTGTATCTGATTCTTACATATCGGTGTATCTTACTGTTATCAATGGGTGTATCTTACTCATATATGAGTGTATCTTACTGTTATTAATGGGTGTATCTGACTCATATATATGGGTGTATCTTACTGATATCTTTGGGTGTATTTTTCGTTTCAGAGAAAATGGCAGCAAGAAACCAAACAAAAGACCTTAAGTGTGCCACACATCTCCTAAGTGATAAGTTCAGAAACATGAGTGAGGAGAAGAAGGCGATTGTGAGGGATCTTGGATTCGGTGGGTTGATGCACATCCCACCACTGAGGGTGGATCACCAACTGTTAAGGGAGCTGGCAAACAACTTCAAACTTGGGGAGAACAGACTGAAAACAGGATATGGTTCTTTCCAAATAACACCAAAAACAATAGGTCATGCGCTAGGCATCAATGCAACAGGTAACTGGCTTAAAATTATAGGTGTATATTAAGTTGATGCTTGGGTGTATTTGAACCGACTTGGATACTTTGTTGTTTTCCTTTTTGTAGGAGATCTATTTCCTGAGAAAGTTGAGTATAAGAAACTTTCTGATGATGACAAAATAATTTTTAGAAGATTCCAGGGTAAGACCCTCAAAAGTCTTACTGATGAAATGATGGAAATCGGCGTTGGCAACGAAGAGGAACGCCTGATGTTCAAGAGGATATTCATCCTCTATATACAGATGGCGTTCCTTTTGCCAACGACGATAAACAAAATATCGGCTGTGCACTTGGCCCCAATTTTTAAGATGGACGGCATATCAGAGAGAAACTGGGGGGGGCATGTTTTGACCTTCATGGTCAAGGGCATCACAGGCTACAAGGAGAAAAAGAAGAAAGCAATTGATGGCTGCCTCTTCGCCCTGGTGATAATTTACTTTCATCTTTCAAAAAACAAAGGCAAGAAGAGGGCTGAAAGACTACCAAAGTCCTGGATTGCCAACTGGACTAAGGAGGAGTTGGTGGAAAGAATGACTGTAGAAAGAGAGGAAATTTTGGTAAGTAAACATAATATGTTGCTTGTATTTTATTTACCTGAATGCTGCTAGCTAAAATATCTAATGTTTCATGGGATTGTGAAGATGGCAGAGACAAGAGCAAGAGAAAAAGTGAAAAAAAAAGAAAAAAAAAGAAATAAAACAAGAAATAAAAAAAACAAAAAAAGGAAGGCGAGTTCAACATCGTCTTCGGAGACAAAAGCAACTACTGACAGTGACACTTCTATCTCTGAGTCTGAGACTCAAGAAGACTCAGAGGATTCAGGAAGAAAACACTGCAGCAAAAAGGGGAAAAAGTAAGTACCATACTTGGGTGTAATTTCTTTTTCGAGTTAGGTGTATTTTGTTGATCACGTTGGGTGTATGTAGTTTATTAAGCTGGGTGTGTTTCGTTTACTGCGTTGGGTGTATATTGTATATTCAGTTGGGTGTATCTTGTGCATTCATTTGCGTGTATTTTTTAGTATGTTCTAAATGATGATTGTTTGCCTTCCAGAATGGACTCCAGAAAAAGAAAGAAGAGTCAAAAGGAGTCAGATTCTGATTCAGAATCTGAATCTGAATCAAGTGATAAGTAATGTCCTGAAATTATTACTCCTTTCTTTTGGCTTCATTATAAAGATTTCGTGTATTAACTGAAATGTCTCTTATTAACTTATAGGAGCGAAGAATCATCACCGGTGGAGAAGGAAAAGAAAAAGAAAAAGACAAAAACAACACCAAAAAAGTAAGCACTTCTTTGGATAATATTCTGTGATAAAATTAATTTTTTATTTCTGATTGGTACTCTTTTTTTTCCACCCAGAACACAACCAAAAAAGAAAAAAGTTGTTGTGGAGGATTCACCTCCTGAAGAAGATCAATACTTTGATGGGTACAGTACCTCGTAAGCTATATTACCGTCTATCATCGTAATTATTTTTGTTAACATCTTCTTTTATGAATGTAGTGAGAGATATGAAATATCAAGTGACGAACTGGATGAATGGCTAAGGCAAAACGTTGATAAATCTGCTGCAGAGGGGTATGTCTTGCTGGACTGTCTATTTCATATTTTGGTGTGTTTTGTATGCTAATAATTGTTTCTTGTTTCGCAGGGAGAACCAAGCTGACCTGCGATCGACAGAAGGTCGCTATGTGTCCTCTGAAACGTAAGAAGCTTTATTTAATAAAATCTTGTTATGATGATTTGGGTGTATTTTGTGGAACCATTTCGGTGTATTGTGTTGATCAAGTTGGGTGTATGTTGTTTATTAAGTTGGGATATTTCGTTTGTTGTGTTGGGTGTATATTGTCCATTCGATTGGTTGTATCTTGTGCATTCATTTGAGTGTATTTTATACCTGTATCTTATTTTGTCTGAATAACATGAAATCTGTTTTAGAATACTGGTTGTGAACTTGGGAAGTGATGATCCTTCCTCTCAAGGACGCACAGAACAGAGTAGTGTAAACCAGCCGTCACAGAGCATGTAATTTCTCTTTCAAATAACCGTTACTTTTGTTCTTCTATTACCCTTCTACTTCTAATTATGTATATATTTTTTTAGAAAAAAAAGCCCTTTATTATTTTATTCAAGAAAAAAAAGGCAGGAAAAAAAAAGCAAAAACTGCAAGTATGTAAGTTCTCAAAAAACAAAGCATGTCTTCTTTTTGAATTGTTCGGGTGTATTTTTTGACCTTCTTTGGGTGTATTTTAGGTTGAGTCCGTCTGATTTGAATATGATGGTTGTGAGAGAACAGACACCGTCGGAAGCGCTTGCAATGTGAGTTTTCCAATAATATTTCAACCTTATAACCTTATTATTTTCAAAGGCGTTGTTAACCTTTCATTTTTCTTCTTGTTTAGAGTCCCGATTCAGGTTTTTGCGCCGGCATCCCAAACAACCACTGAGACAGATTTTGAACCAACCCCTATGCTACAGATTGAAGGGACTACAGAAACGTAAGAAATAGTATTAGGTGTATATTTGTTTAGAGTTTGGGTGTATATTTGCTAACAGTTTGGGTGTATATTGTTCCTGATTAGTTTTTTTACGCCATGATTAATTTTTTGTAACTGTGCAGCACTCCTGAAACCCCCAAACAACTTCAAGAGACCACACCCACGATTCCCCCAGCTCCAACTAAAATGTAAGTTCATCAGACTAAAATCAATCTTTGCTTATCATCTGTATATTCTTATTCTTATTCTTATTCTTATTCTTATACATGATGACGCAGTCATCCAGCCGCAGAAGACGCTGCTGCCCTGTTGATGATGGCACGGACAGCAACCTATGTTCCTAAAACAGATCCAGGGGTGCCATCATTCAGCCTTGGATTGACTGATTCAAGCCAGGAGGGGGCGTCAACGCAGGAGACAGAAAGGGCAAAATCTCCTGAAGCTACAAATTTGCTAGAACAATTGGACGATTTGGTCCAAAAAATAGCAAGCAGTGCGGCGAAGGGAAAAAACAAAAGTCCACAAATTCAGAGGGAGACTGGGGGAGAAAGTTCTGCGAAGTTTGAAACTCCTGGGGCAATAAATCAGATTACGGATGATATGAAACAAAAGTGCTACATCTGGGGGACGAGACTGAAGGAAGACGCAGATGGCAATACTAACGAGTATGAGGAGATGTGCACTCTCATTGCCCAACATGAATACATTTTGATGAGAATGCACCTTGCATCCCTCTAGGCAAAAAGTGATATAGAATCTCAGGTAATATTAGAATAACATTAATGTTTTTGCACCAAAGTCAACTGCAATGTTTATTAATGTAAAATTGATTTCGGCATATATTTTTAGATTGTATCTGCCATCTGCCTCATCCTCAACCAGAAAAATGAAAAGAGGTTTCAAGAACAAATATACTATCTCCCCCCGATATTGTGGTAAGTGTTACTTCTACGAACTTTGGGTGTATTTTCTGTATTAAATTTGTTGTATTTTTTACGTTCGATTGGGTGTAAGTTGTGTATTTTCAGTATTTCATTTTTTGTTTCGCAATTCTTGCAGAGCATGGCACTTTCGGATCACCCAGAGGGGGAATTCATATCATCGAAAACGAATAAGGAATTCAGGGTGGAAGACTACCCGAGTTTTATTCCCTTCATAGATAGAAAAAAATTAACTTCGCATCCATATGTAAGTTTTCGTTTGCTAAATTTGTTAGTACGCTTATTTACTTATATGCCAAATAAAATAACGCACTGTTGAAATGTGGCAATCCTTCAGATTTTTGCACCTGTTTGCCACTCGGGACATTGGTGGTTATGGCTGATAAATACAACGAAGCGGAAATGTCATATACTTGACCCGCTACACAAAAAAGCTCCAAGCGAAGAGAGAAAGCAAATTAATAAATTCACTGTAAGTTACCTCTGTCTTCTTTACTATAATAGATAGGTCTATTTCGTTAGTTGTGTTGGGTGTATGTTGTCCATTCAGTTGGGTGTATCTTGTGCATTTATTCGACTGTATTACTGATTTGTTTTGGTATTTAAGGGATATGTATTTTCAAGATTGAGAGCATATGCCGGCGGGGAACCTCTGCAGAAAGACGAGAAGGAGAAGGAAATTAAAGCATCATATGTTAAAATATCAGGCCAAAAAACAAGGTATAAATTTGTGACTCTGAACATTAAACTTTCCTAAATGAGATTTGTAATCTATTTTCTTCATTTTCAGCTATGACTGCGCTATCTACGTTATGAAGTAGCTTGAGTTAATTGAGCCGGAAAACATTAAAAAGGGGAAGTATAACTGGGATAATTGGAAACAGGTAACTGTCTTTAGAACTATATAACTCTGTATTACTTTACTGAATTAATATTGCTGTTTAAACAGAATATACTTTTTAATTGTAGGAGGAGGTGGACCACTATAGAGTGGAGTATGCTTCCCGGATACTATTCAGTGAGATGAATAAACAGAGAGATCGGGCAATTAGAGAGAGTAGTGCTATAAGGCTGTCGAAGCCATCCTCTGTATTATTGAGTCCGTTTTGTCAGATAAATTCTGCTGATATAGAAACTGCGTAATCCAACTGCTGGGTAGTTTGTAAATTGAACAAATGATGTAAATATTTGCCATTTATCAACAACTTCTATTCCATGTATATTTTTTTCAATAGTTAAACTATCTATGCTGTTAAACTGTCTGTGCTGTATTCAAAACCTGTATTACAGGTGGTAAAATATGAAGGAAAAAATCAAGGCATATATAAACGCAAATTATGAACTGTTACACCCAACGCAAGTCTAATAATACACCCAAGATTGCATCAAATATACACCCAAACTGTATGTGCTGTATTCAAAATGTATGAATTACATGTACTAAAATATGAAGAAAAACATCAAATCAAATATACACCCATAACCTGCGAATTTTTTGAACTTTTGTTCTATATGAATTTATATATGTGTCTATATGTAAATTGTGAATTAACAAAAATACACCCAAAAGAACGGTGCTTTTACACCCATATTCTATAAAACTATACACCCAAAGAGTTATCCCCCCACTGCTGGTACCCTGAACTGATAATTCATAACGTGTCCTTGATATTGGCTGGAATTTGAATGCACCGCTGATGCAGCATCAAATAAGTTTATCTGAATATAACACTCACACATTAGCTAAACTATTAACGAGAAAAATAAACTCAATGGCCACAAATTTAAAGAACATTACTTTTACCTCGCTTAAAACTTTCGTCTTCTTCTTCTTTGTGGCATTTGCGATCTGTTTCTCCAGCTTTGAACCTAGCCTATTTTTTGGACGTCCTCTTGTTCGAATCCTTGGCGGGCTTTGAAGCTCGTTAACGGATTCCAAGTTGGCGTCTTCGTGGGATAAAGAAGATGTCCCCTTCCTTTTGGCTTTTAATGATTCCATCTCGGGCATGACGTTATCGTACGCACGGTGCAGAATTGCAGTCAGCTCATCCGATTCGGAGGCAAATTCGCAAATATTTTGCGAACGAAAAACCAATTGGTCGAACCTCTTGCTTCTTGGCTCTATTAGTGGCTGGTCGTGGCTGCTCTTGATGTGTGTGTGTCGCCTCTTTACCTTCTTGCTCTATCGTTCCAGTATATATCTAGGGGACACTTGGCTTACTTGTTCGAAGCTTAACACGCTTAGTGCGTGACGGCACAGTATCCCTCTCGACTCGAATAATAAGCATTGGCATTTTACCTCGGCTGCAACTGAGTCGTAAGTAACCACGAACTTGTTGAATATTGAGCTGGAAACTTGTTCTCCGACTTCGTATACTGAATAGCCTAGAGCGGAATTCGTTAATCTGGTGATGCAATTCGCCTTTCCTCTGAATTGCGCTTGGACTTCCCTAAACTTTGCATGAGTGTACGCATCTTGAAACTGAGCTTCAATGGAGGATTTTGTTGCACACGGTATGACCGTATGAAAATCTACAGCATTTGATTCTCTCTCTGCTTGCTCCCTGCTTCCGAGGCAATTATCGTATTGTTTGACGAACTGAATAAGCGAGCTGTTCCGGGTGATATACTTGTTAAAAAATGAATGCATGCTCTCGCTCCTTTGTGTGCTTCTCATCCCTGCCCAGAAGTGGTGATCCAGATAGATAGGAACCCATATGTGACGGTCTTCGTACAGATCTGCATAATACACCCAAACACAGACTGTAAATACACCAGAGGAAACATGAAATTTACACCTCTGCTGCAGATTTTAAAAAGACATTACCTGAAAGCCACTTGTTGTCCGCAAGACCAAAATTCAGCAGAAAATCGTTCCAATTCCTATCGAATGAGTCTTTGCTGTGAGAGTTCCAAACAACTTGGCTCATTTCTTGTTTGATATCGGCATGTCCCTTGTACCCGTTTAATTTGCTTGGAATCTTCTTCATGATGTGCCAAATACACCAACGGTGAATTGTTGTTGGCATACAGGCCTCTAAAGCCCTTTTCATTGATGCGCACTAATCGGTGAAAAACCCTTTCGGAGCGTTTTCTCCCATGCAACAAAGCCAGCATTGAAATAACCATTTGAAAGATTCAATTTCTTCGTTCTTCATCAAAGAACATCCGAGAAGTGTTGACTGACCGTGGTGATTCACCCCGACAAAAGAACCACAGACCAAATTATACCTGAAACAAATTACCATAGTGCAGAATGCAAAATTATTAGGTACACCCCCAACAAATGCTTCGTATACACCCAAAGAAACAGCCAATATACACCTCTGCTGCGGATTCATAAAAATACATTAATTTAGCATCATAAACAGGGGCAGTTTGTTACCTGTTTGTATTGTAGGTGGTGTCGAATGAAATGACGTCTCCGAAATACTCAAAGGCGGCTCTGCTTCTTGCATCGGCCCAAAAAGCCAGCTTAATCGATTGATCCTCTTCGAGTTGGAGCTCAAAAAAGAAATTCTGATTCTTCTCTTTCATTCTTAACAAATATTTCCCGAATTCCTTTGCATCTTCTTGTTTGGAAACATTCTGCACTTCCCTGGTAATATAATTCCTCACATCCTTTTCGATAAAATTTAACTCACGGTGACCCCCGGCAGCCGCAACAAATGATTGGTATGTTTTGCTTGGTCTGATACCGGCCTCCTCGTTATTCTCTATTGTACGACGAATGGACATGCTTAGTTCCCTGTGCTGTTTGAGCATCTCTGCTTTGCTTGGACAGCAGGGGTGTGAATGATCGAGCACAACCTTTAAAATGATCCAAGCACCGACATCCTTCAATGTGTGTATATAAATTCTTGCAGGACAGTTTAAACCGACTGTCGGATTGGTCTTCTCGGTCGGAGATATTTTAGATTTCCATTTTTCCTCTCTGCTACATGTAATCAGTTGATTCTTAATCTCGTTTCCCTTTCTATTTGTGCACCGAACTCTTGTAGAGAAACCTGCAGCCTTGGCGTAGTTCCTGTAAAATTTTCCAGCATCTTCAAGGGTGGTAAAGGTCATTCCAACCTTCGGAACAAGCTCGTCATCAACAACCGAGAGAGGCTGCACAATACACTATGTCAGAAACTGTGAATACACCCATAGATATGATTCAAATACACCCAATCATGCCTAATATGATACACCCGAACCGCAACAACTCAACTACACAATGACCTTTAAAACCATAAACTGTAAATACACAGGCTGCAGAATACACCATGTCAAAAAACTAAAAACACACCCAATCATGTCTGATATAATACACCTGAACAACAACAACTCAATTAAAATAACAAAACCAGTAGTGTAGATACACCCACACTTCTAGCAAGAATACACCCAAAAAAAGATCTGATCTACACCCGAGCGTTTGCTATAAATTCCAGGTAATTAATCACAACTAATACATTGAATCGACAGATTTATGTTAACGTGTTAGTTTCATAGTCAATGTTCAGCAATTTTTCAACTACACAATGCTATACAAATTACTGAAAGAAAATTCATTATGTAAATCAAACCTCAGGAACTTCGTTAGATTCAAATTCATAATCCACTTCGCCTGGATTCAGCTGACAATTTGAGGTTGAATGATCCATTATCTTCAAAACGAGTTCAAACTTTGATTTCAGAAAACAACAAATCAAAATAGAAAACGAAGCTCGAGTTGCAGAGAGAGAAAAAAGTAACGTAAACGAAGAACATACCAGTGAGAAAAGGAGAGGAAAAGAACGATGGAGAAGAATGAGGGAAGACGCGCGAGAAGAAGAACAACCAAATCTCAAAATAACGAAAACGAAGAAGGAAACAAATATTTTAAATTTGGTAGTTAGATATATGCGGGATCTTATATAGCGCGTGTAATCAACGTATGTGGAGCAGCGCGTATTTTGGTTTTATTGTTTAATGAGCTTGTAAAGCATACAAGCCCTAATAGCTTGTATGCAGAACTTTTCTGTATTTTTTATTATTTAAAGAATCACCCATAAAATTTTTCATTATGTGATTAACTTATTTAATAACATTTATTATTATTTTGTACACAAAAAAATATCGATTTATTCAAACATTTTTTCAATATTAAGAAGTAAAAAAGTACTGACACTATTGATGGACAAAAATCTGATAATTAATTTCTACAAAAAATATTGCAAAAAGTTTAAAAACATTAGTAAATAAAATATAATACTTTTAAGAACTACGGATCAAAATACAATAAAAAAAATTAATATAAAACAAAATTATGAGAAAATTTTGATAAAATAGATATAAAAAACAAATAGTTACAAAAATTGTACGTGAAGCACACAAAGATAGGGGGATTTTTTTCTAATGTAAAAAAATTAATTAATTCATGAAATAAGATTTTGAAACTTTATTTTTTGAAATACGATTTTTTTTTTGTAATTAAGGCAAGTTTGTCGCACATCCGGTAAACTCTATATAAATTATGGAGTTCGTCGCACTTCGAGCAAATTTTGGGATAACTTCAGCACACTATATAAAGTTGGTTGGGCCATTTTTATTTGTCCCTTTCTTTTCCAATCTCTCCTTCAAATTTACTTTGTTCCTTGTTTCTGTCTTTTGGACGTCCATAAAGTTTGTTATCGATGACATTCTCAATTTTAGGTCAGTAAATAATATATTAGTTAGAGTTATTTTTTTTAGCTTAAAGTTATTATTTACATGTTAGATAAAGTTACTAGTTAGAGGTTGCATGTTAGTTAGAGTTACCGATTTACTGTTTACATGTTAGTTAGACTTACTGTTAAATGTTTACATGTTAGTTAGAATTTTTATGTTATTATTTTTAAGTACAGTTGTTGGTTATTGTTTATAACATGTTAATTAGTATAAGTTGTTAGTTAATTGTTAGTTAATTTAGTCAGAATAATTAGATTAAGTTGTGAATTACAAGGTAATTAGTGGAATAATTAATTAGGTTAAGTTAGATTAGAAAGAAATATGATTAATAAAATTTAGGGTTCAATTAGTTATTAATTACAGTTGTTTAGGGCGTTAGTTGACAGCGTCATGTAGTTGGGTTAAATTTAAATTAGTACGTTTATAAACTAATTAAGAACTAATTCCAACAGATGAACATTTGTCCATTGGTTGTGCCACAACCTTATAAGCCGTACGTCTTTGTCGTCACGTAAACGATACCTAATTCAAAACAATAGAAATATTTCTCACAACCGTGGTCTAATAAATATACTAGCAACAGAGACAAGACAAATGTAATATATCTTTTATAAAACAAACTGCCATCTACTTCGGTCGGATATCTGTAGTAAATTTTTTCACCCTTTTTGCCTCCTACTGTCCGACGGAATGCGATATCAGATTCTTCAACACTGTTAGACTGTTAATTTCCAGTGTCATATAGGTAATTATTGGTTGCCCGATCTAAAAACGATAGAACCTTCTTCGACCTTCTTCATCATACATTATTTCACCATCGTAATGAATAGATAACAATGGATTCCTTGATATTGTAGAGAAAAAATGTCAACAATGAGAACAAAAGTGGACAATAAAATTGTGGTTCTCTGATCCGCTCTTCAACAGGCATGCTTTTATTTTGAAAACGTAACATAGAATTTGGTAGGGCTGCGACGAACTCTATATAAATTATAGAGTTTGCCGGGGATGTGGCGGACTCCATTATTTATATAGAGTTCACCGGAAATGCAGCGAACTTGCCTTAATTATAAAAAAAAATCGTATTTTAGAAAATAAAATTCAAAAAATTAATTAATTTTTTATTTTATATTAGAAAAAAATCTTAGAGAGGGAGGAAGGAGATCTAAGCATATTCTGGTTTCACATTAGAGAATAATAAGAGAATAAATTAAATTAATTCATGTATTAATATATTATTTATTAAATAATTTGATATTTATCTTAATAAAATTAATGTAATTTAATTTATATAATTGATTAGTTATAATCAAATGTAATTTAATGAATCAAACAAAATATTAAATAGTTTGATATTTATCCTAATTAAATTAATTAATTGATAGTTATAAATAATGCATTAAAATTAGTCAGATAAATTAAATAAAAAATATCTCTAAAAAAATGTCAAATGAGCTCCACTATTAAGTAGGAAACCTCAATTTTAATAATATGTAACAGTAATAAATGAGAAAATAGTGTCATATAGCACACTTTTATCGTCAAATTAATATGTGTGTTAAAACATTACAAAAAGAGATAAATATTTTTTTGGTCCCTAAGATTTGGGATCGAAATTAATTTCTTTCCCAATGTTATTTTTAATTTAAAATCGTCCCAAATATTTTTTTTAGTATTAAAATCGTCTTTTTTAATAAAATTTTTAATTTTATTATTAAATTATCCCTATCTTATAAAAAATTATAAAATAAAATAAAAAGAACGCGGGGGAAAGGAAAAGGGAAAAGGACGCGAGGGGAGGGGGAGGAAGGAAAAGGAGGAAGGAAGAGGGGGGAAGGGAAGGAAAGGGGGAGGGGAAGATGAGGGGAAAGAAGAAGAGGGGGAAGGGGAGACGGCGAAACTTAGAGCCGCCGTCGGTGTCGGGAATTGGAACCTGAGGGCTGAGGGAGAGAGAGCTCGCTAGGGAGAGAGGGGACACGAGCTAGGGAGTCGCGCTCTGCCACTGTCGCTGCTGCTACAGACCTCGCCACCACTTCGCGTCCTCGCCGCTGCACCTCGCCGATTCGGCTTCTACTTCTACCTACATCTGTATCTGCTTCTGCGTCTATGTCTGCTTTTGCTTTTGCTTTGTTTTTGTTTTGCTTCTGCTTCTGATTCTACTTCTAATCCTGATTTGTTATTTTTCTGATTTTATTGTTGTTGTGTGTTGATTTTGTTGTTAAATTTAATGTTGTTAGTTTATAAATTTGAATAATGTATTATTGTTGGTATTCTTGAATCTGATTATTAGTATTTGGTGGGAGTAAAGGAGGTGGTGGTGGTGGTGAAAGGTATTTTGATATAACATAAAACGTTGGGGACGATATTAAATCCAAAATAACATTGGAGATGAATTTGATTTTGACCCTAAACTTTAGGAACCAAAACAATACTTACCCCTTAAAAAAAATGTCGGAATTACTACTGGTGGATTGTCAAAAAGATCTGATGATATTTTTATTACCGATAGACAAACTCTGACAATATACATGTCGTCAGTAATGATTTATCGATGGAGCTTTGGTTTTCGATGCAAATTACCATCGAATGAGTGTTTGCAGAACGACTAATTTGAGGTGATGTTTTCGCCTTAATTACCGTCGAAAATTGATTTTGGAAATTCTGACGGTAATATTATTTAATAAAATACTTTTTAAAAAATAAAATATGCCGTTGAATTAATCCCACGCAAAAATCGGCTATAATATTTTTCAATAAAAATAATTTATATTTAATTTTTTTAATTGTGATTATCACAATTTTAACTTGATTAAAAGTAGATAAAAATTAATGAAAATTAAATGTTTCGTTAAAATAAAAAATTACAATATTATAAAGTAATCTCCTCAATAAAATAGTGGATACTGATGTGTAACTATACAAAATAAAACATTAAGACACTACTGGTTCTCGTAATCGTCGTCATTGTCCTTCTCTTAATGGTTCCGCTGCTAGTTTGAATGCGGCAGTGTTGTGGATGCTGGTGTCTGGGCTAGTGCAAGTACAGATAAGGAGGAGCCGCCTCCAACACCGCTGCCCCCTGTGTGATATGCTCATAGTAGATGTCCATCTGCTGTCGTATACGCTGTATTTACTCTAGTTCTTGTTTGAGCTCCTGTCTCAAGAACTATGTCTCCACATCCCGAGCATCCTTTGTCACCATCCATGCAAGGAGCTCCCTATACCTCTGCTCAGACAAATAGAGCTGGTACCCTGATCCGATAGGCTCTAGGTTAGGCTTTGGATTTGTAGGGTGGTAGCCGAGGTCGAGGAGGTCCTAAAGGTGGATGTGTGGAGGTTGCTGCCGAAGAACAACCCGACTCCAAAGATGTGGTTCTTCTGTGGCTCGGATGCGATCTGGCGCCACACGTCATCAGGATCCACCACGAATGCGTTCGAGGGGTTGCCGTCATCTGCCATCTGCTAAGATTGCTGTGTCACAGCCTTCAAATTTTGGGTGTATAAATCCTATTACTTTCAATGCGAATGTCATAAGATCGAGTATTTTGTTTCACTGGATGAGGATTCTCACCGATCTTCATTCCTACCAATTCTAGTTCTCTAGATTTTAAAATGTGGCTCAAAACATAAACAACATGTGAAAGTCTCTTTGGCTAAAAATGCCTCACATATGGATCTCTCGACACGAGCTTTGTTTTTCACGGTTCACTTGAATGAACCTATCAATCTTTCAAAAGGATAATCAATCTAAATTGAACTGGCGCGAACATTCTTTCTTCGTAAGACAAGTGAATCAGTAAGTATTCCATAATATCGAAAAAATTAAAGAAAATATTATCCCTAACTTACACAATATCAGAGGAATGTTCTTTTCCATCATTAATTCTTAGAGGGTATTTAGTTTAAATAAAATTCAATTCAATTCCACTATTTTTTTCAAAATCAATTCCTATTTAATTGCGTCTGATTTGAAATTTCATTCCATTAGAATTTCACTTAAAATATAAAATGTCTAAAATATTCATGTGACTTAATTACTTTTTTTTATTCATTCACTTTTAAAACTTCCCACCTCTAAACATATACGGCTTCCTCGGCATCTCCACTGTTCTTTCCTTCACTACTTCACCGACATACGCATAAGGTACGTACTGTAACGACCCACATTTTTTAAAATATAAATATAAATAAGTTATAATTTATTTTATAATTTGGAGTTCCTTATTTTTAGATATTATTTTATTATAAATAATTAAATTGATTTTATAACTATTTGAATTCAATCAAATTCATATTCCTATATATATATTTTTTATGATAAAATATTTTACATAACTAAAACTATAATTCTAGTAATTTATAAGTGATGAAAATTATATGTATATTTTAATTTGATTAAATGATATTTTTAATTTAAAAATAGAGTTTAGTTAATAATATTATTATCAAGCTCGATATCCGTTGATATGAGTAAATATCGGTACTCTTAGATGAACTTAGCTTTGCTAATGCTTCATCGTATATCTTTTATCATTATGTTACTAATATCATTTATATTAGTAATTCACTTATATTATTACTTGTGTTTTAATATATCCAACTTTCATAATTATCCGTTTAAGATATTTATAACTTGAACTGCTGACCCAGCAGCTTATATATTTGAGACCCAACCCCGTACGTTTCACAAAACCATTCAAAATCATCATTCTCCCATTAAACATCATCAAACACGCATGGCTGGTTCATTTTTAAGAAAGAAAAAGAAAGAAAGGCCGTGAGAGAGAAAGAAAGAAAACCATGCAACCTCAACCCTTTTGGAGCTTGATTTCTTGAGATCCGTAACTCCAATAAAAAATCTAATTCGATAAAAGTATTCGTATCTCCCTCCTCTACACATTGGCATCATTTTTGTTCGGTAGAATTTAATGGTGACGTAACTCTCCTTCTTCTTGAGTTTGATCAAAAAGCTTTTCCGGAATTTTCATTATTTTAATTTCGCAGCGAGATAGGATTTGGTAATTTTATAATAATTAAATATGAATTTGATAAGTGAATGTTGGTTTGATTGATTATTATTTGAAGTTGATTAAGTTTATGTTGAACTCTTGTTGAAGTATTGTTATTGCTTGTGATTTGTTGGTTCGACTATGAGGAACAGCTAAACTGGGATTATTTTGATGATTTTGGGATTATTATGATGTGGTATTTTGAGAAAATTAATGAAATTTGGTGGTTGGAAGATTGAATGAAAAATTGTAAAAAATCGATAACTGTAAAACTCAAAAACGGACTTAAAAATCAAGTAGAAAACTTGAAGAATTTTAGGAATGGGTTCAGTCCTTTAATAAAGGTATAATCATGGAAACAAAATTTATATTTGAGATTGAAATAGTAATTTAATAAAAACTTAAAGTTAGCTTTATAATTATATACGTTTTAGGATATTTTAGGTAATAATTAAGAAATTTAGGAGTAAAATAGATATTTTATAAAAGATGCAATGTTATTTTGGTAATTATATTATATGTAAGAATATTTTAATAAATTATACAATTTGTTGAGATAAAAATATAAATATTTTAGAAAGCTCAAAGATACAGAATAATTTATAAAAAATTAATAATAAAGTTCAAGTTAATAAGTTTTGGGTAATAAAAAATTATTATTATTGTTATTAATTTATTAAAATTATTATCAATGTATTTTGAAATATATTATATATTATCATTTTACTTAAAAGATATTATTTTATTTATGATATACTAAAAAGATAAGCAGAGAACTGTCCTAAAAGTTTTAGAAAGACAAATCTAAATTAAGAATCTTTAATTCTCTTTCCATAAGATAATTAGGAAAAGACGAGGGAATAATACAAAGATAATTTATATTGTGGAATGATAAGAAAGAGAAGAAAGAAAGAACAAAAAGAAAATGAGATAAGCAGAGATATGGTGGTGAGTCCACCAAGATTATTTTCTTTCCAGAGATACATCGGCCAATTCAGGAGATGATCGCACCTGTAAGACAGAGGTTACTTACAGAGGTTATCAATACATATATTGGCTAGAGAGAGAGAGAGAGAGCGCTTCACTTGTAAGACCGAGGTTTCTTACCGAAGTTATGTTTGCATACATTGGCTCAAGAGAGTCGCATCTGTAAGATAGAGGTCACATACAGAGGTTATGACACTGGAAGTCAAACTTAGACAAAGGTTGCTGAGTTAGTCGGAATATAATTATGTTATTTATTAGATAAAAGATAGCAGATTGATAAAAAAAATTCATTACAACGGGTATATTCATTTTAATAAATATTTTTCTATCAAATATTATAAAAAATACACTGACTATTCTAAATTACTACAGATCCAACTTCTATTGGCAGTAGTGAAAGGCCTGAATTGAGACATTTCTGGACAATAATATTTATCAATCAAATAATCAATCAAACACTTATCTATGCCTTCTCATCTTGAGTATATTTATACATAAAAGAAACTACACATAAAAAAAATTAAAATAGTAAAAGCGATAAAAATTATGATTCTTATAATTTTGTTTTGCCATCTATACATGAAAGATCAGAAGACCATGATTATCTAATCAAATTAATTTGTATTTATTACATTTAATTTGAATAAATAAGAAATTATCTTATTTTAGTTTAGTCCTTAATTCACATTATTAGATTAGATTTGGTTCAATATATTTAATTTGATTTGATTTGATTATTAGTTAAAAAAATCTTAGTTGTCTATTTTATTTGTAGATTTATTATTTTAATATCTAATGAATTAATCAAATCAATTAATTAATACACATAATTAGTATAATTGATTTAATTTAATAAATTTAAAAAAATAAATTAAAAAATACTACCAAAATATTAAAAAAATAAATAAAAAATACTATCAAAATAAATTGATATAAATTAGACGATATTTGAATATCTATTCAAAATAATTAATTGATATTATTAATTAGTTCTTATTGATTTAATTTAATGAGTTAAAAGAAATAAATTAAAAAATACTTTTAGAAATATGTCACGTCTACTCTATCATTAAATGTAGAAATTTAATATTTATATAATAAAATAGATTTCTAAAACTAAGATATATTTTAGTATATTTACTAACTATAAATGAAAAAAAATACATACCTGTATGAATCCTTGTCCATATTTAGTGATATGAATTCTTTATTTGTAATTTTGTATTATTCCTACTCGACTCCTTTGTGGTCGTCCTCAAAGTTAAAAAAGGGAAAAAAGATTAACATTTTTTTTTTCTCATATCTGATTTCTTTTTGTTATTTGTTTTAAATTATTTAAAATTTAAAATCTAAAATTAAAGTTAATTTGAGTTTAACATTTGTTAAATCTAAATTGGTAGTGTTTGTCAAAATAAAAGAATAAGGATGTTTAAGTATTTTTTTTAGGGCAATTCACCTAAATAAATTGTTTCACCTTTAAAATTACGCAAATACATTGTTTCCAAAACAAAGACGCAAATGCATTATTTTACATATCTAGCGGTTTACACAAACACAGAATCCGCTGCTGCCAGCCGCGGATTACGTTGAGTTGTGGCAGCATAGAAACCGTTGTTGTCTATCGCGGTTTCTGCATGATTATGGTTGGTCATAAATCGTTACTACCAGTAGCGATTTATGTGCATTAGGACACGTGTATAAACCGCCAGAGACAGCAGCGGTTTACGTTGAGTATGAAAACAAATAGTAAAACTAATCTTTATCTAAAAATATAATTACGAAACAAATAATTAATGGTATATACTATTTAAATAATATCATAAATAAAAAAATTTAATTTATCATTTCACAATATAATTTAAAAAATATAAATATGCATGTAATAAATTTTTTATTTGTATTTATTATTAAAAGTGAGACCAAATTACAAATAAAATAAGACCAAATAAATTTTTTATTTGTAAATCGCTACTACCAATAGCGATTTTCATAGATATATAAAATAATACCTTTGCGTCTTCGTTTTAAAAACAATGCATTTACGTAATTTTAAAGGTGAAACAATTTATTTAGGTAAATTACCCCTTTTTTTATAAATAATTAAATCATTATTTTTTTCTTTCTCTTTTTAATTAATTACAAGGAAATTTTAGTATAAAAATAATAAACATATATATTTTTTAAAAAGTTAAATACTGATGTAGATAATATAGTTTACATATATATAAATAAATACCAATATAAATACCGATCATCATCTTAATTATTCATACATTTATTATTATTTTACATTTTTAATAATATAAAAGTACTTAATTCACTAGTAACAATAACAAACTTGTTTTAATTATTTAATATTACGATAAGATGATAAATATATAACATTTAAATTTGTACATGTGAATAATTTATCGCCAATTGAAGCTAATTGTCACGGTCTTGGACACACTCCAACGCTACCGTGCCGACACTCGGATTTACTCAACCTCTTGAGTTAAGACCAAGTCAGCCTAACCCTCAATACTTAGCAAGAAAGCTAAGAACACAAGAGAACACAAGAGAAAGAAAGCTTTGGTGAAAGAACACTTTATTGCTCAAGTGTGGTTACAAATGATTCACACACTCACACTAACTCTCATCTCCTATTTATAGCCATCCACCTCCTCAATGGATGGTTAGGATTAAATTTAATCAATGGCCTAGATTAATCATCTAGAACCTTCTTTAAAAATATCTATCTTACCACAACTTTCTAAATGTTTCTAGATTATTCCATACCACTCTTTATACTTCTATATACATCTACACTCTTCTAGAATACTCTATGACCTTCAAGGACATTCTAGAACGTTCCGGAACCATCTAGAGCATTCTCAAACACTCCAGAAAACTATACAAACGCTGTTAAATTTAACCTTCTAAAATTTACCGTGACATTCTCCCCCACCTAATGCGCAGACGTCCTCGTCGCGTTCTGTTCATGATAGCGCTCTAGGTGTTCTTGGAATTGCCACAGATCTTCGCGAGTTTCCCAGCTAGCTTCGGTTATCGGGAGCCCTTTCCACTTGATCAAGTATTGGATACTTGGTGGCACCCCTCTTCGTCGCACGATGCGATTAGCTAAGATCTCTTCGATTTCTTTGTCAAAGGATCTAATCACCACAGGTGGAGCACGACTCGAGTTACCTCTACTCGGTTCGTCTTGGTCCTCATGATATGGTTTAAGCATACTCACATGGAAGACCGGGTGGATCTTCATAGAGGGAGGGAGTTGTACTTTGTAAGCAACCTCCCCAACACGTCCAATGATCTCAAATGGTCCTTCGTATTTGCGGATTAAACCCTTATGAACCTTGCGAAAGACTTTGAATTGTTGTGGCAGAAGTTTAATCATTACCTTATCTCCCACTTGATAGCTTGCATGCCTCCTCTTCTTATCTGCCCATTTCTTCATCCTCTTTGCAGCTTTGTCGAGGTAAGAACGAGTAACATCTGCTTGTTCTTCCCAAGACTTAATCATATGATAGGCTCCAGGGCTCTTTCCTGAGTAAGAGGAAGAAAGAGAGTGAGGCGTAAGCGGCTGTTGTCCAGTCACAATCTCGAACGGACTCTTCCCTGTAGACTCACTCCTTTGCAAATTGTATGAGAATTGAGCAATGTCGAGGAGTTTTGTCTAATCCTTCTGATTAGCACTTACAAAATGCCTTAAGTAACACTCAAGTAAGGCATTCACTCTCTCAGTCTGCCCATCGGTTTGAGGATGGAAGCTTGTTGAAAAATGAAGCTCCGACCCAAGGAGTTTGAACAACTCTGTCCATAGTCGTCCTGTGAAGCGTGGATCTCGATCACTAATGATGCTCTTAGGCAATCCCCAATATTTCACCACATTCTTGAAGAATAGTCGTGCTGCCTCCTCTGTAGTGCAGTCAATAGGGGCGGGTATAAAGGTAGCATATTTCGAAAATCGATCCACTACCACGAGAATAGATCCAAACCCCTCGGATTTCGGTAAGGCAGAGATGAAATCTAGAGAGACACTTTCCCACGGTCGCTCTGATAGAGGCAGAGGTTTGACAAACCCCATTTGTAGGGTTTATCTTGTATTGATTTTTGGGGATTTTATCAACTTTTACCCACATTTATTCAATGAAATAGCATGGTTTTATAACTTCTCCCTTAATTGTGCTTAAGAGTGAAAACATGCTTTTTAGGACTTAAAATAGCTAAATTTAATTCACCTTGATTCTATTAGATGCCTTGATATGTTTGTTAAGTGATTTCAGATTTAGGAGGCAAAGATTGGATTAAGGGAATGAAGAAAAGCATGTAAAGTTTGAGAACTCATGAAGAAATGATGGAACCAAAAAGCTGTCAAGCCTGACCTCTCCGCACTTAATTGACCATAACTTGAGCTACAGAGGTCCAAATGATGCGGTTCCAGTTGGGTTGGAAAGCTAACATCCGCGGCTTCAAAACGATATAAGATTTGCCATAGTTGCATCGCGCATAGGGGCGCGCACGTGCACGGTACGCGGGCGCGCCGTTGGTGGCACATGACTCACTTAATGCAACACGTGGCCAGCAATTTTAGAAGCCTTGTGGGCCCAATCCAACTCATTTCTGATGCTATTTAAGCCAAGGATTGAAGAGGAATGGAGATACTTTAATCATTAGTCATAGTTTAGTTTTAGAAGTAGTTAGAGTTAGAGAGAGAAGCTCTCTCTTCTCTCTAGAATTAGGATTAGGAATTAGGGTTAGATTAGGATCTCATAGTTCTAGGTTTAATTCAAGTCTCCTTCTACTTCTACCTTCAATTGATGATTGCTACACTTTGGTTCTTCTCTCTATCCCTATTCTCTTGTTGTAATTTCTCTTATTTTGTTTCTAGGTTTTGTAATTGAGATACTCTTGTTCTCTTTATTTTCTTTCAATAATGCAATTTGAGGTAATTCATGATAATTGTGATTTCCTTGATTGTTGTTGTTAATTCTTTACATTCAATTGTAGTTAGAATTCATTCTTGTTGTGATTGACTATACTTTTCTTTTGTGCCTTCCAAGTGTTTGATTAAATGCTTGGAAGAATGTTAGACTAGAATTTTATGTTCTTGGCTTGAGAAGGTAACTTAGGATTTATTGAGTCACTAGTGTCCAATTGATTGATAGTTGATAGCCATTAACTCTAGCCTTCATTAATCCAATTAGTGGAAAGCTAGGACTTATGGACTAGGATTGATATAACTCACTTGACTTTCCTTTGTTAATCGATTTAAGGATGACTAAGTGGGATTAATCCTTGCAACTACCATACTTGTGGCTAGTGATAATGATGAAGACCCTTGACAACCAAACCTTGCCAAGACCATTTTGTGAATAAAGTTTTCCTACCATTTACTATTCACATTCCTCATCCAAAACCCCAAAATAAACAAGTCCATAACCAATAACAAGAACACTACCCTGCAAGTCCTTTGAGAGACGACCCGAGGTTTAAATACTTCGGTTTATAGATTTTAGGGGTTTGTACTTGTGACAAACAAATTTTTGCATGAAAGGATTATTGTTGGTTTAGAGACTATACTTCAACGAGATTTTATTTGTGAAATTCTAAACCGTCAAAAATTCATTCGTCAAAATGGCGCCGTTGCCGGGGATTTGCAATGGTGTTGTGTTATTGGTTATTGTACATATGTGAATATTGTGAATAGGTTTATCTTTTGTTGTTTCTTAATTTTTGTTAGTTTTATTTTGTTCTCTCATTATGAATTCTCACCACTTTGGCTTTGAGTTTGGTTCTAAGTGTGTTGTAGGAAATGTGGACTTTAATGGCAACATGTACCATGGATGGAACCAACAAAGATGGGAAGAGCCTCAAGGAATTGATCACTCCTATTGGCAACAACCTCCGGATACTTATAGGTATAATTTCCATCCTAATGCATGCCAACTTAGCGGCTATGATGATTCTTTTTGTGACACTCAACAACCACCATCATATGCCTATGAATCTCATCCTCAACATGAACCTCAACCATTCTCACAAGCCTTTCATCACCAAGCACCACCCTATGATCCATATCCATCATATAACCAATCATCCATACCATATTTTTATGGCCATTATGAGCAAGAACCTCTAGAATCACCACAACCATATCAAGATTACTCCCAAGAACCACCTCAATACTCATCATCTCCATACCTTTACCAAGAAGAACCACCTTCCTACCATGAACCCTCCCTCCAAAATAATGAACCTTCCTATTCACCCCAAGCCCCAATAGACGATCCTCTCACTTTGTTACTCCAAGGACAAGAAGCCATGAAGCGGGATACACTTGAGTTTGTGACCAATTTGACCAAGGTGGTGCACACTTTAGCCCACCAATGCTTGAATACTCAAGGTACTTCCGTGACCACATGTGAAAAGTCAAAAGAAGAGCAAAGTATGAAGGTGAAATTGGAAAATTCGGTGGAGAAAGAGGAGTCAAATTTTGTATTGGAGCAACTAGAGGAACCTATAATCATTGAAGAAAAGGAAGAAGTGGTTGAAGATTTAGGAGATGTTGAAAGTCCAAGGGAATGTAGTCTCATGGAGCACTCTTCCAAGGAGCTTGATATTGAAGTTGAAGAAGGTGCGCAACCCCCAAGGCATATCATCGTTGGAGACTTGGAAGAGGCTTATCAAGAGATGGATTCAATCATGGATGAATTTCTCTCTACAATGGAATCCTCTCCCATTGGACATGGAGTTGAAAGTATAAAAGAGTGTGCACAACCTCCCATACCCTTGGTGAGCAATGAGAAAGAGAGCTACCAAGAGAAAAACATTGACATGGTGTATATCGAAATTGAAGAATATGAAGAGGTTGACCAAGAAATGGATTTATTCATCAATGAATTTCTATCCAAAATTGAACCACCTCCCATTAGGCAAGAAATCAAAGTTCTTGAAGACAACACCAAGCTATGTGATAAAAGGGGAAAGGTTGAAATCAAGGAAGCTCGCAAAGAGGTGGAAATACACAAAGAAGAGCACAAGGAAGTAGACCTTGCATTGTCTAAGTGTGGGGAGGTCTCCCTTCCCGAGTCACCATCCAACACAACATTCAAGTGGGTAAAATTCTTATCCATAAGCTTTACTTTCTCGCTTGAATATGGTTTGATTGAAATAGATGGACAACTTAGAGCTCTTTGTGGAATTAAAAGCAAGAATGAGTTGTGTAGTGGTTGCGAGTTGGGAATTAGGCTCATTAAGGTCAAAGCTTCAAGGTATAGGAACGATGATTGGAAGAATACCACTTTGCATGGGTCTCGACGGAAGGCTAGGTGTGCTAAAGAGAATTCTATATGTCAACCACCCGGAAAGAAAAAGTATGAAGATCAAATTGAAGAGGGGTGCGAAGATAAGATATGGGACCCCGGCTCGCTGAATGAAGACCAACTATGGGGACTCATATCTTGGGTTGAACTTTGCCCAAGCTTGGTGAAGACGGTTGGATATTCTGTCAACCAATTGAGAGGCAAAGATCCTTGGAGATTCAAGGATGAGTACAAACATAAGCCACCATGACAATGAGCCCCTCAAAATGTCCAACTTAAGGACTTAAACTAAAAGTGCTAGGTGGGAGACACCCCACCATGGTAACCTCTTTCCATTCTCTTTTGGTTTTGTATAATAAGTGATTTGAGTTGCCATTGTAGGTAGATTTTCATTTCATATTGATTTGTTTGTAAAGATTGGTTGTTAGTATGTTGTATTCATTAGTAGTAGATGAATAAATCCTAAAATCAATTTGCATTTTTGTGAATTGTTTGATATTTGATTGAATAAAGAAGAGTTTTGGACATTATAGGGAGCTCTGGGGCATTTTTTCTGCTTTTTGGGCAAAAAAAAAAAAAAAAGGGCCATCGGCGCGCTAGCACGCTGTGCGCGCGCGCGCACATTGCACTTCCGCAACTTCTGGTACAAAAACCAGAGAGTTGTGCGCACGTTGTGCCAGCATTGTGCTGGGAGCACAAGCTCATCCACGCGTAAGCGCGCTGTGCGCGCGCGTGCGGATCGTCCCTGCTGCATCCACGCGTGAGCGCGCTGTGCGCGCGCGCGGATTTGCACCCTGCTTTTCTCCTTCCTCATTTCTCCTTCTTTCCTCTTCTCTTCTTCTTTCTTTCTCATTTTTTTCCTCTCTTGAAAGATTTTTTTTTCTTTTCTCTTTTAATATAAATAAAAAAAATTTTTTTTAATAATAATAAAAAAAATATAATAATAAATAAATAAATAAATAAATAAAATACTAAAAAAATTAAAAATATGAAAAAAAATTTTTTTTTCTCTTCTTCCATTTCCTTTTGTCTATTACATTTGTACACTTTTATTCTTTGCATTTTAATTCTATTTGTTCTCATTTTATTTTCTAAATTTCTCATTTTAATAATGGTGTTGAATTCTCTCACTCAATTGTTGAGAATTTCTTGCATTTGTTTTGGTGCTTCATGACTTGTTACATTAATTGTAATATTTGTCAACACACAAGATTAGTGCTTTAGCCCTTCCTAATTCATTACCCTTTGTTTTTTTTCTTGTACCGCTTCATCATTGAGTTAGGATAGAATCACATGCTTTCATGCGTATCACTAATCTTGTTTGTGTCAATTCTTATTTGATCTTGATGCTCAATATACTTTCCATGCCTTAACTTTACTCTTGCATCAAGTATCAGTTGATATGCTTTTTGCTTATATTGATTTCTCACTCACATGTTGTAGCTACCATGTAGTAGAGAATCATACTCTTATCTGGCATTAGCCCCCGCCTCTGTTCTATTTACTTTGATATCTTTGTTGTAGGCTTAATTTTCTTTCTTTTTCTCTCCTTTTAGGCTGGCCACCAAGAAAGGAGAAAACGAAAAAGCTTTTAAATGGGGCAACGAACAAGTCATCCGCACAACCTTTCGAAGAAGCTCATCAATTGTAGCAACCCATCCACCTTGCTCTCCTTTGCATGCACCGAGGGCGGTGCAATCTTCAAGTGTGGGGAGGTCATTCGACCGATCTCCATGGGTAACAATTTCCTTTTCAACACCAAATTTTTTTATTTTTCTTTGTTGGAGTAGCTATTGCATTGCATGATAGGTTGCATGTCAGTTAGAATTTGTACATATTCTTACCACTTCTTTCATATTAGGACTACTTGGTTATGGTGATGATTTCTTTTCCAAAAAAAAAAAAAAAAAAAAAACTATGTTTTTAGGGCACCCCACCAATTTGAAAATTTTTGTTGAACTTGCTTGAAAGAATTTATTTTGGAACATGGTTTTGAGCTAAGAACACAAGCTTGTGAGATTTGAGCCTAATGGTGTGGTTACATCTTATAACCACTTATTTTCCTTCTTGCGTGTAATTGTTCTCTTTCTATGATTGTGATCTTTGATTTGTTTGAATCTATATGTCCCATTATTCCTTGTATTCATGCATTTATATGATTGAGGCCATCATTTCATTAGCTCACTTATCCAAATAGCCTTACCTTTTACTCTCCTTTGTTAGCCGATTTTGAGCCTACGCTTAACCCACTTGTTCTTATTTTAGCACATTACAAGCCTTAAAGCGGAAAACAATGAATGTCCTTTATTTGGATCTTCGATTAGCTTAGGCTAGTGAGTGTGAGTGTCATCCAAGAGTGGGAAAACTTTGGGACATTGGTTCGGATAAAAGGGTGCTTGTGTTTTGTATTTTTATATTGGGGAATTGGTACATACTCATGTATTGATTAAATGTATAGACCTTATGCATTGATGTTCTTGTGTATAGTTTGAAAGAAAAAGAAAAAAATGAAAAGAAAAAGAAATAAAAGTGAAAAAGAAAAAAAGAAAAGAAAAGAAAAAAATGTATATAGAAAAAGAAAGAAAAAAAAGAAGAGCAATAAAGGGGACAAAATGCCCCAAAATGGAGCTCAATAAGAATCAATGCATAAGTGTTGTGAAATGAAAAGAAAATGCATGAGTATGTGAAAAAGTGAGGAATGGGTAGTTAGATTAGTACTTAATTGTATAGGTCATTATATAGGTTATGTGGGAAAGTTTAAGTTAATCAAAGATTCAAATCCTAAGTCCATTAGCCATATATGATCCTACCTTGACCCTAACCCCATTACAACCTAAAGAAAAGACCTCATGATACATGTATGCATGCATTGAATAATTGTTGATTGTTAGAAGAAAAACAAATCTTGGAAAGCATGGTTAGGGGAGAACTGAGAGAATCAACCCCAAACACCGAGCGACTAGAGTGCAAACACTTCCGGTGAGGGTTCGATGCTCAATTCCTTGATTTCCGGCTTTCATGAGCGTTCTTCTCGCAAGTCTACTTGAACTTCATTTTGATATTCGAATTGGTAGGATTCATGAATCGTTATATGATCTTGGCCCTACTTGTGCACGTATGACTTGGATGATTGATTTATTTTTAACCAAGTAGGTAAAACCATTTTGCATTTAGTTGCATATAGTTTAGGTTTCATGTAGTTCATTTACATGGAATAAATGTTGATACCCTTTGTTTCTCTCTTGGCTTAAGCATGAGGACATGCTTGGATTAAGTGTGGGGAGGTTGACAAACCCCATTTGTAGGGTTTATCTTGTATTGATTTTTGGGGATTTTATCAACTTTTACCCACATTTATTCAATGAAATAGCATGGTTTTATAACTTCTCCCTTAATTGTGCTTAAGAGTGAAAACATGCTTTTTAGGACTTAAAATAGCTAAATTTAATTCACCTTGATTCTATTAGATACCTTGATATGTTTGTTAAGTGATTTCAGATTTAGGAGGCAAAGATTGGATTAAGGGAATGAAGAAAAGCATGTAAAGTTTGAGAACTCATGAAGAAATGATGGAACCAAAAAGCTGTCAAGCCTGACCTCTTCGCACTTAATTGACCATAACTTGAGCTACAGAGGTCCAAATGATGCGGTTCTAGTTGGGTTGGAAAGCTAACATCTGCGGCTTCGAAACGATATAAGATTTGCCATAGTTACATCGCGCATAGGGGTGCGCACGCGCACGGTACGCGGGTGCGCCGTTGGTGGCACATGACTCACTTAATGCAACACGTGGCCAGCAATTTTAGAAGCCTTGTGGGCCCAATCCAACTCATTTCTGATGCTATTTAAGCCAAGGATTGAAGAGGAATGGAGATACTTTAATCATTAGTCATAGTTTAGTTTTAGAAGTAGTTAGAGTTAGAGAGAGAAGCTCTCTCTTCTCTCTAGAATTAGGATTAGGAATTAGGGTTGGATTAGGATCTCATAGTTCTAGGTTTAATTCAAGTCTCCTTCTACTTCTACCTTCAATTGATGATTGCTACACTTTGGTTCTTCTCTCTATCCCTATTCTCTTGTTGTAATTTCTCTTATTTTGTTTCTAGGTTTTGTAATTGAGATACTCTTGTTCTCTTTATTTTCTTTCAATAATGCAATTTGAGGTAATTCATGATAATTGTGATTTCCTTGATTGTTGTTGTTAATTCTTTACATTCAATTGTAGTTAGAATTCATTCTTGTTGTGATTGACTATACTTTTCTTTTGTGCCTTCCAAGTGTTTGATTAAATGCTTGGAAGAATGTTAGACTAGAATTTTATGTTCTTGGCTTGAGAAGGTAACTTAGGATTTATTGAGTCACTAGTGTCCAATTGATTGATAGTTGATAGCCATTAACTCTAGCCTTCATTAATCCAATTAGTGGAAAGCTAGGACTTATGGACTAGGATTGATATAACTCACTTGACTTTCCTTTGTTAATCGATTTAAGGATGACTAAGTGGGATTAATCCTTGCAACTACCATACTTGTGGCTAGTGATAATGATGAAGACCCTTGACAACCAAACCTTGCCAAGACCATTTTGTGAATAAAGTTTTCCTACCATTTACTATTCACATTCCTCATCCAAAACCCCAAAATAAACAAGTCCATAACCAATAACAAGAACACTACCCTGCAAGTCCTTTGAGAGACGACCCGAGGTTTAAATACTTCGGTTTATAGATTTTAGGGGTTTGTACTTGTGACAAACAAATTTTTGCATGAAAGGATTATTGTTGGTTTAGAGACTATACTTCAACGAGATTTTATTTGTGAAATTCTAAACCGTCAAAAATTCATTCGTCAAGGTTCCAACAACCCACTTGGTGTCTTGTTTTCAATCTTATCTTGTTGGCACACAAGACAAGTATTCACATAGCTCTCCACTTCATCTCTCATTTGAGGCCAATAATAAGAAGATTCAATAGGTGCTAAGGTCCTTCGCTGACCTTGGTGACCAGCCCACTTGGTGTCGTGGCATTCTCTTACCAACTTCCTTCTCAGATTGTCCCATTTAGGAACGTATAGTCTTCTCCCTCTTGTGTAGAGAAGGTCGTTTTCTAACCAAAATCTTTTGCTCTTACCTTCTCTAGCCAACTCCACCAACTTCTTGGCTAATGGATCGTGATGCAACCCTTCCTTGATGATATGCATAATATCTCCTTCCACCATAGAAATAGCCGCTAACTCAGCCTTGCGACTCAGCGCATCTGCTACCACATTAGTCTTGCCTGACTTGTATTCGAATTCGAAATCAAACTCAGCCAAGAAGTCTTGCCACCTAGCTTGTTTGGGGCTTAACTTCTTTTGAGTTTGGAAGTAGCTTGTAGCCACATTGTCTGTCTTGACGATGAAGTGTGAACCAAGCAAGTAGTGACACCAAGTTCTCAGACAATGCACCACCGCGGTCATCTCCTTCTCTTGGACAGTGTATCGCCTCTCTGTATCATTCAACTTGCGACTCTCAAAGGCAATATGATGTCCTTCTTGCATTAGAACTCCTCCAATAGCGTAGTCAGAAGCATCAGTGTGGACTTCAAATACCTTTGAGTAGTCGGGTAGTGCTAGTACTGGTCCTTCTGTGATAGCAGCCTTCAACTCATCAAAGGCCTTTTGACACTCCTTTGACCATTCCCAAGAGTGATTCTTCTTGAGAAGATCAGTTAATGGTGCATCCTTAGCGGAGTATCCCTTGATAAACCTCCGATAGTAATTAGCCAACCCAAGGAATGACCTCAATTCAGATACCTTGTTTGGAGGTTCCCACTCTTTGATAGCCTTCACTTTTCCTTGATCCATGCAGAGAGTTCCATCTTTAATGATGTGTCCCAAGAAGTGGACTTCGTCCCTTGCAAAGGAACACTTTTCCTTCTTCACATATAGGTTATTCTCTCGCAAGATCTTGAACACGGTTCGTAAGTGTTCTACATGTTCCTCCAAAGTATTGCTATAGACAACAATGTCATCCAAGTAGACCACTACAAACCGATCAAGGTAAGGTAAAAAAATCTCGTTCATCAAGGTACAGAAGGTCGCAGGAGCATTGGTCAAGCCAAAAGGCATCATCAACCACTCATACGATCCATACCTTGTGACACACGTGGTCTTAGGTTCATCACCATCGGCAATTCTCACTTGGTGATATCCTGACCTCAAATCTAGCTTTGAGAACCACTTGGCTCTACCAAGTTGATGAAACAAATCGGCTATCAAAGGAATGGGGTATTTGTTCTTGATGGTTACCTTGTTAAGTGCTCGATAGTCGATGCATAGTCTCAATGAACCATCATGCTTCTTTTGGAACAAGACTGGTGCGCCATAAGGTGCCTTCGACGGACGGATGAACCCAGCATCTAGCAAATCCTTGAGTTGCTTCTTCAACTCATCGAGTTCTGGCGGTGCCATCCTATAAGGTGTTGAGGCAGGCGGCTTTGCTCCTAACTCCAATTCAATCTTGTGGTCCACTTTCCTCCTAGGTGGTAGTTGTTTTGGCAACTCGGGAGGCATCACATCCTTATTTTCTTCAAGGACTTCCTTGATTTTGGGAGGAACGTCTTTTCTTTTG
Organism: Arachis ipaensis; assembly: GCF_059453495.1. Lineage (NCBI taxonomy): Eukaryota > Viridiplantae > Streptophyta > Magnoliopsida > Fabales > Fabaceae > Arachis > Arachis ipaensis. The sequence continues at coordinate 13,310,525 of NC_142444.1, forward strand.
GATGTTGACTCCTCTTGTAATAGAGCCAAATATGTAGTCTCTCCCTTCTTGAACCCTTTCTTGAGTTGCATGGCAGACAGTATCGATTGTCTGCCAACTTTAGAGACTGTAGGGACCATGCATGGAGACCCTTTCTCCATGACGCATACTACGTTGTAGTATGACATAGGTATTATATTTGCCTTCCTTTGCAAATCGAGCCCGATGACTATTTTAAAATCGTCCATGGGTGCTACTGAGAAATCCACAAGGCCCTTCCAAGAACCAAGAGTCATCTCAACCCCTTTTGCTACTCTCTTAAGGGGTTCACCCTTGGTATTCATGGATTTGAACCAACCATTCTTTTCGGTGATCTTCAACCCAAGCCTCCTTGCTTCATCAGGCGTGATGAAGTTGTGTGTAGCACCAGTGTCGATCATAGCCATGACGGGTTTTTCATTGATAAAGGCTTTGACATACATCAAGCCTTTCTTTTCTGTAGTGCTTGCCTCTTTGCCCTTCACAGCATTCATGTGTTGGATAGATCCAACACACTCAGTTACTTGAGTTTGAGCTTCTCGTTCCTCGGCGATAGATGCCAAAGTCCCTAGCTTGGGACAATCCTTTATTTGGTGTGGTCCCTTGCACATGAAGCATCCTCCTTTGGGCATGAAAGCCTTTTTCTTTTCTTTGTACTCTTTCTTTGAAGAGTATTTTCCTTCCTTCTTGGTTGAGAAACTCTTTCCCTTGTCTCCCCCCCCTTTAGTAGAACTAGGCTTGGAGGATGACTTGGGTTTAGAGTCTCCCCTATGATACTCAATGAGTGATTCGGCCACCACGATGGCCTCATCGACATCCTTAACATTCCTTCTTTGTAGTTCTTGCTTTGCCCAAGGTTGGAGTCCATCAATGAAGAAGAACAATGCATCCTCTGATGCTAAGTTGGGGATTTGAAGCGTGAGAGTAGTGAACTCCTTTACGTAGTCGCTAATCGTACTCTTGTGCTTCAACTCCCTCAACTTCTTCCTTGCTTCATAAACCACATTCTCAGGGAAGAATTGTCTTTTCAATTCCCTTTTGAAATCTTCCCATGTGGCTATGTTGCAAGTACCCTTTTTCCATATCTACGCACTTTCTCCTCCACCACAAAGTAGCATTATCAGAAAGGTAGAGAGCTGCAGTGCGTACCTTTATTGCTTCTTCGACCACCCCTTGGCCTTCGAAGTACCTCTCCATTTGCCATAGGAAGTTCTCCACCTCGCGAGCGTCCCTTACGCCCTTGAACTCCTTTAGCTTGGGGAGATCAATCTTTGTCGTCTCCCTTATAATGGTTGGTCGAGATTTTGCCTCCTCGAACCAAACTCGAACTTCCTCAAATATCTTTAAGGAATTCTCAAGCTTCTCTTTGATTTGGAGCATGCTTTCTTTGAAAGCATCTAGTTCTCCTAACACGTGAGCCTCGAGGGTCTCCTTGTCATGTTCTATCCTTTGGAAGCGCTCATCCATAGAGGATAGAACATTTTCCAACATAGAAACTCTTTCTTCTAAGAAGTTAGAGTCCTTACCTCTAGGCTCACTTGAAGAACGGACCTTCTTGCCTCCCCATTGAGAAAGAATAGTATCACTTCCCCTTTGAGACTCAACATGCTCCATGGTGATACTAGAAGCCATTCCCACAAGCGACTTGTGCTCCCTCTCGAACCTTGCTCGGATACCAAATTGTCACGGCCTTGGACACACTCCAACGCTACCGTGATGGCACTCGGTCTTAGCTCAAGAGGTTGAGTAAGTCCGAGTACCATCACGGTAGCGTTGGAGTGTGTCCAAGGCCGTGACATAATGGACTCAAAATAAACATTGTGGGCAGAATTCAAAGCACAAATTTTGGCTACTTGATGGCTCATGATTCTTGGCCCACAAACATCACTGAAAATCTTTTCCTTTGCAGTCATACCGAATTTATCCAACATTATCATGAACAACCAAACAGTACTCCTAATAAGAATAAATTATTATTTTTATTTTTAACATTTTGGATAAATTTTAAAATTATTTTTAATATTTTAATTATCTTATTTAAATTTTTAATATTATAAAATAATTTTAATATTGTCATGTCATTAATGATCTTGTTCTTGTGTGAATAACCTGGACGTAACCTCGGCTACAGGAGTCGACGTCGAGCTTTAGCCTTTAGTGCCGAGCTGTAAGCTGGGATTATGCAAGCTCTTCATCCAGAGGGGTGTCACGTCACGGAGAGGATGAACAAAGGGGGGAGTGTACCTGCAAAAGGCACTCCGATGATTAAGTTAGTACTGTGAATTCAGTGTGTCTGTTAAGGATAAGATATAATACCTTTATAGGTGGAGTATAAAAGGTCGGTTATATTACTGTTGATCATCTGAATTGAATGGTAGTTATTAGGTTTTAATAAGTGATAACGTCTGGTCGGACATTTTTATTCCAGGATGTAACGTATAACGCCGAGTTATAGCGTAAAGTGCCGAGTTATGGTGCATAAATCCGAGTTATGACATCGGATTTGTAACAGCCATATCATAGCCCTCTAAGCTTAGCCTGGAAATACGTTTTAATGAAGCAGGTTGAGCTTTTAATGAATCATTCGGCCGTTAAGTGAGTTTATAACTCGGCCGTTGAGTGTGCCCTTGGAGCCCCTATTTCAAGGTGCTTTATTAAAAAGTTAATTTATTTAGAAAATAATTGTATTAGTAGGAGAGAGAAGGAGTTAAACACGCATTAAAGAAGGTGCGTGTTCCTAATGGATATTATTGCTTGTGAGATAACTGATGTGATTGCTTAGTGGAGCCCAAAACAATTTTAGTAGTGGGAAGTTAAAGGTTTTGGAATCCAAAACGTTTTGTTGATTGCTCAAGGTTTTGTTATCAGAGTCATTTCTGAAGAGTGATGAGTAAAAGAGGTATGCTGTCTTTCTTCTCTAGTTTCTTTAATTTTTTCCCCTTTTTCGTCTTCTACTTAGTCGTTGTAATGGGTTTCGAAAGAGATAGTAAGGGAAAAATTGATTGGTCATACGACTGGGTTAACGGTGACGTTAGGAGGTGCTCGTCTCTGTTTTTGGATGAGGAAGATGTTAAGGAAATAGATAAGAGGAAGATTGTGGTGGTTCTGGGTTTGGTTGGAGTTGCTACCATGTTCTGATAGTGACCGGATGTTTCACAAGGAGAAGGGCTTTGATTTTTTTTACATGTACAGTTGTGTGTTGGAATAGTTGAGGGTGAAACTGCCTTTTACGATTTTTCAATGTCAGGTGCTTAAGCAGTTGAACTGTGCACCATCTCAACTTCACCCTAATGGCTGGGCGTTTCTTCATGGTTTTGAGATTCTGATGGAGTTCTTGGAAGAGACATCTTCAGTGGAGTTGTTTTTCTCTCTGTTTCAAGCTAAAGGTGTTTGGAAGGGTGGTTGGGTGAACTTGAATAGTTTGCCCAAGTTTGCTATTTTTAAACTGTATAAGTCATTGTTTAAAAACTTTAAGGAGATGTATTTGAAGGTTATTAATGCTGAGGGAGACTTCCCATTTTATATGGACGAGCACTTAGGTGAAAAGTTTCCGATTTGGTGGTTTTCGGAACCTCAGAATATTCTGGGGGCAGAAACAATTGGTGCAAGGAATGAATGCATCATTGAGTATTTGGTGGAAGTCGTTGATTGGAAAGAGTTGATTTCGGTATTTGACCTGCTTCAATGGGAGGATAATAGGTAGGCTGTTATAGAATATCTAGGTGAGGATTCGGAGTATTGAGATAATTGTGTTTTAACTAACGTTTTAAGTGACTTGTCTTTGTTTTGTTTTTTGCAAGAGGGAAGTATCCTAGGGTGTCTGCTGCAACTCTCAGAGCTCGGTAAAAAGTAAAAATCTGGATAAGGAGGGCTCTTCTTTAAAAGCAGAGAAGGTTATTGGTGCTGGTGAGGTGGACCAGCGTAAGCCGAGGAGGAGAAATATGATTATGAAGAAGAGGAAACAAGATATGGTTGATTTATCAGAGGAATCCGAGGATGTTAGGGATGAGGTACCAATGGAAGAAATTCAAGGGTTTTTTGAAAACCAAAAGAAATTGCATGATGTTGCCGATCATAATGTTGGCTCGTCACTGTGGGGGAAGGATTTTTCCTACATGGCTGTTGCCGACGAGGTATGTCAGACGTCGGCGGATGTGACTCTGGCGGGTGAGGTTGGTGACGTCGCCATTGATCAGTATATGCAGGTATTGGTGTGTGTTATTGTGTGATTATATTTTTTGTTGATATACATATGTATATGTCTGTTATGGTTTGTGTTTTGAAGGTGGTTGGTCTTCGGCTGGCGAGCTTAGGGCGCAGCCAAGAGAAAAAATATCGGAAGGTGGTTAAGGAAAAACAAGACCCAACATTGAAAGAAGTGTTGGAGGTAAAAAATGGTAAGGTTACTGAACTAGAAACCAGGCTGTCTGAGATTGAAAAAGAATTGAAGCTGACTAAGGAAAATTATGCAAAGGAGGTAGAGGACTTGAAGAAGAAAGAAGCCGACCTCTCCAGTATGAGTGCTCGGATGATTGAGGCTACGACAAAATTAAAAGAGATGAAAAAGAGCAAAGAGACAATTATTCTTGACTCGTTTGTTGAAGGATTTGAACGAGCTTCTCTTCAGGCTAAGTTCCTGGCTCTTGAGGTGGATTTTTCCCAGATGGATCCAGGGAAGATCATTCGAGATGGAGTTATGTTGGACGATGATGGAGCGGCCAAGGAAGAGGATGAGAATGTTGAACAGTAATGTTTGGTTGAGTTTATATATTTGATTTGACCATACTAAGTTTTTTTTAGGACATTTAATAGTAGTTGTTGGTAAACTGATTTGCTCCTTGGTAAGCTTTTGACTGTTTTTTTTTTCTATGCTTCACCGAAAAAGAAAAAGCAATCTATTTGATGATAGTTAGATAAAATTGCGTTTGAGCTTGTATGGATTGTTTTTGGTAGTTATTTCGTACGACGGTGATGTTTGTGTAGTTAGTCATCTCTACAGAGATGCTTTTGAAACTGTAGGTGTGGAATCTAAGTTGAACCTTTAGGATGGATTGATAATTCACAGATTGTGAATTATGGTGCAGAAAGATAAGTGATGGTTTTGTTGTTTTGCAAAAATTGGAAGTAATGCAGATAGGAGATGTATTTGTATACTATTGATTGACTTGAGTCATTAGTTGTTTGATGGTTGTATATGATAAAGATATAATTGGAAGGATAGGATTGTCTGATATAGATAGGCAATTTGTTTGTTTGATCGGTGATGTCCGATTTGTTTGATTCCGGATATAGATCGGCAACTTGTTTATCCGATTTGTTTGATAGATCAGTAAATTGTTATTTGATCGGTAAGGACCAATTTGTTTGATAGATCGGTAATTTGGTATTTGATAAGTGGAATCGGATGAGTTCAACTCTGAATAGAGGTCAGCAGAATGACAGCTTAACCTCAAAAAGAGATTAAAATGCTCAATGAAAGATAGAGTAAAGTAGATCATATAGGATGTTAGATGTATTGATGGACCTTTGATTACAAAGGTGCAGGTAGGCAAGCCTCGTTAAACCTCTACAAGCAAAACCCTTTTTGGAAAAAATCTTGGCAGTAGGAAAAAGAGAGTACTCGCCTGGCCCTGGCTTTTAAATGTAATACAACTTTAAAGATGAAACATTCCAAGTGTTAGGCACAGTATTACCATCTAAGGTTTGTAATCGATATGCACCGTTCCTGACGACTTTGATAACTCAGAAAGGGCCTTCCCAGTTAGCTGCTAGTTTGCCATGGTTAGGTGGTTTTCTAGCTTGTTCGGTTCATCTCAGCAACAAGTCATTTACATTGAAGGACCTTGGGTGGAGCTTCTGGTTGTACCACCGAGCTATATGCTGCTGCATAGCTCGGTGTGTGATTGCTGTTGAGGACTGGTGCACGAATTCTCACACTTCATACAACTGTACCAGCAACTGCACTGGGTCGTCCAAGTAATACCTGAGCGAGTCAGGATCGATCCCACAAGGATTGTGGTTTGAATCAAGCTATGGTTATCTTGTAGATCTTAGTCAGGCGGATAGAAAAGTTGTTGGATTTGAATGCATAAAAATGTATAAAATACTTTGTGAATTTAAATGGAACCAATGATAAGAAGATGGTTAAGGCTTGGAGATGCTTTGTCTTTCGGGATTAACTCTGGTCTTACTGTCTTCTTCAATTGTGAATGATTTTCTCTATGGCAGGCTGTATGTGATTGACGTTGGTTTGAGCAGCCGCCAATACTCCTCCAGATCTGAACCCCAGGATTAGTGCAGATCCATTCTGATTGAGGGTGAAGCTCCTGCAGTCCATTCTCTTTAGTGATCCTACTCAAAACACCACAGACAAGGTCGGATCTTCCGGATCAGAGGATGCTGCGTCTTTGGTTCTAGCATCTATCACAGAGACCCTAATCTCCCCATACTTCGGCTAAAACTGGTGTCTCGAGAAGTCCCCAACGAAGTCGTGGATTAGCCGTCTAAGAGATGTATAATCAAGCTGGTGGTTCATCATTATCCGATGAAAGACTCACTCTAAACCCATGTAGAATGTGATAACCTTATGCTAGTTCAACGCATTTATATTGATGAAGAACCAAGATACATCTTAGAATAGAAAATCAAACACGGATTAAAGAGAAACAGTAATACTTTTATTAATCCATAAAACTCAGCAGGGCTCCTCCCCTTAACCTAGGAGGTTTAGAAACTCATACTGATAGAAAATATAATGTGAAAAACGAAATATGGCAGATCCCCCTTATGAGAGATGTAAAAAGTCTTTAAATACTAAACTAATAACTAAGGATTACATTAAGGAGGGTAAAATAGTCTTTTAGTGCTAAAATCCACTTCTGGGACCCACTTAGTGAGTGTTTGGGCTGAGCTTTGATGAGATCCACGTGCTAGGAGTCCTCTAGGGTGTTGAATGCTGGCTAGGAGGTCCTCTTTGGGCGTTTGGACACTGGTCTCCTTCTTTGGGCGCTGGACGCATGGAATAGGGCAGGAGGCTGGCGTTGGATGCCAGTTTTTGGCCTTCTAATCTGAAGCAAAGTATGGACTATTATATATTGCTGGAAATCTCTGGAAGTCAGCTTTCCGTTTCCATTAAGAACACTGCATTTAGACTTTTGTAGCTCCAGAAAAGCTCTTCCGAGTACAAGGAGGTCAGATCCGGACAACATCTGCAGTGCTTTCTCTGTCTCTGAATCAGACTTTTGCTCCAGCTCCTCAATTTTAGCCAGAAAATACCTGAAATTGCACAGAAACACAAAAACTCATAGTAGAATCCAAAAATGTGAAGTTAATACTAAAACCTATAAAAATTAATAGAAATTAAACAAAACATGCTAAAAACTATATGAAAAAGATGCCAAAAAGCGTATAAAATATCCACTCATCAAGGACCGGATTTTCTCAATGGTGTCCAGGTCATTTTGCCAAGCTGTATCTGCCGTACTATAGTCGGCTAATTGAGTTCGCAGGGAGACTTGGGAGATCTCCACAGGTATCATTGCGTCCGACCCATATATCAGGCGGAAAGGCGTTTCCTTTGTGGTTGAGTAGATGGTGGTGTTGTATCCCCATATGACTTCAGGTATTAATTTGGCCCAGAGACCTTTGGAAACATCAAGTTTCTTTCTTAACGCATGTAAGATAACTTTGTTTGCAGCATCAGCCAAGCCATTGGTCTGCGGGTGTTTTACTGATGAAAAATATTGTCTGATCTGTAAATCCTACAAAAAGGAGGTGAATTTATGATCGGAAAACTAGCGACAATTATCAGTGATAATGTGCTGAGGTATGCCGACTCTACAGATAATATATTTCCATACAAAGGAAACCATTTTTTGTGAGGTGATTTTTTCTAGAGGTTGTGCCTCTATCCATTTGGAAAAGTAATCAATTGCTTCTATTAAAAAATTTACCTACCTTGCCGCTAAAGGGAAGGGATCGAGGATGTCGAGCCCCATTGATTGAAGGGCCAACTTACCTCGGAACTGTGAAGGAGTTCGGCTGGAAGGTGTGTAATTGGACTGTGCTTCTAGCAATTGTCATAGCTTTTCACTTTTGTTTCACAGTCTTGTTACAGTGTTGGCCAAAAGAAGCCAGCTCGGAGTATCTTCAAAGATAAACTTCGAGCTTCGAGGTGTGTGCCACAGATTCCCTCGTGTGCTTCGGCTAGCGCAAGTTCAACTTCTGACCTGGAGAGACATTTAAGCAGAGGACGAGAAAATCCTCGTCTGTATAGGCAATTGTTATATATCGTAAAAAATGAAGCTTGTCGGCAAAAGTGCCGAGTATTTTCGATATCCTCTGGTAGTATCTCTGTCCTGAGATAGTTTATATAGGGTGCTCTCCAATCTGTATCATGTTCCAGACTTAAAATTGCTGTTAGATCTATACTTGGGTTAAGTAGTGTGGATTGGTAAAGAGATGATGTGGTTGTTTGAGTATTGGCGAGTTTAGATAGGATATCAGCTCGGTTGTTGTTCTCCCGAGGTATATGTTGAATTTCACATTTAGAGAATTTTGAAATTAAGTTTTGAACGACAGTAAGGCATTGGATAATAAAGGATCTTTTACTTGGTACAAGTTGTTTACCTGTTATACAATGAGCAAGGAATCACAGTATACCTTAAGTTCGGTGATATTTAGATCGACGACGAGTTTGAGGCCAGCGATGAGAGCTTCGTATTCAACTTGATTGTTACTTGCTTTGAAGGAAAGGTGTAGAGATTTCTCTATGATGTTACCGTTTTTGTCTTCAAGTAAAAATCCAGCTCCATACCCTTGTGGATTAGAGGAACCATCGATGTACAAAGACCATTGGGTTGAGTCTTCGGTGGAGATTGGGACTGTGAATTCGGCGATGAAATTGGCTAGATATTGAGATTTTACAGGACCTCGTCCCTGATATCTAATGTCGAACTCAGAGAGCTCAACCGACCATTTGACTAGTCGGCCAGCTAATTATGGTTTTTGTAGAACTTGTCTTAAGGATTGATCTGTGTGAACATGGATGATATGGCTTTAAAAATATGGCCGAAGTCTTCAGGCCAAGAGCACCAAGGCTAAAGCAAGCTTCTCGATCTTCAGATATCGAAGTTCGGCATGTTGTAGCGTCTTGCTAGTAAAATAGATCGGCAGTTGCTGCTTTTGTCTTTCAGCAATAAGAACAGAGCTTATAGCCCAGTCGGTGATAGATAAATACAAATAGAGTTGTTCCCTTTGAAGGGGTGTTTGTAAAATAGGTGATTTTGAAAGAATTTCTTTTATAGTCGTGAAAACTTGTTCACATTCATCAGTCCAATGAAAAGTTTTTTTTTTCTTTTTTAATGTTTGAAAAAAACATAAAGATTTTGAAGCTAGGCAAGGTAGGAATCTAGAGAGTGCAGCAAGTCTCCCTGTTAATTGTTGGACTTCTTTGATAGTTTGTGGGCTCGTCATATCCAACACAGCTCAGCATTTTTTTGGATTGGCCTCAATTCCTCGGTTTGTGAGCATGAAGCCGAGAAATTTGCCCCCTTGTACACCAAAGGCACACTTCCTGAGGTTTAGCCACATGTTATATTTTCGGATTTGATTGAATATTTCTGCAAGATCGTCAAGATGGTTGTGATCGAGCTTTGTTTTAGCTACCATATCGTCGATATAAACTTCGAAGTTTTTGCCAATCTGTGCGGCAAATACCTTGTCCATAAGTTGTTGATATATTGCACCTGCATTCTTGAGACCAAATGGCATAACTTTATAACAGTAATTTCTGTATTCAGTAATAAAAGCAATCTTACTTTGATCGGATGGATGCATTAAAATCTGGTTATAACCAGAATATGCATCCATGAAACTCAGTGTTTTATAACCTGAAGCATTATCTACTAAGCAATCAATAGATGGTAAGGGATAAGAGTCTTTTGGGCATGCTTTGTTGAGATCGGTGAAATCAACATACATGCGCCATTTACCGTTATGTTTCTTAACCATGACAACATTTGCCAACCATGTCGTGAATCTGATCTCTTGTATGAAGCCGGCGTTGATTGGATTCTTGGTTTCCTCCAAAGAGGCTTGCTTTCGTTCAAGGCCGAGGTTTCTCTTCTTCTGAGCTATAGGTCGGACCGACGGGTTCAGTGCCAACTTATGAGAAATTACAGATGGGTCAATGCCTGGCATATCTGTAGGGGTCCAAGTAAATAAATCGGCATTCTGTTGTAGAAATGTTTGAAAGGAGGTTTTCTCTTTCGAGCTTAATGTGGACCCGACGTAAGTGAATATTTTTGGGTTATCTGCAAAATAGATTTTGTGTAAGTCCTCCGTAGGGGTTGGTCGGTCAAGAATGTCTACCCTTGGAACAAGGTCGGCCAAGAATGGGAGTTCATCTTGATTGTTGATGGTGTGTACATGTGCATGCATATTTCGGTTAGGTCTTTTGAAGCTATTGTTGTAACATTGTCTGGCTTCATGAGTATCACTGTGAATGGTTGCAATAGTATCATCCTGTAAAGGAAACTTAACACAAAGATGAACTGTAGAAATAATAGCACCGAACTTATTCAAAAAAGGTCGGCCAAGTATCATATTGTAAGGGCTAAAATGGTCAACTACTAAATATTGAACATCTGAAGTTTTTGATAAGGGAACCTCACCTAGTGTGGTTTGTAACCACACGGATCCCGATACGGGACTATTTCACCTGAAAAGCCGACCAGGTCTCCAGTGGAAGGTTGGAGCGTGTTGTTGCTTAATTTCATCTTCTGAAAAGTGGAATAGAAGAGAACATCGGTGCTGCTCCCCGGGTCAAGTAGTACCTTTTTTACCAGGAGATCTCCAAGTTGGATGGAGATTACCACAGGATCATCTAGATTTGTTGTAGCTGTATTGAAGTCGGAAGCTTGAAATGTCATCTGAGGGAAGTGTGAAGGCGTCTGAGGATTGTGTGGACTGGCTTCTATTGATAACATAGCTCGGTAAGAGCGTTTCCTTGCCCAGCTTGTAGCGCCTCCACCTGCAAAACCTCCAGAAATATAGTTAATAACTCCTCTTGGTTGTTCAGGGTGACTTATGCTCGTCCTTTCTTTGTCTCGGCCATGCTGTCCTGCCGAGTTATAGTCGACAGTAGAAGGGTACGACGTTGAATAAAGCCACCGATGTATTTATCGAGATGGCCTTGTCGAGCTAGTCGCTCTAGGAGGTCTTTCGCGATGACACACTCATCAGTGGTATGGTCGTGCTTCTGGTGAAAAGTGCAATACTTCGATTTGTCTGCACCTTTCGAATCTGGATAGTTGCCGGCCTTCCGTGGAGGTTTGATCAATTTGGAATTTAGGATCTCCTTAATGATGTCGCCGCGTTTTGTATTGAACTGAGTATAGGATTCATAACGGGGGGATGGCTTGAAGCTTTTTTTGTTATCCCGCGGTTTATATTCTTCTTTGTACTGGGGCCTTTCTATTTTCCGAGCTTGTCGGAGTTCTTCAATGTCAATCTGGCCTTTCACTTTTTCACGGAACTCGGCCATAGTTTTAGGTTTGGCGATAGCAATAGCTTCCTGGAATTTTCCTGGTCGGAGTTTGCTTTTGATGGCGTGCAATTGCACTTCAGGGTGGAGATCTGGTATACTCATAGCCACCTTTGTGAAACGTGTCATGTAATCTTTGAGGCTTTCATTCTGACCTTGTTTGATTGTGTTCAGATAGTCAGAATCGTGTAGGTAGATAGCTGATCCAGCAAAATGCTCCTTGAACAGCTTTGACAGGTATCAAAAATGAGAAATAGAATCTGCAGGCAAAGAACAAAACCAATCAAGTGCAGGATTGTCTAAATAAGATGGAAAACAACGGCATAAAACTTTATTAGATGCACCGTTTACTATCATTATGGATGTAAACTTTTTTATGTATTTTTTTGGGATCGCCTAACCCGTCATATGGGGTTAAGGTGGTTGGTAGGGTAAACCTTCTGGGCAGCACGAAGTTCATCACCTCGGCCGTTAATGCCCCAAGAGAGTCATCTGGCTTGCCATCCTAGTTTTTTGGCCGAGCTTTTTCGTTATGCACGGGTTGGGCTCCTTCGTTCCAAACTTCTTCGTTTCGACCTTCTTCATTCCAAGCAATTTCTGAGACATGCGTTGGATCAGACTAATGCTCAGCTTCTTCAGTTCGTTCTTGACGTCCGTCATTATTTTCGATCCGAGCATTAGTTAATCCGGCTATCTGGTTCGCTATTTTTTGATTTTCTTCCGCCATACGCTGGTTGGCTTGTTGCAACTCAGTCGCCATTCGGAGAATCTCGGATGGTATGGGTGGGGGAAGATCAGCCATGGGCAAACGCAAAAATACTGAGGCTGATAAAAAGGAAAAGATCTATATTTTCGGCCCACGGTGGGCGCCAATTGTTCTTGTGTGAATAACCTAGACGTAACCTCGGCTACGGGAGTCGATGCCGAGCTTTAACCTTTAACGCCAAGCTTTAGCCTTCAGCGTCGAGCTGTAAGCTTGGATTATGCAAGCTCTTCGTCCAGAGGGGTGTCATGTCATGGAGAGTATGAACAAAAGGGGAGTGTACCTGCAAAAGGCACTCCAATGCTTAAGTTAGTACTGTGAATTCAGTGTGTCTGTTAAGGATAAGATATCATACCTTTATAGGTGGAGTATAAAAGGTCGGTTATATTACTGTTGATCATCTGAATTGAAGGGTAGTTATTAGGTTTTAATAAGTGATAACGTCTGGTCAGACATTTTTATTCCAGGATGTAATGTATAACGCCGAGTTATAGCGTAAAGTGCCGAGTTATGGTGCATAAATCCGAGTTATGACATCGGATTTGTAACAACCATATCAGATCTGTTAATAGAATTGACAGTAGAACAATATTGATACAATTTTAAAAGATTAGAGACTTAAATATGATGAAAAAATAAATAATATATTATTACTCTTAAAATAATTACTAAATCAAGTAAAATAAAAGTGAATTTCAACAGAATAAAATGCATTACGAATTCAATATTTTTACTCATCATAAAATACTTATAGAATGATTAATAAATAAACTTATAAAAACGAAAAAATAAGACATAATACATATACAATAAAGTATAAATTATATCTTTTTATCACCAATGTACCGAACTTTTTAAATATTTAATTTAAATAAAAATTTATTTTTAAATTTAAAATAAATTTTAATTTTATTCTTCAATAATATCAATATTTTTTTCGTAAATTATTCAATTATTTTTTAATTACATCTAAATAAACTATTTTTAATCACATTACTTTTATTTTAAATAAATTTATTTTTTAAATTTTACTCTTAATCACATTATTTTCATTCTAAATAAATTTATTTTTGACTAAGAGTAAAGTTTAAAAATAAATAAATAATTATCTATCATAAAAAAATTAATATTATTAAAAAATAAAAATAAAATTTATTTTAAAGTTAAAGATAAGATTAATTAAATTAAAAATGAAAGAAGTTTGGCATGTTAGAAACAAAAAAAAATATAATTTATATTTCATTGTGTATATAGTATATACCCTGCTCATTTTTCTCTTTATATGGAAGTTTATCTATTAGCCATTCTATAAACATGAGTAAAAATTTTGAATTCGTATAGCATTCATTCCATTAAAATTCACTTTTATTTTACTTGATTATTAATTCTTCTAAGAGTAATGTATCATTTTTATCTCTAATATTTTTATCCTATTTAAGTCCCCAAAATGATTTCAATGTTATCGTACCATTAGTGATCTGTTAACAGAATTGACGATAAAATAATATTGGGACAATTTTAAAATATTAAGAATTTAAATATGATGATTTAAACGTTAATAACAACTTTAAAATTTACCTTTTTCTCATATTATAACAAATAGACTTCAATAGTTAGAAATTATAATTAGTAGTAGAATAAGTATCTAAATAGTCATATCAATTATATTATGTTTTTATAATTATTTACGTAATAAGTATATTTTTTTACATGGTAATACATAATTGAATGGATTCATAAAAATCTTTAACGAGTAAAATATATTTATTATTCTTAAAATTTGTTAAAAATTTTAAAAATATTTTTAAATTTTATTTTTTAAATTTTTAATTTGTATCAAATATATTCTTGAGAGTTAAAATTTTAAAAAAATTTAAAACCAATTCAGTAATAATGCAAAATAATTATTTCTGATATACTTATTTTAAAAGTTATTCTTATGAAATTGTTTTAATCATAATTTTTTTTAAAAATTAATCGTAAAAAATATATTTAATGTAAATAAAAAATTTTTAAAACAAAATTAATTTTTTTTATTTTTAATAAACTTTAAAAATATATTTTATCCCATCAAAATAAGAAGAGAAAAATTATAAAAAGATGGAGACGATGTTACGAGGTGGATCGACGAGCTAACTAGAAGGTAGAAACTACTAGATTCGACACAAACACCAGAAAGAGAAGGATATTATAGTTTCACTGTGTCCCTAATACGTATGAGGAGGGGTCCGATTCATGATGATGATGATGATCATCATGATGCTGCTGTTGCGAGGAAGGGGAGGGTGGTCACAGCCACCGGGGGTTGGCCGGAACTGATCCGCTGTACCACGACAACACCACCGCCTTCACGGCTTCCGCCTATCCTTCTGGACGAGCTTATAGAGGAAATACTGCTGAGGATTCCGGCGAGGTCTCTTGTTCGATTGAGGGACAGAATCTGCAGTTCATGGAGAACCCTAATTTCCAGTTCCCAATTCGCCAAGCAGCACCTTCGACGTTCAACGACGGTGGATCCAACCTTGACCCCCCCACTTATTGCCTACTATTGCATTGGCTACGCATGCCCGACAATAGGAGTTTTCTCCGTGCCATCTCCGGTGGAGAACCCTCCCCATGAACCCACTAAAGTAGTTCCCTATAAGGGACGACGCCCCCGCTCCATCATTGACTCTTGCAATGGATTACTTTGCTTGTATAATGTAGAGCGTGACGACGGAGGATTGCGCCATGGTGCCATGCTGTGGAACCCCTGCATCGGATCCACATCTCAGCCGGTTGAAATCGGAGGTCCCTTATCCGTTAGCGGATTTGGTTATGATCATGTGAATGACAAGTACAAGCTTTTCGGGAGAGTATATAAGAAATCAGGCGAATATGTCAGCAGAATTATCACATTCGGCCCAAATATTACCTGGAGAACAATTGAGGATTTCTCATGTAGCATGCCTAGCCCACACGGGACGTTTTCTCTGGTATCGTCTGTTGGGATTTTTGTGAATGGCACTGGCACTCTTAATTGGATTTTTCACGATTGTTTTAGGTATGTCGTGGTTCGTTCCCTTGACTTGGTGAAAGAGACTTATAATCAGTTTCCCCTTCCCGATAGGGATTTAGATGATGATTGCTTTATGAGTCCCCATTTGTGTATCTTGAGGGGCTGCCTTGCTGCTTGTTATGAGAATAAGAGAACTCATTGGACTGTCTGGCTGATGAAGGAGTATGGAGTCCCTCAATCTTGGACTAAATTGGTCGTAATCCCCCACCACCCGCTACTCGTTAATCCACTGGCAGGCTCTCCATTACAGCCAATCTACATATTCAAAAATAATGTTCTTCTGGCAAAAGCTCCCAATCACAAGTTTGTTTTGTTGAACTTGAATGATGGCAGCATAGATTTTCCTAATATTGACAGCTCAAATGATGGCATGCCCAAACTTCGTCCTTTGTCGAAGGGTTTAAGTTCAAGGAACTTTCAACTATGTCATGAAAGCTTAGTTTCACCCTCACACCTTGGTCTTCAAAGTTGCTCATCTGAAATGCGCTTGGTTAAGCCAAGCCTATAATCTCTTTAACAAGGTTTGCTTTTCGGCTACTCTTTTAACATCCTTTTGGTGAAGGATTTCCTACACTTAACTGTTGAATCCATAACTTGATTATCATTATTGTATTGCCCTGTTTTTTGTGAAATGGGCCTATTTTATAGGCTCTGTCCTCTTTAGGATTAGCAAGTTGGCATCACAGTATTTAATAATGTTTTGTGATCAGGTGCATTGTGAATCTGGTTACACGATGTATTTTGCTTTATTAGAATATGTATTTATCATGAGATGCCTGTCTAGTTAAGGTTTGTATCAGTTTGTTTTCACAAACTGGGAATCTGCAGAGGTTCACGAGCAAGTGCTATGTAATGCCATATTTAACATGGTAATATCCCATCTTTGCTGAAATTAATTTATTAGAGAACTAATTCGAATGTAAGAATGGTTTTACAAGCGTTTTTGGTGATAACTCAACTAAGTTGGCTCAAATCCTGCAACAATCACTCACATAACATGTATCTTTTTCGCGTTTTCTCCTTGTATTGTTGATACTTGATACGTTTTTCTTTTAGGCAAATTCTACAGGTGTAGATTTGTGGTGGCAAATGGAGATGAAGACGGTGTAAAATATTTAGGGGCTCATTGGTTTGTGTCGATTTCTGTTTTTATTTGTTGAAAATAATTTTTATTTTCAATTTTTTATATTTTAGAAAACGCAATTGGTTTGTGAAAAGAGAAAAGAGAAGTCAGTCCCAAACGTTGAAAAGAATGAAAATATGTTTGGTTAGTCTATTTTTAAAATGTATTTTTAATATTTTATATTTTAAGATTATAATTTTTATTCAATTATAATTTTAGTTATTTAATTTTTATTAAGTTAACACTAATTTTTATACAATATTAAATATGAAATAAGTTGTTATTTTAAATTAATTAATTGTATTCATAATAAAAAGAGATTATTTATTAAAAATAACGATAACAAGTCTAGATTATATTATTTTTTAATATATAGACAAAGTAAAATCACTACTAAAACTAAAAAATAACGTATAAAAGAACAAGATATAATCATGGCATTTGAAAATATAATGTGAAAGGAATATTTTAAAATGAAAATATTTAAAATTAATATTTTTAAATACAAAAATAAATTATATTAATATTAAAAATAAATATAAGGTATAAGTATAAAATAAATAAAGCATACAAAATAAAAATACGTTTGAATTTGATCTTGAAAGGGGAGCGTAGATAAATTTACATTGACATCTTTACTCCTGTTGTCAATTTCACTTGGTGTTTTTTTCTTTTTCGTGATCAATGTATAAAAATTTTAGAAAAATACTAAAGTAAAATTTAAAAGACATTGAAGATTGAAAGAAGTTTGACATAAATAAAATAGTTGAATGTAACAAACAAAAAATAGAAATCAAATTTCATATGATTTTGTATTCTAATTTAATTTATAAAAATGGTAAAAATTTGTAAGTCAAACAAAATTGTATGGTATGGACCTCTTCTACCTTTGTAATACTCTTAATTTAGTTCCAAATACTTTCTTACTTTTCTCTGCATCAATTCTATTTTTGCATTCTCTAAAGAACATATTTCTTGTTCTTCAATCAATCAGATTTTCACTTTTCCTTTATATCCAAAGCCAAGGTTCTTGTTGATCCATAGCATCTCCATCTTTAGCAAGCATGGCTGCCAATTCGAACAACAGCATTAACAATTTGTTTCAACACAATTTCTCACTCAAATAAAGGTCACTCAACCCGATTCAAATAAACTCGGAGAGAACAATCACAAAGACATGGGAGCAACAAGCTCTTGCTACCATAAGAGGATAATGTCTACAAGATCATTTGCACAAAGAAAAGATTCCACAGCAGTTTGAAAATTAAAAAAAAAAAAAAAACAAAGAGCAGGTACTGAATCTGATCAATATACTCAATAGATTTAGGATGATTAGAATCTTATATCATGGTTATTGGCTTGGATGGATTTTGTCTTCAAATAAAAAATGGTAGGGTGCACTTATAGTTATCAGATCTGGGAAAAGATACAAGCTTATTTTTAAGAATCAACAAAATTGAACAATTGAAGAATCAGCTGAAAGGATCAAGGAATAAGGACTCAGCATCAGATTATATTTCCAAGATCAAAACTATTGCAGATTCTCTAGCAGGTCTTGGAAAACCTCTCAAAGATAAAAAGCAGATACAAGCTAGCTTAGAAGGATGAAATGAAAATTATCAAATGCTTTTTACAACAATCAACTCAAAACCAGAAACATATACTCCTTGTGAGGTTGAAACTCTCTTGTTAACACATGAAGATATATGCTGGAGAAGTTTAGAAAACAGAAACTACAATGAGTTTAAGCCAGTCTTGCTTAGTCATCATATCCTATCATTCCAAATTTCAATTGTGGCAATGGAGGGCGTATAGGAGGAAGAAATGGTGGTAGATCATTCTACCAATCTCCAAAACTATAGTGTCAAGTGTGCAAAAGAATTGGCCATATTGCTTGACACTACTCTCACATATTCAACCAAGAAATACCACCACCTTCTCAGCCTCAACAATCAAGATTTGACACCTTTGACACTAACTCATCATCCTCTTCATTATCACAAGGCAGTGCTACACCATCTATTCCACCACCACTAGCACCATCCTTTCACAATCCATCAGCATATGTTGTTGTGCTTTCTTCTATCACTGACCCTTCATGATATCTCGATTGATTTAGGAGCTTCAAATCACATAACATCTAATCCTTTAAATTTGCTATCTGGATCAGAATACAATAGTCTTGATCAGGTGCAAATTGGCAATAGAACAGATATCCCTATTGCACATGTTAGTCATGCATTGTTATAGCTGATGTGGCTGAAAAAAGGTAGCTATATTGGTAGTGTTCTAAATCATGTACACGCCATCTTACAGGGTCATCGTAGAACCTATGTTGGTTCTATGTTAGGAAAGATATGGTACAATGCCTTAGGAATGTGGGGACACCCAACCCTCTTGTTTTGATTGATGAGATTGACAAAGTAATACATTGGTAGTTGGTTCAATTTATTTAAATTGAGTATTCTATTCTCCCTTAGTATGAAATAAATATGCTGCATGATTTTTGTTTTATGGAGCTTTCTTCCATGAGAAAAGTATAATATGGTCCTTTATGATTCAAGATTCTTTATAAATCATAGCCATTGGATTTTTGAATGGATGACTAAGATTTAAAGCTTTTATTAATAATATAATAATTATATTTATATTTAAATATTTTTATAAATAACTCTATTTTAAAATTTTATTTTTGTCCTTTATCCTCTCTTTTCATTTTTTTCTCCGTCACTTCCTTCGCCGTGGCTGCTGTAGTCGCTGAAAGGAGGAGCGCGACTGCCACGAGAAGCCGCCGCCGTCGTCATCTTCGCGGGTTGCCTCTGCGTGCGCTGTTTTTGCCGACATTCATCCGCGTCTTGCCGTCGCCATCTGTGGAATCGCTAGGCCGTCGCCGTTCGCCACTTCCAGTGTCACCACCAAGTCAAGAATGAGCTAGAGGGAGAGAAATCCGTTGCAGTCGATGCTATTCAGTGGGGGAGGAAGAGCTGCGACAACGAAGGGGAGCAGGAGCCGTTGCGGTGGTCACCATCACCGCTGTTGGGTAACAGTGGTCAGAGCTGCCGCTAATAAAATCCGTCGGAATTTCTGTCTGAAAAAATAATAATTAGTTCTAATATATGTTGGTGGTGCGGTGGTAAGTGTAATGATAGTAATAATAGTTGTTGGAAGAAGATGTGAAAAAAGAAAGATGGTTGTTAAAAAAAAATGTGAGAAGAGGAAGACGAAGATATTTACATAATTTATTATTTTATTTTATAATTTTTTTTATTTAGACCACCAAAAAACTAAATATACTTTTCTCATCTAAGACAACTTCTTATTTTATTTCCTAAATGTTCTTTTAGAATTTAGAAGGATAATTTTGGTATTTATATTTGTTTTATTCAATTGACAGTTAAGCAAAGGACATGCTGGTGATCTAGCAAGTGTCTTGCTAGAGCTCTTGGATCCGGAGAAGAATGCTAATTTTCTGGACCATTTTCTTGATGTTCCATTGATTTATCAAAGGTAAAATATTTGGTAGCTCGAATGGCCCCTTTGTATTATTATTTTATTCAAATTTTGTTAATACTTAAAAGAAAATAGGCATTTTAATGTCGCATCGTCAATAAAAATTAAAAAGAATTGAAAGTAACAAATAAATAAAGAAATGTAAGATACTGGAGGCAAAATAAATTGTAAAAATTAAAATAAATAAAAAATTAAAGAGAAGATGAAGAAAAAAATGTAAAAGAGAAAAATAAGTAAAAACAGAGAAATTTTATTAATAAAAACAGGAAAGAAACAAATTACAAATGTTTGAGTTCAGAGGAATTACTTAAGATTTCCAATTTTACTCTGTGATGCCAATGGACTGAGAGCGTTTTGAGTTTTTAAGTGTTTTCGAGAAAAATTGAACTCCCTACAAAATGTGCCTAAAGCTTTATTTATAGACTAACGTGAAAATTTGAATGACATCCGTAACTGTCCCCACTCCTCGTTTGATGCCAATTCAAAAAATTAAAATAAATAACCAAACTGTTAAATGACCTAATTTAATTAAAATAAACATAAATATTATATACAGAAACATCATTATAGGACTAATTTTTTTTCATAATTTTTTATAAAAATAATATTTTTTGTTTAACATAATGCCCCAAGATTTTTCACTTGAAGTCATATAGTGATTGAAAGTGAAAAAACCTTGTTATTTATAGCAATAAAAGTATATATAAGCATGTATTTATTTATTCTTTTAAATTTATTACTATTTTTTATTTTATATATATATATATATTATTTATTCTTGTTAGTTCCATTTTTATCTATCTCTTTTCTATTGTTGATTTAGAGAAACCCTAACCCCTCCAAAAATGGTGTGAATAATATCTCTTGTATTATCTATGAGTACTAGAATCTTACTCTTATTCTGAAGAGCATTCTCTTTTTTTCTTTTATATTTCTTGACTCAAATTAAGATTTGACTTTCAAACCCTTATTCTTCAATTCTACTATTTTTTTTTTATGTTTGTTTTCTTAATTTGATTATGAGCTAATTATATTATTTGATATATTGCTGATATTTATAATTATAGATGGATATTTTTTTTTTAATTATGATCTTGTTCAATATGTTCTCTGTTCTTTAAATTACATATATGCTCTACTGTATTAAATTTTATGAAGCAAAAATTACAGATTACTTTTTTGGGTATGTTCATGTGGGCTGGAATTCAAATACTTTTTATCTTAGTCTTTTTGAATTGAAAAAATGGTAGAATATTCTATTTTCAAAGAGGCATCTCTTCTTTTTTATCCTATTGTAAATTTGTGATAAAATCCCAAATAGATAGGCTACTAATATATATATATATATATATATATATATATATATATATATATATATATATATATATTATTCATGAGTATTGGCAAGCAGTATTAAGTCTTGTTCCATGTTAAGTCCTTATTTACTGATTAAACCAAATTAAACCCATATAAGCTCAACTTTTATTAATTTCTTATGTATTGCTTTCTACCTTTACAGCTTGTTTGTTGATTGTTGACAACCTCGACACCCAATACTTGGATTTTTTTAATCTATACTCTTATGGCAACCTCAAGCCACCATCTATCAACAAGTCCTCCTTCTTCATCTAAAGTGGTCATTTGTGATAAGTCTGTTGTCAAAAATGGCAAAGATTTTGCTCCTGAACCAGAGGCCTCAAAATAAAAAATATGGGATCTCAGGTGCTACTCCCTTTCACCATTGACGGTGAAGACTCAGCTTTTATCGGCCCTATTATCTCTCCCAAAGTCGCAAACAAGATAAAAAATTCTTTTCCTGGTTATTCTCAAAGAAAATTCGTCGCTTTTCAAGACTCTATTCCCATTGGATATTTCGGCTCAAACAACAGGCTATTCAGAAATTCCCAAAGACCAACATTGAAGGTTACCGTACTTGGTTAGATAGGGTTGAAACTGAGAAGATGACCCTGTAGAAAGAGATTGAAATATATGATCTAATTCAACTTAGTAAAAACTCTTACAATGTCAATTCAGGACTAATGGGAGATGCATTGTATTTTTAGGATGAGACTTCTCATACTTTTTCATACCTCATACGGTATGATTACGCCTACTTCTGGATGTAACCGCTATAACTGGCCTACCTCCCTTGTGAGAGGAAATTTTAACTACTACCAAGTCGACCACAGGAGTTAAGTATGCCATTGATATCTCTTCCACCACCTACCAGAGCTTCATTCTCAATAACAAAGGTCAAGATGAAGAACCTGTTTCTGATAATGAGCACATAGCATTTCGTCTCTATTGGTTGAGCGGCGTTGTTTTCTGTACCCGGAGTATTCAAGTCGAAGTCTCTTATCTCCCGTTAGCCATTATGTTAGCTAAAGATAGGAAGTTGTGTTTAGCCAAATTATTTCTAACTGGACTGTATCTCACTCTAGATTGGATCACAGACCTTATGAGGGAGAAGAAGAGAATCACTAATGTTGACGATCCCATTTCGTTCTTTCAATTGTGGCTGTCTGTCATTTTTAGTCTGAGCTACAACCGTGTTTGATCCAAAAAGGTCCTACAGATTCTGTGGTTGCAGGACACCATCTGCTCAACTTAGTTTTTCCTGACAAGTTGATGGCCTCACATGATAAAATGAAACACTTCTTCCATGCTTTCTATTACTTATCAGAGAAGGACCACAACATCAATTTAACTCCTTTTGCTAATTGTCAAACTGGTCCAGAATGGTTGACGCGATCTCTTACCCCAGTTAAGATTTCACAAAAGGAAAGTATCACTATCTGGTCACAATTCTTGATTCCCCAACAACTTTTTGCTGGATTCCCAGGTAAAGATGACCTAAGAACAACAGACTACATGCCAAATGCCATTTCTAGACAGTTTGGGTTAGCTCAAGCCATTTCGTCCTCTTACCATCTTTAAGAGTCTCAATCTTTGCATATCAAAGCTGTAACATCCCAACTTTTTGAATCAAGTCATTTTTGTTAATAACTAATTAATTAATTAAAATGGTAATGATTTAAGATTTGAATTTAAAATTTAAACATATGAAAGCACTAGTGGTAGTAAATCTCTAACCGACAGTAAACAACCTTTTAAAACATAGTCATAACTAATTCTATATTTATTAGATTTGAATGATATTTTGTTATATGAAAAGATAAGAATACTAGCTCTATTCCTTAAGTTGAGTATAAAATCAAATTCAAATTAAATTAGGTAGATAAATCGGTTACAAGTTCATAGTAGAAAATCGCGCTCTTATCAGCCAACCTGATATACTAACAGTATTTTGAAAATATCTCAAGTTGTGGTTATCCGATTGACTTCGTTTAAGATTAGTTTTAAAGATAATTCAATTCTATATAAATTTGTTTCTAATAGCTAATTCCAAATTCCAAACTTAGAAAAAGTTATAGGGCTCACAAAGTGACGATTCAGATTGAAGATTTCACCTAAATGCCTCCTAACATAATCTGCACATACCTGAGAGCTATTTGATCCTTCCTTTCTCATTCTATTCCTTTTTTCTATACAAAACATTCTAGTATACATAAATTCTAGTCATGAAACAAGTCTCTCTTCATTAACAAACCGCATCTATTTGCATCGGAATACCTAGCGGAACTTCACTCGAGGTAGGGGGTTTTGTGATAATTTTATATGTCATATCTTAAATATTTTTTTTATATAGATGTTAGCATTGCATGTCATGATATAATGTCTCTTTCCTTCATATCTTATGTGCATTAAAGAACTGAGGGAATGATCCTTCAGTAAGAGAAGGTGACCCCTAAAGAAAAGATAATCGAGATGATCCTTCGGTAAGGGAAGGTGATCGGCAAACCTTTGGGATAAGAACCTTCGGTAAAGGAAGCGAACTATCCCATCAATTTTATATAATAAGATATCTTTGTTGATATAACTCTTTTCTTGTGTATGTCTAAATAACCTTGACTGTAAATTGAACTGAGGGAATGATCCTTCGGTAAGGGAAGGTGACCTCCAAAGACAAGATATCGATATGATCCTTCGGTAAGGGAAGGTGATCGATCGAGATGATCCTTCGATAAGGGAATGTGATCGCCAAAACGTTTGGGATAAGAACCTTCGGTAAGGGAAGGGGACTCCCACCTTTTATACCGGTTTGAGCTCAATACCTTCCATAAAAGCTACGAGAAAAAGTAATGAAAAGTGCAATAAAAAGTGTGATCATGATTGTTCTTCTTTTATCCTTTTTAATTTATGATTATGTTTATTATTTCATTCAAAGATCCTTCTTTTATCCAAAGTTCGTTTTTGTTCGATTGGTGATATTGTTTAAGATCTTTATTTTATTCAGATCTATTCTATTTGACTTATCTATGCCAAAGTTACTATTCTTCTCTTGTTTATTATTTATTTTGCCTTGTTTTATGGCCTATGAAGACATCATACCAAAGTTTATGAGTTTATATTATATGTTTTAACGCTATAGGCATTTTGTATGCATTACACATGTCATAACATAAGTAAATGAGAAGCATCTAAAAGTCACACAACTCCGACTAATCAAGACTTTTGAAAATAATAATTGAACAACATTGCATCATCATTGTTTTTATTTTAAAACTCGGAGTGGCTGGAGATGGATACGATGATACCATATAGATAAACTACTGAGAAACTTTTGTTTCTCACCCCTCTCTCCGTACCATCTTCAGGAACGATACAGTACGAAGCAATACAGTTGAGGTGAAAAGACAAGTGCACTAGTGGGAGCAAGCTATCGAGGACGTAGATACAAAATATTAAACGTTTACCTTAAGAAGGAAGAATATGCGATTGTTTTAGCCATAGTTAAACAAATTAAGAGAATTAAGATTTTTTATGTGTCTTGTTTTATCCTTATTGACTGATTGCAATTGTAACTATTATATTTCTTTTTTTATTTGGTATGAGTAAAGCTTGTCATTGTTGTACCTTCATAATTTAGCACACTGGTTTTTTATGTTAGTATTTGTAAATCCACTTATATTTTTTAACTAGTAACTTTTCTAATAAAAACTAATTATTCAATATTTTTATCTATAAATTATTTTATATAAATATTTCACATTTGTTTTAAGAGAAAAATTTCGCAAGATTTTGAATATCATCTACTAAATATAATCCAAATAAAGCTTAACTCAGTTTAAAAGTATTAGGGTGTTACATTTTGGTATCAGAGCAATTTGATCCCATAGGGCCATATTCTATGTTTGCCAGATTAAATTATTATCATTTAGTTATAATTAGGGTTATACAATGAAATCTTTTCTATGTGATATGTAATCATCTAATAGTCAAGGTTAGTGTGCCCCCTAAAATTTTTTGTTTGAGCCTTATTGTCATAACTATTTGATCAAAATGTGCATGTGTTAAAGGTCAAAATATGGATTGTCTAAGAACACCCTACTCATATTTAAAGACATAGAAAAATGCACATGAGACATTCTCAATATATATATATATTTAAAAAATAGTAGAAAATTATGTTTTATTACCTTTTTATATATGTTTGGCATGCGTCATGTTCTATTCTATTATTTATCATCTATATTGTTGTCGTATGATGCCCTATTATCTTTATAGCATTATTCCTTTCTTTCCTTCTTTTACATGCATACAATATGTTTATCATCCAAGTTTTCATATGCAAATTCATTTTTTTAAGGTCTTTTTACCGAGAGTACATGCATGTCTTTGTGTTTTCTTGATTGAACTTACTTATGTTGGAACTATCATATATGATATATCCCTATAGAAAGAAAATGTAGATAAAATCTACTAGGATAAGTTAGGTTGAATTAGTATCTTCTTAGGAGACACGAATTTTGAGGACAAAATTTTTTTTTAAAGGGGTGAGAATGTAACATCCCAATTTTTTGAATCAAGTCATTTTTTTAATAACTAATTAATTAATTAAAATGATAATGATTTAAGATTTGAATTTAAAATTTAAACATATAAAAGAACTAGTGGTAGTAAATCTCTAACCGACAGTAAACAACCTTTTAAAACATAGTCATAACTAATTCTACATTTATTAGATTTGAATGATATTTTGTTATATGAAAAGATAATAATACTAGCTCTATTCCTTAAGTTGAGTATAAAATCAAATTCAAATTAAATTAGGTAGATAAATCGGTTACAAGTTCAGAGTAGAAAATCGCGCTCTTATCAGCCAGCCTGATATACTAACAGTATTTCAAAAATATCTCAAGTTGTTATTATCCGATTGACTTCGTTTAAGTTTCATTTTAAAGATAATTAAATTTTCTATAAATTTGTTTCTAATAGCTAATTCCAAATTCCAAACTTAGAAAAAGTTATAGGGCTCACAAAGTGACGATTCAGATTGAAGATTTCACATAAATGCCTCCTAACATAATCTGCACATACCTGAGAGCTATTTGATCCTTCCTTTCTCATTCTATTCCCTTTTTTATACAAAACATTCTAGTATACACAAAGTCTAGTCATGAAACAAGTCTCTCTTCACTAACAAACCACATCTATTTGCATCGGAATACCTAGCGGAACTTCACTCGAGGTAGGGGTTTTGTGATAATTTTATATGTCATATCTTAAATGTTTTTTTATATAGATGTTAGCATTGCATGTCATGATATAATATCTCTTTCCTTCATATCTTATGTGCATTAAAGAACTGAGGGAATGATCCTTCGGTAAGAGAAGGTGACCCCTAAAGAAAAGATAATCGAGATGATCCTTCGGTAAGGGAAGGTGATCGGCAAACCTTTGGGATAAGAACCTTCGGTAAGGGAAGGGGACTATCCCATCAATTTTATATAATAAGATATCTTTGTTGATATAACTCTTTTCTTGTGTATGTCTAAATAACCTTGATTGTAAATTGAACTGAGGGAATGATCCTTCGGTAAGGGAAGGTGACCCCAAAGACAAGATATCGATATGATCCTTCGGTAAGGGAAGGTGATCGATCGAGATGATCCTTCGATAAGGGAATGTGATCGCCAAAACGTTTGGGATAAGAACCTTCGGTAAGGGAAGGGGACTCCCACTTTTTATACCGGTTTGAGCTCAATACCTTCCATAAAAGTTATGAGAAAAAGTAATGAAAAGTGCAATAAAAAGTGTGATCATGATTGTTATTCTTTTATCCTTTTTAATTTATGATTATGTTTATTATTTCATTCAAAGATCCTTCTTTTATCCAAAGTTCATTTTTGTTCGATTGGTGATATTGTTTAAGATCTTTATTTTATTCAGATCTATTCTATTTGACTTATCTATGCCAATGTTACTATTCTTCTCTTGTTTATTATTTATTTTGCCTTGTTTTATGGCTTATGAGGACATCATACCAAATTTTATGAGTTTATATTATATGTTTTAACGCTATAGGCATTTTGTATGCATTACACATGTCATAACATAAGTAAATGAGAAGCATCTAAAAGTCACACCACTCCGACTAATCAAGACTTTTGAAAATAATAATTGAACAACATTGCATCATCACTGTTTTTATTTTAAAACTCGGAGTGGCTGGAGATGGATACGATGACACTATATAGATAAACTACTGAGAAACTTTTATTTCTCACCCCTCTCTCCGTACCATCTTCAGGAACGATACAGTACGAAGCAATACAGTTGAGGTGAAAAGACAGGTGCACTAGTGGGAGCAAGCTATCGAGGACGTAGATACAAAACATTAAACGTTTACCTTAAGAAGGAAGAATATGCGATTGTTTTAGCCATAGTTAAACAAATTAAGAGAATTAGGATTTTTTATGTGTCTTGTTTTATCCTTATTGACTGATTGCAATTGTAACTATTATATTTCTTTTTTTATTTGGTATGAGTAAAGCTTGTCATTGTTGTACCTTCATAATTTAGCACACCGATTTTTCATGTTAGTATTTTCAAATCCACTTATTTTTTCAACTAGTAACTATTCTAATAAAAACTAATTATTCAATATTTTTATCTATAAATTATTTTATATAAATATTTCCCATTTGTTTTAAGAGAAAAATTTCGCAAGATTTTGAATATCATCTACTAAATATAATCCAAATAAAGCTTAACTCAGTTTAAAAGTATTAGGGTGTTACAAAAGCTACTTCACCAGAAGATCTGTTGAACTTTCAGAAGGACAATGCTTCGCGGAGAAATAAATTCCACTTATTCGCTTTTAAACCTTGTCTGTTAACTACATAATCATTCTTCTCTTGGTGAAAAACCTATTACTCTTCCATGACGGTCACTTTTAGTACCTGTTGTCAAAGAATGACTACTACTCTTGTAATGCAACAAGTGAGGAGAGCATCAACTGTCAAAAAAGGTAATTATAACTAAATTATGTTGCCCATTTGAATTCAAAAAATTATGCTCTTCTCTGTACTGTTGTTATTAATGTTATTTCTTTCATGCATAATGTCTTCTAAGAATGGCACCTATTTTAATTATTTTATTATTATTATACATATCTTTTTTGTTACAGAAGAAAAAACTACCTCACTTGCTGCCAATTCTCCTTTGAGAAAGACTTCTGGTAGGCTTGTAGGAAAAAAGAAACTCAACTTTAATTGTTCAAGCCGCCGGATAAAGAGAAGACTTGAACCAATTATAGTGTCAATATCTTCAAATAGTGATGACAAGGACGACACATCAAATACATCCGATGCAACCTTGACGGACCGGTAGTTTCTCAGAAAAATAAAGAGGAAAATAAGAGCAACTCATCTAGTGATAAAGCAGTGAGTAACTCCTCTTCGGAAGATAATGATATCGATGCCCTTAGCCTCAGTGGTCAACTTGCTTTTCAGGTATTTTTATATATTCTCACATCCTCCATATTAAAAATAACATTATCTTGAAGAACTTAAATGATGATGATGTCTCTCATGCTGATTTTAAATCTCATTAATTACATTCATCCTCATTTCACTTCTTGCTTTAGGTCACCGCGGCTCCTACAACTTCACTGATTGTGTCTAGCACTGAAAATTTGATGGCTGCCACATCTGATAAGCCTACACCTAACCCTAAAGCTAATAAGGTATGACATGTCAATTAGCCTGATCATTAGTATCTCTTCCTTATATCCCTTTTTTTTATGTTGACATCTTCTTTTGCATTTTTTGTTTAGTTTCAAAATTCTGAAATCCCCCGAGTGAACGGTCAGAAAAATAAATACCAATCACTTCCATTCATGCTCAGACCCCTAATGTGGTGAATAATTTGTTGTCTGACTTGGAAAGTTTGAATGAAGCCTATGCATGTAGTATGTTACACAGAATGCCATAGTTAGATCTTGCTCTACCATTCAAAGTCATCTTCCAATAGAGCAGCTCCATACTACACCTTTCACAACCAAGACTGTTGACAAATTCATCCTGCTTCCGTTGGCCCAACAACTCGGTGCCATTCTATCCAAACCTGTTTTAACACTTGCCACCGATCTGGACTCTCAAGTAGCTATCTCATCATATCAACAATCAACTGAAGCTTTTTCTAAGATGAAACAAGATACCTCATCTTTTGAGATTGCTAAAACTACTCTGGTTGTCCATATTGCAAAAGTTGAAGATCGTGCTCATGAGTTATCTGAGGAGATTCGAGACTTAGAACAACAGCTGACTGTCAAGATAGAAATAAAAAATAGGCTGGATGCTGCTTTGATAAATAATGAGGGTCAATTTGCTAAAGCAAGCAGCGTGCTTGATAGTAGCAATGCATCCTTATAGTCCCTTGAAGAGAAGATGCTTCTTCACATGAAGCTGCAAAAGAAGTTAGGAACTTCCAAACCGCTCTCCAAACTGAAGTTACTCGTTTGAAAGAGATCTTTGAAGCTTAGTCTTGTATTTCTTATGTGAACTTCTGTCATTTTAATATGTCCCTGCAATCTTCACTTTTTGAACTTTTAGAGTTTTTTTTATTATTTGCTTTTGTATGCACCCTACCTTTATTTTGTAGACTGGTTGACACTTGCTATCTTTGGGAAGTTATTACATTACTTCACACCAAACCAATTATTAATATCGCAGTGACCTCTTTTGTATTTCATTTGAGATGACCTTCATATCTATCTATATCAGGTTGCACTGGTACATGCCATCTCGTGTGCATTCGCCTCAAGTGTTGTCAAAGTAAATCAAATGTGCGTTTGTTGACATGCTTCTAACTTTACATAGGTTTATTCACTAAACCTTTCAGTTCTATATGTTGGCATGTACTATACTGCACTTACAAAATGATAAGTTATTTATTGACTCTTATTTTAAATGAATAAATTACCATTTGTACCCATGAAAGATACAGACGCTGACAAATGTACTCATATAAGAATAAAACGACAACTGTAACCACGGAAGATGACCTCCGTGTGCCAAGAGTACCTGGACGTTGGTTACATAATTGGTCCGTTAGGGTACTCTTGGTACATGGAAACCATCTTCCGTGGTTACAATTGTCGTTTTATTCTTATATGGATATATTTGTCAGCGTCTGTATCTTTCATGGGTACAAATGGTCATTTATTCATTTTAAATTAATGCCTTGGACACATATCTGCCTCATAATCTTAATGATTTACATTGTCAATAGAACTTGCAATTCATAGAAATCACATGGATATGTTAGCTCTTACAAACTAAATTGCAAATATTAGTTTGCTCTTTATTTTAGCCCTTGACACTTCAACTAGGCATCTTTGTATCCTTAAACATGTGGAATGTTTATCTCATGAATGTCTAGCCTATATATTTTTAAATACTTGCCATTTATTGAAGGAATTCTTCTTCTTGATCCGACTTCAATAATCTTATAGGCATTTCCAGAATAAATCTTGGCAAACACATAAGGTCCTTCCCAAGTTGGAGACCACTTACCATAAGCTTTTTATTTTTTTTCTATAGGCAAAATTATTTTTCACACTAAATCTCTAATTGGAAATGTCTTTGCTTTAACACGGTGGTTGCATGATTTTGACATAATCTCTTTTTGTCGAATCACCCGCTCTAAAGCTCTCAACCTTTCGTCATCTAGTTCATTGAGCTCATCATACAAAGAATTCCAATAATCTACTACTGGTATGTCATCTTGTCTAGCCACCCTTATACTTTGCAAATTAATATCAATTGGCAACACCACATCATGACCGTAAACTAACTTATATGGGGTGGTTCCACTAGAAGCTTTTAAAGAATTTCGGTAATCCCAAAGAATTTGACTGAGAGTTTGGTGTCAATTTCTTGGCTACCTTCCAATTTATTTTTTAATTAATGCAATCAAAATTGTATTCGCTGCCTCCACTTGTCCATTGGCTTGGGCATAATACGGTGTAGAAGAAAGTATTTTGATATCCCTAGACTTGGCATATTCCATGACCTTTTTTCCAATGAACATGGTTCCTTGATCAGTGGTAATAGACTGAGGAATTTCAAACCTATGCGCAATATGCTTCTCAATGAAATCAATTATTTCATTATGAGTCACCTTCCTTAAAGGATAGCCTCTACCCATTTAGAAAAATAATCAACACCAACCAAAATGAACTTATGACCTTTAGAAGAAGGTGGGTGAATCTGTCCGACCAAATCTAAAGCCCAACCTCTAAACGACCATGGCTTAATTATAACATGCAATTTTGACGCTGGAATATGTTGAAGGCTTCCGTGTTTTTGGCATTCCTCACAGGACCTAGCATAATTTATACAATCTTTTTGAATAGTTGGCCAATACAATCTTCTCCTATTTATCACCCATTTCATTTTTTCCCTGACTGATGGGCACCATAGATTCCCTCGTGCACTTCGGTAAGAGCCAAATACGCTTCTTTTTCTCCCAAACATGTCAAGAGATTTTCATCAACAGATTTCTTAAACAACTCATTATTCATTAGAACATAACTTTGAGCCATATATTTAAGTTTTCTATCAACACTAAGACTTGAATTTTCTAAATATTTCACAATTGGTACTCTCCAATCTTCTAGGTCTAGTTTTTCTAATAACAACACTTCTCTTTCCCTCAAAGGCATAAATATTTCCTTTATCTTTACCAATTTTTCTAGTGTCGAAGACTTGATCTTATATCTTGAGGCAATTTGAGCTAATTCATTTGCTTCTTGATTTAACGCCCATAGAACATGCCTTACAATGACATTGTCAAACTCCTCAACAACTTTGTAGCCACATTAAAATACTTTCTTAAATTTTCACTAACACACCTATACTCAAGTGATACTTGACGGATTACAAGCTGTGAATCTCCAAAAATGTCTACATTTTTCACTCCTCTTTCTAATAATAATTTCAGTTCTATTATTAACGCTTCATATTCTGCCTCATTGTTGGAACATGAATAATTCAATTCAAAGAGGAATTTACTTGGCTCGCCACTTGGAGAAATAATTAGAATACCTATACCAATAACACCGTTATGACATGAACCGTCAAAATATAATTTTCAAGGCACCAAACCAACAAAACTGAGAAAACTCTCATCAATGTCAACGCAAGGATGGTCAACCAGAAAATCAGCTAGAACCTGACCCTTAACGGCTCTCAACAGGAACAAAATGTAAAGAAAATTCTATTAAGGCCAACATCTATTTTCCTAGTCTACCATGCAATATTGGAGAAGACAATAGATATTTAAGAACATCAAACTTAGAAATTACATAAACATTCCTAGGAATTAAATAGTACTTAAGTTTTAAACAAGAAAAATATAAAGCTAAACAAAGTTTCTCAATTGGAGAATAATGGCTCTTAACATCATTTAGCACATGACTTAGGTAATAAATTACTCTTTCGTTGTCGTCCTCATCTTATTGAGCCAACATTCTGCCAAATTTTACTTCAGAAGCTGACACATAAAGTTTTAAAGGTGCTCCATGCTTTGGAGGTGTTATAATAGGAGGATTAGTCAAATACTACTTGCTGTTGTCAAAAGCTTCTTGATGCTCTGCTTTCCACTGGAACTCTTCCTCTTTTTTCAACTTGATCAGAGGCGCAAAAATCTTAGTTTTCCCTGACAGAATGAAAATGAACCTTCTGAGGTAATTGAGCTTCCTTAAAAATGCTTGCAGTTGTTTTTTATTAGCTGAAGGAAGAGCCTCTAAGATAGCTTTTGTCTTATTTTTGTCAATTTCAATCCCTTTTTTCTGCACCAAAAAATCAAAAAAATTCTCTGCACTCACACCAAAAGCACATTTTAAGGGATTCATTTTTAATTTATGCTTTCTCATTCTTTCAAATACTTTTTTTAAATGTTGTAGATGCTCTTTTTTAGCATTTGAATTGACAACCACATCATCAACATAAACTTTCATAAAATTTTCAATAAAGTCGTGAAAATTTTTATTCATCACCCTTTGGTAAGTTGCATCAGCATTTTTGAGCCCAAATGGCATCATAATCCATTCAAAAGTTCCTAAAGCACCTGGACACCTAAATGCAGTTTTTGACATATCTTCCTCAACGATGTATATTTGATTATAACCTGAATATCCATCCATAAAATTTAAAATTTCATGACTAGCAGTAGAATCTATTAACATATCAGCTATAGACATTGGATATTTATCTTTTGGTTTGCAGAATTTAAATTTTTAAAATCAATGCAAACCCTTAATTTTCTATTCTTTTTCTTGATAGGAACAACATTAGAAATCCAGTTGACATACCTTGCTGTTCTTATAAACTTAGCTTTAAGAAGTCTTTTAATCTCCTCTTTAATCTTCTGCACGACTCTAGGAGCAAATCTCCTTGGTGGCTGCTTGACAGGTTTGACATTGGCCTTTAGTAGCAATTGATGCTCTACTAATTCACGACTCAAACATGGCATTTCTTCATACTCCCATGCAAAACAGTCACAATATTCCTTTAATATCTCCACCATTTTTTTTTTGAAATCATCAGGCAACATCTTGCTCACATATGTTGGTCTAGAATGATCACCGTTACCAATATCTACCTCCTCCAAAGGATCCTACACCTCAACTTTTTTCACATTGTCAGTATTATTTTTTCAAAACCTAAAGAACTATCATCATATATACAATCATTAGGTACACTATCAATGCACCCTTCTCTGTCTGCCATATAGGTTGACAGCCGAGCCAGTTGGCTCGTCAACCTCATCATCTAAGTCTCTCTTGAGGCTATATCCTCCCCGACCTTAGGGACCAAAATAAAACCATTCATATCTATTTTGCACATCTCAATATTTTCAGGATTAAATGTCTTGTTGTCAATTGTCAGCGGCTTGACTCCAGGATTATACATCCTGAACTCCACATGCATCTCATCATAGTAACAGGTACTATTCTCAGCAAGAACTTCTTCCACTCCTCCATCTTCATTCCAGAAAATTAATTTTTGATGTAAAGTGGATGGAATAGCACCCATTCTATGAATCCAATCACATCCCAAAAGCAAGTTAAAACTAGCTTTAGATGGAACAACAACAAACAGAGTTGGCCTATTGACAGAACCAATCTCAATTGACAGTAGAACCACACCTCTAACAGAAGAAGTCCTTCCACTAAAATTTGTGACCCCAATGCCACTTTTGATCAAATCCTTTTCAGTCTTCCCAAGCCTTCCCATCATTCTTTCAGGCATGAGATTGACAGCAGCTCCTCCGTCAACCAAAATCTTATTAACTATCCTTCCATCAACACGAGCCTTGATATGCAGTGGACGCAAATGTTCCTTGTCATTTTCAGTAGGTTTCTCAAACAATCCTCCACCACACATATTGTTATCTAGCAATAAGTATTCGCTTCCAGGAAAGACATCATAACAATCATCCTCTAATGATTTCACTTCCCGGACTTGACTATACTCCTTAGGCAGTATTGACACCACAGCTATAGGTTGCTTAACACCAAATATCGCTTCTAAGCTGTCATCAAAACCAGTGTCAAAATTGTCAGTAATTAAATCTTCATCTTTTTCTCCCTTGTTTTCAACCATTACCTTCTTTCCAGTCAGATTTTTCTTTACATTTTTATTGCATTTAGGGTGATTGAAAAAATTGCCTGTTTCTGCAAACTTAGTCATGATTGGCAAAGGAGAAAAATCTGCACTATGCCCCTTGTATGGATCTAAAGGAACATACTCAGGTATATTCTCTTTTCCTTAAAAGTTGTAAAAAAGAGAATACTTTAGAATATTTTGACAATTTGGCCAAGGAGAATAACTAGGAACCTACTGCATGTTAGGATTATAACAAGAATAAATTGGCTTTGACGGAATATGTATATTTTTTGGAATACATACACTACCTCCATCTTGTGCATGATTCATGTTCCATAACTAGGACTCATAATACATGGGCTTAAAAAGTCAAGGCCTCACACACTTGTTTTTTCCTCTAGAGAAAGCAGTAGGTTGATTCTGCACATTTTTCACATTCTGAACCCATTTATTGTTTGAAATTTTGGTGGGAGGAACCCTTGTCTTTTGAGAAAATTCATCGAGTTTTCCATCAATCATGACTATAGTCTTCATCTTCTGGTTGACAGGTTGTATTCCAGCGTTGTCGACACACTTGTTCAAAGAAGTATGACTGCCCAACTTTTGTTTTTCCTCAGCTATCTTTCGTTTTAGCTCATTAGTTTCATTCTCTTTTTCAGCAATCTTCTTTTTCAACTCAGCCTTTTCTTTCTCTTCAAATTTATACTTTTTAAACTCTTTTGAAGCTTGCTTGTCAAAAATAGCACTGCACTTTGGGCACATAGCGATGATGCTGTCAGATTCTTTAATTCTCAACAAAAAATCTAACAAATCCTCACCAGGACGAGGGTAAACTGGCTTCTTGTCTTGCTAAAAAATTCTCAGGTCTTTATTTTCATCTTGAGCACTAGTCATTGTAGCATCAATTCCTACCATATTGACTGACAAATTGAATGGCTCAAACATAATTTGAAGCAGCAGCAAACAGTTCAGTGTCCATCTTCGTAGCATTTTTATCCTCAAACTTCAACATTTCCTCCTCAATGGCTTTTTGTATCAAATCCCTGAAACGGACACAATTATTAGTGGTGTGTGAGAATACCTGATGAAACTTACAAAATTTTTTATTCTTTATTTCATCAACTGAAGGCATCTTTTTTCCTTCTAGTAAAATAAGCTACTTATCTTTTAATAAAACTTCAAATATTTGATCTGTTTTAGAAATATCAAAAGAATAATAAGTCTTATTTTCAACTTTGGAATATGAAAAAACTTTTTTTTCCTTTAACAGGATTCAAAGACTTGCATATATAAGGAGGACCTCCACGTAATTCAGCAATATAAATCTCTTTCTCATCTGAATCACTACTATCAGAAAAATAATCAACATATGCAATCTTTTTAGAACCTTTTTTGAAATTCTCCTTTTCCTTCTTAATTTGCTCTATCTATCTTACTCTCTCAGCTAATTGAAAAAGATCTAAAGTATATTGATTAACAAGTTTTTTCCTAACTCCAAATTCTAACCCATTAGTGGCCATTTTGCAACTTCGATTTTCAGAATTGGAGTAAAACACTTATTTCTCATGTTTCTAAACCGTGCTAAATAAGTGTCAATGGACTCTCCCTCTGCACGTCTGATAGAGAATAAATCCATAAGGCTAACTTTCAATTCACCTCGAAAAAATTGATCATGAAATTTTCTTTCTAACTGAGCCCAAGAATGAATAAAATTTGGTCTCAAGTTGGAGAACCACATAAATGTATTTTTTCTTAAAGAAGAAGAAAAATATCTCATCTTGAGATATTCATTAGAAGTTGCTTTTCCAATTTCAACAGTATATTGAGCAATATGCTCTATTGTAGATTCATTTTCTTCTCCAAAAAATTTTGTAAGGGATTTTGGAATTTTCCAACCCCTTGGAAGCTCTGCTTGTTGGACACATTCAGGAAAAACAGACACAAAATATGGCCTATTTAATCAACCAACATTAAATTTCAAACGGTTTAAAACTTGTTCAACATTCCTAGCTAGATTATAATGCCCCTTAAGTTATTTTGCCTAAGTCTTTCCAACATATCATCAGTATTTTGACCATGTCTAGGCATATGAATGTCATAATTAGGAATTGCTCCACCATTTTGGTTGACATTATCAAGTCCTAAACCATGGTTATTATTTTCTTCTAAATTTACCACAGTAGCAATTCTATTAACTTGCCTATTTAATTGTTCAATTCTAGTATTTGTATTTTCTAAAAGAGGATTTAAAACTGTCATCATTTAATGAGCTAATATATTTATTAGATCATGGTGGCTTTCATCCATCTGTTGTCTAATATTTGTTAAAGATCTAACGATTTGACTAGGTTGATTAACAAACATTGCTCTTGATATGTCAGGAAACACAGGCCTCGAGTTTTCTACCCTAGTAATAGTGGGTGTAGTAAAATTAGATGCGCTGTTATTTTCTGTGTTAATAGCATGTGAAAAATTTTGTTGTGATATATGTGAACCTAACACCTCAGAAATAGGTACATTTGACATGCCATATGGATTATAATAAAGAGAATTTTGAAAAATTGAGTAGAGAGGCACAGGCAATCCTTGTGTCACCATGGGCCCGGTGGCAAGCCATAAGACGGTCACCCCGCAGTATTTATGTGAGTTGCACTTAACCTTGGATGGGCATAGCCAATGCCATCATGCCTCACTGACAGCAAGGTAGGCTCTGCGTTTGAAATCACGGGAGAATTTTCAAACTCATTTTCTCTAGTCTCATTGTTGGAAGTAGAAGAAGATGCTGCATATGTATTTGACATGTCAACTGACGCTGATTTCTTGGTCTCTGGAAACACAATCTTCCCACTACGTAACCACATGCAAATTCAAAACTCCTGATTTTTCTTTTGACAAACTACAATCTATTAATAATGTCCCACTGAGCGTGCCAATTTGTTTTACTCAAATTTTGTTGATGTTTAAAAGAAAATGTGGGTATCTCAATGTCGCAATTGTATCGTCAATAAAAATTAAAAAGGATTGAAAGTAACAAATAAACAAAGAATTGTAAGGTGCCGGAGGCAAAGTAAATTGCAGAAATTAAAACAAACAAGAAACTAAAGAGAAGATGAAGAAAGAAACGTAAAAGGAAAAACAAGTAAAAGCAGAGAAATTTTATTAATAAAAACTGGAAAGAAACAAATTACAAGTGTTTGAGTTCAGAAGAATTACTTAAGATTCTCAATTTTACTCTATGATGCGAAGGGGCTGACAGCGTTTTAGCTTTCTAAGTGTTTTTCAAAAGAACTGGACTCCCTACAAAATGTGTCTAAAGCTTTATTTATAGACTAATCTAATGTCAACTAACAGTTATCAAGTGAAAATTTGAATAGTATTCGTAACTGTTCTCGCACTTTTCGTTTGATGCCAATTCAAAAAATCAAAATAAATAATCAAGCTGTCAAATGACCTAATTTAATTAAAATAAACATAAATATTATATATAGAAACATCACTGTATAACTAATTATTTTTTTTCATAATTTTTTATAAAAATAATATTTTTTGTCTAATAATTATACAGGTGTAATATACTAATATGTTCATGTCCATGTTCAAGTGGGTTGCGTGCGTAGTTATCAAACTCATATCGGACCAGTTGGTTCGACCAAAAACCAAATTCTACCAGGTCTAGTTTAGTATTTAGAATTTTAGATTGTACCTACAATTAGACTGGTCAAACTTGGGTTAAACGAACCAAGTGAACCGGCAGGTCATAGAAGCGATGCCATCAGCCCATCAGCATGGCATTAGCACATGTTTTATATAATAGATGGTTCTACTCAGGAATCGATCCCAAGTATGCCTAACAAGCTTACCACTGGGTTAAGTTGTTATTTGTTATATGTTTTTTTAAAAAATATTACATAAATGAAATTGAATTACATTCTTATATATTGAATTAATTAATTTTTATTTAAACAGTTCGACAGTAATCTATTGGTTTAACCACTAATCCAATGTCTTGACTGGTTCAATTATTGGATCGGTTTTGATAAATATGGTTGCATGGCCAGTGATAGTATTTTGGGAAAAATTGATTATTTAACATGTTAACCACGTGACTTACCATTGAAATCATCTCCACAGGTTCTCTTTGTTTGCACTGCAAATGTATTGGAAATGATGCCAAACCCTCTATTGGATAGGATGGAGTTTGTTGCTATTGCTGAATACATCGAAGATGAGAAAATGCATATCGCCAGAGATTATCTGGAGAAGATACACGAGAAGCATGTGGAATCAAGTCTGAACAAGTACTTATCTTTTTCACCTATGTTGTAGTCCCTTTTTACACAAAGAATGTCATACTTGAAATCTGTCCAGTTACTCGCGTCCTGAACGAGTTGGAGGTGATGAAGGTTGATGGATGGTGGGTCACTGGCAGCCGGACCTAGACGGATTCCAATGCAAGGATGGGATTCCTTCGAGCTGACGTGGCAAGAGGAGGGGTAAGGCCACCTGCAAAGACTCCAACGCTCAAGTCAGAATCCATAGAAAGGCGGCATTTAGAGTTAAGATAAGTGACTACTTCTGGAAAGGGGGTAGGATCCTCTCCTTATATACTCTCTGTTCGAATGAGTCCCACATGAGCAGACCCTCTTTCAGCAACTCGGATATTTTGGCAACTCGGTATTCGTACCCGGCTCACTTATGGGCTGGGCCAGAACAAAACCCTTGGTTACTGCAAACATGATGATGCCATCTTTTGTAATAATTTTCATTTTTATCAACTAAATATTAACTACAAAAATAAACTTAGCTTCAGGTGGAAGTGACTGATGCTGCTCTTCTTGCCTTGATAGAAAATTACTGCCGAGAAGCAGGTGTCAGGAATCTCCAAAAGCACATAGAGAAAATATACCGAAAGATACTGCCTTTAAATCTGCATGTATATAGTTCAATTGTATTGAATATCTTTGTATAGCAAGTTCTAAGTTTGGATAAAAGACAGGACAGTGTTAGGCTATCATTGGACAAAGTAAAAGTTCAATGAAATGGTGAATTGTTATGTTGGCACAATTAAAGATGTGGTATATAAACAGTAGGTTGTTGCCCATAACCATTAGCAGTGTTCTAAGTATGGTGTCAAATGAGCAACACCACTATATTCATATTTAGTTACACTTGTCTATCTCCTGTTGGTTGTTTCTAAATATTGACTTAGCTGTTTGATTACCTTAAAATCTGTTTTATTTCATTTTTGGAGATTGCTATGTTTCAGTATATTTGAATTTTAGTAAATGCTTTGGTTACCTGGGCCCAAAATATTCTATTTGTGGTATGGCAGATAATGTTACAACTAGTAAGAAAAGGGGAGACAAATGCCACTGTTGCTAGTGTTCAATCTGTTGAGGCTATAATAGAGGTGAAGAAGATAATGTTGAATCACATCCAGATCTCAATCAGAAAGAAAGCTCCATGGTAGCTGATAGTAGTAACCCTGAACAAACGAGTGAGCCTTAGAAAAAAGTTGACAAGGAACAAACAGATCTACTAGTTGATCAACCTGAATCTCCTGAAAACCAATTGAGAGATATGAAGGTATGTAATGTTAACGTTTCTGGGAGAACATATTACAATTCTTTCTTACAAATTATTTTGTAGCAATTGATTCAGTTACCAAATAAAACCGAGTATTAGTGAATGAAAACTTAGTACGTAACTCCCACTTCAATACATTACTTGATGTTAAGGTTGTGCCATGAGCATGCACTTGTGTTAGCCAATTTCTTTACAACACATGTTTTTGCCTTGGTAAGTTGGTATGACAGTTCTATATTGGCTAAAAAAAGTAAAAAATAATGTGATGAAAAAAGATGCATTTATTCTCATAGAACTGTCTCTATACCAGTATCAGCCAACACATTTTGCAGTTTATGTGTTTTTCTTTCTGTAAACCTAAATTTTTGTCGAACAGCTTACTTGTTTGCTCATATATATGTTTGGATCTTGATTTTGGCAGGAAGGAAGTGAGGAAGATAAGGAAATTGAAACGATGATAATTGAGAAAGTGTTTAGATAGCTCACAGTTGCCAGAAGAATACTACTGGAAAAGGAATATCTCTATGTTCCTGTTGACTACACCAAAGGACGGACTTAGTGCTGGCTGCACGATGATTAATTCATTGTTGTCCCTTGCTATGAAGAAGCATGTAAAGAAGGATTTGGCCATGACTGGGAAGTTACATTTACCGGGAAGATTCTTCCCATTGGCGGGGTAGGTTGACAAATGTCATTTATTCCGATCTTATTGCTTATAATTTTTAGCTGCAGTCACGCTTACAGATTTATTTTTCCTCTCTTTAATATTTTCTTTATGGAAGGAAAAGGTATTGTCCATGAGATGGTTATTTGCTTTCTCTATCTGCTTTGAAATTAAAGGCCTACCTGGTTTTGAAAACGTATTTTTAAAGTTGATTACAAAAATTTGGATCGTATTAGTATATTTTTATTTTTTTATCAAATCTAATACATAAGTTAAAATTTAATATTTTAAATTTTAAATTAAAATTTTAAAATTTTTAGTATAAAAAATATTTAAGTTGACTGAATATTTTTTTGTAAATTGAAGATATCTAGAATTAAGAATTTAATTAAATTTCTGATCACATATTTTTTGGGAGAAATATTTTGTTAATAGTTGAAAAACGAAAGAAAAACCTCTTTGCTGTTACTCTCTAAATCTGAGATAGGAGGAACCAAAAGATGGGAGAACCAAAAGATCTTTGCTGTTACCATTTCTGATTTCTGAGTGAGGCGAGGAAGTTTCTAAGCCTTCTACTATGAACACGTATCTTATTATCCTTTATCCTTTAAATGTTAAAGTTAATTCATACAGTGATATACCATTTTTTTGTTGTCCTATTTGGACCAAACCTTTACATTTTATTCCAATAAATAAAATTCTTGACCTATATATATATAATTTTAATACACATGGAGTTTTGATGTCTAAATTTAAATTTTAATACAGGGATACTACACATTCATGTAACTATGTAACTAAGTTGGCCCAACACCAAAAAAATCCAATACCATTAAATGAAACGTGAAATATACGCGCCCAACACACACGAAATCGCTCTTGTCCAACGCTTCTTCTCCTCCATGATTCTTCTTCTTCTTCTTCTTCTTCTTCTTCTTCTTCTTTTCACGCTCGTTTACGCACAGAGCATCTTCTTCTTCTTCGACTTCTTCCGCGTTCCTCCTTCTCTTCATTCTCCTCCTTTTTCGCATTTCTTCTTCTTCACGTGTTTTCTCCTTATCGTCATTCTTTTGTTGTTGTTGCTGCTGTATTTTTTGTCTTTTCCTCCTTCTCTCTTTGGTGAAGAAGAGTTTTGAATAGTGCAAAATGAACCGAACACAGTACTCATGGTGAACTGAAGACAGTACTCATGGTAAACCGAACATATTTCTCATGGTGAACCGAACACAATACAATTGTATAGTATTGAATGAACAAAACATAATCCATTATATAAAATCAAATTCAAACAGCTTTCTGCAGAATGAACCGAACACAGTACTCATTGTGAAACAATTGTATAGTACTGAGTGAACGAAACATAATCCATTATATAAAATCAAATTCAAATAACTCTACCTACAATTTACATATTATCAATTCAATTCAAAATTGAATAATCCAAACTTTGTCAGTTTGATTCGTTTTAGAAGAGTAATCCAAATCGCTCTCCTGTTTACCAAAAAATTATGAACCCCTAAACATTGAACCCTAAACCCTAAACACTAAAACCAGAACCCTGAACACTAAACCCTGAACCCATAAACCCTAAATCCCTAAAACCCTAAAACCTAAAACCTAAACCCTAAACCCTAAATCCTAAACCCGAACTCTGAACTCTGAACCCTGAACGCTAAACGCTAAACCCTAAACCCTAAACCTTGAACCTGAACCCTGAACACTGAACTCTGAACCCTGAATGCTAAACCCTAAACCCTAAACCTCCTAAAACCCTGAACCCTGAACCCTAAACCCTAGACCCCTAAATCTTAAACCCTCAACCATGAACACGGTAAACCGAAATTAATACACGGGGCGAACCGGAAGTT
The DNA here is from genome assembly GCF_059453495.1 of Arachis ipaensis. Lineage (NCBI taxonomy): Eukaryota > Viridiplantae > Streptophyta > Magnoliopsida > Fabales > Fabaceae > Arachis > Arachis ipaensis. The sequence goes on from NC_142444.1 coordinate 13,353,680, forward strand.
TGAAACACACTGAACCCTTGTACACTGAACCCTGAACCCATAAACCCTAAACCCTGAAACCCTATCATCATTCTTTTGTTGTTGTTGTTGCTATATTTTTTTGTCTTTTTCTCCTTCTCTCTCTGGTGAAGAAGCAGTAGAAGGTGAGGAAGAAGAGTTTTGAATAGTGCAAAATGAACCGAACATAGTACTCATGGTGAACCAAACACAATACAATTGTATAGTAATGAGTGAACGAAACATAATCCATTATATAAAATCAAATTCAAACAGCTTTCTGTAGAATGAACTGAACACAGTACTCATGGTGAAACAATTGTATAGTACTGAGTGAACGAAACATAATCCATTATATAAAATCAAATTCAAATAACTCTACCTATAATTTACATATTATCAATTCAATTCAGTACACCTCCGTCCATTTAATTCAATTCAAATTAGCAATTGCATTCCATTCAATTCGATTCAAAATTGAATAACCCGAACTTTGTCAGTTAGATTCGTTTCAGAAGAGTAATCCAAATCACTCTTCTAATTTGAAGTTGAGTCATTTATTGTTTCGATTCAGAAGTGCAGATCGAAGAAGAAAACGAAGAAGAATTGGAAGAAGATAAATGCAACCAGATCGAAATAAGAAAACGAGAAGATGAACGCGACCAGAGGAGAACGACGAAGGCAATGCAGATCAATAAGGAAGAACGCGAGCAGAGAAGAAGGATGTTTACGTTGCAGCAGAAAATTTACATTGAGCAAAACTTTAGGTTGCATCACGTTATATGTAGCGCGTGTATGACAAACGAGTGAGGGGTGGGGACGCGCGTGTAGAGAAAATTACTTGGTTAACAACTATATAAAAAATACATGGATGCAGAGTTTTTCTGATTTTAATATTATCCTTAACAACATAGATTATTATTACCAAAACTTCTCATTAACATGAAATAAAAAAATTTTCACCCATTTAAATAGGAACTGATATTTTCGTATCTCATTAACTAAAAATATATTCTCCTATTATTCCCTTTCATATGTATTTCACAGGTCACTTCAAATAAAAAACTTCTATTCACTACAAGAAAATAGAGTTATTTTAATACTTTATTTTTTAACACCATAATTAAATGTCAAAATTAATATATATTTTTGACAAATATCACAAATGTCAAATTTTTTATGTTTTCTTGATGAATAATTTGACCGTAGAAAATTACTCCTCAATTTCGATACTCATTTGTTTTCAATTTACTCCACTATTTTTCTTCTTTTTTGGGCTCTGTTAATTTTGACATCACACTGCTCTCAGTTTAGGATTATACTACTCATTCTTTATCTTCAAAATCTCAATTTATTCTTTAGTTTCAAGATCTCATTTCATTCTTTGTTAAAATTTTTTGTTGAGAATATTTTATACTCAATAAGTATAAAAATAAATAGTATTTTTGACAATTAATAAGTATCACAGAAAATATGTTCTCAAAATTTTCTAATAAATTATTTTTGACGGCCAATATTTATCAAAATAAGATTTAAATTTTTTTCACAATCACTTATATGTTAAAAATACTATTTTTGACAAAATTTTTATTAACATATTTTCATAGTTAAAATAATGTCAAAATTTATTTTTTTGACTAATTTTAATTTTCTTTTATACATTATAACCCTAAAAAATAATCTATATTGTTGTAGTAATTCTCACTGTCAGTCTCTATTAACTCCCTGCACCAAATAATAGAACAAATAGAACAATTCCATTTGAAGTCATTACAAATAGAGTAATTCAATTAACTACCATTAGAAATTTAATATGAATCACTCATCCTCTATAACTTACAATATTTGATAAAGTTATATCCATCTTTAGATATATTGAGTACTAAAATTTTTCATAATCAATAACACTAGAACTCATGATAATAGAATTGATTCAAGTAACAGCAGATAATATAACTGGAAATATTCAGTCTCGTATTGGATGTAAATTACTGTTGTGAATTTTTTTTATTTTTGATATGTTTTTAAAGAATAAAAATTAGATAAGCAACGAGAGACAATTATTTTAAAAAAATAAATTTACATAGAATAATTTTTTTATTTAAAGCATTATCAAATTATGTTTCAATAATTTAACTTAGGTACTTTCTACAAGCAATATATTACATCTCAAAATAGATGTAGTAAAGTTTGAGAATTAGCCAACGGATAGATAGATTATTTCTTCAGCATAGATTTGAGTAGAGACATAGAAAGATTTATTTTAAATGTTAAAATTTAAGTTCAAATTTAGTTCAATTTTTTAATTTTAATTACTTTTTTTAATAAAATATTTAAATAAGAGATAACTCCAATTTTTTTTAGTTATGAGCAACCGAAGAATGTATAACATTCTCATGTTTTTTTATAAATAAACAAAGAATGGAACACACATACATTTTATAAAAAACAAATAAAAATTTTTTTTTTAACAAAATTCTAAAGACTCATAAAAATTAATACAATGCATAATTATGGATCAAAATGATAGATAAGATTAAAAATTATGATAATGATACACGAATAGTAATCAGAGGTAAAGATAAGATAAAAGGAGAAGAAGATCAAAACGAGAAAAAAAAAAGAGAATAGTCTAATGAAAATTATTTATTATTTTTTATGTTTGTTTTTAAATAACTTAAATAATTTATTACTTTTTAGTGGTGCACGTTGATTTCTAGTTTTTTTACTACAAGAGAAAAGGGAAATTGTGGCGATTTATTTAGGGATTTGCGGCGGTTTTAAACCGCCGCAAAACGAAATTCCATTGGTTCCAGAAACGTCGCTTATTAGGGGGTTGTAATATGATTTTGTGGCGGTTCTAATGAACCACTGGCACAACCGTTGCAAATCATGTTGACAATTTTGTGGCGGTTGCAGAACCGCCGCTATTTCGGTATTGGATTTTAAAAAAAAATGCGGCGATTTTGAAATCGCCACAAATTTATGCGGATTTTTTTAAAAATCGTGACGGTTTCGAACCGCCGCAATTTCATATACAAGCTTAAAAAAAAAAACTAACTAACTACTTCATATGTAATCAACAGCACATTGAACTTAATAGGTTACGCTAAATTTGCAACATATGAACCTGCGCAACCAGACCTTTAGCAAGTTTTGCTATTTTGCAATGTTAGAATACTAAAATATCAAAAAAGAAAAGTAAGAGTGAAGCGATTAAATTCTGTATGCAAGAAAACTAACAATATAGTTCTTCATAATGACACTAAACTAACAATTATTAGTGAGCACTGCACTAATAATGACACTAAGACCAGGTTCAGTGAGGACAATATTAGAAGCACTTCTAGCAGCATCTGTAGCATCAGCAACAACTCCAATTTCTACTCTCTTTAATGCAGGGGGGTCATTGACACCATCACCTGTCACTCCACATATATGCTTCTTCTCTTGCAGCCTCTTAACAATTTCATATGATCATTCTGCAATGTCACAGGAAAAAAAAGAAAGGGTTAAAATGTTGGCTAGTGTCAATTTGCAACATAGTTATAGTATTGTTGGAAGTGTAGTAATTCGAACCAATGAAATCACATAATCCTCTTGCAAGCCTTGATTCATGTGAAGAGAATTTGATAATCTGCTTTTCACTAGAGACTTCATGATAACTGGATAATCTTCTCTTCTCAATGGATCTATAAACCTGCACTCTCATTCTTAGTTTGATTCACCTTTCTTCTTGCAATGAATTAAAATCACAAAAAAAAGTATCTAGATTCTTTGTATCCAAAATTCAAGACTTCAATAGCTCATTTACCTTAATATTCATTGATCATTCAAGAAAGCTGTTTTGAAGATAAAGAAAGAATGCAAACAACAATTGATAAGAAATTGTCAATCAACCATTGAATTGAATTTACTAACCAAATAGAATCAAGGATAGATAACCAAACATAATTATGTTAATTGCACTGATTGCGTACACAAATAGTTCTCACCTTTATGAATCCAAAATCACTTCTTTCTCTGTTGAACAAAGTACAAGAAAGGCAAGAAATACAAACAAAAAAAGGTACTAGTATACTAATGTTTCTCATTATATGCAGCAACAACATTATACATCTGATCTAGAGCCTACAACAATTCCAAAGATAGAAGATTACATGGGGCACATGTTGCAGAAAACATGATGAGAAATCTAGAATACTTATAAATGAAATTACAACTATAATAGAGGATGTAAATGGAGGAAAATGGCAGATGGAGAGGAGATGAACAAGGGCACGATGGCAGGGGTGTGGGTGGGTGGGAGGAATAAGGGTGATAGAGGATCAAGAAGGGTGCAATGAGGCGAATATAATGGCTTACTTCGCAGGTGAATAATGGCTTACTTTCTCATCCTCTACAAGAGTCGTGAGTATAGCATCAAATTCGCAGGTGAATATCTCACAAGCAATAAAAGGGAACCTGTTACAGAATAATAGGAAAAACATGTATCATTACAAAAATCTACCAACCAGGAACTTAAAGCAATATCCAATCCAAGCAACCTACTTGAAAATTCGCTTCTTTTCAGCATCCTCGGCAGCTTCTTCAACAATGTAACGTATCAATTGTTCAACCTGTGCTTTTCCAGACAAACTTAAGTTTAAGGCGACTATTAAGTAGTTCTTCCAAAGTAAAATTGTCCCTATTCAAAATGGTCTCCACCTGCAATATAATACAATACATATAACAAATAATAAAATCACTAACAAATTGAAGTTAAATCGATTTCAGACTCCCAAAGAAATAAGGAATAAATGCAATCCAAATTTTAACTAGGTTGTAAGATTTCCTACACCTTTGATAAAAAAAGATTTTATTTGGAATATCAAAGAAAACATTAGAAATGAATTACGTCGTTGTTAGTTGTGAAAATAAACCTTCTCACAAATTACAATGTAGCAGATTATGTACATACTATTACTATTACACTGATCATTTACGAACTCAAACATTTCTGAATTTATTCAAAGCATATTGAAGCCAACAACAATATATTATCTTCAATTTTCCCACACTACAATATTTTGGGTCTATGGCCACGGTTTTTTTTGTCACGGTAAAAAACCGTGACCATAGACCCTCTATGGTCATGGTTTTTTAGGGTGACCAAAAGAAAAAAAGCTATGGTCATGGTTTTTTTGGAAAGAGTGACCATAGAGTACCTATGGTCACGATTTTTTAAAAAAGGGTGGCCTAAAAGGGTCTATGGTCACGGTTTTGAGGGGTGACCTAAAGGGGTCTATGGTCATGGTTTTTTACAGTGACCAAAAAGGGTCTATGGTCACGGTTTTTTAAAAAAGGGTGACCTAAAAGGGTCTATGGTCACGATTTTGGGGGGGTGGCCTAAAGGGTCTATGGTCACGGTTTTGAGGGGTAGCCTAAAAGGGTCTATGGTCACGGTTTTGGAGGTGACCTAAAGGGGTCTATGGTCACGGTTTTTTACAGTGACCAAAAAGGGACTATGGTCACGGTTTTTCAAAAAAGGGTGACCTAAAAGGGTCTATAGTCACGGTTTTTGGGGGTGACCTAAAGGGGTCTATGGTCACGATTTTGGGGGTGGCCTAAAAGGGTCTATAGTCACGGTTTTGGGGGGTGGCCTAAAGGGATCTATGGTCACAGTTTTGGGGCTGGCCTAAAAGGGTCTATGGTCACGGTTTTAGGGGTGACCTAAAGGGGTCTATGGTCACGATTTTTTACAATGACCAAAAAAGGGCTGTGGTCACGGTTTTTCAAAAAAGGGTGACCTAAAAGTGTCTATGGTCACGATTTTGGGGGTTGACCTAAAGGGGTCTATAGTAACGGTTTTGGGGGTGGCCTAAAAAGGTCTATGGTCACGGTTTTGGGGGGTAGCCTAAAAAGGTCTATAGTCACGGTTTTGGAGGGTGGCCTAAAATGATTAAATTTTAAAAATAATATATATTATTTTATATTTTTTTTATAAAATTAGTATATAATTTTTATTAATAATTAAATCTTAAATGTTGACTAAAAATTAATTTTTTAAATTAAAAAAATTAATTGTTAAATATAAATAAAAATAGTTAAAATTTAAAAATAAAAATAAATGTAAAAAGTAAAAATCCTAATTCTAACCCTCACTTTCACTTTTTATTATGTTATTTGTCGCCATCGTCTACTCTTATTGTCTTTACAACTCCACCATCTCATTATAAAAATAGAACCCACTATAACTCAACACTCATCATTAAGCCTTAAAAACCCCGTTTGTTAGAAAATAAATAACAGATTATTTGTAATTTATTATAATTATTCATACTTTTATTTTCAAAAAATTATTTATCAAAAAGTAATTAAATCAAAATTATAAAATTTTAAATTTAAAATTAATTACAACTCATATAATTTTCATAAATATTTAGATATTTTTTATTTAAAATTTAAAATTTTAATAACTTAATTATTTCTAATTTTATTAAAAATATCTACTCTATACCTTAATTTTATTAAAATTTTCAAATAAAAACCTAATTTACCTACTCTCCAAACTCTAACCCTAAGCCAACCCTTTTTCCCCTAATTTACGCACACACTCAGCCCTCACCATATACACAGACAGAAAGAAAAGGAAAGGAAAGAGAAAGGGTGGAGCTCGAAGAGAGGGGGGAGAAGGACAAGGAAGGAGAGGGGGAAAAGGAGAGACGGCGCCGGTGGGTGTCACCGCCACCATCGCCGCCGTCGTATCGCCGTCGGGAGAGTCATAACGCGAGGAGAGAGAGAAAGAGCGCTGCAGCCACTGGAGAGGAGCCCTCCAGCCCTCGTCACTATCAGCTCCATCGCCGTCATCACCATTGGATCTGCGTGAAACCGTCGTCCTCATCATCACAGTCGATGCTTCTCCTCGTCGTTTGTGGGTTGTCACCTCTCCTGCTTCTGCTGTCGCGCCATCGTCTGCCCTTCTGGACTTTGCTGCTTTTGAATCACGCCCTGTCACGGGTTCTCTGCCTTCTTGTTGTGGCCCAACCTCTAATTAGGTAACTCAAGTGTCTCTTGTTATGTGATTTTAGTTGATTTGGTTTCTATTTTGATTTGAATATTAATTTGGTATAATGCTGCCTATTTTGGTCCCTAGTTCTCTGGCTGGAAGTGCATTTTCTATTTCGGTCACTGATTCTCTGGCTGGAAATTCATTTTCTGTTTTGATTACTGCTCTGTTTTGGTCATTGATTCAAATAGGAAAATATTGATTCTGTTTTGGCTGAAGCTATTCAATACAAATAAAATTAATTTTATTGTTAACTTTTAGATGTCATAGACTAAAATCTCTAAGATTGATTCTTTGCTTATTGCTCATACTTGCATCTCTGTTTCATACAAGAATCACATTAAATAAGAATGTTGTATTGCATGGATAACTCTTATGTAGACCTAATTAAATAAAAATGTTTCAATGTGACAGTAAGTTTGAACAATGTTAACTGTTTCTAAACCTCTAAATTTGACGATGGTTTAGTTTGATCATTCAAGTCTGTAAAAGTTCCAAGTCTTAAAATTTGCAATTAGCTAAGTTTTTTCAATTGTTTGTGATTGGGTGTCACTGATATTGGGTTGGCCAGGATCGCTGTTGGTTGTAGCAGATTAGAGCGCCTCAGCTTGAAGTGGTGCTTTGAGATTTCTGATCTTGGCGTTGACCTTCTTTGCAAGAAGTGCTTCTATTTGAAAGATAGTTAGTTAGTTATGGAAAGGTGTTTGGCCATGACATTATTGGTAGTACTTATTTGAGAGCCATTAATTGGATATGCTGATTAGATGATCCATTTTGGTTTTGACTTTTCAGTTTTCACACTTAGTCCTTTGTCTTTGTTGAAAACAGTTATCTCAGTTCCACATTACAGTACCATGTGCAGATTAGTGAATGAAAGGGACAGAGAGATTGAGAAACAAAGCTGGACACTGTGAGTTTTTGGCCTCTAATATCAGTTCAAACAACATAAAAAGTATAACTAGATCATTGTCAAGTTTTACATTCATACCTTGAGTTTTCAAGACTCAACAAAAACAAAGGGTATATAGTAATAAATTCTTTGTCATATTCATGCTGTTCAATTTTACTTACTTTTTACCGTAGAATGTTAGTTCATAGATTATATGAAATTAATTGCAAAACCTTTTTCTCTAATCCATGTGTCAATATGAATTTTATTTTTCAATTATGTGGTTTCAAATACAGGTGTAGAGAAAACATACATAGTTGTCTTTGGAATAGGACTATTAGCTTAGCTATTTTTTTCCTAGATTTTGTACAAAATGATCGGTTTCCAAGTTAAATGGCTTAAAATGATTTTCTAATAGAGATCTGAATTTGGTATTGTGATAGAAAAATTTGGTTGTTGTGATAGAGAAGTTTGGTTGTTGCTTTGGCTTTGGATAAGGGAAGCATTGGAAGCTGGGAAGAGTTACTATGGAAGGTTGCTGAATTACAAGAAGGATGGTGATGAGCGGATAATTTATACGCTTTTTGGCATTGTTTTTAGTATGTTTTTAGTAGGATCTAGTTACTTTTAGGGATGTTTTTATTAGTTTTTATGTTAAATTCACATTTCTGGACTTTACTATGAGTTTGTGTTTTTTTCTGTGATTTCAGGTATTTTCTGGCTGAAATTGAGGGACTTGAGCAAAAATCAGATTCAGAGGTTGAAGAAGGACTGCTGATGCTGTTGGATTCTGACCTCCCTGCACTCAAAGTAGATTTTCTGGAGCTACAGAACTCAAAATGGCACACTTCTAATTGCGTTGAAAAGTAGACATCCAGGGCTTTCCAGAAATATATAATAGTCTATACTTTGGCCGAGTTTAGACGACGCAAATGGGCGTTGAACGCTAGTTCTACGCTGCAGTCTGGAGTTAAACGCCAGAAACACGTCACAAGCCAGAGTTGAACGCCAGAAATACGTTACAAACTGGCGTTCAACTCCAAGAATGACCTCTGCACGTGTAACATTCAAGCTCAGCCCAAGCACACACCAAGTGGGCCCCGGAAGTGGATTTATGCATCAATTACTTACTTCTGTAAACCCTAGTAACTAGTTTAGTATAAATAGGACTTTTTACTATTGTATTTGACATCCTGGATTGTATTTTTGATCCTGTGATCACGTTTAGGGGCTGGCCATTCGGCCATGCCTGGACCTTCATCACTTATGTATTTTCAAACGGTAGAGTTTCTGCACTCCATAGATTAAGGTGTGGAGCTCTGCTGTTCCTCAAAGATTAATGCAAAGTACTACTATTTTTCTATTCAACTCAACTTATTCTGCTTCTAAGATATTTATTCGCACTTCAATATGAATGTGATAAACGTGACAATCATCATCATTCCCCCACGAACGCGTGCCTGACAACCACTTCCGTTCTACCTTAGATTGAATGAGTATCTATTGGATCTCTTAATCAGAATCTTCGTGGTATAAGCTAGATTGATGGCGTCATTCATGAGAGTCCGGAAAGTCTAAACCTTGTCTGTGGTATTCCGAGTAGGACTCTGGGATTGAATGACTGTGACGAACTTCAAACTCGCGAGTGCTGGGCGTAGTGACAGACGCAAAAGGAGGGTGAATCCTATTCCAGTATGATTGAGAACCTCAGATGATTAGCCGTGCTGTGACAGAGCATTTGGACCTTTTTCACAAGAGGATGGGATGTAGCCATTGACCACGGTGATGCCTCCAGATGATTAGCCATGCAGTGACAGCGCATCGGACCATTTTTACAGAGAGGATGAAAAGTAGCCATTGACAACGGTGATGTCCTTACATAAAGCCAGCCATAGAAAGGAGTAGGATTGATTGGATGAAGACAGCAGAAAAGCAGAGGTTCAGAGGAACGAAAGCATCTCTATACGCTTATCTGAAATTCTAACCAATGAATTACATAAGTATTTCTATCCTTATTTTCTATTTATTATTAATATTTGAAAACTCCATAACTATGTGATATCCGCCTGACTGAGATTTACAAGGTGACCATAGCTTGCTTCAAGCCGACAATCTCCGTGGGATCGACCCTGACTCACGTAAGGTTTTATTACTTGGACGACCCAGTGCACTTGTTGGTTAGTTATGCGAAGTTGTGAAGTTATGTTTGGACCATGGTTCTGTGCATCCGTTTTTGGTGCCATAGCCAGGGAAAGAACGAACAAATAATTTTACAACCTAATCTGAGTAGCAATTTCGCATACCAGATGGGATGCCCTTCTGGAACCTACTTACAATTTCACCCATCAAGGACGAAGACGGCAAAGTCATCAAATTCATCGGGTAAAGATAGTGTCCTTTTTTACCTCTGTTGAGTTTTGTCTTTCAAGTTAGTTTTTTACTTTTTTATTCATTTTATTGTTGACTTCTTTGTCATTCTTTTAATTAGAGGGCTGGTTGGGGACCAAACTGTGGCTGCATGGATTTTGATAATAATTTGATAATGACCATACTATGTATCATTTTCTTCCCATTTAGAAACTGCCAAGTGCCACGAGGGCTATGTTTACTTGTTTAGCTGTTTTTGTTAAATTATAGATTCCTTTTGACATTTATAACATTTATTGATTCCTTTTATAATTAAATGTGGAATGTTTGAAAATTTTGATAAATAAAAATAAGACCTGACTTCGCATATATAGGGCCTAGCTAAACATTTAAGTAAAAATCCAGGGGGATCATTATTAATTATAAAACAAAGTCATTGCTTTTTTAAGATTTTTAAAATTGGTTGTTGTGATTTTTTAAAATTGGCTTTGGTTTTCATATTTAAATTTTTATTCATTACTTCCTCTTCAAGCAGTTTTGACTTCATTTTTTTTTATTTTAGGTGATGTATTTAACCTTGATGGATCACAGAGTTGTTGAATGTTCAATTGGACTTTGTTGTTTATATAAAGAGGGACATGTATGTATAAGTTTTGGCTAAGATTTTCTTTTTATGTGGCTCATCAAAACCCTAGCAAATACTCCTTGCTGTTTAGTGGTTGAAATTTTAAAGTTAATTGACTTATTAAACTTTGCTGCATATGTATTGCATTATCAAAAGCATTTTTGCTCTATTTTAACATGTTTATTTCTTTTGCCAGCAGGAAGACATGATGTGAAGAAAATATGTTCCATACAAATATGACATGGAATGGGTCTTACACTTTAGTTATCTAAATGTAATTTTTTGATGTGTTCTGTACTTTTTGAAAAGAGACTTTACTCGGTATTACATGTAATTGGATATATTACACTCTATTTTGATTTCTGTTGTTTAGACTAAAATTAAACATATCTAGTTTATAATGAAACTTTTATGATTTACATTTCTTGTTCTTAGATTTATTTTGTGATTATCATTATTTTGAGATGTGATTATGCTTTAAAAAAAATTAAAGCTCATAAAACAAAACAGGTTATGGTCACCATTTTAAAATAAGGTGACCATAGATAACCTATGGTCACGGCCAAAACCGTGACCATAGATAAGGCTATGGTCACGGTTTTAAGGAGGGGTGACCATAGGCTCTATGGTCACAACCAAAACCGTGACCATAGATAAGGCTATGGTCACGGTTTTGAAGAGGGGTGACCATAGAGGCTATGGTCACAGCCAAAACTGTGACCATAGATAAGGCTATGGTCACGGTTTTAAGGAAGGGTGACCATAGAGGCTATGGTCACGGTTTTAAGGAGGGGTGACCATAGGCTCTATGGTCACGGCCAAAACCGTGACCATAGATAAAGCTATGGTCACGGTTTTGAGGAGGGGTGACCATAGAAACTATGGTCACGGCCAAAACCGTGACCATAGATAAGGCTATGGTCACGGTTTTAAGGAAGGGTGACCATAGAGGCTATGGTCACGGCCAAAACCGTGACCATAGATATGGCTATGGTCACGGTTTTTATGCGTGACCATAGATTGCCCTATGGTCACAGTTAAAAACCGTGGCCTAAAGTGTCAGAATTTGAAAATTGTAACCGTGACCATAGAAACCATGACCATAGGTAAAAAAACCGTGACCATAGACCTATGGCCACGAAGGAATAGGCCACGGTAAAAAATCGTGACCATAGATCCAAAACCGTGACTATAGATCTATGGTCACCCTTTTCACTAGCTTTACCGTGACCATAGGCCTTTTTTTTTTGTAGTGCCACTTTGTATCCATGGTGATTGAGCAACATATGCTTAGCTTTCTTACCACACACTTTTAGAGTTCGTAAACCTTGTGTGTCTCCAATAAAAATGGTCAAAAAATCTATTTGCTATTTACCTTCAATAGTAACAACAGAACGATTAGAAGACACAATTAAACTGAATCAATTCTTAACTCTAAGCAGCCAAATTAAATCAAAGACAAAATCTGAATCAAAATGCTTAACTCTAAACAGCCACAATCAAACTGAATTAATCAAATATATAGAAAAAAATCTAAATCAGAATAACCTAAAAGCATAATCTGAACCAAGAAGATATATATAAATCAAGGCTATCATAATCTTGACGCCCTTAAGCACCAAATAGTCGCAATTTAGAACAGTAATGCAGAGCTATCAACCTTCCACCATAGAAAATAGTATTTCAAGCTAAAAAGTAATACAGAAGCAATGCTTAGGAAGTCTACAAATATCTTTCTTTGACAAGCATTGGGTACACCGAACACAAATGCGAGCATGAACACAACTTTGTTACCCTGTTAAAAATAATCTATCTGCAATGAGTTTCTAATGTATACAAAACTTGAATTGTAAAACTCAACTAGTAAATTCGATTTGGAGGACATAGGAGTGAATAAGTTCAAGCAATTCTAAAAATTCATTTAGAAAGCTTCCCGAAATCAATGCTTCTTCTTCTCCTTCCGCAAGAGAAAAACACCAGTCTCCTCGTACGCATATTCAGGATGCAGGTGGTCACAAGGGGCCTTCTCGATATTGAAACATTAGACTTCTAATTTCATATGCTAGAAATCGAGTTGGAAAAAAAGAACAAAATAAAAATGCAAAAGAACTGAGCTTTATTCTTCTTCCACCCATAACAGATTGGACAATATGTTAAAGACAGTAGCAAAAAGCAACATAAATAGAAACATAACAAGATCGTACCTCCCATTCAGAAATAGTAACTATCATTTATCAATAATGAAAAATGCATAGAACCTGGAGAACACAAACAACAGAGTCTCAATTTATTAGTCATTTGAAAGTATTAAAAGAAATCGATTGGCAAATTGCGTTCCTCACTCCTCCCCTCACCCATATTCATCCGCTTAGTAATTTAACAATTACATGTGCCTTTTCTTAAGTCAATCTCAAAAGACACAACATTAATCACAACATATATATCTCAAGTAACATTGCCAAATGTTAGACTACTTACAAAATGAGTTTGACCAATAGAAATTTGACTAGCAATTACAAATTTTATTTCATAACCAATCCACTTGCTGAATGAATTAGCTAATTAATCTAACTCCAAATCCACTCTTCGATATAATAAAATAGTGAAATTTGATATCTACTGCATCAAAGCAATTGAATATGATGCATTATCTGATATCTACCACATCAAATCATATATACAAAGGAGCAATAATTAATATATAATGCGTGTCTTTAATTTATCACATATTAATTTAAGCAATCATGGTGGCAAAACAGGGCAACTCTTACTAATATGTACTAGCGACATAATGCTTTTCTATTGTTTTATTGTTCTATGTCATGCCTTTTCTTTGATTTCTTATTAGTACTAAATATAGAAGCATAATCCATATAGAGAATAAATCAATAGCTCAAAATTGCACAGAATAAGCCTCACCTTCCAAAAATTAGTTTTCCTTTACCACCTTTCCACTTCACCTTGAAAGTCCCAAATGTTTCAAAAATTCGAGCAAGTTGCTGTGTCTCTTCTTTTACCTGCAGAACTAGAAACTCAGGTACTGAAGAACGCATACAATAATCATATAGGAGGGGGAAAACTATACTGATAATGAAGAAGTATCAAAGTAGTTGTAAACTTTCCTGCATTGAAGACAATAAGATATGAAAATGAAATGGATTTTCGGAATAAAAACTAATATGGAGTTAGAAGTTAAATAGACAGCAGGATTTTTGTAACACCAGGTTTATATGTAAATCTTACTAGCAGAGGTTTGTTACCACCTACTCCTACTCAAAAATGGAAACCTTCATTTCACATTAACAGAGACACATTCTATCCAAGTATGGATTGGAGGGGAAAAAGATTACCAGATTTTTCTCAGCCTCAATTCTTTCTTCATATTTGTTCATATATTAGAAACATGCCATTGAAGCCATCGAGCACAGCATGAATTATATCCTTGGTGAGCAGCTCGTAGAACCAATTGGTGCTAGTTTCATCGAACACATGATCTGTAAGTAGCGTAGAACATGAAAAAATGTAACGAAAATCAAATTGAAATTGTAAAAACCTCGAAGTAACGTGAATAAGTAGAGAAAGAAGAAGAAGAAATAGAATATACCAAAAGCATAAAAAGAGTTAGAGAGTGGTGTGTCATGAATCCTGTGAAGCAAAACACGATTCTTTTCGACCTTTTAGAATCTCCATTAGAGGAGTCTTCAAAAACTGGAGGGCGAAGACGAATGGCAACACAGATCTTCTCCATTTTTGTTGCTTCCGCTTTGATCTGAATATCATTTTATCTCTTTTTTAATTTTTCTTTTTCTTCGAGGTTTTCAACTGAATGCAAACAAACCCAAATAAATCACAAGACAAAACTCAGTAACAGCAAATAGAAAATGGACAAAAGAAATTGCAATAATAGAAATTGACAGGGATATTGCATGAACAGAGGGCTAGGTTAGAACACAATCGATGTTTCTGGACCAAGAATAGGGATTGAAACAGAATAGTGATTGAATCAGGATAAAGTCAAACAAAAGACAGAAGATAAAGGGATGAAACTGGAGCAAAATTAGTAGAACAACAAGCAAATAAATTAAATTGGGACAAAGGGATGAAATTAGAACAGCAGGGCAAGGGGAAGAACGAACCAGTGAGAAGGGAGATGGTGATCGAGTAGCACACAATAGGGCAAGGGGGAAGGACGACGAGGACAACGACCACAACACCAAGACGGATGGGCAGCCACGCGACTCCACGATGACACGGATGAGCACGGCGGAGGGAAGAACGATGGTTTCGCACCCTTCCAGTTTTCTTTCGCACGCGGGAGCTAAACGGCAGAAAAGCAGATCGGTGATGGGGAAGGACGTAGCAGTTGAAGGGGAGCTACATGCCGGCAAGGATTGTTGAGTGAGATTCGCGCCTTTGCTCCCTTTGGGTTTGCACGAAACAAGAAGACTGGCTCCCGAATGTTGAAGGCGAAGGTTTTTTTATTCAGATCGATTTTTGTTGCTGTTGGAATACCAAATAGGCGCTATTTTGACCGATTTATAACTGAGCTTAAAAATGCTAAGAGAACCGCTGGTATCCCACCAATTCACAGCGGTTCAAGAAATGGTTGGTAATTTTCGGCCGCAATTTTTCGTGTGTGTTGTAGTGATTGGGAAGGATATCATTTTCATACTTATATTTTGAGCATAGCACTCTAGTCCAAAGATTGTCTTTTTTTTTTCCACCATCCTCCATCCAACCTTCATCATAAAGGCATGATTAAGGTTTTTTGCGTGCCGGATACTAAGATCTCCTAAACCTTTAGGCTTGCTAATTTTCTTTCAACTTAACAGATGAATCTTTTTTTATTGTTCAGTGTCTCTCCAAAAAAAATTTCTGTATTTATGATCAATCGAATTACAAGTAGATGAAAGTAAAATTGCAGTTTACATAATATTACTAGGAATAGAAAAAAGAACATATCTCAAAAATAGTTTTTCCGGCCAAAGAGAGAAAAGAGGCTTTCTAGCTCTTCAATCTCTTATTTAGCTTGCTGATGATGTTGAAAGTCTCATTGGTTACTTTTGAGTGAATGAGGGGTACCCCAAAGTATTTATCAAGATCATCAATCCTAGAGAAATTCAAGGTTCACTAATCTCACTTCTGACAATATTTTTCACGTTGTTAGAGAAAAAGACCCGAATTTTTTTATTGTTCATTTTTTGCCTAGAACTATTACAGACGCATCAAAAACTTTGTTAATGACTCCCGCTTGATCCATATTAGCCTCAACAAATAAAATTAGATCATCAGCAAAATATAGGTGGCACAAGTTGGACCCCTCTCTACTTAGCTTAATCGATTTTTAATTTCCATATTCAACAATAACACTAATGAATTGGGACAAGCGCTCCATATAGAGAACAAAGATATAAAGAGATAGCGAGTCTTCTTGACGAATTCTCTTTAAGAGTAATATGAGATTAATTAATAATACACATCCTTCTTATTTTTACATGGTTATCCAATACAATAATGAAGTTAGTTATTAAAAAAATATTGCAAATTATAGTTGTAAAAATCGAATCAGACCGGCTGATTCGACCAGAAAATCGGTGAACAAAATTATCAACTGATTTGATTTGTCTTTGTACCGTTTAAGGATAAAAATCGGCATGAACCGGTGAGAACCGGTCAAATTCGATAAGAACCGGCAAAAATTGTTAGGTCCCACATCGGTTGGGGAGGGGAACGAAGCATGCCTTATAAGGGTGTGGATAACTCTCCCTATCATGACGCATTTTGACGAGTGAGTGTGTGGGGCTCTGGCTATCATCCCTATCGTTAAAGGCAAAATCGTGAGGTATTGTGTGCCAAAGCGGACAATATCGTGCTAGCGGGTGGTCTGGGCTGTTACAGATGGTATCAGAACTGGAGCTCAGATCGATGTGCTAGCGAGGGCGCTGGGCTCCCTTAGGAGGGTGGAGGGGGGTGGATTGTAAGGTCCCACATCGGTTGGGGAGGGGAACGAAGCATGCCTTATAAGGGTGTGGATACCTCTACCTAGCATGACGCATTTTGACGAGTGAGTGTGGGGGGTTTCGGCTATCATCCCTATCGTCAAAGGCAAAATCGTGAGTCCTTATGTGCCAAAGCGGACAATATCGTGCTAGCGGGTGGTCTGAACTGTTACAAAAATCGGTCCAATCGATTTGGTAACTTACCACTCTATGGTGCTCCATAACAGTGCACCTCCATAGTAAATAAGAGGTCTTATGTTTTACTAAGGTTTTACAATGTTTCCTAATTATCACTCTGCCACTGTGTTTTCTAATATTATATATGGCTAACACTAATTATATAGTAAAACCTTGAATTAAATAATTTTATAAATATCTAATTTAATTTAAATTTTGTATTCTCTATTTTTTGAATTAATTATATTTTTAATTATTTACCATTATTAATAAAAATATAAATTTTACTAAAAAATTATCAATTTATTTTATCTATTTCAATGTTAGTGTTGTGATTAAAATTATCTATTTTGATACTAGTATTGAAATTTATTGATATTATGGATTGTTATTTTTATTGTGTCAAATTAAGATACTATTATAGCAGTATTAACTAATTTTATGTCTATCTTTGTATTAGTTGTCTTTAAAATTTGATATTTGGTTATTTTAAAAATATTGAATAAATGTATTTTAAATTTTTTACTATTTTATATTTTTTATTTACATGAGACCAATTTTACCGATTCAACCAGTAATTTATCAGTTGAATCAATAAATCAATGAACTAGTAGTTTAATCGGTTTGATCACCGGTTCGATTCTTACTACTATGTTGTAAATCATTCTTAAAAAAATTAATAAGATGCGCAATTATTAAAAAAATTTAATTATTCAATCAATCTCTAATCTTTCATCACTACAAGAAAAGAGAGTTATTTTAACACTTTTTTTTAACATTATAGTTAAGTGTAAAAATTAATATATATTTTTGACAAATATTACAAATGTCAAATTCTCTATATTTTCTTGATGAATAATTTGACCGTAGAAAATTGCTCCTCAATTTTGACACTCGTTTATTTTCAACTTACTCTACTATTCCTCTTTTTCGTTGAGCTCTGTCAATTTTAGCATCACACTGCTCTCAATTTGGGATCATACTACTCATTCTTCATCTTCAAAATCTCAGTTAGTTTCAAGATCTCATCTCATTCTTTGTTAAAAATTTTTGTTGAGAATTTTTTATGGTCAATAAATGACAAAATAAATAGTATTTTTGACGGTTAATAAGTAACACAAAAAATATATTCTCAAATTTTTTTAACAAATTATTTTTTACGGCCAATATTTATCAAAATAAGATTTAAACTTTCTTTACAATTACTTATATGTTAAAAAATACTATTTTTGACAAAATTTTTATGAACATATTTCTATAGTTAAAATAGTGTCAAAATTTGTTTTTTTAACGAATTTTAATTCTTTTTTGACACATATACAACAACAACAACAAAGCCTTGTCCCACTAAGTGGGGTCGGCTACATGAATCAAATGACGTCATTGTGCTCTGTCATGTATCATGTCTACAGAGAGACCGTTTACATGTAGATCTCGTTTGACCATCTCATGGATGGTCTTCTTAGGTCTTCCTTTGCCTTTCACCCCTTGTCCATCTTCCATCTCATCCACCCTCCTGACTGGATGTTCTATCGGTCTTCTTCTCACATGTCCAAACCACCTGAGACGCGATTAAACCATCTTTTCCACAATAAGTGCTACTCCAACTCTCTCTCTCTTATATCTTCGTTCCTTATTTTATCCAATCGCGTATGACCACTCATCCATCTAAACATCTTCATCTCTGTCACACTCAGCTTATGTTCGTGCTCTCCTTTAGCCACCTAACACTCCATACCATAAAGCATAGCCGGTCTTATAGCGGTGCGATAGAATTTACCTTTAAGTTTTAAAGGCACTTTTTTGTCGCATATAAAACCAGATGCACTCCGCCATTTTGACCAACCTGCTTGGATCCTATAATTTACATGTTCAATCTCTCCATTATCCTGTATGATGCACCCAAGATACTTAAAACTTTTAACTTTTCGTAGGATCTTTTCTCCAATCTTCACCTCTATATTAAAGTTTTCCCTTCTCAGACTGAACTTTCATTCCATATATTCCGTCTTGCTACGGCTTATACGAAGACCATACACTTCTAGAGCTTCTCTCCATAACTCCAACTTCTTATTTAGGTCTTCCCTTGACTCTCCTATAAGGACGATATCATCGGCAAAAAGCATGCACCATGGCACAAGCTCTTGGATATGCTCTGTGAGTACTTCCAAGACTAATGTGAAAAGGTATGGACTTAAGGATGATCCTTGGTGTAATCCTATACCAATAGGAAATTCCTCTGTCACACCACCTTGAGTCTTCACACTAGTTGTGGCCCCATCATACATGTCTTTAATTGCACAAATATATGTGATCCTTACTCTCCTCTTTTCTAAAACCTTCCATAAGACCTCCCTTAGTACTCTATCATACGCTTTTTCCAAATAAATAAACATCATTTGTAGATCCCTTTTATTGCTACGATATCTCTCCATCATCCTTCTTAAAAGGTATATCGCTTCAGTGGTAGACCTACCTGGCATAAATCTAAATTGGTTCTCTGTTACTTGTGTCTCTTTTCTCAACCTCCGTTCTATCACCCTTTCCCATAACTTCATGGTATGACTCATAAGCTTGATCCCTATATAGTTTTCGCAACTTTGTATATCCCCCTTATTCTTGTAGATAGGTACCAAGGCGCTCTTTCTCCATTCATCGGGCATCTTGTTTGACCTTAAAATCTCATTAAAAAGCTTGGTTAACCAGTTGATGCCTTTTTCTCCAAGACCCTTCCAAACCTCAATCGGGATATTATCAGGACCTACTGCCCTACCATTTTTCATCAGCTTTAGAGCATCTTTTACCTCGAAGTCTCGAATCCTTCGACAGTAGTCAAAATTTTGATCTTCTTCCCTTGTGCATAACCGACCAAGGCTCGGAAGAGTCTTCTGTCCCTCATTGAATAACTCGTAGAAGTAGCACTTCCACCTTTCATTAATCTTTTCCTCTTGAGCCAACACCTCTCCATCCTTATCCTTTATGCACTTAACCTGATCCAAATCTCTCGTTCTTCTTTCACGGCTCTTTGCGATTCTATATATATACCTTTTTCTCCTTCTTTCGTGCCCAAAGACTGGTAGAGACCCTCATATGCTCTTGTTCTTACTTCACTTACAGCCACTTTTATCTCTTTCTTAGCCGCCTTATATTTTTCCCAGTTATCTGCGTTGCGGCATAAAGACCACTCTTTAAAGCACTCCCTTTTTATCTTTATCTTTTCCTATACACTCGCATTCCACCACCAGGACTCCTTGTCTCTTGGCCCTATTCCTTTAGATTCACCAAAGCTTTCTTTTGCTGTTCTTCTAATAACTTCTGCCATCTCCCTCTACATCTCTTTCGCGCTTCCATTCCCATCCCACTTTGCTTCTTCTCCTACCCGTCTTAGGAAGCTTCTTTGTTCCTCATCTTTCATCTGCCACCACCTCGTCCTTGGGTTCTTCGTATGATGTCTTTTTCTCAACTTTTGCTCAACGCAAAAATCTATGACGAGCACCCTATGTTGTGTTGTCAAACTCTCTCCCGGGATAATTTTACAATTAATGCAAAATTTTCGGTCGACTCTCCTCAACGAGAAGAAGTCAATTTGAGAGCTTGTCATGCCACTCTTATAGGTTATAAGATGTTCATCTCTCTTTTTAAAACATGTATTTGCGATGAGAAGATCAAAGGTTGAGGAAAAGTCCAAAATAGTTTTACCCTCGGCATTGATCACCCCGAAACCATGGCCTCCGTGAATACTCCCGTATCCAATCACTTCTCTCCCAACATGGTTATTTAAATCTCTTCCTAAGAAAATCTTATCTCCCAAAGGTATGTCTTGAACCAAACTCTCTAGATCCTCCCAAAATCTTATCTTGTGTTGTTCGTCCGAACCCACTTGTGGTGCATAGGCGCTAATCACATGGAAAGCACCTCCCTCCACCACAAGTTTGATAGAGATGATCCGATCTCCCACCCTCTTGACATCCACTACGTCCTTCTTCCACTGCTTATCCACAATTATTCTAACCCCATTCCTATTCTTCACCTTTCCTGTATACCAAAGTTTGAAACCAGAAGTATCCAACTCCCTGGCCTTCGCAGCAACCCACTTTGTTTCTTGTAGGCACATAATGTTAATCTTCCTCCTTGTCATGGTGTCCACCACCTCTATGGACTTTTCTGTTAGAGTGCCTATGTTCCATGTCCCAAATCTCAACCTTCTGTCGCTCCGACCTTTACCTTTTACTTTGTGAACTAGCTTATTTACCATCGTCCGTTCACGAAAACGCGAGAACCCTTGCTCATTTAACACTATATTCGGGCACCGATGCAGCGGCTCTTGCTCATTTGACACTGTACTTGAGCCATACAGCGCGTTGCTTCCGGGCAACGACCTAGCTTTAGCGCAATAATGTCTTTGATTCATGTCATGGGATTCGATTATATTTTTTTGTTGGTTGTCGAAGACCTAACACAACCCTCCTCCTTTATCCGGGCTTGGGACCGGCTATGTACCGCAAGTGTAACATAGGCGGATTTCTTTTTTTTGACACATATAATCCTAAAAAATAATCTATATTGTTGTAGTGCATTTCATTAGACAAATCAATATTCTCATCAAATTGACCTATTATAAACAAATAATTTTAGTTAAATCTTTCATCCTCGTTAATTAAAAAAGATACAAAAGTTTTTGATTTTTTGAAAAGTTTTCATTTTAGTTCTTATATGTAAATAAATGCTTGTTTTGACGCTATTAAGTTGATAAAAAATATTTTTTTTAATGAAAAAGATCTTTTTTTTTTATTTTTTAGCATATTTAGTAAATTTCTAATAGTAAAAATAAAAGTACTAAAAAAATAAAAAAATATCTTTTTTGAGAAGATACAATTTACATTTTTTTAAAAGATCTTTTTTCTTAAAAAAAAGATATTTTTTATGTAATAAATAAACAAAAAAATATTTTTATATGGTTATACTCAAACATAATTGATAAATAAAAAAATTTTACATGAGATATCCAAATATAAAATTACTTTTACTTTTTTATAAGATCTCTTAAAAAAATAATTTAAAAAGAGATATTTTATTAAAAACTCACCCAAACAGGTCTTAAATTCTATTAGACTCTAACAAAATAGTCTAACATAAAAATAAATTTTTTATTAAAAAAAAAATATATACTAATTTAATAATTAAATTTACTAAAAACTAGTGTTTTTTAACTAAATTTTGAGGATTGATTGAGATATTAGTATTACACTTATTCGTTAAAGGGCTACGTAGATTTGAAGTGTGTATGACGCAAGCAACTTCAAAACTATTTCATGGAATGCTGTTAATAAATAATAGGAAGTTGACATTGACAACTGAGAATGTATAATGTAGCTTCGATTAAGACGTCACCATTAATTGAGGAGTAAATATAAAATGAACAAAATGCTAATTTTTATCATAAAATATTTTAGTCTAGATAAGACAAATTAATTTTTTTAATTATCAAATTTAATTCGAAAAATGATTTAAAATATTCTATATTCCTTAAATATTGAATTAGTTTAACTCCTTATAGCTAAAATGGTAGTCACTTAATATTTTAAAAATGTATTTTTTAAGAAAATGCAATTCACAAATAATTGTTATAAAAATTATTAACGCTGATCGTGTTAAAATATTAGAAATACATAAACTTTAAAAATATTAGAGATAAAATTAAATTAAACTTAAATATTAAAGATCATTAAGTATATAAGGGTTTTTTACTTAAATAATCAGGGAATCAGGTAATTTTGACTCCCATACAATTTATTTAAGTAAAAAACCCTACACATTAGTTCTATATTTTTATTAGTGATTTGATCGTATAAAAGGTTATTTTTTTCATACAATTCAAAATAGAAAATTTTTTTGTTTCATATTAAATTACCTCCTATATATAAATTAACTAAAAAATATTTAACTATATTAAAAGAAATATAAAATAAATAATTAATAAAATAAATTTTAGTTTTTTAACTTTTTAAAATCATATTGCTCGTGTTTGTGTGGTCCTACCCAACTCATTCCATGTGTACCGCTGCCCAAAACATTATTTCATTTCATACTTACAGATAGGTCTTATAATTTAGTGCCTTGTGATTTACTATTGTAGTCAAAGTCATGAACCCCAAGCTACTAATTGGCTAAGTTCATTCTACTGCAAACAATTCCCTTTTCTTGTTTTCTTTTTAAATAAAAATAAAAATAAAAATACATAAACTATAACAAATCAACCCTATTCCTACCGTCCTTCTTAATGTAAATTGTTGTTTCTAGTTTGCGACGGTATTCTATATGTGAAAAATGTAAGTTGAGGGTATTTAATAAAGAAAAAATATAAAAATTTTAATTTTTATTTAGTTAATGCTATTCAATTTTAGAATTTAAAATAAATAAATTAAAAAAAAATAATATTCACCGAAGAAAGTTGGTTTCCTCTTAATAGAATTAATTCATTCCCGAGTCATCATGCATCTAGGAAAGTTCAACTATGCAAATGTTTTATTCTCCTTTCTGCTTTTAAGCATACGGCATTTTTCTTTATTCACCAAGATGCAAAAGAGAATCCGACATTTAGAAAGGGCCGTAACATAAGGTAGATGCCACTAACATTGTACGCATAAATTGGGAAAAAGTGACGCACGCACCAATAATTGATGGCAATAAAACCCCTCACCTAATCGGAGAAATTTTTAAACTCATGTCACAATGTTCAAGAATCAAGACTCTATAGTCTATAATCAATTAATCAAGCATGTATTAGATTTTGGAAAAAAAAATGTTTTGCGCAATAAATTAATTTATTTTTTTAAATAATTAAGATTTTTAATTTATGCTTTTAGTTGTTCTACTAAATTTCAAATGAATAAAATTTGATATATATTAAAATATAATTTTAATACACCACTTAAAATAAATAAAATAATTTTATATATATTTTTAATTACGTAATACAATAAAAATAAAAAGAATTATTTTTAATATTAATTACGATCATCTAAAAAAAATTCAACAATTATATAAAATATTTTACATCATCAGTATATCAAAATTAAATTTTATATGTTATTATATAAAAAAAATTAACCTTTTTTATTAAAAATTTAAAATATAATTGAAAAAGATAATTAAGAAAAAAAAACCAAGAATATTCGAGTAATATAAAGATATCAAAGATATAAATTATCAGATACTACACGTGAAACTTTCACATTATAAGAGATATAGACGAAAGAATATATAGTGATCAAATTTATAAAATAATAGAAAAAAAAAATGGAAAGTCCTGTGGCGAGCAGAGAGCTTACCTTAAATTTTAGACAATCGCATCTTCCTATATTGATTTATCATAATAATTCATTAACGTATATAACTAATTATTTATTTCCAAAAATAAAATGCATAGTTTTTTTTAACAAAAAAGGAAACAAAATTATACATGAACGGATGAACCATAATAAGCAATTAAAAATAACTGCAAATAAAAACAGCAATAATCATAAAAAAAATTCTTTTTCCACCGCTTAATATATATTCGCATTTTGAACACGCGAACCTATACAAAAATTATAAATACTTAAAAGCATCTTAACTAAAAGAAAAATATTATTTAATTTATATAATAAATACTCTTAATATCTATATACAAATAAATTTATCATCAATTTATTGTATATTTAAATTATTTTTTAATTAATAAAACAAAAAATATGTACTTACTTATTAAAAAAATATTAGTATTAAAACAATGTCTACTACAAAAAAATATACACGTAGTAAAATTACAAAAGAAAATATTAGGACCCACATTTATTTCGAGTGCTTCAAAGTTAAAAATATGAAGTGGGTAAAGATTATCTTGATGCAGAACAAGAACTTCTCAACTATTAATATAAAATAAATATAAAATATAAAATCTGATTTCTCAATCACAATCACAATCACATGCTCAAGAAACCCGCCATAACCAAAATCACAGTAAGGTAAAATCCCAAACTGAATCTCTCACCCATCAACGAAGCCGCACCACTCTTGTTACTACCACCGCCCGTGGTGTTCCCACCAGAACCACTTGCCGGCGCCGGAGCCACCGCCGACGCAGCGGTTCCCGGCAGCGCTGACTTCGCTGCAAGATTCTCTTTCCCCATGTCATGCTTTCCTGGTTTCCCGCTCACCACGGGTCCCACCTGCCACACCTGGCTAACGTTGTCAGCCTTTGCCGGAATCTTAACCCCCGCATAGATCGTCACGGCGCCGCTAGACTCCTCCGCCGACACGTCCCAGGTGTCGACGGAGAGTTTCTTGACGGGGTCAATGCCGCCGTACGAGGTGAGATTGTACAAGTCAACGGCGAGTTTTCCGTCGCTGTGTTTGTAGGCGATGAGTGCCTGTGCTCCGATCATGCCGCCGCCGGCGGTGTTGACTCCCCAGGCAACCCACCCGTTGGACGGAGGCGCGGCGGAGAATGCGACGGAGATGGAGCTGTTGGTGGCGTTGTAGGTGAAGTGGAGGGTGGCGCCGAGGGCGGAGAGGTCGGTGCAGTTAGCGTAGGTTTGGGATCCGGAAAGCTTCGGAGATTTACATGTGAGAGAGTGTGCTGTGGAAGAAAAGAGGGTGATGAAGATGGCAATGGAGACTAAGAGGGTTTGGGAAGCCATCGATGAAAGGAAAAGAGGGTTTGGGAGAGAAGGTGTGGAAAGTTAAGTGAAGTGGCTTTTGTGGTTCGTTGTAGGGAGAAGGAATATATAGAAGAAAGTGGGGCGCGTGGAGACCAAAAGACGTGTAAAAGCAATAATATTTTGATAAGATATAAAGCAATCGTACAATAAAAGGTATAAAAGTAAGTATCTATTCAAAAATAAAAAGATAAGTTCAAATAAAACCGTAAGTTCCACTATCCTTTACTTCTATTTTTAGACCATTTAAACAAAGAAAAACATAGGCACTCAAGAATCTTCCATAAAAGTATGCTATGAAAATTGGGATACACTTAAGTGAGTATTTATACTGTATTGATAGTACAATATTTATACTTACAAAAATTCTATTATATTTATATACTAAAATTAAAATTATTCACGGTATATTTGTATATAATTTAATTTATTTATATTTATAATATATATTTTATAGTAATAACGAATTTTGATGTACTCTAATATGATTGTTATTCTTGGAATATTAACTTTTATATTATAATAATAAAGTGTGAATTTACGAACTCAAGCCAAATATAAAAGATTTTCATCGTATGCTAAAAGTTCATTTATTAAAAAATTAAAATTAAAAATTTTAAATATAATTTTACATAAAGAGTTAATATTCAAAATCGTCCTTGAAAGATACCTCGCGTTCTCCATATGAGTCCCCGAATGATAAAGTTAATCAAAATCGTTCCCGAAAGATGACAGACATGACCACGTTAGTCCTTCCGTCAATTCGTCTGCTGAGCTAGCTAACGTTGGGTGACGTGTGCCGTTAAGTGCCCGCGTGGCACAGTAACCAAACGACGCCGTTTTGAATCAATGGCCTCCAGGAGCTGAGACGACATCGTTTAGTGTGTAGGAGAGATTCAAAACGTTGCACTCCATCACCCCTTCTGCCAACAAGCATCTCACTCTGTTTCGCTCCAAAACTTGTCATCTCCGTCAAGCTATGCCCTAAGCCTTTGACCCAACACTTGAAGCAGGCCATCAACCTTCGTCAGCGTAGGAAGACCAATAGCCTGGAAGAGGTATCGGTACTGAATACAGAGGTGATCGTCTCCTGGAGCAACATTGATAGTGGAGGAAACCATATCGACTTTTATAGGTAAGGATGAATCGTTTTTCTTGTTTATTGAGTTATTATGTGGCGTGATGTCTTCGTAGTGGCGTGAGTAGACTTGAAGCAATGACAACATTGTCTAGCCATTGGGATCCTCAGTGGTGTGGAGATGAAAAGGAAGAGTTGTACGAAGTGCATGGCTGGCCAACCAATATGGTTGTTGACCTGGGAAAGCGCACCTGCACTTGTAGGTTCTGGCAACTAACAGGTAACAATTTCAATAGTTAGATAAGTTTCCTTCATTCGTGTTATTTGGTTTAATTAACAGCATAATTTGCCTTCTATAGGAATGTCGTGTATGCATGCAATATCTGCCATACAGGATAAGAATGAAAAAAGGGCTGAGGAGTACTGCCATGACTGGTTGAAGATGGATGCCTATAGGAGGACTTACTGTTTCAATGTCAATCCGGTAAAAGGACATGATCTATGGGAAAAAACACCACATCCTGCACCTGTCCCACCCCCCATTTAAACAGAAACTTGGAAGACAGACAAAAAAAAGAAGAAGAGAGAAGGATGAACATCCAACTGGTTCAAAGACAAAGATGAAAAGAAAGTACAACCCAATCAGATACATGTTCTGTGGTGAGGTTGGCCACAACAAAAGAAGCTGTGCAAAGAAGAAAGCTTTTGATGTTGAGAAAAATGTTAGGCAGATGCAGCTGACCCTGAGGTGAATGATGTCCCTCTAGAACCTGATACTGCTCCAGAAGCAATAACACCTCTGCCTTCACTTCCAGCACCGATCCAACCCCCTACAGAGATTGACATCAGCCGATCTGAGAGCATTCCACCAACCCAAGCTACAACCCAGGTATAATCACTGCTGCAGTCTAAAAGCTACACCTTTGTTTTATAAAGTAACAACTGCTTTTGGTATTGGCTTATGTAGGACGAAGTTGCAGCCAGGCCACCTAAATTACAGGTGATTAAAGCGAAAGCAAGAGCTAGATCCTCCCCTACACCTACTGCATCTGCACCAGTGGCAATCTCGGCTGAGACTATCAAAGGGGCAAGTTCTGCGACTGCTAAGAAGCTGGCCAACTTTATGACTTTTGTGCCTACTCCAGGCTTCAAGCACTCTAGGAAGAATGATAAACCACATTGATGACAAATCAATGTTTTCGGGCTGCTTTAGTTTTTTTGTATAGGGCAAATGAAGTAATATTTTGTGGTTATTGTAATCTGATAGTTGTGATAGCCCTTCTCTTTTGGTGTAGCCTTCATTTTTAGGATTAGATACCTTATGAATTGTGGTATTTATCTTGCAGACAATGTGACTATTAGCCTTGAATGTGACTATTAGCCTTGAATGGCAGCACAATGCTATGACTATTTACCTTTGATTACTTATCCTGTTTATGGCTTAATCTTATAGCAACAGTGATATTGATTAGTTTGTAATATTCCACAATGCCAGTAATTGAGACTTGGGAGTTAACCTTAAATAGCACTAATCAAAAGTCTATTCTCATTCAATCAATCCAAATCAATATACCATTACATTTCAACAGGATTTTGTCTACTTACAAGTACATATCAAACAACAAATGCTCACATTAATCACAACTATCACAAGCATGAAAATTACTAGCAGTTTCAAATATCTAACTTCAGCTTCCAAGCTACCCAATCTCCATGCCTCCTTCACCCTCCATTCATTATACTCACTTTCAACTTGCAATTCAGTTCTGGAATCTTCCTTAGCACCACCTTCAACCACTGCTTCACAGTCATCAGCATCAACCTACTTAAAGTAATTACAGTGACTGCCCCTCTGCAAATTCAAAAATCAAAGAAGAATACAATGAATCACACCCAATAACACAGAAGAAGATGGAAAAACTTCAACATTTTCAAAACAACTTACCCGGTATCTTGAACATGCATAGAATAATCTGTCTGGGTTCTCTGCTGTCCCGGATTTTTTTATCACAGCCTTCAACCTGCAGAAATATGCTTCCTCATGAGTCTTCCTCCTCATTCGCATTGAAGCACTGGAACCGTTACTCTTGTGCGACCGAAGAGATACCCACCACTACGATATCCATTTCCCGTCTCCATCCTCCCAGCGACCCAACAATTCCAGAATGCGACTTATTTATCATTGCATTTAGGATTAGGGTTTATCAATTGAGGGACTAATTTGATTTCTTTAAACGAACTTACCTTGTCAGCAACCCCATCATACACGTAGGCCTCAGCCACCCAGGCACTTAATGGCACACGTCACCCAACATTAGCCAGCTCAGCGGATGAATTGACGGAAGGACAAACGTGGTCATGTCCGTTATCTTTCGGGGACGATTTTGATTAACTTTATCATTCGGGGACTCATATGGAGAACGAGGTATCTTTCAGGGACGATTTTGAATATTAACTCTTTACATAAAATATCTCAATAATATTTTTTTTAAAAAAATTTTGTTTGTACACCAAAATCAGTCACTAAAATCAGCTACTAAAATTAGCCACCAATGTATTTGTGTATAAATATATGTGTGGTTTAATTTATTTTCAATGTGTATTTGTATTTCAACGTGTATTTTATATTGGTAGCTAATTTTAATGGTTGATTTTAGTATACATGTAGCATAACTATAATTTTTTTAATAAAAATAAGGGTTAAGTATTTTTTTCGTCCCTAAGGTCTGGGGTGAAAATCAAATTTGTCCCCGACCTTTTTTTGTTATTAAAACCATCCTCAACATTACAAAACGTTAGAAAATCGTCTTTTTCTACTTTAATTTTATTTTTTTACCAAATTACCCTTAATAATTAATATAAATAATAAAAATAATATTAAAAAATAAAAACAAAATCCTTCCCCCCGGCACCCCCACTCCCGTATCTCTTCCTTTTCTTCTCTCCCCATCCCCTTCCTCATCCCCTTCTCTATTCAGCCTTTCTTTCAGTGCGCAAGAGAAATGAAAGACGAGTCTCTGAATTGTGTTCCCAAGATTTGATGAATTCCATTGACATTGAAGGAGCAATGAATTCGCACGCTCGAATCGTTGGCACCCAATCTTCTCAGTTGAAGCTAGGAGAAATTGGGCAAGGTCAATGTCCCTATTTTCCTCTTAAGACAAATTCATGAAACCAATTTGAGCATAAGGATGCATTGGCATGAACTAATTATCTTGTCATTGTGAAGAGTATTGCACATACCTTGTTCCTGCCAATCTTACTATTTCCTCTGTTGATAACTTGTGAGGACTAATGCTAGTGCTAGTTTTCGCTTCTTCGCTGGCGCCGCTTAAGTTTCTCCGTCCTAACCTCTGGAACCTGCTTCCGTAACTATAGAGGAGCTCCCATCAAAAATCCATCACAACAACAACACCTACTATTTTTTTAATTTCAAAAAAATCAAACAAAACTAACACAGAATCAACAACAACATCTCAGATTCAAAAATTTATCAATAACAGCAATCCTTCAAAATTCAAGACATAAAAATCCAAATTCCAATCCTTCAAATTCAAGAGAGAGAACGCAGAAAAGAGAGAAGACAGAAGAGAGAAAAGAGAGAAGAGGAGTGGTGTTGCTACCGTCCGTCGCCATCGTGGTTGAAGGAAAGAGGAGGAAGAAGCGACAGCACGGAAGCTACTACCGTCGTCATCGCCGTCGCAGCTATAGTTGAGGAGAGGACAGATCGAGCGAGGAGGAAGAGCAGAGCCCCTCACCACCAAAAGCTCAACGACGGTGATGGAGCCCGACGCCGACAGAGCAGCTCTCCGCCGTCACTCTTCCCTGCCATCACCTCCTCTTTCTTCCTTTCCTTTCTTCTCCCTCTGTTCCTCTCTTCTCGCGTTCTCTCTCTCATCTCCTCGTTTTGTCTCTCTCTCTCTCTAGTCACGACACAATGGCGACAGCGACGGCGACGGCGGTGACCGCACTCTTCCCCGCCGTCACCTCCCTTTTCTTCCTTTCCTTTTCTTTCTTCTTCCTCTCTGTTTCTCTCTTCTTTTGTTTGTCTTTTGTTTTTTTTTTTTATGTTTTAGGTAGGGATTAGAGGTGTGGTGGGGGTAACCGGATAAGGGGTGGGTGGGGTGATTTTTTTAATATTTTTTATTTTTGTTTAAAGGGTAAAATTGTCCAAAAAAATGTTGTTTATGGACAAAAAGATGATTTTATAATGCTTTGTAACGTTAAGGATGATTTTAATAACAAAAAAAGGTCGAGGACGAATTTGATTTTCACCCCAAACCTTAGGGACGAAAAAAATACTTAACCCTAAAAATAAAATCCATTTCCACATTCGATTTTTCTTATGATTGAAGTTAGTAATGGTATAAAATAGACCAAAATCAAGTATTTGCATAGATTATTCGCGATAGATAATTAAATAAGGACCTTACAATTTTTTAAGGAGATAGAGATTTATCCCGCAAATAAATAAGAATAAAATTTTGCTAGATAACTAATAAATGTCTAATTAATAACAAGTCAACAAGCATTTTTTAAAAGAATACAAATAAACAACAATAACAAATCAATAACAATAAGCTTTGTCCCATCAAGTGGGATCGACTACATGAATCAAACAACGTTATTGAGCTCTATTATGTATCATATCTATAGAGAGACCGTTTACATGTAGATCTCGTTTGACTACCTCATGGATGGTCTTCTTAGATCTTCCTCTATATTTCACCCCTTGTCCATCTTCCATCTCATCCACCTTCCTGACTGGGTGTTCTGTTGGTCTTCTTCTCACATGTCTAAACCACTTGAGCCGCGATTTTACCATCTTTTTCACAATAGATGCTACTATAACCCTCTCTCTTATATCTTAATTCCATATTCTATCCAATCGTGTATTATCACTCATCTATCTCAACATCTTCATCTCTGCCATACTTAGCTTATGTTCGTGCTCCTCTTTGGCCACCCAACATTCTGTACCATAAATTATAGCCGGTCTGATAGCAGTGCGATAGAATTTACCTTTAAGTTTTAAAAGCACTTTTTTGTCACATATAAAACCAGATGCACTCCGCCATTTTGATCAACCTGCTTAGATCCTATGATTTACATCCTGTTCAATCTCTCTATTATCTTGTATTATGCACCCAAGATACTTATATTTTTTCATAAGAATATAAATAAAAACATAAATATCCATAGTATGAGAACTCATTAAATCTCTACAAATATAAAATTACCAAATTACCTTATTTTATTGGCAAAAATTAGTGGATTCTAAAAAAATAGAGAATGGAGTGCTCCTTAAAAATTACAAGTTAACTTGTTATCAAAGGTTACTAAATATATTATTATTGTTGTTGTTGTTGTTGTTGTTGTTGTTGTTGTTGTCTGAACAAACAAACTGGCACGTACCGAAAAAAGAAAAAAAATTTAGTCCCTTATTCAACACGATCTAAGACAGAACGACCATTACACCAACGAATTACTCAAGAACTCTTCCATTACTCCATTGTTATTGATCTGATGTCTTCAAACATCTTCACCATTGACTGTCAGCGCTTCGACGATCTTTTTGGCCGTGACAGATTTGGAGACTCTTGAACCCACTCCCTTCCACCTTTACCATAGATGACCTCCAAGCCCGAGAAATCGCTACCATTAAAGAGGGAGACACACCTGTCTCATTGAAGATGCTATAGTTGCATTGATTCTTAGATGAAGACGCCCATGGCCAAGCCGACTCCATTACACATCGATTCGACAGGTATCTTTCACTACCTTCTCCCAAATTGGAACGGCCACTAAAAGACCTAGTTTAATGTGTGGGAGTCTCTCACTGCCGTATTTGATCCTTGAACTTCTCTAATCTTGTCTCTCTTGCTGGTTGGCAATGTTATCCGTTACTTGATGTTGCTAGTTATGGAAGTTTGAAGTGATGAGATTCTGGCGATTACATGGTTATGATTCTTCTAGATTTTTTTTTGACAGACATGTTACTTTTAATATTCATATACTTTTTTGTTTTGGATTTTCGTTCGATATCTAAAATTTGTAAAAAAAATTCAAAACTTATAAAAAAAATGATTAACCTGATTAATAAGTTATCTTTTTAAATCCACACATTTATGTAAAAGATAATAAAAATTTGAGATATGATGAATTAACAAAAAGTATAACACTCCATACTTAGCAAAAAATATTTAAAGATGACTTTATTTTATATATATATAAAATTATTTTATATTTAGTAACTCTAATTTTCTTTTTCTAATTCGAATTTTTTTTAGGTCTTTACTCATCCTAGCCTCCATTTTCCCTCCTCTCTCTCTTTCACACACACACATTTTTTTGTTAATATTTCCTTCAATATTCTCCCCTTCTTTTGCGCCTTGTTGTTCTTGTTGAATGTTATCTTGTTATAGAATTTTAATTAGGGAAAGTATGAGGAGCCAATAAAATATTTATACAATATATACAATGGAGATTTATGGAGTATTAGAGATATAATCATTAGTGTTACCTTTTACCATTAGCTGAAATTTTTGGGATGAGTGGTATTATGACATGGTATTAGAACGCTAGATCCGAAAGGTCATGGTTTAAGCTTTTGGAAAGATGTTTATTATCGCTAGTACTGGGATGGTTATTCTAGATAGTATGAGGGATATTCATTTTGTAACTCAATAGTCCATTATCTCTTTAGCGAAATCTTTTTAACTATTATTTTTTTTTTGGTGACTAGAATTTTAACTATTATTTAAGCTAATATAAAAAGAGAGTATTATCACATATTATAATATTGATCGGTCACTAAAAATTATTATTTATTATATTAAAAGATATTTTTATATTTTTTAAATAGATGTTTTCGTAATAGATTCTTTTTTTAAAAGGAGGTTTGAGGTGAGAGAGGACAGAGGAGTATCTATACACAATTTACACACGGATACCATTGCCATAACCGGAGAACCATGCGAGTTAAGGGCTTAAGGCTTTGTTCTGCACAAGTGTCGAAGAATGGTTGGTTAAAGACTTAAAGTATTACTTTTAGTTTATACACATTTTTATCAAGTTGTTGTAGTTGACCGTTGATGATGAAACTAATTGGGGAAGGTCACAAGCGCGAGGGGAGTGCCCGAATTCGGTGGGAATATTTTTTTTTAATTATTTTAAAGGATTTGGATTAAACGGTACGTGACTCTGACTACAGAAGTATTTCTATTACCTCTATAGTCAACGTAGTGACGTACATTCTTTTTACTTTATCAATCAAAATAATACTATGTTAATCAGGCGTAATAAAGCAAATATTGAAAAGTAAGGCAATTTGTACTTCTGAATTCTAGATTGCATAACGATAGAAATTTTTATTTCTCAATTTTGTAAACTAAATCTTATTTTGTATTTTGCAGTAAGAAGTTCCACCCTTTATCATTTCACGTTTTAAGAAAAGATAGAGTGAAATTTCATTCTTTAATAATTTTACGAATTTTTTTTATCACTTAATGAAAATATAATTTTATTCCGATTCCTATCAATTAATTCTGTTAGATTTTCTACTCTTATCATTTAATGTTTTCGTTTGGAATTAATAAATTTTGTTTACGTGATCCGGTAAATCAACACGTATTAGACAATAATTTATTCGGACAAATCGTATCTTTCGTCTTCTTTTTTTTTCTTCTCCTCTTTTATGCAAACTAAAACATTACTAGACTAACTCTCCCCTCTCCTTTTCCTCATCATTTTCGGTCACCATCATCACTAACATCTACTACCATTCTTTGTTCTCACTGTACCAACCCACTATCACCTCCTTCTTTTTCGCTGCACCAACCATTGTCACCTCATTTTAATTGAGTAATTTTATCTGTTTAAATACTTGAATTTGGCTTGGGATATAGTCTTACAAGTTATCTTTTTCTAGATTTTGATGATTGAGTATAGATATTTACTTAAAATATCGATTTGTTTGTGAAAGAGTGATTTGGTGATTATGGGATGAGTCAGTATTTTAATCGTTCGATGTAAAGTTCTCTACCTGAAATGCAGATTTGGGATTTAGTATGAAACCAAATAGAGACAAGGACAAGGTAGTGAGAGGGGGATTGTGAGGATAAGGAAAAGAAAAAAAGCGAGAGAGGGTAACCGTGGCGACGCTGAAATTGCCGATGATGAACAGAGAAGTAGGGGGAGAGATATGACTTCGTGGTTTTGGTTCGATAAAAAAGAAAAGAATGATGGCAGTGGAGTGGTGCAGCAATGACGGTGGATGTTGGTGATGATGGAGGATAAAAATGGTGGAGAGGAGATAGAGAGAACGTAGAGAATGGTGGTAGATGTTGGTGATGATTAGGGGTTGGGTTGAGGTTATACTCCTCCTATTGACGGAGAGTTTTACGGAAGGACCAGAATGTCTGACGGAAGTAATGAATAGGGATCGCGATAGAATTATGCTTTCGTTAAGGGGGTGGAAAGGAGTTTCGTGAAATTGTTAAGGGTCAGGGTGAGGTTTCACTCGAAAAGATATTATGCATTCTTGTTATTGAGAGTTCACACCGAAATAAACTTGGTCGAGTAATTCGATCTTGTTTCAATCAAAATAATTGAATAATAATAAAATAATATATAAAATTATAAATAAATATAAAAATATAAATTTATTTTAATATAAAATTTAAAATATATAAATTAACATTAACAAAAATTCAACAATACACCAATAACATTAAGACAGTGTCTAGAACAAAGATTGAGACTAAGAGACAGACACTGAACTAAATTTAAGTATTGTGTTTGGTGTAAAGTGTACATGACTGAATTATGTCTTAGTATTCTTTTTGGTTTAAGATAGAAACAAAGACTAAAATTATTCAAATTATAAAAGTACCCCTATTATAATTCAGTTAATGAAAAACCCTAGCCCTTCTAATTCAAAGTAGCATCCACCCCTTTTCTCCATCTCCAGGTCCTCAAAGTGCGGCTATGTATGTGAAGCCCTCCTCCCTTCAACCCCACCCCCGGCAGCAAAACACGAACCCTATCGAGCAAAGTGTGTGACAGTAAATTAAGAAATTACAAACACATAATTAATAAATTACACTATAAGAAAAACGTTAAATACTATTGAAATTACCATCGGATTTTGCGTTAGTATTTATCCGAGGAAATAAACCTCGTCGATAACATATTACTGGAAAATTTTTGCGTCCGACATTAAATTTCGTCGGATTTAGAGACGGAATATATATTGTAAGAAAACAGAATCTATTGAACATTACCGTTTGAAATTTTTTGACAGTAATGTTAGCACCATATCATACGACGGTAATGCCCACGAATTTTTTTAAATTTTTTTGAAAAAATTTACCGTTGAAATATTCCAATGGTAGCCTTTTTGTTATTTATTAATAATTATTTTTCACATCAGTGCGTTAAACCTGATGTGAAATATCAAACATACAAATTAAAAATACGGAATGATGGTAATTGAGATATTTGAAACAATGCTAATTATATCACATTCTTCTCAAAGTTTGGTAAACAAATACATATCATAGAACTATATTTATATTAGCTTTATTCCAATTCATCATTTTCTTCCTCTGGTTCACCATCCTTCTCTTCCGAGGTAGTTTCCTGGTTATCGAACTCATCTTCCTCTTCTTCTCGCCATCGATCCCGTCTTCTTTTTGAAGATTGTCGTCCTCTGGTGGTAGTGCGTCGTCATCTATTCAAAGGTCAATGATGTCATCACCTGTAACAGCTGACCTAAGGGTAATCGGCTCACTGGATATCAACCAACGTTTTTTGAAGGAGTAGGGTCATCAATCTAGTAAGGTTCCTGACCCTCTGTCCTGTCATCAGACTCGATGCGGCCTCTTGGCTTAGTCTTAACCACAACGACCTAACTAAACTTGCATGAGCCCAGATAAGGCAAATAGTATACCTACGTGTATTTTGAGGTAGAATAAAAGGATCATAGTGCTTATATTTTCTTGTTATATTAACTTCAGTGATATCATAGTTCTTGTGCTTTCGTGTCCCTTGTCGCAAACTTGGATCATACCATTTACATTTAAACACGCACACCTTGTATGTAGTGCGACATAAATACTCTAATTCAATTATGTTGTGCAACACACCAAACCAACTAGAATGCCCACCGCCTGAATCTCCATGAACCCAAACTCCGGTGTTATCTATTTTTTTCAATCGACCACTATTTAAAGAATGGAATCAATACCCATTTACATTGTATATTGGGTAGCCAGTGCTCATTTACAAACACAAAATCAACAAATCACAGAATCGACAAATCACAAATGACCCGAGGTAATCTTTGTAACATTACAGTCGCGACAACGACGAAGAGGATATCCTTGGTTCAGTCACGAAGGGAGATCAATTCTTCGGTGGAAAATTCGAAGGGTGCAGGGAGGCAAGGGCGACTGTCGATCTCTGTGGTAGTGGAGGAGTCCTTAAAGGCATGGTTGAAGAAGATTTTGGAAGGGAAAGGGTAGAAGAAGCGGATGTTGGTGAAGGTGGTGAGGGTAGCAGTAAAAGCGTGATGCGGATTTTACAAACCACAAACTTCCGGCAAGTGCACCGGATCATATCAAGTAATACCATGGTGAGTGGGTAATCGTTTTCACGAGAATTTATGGATCAAGTAACCATGATTAATTGATTATTCTAGTTAAACGATTGAAAATGTTGTTTGTTGAGATTTGAGAATTAAGAATTACTTGAATTCAAAACTAATGAAAATAAAAGCAAGTAAATAAAGCATAAATGAGATTAAGGGAAAGCAAATAAAGGAGCATAAGTAAATCAGAGCAGTAAACTGTAAGCACTAAAGTGACAGAAAGTAAATGCAACTGAGAATTAAAATGAAGCAGAGAATTGAAACAATAAACGGAATTAAATGAGGACTGGGAATTAAGATGAAGCAATTAAATGACAAGAACTAAAGATAAGCAGTAAATGCTAAGAATTAAAGGAAAGCTAATAAATGACGTGAACTATAAGAAAGCAGTAAATGAATTAGAAGAGCAATATGAATTAAAACATTAAGGATTGGAGATGTTGAATCTTCATGAATTAATGATTCTCACTTCTTTCTCAATCATGCAAAGTTAGATCTCTGGCAGATAATAAGTAATTGAACTCCAATTCCTTGGTAATTTCAATTTTTCTTGACTTAATCAATTACCAATTCCTTGATCAATTGCTCATGAGAAGAGGTGAAGCATAATTTTTTATTCAAAACACATAATCCTTGAGATGTAGATTTAGATTGATTCAATATCACTTATCAAATTCTAAATCCAAAATAAGAGGAATTATGAGAGAAGAGTTTAAAGCTCAATTACTACGATCCTTTTTCCAAGTTTTCATAGAATTCAAGTGAGATTCAAACTATTTTTCAATAGATTTAAATATTTGTGATGAAAAACAAAACTCTCTCTTAGAACAACCAAGCTTGAATCAAGAAGAAGAGAAAGATAACATCAATTCATTATTATTCAACAAAGCTCCTCTCCTTATTGGAGAGAAGTTAGTGACTCATGCTACAAGCTAAAAACTCCAAAGTAAGAAGAGAATGAAGAGAAAAAAAAGAAGACCCCTTAACCAAGTCTCATCCCTTAACTTATATACTACTCTAGAATAAAAACTAAATTCAAATTCAATTCAAATCACATTAAATTCCCATTTCCTAACTCACTATCACTATCCATGAAGCTTGCTTTCTAATGGGTTTTTGGGCTTTGATTAATTGTGAATTGTGGCTTGACTTGGATGGAATTGTGTTGGACTTGGAGTTGAGATATTTGAATTAATTTGAAGGCTCCAGAAGAGGGGTTATTCTCTTTGGCGTGTGCATGGAGCACGCTTTGAGTCTTGGGCGTGTCACACGCTTTGAATTCACTACAAGAAAAAAGGCATATGGCCATATTTTTTTCTTGCCACGCTTTAAAAGCGTGGCCAAAAGTGATCAATTGCCACGCTTTTATGAGGGTGGCGATAGATTAGAGATTTG
The DNA here is from genome assembly GCF_059453495.1 of Arachis ipaensis. Classification (NCBI taxonomy): domain Eukaryota; kingdom Viridiplantae; phylum Streptophyta; class Magnoliopsida; order Fabales; family Fabaceae; genus Arachis; species Arachis ipaensis. The sequence goes on from NC_142444.1 coordinate 13,392,605, forward strand.
GGCACTTTTTTCTTGCTACGCTTGAAAAGCATGGCGAAAAGGGTCTACAGCCACGCTTTTATGAGGGTGACAATTGATTCGAGATTTAGCCACACTTTTTTTTTGCTACGCTTAAAAAGCGTAGCCATAGAGAAAATCAGGCACGCTTTTAAAGCGTGGCGGTAGAGTTTTGTTATAGTAACATTTTAAAAGCGTGGTCGTTTCCTACAACTCTTTTGGCATGCTTCAGAAGCGTGGCCAAAAAAGTTTAAATTTTTTTTAAAGATTATAATTAATTAATTACACATTACACACCATTTTTCTCCTGCGAAGCCTAAAACTCTTCCAAGTTCCAACCCTTTGTATTCACCCTAAAAAGAAGAAAGTCCCTTGCAAAGAACCCTACCACTAGGGTGTTCAAATCCAAACCGATCCAAATTAAACCGTTCATCCAATCCAATCCAAACCGAAAATCGATTAAAACTGCACTAATTCGGATTTAATTGGATTCTATTTTTTACAAACCGCTGGATCGGATCGGATTTCGGATCTACTTTTCATAACCGATTCAATCCAATCCAAACCACACAATGTGCTATAATATTATTATTTTATTATTATATTTACAATTATACTTATAACATGTTTAATTTGTTATACAACTTTATATTATTCATGTATTATTATTATTTAATAAATATTTTATGTCCAAAATGTTATTTATTTATTTATTTTAACTAACTTATAATTTTATTTCTATTGTTATGTTATTGTTGGCTTCTTAAAATATTGTTGAGACTTGTTATGTCATCGTTGATTATTTAAAATTTAATGCTGCGACTTGTTATATGTATTTGATTTTTTTAATTTACAAAACCGCAAATCCAATCCAATCCAAACCGCTTGAAATTGGATCGGATCGGATCGGATTTTTTTCCAAAAGTCATCAAATCCAAACCGCACCGCAAGTACAATTAGTGTTCGGATCGGATGAATTTTTTACTCAAAATCGATCCAAACCGCACCGCGAACACCCCTGGCTACCACATCGAAAGAACCTAGTACTCTCTGCGACTCCAGCAATCCAGAGAACATCACCGGCGCTCCCTGTTCCGGCACACTAACCCTTACCCCTTTTTAATTCACAAACCCTAACCTAACACCCACCACACTCCTCCCATTTCCCCTCACAACAGCGCCGCAGCCCCACTCCCCCTTTTCCCCTCTCCAGTGCACACAACACAATACACACACGCACCACCTCACCCACGCGGAAGAGGAGAGCTCGAGGAAGGAGACGCCGCCTTGCTGCAAGCTCCGTCAAAGAACAGCCCGCCGCTGCTGTCAAGTCAAACCCGAGAGAGAGAGAGAGTGTGCAACAATGAGAGAGGAGGAGCCGTTACCAAAAGCGTCGCCGCCGCTGGAGGAGCTTCGCTCTTCGCCGTCGCCGTGGAGGGGAAAGAGGACCTGCTCCCGTCGTGCCAGTCACCGTCGTGCTTCCTGGTTGCCGATGAGGGAGCCGCGAGAACCGTTGCCGTCGCGAGAAGGGGGACGCGCGAGAGGGAGCCCTCAGTGTGATCGCTGTCGCAGCTGTTGAGTAAATCTTCGTGGTTTTGCAGTAAATCTTCGATCATCATTTAATCATTTTTTTTAATATTACAATAAATCTGTGCTTTTAATTGTTATTACTCTTTTCCAATTGATTTTAGGAAAACGAAATTTTACAGATTCGACAAGAAAGGGAACCGGTGGAAGGAGAGAACCGATGGTACCATCAAATTCCTGAAGAACAAGGTTTCTAGCAAGGTTTGGCTTCTCATCTGAACACAATTGATTTGTGCTTCTTTGTTTATGTTGTTTATTCTCTGATTCATTTGTGCTTCCCTAGTTCTCTGATTCTTCCGTTCGTAAGTAGTTAGAGAAGTTTACATTATATTTGTTTGAGGAGTATTGCATGAACTAGAAATCCATTGATTTAATGGTACCTATATATATATAACTCTCTTATTAATGCTTTTACTTTGTTTAACTTTCTTTAGCACCGCTTGGTTCATCTGTATTTGACCTAATGAGCTGAACTAATTGAAATCTCAATATTGAGTTGCTTGATTCATAGTACTAAGTTTGATGAGAAGAAAATTGAGTTGATACTTATTTAATTTTTGTCATTTTATTTATTTAACACCATGTCTGTATTTGATTATTATTATTCATAGTACAAGGTTTCCATTGGAGTAGCTTGTAATCTTTCTTGGCCTGCTAACCGTCTCGTGATCCAAGTCCTAGATGATTTCTACGGACCCCGTGGTTAAGGTGCATATATTTTAATTGTGCAGTGAGGAATTAAGAAGTGGAATTAATTAATTTGCTTTGTTTGTGTTGATTTGTAGCAAATGGTGGAAATGGAATGTCAGAGATGGTTGAGCAAAGGGATAAACATAACGTACCAAAATAAGAGAGAACAGAACAGGGTACAAAGTGGGTGCGTTAAACACAATTTGATCATCTGGACACAGGCATCCTTGCACAGGCACACACTTGCTCTCACAATCATTTTCTTTTTTTTGTGATTCAGTTCTAGAGATATAGAGGTTTTATTTTTCCTCTTTGTATCTTATTTTGACTTTTTCCTTTCTATATGAGCCTTTTTTTTCTCTTAATTTATGTTTATATATATTTTTTATGTTTTTCTTTCTGCTTATGATAATTTTTTAGAGCTCTTGGTTTGTTAGATACATGGATCTGGTGCAATAGATAGAGAAATAGAAGCCAATTGGGGTGTTGTAAGGATTTTCAGGCCTGTGAGATCAGCCACTTCCAACACCCCCTAACTCCCTCTTCCATTCTTGTTCATTTTTTTCTGTTTCCTTTTTTCCATTCTTGTGCCATTAGATGTATTATAATTACAGGAGTGGTTAGAATTTAGGGGTACTGAACCTGCATACTTTGGTTTATGATAAAATGCTTTAGGATTATAGCTAAAGCTAAATAATGATACCCTCCATGTGATGATTTTTTGATGCAATAATATTGTTGATGATGTGTGACTGAACTCGGATTCTCTTTGTGCCGTTGTTATTGTAGTATTATGAATCTTTGTTGGCAGAGGCAAAATGCAAAGTGGACAGTTCTGTCTCTGAAGTAGTGGAGAAAGCTGTAACTTCTGGATTGCAGGACATCCAAGAGAAACTGGAAAATTGTACAGAAGACAGAAATGGTGTTGCTGAGGTGAGGAAGGAAGTTTGAGGGCTAAAGGAAGGAGGAACACCAAGGGTTTAAGTTGTATTGTTCTTGTATTTCTTTTTTAGTTTTTAGTTTTGGAATTTGAACTCGAGATTTATTTTGTATTTGAACATTAGTTTTTTAATGTATAACTAATGTATAAAACAATTATAGCAAAAATTATATGTCACTAATGACTGTTTAATTTGTCTTGTAATAAAAATTGCATACTATATTTATAGGTTTGGTAATAAAAAAAAGCATTGAAAATTTATATTGTGCAGCGATGAAGATTTAGTCAGAAAAATAATTTTTTTTTAATTTGATAAGGCTTTCGCCACGCTTTTAAAGCGTGGCTGGATATCTTGCTATCGCCACGCTTTCAAAGCGTGGCTATATCTCGCTATCGCCACGCTTTCAAAGCGTGGCCATATCTCGCTATCGCCATGCTTTCAAAGCGTGGCCATATCTCCCACATACAACCATGCTTAAAAGCGTGGCAATATGTAAAAAGCGTGGCTAAAAAAAGCGTGGCGATAGGTCACCAAAAGCGTGGCGATAGAGCAACCGCCACGCTAGCAGTTGTTACCCTTTCAAAAGGGTGGCGGTAGCTCCAAAAGCGTGGCGAAAAGCTATTGCCACGCTTTTTTCAGCTTTTCGCCACGCTTTAAAAGCGTGGCAATAGAGGTATTTTCTTGTAGTGATTTTGGCCAATTTCAATCATTAGGGATCAAAGGCATGTTTGTGGAGCACACTTCACATGTTGGGCGTGTAACACGCTGCTTCATTGAGTGCCAAATTCGAAGTCCCAGAAGGATAATGGCTTCGAAGGCGTGTTTGTGGCACACGCTTTGCATCTTGGGCGTGTTAGTTGCAAGCTTCATTGTGCACCCGATTTGTGCCTCCAGGATTGAGAGTGGCTTCAAAAGTGTGTGTGCCAAACACACTTCATTCCTTTGGCGTGTTCCACGCTTTCTTTCCGAGCCAAGTTGGGATTCCAAAAATGATTTGAAATCGCTTGCGTTACTAGTGCACACGCTTCATGAATTGGGGGTGTTGCACACTTTGTTATGGGCCAAATTAGTGCTCCATAGCTTGATGGGTGCTCGAAGGCGTGTCTTTGACAGACGCTTTTCAACTTCAGCATGTTTAACGCTTTGTAATGGAAGAAAATGTGAGCTCCAGGGGTTTAGCAAGGTTGGAAGGCATGTATTTGACATACGCTTTGGATTCCCAGCGTATTGCACGCTTTGATAGTAGCCCAAATTTGATGCACCCAGGAGTGGAATGAGGCTTGAAGCGTTACCTCCTCACACACTTCAATCTCTTTGCGTGTTGCACGCTTCATGACTACTGGAGCTTCTAAAGAGTGAATATAACACCCTATCACACAGAGCTTTACGCTTAAGCCGTAAAACAAAGGTGGTGTAGTATTACGACCTCTAAAATAAATATAATAATAATAATGAAAAGGAGATAGTATACTAGGAGCCTTGAAAAAACGGTAAAACAAAATTGCAAAATAAAAAGCGCAACGCTCAGAAATACGAATTACTTGCGTGAGAAGAAAACTAAAGTTCATTAACATATATATACAAAAGACAAGAGTAGAGGGTCAAGAGTACAAAATAACAAGCTCCTAACTCATCCTGCGAAGCCAAGGCAGGCCAGAGAATATTTACATACATATATACACATCCCAAAATCCAAAATACATAGACAAAATCTTAGTTCTCCATAATCCTCTAGGAGGAGAAAAATAAACAAGTATATAAGAGGAGAATCTATATACACATATATCAAAAGATCAAAAGAAATCCCAAAGGAAAGCACTTCGCTGCAGAAGCTCCAGACGGCTAGCGAGGCGCTTCTCGACCCGCATCTGAAAAACAACAACACAGTATAGAATGAGAACCGGAGGTTCTCAGCATGGTAAAGTGCCACGCATATAAGATATAAGGTCCCGGAAATGCTCGAGGTAATCCTAGAACACCGTCACTCGGATATAAAGCTTAAGGAACTAAAAACAGAAACCATAAGTGGGTGGTCATCTAAAGGTTCTTAAGCCTAATTAAACTTAACTTGTACACTAAACTTCTCCACCTTTCCTCCGTTCATCAGTCTCCTATGAGTTGCATAGACAAACAAGCAAAAGAAGGCAAATACAGGTAGTCCACAAGTAACACGAATAACAATTATAACAAATAGCAGATTATAATCAGGTACCATATAGTTCCCAAGCAAGCAAATCAGACAATATGCACATGATGTATGCTTGTTCTATGGCTGATGAGTCTCATCTGTCGGTTGGCGCCAACCCGACAAGTCCGGCTGCTAAACCCTGGACTGTCCCCCGTCGCGCATCCCCATGAGTCTATGCATAGCTTTTTTTCATATCATTTATAATTCATACATTCATATATAAAACTTTACTCAATGGGAGCTACCATTCCCAGAAATTTATACGTGCTCGGTCACCCTTACGACGTAGGGTCAACAAAGTATCGAGTCTCAACTTGGAACACGCGGTGGCAAGCCACGGTACTTTACCCAGGAAAACTCGTATCTCAGATAACATTGAATGCATAAGCGACATAAGTATTTATAATTATTCATATTCATTACATGATTATTCGTCATAGCCATGGCATCATATATTCCTCATGCATACACATTCTTCTCATATTACTCATTATTTTTAACCTTTACTTCATCCCCAAGTTACCTCTATTTCCTAGTTTCAACTTATTTCTAGGCTTATCACTATAATCTAGGGCTAAAAGGATAAAAACAGAGGTTTGGAGGTTCAAAATTAAGTTTTAAAACACAAAAACTCATGTGCTGAAAACAAGGGTATGTGTACGCATTGCTATTGTATGTGTACGCATTGACCTCTTTTGGACCAAAATGCGTACGCATGCATCTGTCCGCGTACGCATGTACACTGGACAGAATAGCATGTATGCGTATGCCCCATATATGCGTACACGAAAGTAATTTTTTCTAGGTGCTATGCGTACGCATTCACATATATGCGTACGCATGCAAGGGGATTTTACCAAAAATTTGACTAAGTCTGAAATCTGCAAAATTCTCATTTTAAACCCCAAACTTTCGACGCACATACTTTTTTGTTTTAAAATATTTTTCATCCGTTCTTTGAACGGCGTAAACTTCACGGACCCAATTTTCATTTGAAATAAGTTTGAAATAATTTGGGGGTTCAGAAGCCAAGTTATGGCTCGCCGAAGTTCGGCTAAAAATTCGTTTTTACTTAAAACCTCAAACCTCAATTTTTATCAAGTTACCTTTCAAAAACCAACCTACAACATTCAAATTTAGCTCCAACTCATACAATATCATAGCAACAACACTCCACATTCAATCACCACCCATTAAACCCCAATTTTTATCAATCCTAGTACATTAACTTCACACCTATATCAACATGATAATCTATAATCCATTTTCTATACAAATCCATTACCATCAACTTGTCATTCATCATTAACACATCATTCAACATTCTATTTCCATATCCAATACTAAACAACAATCATTATCAAGGCATTAAGCAACTTAACATACACATACATTCATTTTTATCCTATGATCATCTAACCTAAATTTTCACAGAACATTATATATTAAATACGAGAAACCTAAACCATACCTTAGCCGACTTCCACGTATTTCCCGAGGCAACCTACTAATGCACCAAACACAGCCCCAAGAGATCCAAAAATCACCAAAGCATGATTCTCCCAAACTCCACCAAGCTTCCAAATCACTTATACACAACCCTAATACACATATATCATACATACATACTCAACTCAATATTTAGCATACTAAATCCAAGAATTGGCTAGGTTAGAGATCCTCACTGTACCCACGAACCAAACGAACCAAGCCCAACAAGTTCCGCAAGCTAGATCAAACCTAGAAAATCCAAAATCAACAAATTCTCAACTTGGATACTCATAATTTTCGAAATCTAAGGGGTAGAGAGACTGGAGTGATAGAGTGGCTTACCTATGAAATTGTTCCGATGAATTCGTATAGCTCGACGCGGTGAATACGTGGCCGCAAACAGTGTGGCGATCGGAGCTCAGAGTAAGAAGTTACGGTGGATTTAATGGAAGACAAGGGTTTTGGAGTTTACCACATGTTCTTCCCCCTTCTTAGCATTCCCAGTGTGTTTTGCATGCTGAAAGGGGAGGATATGAGCTTTAGCTCATATGTTTAGTGAATTGGTTGGGCCCATGGACCCGGTTTGGATTTGATTCGACTGGTTCGGCCTGTTTGGTCCAATTTTGAATCAAATTCTTTGAAATTAATGTCAAAATTCTTATTTTAATTCACTCATTCTTATTTTACTATAAAATTTATATTTTTAAATTATTTATTTTTTTATATTTTAAAAATTTAATTTATTATTTAATTATTTACTAATTTTAACGGGTTTATAGTAACCAAGGCTGGGAGAAGTGTTTGAGAAGCACGCTTCCATTCCCAGGCGTGTTTAACGCTTCATTGTTGTAAAAGTTGATGCTCCAGGGGCTGAATTGAGCTTCAAGGTGTGTTTGGAGAACACTTATCACAAATGTGGTGTGTAACACTCTTTATGATTGTGAAAATTGATGCTCCAGGGGTTGTTGCATTGGTTTGGGCGTGTTCACCACACCCTCTTCACTCCCATGGCGTGTTTAACGCTTTATTGTTGTGCCAAGTTCAATTATATATGAAGCCTTTAAGAAGTGGCAAGCTTGAAAGTGTTACTTCCATACACTCTTCTCTTCCCTAGCATGTTGCATACTTCATTAACTTGCCAAATTGAATTTGATGCTCCGGGGAGAGAAATGGAAAAGGCTAGCGTTACTTTGCAACACTCCTCTCTAGCTTGGAGTGTTGCACGCTTTAGTTGGAGCTTCCTGGGCGTGTTTGCCATGCATGCTTTCATATTGGACTTTGAGTGGCTCCTACAATAATCATTAATACAAAATACTTAAGGCAACATTCAAATAATAACAAAACATTTCGTAATCAACCAAGATTCATTGTTTTTTTACATGCAAAGACAAAAGAGAATTAATCCTCAAAGATACTTCATTATTAAGCAAGACTCATAGTTATTCTATGAGAAATCACTAAAAGAAACAACTATGATGCACATGCATCAAAGGGGGGAGGAATTGTCGAATAAAGGAAGAAGATATCCTGAGAGGGAAAGAAAATAGGGTCATAGAGCTTTACCTGAGTTTGATTCTAGAGGGATAATGTTGGAAATTTCAAAATATAATGAGGGTATTTGGATAGAAAATGTTATTTAAATTTTGGTCTCTATCTCCACAAATTTCAGTCTCTTGTGTCTCCACTTTCTGGAAGTACTGTAGGAACTGAAATTTTGGAGATGGAGACTAAAATTTTAATTCCAATCTCTAGCCACCAAATACAATATTGAGCTCTAGTCCCTCAGTCTCAATGTCAGTATCCCTTACCAAACGCTACCTAACATCTAATAAAGCAGCTAATACTGCAACAACAAAAGTCGAAAAACAAAGCAATAACAATAACATTAACATTAACACCCACAACAATAACAATTACATTAATAATGCAGCAACAACAACAAAACAAGTCAAGAACTAAAAGAAAGGAGCAATAGGAAAGCGTCGTAGTAAAAAAGGAGAGAACGGTAAAGAATGAACCTGTTGGAATAGAGAAATGACAGGAAGGAGATGGGATGGAATAAAAAATAATCATTCCCGCTAAATACGCCACTACAAGAAAATAAGCTTTCTGTTCTCTCTTATTTGGTATGTTATGTTTATGCCTTTACTTCCCCATCTCTGGCATTCCATCTCCACTATTTGCTGCATTATTTTTCATTTCTTATTAGCAACACATATTTTCTAAGATTCATTACTTTTTACTAAAAAATAAAACAATTTCTAATAAAAGTATTTTACTATATCAATAATAAGAGTACCTTGATTGTAGGCTCAATAGAATTATCAAGAACCTGGATGACAAGACGATCAGCAGGCCACGAAAGATTACAAGCTGCACCAATTGACACCTTGTATACCTATATATACACACAGAAAAAGAACTCAAAAAAACCAACCAAATTTCACAGAAATAAAATAGAGCAGCCAGCGAAAAATAGAGAATAAAGATAAGCAAATGCAACAAAATTAAGAAGACCTCTTTCTCATTGAACATTGGAATCTGGATGAGAACCACAGGGAAATTGGAGCTTCCAAGTTCAAGATCATCCTGGATGGATTCATACTTGTAACGTTGCTCTGGTTTCTTCCAGAAGAGCTTGACCAAGATGATGACGATTCCCATGTACAATCTCTCCAGATGCAGCTGCTCCCTTCTTCCTTGGTGCAGCTTCAATACCTAGTTAAACACTAAATTTTTACCTTATGTTGTTTATACTTTTCACGTATAGCATTCAGAGAACTGGCTTTGGTGTTGAGCTGCAAATTTACAAGTGCAAGAACAACAGTTTCAAGCTCTGAGGCTTTGTCGTTTGTATAGTGCTCCAGGGTTAGATTATGCAAAATTAAAACATGGATTTAACTAACTAAATAATAATTATCAGAACAAGGCAAGGGAAGGCCAACAAACAGAACCTAAAATATTAAACAAAGAAGGAAACAAAGACACAGGGAGCAATAACATTGGGTAAGAACTTCAGACAGGAGTGACACCTTCTCTTTCTGTTAATTAGTCCAAAATAGAGAAGAAATAGAGACACAGAGAAACAGAGAATCAGGGAAGAAAGACTTACCAGTGCTTACGGTGCCGATTGAGGGAGAGACCACTGAGACAGAGACAGAAGGTTCCAAATCCAATGAGGACACGTTGAAGGGGAGGGATAGAGAAGAGGACGGCGGGTCGGCTGCGACGCTGGTCAGACGAAGGTAGTGATGCTCAAGACGGGGAGACAATGGAGCTTGAGGCGCAATGAATCGTGCACCGCGAAGCTCGAGGCACGGTGAAATGAAGACGGCGGAGCTCCAGACGCAGTTAATCGCGGATGGCAGGAGCTTGAGGAATTGTGAATGGTGGACGCACGCTGTGTGAGACTTGAGTGTGTGGGTGAATGAGAAAGTGATTTAGGGTTTGGGTGCGACAGAGAGAGGGTTGGGTGTGAGGGTTAGATGAACATGCATGAAGGCGAGCTTGTTGGGAGTGAGGGTTAGATGAAGGGTGGTGCGACGGCAGCTTGCTTCAGGTTAAAATTGAATTTGGGATAACAGTAGTGAAGTGTGTATGAGCTGTTATCACTTCTAGCTAGGTTAAAAGTTAACTTAGAAAAAAGTTAAGTGTGGAAAAAGAGGGTGGGAAATCAAATTTTGGGATGAACTCTATCGATACGTTTTTGCAGGGTGCCTAATTAAACACAGCATATCGGTACGCTTTAAAAATGTCACCGTTAGAAGACAAATTTGCCACGTCTTTAAAGTGTGCCGGTTTCTCTCTATAGCTATGCTTTTAAAGCTTGGTAAAAAAAGAGTGCCTAAATCACAAATTAGTAGCCACCCTCGTAAAAGCGTACCGATTTTTCTAAAGCGTGACAAAAAAAAATGTGACCAAATCACAAATTAGCTACCACTCTCATAAAAGTGTGGCCATTGATCATTTTTGGCCACGCTTTTAAAGTGTGACAAAATAATATGCCAATAAACTTTTTTTTTTGTAGTGTGCGTTTGATAATTGTCAGATTCAATGTTCACCCACTTTTAAAACTAATTTATACTTTGCTCGAAAAGATTTCCAGTCAAAATTTATTGATTGATCATTGCATTCGTCGAGAATTTCGTCGACTAATATTTTTTAAGGAGTCAAACATTATAAATAAAAGGACCCAATAACTCTTTAGGTATGATTTATGTATTCATAAATTTTAATATTTGACCTAAAAATTTTATTAACTTGAATATCAAAATAGCTTACAAATATTTTTTTTCTGTCAGTCTTTAGAATTAGTAAATAAGACATTCTAATAATGAAGATATTCTATTGTTAAAAATTTCATAATAGAAAGCTAAAGAATATTTTAAGTTTAATAAATAATTAATTGAAAATTAATTTTTTTTGTATTATTATTATTATTATTATTATTATTATTATTATTATTATTATTCACTCTTGATAGAAGTTAAAACACTATATTAATTAATTTATTATTTTATCTATAAACAAGACTGCAAAAACTCTTACAATCTATTTCAATTATAATTAATTAATTAACAAAGTGACTCGTATAAAATGACTAATGAGTGCAACTTAGATAACACTCCATCCAAGATCCATGTAACTATGTATAAGTGATATTTTCTCGTTTTTGGTTCAAGAATATTTAAATGACTCTATTTGACGTAGCAAAGTAGAGCCTTTTGCCCCCAGCCTTTTTCTCCATTATATTAAGCTGTGGGAATCAGATTCCCAGCACTTCTGAAATCTTACAATAATGCACGCGCATACTCCGTCCAAATACATGAATTTGGTCGCACAAAATTTAACAGGCCACAACAAATAATAATATTTTAGAAAGCCTGAATAAAACGGAGCTCGTGGAAAGATAGAAGACGGGCAAAATGGGTAGAAGATCGATTACTTGAATATAAAATCCTTCGTCCGTCCTTTATAATATTTATAGTATTAATTTTTTCTTCTCAAGGTATCCTGGCTCCAATGATGTAATTTGAAGAAAGTGGCTGCGTTTCATGTTAGATTAATTGTATTAATTGAAGTTTATTTCTTATATAAGAATAATTTGATTTATTCACGTAACTTTTTATGATTAGCATATTTTTTTCTTGATCTATATCTAGAGATGAAATTAGATTAGACGGCTTGTCAGGAACTATTTAAAATTATTATGCATATTAAAATCTTATAATATAAGGGAGGTTTAATTTTTATTATTTTAAAGCCAAGAGCTATAACTCAAATGGCATAATCTCTCTATACTTATCCGCAGATTCAGAATTCTGTATCTTTGATAGAAAAAAAAAAGTTTAATTATTTTAAATCGAATAATTGATAAAAAATAATGAATCAGTTTTTTTGTGACAAAAAACGAATCCGTTTAATTGATTATTGGTTGTTTGACTAATTTTTTTATTTTTTGACTGATTTACTGTCGACTAATATTTATTCCGAATTGAACTAATTGAATGGCCAGTTTCGATTCAATCTGATTCTCAAAACAATATTATTAACAATCTTGTTAACAAGTTTTAAACTAGACTAAAATAAAGCATTTAACATATCACAGGTTAAATTTAGACTGAATAACTATACTGTAATACAAGTATAACTTTTTAACGATAAAGTCCGACCTCGAACTGACCTATTCAAGGTTCTGAAAACTAATCGAACCGCTTTAGGTACTGGTTTATTAGTTTATAGGTTCAACCAGTTCGACTGTGATTGAACCGTAAAAACTGTTTTATAATAAAATAATAAATAAAATATAAATAAGCACATGAAAATATAATTATAGTCTAATCTAAACTTTAAAATATCATTCAAGTTAAAAGTACTACATAAACCAAATGTTATAATCTCATTCAAATACAAATTCAAAAATCAAAAGTCAACAAACAAAACAACCAATCAAACATAACATAGCAGCATCAAAATGATCCAAGTTTGTCATCAATCATCAAAATCCTCCATAACTTGCTGCAGATTTGCGTCATTGATTTCATCATCTTCATTTCCATTTGTTTTTCTACATCATACAGGACCTTAGAACACTTCTTAATGTCTCCACCTATCTTCGCCAAATGCTTTTTCATTTTATTAATTCCCCCGCCCCCAAAAGTACTCAGACAAAATAAGCATTGGTAATGCGGTTTTCCTTTTATATTTTGTAAAGTAACGTATCTCCAAGCAGGATCAGTTTTCCCCCGAACACTAGAAGTTTGTGACTGACTTTCGTTACTCGCGGGAGGAAGAGAACGTTCATTCGAAGCAGAATTATTTTCAGCATTATTATTCCTAGGTAGTTCTTGGTTGATACTTTCATGCATCCATACCTAAATATTACCAGCAATCCAACCCAATAATCTCAACTCTCAAGTTCACAACAAATGAACAAACAACATCCAAAATTCAAAGTTTAGCAGTTCGTCATGTCTCAAAATCAGTGTTGACAAAATCAGAGTTCACACAATCAAATTTCACAAAATCAGAGTTCACAAAATCATGTCACAAAATCAGAGTTCACAAAATAAGAGTTCACAGTTTCATCAGATTTCACAGTTTCATCAGAGTTCACAGAGTTCACAGTATCAAATTTCATCACAGTATCAGAGACTCATAGTCAGTTCATCATGCAACAGTTATTCAGTGATTTAATCAAACAATCATAAGTTCATAACTAAAATAAAAATTACCTGGAACTCTATTGCTTTCTCTCAGAGCTCGACGGAGGTGACTGGTCGAAGTGGCTGAGTGCGCGACAAAGCTGACGGCGCGATGGTGCCGACTGCGCGACGGAGCTGACGGCGCGACGGTGCTGACGGCGCGACGGATCGTGATGGCGTTCAGGCATTCTCTATGTCTCTCTGACCCTTGATGAGAATGGAGTTGAAGTGCTGAACTGTGGGACGTGAAACGAAAGTGCGAAGGGCAAAGGGAAACGCAAAATGGCAGCGTTTTGCTGCACAGCTAAAAAACGGCCGGGTTCCGGTTCGGTTTGACCAACCGGTAACCGGCCGGTTCATCGGTTCAAAGCCGGTTTCCTAATTTTACGGTTTTCCTTAATGTTCGAACCGATTTAGTATCCAGTTCACGGTTTGACCGGCCGGTTCAAACCGGTTTTTAGAACATTGGACCTATTTCCATCTCTATTTGTATTTTTAGGAAAAATATTATAAAACGGAAGAAAGAGAACTTACATGGACACATACATCTCTATTGAAATACATAATTGTTAGAGATATAATCATTTATGTTGTCTTCTTCTATTAGCTTAAATTTTTAGGATAAATAATTTCATGACATGGTATTAGAACTCTATGTTCAAAAGGTCTAAAATTCGATTTTTAGTGAACCCCAAAAGAAAAATAATAATATAAGACAAACAAAAAGAAAAAAAGAAAGGCCTATACAAAAAAAATAATAAAACAAATCCAGAAGAGGTTTTTTCCTGAGGAAGAGTGTTAAAGATATAACTATTTAAACCAACTTGAGTTAGTCGAGTGGTCAGCTCACTTGTCCGCTTAAGTAAGTGTCGGGGTTCGAATCTCGCCTTGTACATGTAATAACCCATTGGCCAGCGACGGACCTTTAAATGGAACTTAGATTTGCGATGGATTAGTCTTTGACTTGTGGGGTTGGAAATACCGTGGACAACAAAAAAAGAAAAGAAGAAAAAAAGAGATATAACTATTTATGTTGTCTCCTCCTATCAATTTAAGTTTTTGGAATGAGTGGTTTCATGACAACAACTATATGTCCAATTACATAACAGTATATCATCAAAAGTAATTAATTTTTTATAACAATCGCATGAATAATCATTCAAAATCTCATTAAAATAACTGAAACCGAAACCTTTATTTTCTTATAAGAAAATCTCAATCAGAAACCAATAACGCAATCAAACAACACAATCATTAATTCAGCACCAAAGTTCATTCTCAAAAGTAGCACGCCAGGACAAACACAGGCAAGACAGACAAGGAAAGCACAGGTTTAGATAGCAGTTACAGCAAATAGTTCAAGTAGCAATTAAGAACAGTTTAGCAATTAGGCAAACCAAAACAAGTTCAAACCCAAACAAAGCATACAAATGCATATGATGCATGCCTATCCTATGGCTGATGAGGTTCATCTGTCGGTTATCCAGCCAACCCGACAAGTCTGAATTGTCCTTAGACTGTCCCCCGACGTGCATCTCTAAGAGTCTATGCATAGCTTTTTCTCAAATAATCAATATTTCTCATTGGGGGTAACATTCCCGGAAATTTATATAGTGTGCGGTCACACTTACGTCGTAGGGTCAACAGAGTATCGAGTTTTCAACCTGGTACACGTGGTGACAAGGCATTGTACTTTATCTAAGGAATTTCGTATCTCAGATAATTCAAATTCATAAGCCATGTGAATAACTCAAAGTTCATATCTCAACATTCTCAACCCCATAATCATTCATCAATCCAAATCTCATTTCCAAATTCATTCAAAAATCATATTTCAATGAAAATCCTCATCATCCTTCTTTCCATTCCGTCCATTAACAATCCCAATTCAAAACATAATTCTTTCTTTGATAAAGAAATCAATCTTAAAACATATAATGTTTAAAAACAAATCTTTTTAATTAATTACTTCAAATAAAACTTCCAATTTTATAAAACTTCGGCAGCATCTCCTCTAAAACTCGGACACTGCCACCTTTTTCGGGCCCCATCAAACATTTCTCAAACCTTTTCTCAAACATTTTCCAGAGTTGAACCAGTTCCAATATCAATTTATTTTCAAATCAAACCAATTCCAACAATAAAACTCTTTTTAAAATCAAGTCAACTCAAATATTAAATCATTTATAAAATTAGACTAATTCAAAATCAAACCGCTCCCAGAATCAATTTATTTTCATATCTCAAATTATTTCCAAAATCGGTTCATTTATATTACCAAGTAAACTCCAAAACCAAGAAAATCCACCTTTCATAATAATCAAGTAAATAACATTTCAAACCAGTTTTTATCAACAACCATACACCACTCACGTAATCAAGCACCCAATAATCCAGTCCAACAAACTATCACATCTACAAGACAAATATAATCACAGAAGTATATCTTTTTGCATCAATATCTATTTATCACAACTCTGTAATATAAAATAGATTTTAAGACAAACCCCTACCTCGAGTAATTCAAACTCATAAACCAAACACATCAAGAAACCCTTTCTTTTCAGCCTGCAATCAGTGGCAGCTGCAACCTCAGCTCCAAACCGCTTACGCAGCAACTACAACAACTCTAATCACAAAACAGAATAACTGAGACTCAATCTTATAGCAATTAATGCCGCAAAACCTCAGCATAAAGTAACAGAATAATGACTAAAGGGATTTTCGAAACAGAAACCGAGAAGAAATAACTTAGTCTAATAGCGGCAGCTCCAGTGTTGGTGTACAGCAGACAGCTCGTGGTAGCCATAAACCTAGCACAACAACCTCATCAACATGCTCACGGTAACAACACACTTAACGAACAGGGAGATTTAGAAGTAAGGTTAGAGCTTACGAAAATAGAGGATTCAGAGAAGCGGCGGTTTTCGGCAGCAGAGGCGGCGGTGGAGCAGCCGCAACTCCGGTGACAATTCCCGGAGAGCAGAACAGTGACTGAGCTTCGACGGGGTGCTTATACCGAAAGCAGAGGCTACCACCAGCCACAGAGCCAACTAGGAATGGCCCTGCATGGTGGTGCACAGTCCGATGACGGCTCAGCAGTGGCGAGGAGTGGTGACGGCATGAACGGCGATGAAGGTGGCCGGCTCCAACGAGGGTGACAGGTCGCGGTGAAAGTGATTATAGCGACGACGGCTTCCCTCAGTAGCGATAGCAGCGTTCTCCGGTGGCGTGGGCGCGGCCAGAAGCTTCGGCAGCGGCGGATCTGGCGGCGGTTCAGACGAGGATGACGCCGGTGACACGAGCGGCAGCTGAACAGGTCGCGGTGACTTGATTGGTCGCGGCCCTCTCTTCCAGCTTCTCTCCTCACTTGCGGATCTTCTCTCTACCCGTGGCTCTACTTAACGGCGATGGACCCAGAGGCGGCGGCGACGACATGAGCAGCAGTAGTCCGTGATGATGATGATGGCGGCACTGGCTTCGGGCGACCCAACAACGGCGGCGGCGACGAGGCCCACCAGCACCGGTGCGTCTTCTCCCTTCTTTCCCTCTCGGTTATCACTCTCTTCCATGTATGTGAATGTATTTGTTTTGTCTATGAGTGGTTGGAAGGCAGAAAGGTTGAGGAGAGGAGGGTTAGAGGCTGCATAGGGTGTAGAGGAAAGAGAGGCGGTGAGGATAGTAGAATTAGGGTTCAGTGCAGTTTAATCATTTTACTAAAATTAGGGGTAGTAGAGTAATTGAAAACCAATTTTAATTCAACAAAATTATCTTTAAAAAAATATTATTTAATCATAAATTTACAAATTAATGTCAATGAAATATTCTAATTAAAGGTTTAGAGACAATATAATTAATTTTCTTTATTTATAAGAATTAAAGTATTAAATTCCAAAACCTAAGTTATTTAAACCAAATCATATAAAATTCTTATTATTTTACTTTTGCTAAACTTTATAATTTAAATATAGAAAATAATTTAATAATGATAAAATTAGACAAAATTCTAATTTAAATAGCCAAACCTCATTATTGCTCGAATTTCTAGAACTTTAATCATGAATAGGAAAATAATCCATAAGTATAAAGTTTGGATAAAAATCTTAATTTATTTCAAATCCAATTAATTGCCTTTAATTATTTTTACTAAAAATAATTTCTGAAAAATTAAAACTATAAATAAATATATAATTTGAGATTAGTTCAAAACAGGACTTTTCAAAAGTCTTGGGTCTTACATCCTACACACCTTATAAAAATTTTCGTCCTCAAAAATTGATACGAATAAAAGAGATTTCATATTACTTCACTCTTGAACTTATTTAAAGAAAAGGCAAAAAGTTCTCAGTATATATATTCATATAGTTTCAAATACCAGAATTTTCATATGCCATAAAGGTATAAAGGGTATAAGTGTTATGCGAAACAGAAGTTACAAGATAGGCTTGATGTACAAGGCGATATGTTTCAAACATGTGATGGTAAAGCAAGGCAGCAAAAGGTTATAAAACAAGTCGAAGTTAAACGATGTGCTTAACGTCCGTATACTAATCTCATACCAACTTCAGAGACTCAACTATTCAAATTTTAACATAACTTATCTCCATCATTCTTAACCGTACTTTATTGAGCAACTCATCCGAAGGTTCTCAACTTTGTTAAACACTTTGCAAACCTTACTACTGGTCATAAGTCCCACATCAACAGAACTCTTTCACGTGTTTCATAACTCCCTGTGATATCGTACACTTACGAGTTTCATCTTTTGTGTTTACCAGACGTGTCCTAAAGGACTAAGGTGTCGTTTACCTAAGTCTAACGGTCGCAAGAAGTATACTCAGAAGGATAATAGACTATAGAAAAGAAAGAAAAGCAACAAGGACCGCTTTCGCGAGAATTTCAAAGAATAAAGGCAATTGCAGGTAAACAAGGATGCTCAAGCAACGAAGTTTGCTAGAAAGAAATCAATTGAAAACTTCAAGGATAATCTTTGGATCAAAGAAATTCAATAGGATCAATAAGAAGAAAATCAGCGCATTAATTTAAAACATATCCAAGCTGAGTCGAACAAGTATGAGATTTCATAGAAAATGAATGATTAAAGACTATGGTGACGCATTACTGCGGAACAACTTCAAATGATCACGGGGGTTTCATAGTTCGTGGAGGAATATGGAATCAATAGCCATATTGCAAAAGTTTTAACATAGTCAGAAGTGTAAGCAGATCAAGGTGTACGTAAGGTACAAATGGTGAAGCAAGAAAATTTAAATTACATTACAAGAAAAAAGGAGGAACAACACGTCAAATTGAACGGCACAATTTAGAACACATAAGCCAATACAGCATAATAAAAAGGGGCACTTTACATTTTCAAAGATTCAACGGTCAGCATCGTACTCAAAACGATTCCAATGTTATGTTAAAGAGAAGTATAATGACAAGGATAGACGTTCTTAAAGATTCAAATAGTAGTTTACAAATAAGAGGCGGACGTATGGAGACGATGAAAAGAGAACGGCGTATTCGTTAGAATTGAATTCAAGCTAAACCAAAGTACAAGATTAACAAGAAAGTGACCAGAGTCAAGGACGTCATTTACAAAATGCAGGAGAATGTGTAAGAACGCAATCAAATGAAAGGTCCATAAGAAATAGATAAACTTAAGAGGAAAATCATCTTACTTAGTAAAAAGAGAAGATATGAAATAAACAATTAAGAGAACTGAACAAAGTATAGATATTTGCGTTACCTCGAAACTCCGCGACTCCTATAACCTCGTACACTTACCAAATTCACTTTCTGCGCGCAAATCGCCTCCTTAAAAGCTAACACATAAGAAATACTAAACTTGAGAAGATTACAAACGACACAAATGGTATTTGCAAGAAATAGGGAGAATACCCAAGTTCACAGTTGAACAAGAATGGTACTTCGCAAGGATTTGAAAGAATACGTGAGATTATCAACAGACAAAGATGTATATAAGCAATGAAGTGTAGTGTAAAGGGAGTTAATTTGAAAGCTTAAGAAGGAATTCTGAATCAAAGAGCTTCGACATGGCAATAATAAGAAAGAGAGTACAACAATTTAGAACAACTTCAAATTGAACCTAAGGGAATTGGTTTATCTTTTTCTAAAGAAAGTATATAAATACAATATTTTTCAAAAAAAAAAACTAAACTAAACAAAGGTAAATATTATGTTATGCTAAATCAAATTCAAATTAAAATAATTTATATGAAGTTTATTAAATGAAAATTAATTGAAATAAAAGCAAAAATCTTGCTTTAGGAGGTTTTAAGAGTTCGTAGATACATAATCAAGTATATATGCATAAAAAAATTCGAATAATGTTGTAAAAGGATCAAATTATGTTCAAATGAGAAAATCTAAGGTATAGTATTCTTGTAAGATAAATAAAGACTAAGCAGTACTTTTAGATAAAAGCATGTTGTAACTATATAAAGAAATTATTTATTTTTTTGTAGGAAAATACTTATAAAATCATAGGTTGTCGTATTCAGAATTCAAATAATGGTTACAATTAGAATCAAATAGAAAAAGAACCAAAATGGAACTATTTTAAAAAGAGATTCCAAGATAAGAATTGTAGAAGAAAACTACTAGAATTGATACATTTTATCAAAACAAGGTCATCTTTTATCTTTTTTTTTTTACAAAGAAACACAAAACCAAAGATTGTAATCCGAGCAAGACACACAATAGTTGCAGAACACGAAACAGGAGAACTAAATCTCATAATCAGTTTACTACGAATCGCGACTCTTAAGATTTCAAATAATTTAGGAATCAAGGATTATGCATTGCACCAAAACTAATTCGAGATCAAATCAACAAATACCAAACTATGAACAGTGTTGAGGTTGAATGTTCCTTAAAGATTCAAGCAACAATTAGGAACATAATCAAACAATGATATATATGAATGACAAGACATGGTAGAAAAATATCCAAAACGCATTCCAAGAAGAACTCAAGAATTAGAGATTCCAATACAATTGATAAAGAAAAAGATAATGTCAAGCACGAATAAAGATTATACGTCGAAACGAAACTAATCTTTAAAACTTAGTTTCTAACGTTCCCAAAACCCGCGACTTGCATTATCTATGACTCGCATACTGTCTATGATAACCCATTAATGCTTACATATACATAATTTACTAGTGTTAAGCCGACCAAACTTAATACCAGGAATTATGCAATACAAGACTAATGGCATTAATCAATAGACTGTCATGTGCATAAAACTCTAATTCTCGTTATTCAAACAAGACCTACTACATGACAGACTCTCAGAGTATGCAATTGAAGCATAATCGGTCCATTTGTAACACCCTACCATACAGAGTCTTATGCTTAAGTCATAATTCAGAGATGGCAAGGTATTACGACCTCTAAAACAAAAATTTAGTACGTATAGTAGTATGAATGATTGATTATAACTAGGAGCCTTTGTAGAAAAAGGGGTAAACAAAAACCGTAACTCGAAAGCGCAACACTCCAATCGATAACGTAACGAACAAGGATAAGCTAGCTCAAGATCATATATACAAAGGAGTGTCAAAAACAGGAATATCAAGACTCAAAATCCGGCCACGAAGACAACCGGTCCGAGCATAGCAATATATACATATGATAAAATAAAGAAAACCCCAAAGGAAACCCAAAGGGACACAAATACAGAAATCTAATCTCCAAAATCCCCTCTAGAAGGAGTCATCACAGTTTGTATTATTTAATGGAGATAAAAGTATCTAAACAAGATATATAACCCAAAACAGAGTCCCGAGAATAAGGATCTTCGCTAATCCAGAAGTCTCCAGCATGCCTTAACGAGAAGCCTCGCGTCCTGCATCTGAAAACCACAAAATCCGAATGGGTGAGAACCAGAGGTCCCCAGTACGGTAATAGCTTCCACATATATAATACATAATAATAGAGGAAAGCCGAAGGCAATCCTATAACTTCCTCCAGATAATATCAAAGCTTATAAACAAGCTAAACCGTAAGCGGCAACTAACTAAAGATCCTTCAGTCTAACTAATACTTCCCTTCCCAATTCCTTCAGACCTCCCAACCACCAGCAGGAGTATAATATAGCAAACACAGTTATATCAGACAAGAGATTTACAAATAGGAACAAATAAGGCATTTAGGCAATTAGCAAGTAATATACAGTCAAATAGGCAATCTCAAACAATTCATGTAGTATGCTTATGATGCATGCCTGTCCCTAGTGGCTGATGATATCATCTGTCGGTTATAGAGCCAACCCGATAAGTCCTGGGAGCTAGCCATTGGACTGTCCCTCTGTCGTGCATCCCCAACTCGAGTTATACTCATCATAAACTTGATCATAATCATGATCCATATCCATCACCCTCACTGGTGAATATTTATCCATCACCATCACTGGTGAATATTTACAGGGGCGAGCTCATCCGGGCCTTTCACAGTGCCCAACCATACTTACGACATAGGGTTAACAGAGCTTCGAGTCTCAACCTGGAGCACGTGGTGGCTGGCCACTGCTACTACCCAGGGAAACCCTCATCTCCAATGGTGGAAGTGCAAACATTCACAATTCATTCAACAGCATATATGCATTTATACTTAGCCATAAACATGGCCCCGCCGTCACACGGCATAATCCAGCCAATTCATTAACAATTACGGCCTTTCGGCCCATGGCATAACAAGCACTTCCACCGCCATCCTCCGCATCTCACATAATCATCTTTGATCCTCAATGATCATTCATTTTTTCCCTTGCTTCACTCGCAAGTTACCACATTCACTAGCCCTTTTTCTCATGCTAGGCATATCATAATGATTTAAGACATAAGTGGTGAGATCGGAGGCTCAGAAGTTTGAAATTTGGCTTTTAAAACTCAAAAATCAACTTTGGGATGAAAACAGGGCCACGCGTACGCGCACTCCACGCGCACGCGTGGATGGCCTTAAAACTCATCGACGCGCAAGCGTCATACGCGCGGACGCGCGGGTTGAAAAATAGCCAAGCGACGCGCACGCGTGGGTACTCTTGCGCCCCAGGCACAAAACTGGCACAACTTTAGCACAACTCTCGGGAAAATGGCTGGGCATTGGGTACAGCACATTCGGCGCGCCCGCGCACATCACGCGCATGTGTGGATGGCGCTTTCTCGAAGAACGGCGCGTACGCGCCAAGTGCGCCTACGCGCGGAGGGTCATTCTGCTAAAAATTTTCTAAGTTAAAAGCTGCAGAATTTACAGATTCAACCCCCAATCTTCCGACGGACATAACTTCCTCATTTTAAATCGTTTTTCACCCGTTCTTCGAACGGCATGGACATCCCGGATTCAATTTCATTTCTAAATAGATTTGGCACAAATCAGAGATCCGTAGTCCAAGTTATGTCCCGTCAAAATATGCCCAAAAACCATGTTTTCATACAAAACCACAAAGTGCCATTTTCAAAACAAGCCACTTTCAACTCTTTTCAAAATCAATCAAAACATGCCAATTTCAACCCTTCTCTTTGAAATCATTCAAAATGTACCAAAATCAACAATAAGCCATCCTCAACTCACACATTGACCCTTTACCCAAAATTTCCAAAATCACCATCCAACCATTTTAACACTTCTCAATCAAATGGCTAAAGGACAAACACAATATCATGTCATACATCCTTCCTCATCCCAATTTCCAATAGTACCATTTCCAATCAACCATCATTATACATAATCAACATCATACTCACCATCAATCATGGTACCACCCATCAATTCAACCTCAATAATCCATCAAGCATATATCACAACATGCATTTCTCATATTTCACACAATCAAGGCATCAATATTCATAATCACATATATGAACACATCATATATCTCAACCATTCAACAACACCAACAATTCAATGCCTATCTTAGGGCCTCTAGCCTAAGTATTTCCTACCACATTACATATTAGATACGGGAAACCGAAACCATACCTTAGCCGATTTTCCAAGCTCAAACGGAGCACTCCCAAACCACTTGTCCACAAGCTCTCAAGGTATCAACACCTCCAAGAACAGATTTTATCACACAAAATCCTCTTCCAAGCTTTCCAAAATCACCAATCAAGCTCCAATATTCACATATACACAACCTAAGCCACAATCATCATACCCATACACAACATCTCAATACCCAAACATCATAGAACAACAAATCACACTAGATTTGAGAATCTTACCACACCCAAGGTCCAAGGAGACAAGATTAACCTTCTCCTTCAAGTGAGTTGGGTCCTATAACATCAAAGAACCCAAAATCTCAACATTTTTGCTCATGAAACTCGAAATCAAGGGCTGGAATTTCGAACAGTAAAATATGGCTTACCTCAAGATTGATTGTATGAGTTTTGTAGAGCTCTCCGCGGTGAACGCGTGGCCGCAAACGGAGCGGCAATCGGAGCTCTAGATCAAAAGTTATGGTGGTTTGAAGATCAACCAAGGGAGAGAACTTGAGAGAGTGTTCTTCCCTTCCTCTCCACCATTTCAGCGTGTTTGAGTGTGTTGTGAGGAGAGAGAGTGCTGAAAACTAGGGTTTTGGTTTAGTTTAGTTGGGCCAAGGGCCCACTTTGGGTCCGGTTGGTCCGGTTTGGCCCGTTCGGTCCAATCTTGGTCCGATTTCTATAAAATTGGTACCGAAATTCTCGTCTCAATTTCCTCTATCACAATTAGCCATAAAAATAATATTTTTGGCTTTCTAGAATAAATTCTCGTTTATGGGTTAATTAGCCTTTAATTAACCGGGTCTTACACCATTCCTCAGGCACTACAGGAAAGACCGCTCTGATACCATAATGTAACACCCTCACTACCAGAATGTCACGCTTCTGGCTGCGCCACTCTGATAGCAAGAAGTATTACGACTACTTTATATATTTAATATTAAAATAGAAGCATGTCACTTGACGCCGTATTGCTAATTTCTTTGAAAACCGGCAAGAAATATTTTGTCTAAAAAAAACAAGCAGGCATATATTCATATATAAGACTTCTTACATAATCTCTTATAAAATAATATACATATAAAACATGCAACTCCTATCCCTCTTACTAACTTTTAATAACAAAGATGAGGAAAGAAAATAATCTAATTAATACAACAACATATAAACCAAACGTTGTATAACTCCTCATAATGCTTCATCCGGTTCCTGAAAAGGTAAAGCTGTAGGGGGTGAGAACCTATCCACACAGTCTCACCACGGAGTTTTAAAGTTGTCATAAGAAGATATTTAATAAGAAAATTGTTTTAAAGATCAGTAATTATCATTGCCTTATGAATCTTTAAAAAAAACAATGCGTAATCGTTCCAAACCTTTTCGAAGAAACAATGTTTAATCTTTCAGAAATCCAAAACCTTTCATTTCTTATAAGAAAATCTCAATCAGAAACCAACCACGCAATCAAACAACACAATCATTAATTCAGTACCAAAGTTCATTCTCAAAAGTAGCACGCCAGGACAAACACAGGCAAGACAGACAAGGAAAGCACATGTTTAGGTAGCAGTTATAGCAAATAGTTCAAGTAGCAGTTAAGAACAGTTTAGCAATTAGGCAAACCAAAACAAGTTCAAACCCAAACAAAGCATACAAATGGATATGATGCATGCCTGTCCTATGGCTGATGAGGCTCATCTGTCGGTTATCCAGCTAACCCGACAAGTCTGAATTGTCCTTAGACTGTCCCTCGACGTGCATCCCCAAGAGTCTATGCATAGCTTTTTCTCAAATAATCAATATTGCTCAATGGGGGTAACATTCCCGAGAATTTATATAGTGCGCGGTCACACTTACGTTGTAGGGTCAACAGAGTATCAAGTTTTCAACCTGGTACACGTGGTGGCAAGGGATGGTACTTTATCCAAGGAACCTCGTATCTCAGATAATTCAAATTCATAAGCCATGTGAATAACTAAAAGTTCATATCTCAACATTCTCAGCATTCTCAACACTATAATCATTCATCAATCCAAATCTCATTTCCAAATTCATTCAAAAACTATATTTCAAAGAAAATCCTCATCATCCTTCTTTCTATTCCGTCCATTAACAATCTCAATTCAAAACATAATTCTTTCTTTGATAAATAAATCAATCTTAAAACATATAATGTTTAAAAACAAATCTTTTTAATTAATTACTTCAAATAAAACTTCCAATTTTATAAAACTTCGGCAGCATCTCCTCTAAAACTCGGATACTGCTACCCTTTTCGCGTCCCATCCAAACATTTCTCAAATCTTTTCTCAACCATTCCCAAATCTCAAATATTTTCCAGAGTTGAACCAGTTCCAATATCAATTTATTTCCAAATCAAACCAATTCCAACAATAAAACTCTTTTTAAAATCAAGTCAACTCAAATATTAAATCATTTATAAAATCAGACTAATTCAAAATCAAACCGCTCCCAGAATCAATTTATTTTCATATCTCAAATTATTTCCAAAATCGGTTCATTTATATTACCAAGTAAACTCCAAAACCAAGAAAATCCACCTTTCATAATAATCAAGTAAATAATATTTCAAACTGGTTTTTATCAATAACCATACACCACTCACGTAATCAAGCACCCAATAATCCAGTCCAACAAACCATCACATCTACAAGACAAATATAATCACAGAAGTATATCTTTTTGCATCAATATCTATTTATCACAACTCTGTAATATAAAATAGATTTTAAGAAAAACCCCTACCTCGAGTAATTGAAACTCATAAACCAAACACATCAAGAAACCCTTTCTTTTCGGCCCGCAATCAGTGGCAGCTGCAACCTCAGCTCCAAACCGCTTACGCAGCAACTACAACAACTCTAATCACAACATAGAATAACTGAGACTCAATCTTATAGCAATTAATGCCGCAAAACCTCAGCGTAAAGTAACAGAATAATGACTAAAGGGCTTTTTGAAATGGAAACGCTTACCATAACCGAGAAGAAATAACTTAGTCTAATAGCGGCAGCTCTGGTGTTAGTGTACATCAGAAAGCTCGTGGTAACCATAAACCTAGCACAATAACCTCATCAACATGCTCACGGTAACAACGCACTTAACGAACAGAGAGATTTAGAAGTAAGGTTAGAGCTTACCAAAACAGAGGATTCAGAAAAGTGGCAGTTTTCGGCAATAGAGGCGGCGGTGGAGCAGCCGCAACTCCGGTGACAACTCCCAGAGAGCAAAACGGTGACTGTGCTCCGACGGGGTGCTTATACCGAAAGCAGAGGCTACCACCAGCCACGGCGCCAACTAGGAATGGCTTTGCATGGCGATGCACAGTCCAACGACGGCTCAGCAGTGGCGAGGAGTGGTGACGGCATGAACGGCGATGAAGGTGGCCGGCTCCAGCGACGGTGACAGGTCGCTTTGAAAGTGACGATAGCGATGGTGGCTTCCCTCAGTAGCGACAGCAGCGTTCTCCGGCGGCGTGGGCGCGGCCAAAAGCTTCGGTAGTGGCAAATCTAGAGGCGGTTCAGACGAGGATGACGTCGGCGACACGAGCGGCGGCTGAACAGGTCGCGGTGACTAGATTGGTCGCGGCCCTCTCTTCTAGCTTCTCTCCTCACTCGCGGATCTTCTCTCTACCCGTGGCTCTACTTAACGGTGACGGACCCAGAGGCATCGGCGACGACACGAGCAGCAGTAGTCCGTGATGATGATGATGGCGGCACTGGCTTCGAGGCGACCCAACAACGGTGGCGGCGACGAGGCCCACCAGCGCCGGTGCGTCTTTTCCCTTCTTTCCCTGTCGGTTATCACTCTCCTCCATGGAGAGTGGTGTCGAAACCATTTCTCTTGCGGCAACTGCAAAATGGGCATGGCGCCAATCAGTAGCTGGTGGCCATGAAATGGCCAATTCAAGTGGAGCAGACGCAAAATGGCCACCAAATTCTGTGGTTCTACAAACGAAGTGGGCCAAATATGGTGTATCGCATGCGAAATTGGATTCAGAATTCGCTATATAACTGCTTGTGCCTACGAGTGTCTTACCATACTTTCAAGTCACTCTTCTTCTACTCTCTCTTCCACCCCCTTAAAGTCATCTTCTAAAATTTTAGTGTTTGCTAATTTTTTGCTGTCTCTATTACTTCTGAAAATATCTATGTCATTATGTAATCAAATGAAAAAGTTTCTCATACATCTGAAGGTGTTATATTTGTTTGTGATGATCTACTTTGGATAATGATTCCGCCACAAACATCGTTCCAACAACTGAAAAATTTGATTCTCGTTAATACTAGTATGGTTGAAAAAAAAGGAAATCACCAAGTTTGTAAACCCCGCAAAATTAGCAAATAATTAACTAATAAATTAATTTTTAATAAAAAAATTAAAAATATAAATTTTATAGTAAAATATAATAGTGCTAATTAAAATAATAATTTTGACACTAATTTCAAAGAATTTGGCCCAAGATTGGGCCAAACGAACTGAACCGATTGAACTGGACCCAAAATGGGCCCAAGGCCCAACCCAACCCATCAATTAAAAAGAACTCAGCTTCATTCTCTTTCCCATTTCACATGCAACATTCTGGGAATTCATCAAATGGGGGAAGAACATTTCAAAGTTTCAAACCCTTGGATTTGATTCAAATCCTCATAACTTCTCGCTTCGAGCTGCGATCGCTGCACCATTTGCAGCCATGCTTCCGCGGCGTCGAGCTCTACAAAGCCCGAAACATTGTGAGGTAAGAAAGTCACATTTTCTTCCTCAATTTCCCCATTTAAAGTTTTGAGAATCATTGGGCTTTGGTATTGAGATTTTGTGTAATTTCGGTGTTTAGGATCGAATTAACTTGGTGGACTTGCCGAGTCTTGTTCCAATTTTCTATTGGTGAGGTGAGAACCCTTAAACCCTATTGGATTTTCTTGATTATATGTGTTTGGGTATTGAAAATTTAGTATATGGATGTGGTAATGTGAATTGGGTGGGTATATATGTGAATTGGAGCTTAATTGCAAATGTTGGATGCTTGGTAAAACTTTGGAGGTTGAATTTTGGTGGTTGCACTTGTGAGCTTGCTTTGTGTGGGTTGTCTCGGGTAATACATGGAAATCGGCCAAGGTATTGTTTAGGTTTTGCGTATTTAATATATAATGTTCTGTGAAAACTTAGGTTAGATAACCATAGGTTAGGAATTGAATTGTGTTGTTGTTGATTGGTTATAGTGAATGGTATGAATTATGTTGCCATTGGTTTTGAGGGTGAAATTGATGTCTTTGTTGATGAATCATGAAAGTTGCATGTGATGATATTGAATTATAATTATTGGTGATTAATGAGATTGAGATTATTCAATTGAGAATTGGTTAGAAGTGGTGGATTGATGAATTGTGGATTGAATAAGAAAGTTGAGAATGCTTGGCACTGAATTGGTAAGTTTTGGATTGAGTATGTATTGATGATTAATGGTTTGATGACATGAATATATATGTTTAGGATGGGTGAATTATGATTTTGTTGATGTATTTGAGAGAGTGATGCATGACATTGTTAATTTGAGATATGGTAACATATGGTGGTTATTGTGGTGTTGAGGAAAATGTGTTGCGTTGGGGATTTATGGGTATAGTAAGTTAAATTGAAGTTGGGTCTTTAAGAAAGTAGAGGTTTTGAAGTTTTGTGTAACTTTGGTTTTTGACCGAATTTCGGTGAGCCATAACTCAGTTTTTAGACCCCCAAATGATTTCATATCTATTTTATATGAAAATTAGGTCTATGAAGTTTACGCCGTTTGAAGAACGGAAGAAAAATAATTTAAAACGAAAAAGTTATGCGCGTTGGAATTTTGGGTTTTAAAATTGAAATTCTGTAGCTTTTTAGACTTGGTTAAATTTTTTGACAAAACGTACGCCCACGCGTACGCGTGGCCCCTGTTTTAGCAAGTCTGGTTTTTTCAGTTATAAACCTAATTTTAAACTTCTAAACCTCTATTTTCATTCCTTTGGTCCTATATTTTGTTAGTAAGTCTAGTGATGAGATGGAACTAGGAAAGATTGGTAACTTAGGGGTGAAGCAAGGTTGAAAAATGATGAATTATGTATGAAAAATGTAGAGAACTGAAGTATATGTGATGCCATGGTTGTAAAGGATGATTATGCATTGGTTATAGATCATTATGAATGATAATAATAATGAAATTGAAATTGATTGTGATGCGCCTCTGGATAAGACGCAGTAGTGTTAACCACTTGCTCTAGGTAAGAGGCGAGATTGCCGGGTAAGATGCAGTGATGTATCCACTTGCTCCGGGTATGAATTGAGAATGAATGGATGAATGAATGAATGGTAATGATAATGAAAGTGTGTTTCTGTATGTGACTCCAGGTAAGATGCAGTGGTGTTATCCACTTGCTCTGGGTAAGAGTCAATAAGCCGGGTAAGATGCAGTGGTATTATTCACTTGCTCCGAAAAAATTCAAGGCTTCGGGTAAGATGCAAGGGCTGTGTTCTGTTGCCGCTTGCTCTGGGCTGAGAATGTAACACTACCTGGGTAAGAGGCAGGGTGAAGTTGTCTCCTGCTCCAGATACGCGGGTAAGATGCAAGGGTTGAGGCGTTGTCCCACTTGCTCCGTGTTTGGTGTTCTGTCCACGGTTAGCTACTAGGACATGTTGGGCTGGCTAAGTAACCGACAGTTGATATCAACAGCCATAGGACAGGCATGCATCATAAGCATATTGCTTGAATTGCTTGTTCATGCTCTAATTGGGAATGCCTATGTGACTTTCATATGCTTACTTGTATACGTGCTACTTGCATTACTTGTATCCAAATTGTGTTTGTTATTGTCTGCTTGCTTGTCTGTGTGATTGTACTGGTGATGGAAGTTTTGGAGAAATGAGGATGATGGAGGGTTAGATCAAAGTATTTGGTTAAGTTTAGGAATCCTTAGAAAACCACCCTTATTTATGGTTTCAGTTTTAATTCTTAAGTTTCATAATCTGAATGTCAGTGTTCTAGGATTGCCTCTGCCATTCCCAGGACCTTATATCTTATGTGCGTGGTACCTTTACCATGCTAAGAACCTCTGATTCTCATTCCATACTGTGTTGTCATTTTTCAGATGCAGGTCGAGAGGCACCTCGGTAGGCGTCTGGAGTTTCTGCGACGAAGTGGTTTACTTTGGGGTTTCCTTTTGTTATTTTGATATTATTATGTATAAATTTATAATTTCTCCTATTGTGTATAAGAATGCTTTGTTTATGTACCTCTTAGAGGTTTTATGGAGAACTAGGGTTTATGTATGTGCATTTTGGGTCTTGGGGCTATGTATATATACGTAAATATTCTCCGGCCAGCCTTAGCTTCGTAGGCTGAGTTAGGAGCTTGTTATTTTTTACCTTGATCTTCTACTCTTATCTTTTGTATAATTATGTTAGTGGACTCTAGGTTTCTTTGTATGCAAGTAACCACATTTTTCTGAACGTTGCGCTTTTATATTTTGCGATTTTTGCTTTACATTTTCATCAAGACTCCTCGTATATCAAATCCTTTCAATTATTATACTATATATATATTATTTTAGAGGTCGTAGCGCCTCGCCACCTTTGTTTTACATCCTAGGTGTAAAGTTTTGTGTGGTATGGTGTTACAAAGTTGACTTATAAGATAATCTATTACTAAGCACATGACCCGACATAACCAACAAAGAACGGCGCTACCCCAACTATAAGTATTGATGGCAATATAATTGGCCAAAAGTGGAAGATAACGAACGTGGACCATGTTGTTAGCCTTGTCAGGTAGTAGCACGCCCCCAACAAGTATAGAATGTGACAACGTGCATACTACATGAGGGCGTTATCTGGTGAGTCAAGCGGCATCTGTTGAAGACGAGTTCTCGACCACTTTAATTTTATGTTAAATTTCGTTGTCCGTACATTTTCGGCTGGAACATCACCAAGAAGTTCTTCACACCATTGCCATATATCTCTCTAGTGGAACTTGCTCCATGACCTAAGAGTACCACTCACAAGCTCGCTGTCAATGAATAACCCTAATTACATTGCAACATCCTCTAGAGTAATGGTACACTCACCCCATGAGAGGTGAAATGTATACGTTTCGGGATGCCATCTTTTGACAAAGACACTTATAAGTGGATTGTCATACTCAAAACGCTTTATTAACGAAGCATAATAAAATCCTGCTCATCTTAGATAAGGCTCGAGCCTTTGCACCTAATCTCCATGCTTGGATCTGGCGGATCTTACGTGAAAATATTAACAAGTGTGGCATGCGGACTAAGAACACGTGTGGGCTGCAATAAAAAAGGATGAAAAATATAATTGAAAATATTCTAAGCAAGATTAAATAATAATAAATTAGTTCTAACAAGAGTACTAATAACATAATTGGCAATACATGACCACATAAACTAAAAAATTTATACATTTTTGCTCAATGACAAATTTTTTTAATGCATACAGAAACTAACCTTGTGAAGCAAATGTGCTGCAATATAAATTTTATCCAATCGATTAATATTTTCTTCCACGTTAATTCCACGAGCGCTCATTTTATTTTAATTTTTTCAAACCACAACACTATTTTTAACCACAGCACAATATTTTTTTCCGCCACCCAATTTTTTTAACTCTCTTTCCCTCCCACTGCATCTGCGAGTTAGTCCCCTCCCCCTTCTCCCCTTTTATATTCAACCCAAATCCCTACACCTCTACCCATAGCCACCCATCTCAACCAGTGCATGCTCATACGAGTACTGGTGTCACTGGAATTTGCAGCCTTGACCGATGCTTCACCATTTTGTGGCTGCCAGAAATGAGGTGTTTTAATTTGTGTCCGCCGCCACTGACATGCTCCATTTCATTGCTGCCGCATGTGAGTTGGCCCAATTTGCAAGCGCCCATGACGAGGTGACCATTTTGTGGTCGCCGTCCGTAGAATGGGTGGTCAATCCTCATTTTTAATGCGCCACCTTCAGTCTGCCATGTCAGTCTCATTTTGCTGGTGTCCCCTTGAGTTGATGGCAAAACTCATTTGCTTGTGCTGCAGCTGAAGTAGGTATGTCCATTTTCATCACAGTTTCTTTTCCTGTATATTTAGCGAATTAAAACATTTTGTTTATTTATTTAAATAAAAAACCTTATTTTTTATGTACAAATAATATGATTATTGTTATAATTATATTTTGTTATTGTAAAATATGATTAATCTTTAAAATATTTAATTTATAAATTAAAATACTAAAATAATAATTTAAATAATAACATATAATTTAGAATTTTATTATTTAGGTTTCATATTTTTTAAAAATTGAGTAATCATTTTCTTAACAATACAATCGAAATATCTCTTATATATATATATATATATATATTAGTAAACAATTATTTAGAATTTTACTTCTCATACAATTAAAAACCAACTCTTATTAATATTCATAATTAAAATAGTTCTTTCAATAGCAGTTGCTACAGGAAAAATTAAAGCTAATATCAAAAAGATAAATAATACTCTTTCGATTCAATTTCTAAGAAAAAACACAAATTTTATTTAAATTGAGAATTGATCATTCTAATAGACGTCTAATATGAAATTTTTAAATTAACTCTTAAGTACCAAAAATTGAGTAAAAAATTATTGTATAGTCAAATTCAATAATTTAATAGGGACAAATAAATATTATTATCGTACACTATTAAAAAAATTTTCAAGTTATAGTAGTAACGCTTATCCCTACACTGATACACGGATATTCTTCGTCATTTCTGATGATAATTATATATTTTTTATAATAAATATTTTTTATTGATAATTATATAATTACTGTTTAAAAATTTTTTAACGATAAAATATAAAATAATTAATATTTTATTATTGATAAATATATTAATAGTTATTTTATTGTCATTAAAAACAAAATAAATAACTGCTAAAAGTGATTTTTCTAGTGCCGATTAATATAGACACACACAGTGTGTGTTTGGATTACAGTTTGCAAACGGGAGTTTGTATAAAATTGATTTTGCAAACTTGATTTTGATGAAAAGTAAGTTTGTATCAAAGTGATTTATGTTTGGCAATCTTTATATCAAAATGGATTATAGTAAAATAAATGTTGTTTGGATTATACTACTCAAAATCACTTTTAGATAAAAAATTACTAAAATAGACATCAACTTAAATAATTATCTTATCATTTTAATTTAGATATTTGAATAGATCTTATTAATTAATTCTATAATAAAATTAATATTTATACACTAAAATAAAAATAATATATAAAAATTGGCAAAATATATTTTTAATTAAAACTAACAAAATATAAATTTTAGAGAGTACTAAGAATAATAAAAAAATTAAATATTGATCTTGGTAGTAATTGAAATAAATAAAAAAAATTTATGATATTTTTTTATATAGTATATTTTTAGTACTCTTAATACTCTTTTTTAATATGCTATAATTTATTATTATTATTATTATTATTTATAATTAATTTTTTATTTAATTTATTTTACCTAATAGAATCAATAAATCATATTATAAAAAGATAATAAAAATAATACAAAAAATTGCAATTATAAAAGTGTATAATATCGAATAAATAATTAATAAAAAAATAATAAATAATAGAAAAAAAGAGTTCATGTAAACAAAAATAATAAGAATTTCATAAATAATATAATAACATGCATAAAGGATAAAATTGGTAAAAGATAAATATAGATTGAGTATTGATGGCTAAAAGCCCGTTGATGAAACGCAGAAGCTCAAAATTGTAGCTTCTTGTAAACGTGGTTTTGAGAGTAAAATCACTTCTGCGTTCATGGATCAAAAAGTTTGCCAAACAAAAAATTGAAACTTTCAAGAAGACTAAACGTGCTTCTTCTCTTGTAACGTGTTTGCTAAACACACCGAAGTCCATAAATTCTAAGTTGAGAATCAATTAAGTAAAAAAGTTACTCTCAACAAATATATCTTTTGAAATACTCCATAGACATATTTTATTAATCTTTCATCAGCACCTTTTCATTACTAAAATTATTAATTAGGATCTTCTTTAACGTTAAACAATAAGCATTGTGGCAATTATCATGACGTTGAATAATTAACTAAGGGAGAAAGTTGAACAACATTATGGGAGACTACAAAAAAATGTTTCTTAATAATTATAGCTGCATGGCTATGCTTTAACGTATCAATCATCAATTGGTATCGGCACACCTTTATTATGTGTTGTGTTTTTTAACTTCATTACCGGATGCAAGAACAAATTAAGACACCCACATGTGTAACACAATCATGATTATAAAAAAGGGTAAAATATATTTTTTTATTTCTAAAATTTAGTAAAAATTTTAAAAATATTTTTAAATTTTATTTTATTTTAATTTTGTTCCAAAAGTTTTTTATTTGTATCAAATATACCTTTAACGATTAAATTTTTAAAAAATTTAAAATCAATCTAACAATAATGCATAAAAGTTATGCTTGATTTATTTGTGTTGAGAGTTATTCTTATGAAATTATTATTAAATTGATCATAAATTTTTTAAAAAATTAGATGTCAAAGATATATTTTGATACAAATTAAAAACTTGTAGAACAAAATTAAAATAAAATAAAATTTAAAAATATTTTTTAAATTTTTATCAAATTTCAGAACAAAAATATACTTTACCATTATAATTATTCACCCTATTGCAATATGAATGACCATTAAATATTCCTCCAATCAAAATTATTTGAGCGATTCACACTTTTAATGATGGATGGTATAATGTTTTCAAGACTTGAAAAAGTTAACGTTACACATAATATAAATAGGATGCATAGTCTTAGACCATATACACACAACACACATACGGTACTAATATAAAGTAAATTTTCCCTATATATATGCTAAGAAAGAGTGAATTATTAAAAGAAGCTTATGAATTATTTCAATTATATTGATATACTAATATTAGAGAGTGTTTTAATACTAAATTTATTTATTTATATTTTTTTATTATTTATTTTTTTATTTATTTATTTTACAACATGTTATTAGTACAAGATTCTGATCAAAATTTAAAAAGATTAAGGTAATAAATTTTCATTATGTCAAAATTCTTTCATCTTAAATTTAATACTCCTGATATATCTGGAATCATGGATATTAGAAGTCAAAATTCATCTTGAGTCAATAGACCTTGAAGATATCATTAAACAACATACACAGAATAAATCTTGAAAAGATTTTATATGCATAAGTCACATTTGTTAAGTATAATGATCGTAACGTCTTGCTAATATTACACGACTTGATATCATTTGCTGTAAATTTACTAGCAATGTATAGTTCCTCTCCAACCAGAAGACATTGGAATGGAGTCAAATAAATCTTTTGATATCTTCATAGAACAGTTGATATAAGTCTGTTTTATCTATATGAATCCAAGTCAAAATTAGTTGGCTATGCAGATGCAGGATACTTATCTGATCCTCACAAAGAAAGATCTTAAATATGATACCTATTTACACATGGTGATACAACTATATCATGGAGGTCCACAAAATAGATGATTGCAGCAATATCCTCTAATCATGCTGAAATACTAGCAAAACATGAAGCAAGTCACGAATGTTTTTGGCTCAAGAGTTTAATCAAATATATTCTGTGATTATGTGGACTGATTGATCATAAAATAGCTCCGATTATTTTGTTTGAAAATAATACAGCATTCATTGTTCAACTTAAGGGTGAACACATAAAAGGGGATAGAATAAAGCATATTTCTCTCAAATTTTTCTTTATTCACGATCTTTAAAATCAAGGAACAATTGATGTCCAACAGATCCGTTCAAGCAATAATTTCGCAGATTTGTTTACAAAGTCACTTCCAAAGTCCTCATTTGAAAGATTGGTACATCAAATTGGGATACGCCAATTTCAAGATATTAAATAATGTCGACAAGAGGGAGAAGTTGCTCTCTTTTTTTCTTGGTCAGATTTTTTCTATTAGATTTTTTTGACAAGATTTTTAACGAGACAGTCTCCATCATAAAAGATATTATATTCTTTTTCTTTCACTAAAATTTTTTCTATTAAATTTTTCTTTAATAAAGTTTTAATGAAGCATATCCGTAATAGACATTCAAAAAGGAGTGTTACAATATAAATGACCATTAAACGTTCCTCCAATTAAAATCATTTGGACGATTCACACCTTTAACGATGGATGGTACAATTTTTTCAAAGCTTAAAAAAATTAACCTTGCACATAATATAAATAGAAAGCATAGTTTAAGACCATATACACACAACACACATACAATACTAGTATAAAGCAAATTTTTTCCCCTCTCTATATATATGATCGCTATAAAAGAGTGAATTATCAAAAGAAAATTATAAATTATTTTAGCTATATTAAAATAATAATATTAAAAAATATTAATACTAAAAATTTTTATTTATATTTTTTATTTTATATTTATTTTTTTCTTTATTTATTTATTATTTTACAATACATCCAATTTTGTTGGGAAATGTTTATATATATTTTGCTAGCGGCTAGGCTGTGTTCACCAATCATGATTTATCGTCGTCTTATTTTAAGCATGCTCCTACATGTGATGTAGGTCAAACATGCATTGGATAATATTAAAAAGTTTTCAATGAACGCTTTCATGTTAGGTTAGGATGTCTTTCTCTCACACACTTTAATTTCAAAAATCAAAATTGAAATTATTATACCGTTTAAAAGGTTTTAATAAGTTGCATGGTGCTTGTGCTCGTTGCATTTGTATTTAAGACAATTTAAATTTTTCTGAGGTATCAAGATGAGTTGGCAATTTTGCCGACTAAAAGCTGGTCCATCCATTTTAAAATATATCTATTTAAAAACATAAAATTTGATGCCTTAAAGTAATTATTCATTTTAAAATCAAGATGGCATTCTTAAGTTTTATTTCAATAACAACCTTAAGGGTAATTTTGTTTATGGGTTAAGTATGATTTTGGTCTCTAACGTAGAGGTCGAAAATTTATTTTGTCTTTAACATTTTTTTCGCTACAAAATAATCCCAAAGATTTCAGTTTGTTTTAAAATTGTCATTTTTACCAAATTTTTTATTTTTATTACCATTTTACCCCTAACTAAAAAAATAAAAAAATAATAAAAAAAGGAGAGAAAACGCGTAAAGGGAAAAGGGGGAAGGGAAAACGCGAAGGGAGAAGAGGAGGAGGGGGTTTCGGGAAGAAGAGGGGCTGGGGAAGGGAAGGGGAAGGGTTCTCGCTGCCGCCGCCCCTGCTGCTCCTCGTCGTTCAGTTTTCGTCGTCTCCGCTGGATCTCACCGCCAGATCTCGCCGCTGTTCCTCTTCTTGGCTCGACGCCGACGCCAGCAAATCCGCGAGGGTGGACGTTGCGCGCTCGCCATTTCTGCTCCTCCTCCTTGCTCGGCCACCGGTTGTCGCTGCTTCTCGCCGATTTATGGTTTCTTCTGGTTCTGCTGCTTATGCTTCTGATTATCAATTCTTCTGGTTTCAATTCTTTTGTTGTTATTCTTCTAATTCCATTATCGATCATTTTTTCTGAGTTCTGAGCTATGGATTTTTGTTTTTCTGAGTTTTGGGTTCTGAGTTTTGATGATGATGATGATGATTTTCTGAGTTCTGGGTTCTTGTTGTTGTTGTTCTTCTGCTTCTAGCTGCTTTTGTTGTTGTTGTTGTTCTTTTGAGTTCAGATGATGATTTTCTGAGTTTTGATGATGATGATGATTTTCTGAGTTCTGAGTTCATTGGTTTTGCTTTTGTTCTGCTTTGTTCTACTTCTACTTCTGTTCTGCTTCAGCTTCTAGTTCAGCTTCTGCTTTTGGTTGATTTAGGAAAGAAGGGGGAAGGATATTTTCGTCCGAAGGACGATTTTAAAATAAACTGAAACCTTCGCGACCATTTTGTAGTGAAAAAATGTTGGAGATGAAATAAATTTTCGGCCTCTATGTTAGGGACCAAAATCGTACTTAACATACCATTTTAATACTATTTGATGACACATACTCAAATTACAATACCAATTAATGTTATATGATATACAATTTTGGGAGATAAAATGAAGCTTTCCTAAGTAAACACTTTCCTAGGAAATTCTATCAAAATGTACATTTTAATTTTTTTTTCTTAGTTTTCTGTAATTCTCAGTACTTAATTTTTTATTTTGTTTTGAAATAAAAGTAACTTTTCATATACATAAATTAACATGAGTTTAAGTTTGAGGCAATGCAATCTCATGATTAAATATAGGTTTTATTAGTCGATAAAATTATTCACCTTAAAAAATTATTCAAAATTTTTAAATTATCTATCATTATCTAACTTTATCTCCAATATATAACTCTTTTCCACTACTATTTGTCTATTTTAATCTCTAATCCTTTAATTAGACCTATTTAATTAGATTTAAAAGAGTTAGAAATTTATTTTTCTTAAAAAATTATTTCTATTTAATTATTCATTTCTTTAATTTTTTTAATGAACTTGCTTGACGGTTTTGCTAACATATTTTTTAAAAGGCACATTTTAAGAATACTAAATATAATATTTTATTAAAAATAATTGAAAAGATAATTTTTTTTGCCTTTCTAATGTATTAAATAGATAAAATATTTAAAAAATTACTAGTTTTAATCTATTTATTTAAGGATTTGCTGCAAAAAATAAAAAAGCATAGGATGTGATTTGAATTTTCAATATTTATTCAACTGAATGAGTGAGTTAACTATTCAACCAACCTAAATTGGTTAAAAAAAGATTTTTACATTATACTCTTAAAATTTGATCTTAGAACATAAGATAGTTATGTTAGTAATTTCATAAAATCAGTAATTTACATACTTCTAGCCACTGCCAATAATCCTAAATCCTGATTTGGGACTTTCAATTCTTGAACCACTAAAAAAGGATGGATTCGAAATGTTTATTGTGTTGATTAGAATTGAAAACCCAAACTTTATAAATTTTATGAGCAGTCGTGTTCTTTCCGTCAAAGAATAAACCAATTGCTAATATAATTGATTAATAATTTTTTAAATAATTATAATACCACTAAGACTAATTTCTATATTAACGAATTGGACCACA
Organism: Arachis ipaensis; assembly: GCF_059453495.1. Lineage (NCBI taxonomy): Eukaryota > Viridiplantae > Streptophyta > Magnoliopsida > Fabales > Fabaceae > Arachis > Arachis ipaensis. The sequence goes on from NC_142444.1 coordinate 13,432,376, forward strand.
AGTAGAATAAAAATTCTAACATTCTCCCACATGATCCAATATTTGTTACATATAGTCTGTAATTACATACTATACTTAAACAATTAGGACAAATTATATGAATCATTGTGGTAGGTCCTCATTAATCGAGTATTATCTTCCATGTATTACAATGTAACATCTCCTAATTGAATAAAATCTTTATGTGGTATTTCTGTATGAATAAACCCAATGCTTATTCTAGGTCCTTCACTAAATTTAATTTGTCATTCTCAATCATGTATGCACATATATACTAGCCAAATGAAAAACAAATAATAATAAGAATTTCATATCTAAATATGTCATAAATAACATAAGTTATATAAGTGACGTTACAAAACATAAACCCATACTAGTAATATGATCCTTAAATAATCCTGGTGGCATGCCTTTTGTGAAAGGATCGAATATCATCTGTTTAGTACTAATATGCTCTATCTGTACCTCATTAGACCTAACTCCATCTTTAATGACTAAATACTTAATGTCGATGTACTTACTTCGACTATTACATCTATTATTGTTATCTATAAATACAACAGCTGAATTGTTACAATATATTCTCAATGTCTTAGAGATACAATTCATAATCTTAAAGCCAGAGATGAAATTCTTCAACCAAACATCTTGTGATATAGTCTCAAAACAAGCAATAAACTCTGCTTCCATGGTAAAAGTGACTACAAGTGATTGTTTTGCACTCTTCCAAGATACTGCTCCATCTGCAAGCATAAAAATGTATCTTGACGTTGACTTCCTAGAATCAACACATCCTACCAAGTCTGAATTTGAGTATCCAACAATTTTCAAATTGTCGGTTCGTCTATATGTAAGTATGAAGTCCTTGGTCCCATGAAGACATCTTAAGACCTTCTTTGCAACTCTCCAATGAATATTATCTGGATTATTTTGATATCTTTCTAACATGCCAACAACAAAAGTAATGTCAGGTCTTGTATAGATCTGAGCATACATTAGACTTCCAACAGCTGAAGTATAAGAAATATTTTGCATCTATTCATTTTCAAGTTCATTTTGGGATATTGATTTAAGCAGAACTTGTCACCTTTCACAATAGGTGGAACACTTGGTGAACTTTAAATCTCTCAAGACTTTATTAATATAGATTTTCTGAGATAAACCTAAAATTCCTTTATGTTTATCTCTATAAATCTTTATGCCAATAACATAAGATGCGTCACTCATATCTTTCATATAAAACCGTCTAGAGAAAAATTGTTTCACCTCATGTAATAACCCTAAGTCATTTGTTGCAAGCAAAATGTCATTTACATATAAGATGAGAAATATAATCTTACTCTTACTAACCTTGTGATACATACACTGATCAGAAATATTTTCAATGAAACTAAATGAAGAAATCACATTGTGAAATTTTAAATACCACTGGCGAGAATCTTGCTTAAGACCATACATTGCTCTCTTAAACTTGCAAACTAACTCCTTACCAATACTTGAGATAAACCCTTCGGGTTGTCTCATATAGACCTCTTCTTCCAAATCTCTATTAAGGAAGGTTGTTTTCACATTCATTTGATACAATTCTATATCAAAGTGTGCTATCAATGCCATAATGATGCGGAAAGAGTCTTTCTTTGAAATAGGAGAAAAGCTTTTTCTGTAGTCAACTCCTTCCCTTTGAGTAAATCCTTTGGCAACAAGTCGAGCCTTGTAGCACTCAATATTGCTTGATGAATATTTCTTGGTCTTAAAGACCCATTTATAGCCAATGACTTTTTCCATGAGACAATTTTACAAGATCTCAAACTTGATTATCCGCCATAGGTTTCATTTCATCCTTCATAGCATCTAGCCATAAATTGGAATTACGACTTTCCATTTCTTGTGAAAGCGTCGTTAGGTCTTTTTCATCACAAATATCGTAGTCAGACTCAACAAGATACACTACATAGTCACTAGAAATTATAAGTTTTCTTATTCTAGGTGATCATTGTAACATTACATCATCAACCTTTTGTAAAGGTAGTGGTGTAACAGGTTCTCCCTCTTTTTGAGGTTGCTCTTGAACAATGTATTCTTGAACATTTTATTATGAAGAGTTTGATCCTCCACTATATGATCTACTAGAATATTATCTTCATAATGTAGAACATCATTAATAGGTTGTTCTACATTAACGCTATCTATATAGGCATTGTATTGAACAACCACTCTTATACATGGAGAGGTTTGTCAAACATTATCATTTTCAACAATCTTAAAGAGAACAATTTCTCCCACTTTTCACATCATATTCTAAAAACCTTGCATTTTTAGATAATCTAAAATAAGACACTTATTGTCCTTGGGTCTAACATTTTTTTCTTGTGGATTATAAATTTGAATTTTAGCAGGACAATCCAAATGCATATATGATTCAAATTAGATTTCCAACATTTTCATAATTCAAATGGCATTTTAACAACTACCTTAATTAAAACTCTATTTAATATATATGTGGCTGTTTTAAGGGCTTCACTCCACAAGGATAAAGGAAAATTTGAGTTGCTAAACATACTTCTCACCATATCCAGCAAAGTCCTATTTCTTCATTTAGCTACACCATTTTGATCTGGTGTACTAGGCATGGTGTTTGTGCCATCTTGAAAATACTTTACAAATAGACCAGGTGCTTGTCCACTTTCAATATATCTTCCATAGAATTCTCCACATATATTTGATTTTATAATCTTAATTTGCTTTTTGCATTGTTTTTCTACTTTAACTTTATAAACTTTAAAAGCGTCTAAAGCCTCATATTTATATGAAGCATATAGAGATACATATATTGTGAATAATCATCAATAAAGGAGATGAAGTATTTATGACCATTTCAGCCCATATCAGGATAACATATGTCAGTGTGAATTATTTCTAATATGTCAGAACTCTTTTTAGCACTCTTTTGAGACTTTTTAGTTTGCTTGCCCTTAATGCAATTCACACAAGTATCAAAATTAGTAAAGTCTAGAGATTCAAGAACTCCATCATTTATTAATTTCTTCATTCTTCCAATAAAGATGTGTCTCAACCCCCGGTGCCCCAATATGGAGGATTTTTCATTTATAACATTACCTCGCATAACCATTAAACCTGATGGAACACTATTAGCTAAATGAAATTTAAATAAATCACAAATTAAAAGATCACGTTCAATAATATTAGAATTTTTAATAATAACAACAATATCATCATAAAAATTTATACATAATCTTTGTTTTATAAGCTTAATAAAAAAATCAAATTTTTAGAGAAATATGGAATATAAATTTTTTTTTCTAAATCTAAAATACAACTAGTACTTAATATAAGCCTAAATGTTCCAACAACTTCCACACGTAACTGCATCTGATTGCCCATATAGATACTCAATTCACTTCCTATTGATTTTCTTTTCCTTGTGAAATTCTGCATGGTATTTGAAATATGAATTTTAGCACTAGAATTAATTCACCAAGTGTCATGACATCTTTCAACAAAATTAAATTCCAAATACACTGAAAGAATAAGGTCACAAAAGTTAGTGCCTTTCTTCTCAAGTCAAACCTTAAACTTTGGGCACTCCTTCATATATCCTTTCTTTTTACAAAAGAAACACCGTGCACTCTCTTTCTTCATAGAACGGGATGCTTTAGCCTTTCATTTCTTCTTATGAATTTGCTTCTTACTATCCTCATTTGTTACCAATAGTACACTTTCACCAAGTTCGTGAATTAGCATTTCTTCTTTTTGCACACACATTATTAGTAATTCATTGATGAACCACTTTTCTTTATGTGTGTTGTCAGAAGTCTTAAATAGTCTGTATTAAATAGGAAAGAAATTCAGAATAAAATGTACCAGAAATGAATCAGAGATCTCAACCTCTAAAGCCTTTAGTTGTGTTGCTATGTCTCTAACTTCATGGCGTGCTCATGCACACCCCCTTATGCTAGTAAGCCTCATGAATGACAATTGTGCCATTAGGGTGCTTGCTAGTACCTTACTAGAAGACTCAAATTGTTTATCAATAGTCTTTATGTAATCTTTGACATTCCCGCAATCAGGAATTGAACCCCGAATACTAGTTGAAATACGAGACTTAATGAATATCATACTTATATAGTTGGATTTCTCCCACTGTTCATATAATGCTACCTTGATCTAAGTACTATCATCAGTAGGTGCCAGAGGCTCTTTCCTACGAAGAGCATAGTCAAGATTTGCACACTCTAAGTGAAAGAGAACCTTATCCTTCCACTCCTTATAGTTGTCACCACTTAACGAATGAACTTTAGATACAATTTTAAATATTATTATTGTTGCAAATAATAAATCATGCTAATATTACTCAACTTTAAATAGGCACATCAAAATTCGTAACATATGATAATACATATCAATGCAAGTCATATCAAAATAAATATGAATCATAATGTCATTAAAATCTACCTGTACACAAAGACTTTAACATACATAATATTCATTATATTGACTAAAATATTAAAATTAGAAAATAAAATATCACTTCTTAATATCTGTGGGCTAATTAAGAAATAAAATATTTTTTATTTCAATCTAATTATATGTGAATAACATAATAAATTCATATGGGTAAGTTTATTATATAATTCACAATAATTATAAATATATCATATTAATATTTATATAATTTTTTAAAATATAATTATTATTAAGAATGCTGTGATTACTCTTCAGTAAATCATATATTAATTATAATATGATATGCAGTGAAAGAATTAATATTACATGCAAAAAATAAACATCATCAAATAAATAAATTCAGTGATATATGGAATAATAAAATCGAAAGTAGTCCCCTTAATAACCATCTTGGTAACACCTAGAGGATCGAAAGTTCAAATTTCATTCAAAACAAATTTGTAATTTTGCATTAATTTTGAATTTAAACAAATGAACAACAACAAAAAAATTGAAGCCCAGTTAAAAACAACATGGGCTTAACATAATACAACCTTCAAACACATATAATATTTAATTATTTACTAATGAAAGTGTCCATGAAACCTAATGCCTGCATGTATAGCGCAGTATTCGTTCTTCTTTCCTCCATTAGTTTCCATCTTTTTTTTTTTTTTTTTGAATTAATGCAAAATGGAAATGAAGAACCAAAATGAAAAATAAGCACGCTAAGATTATTGCTAGTCCTCGCTCCACTACCACCGAAATAAATCGGTGTCATTCAAGTCGTGACAGTTTGAGAAAGTTTTTCAAAAATATTTATAGTTATTTTCCCTTATCTTTGTTAAGTCTCTTAATTAAATTTTAAAATTATTTTTTTATTAAAAAATATTAAACACTCACACTTCTAAAATAAATATGAATATTTTTTTGGATGATGTTAAGTAACTTTAAAATTTAATATCAATTTAAAATTTTCTTTTTGGATTTAAAACTGTTTGTGCTTCTTTAGAAAATAATGACTAGGTAGAGACAATTTTTGTTCTCATGCCACGTATTAATAATTTTATAAAATCAATAATTTACGTACTTTCAGCCATTGTCAATAATTCTAAACTACATATCTGCAGATTGAATCCAATTCATGTTTACCCTTATTTAGAGCCTTCTATCTTCTTGACAATTTTTTTCTCTATCCATTTCAAGAATTTGCACTTTGATATTCCCCATCTAACTGGGAGGCTAAGGTATTTTTCCAGATTGTCTTAGGTGAAAATTCCTAGGATATTTCCAAGTCACTCGAGTTTGGATGGAAATTTGGATTCCAAAAGAAATATAAAACTTTTTCGAGTTTATGACTTGTTCTAAATCTATGGTGTAGATGTTGAGAATTCTTATAAGAAGGTAAATTCAAAATTGTGAGAATCATACCAGTCAAATTTATTAGTTTAATAGTTCAATCGAAGTTCAACCGATTTAATTAAATATTAAATAAAATAATTAAAAAACTTATTTAATTTTAAATATATAAATTCAACAATTTTTAACCTATATATAACCAGAGTTCTAAGTTAATTTTTTGAGATTCTTGGACAGCATTGACAGCATTGTCTTGTAGTTATTGATTACTTTGTGATTATTCCATCTTTAACATGCAACAACAAAAAATTATGAACAAAATTAATTCAACAAACAAATTTGACAGAATCATTCAACAACTCACTACTCGAACATTTAGTAAACCACTAAACTAAGTAGTATTAACAAACAACAGTAGAACTAGGATTGGTAACTAGTAATAAGTTAATAAGGAGCGAGTGGGTATAAAAAAAATCATTCTTTTTGGTGAGAACACATAGAAACAACGAGCACGACTGAAGTGGCTATACATACAAATCCATTTACGGATAGATATGCTTCGATTGGAACTGGAAGTTCCAGAACAGGCGGCTGGTATACCACCATAATGAAACTGCCTTTTCTTTTTTTTATTCGGATAGGATTTTGGTTGGCTTCGTAACCGGCAAAAATAAGTAACTCACAACTCAGCTAATCAGCAACTCAATTTCAAATAGCAGCAATAATAATTCCAAACAACAGTAACTATTAACTATCTAGTAATCCATTAATTTTTTTTCTCTTCATGGCATGTACTTATTATTAGATGTCTTAAATATTTAAATAATATTACTTTATATGCTAGAACTTTTGATTATTGTTTACATATTGATGTAAATTTTTTTTGTCCTTTACTAAGCTTCGGTATCTGCCTTGGTTATGAATGAAATAAAATAAAACCACTAAACTCAGACATTCAGTAAGTCATACCTCACAACCCAACTAATCAGCAACTCAATTTCAAACAACAACAAAAATAATTCCAAAGAACAGTAAAATCACTCAACTCAGACATTCAGTAACTCACAACTCACAACCCAGCTAATCAATCTCTGTGGGTGGCTAGGATTCTTTGTTCTTTCAATTTCAAATTTTCTTCAGTTTCAGAAAAGAGAGGGATGGGAGTGGAATTGGGCTTCAGTTTCAGTTTCAAAATCCAAGTATTATCAAAGCCAAGTCACAGTGTTTACCGGCAGTGAGGAAGAAGGGGAGTGACGGCGACGACAAAGGAGACGGCAACACCGGCGAACACACAGAGAGGAGAGAGCTCGGCAATAACGATGTGGTGCTATGGGGCTATGGAGGCTGCGCTGGTTGTGGGTTGTACGATTGGGGGGCTAGGGTTCTTTACGTTGTTCTTTCAATTCCGAAATTTCACTTCAGTTTCAGAGAGGAGAGGAGTGTAGGACTGGGTCGGAGGTTGGGGCCGTTGGGGATCTAGGGTTCTTTTTTAAGTGAAAATGGCACTATTTGGAGGGATTTTATTGAACCGAAAACCTTTCAAAAAATCGGCCGATTACGACGGTTCACCAGTTAACTGTTGATTTGATCAGTTCTATAACCGATTTTTGGCTTTTTGGGAAACAGTTTCTAAGCGTAACCGAATCAGCCTAGTGACTGGTTCTCGATTATCCCGATTAAACCAGCCGATCCAGTTCGATTTTTAAAACTATGTGTAAATCTCATCTTTCAAAGATAAAAAAATAATACAATTATCAATAAATAAAAGATGTATTACACTAGAAGCAGGGGGAGCTAATTTGACTCCCAAAATAAGATTAGAGATCCGGGTTCTAATTATAATTTTCATGAATAAAAATAAGCTAGCAATAACAACTATACAAGTTTGATTAACATCTCTAACACAATTAGTTTAATTGGTTCTCATCGAAAGCTGGTAGCCTGCTAGTGCTATAGAATAACTGAAATTTGAATAGGATCATCTGCATATACTTGAATTCATATTGGGTTTAATATAAGCTAAAAGAGTTTCAAAAACTTGTCATATTTTTCTCATTCTACTAACTCCTTTCCACCTCTCTAAAACTAATACAAGGAAGAAACACAATAGAGAATCTTAATAACAAAAGAAAATGTCTCCGGTACAAAATTTGCCGCAACTAATTTATGTCTCTATTAGCACAGTTTATTCACCACTTAATTGAGAACTTAAGTTTAGAAATGCATCCTCACTGCATGGAATTGTGAGACCTCCATTTGAATGATCATAACTGAATTCTTCCTTGTTGCTCCACACAAAACACAATATATTTGTATGAGGAGATGCAAAATGATTTATGTTGTTTGAGAACATATATTGCATATAGTTACTAAGGGCTTCCTTTAAGCAATATCCTTGAGAAATAATATTTGATAAGATGGGGTTAACTGTACCAAGTACAAGGGATCACAAGAAATCACATGTTATTGACAAAAATCTTTATTAATGCCCAAGTGAAACCTAATTCTTGCTCTTGCAATGTACTATATATCTCTTCCATTAGTTGGTAGACACACTGTAAACATCTCACGTGTCTTAGGTGCTGATAATGAAATCAATAAATGATGATCAAGATTCAGGACCCTATCTATCGGTTTCTTAAACAAAGTATTTAAAGTACAAGAGTGAGCCAAACTTAGGTACATGATACGGAACCAATAATATGAACTTCACCTTTCAAGCGAAACATGATGCAACATTAAACTTGATTTGCATAGATGTGTTTATGTCATTTCAAATTTATCTCACAGATATATACTAGTTGGCTGTTACACCTTACCATTGAGTTGCGTGAACTAACATGTAGGAGGCTATGACTATGATCTATTATTGGCCATTGTTTGAGAAGGTGGGGTATGCACTTAACACTAAAGCAGCATCACGTGATTTCATATGCATGACCCCATCTATTAACCCCCTTCAACAATCATTTCTCTTGCCTTCATAAACAACACAACACAACTCGATGGCAATCTGAAGATCAATACTTAAACACGTTCTTCTTAAGCACAAGAGCTTTCGCTTGCTCTTTCCATTCCCAATAGGGATGCACATGGATCGGATAATATCCGTATATTCACGATAATTATCCGCATCCAATCCAAATTTTGCAGATATTATCCGATCCGCACTATGCTAGGATCGGATTGCAGATTTGCCAGTGATCCGCGGATCCGATCCACAAATCCGCATATCCTTACGTCTCATATAAATAACATAGTTTATGATATCTTGTTTTTAATTTTTTATGTTATACTTTAACTTAGAATAATTAAACTTAGATATTGTGTTATTATTTTTTTATTTGTTATTCAAGATAACTGTTATTGATAATATTTTAGGAGTAAATAGACTTAAACAGGTGAAAAATGAATTTTTTGGACATTTTTTTGTAAAAGCAACTAAATAGGGTCTTAAAACATTTTTTTAATTATCCAGATACACCCGATATCTGATCCGATCCGCAAATATGCGGATCAGATCTAATCTGAAAAACTGTGAATATCGTATCTGATCCGTCCAATGAGTGTAGTGTGGATCGGATAGAATTACATGCTATATTTGATCCGACCTGATCTGTGTGCAGCCCTCATTCCCAACATACACAAGAAAAAATGGGTTTCCATTTTCTTGTCATCGAAAAGGCATCCTTCTCAGGTAAGCAAGCAACTTAAAATCCGCGGGAGCCCAACGGGTTATCTTGCAGTGTATGTCGGAGGTAATCAAAAGCGTTATAAGTTTTCTCTCATCAAGAGGGATGGAACTCTCAACAGGAGAGACAAATTAGAACTCAAGATTCTATCTCCGTGATCTTAGTTCAATCCAAGATTTCATTCTCAACCTTTCTTTCCACAACCATGATATTTAGGCACGCTCACTGTAAAACCTTGAATTTTAAAAAGTTATTACTAAATTATTTATGAGTTATTGTATTTATTTTAAGATTATATTTTTAGAGATTTTTATATATAAGTTGAGTAAATTCTTATTTATTATATAGAGTTCTTATAATTGAAAAAATAGTGAATATTTTATATGCCTTAATTTTAATATTTAGATTTTTGACCTTATTTTATAAATAAAGGAGAATTAATTTACTTATCTCTAACTTTTATTAAATTAGTATTCGAATGGAAATAATTTACAAATTGTAATTGGAAGGTATTTTAAAGATAGAAATTTTATACTTAATTTGGTTTTTGATTATTATTTTATCTTCCTAATTATTTTATAAAATTACACTACTAACCCTATTTTTAATAAAAATACCTAAACTACCCCACATTACCCCCAAACCCTAACACTACACTCATCTCTCTCACCCAATCCCCCACCCACGCTCACACACTCAGCACACACCTCACTCACCCTTCCTCACCAACATACACAGACACGGTTTTGTGAGTGAAAGCAAGAAAGAAAAGAAGAAAGAAAGGGAGGAGAGGAGAGGGAGATATGGAAAGAGGGAGCAGCTCGCCTCTACCGTCAACTATGTTGTTGCCATTCGTGTTCCAGTTCGCCGCCACCATCGCTCTGTTTGCGTCGTTGCCGTTGAGAGCAGGATCGTGAAGAGAGATGGCTTGCGAGTGAGGGGAGGTTGCGGGCTTGGAGCCGTCGCGCCTTCGTTGCTGCTGCTCGCCATTCCTGTCGCCACCGTCCAACGCGAAGCCAGCCGCTGTCGTCGCATCTCCCAGTCGTCTCTACCGCCGCCGTGCCGTCGAGAGGGAAGCCGTCGGGTCGCATAGAGTGAGAGAGAGAGAGAGAGAGCACGGGAGCAGAGGAAAGAGAAGGGAGACCTGCGCCAGACACTGCCACTTATGCCGCCCAAAACCCCGCTGTCGTCGCCAGAAAATATGCCGGTAAGGATTTGAGTTTGGTTTACGAAAGTTTGAGATTCTGGGAGCTTTATCCTCTCTGGATGTTGGTTTCAGTTACTGTTACTGGAGTTCGGTCGCCGCTGCCGCTTGAGGTGGCTGCCAGGGCTGCTGCCAAACTGGTTCAGAGAGTACTGCTGCTTCATTTTGTCATTACAGTAAGTATTTACATTTAGAAAACCTCCGCGTTAGTGTTCTGTTCCGTGTAATAAAGTCTTGTGATATTAATATGTTAGGAATTAGTAACCGAGCTTGCATGAGCGATTGAGGCTGTTTCTGTTATTGAGAAAGCTAGCGGAGCTGAGGTTTTGGTTGCCGTCGATTTGGGTTGAGGCGAAAGGAACTCTGTGAGGCATTTGGGTTATAATTTTGTGTATCGAGGTAGGGGCCTTTTTAGAAAACTAAACTTTATTTATAATTCAGAATTGCTATATATGGATATTGATATGAGTATTGTATTTCTAGTGATTATGTAAGTTTTATGTGTTGTTTGGTTGTTTTGGATGGATATGAATGCTTGATTGATTCGATTATTGTTTGGTTTTGTGAAACGGACTGTTTTGAGGTGTTTCTTTAAAGTTGTTTCTCCAAAGTTTTGAAATCAAGTTTAATCCGTTGAAAATTGATTTGAGTTTGAATTGGTTTTCTTGAAATATGAAAATGGTATGCATCTTTGGATTCAGTTGGATTTTGAGCTGATTTGGTGTTGAACCCATTGAAGAGGGTTGTGTGGAATGGTGTAGTTGGGACCCGAAAAGGGTGGCAAGGTCCAAGTTTTAGGAGAGGTACTACTAAAATTCCTATGAAATCCGAGACTTTATTGAAATGTTCTTTGAAAAATTATGAGTTAAAAACTTATACTATTTTACTTGGATTATTTAAGAAAGGGGTGACTTATACTTTTGAAATGAATTATTAAAAAGGAAATTATGATTTAGTCTTATTTCTTAAGAAAAGTATTATATCTCTTTTGGGAGCAAGTCATATAGAAGAAACTTATGTTTTAAGGTTGTTTTAAATGTAAAAAGGGTTTATGTCCTTGAATTTGACTTGACAGTTTCAATTGGAGGAGTTTCAGTGACTTTAAAAGAACTTGAATGTCTATTGAAAAGTATTATTTTACAACGTTTTAGAAAAAGTTTTAAGCACTCTTTGAATTCTGAATTTTTGCAAGACTAAAACAATTTTTGAGCAGTTTGAAACACTTTAGATTTAATCATTGAATTGAAGTTGGTTTTGTTTAAGTAAAAGAAATGAGTTATGTTATTCTCCCCTAAAGACTTGAGACTTTGCCGAGGAACTTGTGTTATCAAATCCTGTTTTAGGATGAAGGACTTTGAATCTCTCAGAAAAGACTTGATTTGGTGTGGTTTTTAAAATGTTATGGAAAGATGTTGAGGAAGGTGACTTTGTTTTAAAAAGAGTAAAGTTAAGGCTGGAAGGAATTGATTTTGACTTCAAAGTAAAGAGATTTGAGAAAAAGTGTTATATGGCATGAATGAAGATTGGATTTGAGATGAATTATGAAGGAAGTGCAGAAATGATTATGAATGGTTATGAATGAATTGAAATGATAATGAAAATAAGTTTGAATTTGATTGTGATATACCTCCAGGTAAGGTACAGTGGTGTTATCCACTTGCTCCGGTTGAGAGTTCGAGAATACCGGATAAGATGCAGTGGTAGTATCCACTTGCTCCGGTTGAGAGTTCAAAACTCCAGAGAAGATGCAATGGTGGAATTCTATCGCCGCTTGCTCCAGGTTGAGAACTGTAACGTCACTTGGGTAAGAGACATGGTGAAGTTGTCCCCTGCTCCGGGTACGCGGGTAAGATGCAAGGGTTGAGGCGAGGTCCCACTTGCTCCGTATTTGGTCTTCTATCCAATGGTTAGCTACTAGGACTTGTCGGGTTGACTTTATAATTGACAGATGAGACTCATCAGCGACTAGAACAAGCATTCATCATATGCATCTATGTGACATTGTTTGGGTGTGTATATTGTACTTGGTTTGTCTTTGTGATTAATTGTGTTCAACTGCTAATTGTTCTACTTGAAGTAACTGCTTGTTTGTGCTTGAGCTTTCCTACTTGTGTTTGCGACTGAAACTCTGTTGGATTGTGGTGGATTGGTTGTTGCTTGGATTGTTTGGGTCTAGGACCGTGGTTGATTATGAGATGGGCCAAAGGCCGCGTCTGGTTTGTGTTTCTGGTTAGAGAAGTATGAAAAACTAAACTGCTTCAGCATAGACTTAATGAACCTATGCTTGGAACATGTTGGTCATTCATGCTGTTAGGAAAAACCTTTTGAAAGGATTTTGAATTTCGAGTAAATAAACAGTTTCCTCTTTCAGAAAAGAATTCAGATTTTTAATGGCAAATCTTTGGATTTTAAAAGGATGCATGAGACGATTACTAATCACTGTGCTTTAAAAAGAGTTTTATATTCACGTATCCTATTATAGTAATTCTCAAAAACCCTCTACTGAGAACCCTTTCGAGAACGATGTTCTCACTTCCCTACAGGTCTTTTCTTTTTCAAGTTATGAGTGACGAAGTTCGGAAGAGCTTATTAACTCCTTTTCTGTTTCAAATTGCCTTTATCTTTACGAGTTTTTATAAGAGGGATAGGAATTTGATTATGTAATGCTTGTAAAATTATATATATATATATATATATATATATATATATATATATATATATATATATATATATATATGTATGTATCTTTTGTATCTTTTGTAAGTATTGATATTTGTATGGATGTATGTTATCTTTTAAAAAGAAAGTCTTTTGAGCGGTAATACGATTTAAGTTTTAAATAGACTCATATTTTAGTATTAAATATTATAAGAATTGTCGTAATACCCGAACTATCAGAGTGGCGCAGTCGGAAGCGTGACATTTTGATAGTTAGGGTGTTACACTCACCATGCAATTAACTAAGTGGTATTACAACAAAAAATTCTCCAAACCATTCTAACCATCTTCCTACAATTGTATCCTTTCCAGTCTGATACCTGCTCACACCGACACCCTCCCAAACTCCTGCACTCTAACTCCTCCCCTATTAGTCTTTAACCAATATGACCATACCAAACATCTGTACCAAACCAATAGAAGCCACCACCATCACCCTCAATAATCAAACAAGTCCAGGCTTCTAAGATGATTGCGTCAACCTGATTGGAAAAATTATGACCAACAGAGAGATAAAGTACAAAACCATCAAGTACTTACTAATGGGGATGTGCGACAATCCCAAGCATGTTTCTATATCAGAGGTAGGAAGGAACAAAGTTCTTGTAAGCTTTAAAGACATACGCACAGGGAATAGGATCATAAAAAATGGTCCTTGGAATGTCAAAAGGCACCTGTTGAATCTGCAGAGGTGGCTGTATGGAGAGGCAATACTAGATGTTAGCCATGATTTCATGGAATTTTGGATACAAGTGCATAGGTTACTGTTCTGAGGGTTACCTGAAACTGGAGGTCGATCTCGGATGAGATCTTCTGTATTTGGTCGGAGATGGTGTGTCCGGCTGGCTGGTGGCGGCCGGAGCTGTTGTGTCCGACTTGTTGGACTTGCTGCACTGCTGATCCTTGGTCACCGGAGGGTGGGGGGTACCTGCAAGAGACTCCGATGCTTAAGTTAGCAAGGGTATTAAGCAGGTTTATTGTAGAATTAGAGTATGAGTTATACCTGGGTGCTCTAGTGTATTTATAGTAGTGAGATGTGACCTTCTTTGGATAAGATAAGTTAGTTATCTTATCTTATCTTATCTTTTGTTGAGGTCAGCTTATCTTCCGTGGAACCGCCCTTGTCTCTATCGGCTTGAGCTGCCTTTGGATCTGGGTCGTATTCCTTGAGTTGGGTCCTTCTTTGGGCTTTTCCTGTCGCTTTGGCCGACTTCTTCGTAAAGAAGTCGGTCCGCTTGACCTAAAGAGGTCGGTCGCTTTGCTACTGAACATCCCGGCTCGGTCATCTCGACCCAGGGTATGAACAGTGCCCCTGCTTGAGCTCGGTCTTCTTTTTGAGGTCGAGTTCTTGACTTCGGTCCTTCTCTAGTGAAGCCGTACTCAAGCATTTTGTTGATTCCTTTGTAAAAGCTTTTGAATGTAGAACGTTTTTCCTCTAAAAGTGCGCGTTTTTATATCGGCACTTTGGGAACGTGCGAGGGTTTAATGTTTTCATTAATTTTAACATTAATTGCCCCGTTTTCCTTTGGCTCTTTATTTTGATTTTTGAAAACTCAGAAACGGTTTCTCTCCTTCGCCCTTTTCGTAACTTCTTTTCTCCGCTCTCTTTGCTCTCTGTTTTTCATTTGCACTTCTGCTTTCTTGTGTTGCGGCGTTTGTTTGGCGATTTTCTGGGCAGCTTTTATTTCTGCGCCTCCATTTTTCTTCCTCGAAGCTTCTTTCATCTCTAGGTTAGTCCCATTTCGTTCTTTCTCTTTGTTTTTGTGATGAGGTTTTGATTTTGATTTTCCTTTAGAGAAAGTTTGGATCTTTCTGTTTCCATCGTGCCTTATTGTTGTTGAAATGTGCGTTCTGGGAGTTTCTCCATCTTCTGCATGATCCTTTTTGTTTTTGCTTGATGCTTTTAAGGCTTTGCATGTTCCTTGTTGTTTCTGTTCTGATACCGCTATCCGCATCTTTTCCTTGCTTTATTTGAAGGTTGCTTTTGTCTGATTCTAAAAAAAGTTGTATCTTTAATGGTCTCTATTTGGCGTGCTTGATGTTTGGGGATGGTTTTTTGTTGGTTTATACTGTAAGGCAAATCTTTTTGAAGACTTTTGTGTTTTACTCTGATGGAAAATGCTTGCTGTTTGAAGCCTTCTTTTCTTGTTTTGAGAGATGCTGGGGTGCGAGAAGTAGATTTTTACTAGAAACCTTGCTTTATTATTGCCTCCAAAGGATGCCCCAGGACTTTGGTTTGAGTCTTGGGGTTTTCTTTTTCTGTGTGTTCGCCTGTATCGTATTGAGTTGTTTTCTCCCTTGTCCGAGATGTTTTTAGTAATCCCATCTTCTTTTCTTACTTGTAGGATTAGTTGGCCTCATGTCTTCTCGCAATAACATTGTAGAGATGTCTTCCAGAGTTCCCGAGGAGATGTCTGATTGGCTGGACTCCCTTGTTTTGTTGTGTGTTTCTGTTGTGGATGCTGAATTTTGCACAGAGCTGAGGAAGCGCCATAGGATTTGTGGTAACAGTACCCGTGAGGGGGATTATGAGCTTGTTGCCCCTGATTCTGATGAGAGAGTTTGTTTTCCGACTTTCATTGAGGGGAAGCGTCCCTTCTTCTATGCTTATGAATACTTCTTCAGCCAATTAAACGTTACTTTTCCTTTTACTGCTTTTGAAACTGACCTATTGTGGTCATGTAACATTGCTCCGTCCCAGCTTCATCTGAATTCCTGGGGTTTTATCAAAATATTTTAACTGCTTTGCCAAGAGTTAGGCATAACACCTTCTGAAACTCTTTTCCTTTATCTTTTCGTCTCGGCCAAGCCCGGAGGTTCCTCTAAAAAGAAAGCTTCCTGGGTTTCTTTAAGATCGGCCCTGGGGCATAAAGTTTTTGCCATGTATGATGAGTCGTTTAAAGATTTTAAGAACTATTTCTTCCGAGTTCGTGCTGTTGAGGGGGTCCGCCCCTTTTTTCTTGATGAAAACGACGAGCCTGCTTTTCCTCTAGAGTGGCAAAAGAATGTGAGAGTGCCACGTTATACATGGGAGATGCTTAATGAGGTTGAATGGGCCTTTGTAGTTGTTCTTGAAGATTTGTGGGGGAAACCTCCCCATCTGGATACGAAGAGATTCTTGAGTGATCTATCTTTGGTTCGAACTGCTTTGGGTACTGTCTGACTTGTTTTTATACTTGCTTCTGAGCTTTTCTTCTCCTATGTTGTAACTTGTCTTTTGTGGTTGATTCTGTATTTTCAGAGATGTCGAAAAATAATGATTCCATGAAGGCCTACAAGAAGGCGAAGAAGGCAACTGCTGCTCTAATCATCTCGGCCAAGGCAGCCGGTGTTCATACCCTGGGTCGAGATGACCGAGCCGGGATGTTCAGTAGCAAAGCGACCGACCTCTTTAGGTCAAGCGGACTGACTTCTTTACGAAGAAGTCGGCCAAAGCGATAGGAAAAGCCCAAAGAAGGGCCCAACTCAAGGAATACGACCCAGATCCAAAGGTAGCCCAAGCCGATAGAGACAAGGGCGGTTCCACGGAAGATAAGCTGACCTCAACAAAAGATAAGATAAGATAAGATAACTAACTTATCTTATCCAAAAAAGGACACATCTCACTACTATAAATACACTGGAGCACCCAGGTATAACTCATACTCTGATTCTACAAAAAACCTGCTTAATACCCTTGCTAACTTAAGCATCGGAGTCCCTTGCAGGTACCCCCACCCTCCGGTGGCCAAGGATCAGCAGTGCAGCAAGTCTAACAAGTCGGACACAACAGCTCCGGCCGCCACCAGCCAGTCGGACACGTCATCTCCGACCAGTACAGAAGATCTCATCCGAGATCGACCTCCAGTTTTAGGTAACCCTCGGAACATTGGCGCCGTTGCCGGGGAACCTGGAAGTCATCCCAATACCCTGGCGGACGGCCATGACAACGACCACGACTCAGATCTAGAAAACAGAACACCGCACAAGAACGCGGACACTACATTGAAGGATGCTCCGGAATCCAACGGAGACAAAAACTCATCAAATTCGGGAGCAATAGAAGCACTTCAAGATCGCTTAAAGCAACTTGAGAAAGAAACCCAACAACAACGGGAGATCGGAAATGATCTGCAAAGAGAGGTACGGCGACGGCGAGAATTGGAAGAAAAACTACAGCAATTAGAAGCCGATCTCAAATCAAAAGCTCCTCAGACCGCTCCTGAGGAAAATTCGCGGAAAGAACAAGATCCATTCACCAGGGAAATCATGAAAACCAAAATTCCAAAAGACTTCAAGCTCCCGGATATGATTTTGTATGATGGTACCACAGATCCCAACCATCATCTCAGCAATTTCAGAAGCAGAATGTACCTTACCGACGCCTCAGATGCCGTTCGCTGCAAAGCTTTTCCAACAACTCTCACAAAGACATCAATCAGATGGTTCGACAACCTACCTCCAAAGTCCATCTCAAACTTTGACGACCTGGCCAAAAAGTTCCTGGCCAGATTCTCCATCCAGAAAGATAAGGCCAAGCATGCCCCCAGTTTACTAGGGATCAAGCAAGGAGAACGGGAGAGCCTCCGCAACTACATGGAGAGATTCAACAAAACATGCATGGACATTCAAAGCTTACCAACAGAGGCCGCCTTCATGGGACTCATCAACGGCCTACGAGAAGGACCTTTTAGCCAATCTATATCAAAGAAGTACCCTTCCTCCTTAGATGAAGTACAGAAGCGAGTAAAAAAATACATCAACATGGAAAAAATGCTCGGTTGGGAGAAACCTCCAAATCTGGGGTCTTCTACCGAGATAAAGACAAGGAATCCAAAAGGAAAGAAGATCGGCAAGGAGAGAAAATAAAAAAATACCACAATTACACTCCTCTCAAGGTATCCCTAGTTGACGTATACAAAGAAGTCTGCCACACGGAGAAAATACCCCCAGCTCGGCCACTCAAAGGCAAAAGAAGGGGAGGAAATCGGAATGAGTATTGTGAATACCATCGAGTGCGAGGTCACTCCACCAATGAGTGCTTCGACTTAAAGAACATTGTTCCGAGGGTTACCTGAAACTGGAGGTCGATCTCGGATGAGATCTTTGGTACTGGTCGGAGATGACGTGTCCGGCTGGCTGGTGGCGGCCGGAGCTGTTGTGTCTGACTTGTTGGACTTGCTGCACTGCTGATCCTTGGCCACCGGAGGGTGGGGGGTACCTGCAAGAGACTCCGATGCTTAAGTTAGCACGGGTATTAAGCAGGATTTTTGTAGAATCAGAGTATGAGTTATACCTGGGTGCTCCAGTGTATTTATAATGGTGAGATGTGACCTTTTGGATAAGATAAGTTAGTTGCCTTATCTTATCTTTATCTTTGAGTGGAGATCAGCGTATCTTTCAACGGAACCACCTTCGTTTCTATAGGTTTTAAGCCACCTTAGGATTCGGGTCGTGCTACGCTATTTGGGCCCTTTATTGGGCTCTCTTGTCGCTTTGGCCGAGCTCTTTGAGAAGAGGTCGGATAGTCTGACCTGAAGAGGTTGGTCGCTTTATCTCGAATCATCCCAGGTTGAATAGCTCGACTCAGGGTATGAACAGTGCCCCTGCTTGAGCTCGATCTTCTTTTTGAGGTCAAGTCCTTGACTTCGATCCTTCTTAAAGTCGAACTCAAGCATTTGTCGATTCCTTTTGTAGAGTCTTTTTTGAATGTAGAACGTTTTCCTCTAAAAGCGTGCGCTTCTGTATTAGCGCTTTTTGGGAACGCGAACGGTTTTAATATCCGTATTTAATTGGCATTAATTTGCCCTTTATTCTCTCTTGGATTTTATTTTGAATTTCGCGATCAAAACGGTTTCTCTTCTTCATTTTTCCTTCGTAACTTCTCCCTTTACTCTCTCATTTTCTGTTTCTCATCTGCTCTCTATCTTTCGCTTACGCTTCTGCTTTCTTGTGTTTGTGGCGTCGCTTGGCGTTTTTTCTGGGCAGCCTTTATCTCTGTGTTTGCACTCTTCCTCGAAGCTTCTTCCGTCTTCAGGTTAGTCCCATTTCGTATTTTCTTCATTGTTTTTGACTTTGCAATGGGGTTTTCCTTTTGATCTTCTTTTTTGAAGAAAGTTTAGATCTTTCTGTTTTTATCATGCTTGACTCGTTGCATGCTCTGGAGTTTCTTCATTTTTTGGTGCGAATCTTTTTCTTTTGCATGTTGCCGCCATTTCTGTTTGTGCCTTGGCTGATGATTTTTTGCTTGATTTCAAAAAAAAGTTTGCGCCTTTGCTGCTTGGCCTTTTTTTTTTTTTGGTATTTCTGATATACTGTAGAAGTAATGTTTTTGCTGGTAAACTGTAGAAGGGTGGACCTTTTTGCATTTTTTGCTTCCTTTGTTTTCTTTCCGGATTTAATTTAGATGAGTGCTGGGATGTAGGCGAAATAACTTGAAGACCTTGCTTGTTTACTGCCTCCAAGGGATGCCCCGAGACTCTTGTCTTTGAGTCTTGGGGTTTTCCCTTTTTGTTTGTCCGTCCGTCGAGATGTTTTGCCCCCCGTCCGAGATGTTTTTAAGTAATCCATTCTACTTTTCTTTTGTAGGATTTAGTTGACCTCATGTCTTCTCGCAATAACGTCGTAGAGATGGCTTCCCAGGTCCCGGCGGGTATGGCTGATTGGGTGGACTCCATGGTTCTCATGTGTGTCTCGCTGGTTGATTCTGAGTTTTGTGCTCAGCTTAGGCAGTTTCATAGTGTCTGTAGAAATTCTGGCGATGAGAAGAACTATGAGCTTGTTCCTCCTTCTTCTGACGAGAGAGTCTGCTTCTTGACTCGAGTTGTTGACAATCGCCCCTTCTTTTATGATTACGATTTTTTCTTTGGTCAACTGGGTATTACCCTTCCTTTTACTCCATTTGAAACCGACCTGTTATGGTCTTGTAATGTTGCCCCTTCTCAACTTCACCCCAACTCCTGGGGTTTTATAAAAATTTTCCAGTTGCTGTGCGACGGTTTTGGTATTCCTGCTTCCCAATCTCTCTTTTTCTATCTGTTTGTTTTGACTAAGCCCGGTGTGGTAAAAAAGAAGTCAGCTTGGGTCTCCTTTCGTTCTACCCAAGGAAAGAAAGTTTTTTCCATGTTTGACGAGTCGTTCCGTGATTTTAAGAACTACTTTTTCAAGATCCGAGCTGTTGAAGGAGCTCGGCCCTTTTTTCTAGATGAGAATGACGAACCCGCTTTTCCCTTGGAATGGCAAAAAGATGTAAGGGTCTCCAGATATTCGTGGGAAATGTTGGATGAGGCTGAGCGAGCCTTTGTGACTATCTTGGAAGAACGTTGGGGTCAACCTCCCCATCTTGACACAAAGAAATTTCTAACCAATCCTACTCTTCTTCAAACTGAATTGGGTATCTTGTGTTTCTTTTATTATTTTGTTTATGTTGCTTGTAGCTGTCTTTTCCGACTTATCCGACTTGTAGCTGAGTTTTCTGTTTTGTTTGCAGAGGCAATGAAGAATAATGAATCCATGAAAGCTTATAAGAGGGCGCAGAGGGCGACTGTTGCCAGAAATGCTGCTGCCCAGGCAGCTGGGGAGGGATCCTCCCAAGTGCGCGAGAAACCATCGGTGCAGAGTTCCGCCGGGGTGAAGAAGGTGATCCCTACACCCCGGGTTCGTTTGGCAGATCCTCACGTCACCTCTGCTGCCTCTTCTGTTGCTCCTCCCAATAAAAAACAAAAGACTGCTGAGCCCTTCGACCTCGATGCTCCTGATTTTAATGTTATTGAATTCGTGGATCAACAAATCGGTCCCTACGGTGCTTTCTCCATGGACGATGTGTCCATCCTTCATCACTTGGAATTCATGGCCCGTAATCATGTGAAGATGGCATATATGTCGGCTGCCATATATTGGACTGCTCAGAACTCCCTCTCCATGCCACTAAAGCATTTATGGAGGAGGCGAAACAAGAGTTTGATCGGATGAAGGAGTTAAAGGAGGAGCTTGAGACGAAGGTGGCCAAGCTGGAGAAGGACTTGAAGAATGAGGAGGCGAGTTCTCAGTTATTGGTAGCTTCGTTGAGGTTGGTTGAGGACGCAGTCTTGATGCACAAGGATAGTTATGTTACCTCTTATCGAGAGGTGCTGCGGCTGAGGGAGGAGCTCGACCATGCCCGGGAAGATTATTCTGAGCTTCAAGGTCATCTCGTTGGCAGTGTGACTGCTGCTTATGAGAACTTGAGGGAGCAAGTTCAGGTCATTGCTCCCGAGGCCGACCTCACCCTTTTTAGCTTGGATAATATTGTCAGGGATGGCAAGATTGTCCCTGATGATGAGGGTGATGATGATGATGATGTCGTTCCTCCTGTGTCTTCTACCAAAGTGCCAACCTCTTTGGTTCCCCCCGCTGTGCCCGACCCGGATTGTCAGATCCTGAATCGGGAGGATGGAACTGTGGATGCTGTGCCGATCCAGACTCGCCCTCCTTCTCCTTGTCCTGATGCTGCCAAGAAGGCTCCTGATGCTTGTTGATCTTTTCTTTAAAATTTGTGTAGTTGACCCGACTTGTGGGCTTTTTAGAACTCTTTTATTTATTCGCTGATACTTCTTAGTTGCTTATCTAGCAACTTTTATTTTGAAAAACAAACAGTAGCTCGCTATCTTTTTTACAGTAGTTTTTGGTGGCCTTTCGAAGCCTTATAACTCTGTAAAAAGTAGTTTTTTGACTTGACATATTTTCTGTTTTCTGCTGATGTCGAAATCTTGCGGCTCGACCTCCTTGGGTTGTTTTTGTTTTGTTATTTGTAGCTTGAATCCTTTGAGGTCGTGGTTGTGGGGGTCCAACTTGTTTCTTTGGTTTTCTTTGCTTTGTATGCTTTCTTAACGTTGGTCCCCTTCTAAGCTATTTTCGTAATCCTGTGTCTTGGACCTTTGCTCGGTCTCCTTCAAGAATTACTTTTATAACTTGTCAGTTGTAGGAGTCCGACTTGGTTATATCGGTCTCCTTTAAGTTACTTGTAGTCCTCCTTCTTGGATCTTTGTCAGATCTCTTTCAGGGACTACTTTTTATAACTTTTAAGTAGTAAGAGTTCGACTTCGTTTTATCGGTCTTCTTTAAGTTATTTTTGTAATCCTCTTTCTTGGACCTTTGTCAGGTCTCTTTCAGGGATTACTTTGATAACTTTCCAGTTGTAGGAGTCCGACTTGGTTATATCGGTCTCCTTTAAGTTATTTGTAGTCCTCTTTCTTAGATCTTTGTCAGATCTCTTTCAGGGACTACTTTGATAACTTTTAAGTAGTAGGAGTCCGACTTCGTTATATCGGTCTCCTTTAAGTTATTTTTGTAATCCTCTTTCTTGGACCTTTATCAGGTCTCTATCAGGGATTACTTTTATAACTTGTTAGTAGTAGGAGTCCGACTTCGTTATATCGGTCTCCTTTAAGTTATTTTTGTAATCCTCTTTCTTGGACCTTTATCAGGTCTCTTTCAGGGATTACTTTTATAACTTGTTAGTAGTAGGAGTCCGACTTCGTTATATCGGTCTCCTTTAAGTTATTTGTAGTCCTCTTTCTTGGATCTTTGTCAGATCTCTTTCAGGGACTACTTTTATAACTTTTCATTTTGGGCCGACTTTGTCATGTCGAGCCCTTCTAAGTTAAAGTAATCCTCTTTAATAGGGTTGGCCAGACCTCTTTCCAGGGTTTACTTATAACTTGGGTTGACTTGGTCCGACTTCTCAACGTCGGCCAGTCTTTAAGTTATTATTTTAGCAATCCGTAAGACCTCGTCAGGTTCTTTTTTGGATCACTTTCGATAACTTCTTACATTATTCTGTGTTCATCTTTGCCGATTTGTAGGAAGTGGTTGTCATCTCTAGATCGTCCTTTGGGTGAATCGCGTTTTCACCTTTATCGGATGGTTGTCTTTATCGTGATCGTGCAATGAAATTGTTTTTCACTTTCTGCCGATCTGTTGCTTTATAATGGGACGATGAATGCTTCAGATTAATGCGTCTTGAAATCTTTGTAGAATATCTAAAATATATTTTATTTAAAGGAAAGGTGCAAATATATACACATGGGATTGTCTGAGTCTCAACTTGGTGCCTCATTAAAAAACCTTTTCAGGAAAAAGAGTGCATCCAATGATGAGATCTTTTATCTTTTCTAACTGTAGTACCTTCTGAGGTTGCAGGCGTGCCATGACCTGGTAAGCTCTCGTCCATCGAGTTCAGACAGTCTGTAGTAGCCCTTTCCAAGTACTTCTACAATTCGGTAGGGTCCTTTCCAGTTTGCTGCCAGCTTTCCCTCTCCTGGTCGAGTTGTTCCGATATCATTTCGGATTAGGATGAGATCATTTTCTGTGAATTTTCTCGGCACTACCTTTTGATTATATTTGGAAGCCATTCGGCGTTTTAGAGCTTCTTCCCTGATCCGAGCTCTTTCTTGGATTTCGGGTAACAAGTCGAGCTCTTCTCTCTGAAGTTGGAAGTTTGCTTCCTCATTGTAGTGAACTACTCTGGGCGACCCTTCCTCAATCTCTATTGGAATCATCGCCTCTGTTCCCTATGCTAATCGGAAAGGGGATTCCTTCGTAGTGAAATGTGGCGTTGTTCGATATGCCCACAGAACCTGTGGGAGTTCTTCTGCCCAGGCTCCCTTTGCATTTTGTAATCTCCGTTTTAATCTAGCCAATATGACTTTGTTAGCAGCTTCGGCCTGCCCATTGGCTTGTGGATGTTCGACGGAGGTGTACTGGTGCTTTATATTCAAGTCGGCTACTAGTTTTCTGAAGCCTGCATCTGTGAATTGGGTGCCATTGTCTGTGGTTATTGAATATGGAACCCCGAACCTTGTGACAATGTTTCGATATAAGAATTTCCAGCTTCTTTGAGTGGTGGCATTGGCTAGGGGCTCTGCCTCGATCCACTTTGTAAAGTAATCTACTCCCACTATGAGAAATTTAACTTGTCCTGATCCCTGTGGGAAGGGGCCGAGAAGATCGAGTCCCCATTTTGCAAACGGCCAAGGCGAAGTCACGCTGATGAGCTCTTCTGGCGGGGCGATGTGAAAGTTGGCATGTTTTTGACATGGTGGACATGTCTTTACAAATTCTGTGGCTTCTTTCTGTAGAGTTGGCCAATAAAATCCCGCCCGGAGTACTTTTTTGGCGAGAGCTCATGCTCCGAGATGATTGCCACAAATGCCGCCGTGTATTTCTTCTAGCACTTCCCTTGTGTTGGAGGTCGGCACGCATTTTAGTAAAGGTATTGAGATTCCTCTTTTGTACAGGATGTTGTTTATGATGGTGTAGTACTGTGCCTCCCTTTGTAACTTCTTTGCCTCCTTTTCTTCTGCGGGGAGTGTTCCTTCTTTGAGGTAGTTGATTATGGGGGTCATCCATCCTTGGTCCTGACTTGTTATGGCCAGGACTTTTTCCTCTTCCGAGATTGACGGGTTTTGCAACATTTCCTGGATGAGGCTTCTATTGTTGCCCCCTGGTTTGGTGCTGGCTAGTTTTGAGAGTGCATCAGCTCGGGCATTTTGTTCGCGGGGTATGTGACAGATCTTATATTCCCCGATTTGTCCGAGTAGTTCCTTGGTTTTATCCAAATATTTTTTCATGGTGGGGTCTTTGGCTTGGTAGCTCCCTGTTATTTGTGATGTGACCACTTGTGAATCGCTGTAAATGTTGAGTTTTTGAGCTCCGACCTCTTTAGCCAACTTCAGACCAGCTAATAATGCTTCATATTCCACTTGGTTATTGGAGGCCGGGAACCCGAACTTGAGGGAGAGCTCAACTTGGGTTCCTTGGTTGCTTTCTATTATCACGCCTGCGCCGCTTCCAGTTTTATTTGAGGAACCATCCACGTAGAGATTCCATTCTGTGGGAGTTTCCAGGGTATCTGTGAATTCTGCGATGAAGTCGGCCAGATACTGTGATTTGATGGCCGTCCGAGCTTCATATTGGAGGTCGAATTCTGACAACTCGACTGCCCATTGTAGAATTCTGCCTGCTAAATCTGTTTTCTGCAATATTCCTTTTATGGACTGGTTAGTTCTAACCTTAATGGTGTGAGCCTGGAAGTACGGGCGGAATCGTCGAGATGTTAGGATGAGAGTATAGGCAAAATTTTCTATTTTCTGGTAGTTCAGCTCGGATCCCTGTAGTGCTTTGCTAATGAAGTAGACGGGTTGTTGCCCATTTTCGTCTTCTCTGACTAGTGCTGAGGCTATCGCCCGGCTTTCTACTGCGAGATATAATATGAGTGGTTCTCCTTCTCGTGGTCGAGATAGGATAGGTGGCCATCCTAAGAACTCCTTGAAATCTTGGAAAGCTTGCTCACATTCTGTCGTCCATTCGAACTGTTTTCCCTTTCTCAAAGTAGCATAGAAGGGGAGAGATCTTATCGCAGCTCCAGCTAAGAATCGGGATAGGGCGGCCAATCTCCCGTTGAGTTGTTGTACTTCTTTGACACAGGTTGGGCTCTTCATGTTGAGTATAGCTTGACATTTGTCTGGATTTGCTTCAATTCCCCTTTGTGTGAGCATGAAACCCAAGAATTTGCCTGCTTCAACTGCGAAGGTGCATTTTGCGGGGTTGAGTCGCATGTTATGCTTCCTTATAGTGTCAAACACTTGAGCCAGGTCAGACAATAATGTATCTTTGCTTTGTGTTTTTATCAACATGTCGTCCACACAGACTTCCATGATTTTTCCGATGTGATCTGAGAAGACTTTATTCATTAGCCTTTGATAAGTAGCTCCTGCGTTCTTGAGATCGAAAGGCATCACGATGTAGCAGTAGTTCGCCTTTGGTGTTAAGAACGAGGTCTTTTCTTGATCTGGTAGATACATGGGGATTTGGTTGTATCCCGAATAGGCGTCCATAAACGAGAGGTATCTATATCCGGAGGAAGCATCTACCAGAGCGTCAATACTTGGGAGTGGGTATGGATCTTTTGGGCAGGCTTTGTTGAGATCGGTGTAATCGATACACATGTGCCACTTCCCGTTTGATTTTTTCACCAAGACGACGTTGGCTAGCCATAGTGGGTACTTGACTTCTCTTATGAATCCTGCCTCCAGTAACGTTTGTACTTGTTCTTCCACAGCTTGGGATCGTTCTGATCCGAGTTTTCTTCGCTTCTGCTGCACCGGCCGAGATCCTGGATAGACCGCCAACTTGTGGCACATTAGCTTAGGGACTATGCCTGGCATGTCATCGGCTTTCCATGCGAATAGATCAACATTATCGCGTAAGAATTGTATCAGTAATTCTTTTGAGTCTCCTCTTAGGATTGTTCCGATATTAGTTGTTTTGTCCGAGGTGTCTCCGATCTGAACCTTCTCTATCTCGCCTTCTGGCTGTGGACAGAGTTCCTCTCGTCGCTGCACTCCGCCAAGCTCAATTGTATAAAACTCTTCTCCTCTGACGCGCCATCTTTTGATCTGCTTTTATTGTAGCTATCCCTTCTGTAGTTGGGAATTTCATGCATAGATGTGGGGTCGAGACTATTGCGTCGAGTTGATTGAGTGTTGTCCGACCTATTAGAGCATTGTAGGCTGAACTTACGTCGACCACAATGTAGTCTATTTTGAGGGTCCTGGATTGGTTCCCTTTTTCGAAGGTTGTATGTAGTGATATGTATCCTAATGGTTGTACCGGGGTATCTCCCAGTCCGAACAGACTGTTCGGGTATGCCTTAAGCTCCTTGTCTTCTAAACCGAGTTTGTCGAAAGCTGTTTTGAATAAGATGTCGGCGGAGCTTCCTTGATCTATTAGTGTGCGATGGAGATTGGTGTTTGCCAGTATGATGGTAATGACCATGGGGTCGTCGTGTCCCGAGATGATTCCAGATGTGTCCTCTTTAGTGAACGTGATTGTAGGGATGTCGGGTGCTTCCTCCTTTCCTTCGACATGATATACTTCTTTGAGATATCTTTTACGATATGATTTGGAGATTCCTCCCCCTGCGAATCCGCCATGTATCATGTGGATGTGTCTTTCTGGTGTACGAGGTGATCGCGCGGTTCGTCCGATATCTTCGTCCCTTCGTCTCTTTCTTTGATCATCATCTCGGGTTGCTAGAAACCGATCTAGTTTTCCTTCCCTCACCAACTTTTCTATGATGTTCTTTAAATCGAAGCACTCATTGGTGGAGTGACCTCGCACTCGATGGTATTCACAATACTCATTCCGATTTCCTCCCCCTCTTTTGCCTTTGAATGGCCGAGCTGGGGGTATTTTCTCCGTGTGGCAGACTTCTTTGTATACGTCAACTAGGGATACCTTGAGAGGAGTGTAATTGTGGTATTTTTTGATTTTCTCTCCTTGCCGATCTTCTTTCCTTTTGGATTCCTTGTCTTTATCTCGGTAGGGGACCCCAGATTTGGAGGTTTCTCCCAACCGAGCGTTTTCTTCCATGTTGATGTATTTTTCTGCTCGCTCCTGTACTTCGTCTAAGGAGGTAGGGTACTTCTTTGATATAGATTGGCTAAAAGGTCCCTCTCGTAGGCCGTTGATGAGTCCCATGATGGCGGCCTCTGTTGGTAAGCTTTGAATGTCCATGCATGTTTTGTTGAATCTCTCCATGTAGTTGCGGAGGCTCTCCCGTTCTCCTTGTTTGATCCCTAGTAAACTGGGGGCGTGCTTGGCCTTATCTTTCTGGATGGAGAATCTTGCCAGGAACTTTTTGGCCAGGTTGTCAAAGTTTGAGATGGACTTTAGAGGTAGGTTGTCGAACCATCTGATTGCTGTCTTCGTGAGAGTTGTTGGAAAAGCTTTGCAGCGAATGGCATCTGAGGCGTCGGTAAGGTACATTCTGCTTCTAAAATTGCTGAGATGATGGTTAGGATCTGTGGTGCCATCATACAAAATCATATCCGGGAGCTTGAAGTCTTTTGGAATTTTGGTTTTCATGATTTTCCTGGTGAATGGATCTTGTTCTTTGCGTGAATTTTCCTCAGGAGCGGTCCAAGGAGCTTTTGATTTGAGATCGGCTTCTAATTGCTGTAGTTTTTCTTCCAATTCTCGACGTTGCCGTACCTCTCTTTGCAGATCCTTTTCGATCTCCCGTTGTTGTTGGAATTCTTTCTCAAGTTGCTTTAAGCGATCTTGAAGTGCTTCTATTGCTCCCGGATTTGATGAGTTTTTGTCTCCGTTGGATTCCGGAGCATCCTTCAATGTAGTGTCCACGTTCTTGTGCGGTGTTCTGTCTTCTAGATCTGAATCGTGGTCGTTGTCATGGTCGTCCGCCATGATGGTGGGATGACTTCCAGGTTCCCTGGCAACGGGGCCAATGTTCCGAGGTTACCTGAAACTGGAGGTTGATCTCGGATGAGATCTTCTGTATTTGGTCGGAGATGGTGTGTCCGGCTGGCTGGTGGCGGCCGGAGCTGTTGTGTCTGACTTGTTGGACTTGCTGAACTTCTGATCCTTGGTCACCGGAGGGTGGGGGTACCTACAAGAGACTCCGATGCTTAAGTTAGCACGGGTATTAAGCAGGTTTATTGTAGAATCAGAGTATGAGTTATACCTGGGTGCTCCAGTGTATTTATAGTAGTGAGATGTGACCTTCTTTGGATAAGATAAGTTAGTTATCTTATCTTATATTATCTTTTGTTGAGGTCAGCTTATCTTTCATGGAACCACCCTTGTCTCTATCGGCTTGGGCTGCCTTTGGATATGGGTCGTATTCCTTGAGTTGGGCCCTTCTTTGGGCTTTTCCTGTCGCTTTGGCCGACTTCTTCGTAAAGAAGTCGGTCCGCTTGACTTAAAGAGGTCGGTCGCTTTGCTACTGAACATCCCGGCTCGGTCATCTCGACCCAGGGTATGAACAGTTACCAATAGAGAAGTTAAATGCTGAAATAGCTAAGTGTATTGGCGACATGATTAGAACTGTTGGAGAGGTTAAAAACCCCATTAAGGAGGGAACCTTACTGAGGAACGTCCTAAGAATAAGAGTAGCGATCGACATTACTCAACCCCTACAAACCGGATTCTGGCTGAATAGAGGAGACAAGCCCAAAACCTGGATAAACTTCTGGTACGAAAGATTGATGGATAGCTATTGCTTCAAGTGCTGTGTTATAGGCCATGAGAAGAACAACGGTGACAAACCGGTAGCTATGGCATGTTGGGATACCACCAAGCCGAAATACGAAGCAAGATTAGCAGTGGATAGAGCTAGACCATTGTACACAACAAAGGAGTAAGAAGAAGACTGGGAACAACACCTCAGAAGGAACGACGAAGCGCATGGAAGTCAGA
Source organism: Arachis ipaensis (assembly GCF_059453495.1). Classification (NCBI taxonomy): domain Eukaryota; kingdom Viridiplantae; phylum Streptophyta; class Magnoliopsida; order Fabales; family Fabaceae; genus Arachis; species Arachis ipaensis. The sequence goes on from NC_142444.1 coordinate 13,462,049, forward strand.
CGCAGAGAGGCGAAGAAGGGAACAACCAAAGCTCTTAAAACACCTACAATATCCAACGGATAAAAACAATGGTAAGAATAGAGACCCAATCAGGAGAAAGCAAAGAACAACAGACTAAGGAAAAAGGCGGTGACAAGATGTTTAACCTAAGAGAAGTTAGCCGACTCCCACAAGAAAGAGACACATAGTACCGTGAAGCGAGCCTACTCAATCTCCTCGGAACAGTCATCCACAATCTACAAGGAGTAAAAGAAAAAGGTATCATGAGAGAAGAAGCAACTTCCAGTAAGAAGGGGGCAGAGAAAGTGATCATGCATCCAAATCAAGAAAGAGACTAAGTTGGGCCTTCTAATTGGATGTAACCCAATCCAACGTGGGCTCAAGAGATAAGGAGGTATGAGATGCAGGTCCAGCAGAATGAAGAAAAAAAATGTCCCATATGAACTAGGCCCAAACATAAACAACACTAATTATCCAAAAAATCCATCAGATCACCATTCACCTTAATTCAAGCCTCAAAGCAACCCACCAAGGCTTTATCTACCAATCTGGTAATCCACTCGATACCCAATCAAGCCAATGGAAGATGGGTAAGAAAGCAAGAACAAAACATATTGACGAGCCAAAGACGGAAGGAGCATACAAAAATATTAGCTTTAAATGGGCCATGCGAAAAGAAGCAGGCAATTGGGCAATGAAGGAAAACCAAAAGAAGAAGCAAGCACACAAGAATCAAGATGGAGAAACTTACTATGTGGAGCTGGCTTTGAACGAAGAGAATGAAGAATCGAAAGCTAGCAACCAAGTTAAGAAGGATCTAAAATTTTGGGAGGAGATTCTAAGTATAGGAATGCAACACAGCCTGAAGATCAAGAGGAAAAGAGAAGTTATAGACACCAAAATTCTCGCTGAATTCAGGTGGAATGAAGATCAAGAGTCAAGAACTAGCAAGCGGAGCAGGATAGAAGCGCCTAAACAAGACAAAAATATGGACATGGAGGAGCAAGAACCAACACTCATGGTTGAAGAGGCGGGCCCCAACATACCCCCACCCCAGCCATGATTGTCCTGAGTTGGAATTGTCGAGGTATGGCAGCGGCCCCGACAGCTTCCGAACTAAAACATTTGTGCAAAAAGCACAAGCCAGCCATAGTTTACTTAATGGAAACTAGACGTATGCTACAACAAAGAAGTATGCTAGAAAGTTACAGTTTAAAATAGCTTTTGTGTAGAACTCCGGGGCTTGTCCGACGGTCTATGTCTACTGTGGAATGAAAAAACTGATGTTTCTATTTAATTTTGGTGCCAAAACTACATCATTGCAAACATCAAAAGCTACAACAACCCAAAGTGAAAATGTGGATTTAATTATGGCAATCCTGTGTTCAAACAGCGAAGGAAGATATGAAAAGCATTGGCGGAATCAAATGACTTGGAAGAGGAACCAAGCTGTCTCATAGATGACTTTAATGACATCCTTTGTCAAGAAGAGAAGGTAGGCAAACACCCCAAGTGACACATCCAAATAGAGATATTCAAGAATTTAGTGAACAAAAAGAACCTCGTAGATTTAGAACTGAAGGGCAACAAATTCACCTGGTTTAGCAACCCGAGAGGGGGCTTTGTGACTAGAAAGCGACTTGATAGAGCTATGATGAATTGGAAATGGAGGCAGAGCTTCAGCAATGACCACGGCCATACCAGCAATTACATCAGACCACTATCCTCTTATTCTCGACCTGAAACCGAACATGAATGTTCTAAGGCAATTCAAATATGAGGCGTACTGGGATGACAAGGAGGAATGTAAAGAAGTGGTATCGAAAGGATGGAAAACCGAAGACCAAGGAGGATATTGGAGCACATTCATAAATAAAAGAAGCAAATGTATTAAAAAGCTCAACGAATGGAATAAGAGATGCTTTAAGAGAACGGACAAGGAAATTATGAAACGGCAACTCAAGATTCAACACCTTCAAAATCTTTCCCACAATCAAAGACAGCAATAAACAATCAAGGAGGCCAAGCAAAAAATCAAAGAACTATGGAAACAGGAAGAGAAGTATTGGGCTCAAAGAGCAAGGGTCAAATGGCTCAAATGGGGAGATCGAAATACAGCCTTCTTTCATGGCACGCCACTGCCTTATAGAGGAAAGATAAGAATCACATTAAAAGATTGAAAAATGCCGAAGGGAGATGGACGCAAGATCAAGAGGATGTTACAAGGTTTATAAAGGATCACTACACCAAGCTGTTTACCTCTAATGGTTGCATCAATATGACCGATTGCACCAAGACTATTCCCAAAAGAGTAACGGAGAAAATGAACGAAAAGAAGTCTCAGGAGGAAATCAAAATTGCAGTGTTCAGTATGGATGGGGCTAGAGCGCCAGGTCTGGATAGTCTAAGTGGTCAATTCTACCAAAAGCATTAGAATATCATTGAGAAAGATGTTTGTGCAGTGGTTAATAATTTTTTTGATGAGGGCTACCTCCCTAAGGAAATTAATGAAACTCAGGTAGTACTTATTCCAAAGACCAAACAAGCTGAGACGTTAAACCAGCTGAGGCCCATAAGCTGTTGCAACTACATCTACAAAATTATAGTCAAGGTGATGGTGGCTAGGTTGAGAGAGATCATGGACAAGATTGTATCCCCTATCCAAAGTGCATTTGTCAGTGGCAGATTCATCCACAACATAATCATTGTGCAAGAAGCCTTCCACAGGTTAACAAGCAAAAGGAAAGAAGCCTCTTAAGACTTAGCCATCAAGCTCGACATGAACAAAGCATACAATAAGATAAAATGGATATTTATGGAAGAGGTCCTCAAGAGGCTCGGGTTTCACCAAAAGTGGATCAAGTTCACCATGGAATGCATCAAAATTATGACATACGAGTTCAAGATTATTGGCACTTTGTCAAAGGAAATTATTCCACAAAGAAGATTAAGATAGGGAAACCCTTTTTTCCCTTATCTTTTTATTATTGCATCTGAAGTTTTCACAATCTTGATGGATAATACTTTAAATAAAAAACAGATTTCAAGAATTAAATTAGCACCTAATGCACCAACCATAACACATTTATTGTTTGCTGATGATTGCATCATCTTTTAAGGAACTAAAGAGGATGAAATTTACAAATTGATTCAAATTCTTAACCTATACACATCGGCTTCCGGTCAAGTGATCAACCTGAAAAAATCTGGAATAACCTTTGGCAACCAAATTTCGATACAAATTAGAGTCAATATAGAAGAAATCCTAAACATTGCATCTTGGGACAACCCAGGTAAATATTTAGGGCTCCCAACACAATGGGAAAGAGCAAAAAACAAGTCCTTGGAATGAATCATGGAGAAAATGAAAGAAAAGATTGAAGGGTGGAAGGAAAGCATTCTAAACCAAGCTGGAAAGGAGGTCCTAATCAAAGCAGTTATACAAGCGATACCAACCTACGCCATGAGCATTCTTAGATTTCCAAAATCGTTCTGCAATAATTTGAATGCTAAAGTGGCGAAGTTCTGGTGGAGAAAAGAAAGAGGAGTGCATTGGAAAGCTTGGCCAAGTATGTAGGAGCAAAAAGAGGGAGGCAAGGAATTTCTTCATCAAAACACTGTACAGTTGGCCAAACAAGCATGGAGAATAATAAAAAATTCGAAAGCCATTTGGGAGCAAACACTTAAAGCCATATTCTTTTCAAATTGTGAATTTTAGGAAGCGCAGAAGCACCGAAATGGATCTTGGGTATCGAATAGCATATTATAGGGAAGAGATCTTTTGAAAAATAAAAGTAAATGGAGCTTAGGTAAGGGAAGCAGAGTCAGAGTTTGGGATGATAACTGGATCATGGTATCAATAAACCACTCAAAAAAGGATGCAATGAACCAAAGAGTGGAAGAGTTTATCACCAACTCTAGATCATGGGACAAAGCAAAAATTCAAATGAGTTTTCCCCCGATTATGGCAAATATGATAGTTCAGACTCCAGTAAGCAAAACCTCAGATTCAGATAAGCTTATTTGGCTGTAAAGAAAAGATGGAGAATATTCAACAAAAATGGGGTACTATGCGGCAAAAAAAGAAGAGGAAGAAAAAAAACCCAAAGACAACCCCTCGACAAGCAACTCAATGGAGGAACTATGGCAAGGGATATGGAATATGAAGGTTCCACAGAAAATTAAAATGCTTATCTGGAAGGCTACACATAGTATAATACCGGTAAGGGAAAACTTATTGAAATAAAAAGCTTACTAATTCTAATATTTGCATGATTTTCTTGCAGGAAGAAGAGACCAGGGAACATGCTCTGCTATTATGCGACTAGACAAGAGCAGTGTTGTTTGGTTCTTAGTCACATTACATCACCTCGAAGGAAAACGTAAAATCAATAGGGGACTGGCTCCAACAGATGTTCAGGAATGCTAAGACGGCAGACAGGACAGAAATGACTCAAAATTGGAGCAGAATTGGCATCATTATGTGGTCAATATAGAAGGCAAGAAATATGCAAGTCTACAACTATATAGAACCTAACCCAGAATTAGTCATTAACCAAGCAAGAAACTAGAACAAGAATACAACAATCATACAAAGGAATTCAACATCAAAGTAATGGAACCAAGCACAAGAAGCAAAGTGCCTGTTAAATGGAGACCTCCACCACATGGCTGGCTCCAGTTGAATACAGATGTGGCCTTCTCAGATGTAACCAAAACAGGTGCAGCAGCTGCAGTGATCAGAGAGCACCAAGGGAATGTTCTAAGAGGAACAATTAACAAAATCATAACTCGATCAACGCTGTCAGCAGAAGCACAAGCAATTAGAAAAGCTATAATTCTGGCCAACAACCTAGGAATTCAAAAGGCTACCATTGAATCAGACAATCAATTACTAGTTCAAACTCTCAAAACAGGAAGTACAATTTGGGAGGTAAACCCAATAATCCAGGACATCAGAACGATCCAAAAACAAATGTCAAATTGTGGTTTACCTAGACGCCTCATGAGGGAAACAAGTTGGCGCACACATTAGCATAGTTAAATCACCAGAACCAACTACTCAATTCATCAACTACTAATCTCCAAGCTCAGGTAGCAGACATCATCAAAAGGGAGAAGTCGGGTGGCGATGGAAACAGAGTTTCTTGAGTCTCATCGTTTTGTAATCAAGGGAGAACTCGCAGCAATGAGCCTTTAATGCTCAACCGTGGGCTTAGATTGTCATTGGAACCCGAGAGCCCTAGTACCTACTCAAAGCAATGCATCACCTGCAGACTCGGGTCCTGCTCCCTAACAGTCAAGCCATCTCCTTTATCTTGCACTGTCGTAACCGAGGCAACAACACCCATCTTCCTTCATCATCGTTGGAACAACAATGATCCACCATTGTTGCCATCTCAGAATCAACTATAGAGAAAGTGGAATCGTCCTTATCAGAGTAGAATCCGTATATAATAGTGTGGCTTATGCGCTTCTGGGGAGTGAACATAGTTGTTGCGGGAGGCACAAATTGAAAAATGAACGAAGGTAAGAGGGAGAGGTAGTTTGAATTAGAGAATGTGGGTTTGGGTGGATTTTGGATTTTGGATTTTGGATCCTTTCAGGTGTGGGCCAGATTTGCCCAATTCTCACCATGTCCAAAAAAAAAAAGCACGTTATGTGAACCCCATTTCATATTTGAACCAAAGTGAAGGGAGAGCTTGGATATAATTATCCTATGGGAGGTCTTACAATTCCTTGCATCTCCTTTGAGTTGATATTGATGAAGAATCTCAAAATGAGATTGATTAACATAGATTAGCATACATGTTGAAATAGATTAGTATAGAGAATTAGAACGACAAATTCAAAGAGTATGTGTTCTTTTTTTTTTTTTGTGCAACATAAACTGACAATAAATTCAATCACTCATATGTATAACATCTTTTAATTCTTGAAGAAAGTAGCAGCCTATACATGCAAATTTAGTTGCATGAGAAAAAGCAGATTTGACAGTGCTAATAAATTTCAAGCATGAAAATAGCACATCAGAGAAAGAAAACTCTATTGTGGAACCAGAAGATCCTTCACCATTTTAACTTTATATAGTCAACTATACCATCAAACTTCAATATTTTAGAGTAAAAAATAGCAGATGGCATCATTTCACAACGTAAAGTGTCAAGCATACCATCATATCCGATTTTATTGACTCATAGGGACTAATATCCTTCATCACAATTCAATTTCTTAGGGAGACATATACTATTACATCTCAATATTGTTGGATAGAAAAAGTCAGCTATATCATACATCACCACAATTTGATTTTGCAAAGTCATATAGGTCAAACATATTACTCTTCCACACATTTCATTTTTCTAGGCTCACAATAATAATGAACATGATCCCATAATTTTACGATCAAAACAAATCATTGCACAACTTTTTTCAAATGACAATTTCAATTTCATCCACTAGTAAGTGAACAAAAAAAAATCATCACAAAAGAATTGAAATGACTCTACAACTAAGTTGTCATGTTGTAAAAGTCCATCACAAATTGATAATGAATTCAATCACTCAATTATTTTCTGTTTATATATAACATCTTTCAATTCTTGAGCAGCTTATATATGCAAAGTTACTTGTAGTGAGAAAAGCCAGATTTCACTGTTCAATGTTCTAATAAATATAAATTTCAAAACATGAACAAGAACACATCAGAGAAAAAAAAAAACTCTATTTTGGAGCCAAGAGATCTCTCACTGCATTTCAACTACATTAGGGCCAAAAGATCATTCACCATATTTCAATGTCATAAGGTCAATTATACCATCAAATTTCAATGTTCATGGGCCAAAAAGCCAAATAACATCATTTCACAACAACAGAAGGGTCAAGCAATATCATCATATCCGATTTTTTTGGGTCATAGGGACCCTTCATCACAATTTTATTTCGTAGGGTCACACATTGTATCCGATTTAATTGGATCATAGGACTAAAATCCTTCATCACAACTCAACATAAGGCCACACATATCACCATATACATACTAAAATCCTTCTTCACAATCCAATCTCGCAGGGCCACATATATCATCATTCCAACTTTATCGGGTCATAGGGACTAAGATCCTAACAATCCATAGGGCCACATATGTTATTACATTTTAATATGATTGGACAGAAAAAGCCAACTAAATTACTCTTCCACACATTTCAGTTTTCTAAGATCACAAGCATCATCAACATTATTGCACAATTTTACCATCAACAAATCATTACACAACTTTTTCAAGGGACATGTTATCTGATCCACATAGTAAAAAAATCATTGCAAAATAATTGAAACAATTCTGCAACTACGTTTGTCATGCTGTAAAAGTCAATCATATATTATTCAGCGACAAATTCTTTTCCCAAAAGGCTCAAACATACATTATGCAAGGTAGAATTGAAATAAATTCAAAGTCTAGAGTCACATCCAAATCATAAAAATAACAGAGAAAGCAGTCCATCCCCAAAACTATCAAATGGCAAAACTCAATTGTCCTTAATAACAGAAAAATATTTGTGAAAATAAAGAAAAACCAACTCATCCCCAAGATAATAAAAAAAAATAACACCAATAATCGAAAGCAAACTTTTTTCTTTTTTTTTTGGACATGAATATATTCCATAAGAGCAATGATTTGCACACAAAATTTTGTAAAACACAAATTAACTATGAATTCAGTCACTCATTTATTTTCTGTTTATCTATAACATTTTTGACAAAATAATTATCTATAACATCTTTCAACGCTTGAGAAGCTTATGTAAAGTTACGTGCAGTAAAAAAAACTAGATGTTACTGTTCACTGTTATGATAAATTTCAAAGCATAAACAAAAAACATTAGAGAAAGTAAACACTATTTTGGAGCTAAGAGATCCCTCACCACATTTGGAGCCAAAAAACCCTTCACCAAATTTTAAGGTCATAGGGTCAACCTTACCATCAAACTTCAATATTCATGGGTTAAAAAAAAGCCAAATAACATCATTTTGCAACATAAGGGTCAAGCATTTTCGGGTCATAGGGATTAAGATACTTCGCCACAATTCAATTTCATAGGGCCACGCATCATTGTATCCGATATTTTTGGGTCGGGTCATAGCGACTAAGATCCTTCGCCACAATTCAATTTCACAGGGTCACACATAATTGTATCCGATTTTTCCGGGTCATAGGGACTATGATCCTTCATCACAATTCAATTTCATAGGACCACAGATCATTGTATCTGATTTTCTTGAGTCACAGGGACTAAGATACTTTGCCACAATTCAATTTTGTATCGCATCATAAGGACTAAAATTCTTCATCACAATGATTTTAACAGGTCATAAGGACTAAAATCCTTCATCACAGTTCATAAGGTTGCAAATATCGTTACATTTCAATATCATTGGACAGAAAAAGCCAACTATATTACCCTTCCACACGTTTCAGTTTTCTAGGATCATAAGCACCATGGACATTATCACACAATTTTACCATCAATAAATCATTACACAACTTTTTCAAGGGACAACGTGTTATTTGATCCACATAGTAAAAAATTCATTGCAAAAGAATTGAAGCAATTCTGCAACTAAGTTTGCTAGGCTGTAAAAGTCAATCATATATCATTCTGTGACAAATTCTTTTTCCAAAAGACTCAAACATACATTGTGCAAGGTAGAATTGAAATAAATTCAAAGTCCAGAGTCACGTCCAAATCATAAAAAATAGGAGAGAAAAATGTGCATCCCAAAACTATCAAATGGAAAATCTCAATTGTCCGTAATTCAATCACAGAAAAATAGTTGGGGAAATAAAGAAAAACCAACTTTTCCAAAACCAATTCATTCCCAAGATAATCAAAAAGTAACAAAATAATAAAAAAGCAAACCCTTCTTCTTTTCTTGCACAAAAAAAGCCATCTTTAAAATGAACTCTGACGTTAAGCACCAAAATGCAAAAGAATTTTGGGGGCTGGGGAGATGAGGAATCTTTATAAAGAGAACCAACTAAAAAATTTACCGAAACGTGCAGATAATGAAGTTCTTCTTCCACCAATGTTAATTCATACATTCTTTAAAATCCTAATCAAGCAGATTTTGCAAAAGCACCAACAATTTCCCTCGCATTTACCATTGAAATTTTGTTGAACCGAGCTTCCAAAATTCACCCACAATAGAGCCTCGATCCCATTACTCTGTTCCCATTATTCAAAGTTATAGCAGAAAAAAAAACAACCCAGCAATTGAAAAGAAAAAAGAAAAAATAAAGAACCGTTTATGGAAAAATCACAACCAGCGTAGCAAGTAAAGTTAAAAAGAGAGTTTCGCATTCTTATAAAGGTTCCAATGGCGGTGTTTTAGTGGACTGTGGTCTGTGGACCCTATATATATGTTTATAAATTTAACAATAACAATTATAATTTTTTTGTCCTTTCTAATCTTCTTTTTTCTTTCTTTTTTTTTCCCTTTTGTCGTCAATGTGACTAATTGGCTTATGCTGTTGTGCATTTATGTAATTACCGAAAGATCGTTCTCTCTCTTTTTTTTTATAGCTAATATGTGTTTTAAAAAATATAATAAATTTATTATTAGTAAAATATTTTAAATTTTTTATATTTTTAATAAAAAATTTTTAATTTATAATTTTAATATATATTTTTAGGGTACAAGATAAAAAAATTTTATTTCTTTTAGAGTTATTTTTTATCAAAATTAATTAATTAATGACTATGTGCAAAGAACCAATTGATTTAATGGTTAATTAATTTATTAATTTATTTAAGGTGAAAACTCAGGTGTAGTCGACTTCACGTGAAGTTGATAGCTGAGAGCCGTTAGATGGTTTGACTGATTTGACTAAATTTTCATCTAACGGCTTTCAGCTATCAACTTCACGTAAAGTCGACTGTACCTGAGTTTTCACCATAAACAAATGTCAGATGTTTAAATTTTTTTATAATTATATAATTAAATTTAAGTAGTATTACTTTTTTTTCCATCTGTGACCCTGTTAAATCAATGAAAAAAAAAGCAAGTATTAAGAATAAAATAATTTTAATGAAATTTTTAAAATAACTTAAATTTATCTAAAACTAAGTATTTTTTTTAGAAAAAGTCTTGGGGACCAACAACTTTTTCAAATTCTGGCCAGCATGTAACCAGCAAAGAAAAGTGAGACATTGGATGAAATCTCACACCAATCTCATACCATTAAAATTATCAGTGATGACTATTTGATGGCTACAAATCACAAAAGTTACTATTCCCTAGCACTCATCTTTTTTTTTATTGTTTTCATTTTGTCGAAGTCGCTGCTCACCGCCGTTGCAAGTCGTCAACGACTTGCTTCTCATCGACTTGCTTCTCATCGACTCACTGCTCGTCGTCGCTAGGAGTCACAGGTTCTCTCTCTCTCTGGTTCATAACTTAGTTTCTGTTCCAAAGTTCCTCTATTTTAAATAAGGAAAAACTCAAAAAATACTTAGATGGTACACACAAAAAAGATAATGTTAAAGGGCATTGAAACAATAATTCGAGTTCTAATGATAGAAATAGCAAGGATGAGAATGGTTTTTGTGACAAAAAATCAAACGTTGGTCCAAAGGTGCATCAACTACTAGATACAAATCCTTGAGTTGATGTTGTAGTAGTTGGTTGAAAATTTTCTTCGTTGCAAGCTAGCTTATCAATGTGTTTTGGCATATTTTACTTTTTTCTCTTTATGTTTTTATAATTTAATTATTGCATGAGTTTGATTTTTTATTTAGATTCTTGAATTTGATTATTACCTTGAACCATAGTTATCAAATTCGGACCGGACTGATCGGTTCGATCAAAAATCTGATAAACCGAATCTTTAGTTAGTCCGAATTGACAATCAAACCGTACAAATAAACGAACCAACCAAATTTAAAAAAATCGGTGAAAACCGATTTAAACCGCGAACCGAACTGGACCGGTCAGCCCGCGATGACATCAGCACGTGCATTTTAAAAATTTTTGCACGGGCGTCACCTGGCACTCCTGGAGAACAAAAGATACCGTCAACCACCAGGCCAATTTGCTTTCCGATTTTATAATTGCCTTTTTATAAATATATTATAACTTCTTAAAGATATCCTAATTAATAACTTTATCTTATTAATTCTTTTACTCATGTAAACTTTAAAATCTCCTTACACTTTTGTCTTTTAATTCTAATAAGTAATTTTATATTTAATTTAATTAATTTTTTATTTTATATTTACTCACTTAAATTAATTATTTTTTAATTTTACATAATTATTAAAAATATTAAATGTTGTTAAATATTCTTTAAATTAAAAAGATAAACAAAAATATTTTTATTAATCATATCATATTTTTGTTATTGATAATTATATAATATTTATTAATATTAACTCTTTTTCAATATATATTTGATTAATATAATTAATTAATAAATTATTAAAATATTAAAATAACTTAATTTTGTATAAAAAAATTAAATTTTGTATAATTATTTAATTATAACCGAGTCACCGGTTCAACCTGTGACCCAACAATTGAACCAATGATCCGGTGACCCAGTAGTCTCACCGGATTGATTACCGGTTCGGTTTTGATAACTATGCCTTGAACACGTTTGATTATAATCAAACTTTGTGCGATGATTAGAATATGTTTAATTAATTATAACATGAATATAACATTAAACTTTGATTTGGATTCTTGTGTTTTATTATTATCCTAAATATGCGTTTGATTATAACAAGATTTTGTTCTATAATTTAAACTGTGTTTGATTATAGTCTGATTATAGTATTGAACTTTGATTTTGATTATTGAGTTTGATTATTACTACAACTTGTTTGATTATAATCGAATTTTGTATTATAATTTAGAATGTGTTTGATTATAATCTAATACTCTATAATCGAAGCTTTCGTGTATATGCAATTAGTATATATTTAGATACCTTTCTTTCTGAAACTAGTATACAACTGTATTTACATTTCTATGAATAATGTAATAAAACACACAAGAGATACCAATTTTACATCTTAGCTATGGATTATGGCACAAACACGACTCTAGAGGGGTTCCTGAACATGTTGAGGAACCATTGACATCAGAAAATTCTAGGTTGCAACACTTTGGAAATGAGAGTTATCTGCACCCTGAATTTCTCCATGTCAGTACCCCAAGGGCTTAACTAAAAGTCTGTAGATATAATGATCTTCTCCAAAACTGCAGAATTAGACATCACAAATTCTACAAGACAAATCTCATGCTCATCTACATTGAATCCTTCAAATTGAACAACTTTAAAGCTTGACAGAAAGCAGTGAGGCACTAACGCTGAAGTCAACACATCTTTGTTTACAAAAGTACAATGCAAGGGTATCACGTGTAGTATCATGTGAACCTCAAAGGAGGTTAGTCAAACAATTTTTTCCATTTTTCGTATGCAAAGAAACTTGCTGGCCATGAAAGTTTTGTATCAGAAACTAGCAAAATTGATTTTATTAAATAATCTTTAATATCATACCGAAATTGATATTTTAAAGGAAAAGTATAAGGTAACGATATACTATCTACCAATTTATTGTCAATAATAATTAATATTAAAGACATCTCCACTAAAAGACACATGTATAAAAAGACATATTCAAGAGATACATCTATAAAACACTTCCATTAGATATAGCCATAAAAAAGATATTTTCATTAGACACATTCATAAAAACACTTTCATTAAACACAGTTATAAATAAGAGTTGGCAGAAGTTGATAGAATCTTTGTTGGTTACATAGCGGAATTGTATTTAAAATAATGAAATTGTTGAACATGCAGAGGTCTTGGTTTTAGGGTGATTGATCAGTCATGGAGTATTACGCTAGACATACTCTGGTAAATGGTTGAGAAGCACGATATGGTACTTGGAAAAAAGAGACTCAAGTAGAAGGAAAAGTGAAAAACCCTGGCCAAACAACAACACTCAAGTAGAAGTAGAAATAGTGGTGTACCACTGGCCAAGGAAGAGCTTTGCAAGCCAAAATTTCCTACCACGGAGGAGGAGCGGCGACTAAGGAGGAAGGACTAACGCAACTTAGTGAATCAGATCTAGAACCAGGTGAGGAGACCGAAACCAGCAGTCAAAGGGAATCAAAACAAAGGTGAAAAAGGAGGCAGTCCGGCATGAAGAAAAATGAGGCGACAAGCAGCAAAAAAAACAAAAACGACCTGGAGGAGCCGCGAAAAATCAGGAATGATCAGCGCTAGCAGCGAGCCGTCTGGCCTCCAGTGTGGCAGTGACACAGGGATGATGGTGGTCAGTGATGAGAGAGACTGAGAAAGCGAATGTCCGAGAGAGGTGGCGACATTTAAAATGGGAGGTCGCGTGACGTATAACTTGTGTGGCAGATTTGTTTTAGACTTTTATACATATAAAAATTCAAAAATACATTATTACTGATTTTTATAGCTGATTTTAGTGTTAATATCATAAATATATTTAATTTGTTTAAAATAATTTTATATTTTTTTCATCTATACGAATATCAAACAATGGTATAAAATATAAAAAATTATAGAAAATAATAGATAATTAATGCAGATAAATATACTAAATATTAGATAATAAATTTGTAAACTTTTTAAGATAATAAACAATCTTCTAATATACCAATGAGTAATAGCTCAAATAGCATAGTTTCCTATTTTTGATAAAAAAAAAAAAAACAATCTTCTAATATAAAAATTCAAAACAAGATAAATAAAAAGACTGAACATATATTCATCAAAATCATAATTTACTAATAATATAAAATATTCAAAATAAAATAAATAACTCTATTTGTATTTGTTTAAATAGTCTTCATCTAAGTTATCGAAATAGTCACAATCATCCTCTATTTAAAAAGAACCATATGATTGTTTTGGTGGCTGCAGGATAAGAAGAGGTTGTCTAGTTGGAGCTGTGCCTCTTTTAAAACTTAAAATATAGAGATTAAAAATTACAAGAAGCTAAGTTATATCATATTTTGCAGTAACCACAAAAATTCATTACTTTTCAAAAGGCAATGGCGCACACACACTAATCACAATAATAAAGAAAAGAAAATGTTAAAATATAAAGACTTATTTTTCTTTGTCATTCGCAGAGTACACTTAGACCTAGTTTAGTAAAATTTTTAATTTTTAAAAACAGTTTATAAAAGCTAGTTTTTTAAAAGTTATAACATTTGTATTTGATAAATTAAATTAAAAATAATTTTTAATAAATATAAATAACAACAAATATATTTAGTAAAATAATTTTTAAAATATATAAATATTATAATAGACATTAATGTAAGAATTAAATTTGAATATTAATTAATGTACAAAATTATATTAGACTTTTTAATTTTCATAAGTATAAACTAACTTTAAAAAATTTTCTATTAAGTACTTTCGAAAGCACCCTTGGCTTTTAAAAGCTGTAAGTATAAGCACATGAGGTTTTTATTTACCAAACGTAAAATGAAGCGCTTATACTTTTGAAAAGTACAAGCACCTCTCTAAAAAATTTTACCAAACTAAGCCTTATTTTAGTTAAAACTTGACTACATATTGAACTTTTTGTTAGAGTAAACACTCTGCCCGTAACACAAACAACAAATCTTTTTAATCTAAAAAATCGATGAAAAACTTGATTATAGATGATTTGACAACGTAAAAAATCCCAAAATAAAGAACAATTTGCAACAAGGAGAGCTTCAACAAAAAATTGACTGCAACTTTATCGATTTTAGTTAAAAAAATCAACATTCTATCTGTCTATCTACACAATTCATTTAATTTTAAAAAAAAATATTCATTATCCAAATTTATCGACAGTAAACATGTTAATATTATAAATATTAAAATAAACTACATATGCGTCCGTCGATTTTAAAGAAAAAGCATTCTCAATGCACTACTCCGTTAGCAGTGCGACAATAATATAAAAACGTTCTAAGGTAGCCAAAATAATGGACATCGTTTTACAGAGTCTAGCGTACATTCAACTATCCATATCAGCCATGAACGTCTGTACGTCGAAAATTATCTTAGTGACTAGCATGAGCCATATTCACAAAGTTTGAAACTAACTAAATAAAAACAATTAAAATTTCAGATATTAAATTAAGACTTACATACAAATTTAGATACTAAATTAAGTATTATTTCTACCCTTCTCAAATTTTATATATTTTTAATTTACAAATAAACTATTTAAAAAATATTTTTTGATATTTCAAAAACTAAGCAAATAATTAAAAATAAATTGATAAAATTTATAAATTATATTTATTATTTATTAATCATCAACTCTATTTGATATATAGAGTTAACATCGTTTAGAAATTTTCTCAAAGTTTGACTATTTTAAAAAACTTAGCGAAAATGATAGTGTACTCACTTAGAATATTTCTTTAGAATGATAAATCTATGTGATGTAAAGTCAGATTTTTAATTTCTAGTTAATAAAATTCTGTTCACCGTAAAATAAAAATAACAAACGAATTCCAACCAAACAATTTTTTCCTTTATATTTCATTTTTGTATTTTAATTTATTACTTCTTGTAATTTTTTATTTTGGACTAAAATAAATAAGTCAGGAGGCATGGCTTATCTCTCAAGAATAAAAAAAAGAGAGATTCATATTTAAATTTTTATTCTCCACATCTTATTTCAATAATATGTATTATTTCTTAGGAATTTTTTTAACAAAAAATAAAATTAGGTCCAGACTAAAAATTTATTCTTAATGGATAACTTTTTTTTATAAACTTTCTTTTATTAAAAAGATAATATTTATTCTTCACCGAAACCTTTTTTCTTTAACATGATATTACTCTTGTTCTAACACATTAATTCTTCCTTAGTAATCCACAGGTGGGGGTGGAGGTGGAGGTTTTGGAAAGCAACATTTTCGGCATGACTCTGGCGACATCGGGCAGCAAAGAGTACACCATTTAAGACTTTCTCCCACGCCTTCCATATATCCGTGTCCTTCCAATCTATTCAATCCAATATTTAATTTCGATTTTTCTTCCGTATATGCTGCAAATACATAATAATTCTTTAAAAAGTTATTGACAAATTAAAAGTACTAATTTAGCAAATAATTAAAATTTTTTTAATTGAATCGTCAATATCTCGAAATATTAATTATTAAGAATTAATTAGTTCGACTCAATTGGATTGATCTTTTGTGGAAGAACAAAAATGTTATATTCAAACCAATAAGTAATAGCTCAAATGGCATAGTCTTCCCATACTCAATTAAGAGGTTGCGGGTTCGAGTCTCCTATCTTTGGTAAAAAAAAATGTTGTATCCAAATAAAAAATCAACTATCAAATCAATCAAAATATATTTATATATAAATATATGTAAAATTTATTAATTTATTGTATTTTGTATTTTATTATGTATGTTATATTGTTAATTAATTTTATAGTTCATTTTTGATATATATTTAATATGGTTGATTAAAGAAATAGAAGTCGCTTAACAAAATAATTAATGATGAAGGTGATTGAAATATTTTGGAGAAATTATATAAATAAAATTATTTGTATAGAATGATATATTATTTTTATTTAATCTTCATTTTCAATCAAGGGAAGAATTATGTATCACAACAGAAGATATATATGTAAGATATAAGGAGAATAATGGGTATTTTAGTAAGCAAAATTTAATGATAAAAAATAAAATTTTTATTAATGGATATTTTTTTAAAAAATAATTTATTTTTTTAAAAAATGAATAAAGTTAATATTAGTTAACACAAAAAGTTTAAAATGGATTAAAAAATAGATTTTTTAAAAGTTAGAAAGAAGGAGAATGTACATTTATAAAATAGAGGGGAGGAGAGTGTCATTTTAGTATTTTGCAGGAAAGAGAAGTGTAATTTTCTCTTACTTTTACTACTAGAAATTTGTCAAACACGTAAAAAAAATCTTTTTTATTGAAAAATAATTTTTTTTATCAAAATAATAGCGTTCAAACAAACATTTAAGATGTAAAAAAATAGATAGATAGCGGGAAAAAGATGTTATTGTGAAAGAAAAATTGGATTGAAAAAAAAAAAAAGACACGCGTGATAACATATCTATTGGTTATTTACTAACTACTTTATGTATAAGGTGTGTTTTGGAATACTGATACATTAAATTTATTTTAATAATTTTTATTTGGGGTAAAGAATTATATTAGTTCTTAATGTTTGAATTAAGTTTTAGTTTTGTCTAATGATTTATATAAATGTGGCACATTTAATAAATACATAATTATTTTGTGGAAAAAAAATTAAAATGGTTTCTGACAATTACCTCGAAAGATAATGAGGCTCTTAACAAAAAAAATTTCAACCCGATTTCTGACAATTACTTCGAAAGGACAACAAAATCTCTATGTCAAAAAAAGTCAATGTTATTTTTTTTGTACAAAGACTAATCAGTTCCAAAAAAAAAGTCAGGAGCCGGATTTAATTTTTTTCTCTTAAAGACTTCGTTATCTTTTCGAGATAATTATCAGAGATCGATGGGATATTCACTCTTATTTTGTTCATTTTAAACATACCTATTATTAACAATATATTGATACAGATTAATCATTAACAAATAATAACATAAAGCAATGCGCAAATTGATCACCTGCTTTATATCCAGAGAAAGTCTCAGAAAAATCACGGGCAACTATCTTTGAAGGAACAATAACAACCAAAGCTAAGAGTCCTAAAGTGACTATTGCATATTTTGAAGCCATTTTTAGGAGATGAACTAAAATTAGATGAAGAAAGATGTGAAAATGATCAAGGGAAGGATAGTTTATATAGAAGAGGAGAAAGACCATCGGGGCTTGCATATAATAACCGGGGAAAAAAACAGTGAAGAGCCAAATTTGTAATTAATATACGTATACCTTAAATTATAAAATTAAACATTAATTGGGAGAAAAGTCAAATTTGTAATTAATATGGATAAAATAAATTTTAAAAGAGTAATTATTCAAATTAATTTTTAAAGATGTTAAAAGCGAATATTTTAGTCTCAAAAAATTAATATACATCTTAATTTTTAAGGTTTTATTCCGATAGACAAATCAACCTCAGTTTATTTTTTGGCATAATAATTATCCAAATCAGTCTCCAAAAATTTTTAAAAAGGATATTTTAATTCTTAAAAAAAATTAATACACAGATCAATTCTCAAAATTTTTCCTGTCAGATATAACAGTTTTCGGGTATGTCTAAAACGAGCACAATGTGCTTATTTTCGAGTATCATCATCTGCCTCATCAAAACTTAACCAAAATTTATTGTAATTTTTTTTAAAAATCTAAGAAATGCGCTTCAAACTAGGCTTAGCTAAGTGCTAACTGCATCAATAATTTCAAAATATATCTGCTCAATGTGACACGCAATTTTCATAATCATAGGAACGGTGTAATTGAAAAAGAAAAATGAAAAACAGTAAGTTATGGAAAATTGTAAATTCCATCCAATAATTGCTAGCTATTTGGTTGGTAGGAAAGTAACAATGTAATTGTCCCTGGATGTGATATAATAAGTCTAGTCTTTAATAATCTAATCTTTTTATTTACTTCCTAATCTCAGGGCATAATCTAATAATAAAGCCTATCCTATTCTATGATTAGGATCATGATATCAATAAAAATAATAGTTTACAAGCATATATAGTGAAATGAACAAGTCACTATCTTCTTTGGGAAATTGGGAGGGAATAAAAGAAGAGAAAAGGCGGAACAACAAACAAACAATGATAAGGTTATAATACACAGTCAAAATTTCCGTGTAAAAACTTCTCGTTGAGAATGATTAAAACTAAAAAAGAAATGGTGATGGAATTAATTAAGGTAATGACTATGAAACCATTCCTTCAGATGATATACACACAAATAATATTAAACTATCATAAGACTAAGAGAAGATATAGCAAGAAGGTTCAAAGATCTCTATTGCTTTGCATGTGATTTAGATAATCTTGACCAATGATTAGCAGAAGTTTATATCAACTAGTCTAGATTCTAACTAATTATAAAGACATTATTTAATAAAAATGAAACATACTATTTATAATATTTAAAACAAATAACAAATTATTTGGCACCATCATATCTAAGTTTAGGAGCATTTGTGGCAGAGTAACTAGTAGCAATGAATATTCTTTGACCCTAAATATCTTAGGTACCAATAGATGTGGTTTGTCTTTTTCTATAAAATCATACTCAACTGAGAGCTACGATAACTGGATCACTCTGCACACCATGTGAGGCAGTGTTGGAAGGCTCATTGGCTTGTTGAGCACGTGATCTTGTAGCACCTAAAGCAGGCATCATGTGTATCTGAAGCTCCTGATAAGAGGGGGGTAATAGTAGCTGTAAGAACTGCAATTAAGTAATCATTTAATTAAATAATTAAATAGCCCAATATAGGTTCCTAAAATTTAGAATGTTAATTAGAAAATATAAATATGATATTTAGACTCAGTAGATTTTTCTGAGTTGAAAAATGTAATTTTCTGTGGTGGTTAATCCCGCTTACGTTGAGATGTTAGGTCTGTGGCTAAGTATCCTACTCGCATCCTTTCGAGTCACAAGAGTGAGCCGAGCACTATAATCTCTGAGAAAGTGGCCGGGAACTATAACCCTAGGGAAGGTACCCATTTTTATTCGTGACCAAAAGGCGACATTCCCATGGGAATGTGTCGGGTTGGCAGTTGAACCGACAATAATGTGATATCACAGCCAAATAGGATAGGCATTCATCATGTGCATATTCTACATGTTTGCTTGCTTTTTTGACTTGCATTGTTTGTTTAATTGTATAACATGCCTAATTCTTCCTGAGTTACTTGATATACATGATTATACTTGTGCTTTACTTGTATTACTCGCGGACGAGGTCGTACGCGTACTCGAGGAGAAACTGGGAATGACCGACCGGCCGACAACCATGCCGAGTTTATGGCGGAGATGGCCAACTTGGCTAACACCATGGAGGCGAATGTTGCTACGACTTTGCAAGCTGTACAGAGATTTGGTCAACCGGTGGGAAACAGAAATGGAAATAGGGATGGAAATAGTAATGGAGACAGAAACGACAATGACTTGGGAGGTGCTCCAATGACTTTGGCTTCATTTCTAAAAATTCACCCACCGACTTTCAGAGGTTCTATCAACTCAAGTGAAGTGGACAATTGGTTCTGAGCTATGGAGCGCGCACTACAAGCTCAGAATGTCCCGGCTAATCAATATGTAGAGTTCGCAGCCTATCAATTGTTAGGAGAGGCGCAACATTAGTGGCAAGGAGAGTGCTAGTTGATATGACTTTCGAATGCAGAGATTCCTTGGGACGTGTTTCAAACAGTGTTCTATAGGAAGTATTTTCCGGAGTCGGTGAGAGAAGCAAAGGAGTTAGAGCTTATGCAGCTAAAGCAAGGCTCGTTGTCTGTGGCCGAATACACTAGTTGGTTTGAGAAACTCTGTAGGTTCTCTAGGGTGTGTCAAGGTGCCCCGGAGTCCTATGAGAGTTGGAAGTGCATTAAATATCAAGGAGGCTTGAAGGATAACATTATGACTGTTGTGGCTCCTTTGGAGATTCGGATCTTTTTCGAACTTGTGAACAAGGCAAGGGTCGTGGAGGAGTGTGCTAAGAAGGTGACATTGGCGAGAGACACCCGAGGGGGAAACAATGCTAGAGGCCGAGGCAAGTATTTTCAACCAAGAGCTCAAAACTTCAAGAGAGGAGGGCATGTACCTCAAGGTCAAGGAGGCTTTAGGAGGAATAACAATGATCAGTACCAGCATGCCAAAGGGAGAGGTAATCAGAGTAAGGCTTCTCCGGATTTAACTTGTGATCATTGTGGACGTTTTCATCCGAATGACTCGTGCAAGTTGGTTATAGGTGGATGCTTTGCATGTGGATTGCCTGGACACATGGCAAAGGATTGCCCTCGTAGGAGGACTCCGAATGTGGGCCAGAACCAGCAAGGTCGGGTGTTTGCTGTAAACGGCCAGGATGTTGCAAAGTCGGATCAATTGATGAAAGGTAACTGTTCATTTGGTGAGAAAACATTGGTTGCATTATATGATACTGGAGCTTTGCATTCATTTATTGCATTAGATAAAGTTGAGAAACTAGGGTTGAAAATGTCAGAATTAGCTTTCGATTTGCATGTGTATACCCCATATCAGATGGTTGTGACAAAGTTAGGTTGTAGGCAAGTGTCTTTCAAGCTTGAGAATAAAGAATTTGTCCATGACTTAATTTGCTTGCCAATGGTTGGGTTAGAGATGATTTCGGGGTTTGACTAGATGTCCAAGAATCGGGTTTTGTTGGATTACTTTGAGCGATCTATTCGGTTTATGCCGGAAGGAGAAGGAGGAGCAGTGCTAGCTGAGGGTTATTACCTGAACTCTATGATAGTGAACTGTAGTGGAGAAGAGTGTCAGGGTTATATATTGTTGGCTGCGAATGTGTTAGGTGATGAACAGAGGTTAGATCAAATTCCAGTAGTTAGGGAGTTTCCAGAAGTGTTCCCGGAAGATATTCCTGAATTCCCACCTCAAAGGGAAATTGAATTTGCTATTGACTTGGTGCCGGGAGCTGGAGCAGTGTCGATTGAGCCATACCGAATGGCTTCGATAGAGCTGGCAGAATTAAAGACTCAATTGGAAGAGCTTCTGAACAAGAGGTTCATTCGACCGAGTGTATCTCCGTGGGAGCGCCAGTTTTATTGGTAAAGAAGAAAGATGGAGGAATGTGACTTTGCGTAGACTATAGACAGTTGAACAAAGTGACTGTGAAGAACAAGTATCCGTTGCCGAGGATAGATGACTTGATGGATAAGTTGCAAGAAGCTGGAGTATTTTCAAAGATTGATTTAAGATCCGGTTACCATCAGATAAGGGTAAAAGAGGATGACATTCTGAAAACTGCGTTTAGGACGCGCTATGGACACTACGAGTTTGCGATGATGTCCTTTGGGTTGACGAATCCACCTGCTGTGTTCATGGATTACATGAACAGAGTATTTCGTCTCTTCTTAGACAAATTCGTGGTGGTATTCATAGACGACATTTTAGTTTACTCAAAGATGGCAAAGGAGCACGAAGAGCATTTGAGGATTATGTTGTAAGTTCTGAAGGAGTGGAAAATGTATGATAAGTTGTCCAAATGCGAGTTCTGGAAGGAGGAAGTGAAGTTCTTAGGTCACGTGATGAGTAAAGGTGGAATAGCCGTAGATCCTTTGAAAGTAGAGGCGGTGATGGAATGGGAAAGACCGATGATGGTAACAGAGGTTAGGAGCTTTTTGGGGTTAGCTGGATATTACAGAAGGTTTATTCACAGGTTCTCACAAATCGCACTACCAATGACTAAGTTAACAAGGAAAGAGATACCGTTCGTGTGGACGGCAGAGTGTGAGGAGAGTTTTCAGACTTTGAAACAAAAGTTAACTTCAGTGCCAATTTTAATTCTACCTGAACCACATGAACTGTTTGAAGTGTACTGTGATGCTTCTTTGAAGGGTTTGGGTTGCGTTTTGATGCAACACCAGAACGTGGTAGCTTACGCATCGCGTCAGCTGAGACCACATGAGGTGAATTACCAAACTCATGACTTGGAATTGGCGGTGATTGTGTTTGCATTGAAGATTTGGAGGCACCACTTGTACAGAGTGTGGTTTAGAGTCTTCTCTGATCACAAGAGTCTCAAGTACATCTTTGATTAGAAAGAGCTCAATATGCATCAAACGAGGTGGATGGAACTTCTGAAAGATTATGATTTTGAACTGAGTTATCACCCCGGAAAGGCAAATGTTGTGGCAGATACATTGAGTCAATTTAACGATAGCTTGGATAAGGATTAATGAAGAGGAGTTAGTAGATAAGTTTGCGGAACTTAAGTTAGGTCTTGGTGAAGTTGAAGGGGAAGCTTGTTTGAACCAATTGTGCATTTCAAGTACTTTTAAGTCAGAAATTCAGAGGGCTCAGCAAAGTGAGTAAGAACTTCAGAGATTATTTCAACCGATTGGCAAGAAGAGGCATGGAGAGTTTACTAAGGATGATGAAGGGTTGTTGAGGTATAAGGGGAAAATTTGTGTGCCGGATGTCGGAAGTTTGAGGCAAGAGTTGTTGTCGGAAGCTCATAGTAGCGGGTTGATGAATCCATATTTGATGATATATTTTGGTTTGATTTGAGTGGATTTTATCATATAAACCCACATTTATTCATCCAAATAGCATACTTTTGTGTTCTCTCCTTAAGTTGAGCTTAATTGTGAAAACATGCTATTTTGTGCTTAATTTAACCAATTTTATTCCACTTTCATTCCATTCGATGCCTTGATACTTTTGATGAGTGATTTCAGGTGTAAGAGGTAGGAATGGCTTGATAAGAGTGGAGGAGAAGCATGCAATAGGGAGAAAACATGTAGAAAACAAAGGAAAAGCACACATTGGAGTGTGCGTACGCACAACCTACTATGTGTACGCACAAGAAGCACAACAGCATGTGTGCGCATGCACAAGTCCTAGCACGTGACCTCATTAATGCAAATCGCTGGGGGCAATTTTTGGGCCTCCAGAGCCCAGTTTTGGGACTTTCTTAAGCTGATTGAGTGCTATATCAAAGGGCCATCATTCCATGTGAAAAGGGGAGAGCAATTAGGATTAGTTTAGCATCATGTAGGTCATTTTCTAGAGAGAGAAGCTCCCCTTCTCTCTAGAAATTAGGGTTTTTAGCTTAATTTCTTTGTAATTTCTCTTTTTAATTCTTGTTTTCATCTAGTTTCTTCTACCTTTCTTTGTTCTATTATCTTAATTTCCTTAGTTTATCTTGTTAATTTCTCATTTTGGTTACTTTTTATGTTTATGAGCGCTCTTGTTATTTTGATTTCTATTTAATGCAATTTATGTTTTATGTTCCTTTATTACTTAATTAAGTTGTTATTCTTACTTTCCTTGCTTGGTAGTTGTAGAATTTATTATTTCTTGCTATTTTATCATGCTTTCATTTCATGCCTTCCAAGTGTTTGATAAAATGCTTGGTTGGATTTTTGCCTAGTTTTTCACACTCTTGGTTGGGAAATTAGGTGATTGGGTGAACTTGAGTGGTGGATGTCCATTCCACATTGTGTGAGGATTGTTAGTTGATTTGGTTTCCACTAACTCTAAGCCTTCCATTAATAGAGTTGGCTAGGACTTGTGGATTGAGATCAACTATGCCCTTTTGACTAATTATCAATGTTAGGATTGACTAATTGGGATTAATTCCACACAATTACCATGTTTGTGGTCCATAATTAGGATAGGAATGCTTAATTCTCCAATTCTTGCCAAGAGCCCTTTTTGCCATTTATTTCCATTTTAATTGCTTTTACTTACTTTTCATTTAATTACTTGCCATTTTAACTTCTTGCCTCTTATAATCATCAACCCCCATTTTTTTCCCATAGCCAATAGTTGATCATTTCATTGCAACTCCTAGGAAAGACGACCTGGGACTTGAAAACTCCCGGTTATTTTGTATTGATTGTGACACCTTTAGATTAAAATTTGATTGAGAGGATCCATTGGGGGTTCAGACTATACTTGTAACGGAAGAAATTATATTTTATCTAAATTCCGAATGGGCATAATTATCTCTATCACGGGTTTTCTATTCATCCAGAAAGTACGAAAATGTACTATGATCTAAAAAAGATGTTCGGGTGGCCTGTGATGAAGAATGATGTAGATATAGTTGTATCTAAGTGTCTGATGTGTCAGAAGGTGAAGATAGAGCACCAGAGACCATCGAGAATGTTATAGCCACTTGAGATTCCTCAGTGAAAGTGGGAAGGAATTGCAATGAATTTTTTGACTGGTTTGCCGAGGATTAGGTCGGGATTTGATGTGATTTGGGTGATCATGGATCGTTTAACTAAGTCCACTCATTTTCTGCCTATCTGAGTGAACTACTCTATGGAGGAATTTGCGAGGTTGTACATCAAGGAGATTGTAAGGTTGTATGGTGTGCCATCGAGCATAGTGTCGGACCGTGATCCCGGATTCACATCAAGGTTTTGGGGAGCTTTTCAAAGAGCTTTCGGTACGAGACTGTGTCTCAGCACGGCATATCATCCACAAACAGATGGACAGTCGAAAGGACTATTCAGATATTAGAAGATACGCTAAGGGCGTGTGTTTTGGATCAACCGGGAAGTTGGGACCGTTACATGCCATTGGTGGAGTTTGCGTACAACAACAGCTTTCATGCGAGCATTGGGATGGCTCTGTATGAGGCTTTATATGGACGGAAGTGCCAGTCTCCAATGTGTTGGTATGAAGCCGGTGAATCAAGTGTGTGGGGGCCCGATTCGGTAGCCGAGATTATTGAGAAGATTAAAAAGATTCGAGCTAGGGTTTTAACTGCACAAAGCTGACAGAAAAGTTATGCGGTTCAGAGGAGGAAACCGTTGGAATTTGAGTGGGTGAGCATGTATTTATAAGGGTTACTCTGACAACTGAAATTGGAAGAGCAATTAAAACTAAGAAGTTGAATCCGAGATTCACTGGGCCGTTCGAGATTTTGAGGCGATTCGCGCCGGTGGCATATTAATTAGCTTTGCCTCCGTACTTGTCTAACTTACATGACGTATTCCATGTGTCACAACTCCGTAAATACATGTTTGATGTGGCTCATGTGTTAGAGCCCGAGTCGGTCGAGTTGAAGGAGAACTTGACGTTTCAAGTAAAACTGGTGCAAATTGACGACACTAGTGTGAAGAAACTGAAAGGAAAAGAAGTTCAGTTGATCAAAGTTACTTGGCAAAGTTACTTGGCAGGAGTGGAAGAGCATACTTGGGAATTGGAGTTTGAGATGTGGAAGGATTATCCCAAGTTATTCTCAGGTAATCACTAAATTTTGAGGACAAAATTTCTAATTTGGTGGGGAGAATGTAAGAACCGCGATTAATTAACCGTTTAATTAAATAATTAAATTGCCCAAAATAGGTTCCTAAAATTTAGAATGTTAGTTAGAAAATATAAATATGATATCTGGACACAATAGATTTTTCTGAGTTGGAAAATGTAATTTTCTACAAAAAATTGCGTGAAAATGCGTACTGGTAAATTAACCGGCAATACCAGCTTAAGTTTGTCTAGTACTGTGTATGAATGATAAGAATAGTAGAAAAACTTAGGAAAACATTTAGAATTAAAAACCAAACACTAATTTTAAAGGTTTGGTCCAAAGTTTGGCCAAACGGACCAAAAACACTAACGAGTTGGACCGGACCCAAGTTAAGCCTAACATACATATACCCTAAAATACAGCTCATTCAGCCCATAACATCACAAAACCACTAAAACACAGCTGCATGAGTTGAGAGGTGAGAAGGTGGAAGTTACTATTCATCCTTAACTTCCGGTGGCCATAACTCAAGCTACGGTACTCCGATTCGCGTGTCGTCAGCGGCTATGCGAAACTCTCGCCGAGCCCGTTAGTTTCATTTAACTTTTGTGGTAATATTTCGAAATTTTCTCACATTCCTGCAGTCCTAAGAAATTAAAAAATGCGGGTGTTGGTTTTGAGTGAATTTTTGTGTTTTGATTGATTAGATGGTATCTAAGGTTGAGCTATTGGTGTTTTGTGCCCCAAAAACTATCGAAAAAGGTAAGAAAACTCTTTACCTTATAAATTTGTGAATTTGATGAACCTTAGGTATTGATTTGTGATAACTTATGTATGTCTAGCTTGAAATTGTGACTATTGGAGCATTGGTTCTTGAATTGGTGGCTTGTTGGTGAGTTGAGGCTTGTTGGAATCAAATCTTGGTGTACTGTGCATATTGGGAATCGGTCAAGATATGGTTTTGGTTTTCTCTATGTAATATGTAATATTTCTTTACACTTAGACTAGTGGACTTAGGATAGGATTGAATTGATTGTTGAAAATTGTTGAATTGATAATGTATGATGGCGTTGTTGATTTTGATGAATTATGATGTTGAACTTTGATGTTGTGGTTGATTATTGAAATTAAAGTTGAGAATGATGATTTTGAGTGTTGATAATGAATTGTGAAGCTTATTGATGTTGATAAATATTGAGGATAGGAAAATGATGCTTTAAGTGTAATAATTGAGAATTTGAGGAATGTAAATGAGGATTTTTGGATGAAAATAGTGAAATTACATGTTGGTAGGTTGCGGAATGAATTAGAAGGTGTATAAACATCATTTAGGTCTATTGGAACTGTTTTGGTTGTAGGATATTTGGTTTGATTGTGAATTTTGGAAATTTGAGAACCTAGTTATTTTTTGTAAAAGTCAGTTTTTGGTGAATTTTGGCGGATCATAACTTGAGTCTCAAAGCTTAAAATTGAATGAATTTTGTTTTAAATTAAATGTTGTTTTGAGAGCTTTAAATCGATATAAAGTTTGAGGAAAATGGACTTTTGTATAGGAATTTATGAACGTTTAAAGTTTAGTGTTTAAAACTGAATTCTGCAACTTTTGAAAATTTTCTAAGTCTGGTAAGGGTCACGCACGCGACACAGTGCACGAGACGCGACCAAACCATTTGGGTTGGGCATCTCGTGTACGCAGACACTGCATGCGTATGCGAGCTATCAAAAATGCAACGTTTGCGTATGCAAACTTTAACACGCGACGCGAGCAACCCATTCGGGTTGGGCATCTCACGTACACGAGTAGGGGGTTGCGTACGCGACCATCCCTTTTTCAACAGCATGCGTACACGAGGCAGGGGCTTGCGTATGCGAGACCCCTATTTTCCTGAATAATGGTTTTTCTTCATTTTCAAAGGTTCTCATGCTTTCCAAACATTCTTTAAATGCCGTTCAAGAATACTATATAGTACTTAGGTCCTAATATTACTAGAGATGAGTTAGTATGTTAATTTAGTGAATTTCTGTATGAATTTAGAAGACGGAGACTTAGGTTTCTGGAGTACTGAGAATGGTTTAGTTGAGTGAGATGTCGGAGCACTATAACGATAATTAATTTGATGAGTTGTGGAATTACGGATTGATGACGTTTAAGACAAGTCTAGGACTCGGGATTAAATGATGACTTTACTAAGTACTAAGAATGAATTATGAAAAATTACTAATATTGTTGAGACGCTATGCGCCTGGCATGGACAGTGGTTAATCCCGCTCATGTTGAGATGTGAGGTCTATGGCTAAGTATCTCCGCTCGCATCCTTTCGAGTCACAAGAGTGAGCCGAGCACTATAATCTCTGGGAAAGTGGCCGGGCACTATAACCCTGGGGAAGGTACCCATTTTTGTTCGTGACCGAAAGGTGACATTCCCATGAGAATGTGTCGGATTGGCAGTTGAACCGACAATATGATATCACAGCCAAATAGGACAGGCATTCATCATGTGCATATTTTATATGTTTGCTTGCTTTGCCGACTTGCATTGTTTGCCTATTTGTATAACATGCCTAATTGCTTCCTGAATTACTTGATATACATGATTATACTTGTGCTTTATTTTTATTGCTATTACTTGTGTTTTCTACTGGTATTGAGGAGGTTCGGAAGGCAATGGCAATGGGATCGTATGGAGGTTAGGTTGGCGAAGGCTGTGGGACAGCGGTGTAAATGTTAGATTAGAAAATCCCTAAGTTAGATTTCCTTATTTTCTTATGGTTTTAAAGTGATGGTTTTAAATTTAGTATTGCTTTAAGCTGAATCTCATGATTGATATGAAGCTCTAGGATTGCCTCTGGCATTCCGGAGTCTTAGATATTACATTACTGGGTACTGTTACCATACTGAGAACCTCCGGTTCTCATTTCATACTTTGTTGTTGTTTTTCAGATGCAGGTCGCAACCCACCTCAGTGAGTTGCGTGATGGTGACAGAGCGGAGGATCTTTATCTCATTTTGAAGTATTTTGATTACTTTTGTTTTAATTCTCTCACTTTTATATTTATAATTAGCTTAGAGGCTTACTTTATAGAGAGATAGATTGTATATGCTGTTTTAACTTTCAAAGCTCTGAATGTCTGTATAAATAACTAGTCGGCCTAAACTCCGCGGGCCAAGACTAGTATCCTATGACTATTATACTATTATACCTACATATGCTCTATTATCTTGTATATGTACCTTGTATCTTATGCTTTTAGCTTCATGTGAAGGTTTCACGTTTTTGTAATTCTGTATTTGAGCTTGTTTCTTCATCGGGCTTCTAGAATTATTATTCCTTTCTATATATAGATATGTATAGGCCTTAGAATTGTCGTAACCTTTGATTAACCTTTGATTTATGGCATGAGGTAAGGCTTAAGGTAATTAGGGTGTTACAGTAGCAATAGGTGGTGGTCTCCCACTAGTCGGAACAGGTGCCTGATGATGACCTAACGAGAGTGTACGGATCTGCATGTAAGTCAAGCAGGCGACCGGTAGAAAGCCAAGGCCTCCTCTTTCGGCCTCGGCTACGGCCATGATCTCCGTCTTCACCAGAGATATCATGTACAATAGCTGGATCACCCTTTCGGCCTCGGCCTCGGCCTCAGCCACGGCCACGGCCACGACCGCGATTTCCATCTCTACCAATCATATCATGTACACATTGAACTAAGAAAGTTATTATCCATAACATAACCGATACAAGAGATTACAAAATATAAATTAAAGTAAATTAACAGATTTGCAAACTAAGAATTTACAACTAAAACCTCAATCCGAGAGTTCTGAACTTCCATCAACATCAATGTAAGCATCACCATCATCATAGATCTCAATGTCGTCATCCTCCTCATTATTTACATTAGGAACCTAGAAGTCATCTACTTGAAGTTGTATCATATCAACATCTCTTAACACAGATGCTAATGATGATAGATACTCGGTTTCTGAAATGATCCTAGTATGTGGAGGCTCATCATTCTGATACACCTTGGTTTCATACTCATTTTGTACTTCCTCTATTATTTTTCATGGTTTACGTGTAATCACAATCTTCCAATTAGACTTACAGCCTTGTGGATATGGCATGTAATACACTTGTCTAGCTTTTTGTGCAAGGATGAATGGATTATAACTCCCATATCTCCTAGTGGATAATACTTCAATTATTTTGTAGTCTTTTTGTCTACGCGTTCCCCGAGGCCTAGTAAGGTCATACCACTCACAGTAAAACAAGGTGACTCTATGGATATCTCCTCCCTATGCTCTGTCTAAACCCAATAATTAGGTTTAAACCCATGAGTATATAGATCAATCTTAATGTCGATCAACTGTCTAAACGTCCCACATTGATATCTGGCACATGGACACCTAACTAAACCTCCTCTGAGAAATTCATGAGTTCTAGTATACACATCCACAAATTCATTTACCCCTTTAATAAAACTAGGCTTAAGACCTCGTCTCTGGTCATACGTTCTATCATACATTCAACTTCAATTCTGATTTTTTATTATTAATGATTTTAATTCCGTACATATTAAAGGGATAATATTTACTTTTTAATTTTTTTTCAACGAAAAACCACAACAAATAAAAGTCTTATCATAAATATAATTTATACTTTCATCATGAATGGTTTACACAAACAAATATAGATAAGTAAGTATAGATAAGCATGCATAATAATTTAACAGAGATAATAAAGATGAAGATAAATTAAAATTTAATAGTTTAACAGAGATAATAAATAAATAAATAAAAATAGAAGGTTAAACTTTAAATAGCTTCTGTAGAAATCTTAAACTCTATCAATACTTGTGATAATGTAAATGGATGCCACTACAATTTTGATAATACTTGTGACTATATGTGTGTATGTGCGCGCACTATTATTCATTAAGAGTAACACTCGGTTAACAATTAATTAGCCATAACTAACTTATTTGAATATGGATGCATGCCAGCTTATATGACAGAGGCATCTTGATTACAAAAGTTAAGAGGCTTTTTGTGAACCACTCTAAACCTATTATGTCACTTTGAAAAATATATATATACAAGTCTAGCTACCCCACACCAACTAAGTCGGGGCATAATATATACAAGGTTCCTCCATAATTATGTATGTGTATAGACTATAGAGAATAGCTAATAATCCAGCCCATCACTGCATAACATATTTTTATGTAGAGAGAGAGAATCAGATAACTACAAATATATGTAGAGGAAATCCCTAAGGGCTCAATGCCCAAAGCATTATTAATTAGAGAAAATCTCACTTACAATTTGCTTAAATTATTAATTAATTAGTATAGCATAGTAACACAAGACCGGAACAAATTTAAGGTTAAGGTCACAAATTTCTCTTGTTTGGTGAAGACATGTAATATCAAATCTTATCCTAAAGAAAAGTAAGCAAGAGACATGTTGATGGCATTGCATGAACTATTTATAGTTACAGATAAGGCAGAGAGTAGCTAGAATTAGAGTAGTACACAAGCATAAAATGCTTTTTGTTCTCTACCGGGATTTATATATAAAAGGAGACATTTGCATATATATATATGTATTTGCATTAGGGACTAAACAAAAAATTTGCAAAGAATTGAAAGGGACAAAAAGCCACTACACTATGGTAGATATTTATGTCACAACACTCGAACATAAATAGACCACGCTTTGCAGTTAAGAGCATCTTGTCCCTTTTTTATTCTATCTTAATTTGCTTTTGTCCATTAATGGTTGGGAGGAACCATGCATAAATAAAAGCATTGTTCAAAACTAGCTGAGAAAGGAACAAGCATGCACAAATTTGTCCATTTCCTTCAAAAGCTTCAGGGGCACAAATCCATTTCCTTTCAGCCTCCGTGTGAACCAAAAGATCTTCTCTTTAATACTTTCAGCTTTCTGATGAAGGCTTTCAAAATTTAAACCCCACTAAAATAGTAAGATGCAAAATTACATCATACTAACATTGATCTATCACTTTTAGTTAGAAAAACAAAAACAAAATAAATTGTGTAGTGCCACCTAAAGCATGAAAGTCTCTTCACACCTCAATCAGTCTCATTTAAACAAAATAACAAGTACAACACAATTAGAGTATTATAATAACATAATAACAAAAGCAACAACACAATCAGATAACAATTTCAAAAAAGTTTATGTAAATTGCAGGGGAAAAAAACAAATCCAAAGAACTGAGGACGAACAAAACATCCAAAAAAAAATATAGAAATAAAAATTGTGTAGGGGTGTCATGAATCATTGAGATAGACTCTTTGTACTCTGGCAATGCCCGCTAATATCGTAGCAATTATCTTGTCATTGCAGAAACTACAAAATTTTCTATCAAAAAAATTAGTGTGTAAGGTGTCTTATTTGTACCTTTTTCTTTTTTAACACTAGATATATAAAAATGGCATGTAAAAGGTAGAAAACCATGCCTTTACAGAACCAAGGGAGAGCATCGACGGGTAGCACGCTGTGACAGCAAGTGCATACCAGAAGCAGAACATGGCCAGAAGGGCTGAAGGGAAGCACAATGAAGGGAAGCTAATTTAGACTATACACATGCTCATCATTCCTGCCAAAATAGCCATCAACCTGGCATCACAAGCTTCTCCAACAATTCCCAATATATTTGAAAACAATGCATTCAAATAGAAAGAGAAAGAAACAAAGAATATAAGGACAAAACAGAAGACAAGAAAACACTAATGTCATTTTAGATTTTCCTATCACTAATCTCGTAGTTTCAACATTATTCAAGTCAATGTGCTAAAATTTCTAAACTCAACAAACATAACATTTTTAATCCATAATCTTATCTATCCAATGCTAAATGTTACAAACAACCAACAATAACATGTCATATCTTACCACATGTCACACAGATAAATTAATGACATTGGGCCACCAGAAGTATAGTGTTTGATAAATGCCAATCCAGCCCCTTGCACTGCATTTTAATATAGTGATCACTAGGAGAAAACACCCCACCTAGGGATGTTAACTTCAGATTTAGATGGTTGTTCAATTATTTTATAAATTTATGCAACAGCTACCACGTTCCTACAACTCTCCAACTTATTAAACTTTGAGTACACTACATCTATACAAGAAAGTTGCTTTTCTAAAATGCATTTCTACAAAGCTAGATTTGGCACAGGTTGAAAGAGAATCATCACTCCACCAAGCATGAATAGAACTCTCATTAAAAGATTTAACTTAAATGAAATTAAAATAACATCAAATAGCATGAACACCACCAAGATCAGCAACACTTCAATATAGAGTTCGAAGTTTGAACAACAACTTACATCTGTTCAACTCCTCTTAAGTTAATTACCTGTAAGCATTAAACAGCAGTCCAAATAAGCATCAAGTTGGAGAATATTTAATCTAAAAAAAGCAGGAATGGAGAGCCCTAAAAGAGAAACAACACAATAGAATTTGGAAGTTCAGTAACAAACAAAAAAATATACCTAGTTCTTGTGAGCTCGATTGAGAGAACGGAGAAAGACCAAAGTAGGAGGAGTGACGGCGGCAACAGAAGGAAGGAACGACGGCAGCACGGCAGCAACAAAGCGACGGCGGCGCGAGCAAGAGGAGCGACAGTGGCGCAAACGTGAGGAGCGACAGTGGCACAGCAGCAACAGAGCGCGAGCAAGAGGAGCAATGGCAGTGTAACCGTGACAGAGCGATGATGGCAGCGGAGAATGACGGTTGAAAATGGTGTGAATTTGGGGTAGAACGAGGGAGAATTGTGTTTCTGGTGATTGGGGAATTTGTGGATGAAATGAGGAATTTGGGCGAATTGTGTTTCTAAACTTTGGACGCGGGAAGTGGATGCGCGTATATGTGTTTTTAGTGATAAAAATCGACGGCGTATTTGTCGATTTCAATTTAAAAAGAGCAACACCCTAAGCGTCTTATTTTATACATTATATCTATACCGTTTATTTTATTTTAGAAAACAATCTAGACCGTTCAAATTTATCGACAGTAGTCGTTGTCGATATTTTAAATAATAAAATAGACGCCATGTTCGTCGATTTTAAAATAAAAGTATTTTTCATCCATGGTTCGTCGACAATGTAATGATAATAGGGCAGAGATTAATGTATCATAAAAATATCGACGACCTGGCTGTTATTTTAATATTTTATTTTTAATTTTTTTTAACAATATCGACAGGAAGCTGTCAAAAAATATCGACAATAACTTTTGATTTTTCTTGTAGTGGTGTTAACATACAAAGTCGAATTTCAAAGAGGGTGAGTAATGTTTCTATATAGGAATCTGGTCATCGTATTTGGTAGATTAATACAGTTTCAAGCAATGGCCATCATTAGCGATGCAAGTATGCAGTAGATGTTTCATATTTATCAACACACTCAATTTCAAGTGTCAATGATAGAGTTGTACGTTGAGTTTGAACATATGGTTGTGGATGCGGTTGACCACAAGTTAGATATAGATGATGTCAGGTACATAGCCTGGAAAGAAGATAACGTTGATAATGAAGTGGAATTCAAAGCCAACTACTAAGTCGGTGACAAAAATGAGGTTGGGGACGAGGCAGACAATCTGGTCATGCAAAATGCAGTAAGTACACTTGTCAACTAGTATTCCTTCAGTGTTCCATCTTTTATGCGAGCTCTGACTCTCAAAATTATGTATGCACTGGAATTTTCTTAGTATACAAATATGGGTATGTTTATTCAATATAGTTATCATTTGTTTATTTACACATGATTGATTAACGATAGTTTGGATTTAATTCGTGAAGACAATACAATGGGAGAAGACGTTGAGTTTAGTATCGGAATAGAATTTAGTATAAGAGAGTTAGTAATCTCTGCAATCAAGACTTATACTATCTCTAAAGGAGTCAATTACATGGTGTATGAGTCCAAGCCTATGACGTTCTATGCAAAATGCAAGAGGTACGACAGAGGTTGTGATTGGCTTATCCAAGCTAACTTGATTTGAAAGAAAGATTGGTGAAAGATTCGGAGTTACAATGGCAGACACATGTAAAACTCAGATAAATAATGAGTAATTAATTAAAAAATCAAAAGCGAGCAAAAAGGGTTGAAAATTTAACTTAGAAAATAAATTTGAGCACAAAAATATAATTAATTGCAAAAAAATATGTACCAACATTGAAATTAACTATATCGGCTTAAGTTTGTTCGATATTGCATGTGAAAAAAGTAAAACTATAAAAATAACAAGAAAAATATTTAGAATAAAAATCCGAATACTTATCTTAAAGATTTTGGCT
This sequence comes from Arachis ipaensis, assembly GCF_059453495.1. Classification (NCBI taxonomy): domain Eukaryota; kingdom Viridiplantae; phylum Streptophyta; class Magnoliopsida; order Fabales; family Fabaceae; genus Arachis; species Arachis ipaensis. Next base: position 13,497,350 of record NC_142444.1, read on the forward strand.
TCAGGTAGGGCCAATGGGCTAAAATTACAACGGGTCCTCATTAACGCCCAACCCCATGACACTTAACCCCTCCTCACTTAGCAAATTTCATTACTTTTCACTCTTGACAGAGAGAGAGCACAAAGAGGAGAAAAGAGTGAAGAAACCATGGCCTAATTCACTATTCACTCATACATAATCTACATATCTCACAAACCGTTGCTCTGATTGAAGACCCGTTCATGGCTACGTGACCATCTTGTTGTCCTTTTCGATTCTACACCACTTTTGTAGTGGTATTTGCAAGAACTCTAAACCATTTTTGTTTTTTTCCCTCAAATTTGCATTTTGGTGGTTGGGGTGTTGAAACATTGTGATTTTGTTGTTTAGTGGAAGCTTAATCTCGAGTTCTAACGGGATTTTGATCCAAGGTTATGTGGTACAAGGTAAGAAAACTCTTTCTTTTTTTTTTTATTTTCCCTAATTATATGTGAAAAACCTAGCTTGAAAATGTGTGGTATTGCTATAATTAGATTTGGGTAGAGTTGCTCGGTGATTTTGGTGCGAGTTGGATGCTTGGGTTGATTTTAGATCACCTGGTGGAGGCTTGGAGGATCGATTGAGGCTCGGGTTTGATCGGAGAAGAAAATCCAAGTTGTTTGAAACTGTAGTCAACGAATGTATGAGTTTTAGTTTCAGGTAGACACTATGTAACGTTATGTGAAAATATAGGTTAAATGCCCCTAGGATATTGTTGAACATTGGGTGTTGTTGGTTGTCATTGGCTTAGAGTAAATGTTTGTGTTGGAAAAATTGTTAATTGAATGAATTATATGTTGGTATGTTTTGATGTGGGTGATAAATGTATGAGATTGATTGATTAATGATTATTGAATGTTAATTGGGCTGGAGGCCAGGATTGAATGCATTCCGATAAGTTTGACGAGAATTGTTGAGTGAAATTGTGGTTGATTGTTTATGAATAATGTAGTATGATTGTGTGGTTTGAATTGCCATTAGTGGTTGATATGAAAATTGGGCCGAAGGCCGTGATTAGGTAAATTTTCCCTTGATAAGTGTGATGAAATTGAGTTGAGCCATATAAATTGTGATATTGTGGCCGGAGGCCTTAAATTGAATGAATTTTGTGTTTGGTATGTTTGATGTTGGGTGATGATCAGGGACGGACCTAGGTTTGGGAGAGAGGGGGCACTTGCCCCCACTGAGTGATGAAAAATTAATAGTAATTATATATAAATAAATATATTTGATCTTATTATTTATTATTTTTGTTCCTATATTAAATTATAAATTATTTTTTTTTTGAGAATTATGTTAAAAAAATATTGTTAAATTTAATATGCAATTATATATATCGCATTAAATTTAATTTAGTATCAAAACTAAAAATAAAATAAAAAATAGTTTGCAGGATTACACTGACTTATGCAGAGTCTGCAGAATTTGAGATAGAGACAGGTCCTATGTGTACGCATGAGTTGAATTTTCTGCATGAACCGAGTCAGGTTTCACGCGTACGCACGAGGCGTGCATGCGCACCAGTGTGCAGGATTTTAAGAAATGTTGATTTTCAATTGTTTAGCCTTCCCAGTCTATTTATAACCCTCTCTAATCTCCATATGGAGTTGAATAACTAATTAATAAGCATTGAATACAGTAGGGAGGAATATAATGGATTAATTTGAATTGCTCCCAGATAAATCTTTGGTTAATTGGATGAAAATGTTGTGGAGATGGTGGTTCATCCCGCCCATGGTGAGGACGGTGGTATTATCCCGCTCAAGAGATAACAAAATTGATGAATTGAAAGCGAAATTGGGGTTAATGAATCTAATAACTTAAGAAATTGATTAAAGTCAATGATTATGATTGATTGTAGTCTGAATGACTATTTTGGCAAGGATGGTGGTCTTATCTCACTTGCGTATTTGAGATTAACAACAAATTGTTGATTGGCAAGGTCGGAAGTTTGTCCTGCTTGCGTGGCAAGGTCGTGGATTTTGTCTCCCTTGCATATTGATTTGGTATCTGCACCGGGCAAGGATAGTGGTTCCATCTCGCTTATTCGTGGTTATGGTGTGATGTGAGGACGGTGGTTTAATTCCATCTCGCTTATTCTCTCCGGTTGTACATATATATGTATGTGAATGGAGTTATGAGTTATGCTTTACGAGGTTGGTTAAAATTATAACTAGGATTGAACTGAATTAATTTGGGGCTTAGATAAAAAAAAAAGTGAGTATTTATATGAGGTTTAGGATGAAAATTATGATTGAAAAGTGTGGCAGGCACTATATCCTAAGAGTTTGGTAGAAACTATATCCTGGAGTAAATAGACAAATTGAAGATGAAGGATTCCCTCTCTTGTTGCTGTGGACAAGTTTGATGTTGAGAATCCCCTCTCTTGTTACATTGGGAGATTAGATAGAATGTTGAGGATTCTCTTTGGTTCAATTCCCAACTATGGTGAGGACAGTAATTTCATCACACTCACGGCTTGAGGATAATTATCCTTGTAATGAATATAAAAATAAGGAATTATGATTTCGATTCCGATTTCGATTTCGATTGTGATTATGATTGAAGAGTGTGCCGGGTACTATATCCCAAGAGTGTGCTAGGCACTATATCCCAAGAGTGTACTGGGCACTATATCTCTACTAGCACCATTCTCGCAGGTTGCAAGGTGAGAGAGCACTCTCCATTGTTTTGACATGATTTTTACCTCTAGGAGAAGGTGAGACAACACTCTCCGTTGAGATAATGGTACCATGACATATTTAAATTTCTCCTGGGAATGCACACCGAGAGACCGTTCGGTAGTTGCCAGTCGGATTTTGTGTCGAATTTGGTAGAATAACCGACATGTGAGCTCATGGCCAATAGAACAGGCATGCATCATATGCATCTACTTGCTGTTGTTTGGGTGTGCATATTATATTTGGTTTGTCTATCTGAATTTTATGTTAATTGTTAATTGTATTACGTGCTATACTTATTTCTTACTTGTGTCTAATTTGCATTGACTATTAATTGTGTTTGTTACTACTAAATTGAATACTGAATTACTGAAATGAAAAATTATGATATTGAGACCAATGATGACTTTGTGTTAGAAAGTATTGAGGCTAGAGACAATATATAAGGGCTGAGACTTAGCATATTAACCTTGTTGAAATTAGTAAAATCCTAGGTTTGAACCGTGTGAGTTTGGAGACTAGAATTGTCTAGCAGGTTCATGTTGTTGGATATAAGTGTGTATGTCCAACAAAATACTATCATGAATTATTATTATTATTATTATTCTTTTTTTATAAGAATAAACTTTTATAATTTATGATAGTGTCCTTAATTAAAATTAGAAATGAATAATTACGATAGGGATCGTAATAATGAGATATACGTTTTTTAGTACTTTTAATTTACATTGTTTTTAACCGTAGAATCACTAAAAATGGGACATTAGTGATTCGAATAGATTAATATATATAATAGTCTTCATTGGATGAAGATTAATAGATCTCATTTATTAAATTATATATATATATATATATATATATATATATATATATATATATATATATATATATATATATATATAAATGGTATATATAGAGATATAACCATTGAACTGACTCACTCTAAGAATTCCTAATGGTTATAATTACCGTATATTTGTCAATAGGATATTCTTATGATGAACATAATATTAGAATTTTCCTTTGACCTGCGACTATCATAGTAATTAACAATGTATTTTTTATACTTTGATTCCGGACACCTAATACCCTGCGGTGTTAGTTGAATGGACATTGGGCATGATTTAAATACTTGTAGAATTAATGATTAGTCAAAATGGAATCCATCAACTACGGTAATGAGTTTGAGCTCTACGATTATAATGAATGAAACAAATAATGCCTTGGCCAAGGGGTTTGAATGAATTAAGAAATAAATTTCTTAAGTCATTCATAATTCATTATAATAATGGTAACAAGTTAGAGTTTGACAATCATACCGTATTCTTGTATTTTTGACATAGTAAATTTAGTATGACTAATTTATTACCCGCTTAGTATTGAACCTATGGGTCACACACTACGAGTGTTCTAATCCTTGGTAAATAATCATTTAATTATTATTTTGATTAGATCAAATAAATAATTATATTAATTCAAATGTAATATTATTATATTCTTTGCTAGCACCATGAATATAATAATATGATAATTGAGAATATTAAATAATTATTTAATAATTAAATAATTATTTATTCTATGATGAGTTTTAATTATGGATAAGATCCTAACTGATTTTGTTTCAAATTAAGTTGTAATTTGATTCACAAATCAGTCACCAATCTCATACTATATATGTGTATATGATAAAAGAAAGAAAACACAAGTTTTCTCTTTTACCTCCACATACACAAATATTCCAATTCTTAGTGAAGAATTGCTGGTGCAAGGAGTTGTAAGAAATTTCTCAATTAAATCCATTGGTCAAGGAGTTGACAACAAGGATCAGTCTCGGTGTGGATACACATAGTACCTTCGTACTATTGAAGGAGAAAGTTTCACTAGGGTACTCAGGTATTGGCATCTAACCCATCTTATTTCAATAAAATTTTAAGCACAAAATAGATCAATAGGATTACTTTATTACTTCCGCTGCGTGTTATAAACACTTGTAATCCTACACATCTCTCTTTATATAATCTATATTTGGAACTATTATCCTACTAGGAACCTTCGAGTTCTCACCCGTTATGAAAATTTCTGTTTTTCAGATATAGGGCGTGATGCATCTCGTTGAGTGTGTAGAACTCTTTTAACGAAGCGAAGAAGACTTGTGTTTTGAGTTGTATTTTGTGGCTTAGCTTAGTATTTATTCTCTACTTTTGAAAATATTATTGTATATTCCTCCTAGAGATTTTATTTTAGAGAAGCAAGATCTTACTTTGTATACTTTTCTAGTTTTGTAATAATCTAACCGGCCTTTTTTTTCGCAGGTCGAAATTAGTATTTATTATATATATATTCCAAATCTTATATATATATTGTTTCCGTATACGACATTTTCTATCTTTGACGCTTCGAGTGTGGTGATGGTTATTGTTTTGCTTATCTTTTCTTCATAGCCTCCTAGTTATATTATTATCCTTCGAATACTATGTATGTATTTTTTATTTTAGGTATCGTAATACCTCACCAGTCACCACTTTTGATTTATGACTATAACATAAAGTTTTGTATAGTAAGGTGTTACAATACACATATAGTGTGTGGACATAAAATTATTTTATATTAGACTCAGACACAATTACAGATACTCTTGGGTTGTTGGTTAAAAATGACTCATTATTAAAGATAAAATTTATTATTGCAAAAATTCAATCCAAGTTTAACTGTATTATAAGTTACATAATATTTAGTTGATAAAACAAAAATCTAACTCAAAAATCTTCAATATTTACAAAGCTTCCTACCAAACTTGCCACTATAGTGCATGATAATGTGTGCCAAGTGCCAACTGCCAAGAGTTAAATTTGTAATTAATATGCATATACATTAAATTATAAAATTAAACATCAATGGAAAGAAGCCAAATTTGCATTTAATGTAGATAAAATTAATTGTAAAATTAAATATTAATCAAGATAAAAAAATCAATTTTGTATTAAATGATAATATGAATAGATAATTTAAAAAATAAATTTTACAAATATTTAGAACGCCAATAAATTTATTTACAAAAAAATAAAATTAATATTATATTTATAAATAAATTCTATTAACAAAATTATTTAAATTCTAAAAAATTATTTAAACTTTTCAAATACTTTTTATTTTAATTTAATCTAACTTCTAACTCTAATCCTACTCATCTCCAATTCCTAACCTTTCACCATCATCTCACCAACAACCATCACCACCTTTGCCCATCCCAGTTTACTTCACTTTGTTCTACATGGGTTACAAATACCAATGGATATCGGAAAGAATGCCAGAAAAAGATAGAACACTACAATCAAACATGCCCTTTAATTTGTGACACCCACTCAAAATAATATCCACATCATCGCTGTCTTGTATATGCAAAAAGCATGCAGCTTGGCCCTCTCAATAGGGGCTACAATGGTCTCACCTTCCCAACCATAAAAAATCATTACTTCAAGTTCAACGACAATCTTTCTTATTCCTCTTCTTCATCTCAATCTTGCTTTTTCTGAGTCATTATCCTCACCTCTCTTCCTTCAGTTATTTCTCTTTTGCGTTGTCTTCACCACAATGCTTTTTTTCTCTCCAAGTTACAAATTTTTTATAAAGAAACAAGGGTGCCCAGAGCACATCGCCAATGCAATTTTCGAAGTTCTTCAAAGCCAATTTAATTTTTTATATTCTTTTTCCTAATTTTTGTTTTTCTAGGAAAACCAATTAGTTGAAAAACAAGTTTCTTACAAAAAAAATATCATTATTCTAATTTTTTCAAATTTCAAAATGAAAAATAAGAGAAGAATGGCTTAGTTAATTTATAGGGATCGGATAAATATTGTTTTGGTCTCTAAAGTTTAGGTTTAAAATCAAAATCGTCTCTGACCTTATTTTAAATTTAAAATCATCTTTAACATTTTATTTCGTATTATAATAATCTTTTTTAAATAAAATATTTTTTTAAATGACAAAAATACTCTCCCTTTCCCACGTTTCACTCTTCTTCTTCGTCGTCTTCTTCTTCGTCAAATAACAAAACTTTTATCTTCTTCTTCAATTAACAAAATTTATAACTTAGATCCAACTAACTAGAATAAAAAATCTCCAAATTCATCTCTAATTACAAGAATAAAAAATTTATAAATACAATTATCAGGAACATATAATTAATATATATGAAACACAGCAACCTTTAAAAATAGCTCCCCTGGTTTTCTTCCAACCCCTGCTATTCAAACACATGAAACACAACAACCTTAAAAAATGGAAGAAGCAAAATAACTTCTATGTTTAATTGTTCTTGCTGCTTTGTCTTTCATGGAGATTCAAAAATAACCAACCTCACACCTTTCACTGTCTTAATATCTCACGCTACAAATCAAACTCTTGTTTCTTCATTTATAATTGTGCGTGATTATATATATGAAGAACAAGAGCACAAATTAAGAACAAAAATTAAGAAAGTAGGGATTGTAATGAACAAAAAAATTAGAAATTTGAAAACGCGAGGAACATGACTACCACCACCACCACCATCACCTCTCCGACGACGACAAACACGAGGAGGGCGAGGGTCAGGTGCGACGCTGCGAATGCGATGGGTGACGGTACGTGGGGGAGTCTCGGTGCTGGCGATGGGGAGTCGTGGTGCAGCGATGGCGATGGTGAGGGTGAGTCGCGACGGCAACGGCTAGGCGTAGCGAGGCTTCCTTCTCTCCGTGTCTCTGCTTCTCTATGTCTCTCTGAGTCTCAATTTCTCTCTCTCTTCTGACACTGGGAATAAGAATAAGGGGTTGTGATGGAGATGATTATAGGAGGGTATAATTGTCCGAAAGGACAATTTTAATACTAAATAAAATATTGGTGATGATTTTAAATAAAAAATAAGATCAGGAACGATTTTGATTTTGACCCTAAACTTTAGGGATCAAAACAATAATTATCCCTAACTTATATTATAATTGATCCTTAAATTTTTTTTTTAATCAATATCAATGACAAAGCTAGGAATTATAAAAACAAATCCATTAAATTAATTTACTAGGGCATCACAACCACTAAATCAAAGCTTGTTCATTCGATTTATCTTGGACAATTTCAAATATTATGGTTTGCATCTTCCCGCCTGGTGAATTGAAACTACTTCATTCAATTTACTACATATTATAGTAAATCGAATCTATTACATTCGATATACTGCGTACTAAGATAAATCGACTTTATTTTATTTGATTTAATTACATGAAATGACCCTAAATTGAGTTTAATAGTTTCAATTTATATAAAATAGACTCTAAATTCAGACGTACATATAAAATATTTGGTTTTAAGACATATCCATATAATATTGGTTTGCATCTTATTTCTTTGCGTGAATTACCATTATTTTTATTTATAACATATAAAATATAAAATAATTATATTTATTTCATATTACTTGACAAATAGATAGATTGTTTCATTAAAAAAAATTAAAACTATTAAATAATTATTTTTGTTAAAAATATCATTATATAATATAAATTTTATCCAAATATTTATAAAATTTAGTTCATTTAATATATAATACATGAAAATATTGAGAGTTAATTTTTTTCCTTTTTTAATAAAAACCTATTTTGAATTGTTTTATTTATACGTTAAAAAAAATAAAAAATAAACAATATTATCGTTTTTATCTTTTTTTGTTAAATAAATATAGGTAAATTTTTGCTTCTACATAAATAAAAAATTAGAGATGGCATGAAGATTTAAATTGTCGAGACCTAGCTTGTTATTATCCAATTATGATGGTTTAAGAACAAAATTGAAAAGATTTATATCACATATTCTATTGTTAACCCAACTTAATCAAGTTGAGCCAAAGCATGATTCAAATTATGCTTTAAATACCTACTAATTTTTTTAAAAAATAAAAATAAAAATATTACTGATAGAAATACTTCTTCAATTTATAATTCCTACTTTATTTAAGTCAAAATAAAAAAACTACTTCTCATACTAATATTCCAATTAATTAATACTTAATCACTTTGACAAAACGAAAAGAGTGTATCTGGTAATAATTTTAGGGTGGCTAATTTCTAATCTTATTATTTTCATTATATGATTTTTACGTAAATAAAGTAAGATTTTATTAAACGTTTTAACTTTCTAATCTTGCTACTTTAATTTCTTTATACGAGAAAACCTTATTTAGTTATTTTCAAACATTTCAACTTGTTGAGCATGTTCATATTTAGAACAAAATATATCCATTAGTTCGAATTCTTTTTTAAAGTCTTTGAGCTGAGTGACGTGTATCACATATCAACAAGGATGTAGTAAAAATAACTTTTCATACTTTTTAAGATAAATAAATAGAAAATACTCACATGATGACATTTATTATCTATTATATATTTCTAATTTTAAGGCCAAAATGTGCCACATGTCATTCTCTCATTGCAATTGAAATCAAATTTTTCCCTCCAAAATTAAAGAACTCTCCTCTCTTCTCTCTTCCTTTCTCTATTTCTTTCATTTTTTCATTTACTCTATCTCTCTTATATATCATTATCAATGATTAATTACGAATTTGACAATCAAAATATACAACATAACATTCTCTAATTGTATTTAAATTAAATTAAAATTAAAATTAAAATATAGCTATATTATATATTATATTTATATATTACTAACTAACTTAATAACTAAAATGTGTCACATGTCACTCTCTTATTAAAATTTAGATAAAATATTTTTCTCTAAAATTAGTGAACATTCTTCTTATATTTTCTTATCTACCTCTCTCTTTTTTTCTATTTCTATTTATCCTTCCCACTCTATATATAATTTATAATTCATATTTTATATTAGTAATTTGACAAATCAAAATGTGTCACCAGATATTTTCATTATAATTAAAATAAAAAAATTTTTTAGCTTCCAAAATTAACAAACTTCCTCTCTCATTCTTCTTTATCTTTCTCTCATTCTTTATTTTTCTCTACCTTTAAGTTCTACAAAAAATAGAATTAACAACATAATATAATTTAAATTAAAACTATTATTATATACATATTTTTTATTTAATTTTAAATTTTTACTGCTTATCTTTTTAATATATATTTTCACTTTTTTTTAATATTTATTACATATAATTTTTAAAAAAATACTAATGTTGTGATTAAAATTTAAAATTAAGATTCAATTATTTAAAAAAAAAATAAGTTAATTTTATAACTATCAATATAAATTTTTTTATGTTAATATCTAATTATATTTTTATATATATAAAAAAAATATTATTTTTAAATAGCAAGTATAAAAATTAATTATTTCTATTTGTACAACAAACTTAATATCAAATCAAATATAAAAATATACACGTTAAATTTTTTCAAATTTTAGATAACGAATGTTAAAATTAAGTAAAAAATTAAATTCTTTCATTTGAAAATAATAACTAAAAAACTTATTATTTAATTTTGTTTAAGACTCTGGTCTTCTTAGTCGACGGAGACTTTTGTCCCTTACGATCATTTTATAAAAATAGTTTAATATTATAAATTTTTTGTGTCATAATCTATAATACCAGGATCGACGTAATTTTAAAAAATTTATATTCCCGTAATAATATTACGGGTAAAAATACTAGTCTTTATATAAAGATAACATTATAAATTTTTAAATAATTAATCAAATATATTTAGTCAAATATATTAACTTATCTAATGGTGTATAACACTATCTTTATGTGAAGACATATTTTCTAACAACACATTCTTCTTTAGTTACCCGCACGTAGTGGATTAAAGAAAGACAAGAAGTCGCAACATATACACCCTATCCTCGGCAATGCCACTACCTGTAATAATATATTAATGATGAAGGTGATTTCTATAATTCAACGCAAACATTTTAGAGCAATTATATAAATAAATATGTTTTATGGAATACTACTATTTTATTTTTATTTAATCTTTATTTAAGATATATAAGATATATAAGGGGAATTATGTGTAGAGAATTTAGAGGCAAAAAGATGTCATTGCGAAAGAAAATTATTAAATTTATTTCAATCATTTTTATTTGTATAATTGTTTTATGAGTAAAGTAACTATTAGTTTTTTAAAGTTTTGGGCTTTGAACTAATTAGTTTTTAAAAAAAATAAAGTATTAATTTGGTCTTCTATAATAATAAATAAACAGTGAATATACATATTATGTTTTCTTATTAATTTATTTTGTAAAATTTAATAGTAGAGTTTATATGTATCGTTAATTATTGTGACACATTTATTTGTGAAAGATTGTTATATAGATAAAAATTTTTGAAACAAAACTTTACGTTTTTTAATGTTTGTTTGGGTGTCACTAAATCGATAAAAAAAAATCTTTTTTTTTAATGAAAAAAAGATTTTTTTTTTTCTTATTTTTAGTGTGTTGGCAAATTTTTAAGGACTTGTTTGGATGTCATTTTTAGAAAAAAATCTTTTTTTAAAAATTTTTTTACAAAAATAAAAGTGATTTTATGTTTGGATATCTCATATAAAAAAATCTTTTTATCTATCAATTATGTTTGGGTAAAATAAGATAAAAGTACTTTTTTGTTTATTTATTATGTAAAAAACATCTTTTTTAAGGAAAAAAGATCTTTTAAAAAAAATGTAATGGTAGCTTTTCAAAAAAGATATTTTTTAATTTTTTTAATACTTTTACTTTTAATATTAGAAATTTATCAAAGATAAAAAAATATTTTTTCTGAGAAGTTACAATTCACATCTTTTTTTAAAAGATATTTTTTTTCTTGAAATAAAAAATATATTTTTCACATAATAAATAAACAAAAAAGTACTTTTATATTATTTTACCCAAATATAATTGATAAATAAAGAAATCTTTTATATGAAATATCTAGATATAAAATTATTTTTACTTTTGTAAAAGATTTTTTAAAAAAGATCATTAAAAAAAGTCTTTTTTAAAACTGGCATCCAAACAAAACATATATAACTGTAAATAACGAAATATGAGTAATTTCATCTTATTTTACATTATCCATTAATAAAAAGATATATATGTCTACTGTTTACTATTATAAAAAATTTAATTAATAATTTTTTTTAAATTAATTAATCTTAAATCATAATTTTTAATAATTTAATTCTAATTTTATTCTTGTTTTATAAAATAGTTTACATAACAAACTAACAATTATTATATGGCAGACAGATACAAATCGATTATTAAAAATATGTGAGAATAAGTGAATAACATACAGTAATGCGTAAAGGGATCACCTGCTTCATAGTTAGAGAAAGTCTCAAAAAAATCTCTAGCAATTATCTTTGAAGGAACAATAACAACTAAAGCTAAAATTCCTAAAATGACTATTGCATATTTTGAAGCCATTTTTAATAGATAAACTAAAATTACATGAAGAAATATGTGAAAATAATCGAGAGAAGGATAGTTTATATAGAAGAGAAGAAAGACCATCGTTACTTAAATTAAATATAACCCACCCACACCCAAAACAAACCCCCCGCCCTGATAACTACGCGAGAAAAATTTGTAATTAATTTCAGGGTTTTTTATTTTAATAAATAAATTAATTATAATAATTATTGAGATAAATAATTTAAAAATTATTTACTAAAATAAATACTTTTTTCTTATTTCGTTTACAATGTAAACGAGATAATTTATTTTAATAAATATTTTTTAAATTATTTATTTCAATAATTATTATAATTTATTTATTTATTAAAATAAAAAATCCTTAATTTCATGTACATTAAATTAAACATTAACAGAGAAAAAAAGTCAAATTTATAATTAATGTGAATAATATTAATTATAAAATTAAATATCAATCCAAATTATATAAAAAAAAAAAGAATTTAGCTTTACCTCCTCCATTTTAAAATACGTGTTACTTTTTGGGTAGGATATTTTATTTAAATAAATAAAATAAAACTAATAATTACTGAAATAAATATTTTTAAAAATATTTATCGATTTACGTTCTCCAGTCATATCTCGTTTACAGTGTAAACGAGATATGATACGTCAACTGCAACGTTGCTATCTCGTTTATATTGTAAACAAGATAAGACCGAACGACGCCTATAAGTATAAGTCGTTTACACCCTGTTCTTGGACCCTATTTTGACTTAGTCAAACTCTTTCTCCCCTCTTTTTACCCTTTCCTACCATGCATATTTGAGTCCGATACGGTGATGGCACGTCAGGCGGGAACGATGGGAACATCAACAGACTAAACGAGATGTCGCATTACGCCAGGGCGGCCGACTTCGAGGTTAGTTACGTTATGTTCGGTTAATCTAAGTATGTGAAAATTGTTAGGGTAGTCTGGTAGTGACAAGCATTGATTAAAATGCTTTAGGGATTGGACTGTATGATGAATTTGAAACAATATTTGCTTGTGTAAGATTGGTATGACTTAATTAGGATTTGCTTACCGAAATAAGTAATTTAGAGACATCTGCAGAGTAGACACATGGTAGTATGTTCCTAAGTAGTAGTAGTACTTTGTTCTTAAGTAGAGTACAAAAATTTATTATTATCTCTTTATAAGTTAAAAATCTTTTTTTTTTTCATTCTGCAGAGGCCTCGCCTTCTACTGCCCCAGCGAGTTAGCCATACCCTTCCTCCACCGGACGCCATCGTCCCGTATCTGGCTGAGGCCGGATTCGGTGACACGGTGCCCCTCAAGGACTTCACATTTGACAATTCCCTGATTTCGGCACTCGTTGAGCGATGGCGTTCGGAGATGCACACGTTTCATCTTCCGTGGGGTGAGGTCACTATCACCCTGCAAGACGTGGTGTACCACCTAGACCTACGTGCACACGGGAACCCCGTTGGGGGGGTGCCTTCGTGACTTTGGTAGGTGGTACGGCACGGAGACGTGGGCCATGGTTGAGCAACTGCTTGGTGTCAGGCCTCCGGTAGCGGCACAGCAGGCTGCGCAGAGGAAGGAGTCGTTCACGCTAAAGCTGGTTTGGTTGCGTGATCGTGTCTGCCAAATGCCCCCGACCGACGATCCTGAGACCCTCCGACAGTATGCCCGATGCTATATTATGTTACTGATTGGAGGGTATCTATTGACAGACAAGTCCAACAACCTAGTTCACGTACGGTGGCTACTGCTTCTCCGGGACTTCGGGGAGTGTAGGATGTTATCTTGGGGTTCTGCTGTGCTGGCCTGGACTTACCAGTCACTCTGTTTGGTGGCACAGCGGGACGTCACGGACATCGCCGATTGTACTCCGCTGTTGATGAATTGGATTTACCAGAGATTTTCTCAGTGGTGTCCACCAAATAGAGGAGTCTACCAGTATCTGTTAGCTGCGAGGTAACCAAATATTACTTTTTCATTTCGCGTTAAACATTGTTGTTAATTCGCATGGTTTGTTAGTTAATGAATTGTATATATCTCTGTTACTGTCAGGTTGGTTGAATTGCAGCAGCAGAGTAGAGATCAACATCAGGACAGGGTCCTGTACTAGAGGGTATCGATCGACCGATTACGGTTCGATGAGGTTAGTCATGAAATTAATATTATCTATAACAATATATAAAACCAATACAAAAGGTTGACTATGACTTTAGTGTCCAATTTTTTTGGACTATATTAACCTTATAAGAAACCATTTCATAAAGTAAATTATAAGGACAAAATAGTCAGAAAATTTGTTTTGAAAAATCCAATAACTTCCTACTAAAATAAAAACCGTTTTGTTACTCCTATAACTATAATAACACATCTCCAAAAAAAGATGTAGACGGTTTGCAAATAGGTAATAAATAAAAAATAGATGAAAATCAAATTCAATATTTTCACATTCTTCACCATCTTCATGCTTTATTGTGTAACTTTATGTTAATTTGGTTTCTATTTTTTTGTATTTTTTTTTGCTGTTCGTTCTTCTCCTTTCTTTAATACCCTCGCTTCCATCATCTCCCATTGCCTTCGGTTGCAAATTTTGGACGATTTTGCAGCAGTTACTGCTTTCACGTGCATAACATCCACTTTTTTTCTCTCTTTAATTTACTTATCTAATCTATATTCTCGATAATTCCTCTATCTTTTTAATTTATTCTAAATTTTTTACGTATAAAAAAAATACTGTCTCTTTTTTTTATTAATTTAATGTAAAAAAAATATTTTTTTTATCTTATCAATTTGATGTAGAAAGAAAACAGTTTTTTTTATTTGATATGTGTTTTTATTTTTTGATATATCCTTACCTATTAACGATTGAATGAAAAAAGTCTTATAAATATTTTGTTAACTTATTTTTTCTTTTTAAATTTCTTTGTAATAATTTTTTTATTTTCTAATATATTGATTATGTAGAGTATTATATTTGATATTTGAGTACATAAATATTTACTTTGAAAATAAATTAAATTATTAATTTTGTCTACTACAATATTATTTGTTTTGAATATTGGCCAATTTATTTGATTGACATATATATAAGACGCAAAAAAGTTCGCTTAAAAACATTAATATGTTAATTTTCTAAACTATCTAAACTATTAATTATGTAGAGTATTGAATTTGATATTTAATTATATAGAGTACTTGATTTGACATTTATTAATTTTTTAAATTATATTGCAAAAAAATTAATTAATTTAATATTATTCGTTTGTCACTTGATTAACATATAAAAGATACAAAAAAATTTATACCTACCAATGGTAGAATAAAAAATTCTCACACATATTTTGTTAATTTTTTTTTATTTGTAATCTATTTTACATTGGATAATATTATTTTTTATTGATTATTAGTTCAACATATAACACAATAAATGTAGCAATATAAAAATTTTGTTAATTGATTTTTCAAATAATCTGGCAACCTAAGATAAGAAATTTGTTAATTGATTTTATTAATCTTTTTTTTATTTTTAATCTATTTTATATTAATTAATATTATTTTTTATTGATTATTAGATAGACATATAATATTTAAATGTGGTAAGATAAGAACTGGGTTACACATTTTTTATTATTTCAACCTTAATGATTATTTTCTTCTCTTTATTTTTCCATCTCATGGACCACGTAAGTTTTAATTTATTATTTTATATATATATTCTAATTTTTTTAACTATTTTATTTTATTAGGTTTTCTAATTTATTTTATCATATTTTTTTTTATTTTGAAAATTTTAGAATCTAAAGATCTCCCGTTTAAATGATTTCAATTATATGATCAAGAAGTAGTTCAAGAGAATAGGTTCGAATTTTAATAATTTATTAAGTCTAATTATTATATAAGAAGTTAAAAATATTCTGAACTTTAAAAACTTTTTACTAATAAAATTGAGTTTGTCCGAATTCCAAAATGGTAGAGAGAGAAAAAGAGAAAGTTGAACTTTTTTAACTAATTACAAAAATTCACCACCGTCAAAGCTATTAAATTTGAGTATATTAAGTGAGGATTAACAAAAAGCAAACCAGAATGATAAATCTAAAAATTTTTTATCTCCCTTTATATAGTGTTTCATTTTAAGTAACTATCTTTTATGGATAGTATTCAAAATTTCAAATGACAAACAAAATAATAAAAAGATTTTTATTAGATTATGAAAATTAATCTCATCCTTATAATACAATGGCATTATTTCAAAACATGTAAAATAAAATAATAAAGTACATTTTAATTAATGTGCACAAAAAAATAAACGTAAAACTTATATAATAGCAGTCAAATATAGATAGCAATGGCTGTCTTCTGTCCCAAGTTACTATATTAAATTGCCACTTACATTTATAATTATTATTTAAAAAACTTACAATTATGTATTATTTTAGTTGAAAATAATATATTTTGATATTATTTTTTTAAGATTACTGACATCAAATTAGGATAATTGAAAAAAATAATTAAACGTTTTATGTCTTACTTCTTTTAACAAAACTTCAACCACTCATAAAAGTTAACAGAATAGATGCTTATAAGAAAAAACGAGAAAGAAGAACAAGATAATATAATAATGACAATGAGACAATGACATGTATGTATGTGTATATTGAATAATAGTAAGAGAAAGAATAGTGTTTGATATGGTAAGATAATATAATAAAAATATAAATTAATAATTTAAAAAAATAATGAAATTAAAGAAAATTTAAAAAACTAAATATAAAATTAAAAAAATAAATATTTTTTATCAATTAAAATTATGCATAAAGATAGAGTGTGCTTTGAATATAAATTTTAATCTCGACGTCAAATTAAATACTATTAAAAATAAATAATTAAACTTAATAACAATTATAAATAGTTAAATTTGTAAATAATGTTTTTAAATATTATTATCATTATTTTTTGAACTATATTTTTTCTGATAATATTTTAAAAAAATTTTATAGTAATTTTAATTTTAATAAAATATGATATAAATAAAGTCACGTTAATATTAAAATAAAAAACACTTATCTAAAAAATTTAAAAAGTGAATGATATATTAACAAAAAATAGAATTAATTTCTTAAAAACAATAGAAAAGCGGTTGAACAGGTCGTGCCTGTTGAACCGCTAGTATTTCAAATACTTTTTTTTATTTTAATTTAATTCAACCTCTAACTCTAATCCTACTCATCTCCAATTCCTAACCGTTCACCATCATCTCACCAACAACCATCACCACCTTTGTCTGTCCCAGTTTACTTCACTTTGTTCTACATGGGTTACAAATATAAGACCCCAAATTTTTAAAAATTAAATAATTGACTATTTATAAATTATTATATTATATTGAGATATAATTTTAAAAAAAATTATTTTTGTTAAAAATAATTAAATAAAATTTTATAATTATTGAAATTTAATTTAATTATTACTTATTTTATTAAATTTAAATTATTTATCAAAAATTATTTTGATTAGACAAAACTTAAATTTATTATTATTATTATTATTATTATTATTATTATTATTATTATTATTATTATTATTATTTCCCATGGCCGAAGCCTTTAAAGAAACAAAAGGAAAGAAAATAGAATTTATGCATGTATACACATATCTTTAAAAACCAAGCCACGTTGCCTTTATATATATAAAACACAAATGACACATGTTTCCTTATTTTCATTAATCAACGCCTATACTTCTTTCATTTCTTCCTTAACCACCGAAAGGAGTGACCGAGAGAGAAGAGAGAAACCGTGAAATCCCCTGAGCTTTCGGTTTCGATTTTTTTGTGATCCGTAACTCCAATAAAAAATCTAATCCGATAAAAGTGTTTGTATCTTTTTCTTCTACGTGTTGACGTTACTTTTGTTTGGTGGAAGCTGACGGTAACGTAGCTCCCCTTTTTCTTGAGTTCGGCCAGTTGGAGTTCTAGGAAGCACGGACGATTTCTGACGTCTTTTTTTTCAGCAGCTCGGTCAAAAAGCTTTTCTGGAATCTTCGTTGACTTTGATTTCGTACGGAGATAGGGGATTTATTTTAAAATTAACTGTTCTAATTTAAAAATGCCATTAAAATTTAGTGAGTAAATGTAAATAATTCATAAATGTCTCGTTTGATTAACTGATTTAAATTGATGAGATTGAGATTGTTGGTGATTGTGAATATAATTGAATGTGATGAAATTGGTTGAATTGTGGCTGTGAATGATGATTAATCTAGGATTATTTATTAATTTGAATATGCTGAGTTGATTATTAAAAATCTGTTGTATGAGTAATTGATGAATTGAGTTCGGGTTATAACCGTGGTTATGACTGGTTTCGTTGTTGTGAGTGATTAACTGGTGAGATTGATTTCGGTTTGATTTGTTGGTATTGCACTGAGATTTGAAAATGATTTCTGATTTTGAAAATGTTTGAAAAGAGGTTGAGAATGGTTCGGTTGGGACCCGAAAAAGGTGGCAAAGTCCGAGTTTTAGGGGAGATGTTGCCAAAATTTTATAAAATCTGAGGTTTTATTTGAAAAGTTATTTTAGAAGATTTGGATTTGGAAAATGATATTATTTAAGTTTTATTTAGTTAAGAAAAGATTATGTATTGAGTTTTTACTCATTAAAGAAGACTTTATGTTTTGAGTTTGATTAAAGAACTACATTTTAAGGAATTATGATTCAAGGAGTTTATTAATTTTAAAGAACGAGTTTGATTGTCGTCCTCCCTATAAAGTGTCGAAACTCTGCCGTGAGATTTACTTAATAAATAATTCTTTTTAGTCTTTTGAAAGAGGTTTAAATCTGAAATTGTTTTGGAGTTATTGTTGGTTTTAAATAAAAATGATTTGAGTTCGGTTTGTTAAGAAGAAGAAAGAAAGGAAAAAGAGAACACGACACGTGTGATTTATGAAATGATTAAAAGGTCACGGGACGGTGACGGAAAGTAAGTGGTTAAGGTGCGGATGTGAAAATGTTAAGCCGTGGGTTTTATGTGTGAAGGATTGTGCGGGGATGCCCGTGTGTATGGAATGGCTTCCAGGAGAAAGTGGCACATGCTTCAGCTGCAGAATCAGCGCCTGCAAGTACTTGCAAAGGTCATGTTCGGCATACTTCAGCTGGAGAATCAGCGCCTGCAAGAAGTAGAAACTTGCAGAGGTTATGCCGCTGGAATGCCTTATCTGACTTGCGAGTCGGATTGCGTCGGGTGCGGGTCGAAATCGACAAATGAGCTCATTACCTGCGATAGGACTAGACATGCATCATTATTGTTTGCACATTTGCATTTGATTATATTTGCTTATCTTGTCTCTATGTGATTGTGCTGTTTGTCTTATTGCTATTTGTTTATGCATTGATCTGTTTCCTGTGCTATTAGTTTGTGTATTGAGGTGACTGAGAATTGAGGTTGTGATTGAGATTTGTCTTAAGTTCGGAGATTTAAAGAAGTTAATTAATTATATAAAGTAATAGTAAAAAATATTTTCAAAAGGTTTGATAAAAATATAGTTTTATTGAGTAAAGTTAATTATTTGCATTTTATTACATTACTCTTACGGCATTCCCATTCCCTACTGAGAATGTGTGGTTTGTTCTCACCACAAAATCTTCCACCCTTTCACTGACAGGTTCGAAGATTCAGTAAGAAGCTGCAGACGATTAGTAAATTTACTTGTGAGTTCTGTTGTTTTTATAGAGTTCCCTCGCCCTTGTTGCTTCAGGGTCTTTATTTTATCCAGAGGGATAGGTATTGTATTTGAGTTTTATATTAAATTTAATTGTATAGCATCTATTATTATTAATAATTATGTGATTATTATTATTATTTAAAGATCTTTTGTTATGTGATTTTATTTACTAAAATTAATTTTCTGAAATTTTCTTAAAAACTGAAACGTGATATCGACATAAAGGCTCAATATTAAATAGATAATAAAAGAAAACATGTTAGTAACTCATCACTTCTGGTACGATCATGACGTGCTATAAGTTGGGATGTTACATTATGGTATCAGAGCAATTCGTTCCCGTTAGAGCCTTGGGAATAGACTGACTATGCTTTACTGCATACTCTGAGTGTCTGTCATGCAGTAGGACTTGTCCTAATGACAAGAGTTTGAGTTTCAAATGCATGATTATCTATTAATTAATGCTGTTAGTCGACCATTGCATCTCTCATGGTATTAGGTCTGGCCAACTTAATACTGATGATTTGTGCATAGGGAAACACTAATGGATTGTCATAGACGAAATAGAATTAATAGGTGATGCGAATTACGGATTTTGGGAACGTTAGAAGTTGCATCTCGGGGTTGCTCAGTCACGTATCTTGTTCTTCCATGGTTTATCTTGAAGTTTTGTTTGGGGTTTCTTTCTTAGAAAGTGAACTAATTATTCCCCAATCTTGTTCCTTATTCATATGCTATTTTCATTTGATCTTAACTGTATACGTTTACTTGAATTTCCTGAGATATCTGCTTTTCTTAAGATGCGGTTTGGTTCTTTTGCTTCATGTCTTCCATCTTATATATATTTCATTCCGATTGAATTTGGTTCTTTTGAAGTTCTTGTTTCGAACCTTACATTCTGAATTATTCCCTAGCTGATAGTGTTCTTCAACATTCTCTTGAATTCCTGTGAACCCCGTCCATTAATTTTGTTCTTCTCCTCCTAAGTTTGGTATCTTTTTAGGTAACTCAAGCTTATTTTAGAGTAACGTACGATTCTTCCTTGTGCTGTTTAAACTCTTTTTCTTGGCTCATGTATTTTCTGATGTAACTTTGGACTTATTGATGCATCAAAGAGAAACGTAGAAATCTTGGTGAATATTTTCCTTATTGCTTGTCCTTTCTCTAAGGTCTTGTATCCTTTTGAGTGACTTGAGACTTGTTTTGGTGACACATGCGATCGTTAGATATGGCAGGCGATATGTTAGTTCTTTAGGATATGTTGTGCGGACGCAGAAGGTGGAGTTTGTAAGTGTGTGACATCACAGAATGTTGAGGAGCTTAATTCTTGCGAAGGAGTTTTGTTGATGTTAGACTTGTGCCTGTTAGTAAGTTGCGGAGTGTTTGATGAGGTTGAGAATTCGCGGAGAATCCGTTTAATATGGTATGGTTGGGAATGGTGAAGTTACGTCATATTGAAATTTAGGCAGCTGAAGCTCTAAAGTTGGTATGAGTTCAATGTGCAAACGATATACCCATCATTCTAATACCAGCCTGCCTTGTAATCTTTCTGCATCTAGCCTTTCTTGTGTCTTTCGCTTTGCGCCAGACTTTTTTCCTATATTTTTAAGTCATAAGAATATTTTGGATTTGAAAACTGTATAAGTATATTTATATGTTGAGACCTTAAAGCTTCTTCCTTATATATTACATCTTATATATATCAAAATATTTTACTTTTTTTTCTACTGTGTTTAAAAGTAAAGCTAGTTTGAACTTCTTTCATCTTATATCAATTTTCGAGGACGAAAATTTTTATAAGTGGGATAGGATGTAAAATTCCAGATTTTTAAAAATTAAATAATTGACTATTTACAAATTATTATATTATATTGAGATATAAATTTTAAGAAAATTATTTTTAACAAAAATAATTAAATAGAATTTTATAATTATTGAAGTTTAATTTAATTACTATTTATTTTATTAAATTTAAATTATTTATCAAAAATTATTTTGATTAGACAAAACTTAAATTTATTATTATTATTATTATTATTATTATTATTATTATTATTATTATTATTATTATTATTTCCCATGGCCGAAGCCTTTAAAGAAACAAAAGGAAAGAAAATAGAATTTATGCATGTATACACATATCTTTAAAAACCAAGCCACGTTGCCTTTATATATATAAAACACAAATGACACATGTTTCCTTACTTTCATTAATCAACACCTATACTTTATTCATTTCTTCCTTAACCACCGAAAGGAGTGACCGAGAGAGAAAAGAGAAACCGTGAAATCCCCTCAGCTTTCGGCTTCGATTTTTTTGTGATCCGTAACTCCAATAAAAAATATAATTCAATAAAAGTATTTGTATCTTTCTTCTTTATGCGTTGATGTTACTTTGTTCGGTGGAAGTTGACGGTAATGTAACTCCCCTTTTTCTTGAGTTCGGCCAGTTGGAGTTCTAGAAAGCACGGACGATTTCTAACGTCTTTTTCTCCAGCAGCTCGGTCAGAAAATTTTTCTGGAATCTTCGTTGACTTTGATTTCGTACGGAAGTAGGAGATTTATTTTAAAATTAACTGTTCTAACTTACAAATGCCATTGAAGTTTAGTGAATAAATGTAAATAATTCATAAATGTCTCGTTTGATTAACCGATGAAAATTGATGAGATTGAGATCGTTGGTGATTGTGAATATAATTGAATGTGATGAAATTGGTTGAATTGTGGCTGTAAATGATGATTAATCTGGGATTATTTATTAATTTAAAAATATTATGACATTTGTACACTAATTTTTCATATATATATATATATGATAAATTCTACTCTATTTTTTATATTTTAACATGTAAATTATCCTTTATGACATGTCACCTTTTAATTGGTTATTATGTTAACTATGATTAAGTTATTTTGTAATTAAAAAATTATTTAAAAGAATAAATATATAATTTGATAAAATACTAAAAACTGAATCTTTACTCTCTGTAACCTCGTTGTTTCTCTCTCTGATTGCTCTTCTATGTTTGATTTCAATTTGTAGTGGATCTGCGATTAGTTAAAGAGAGTGTATTTGATCGTGCTGCTATTTGTAGTTGTCTTTTGCTCTTTAGTTCACATAATTTTGTGTCACATATAAATTTTTTATTATCAGGATGCATTAATCTATAATTTAGGGTTGTGATAACTATTGCATATATTAAAGTGATGCTTGAATTAAATATGCATTTGATCCGTCCGTCTATTAGAATTTAAATTAGACTATATCAATTAGTTCAAAGTAGTTCTTTGGAATGGCTATGGATAGGGGAAATGGATCCTCTCTAGTGGAAAAAACACTTGAAAGAATAAAGTGTGATCTTTCACCTTTAATTCTCTAAGTGAGACCAAAATTAAATAGAAAAGAGAAAGCAATGAAGGGTTAGATTATACAATGGATAGCATCCAGTTTTTTTTCCATTGGAGAGGATCCATTCCCATGGATAGGGGTGGCAAATGGGCCCAAACCCGTCGGGCCGGCTCGCATAACCCGCCAAAAAAGGCAGATTGGGCTGGAAAATTGGGACCGCCAAATAGCAAAAGCCCGCCTAACCCGCACCGCTTAAACCGCAGGCTTTGGCGGGGCGGGGCGGGGCAAGCTTTCCCGCCGGGCTTAGTATTTTTTTGGCAAGGGGTATTTTTACAATATTTTTTGCCAAAATCCAACTTTCCCCAACCCAACTTACAAGAGAATGAAGATGAAAATTGAGTATTTTTGATTATTTATATTTTGTTTTAGAGACAATATTTATAATTATGTTTTGGATTATGTTTATTTTGCTTTGGGAACAATATTTATAATTATGTTTTGGATGAAAACTTGGTTTATAATTATATTTATTAGATATTTATAATTACAAAGACTTTAATGTTTGTGAATATAAAAATTATAATTTGTTTATACTTTTAGAAATTATAATAGTTAAAAGTAAAAAATATAAAAGATTTTTTTATGCCTTTATATATATTATTTAATAGTTAAAAATAAAAAAAAGAAAATTTGGCGGGTTTAGCCCACTGGCCCGCCAGTCCACCGTTAGGCGAGCGGGCTAGGATTCTGGGACCGCCTCACTAGGTGGGACGGGGCGGGCCAGCCCGCCAAAGGGCGGGCTTCTGGCAGGGCGGGGCGGGCTTTCCCGCTTGCCACCCCTAGCTATGGATCATTGGATCGTACACAAGATCCGTTGCATTAGATATTCAAAGGATACTTGCATCTTTACTCTCCGTCTTGCTTCGAGTTACAGTGTGCTTTCAACGCACTTTGAGTGATGAAGAAATAGTGGAAGAGAGAAAATATACTTCACTCAACACAGAAGGTGTTTTTCAATGGAAGGGTGGAACGAATTTAAGTAATAATGATTTGGTAAAAGAATATAAATTTATTTTTTAATATTTACAAAAATTATATAATTATTTATTTAAAAAAAAATTTAATTATAAAATGGTCCTACTTTAGTTAAGATGTTAATTCTCATTGAGTTAAATTAACTCAAATTAAAATTAAATATCTAATTAAATGTGTCATGTCATAGAGGCTAATTTATATGTTGTTTTATAGGAGATTGGGTAAAATTCACCTATATATATAAATTTGGTTGAGTTAGAGAATAAAAGATTTAACTAAAACAATAAAAAAATACTTGAAAATAATAAAAATAAAAAAGATCTTATTATAAATATATAATTTTAAATATTATATATATGAAACTTTAAATGTTAATTTTAATAAATAAAAAATATTTATTTTTTTATATTTATATGTTTTATATTTTTAATTATGTAAGTTTGATTAGTTTAGGTCTTACTAATATAAGTAAATATATAATGTAATAAGCATGTATATAGAATTATATTATTTTTATTCTGTTTTTCTATAAAAAAATGAAAAAAAAAAAGTTAATATTTTCATGTATTATATATAATATTTTAAATAAATTATATTTTTAAAATATTTTGATGAAAAATTATTTTATATAATAATATCTTTAACAAAATTAGTTCATTAATAAATTTTGAATATAATAATTTAATTATTTATCAAGTAATATAAAATAAAATTTTAATTATTTTATATTTTTATGTTACTGTTTAAAATTTATTTTAATATGATTTTTTAATATCATAAAAATTTTTTGCATAATAATTAATCTTATTGAATAAAGAATACTCATATTTTTGTATTTATATATTTTATATTTAATTATTTAAGAATAAAAGATTTTATTACCATTTAAAATATTGTATATTAAAATATTGTTATTTAAAGCATTTATTTATGTACTAAAATATTCTGTATTTATTAGAGTTCATCAATGCTCTTCTTTCATATTAGCCTTTGATTTTTATCTAATCAAATCTAATAGTTTATATAAGTATAGTGTATCCAATAAGCATATAATAATTGTGCTCGTTTTAGACATACCCGAAAACTGTTATATCTGACAGAAAAAATTTTGAGAATTGATCTGTGTATTAATTTTTTTTAAGAATTAAAATATCCTTTTTAAAAATTTTTGGAGACTGATTTGGATAATTATTATGCCAAAAAATAAACTGAGGTTGATTTGTCTATTGGAATAAAACCTTAAAAATTAAGATGTATATTAATTTTTTGAGACTAAAATATTCGCTTTTAACACCTTTAAAAATTAATTTAAATAATTACTCTTTTAAAATTTATTTTATCCATATTAATTACAAATTTGACTTTTCTCCCAATTAATGTTTAATTTTATAATTTAAGGTATACGTATATTAATTACAAATTTGGCTCTTCACTGTTTTTTTCCCCGGTTATATGCAAGCCCCGATGGTCTTTCTCCTCTTCTATATAAACTATCCTTCCCTTGATCATTTTCACATCTTTCTTCATCTAATTTTAGTTCATCTCCTAAAAATGGCTTCAAAATATGCAATAGTCACTTTAGGACTCTTAGCTTTGGTTGTTATTGTTCCTTCAAAGATAGTTGCCCGTGATTTTTCTGAGACTTTCTCTGGATATAAAGCAGGTGATCAATTTGCGCATTGCTTTATGTTATTATTTGTTAATGATTAATCTGTATCAATATATTGTTAATAATAGGTATGTTTAAAATGAACAAAATAAGAGTGAATATCCCATCGATCTCTGATAATTATCTCGAAAAGATAACGAAGTCTTTAAAAGAAAAAAATTAAATCCGGCTCCTGACTTTTTTTTTGGAACTGATTAGTCTTTGTACAAAAAAAATAACATTGACTTTTTTTGACATAGAGATTTTGTTGTCCTTTCGAAGTAATTGTCAGAAATCGGGTTAAAATTTTTTTTGTTAAGAGCCTCATTATCTTTCGAGATAATTGTCAGAAACCATTTTAATTTTTTTTCCACAAAATAATTATGTATTTATTAAATGTGCCACATTTATATAAATCATTAGACAAAACTAAAACTTAATTCAAACATTAAGAACTAATATAATTCTTTACCCCAAATAAAAATTATTAAAATAAATTTAATGTATCAGTATTCCAAAACACACCTTATACATAAAGTAGTTAGTAAATAACCAATAGATATGTTATCACGCGTGTCCTTTTTTTTTTTTCAATCCAATTTTTCTTTCACAATAACATCTTTTTCCCGCTATCTATCTATTTTTTTACATCTTAAATGTTTGTTTGAACGCTATTATTTTGATAAAAAAAATCATTTTTCAATAAAAAAGATTTTTTTTGCGTGTTTGACAAATTTCTAGTAGTAAAAGTAAGAGAAAATTACACTTTTCTTTCCTGCAAAATACTAAAATGACACTCTCCTCCCCTCTATTTTATAAATGTACATTCTCCTTCTTTCTAACTTTTAAAAAATCTATTTTTTAATCCATTTTAAACTTTTTGTGTTAACTAATATTAACTTTATTCATTTTTTAAAAAAATAAATTATTTTTTAAAAAAATATCCATTAATAAAAATTTTATTTTTTATCATTAAATTTTGCTTACTAAAATACCCATTATTCTCCTTATATCTTACATATATATCTTCTGTTGTGATACATAATTCTTCCCTTGATTGAAAATGAAGATTAAATAAAAATAATATATCATTCTATACAAATAATTTTATTTATATAATTTCTCCAAAATATTTCAATCACCTTCATCATTAATTATTTTGTTAAGCGACTTCTATTTCTTTAATCAACCATATTAAATATATATCAAAAATGAACTATAAAATTAATTAACAATATAACATACATAATAAAATACAAAATACAATAAATTAATAAATTTTACATATATTTATATATAAATATATTTTGATTGATTTGATAGTTGATTTTTTATTTGGATACAACATTTTTTTTTTACCAAAGATAGGAGACTCGAACCCGCAACCTCTTAATTGAGTATGGGGAGACTATGCCATTTGAGCTATTACTTATTGGCTTGAATATAACATTTTTGTTCTTCCACAAAAGATCAATCCGATTGAGTCGAACTAATTAATTCTTAATAATTAATATTTCGAGATATTGACGATTCAATTAAAAAAATTTTAATTATTTGCTAAATTAGTACTTTTAATTTGTCAATAACTTTTTAAAGAATTATTATCTATTTGCAGCATATACGGAAGAAAAATCGAAATTAAATATTGGATTGAATGGATTGGAAGGACACGGATATATGGAAGGCGTGGGAGAAAGTCTTAAATGGTGTACTCTTTGCTGCCCGATGTCGCCAGAGTCATGCCGAAAATGTTGCTTTCCAAAACCTCCACCTCCACCCCCACCTGTGGATTACTAAGGAAGAATTAATGTGTTAGAACAAGAGTAATATCATGTTAAAGAAAAAAGGTTTCGGTGAAGAATAAATATTATCTTTTTAATAAAAGAAAGTTTATAAAAAAAAGTTATCCATTAAGAATAAATTTTTAGTCTGGACCTAATTTTATTTTTTGTTAAAAAAATTCCTAAGAAATAATACATATTATTGAAATAAGATGTGGAGAATAAAAATTTAAATATGAATCTCTCTTTTTTTATTCTTGAGAGATAAGCCATGCCTCCTGACTTATTTATTTTAGTCCAAAATAAAAAATTACAAGAAGTAATAAATTAAAATACAAAAATGAAATATAAAGGAAAAAATTATTTGGTTGGAATTCGTTTGTTATTTTTATTTTACGGTGAACAGAATTTTATTAACTAGAAATTAAAAATCTGACTTTACATACACATAGATTTATCATTCTAAAGAAATATTCTAAGTGAGTACACTATCATTTTCGCTAAGTTTTTCAAAATAGTCAAATTTTGAGAAAATTTCTAAACGATGTTAACTCTATATATCAAATAGAGTTGATGATTAATAAATAATAAATATAATTTATAAATTTTATCAATTTATTTTTAATTATTTGCTTAGTTTTTGAAATATCAAAAAATATTTTTTAAATAGTTTATTTGTAAATTAAAAATATATAAAATTTGAGAAGGGTAGAAATAATACTTAATTTAGTATCTAAATTTGTATGTAAGTCTCAATTTAATATCTGAAATTTTAATTGTTTTTATTTAGTTAGTTTCAAACTTTGTAAATATGGCTCATGCTAGTCACTAAAATAATTTTCGACGTACAGACGTTCATGGCTGATGTGGATAGTTGAATGTACGCTAGACTCTCTAAAACGATGTCCATTATTTTGGCTACCTTAGAACGTTTTTATATTATTGTCGCACTGCTAACGGAGTAGTGCATTGAGAATGCTTTTTCTTTAAAATTGACGGAGGCGTATGTAGTTTATTTTAATATTTATAATATTGACATATTTACTGTCGATAAATTTGGACAATGAATATTTTTTTTTCAAAATTAAATGAATTGTGTAGATAGACAGATAGAATGTTGATTTTTTTAACTAAAATCGATAAAGTTGCAGTCAATTTTTTGTTGAAGCTCTCCTTGTTGCAAATTGTTCTTTATTTTGGGATTTTTTACGTTGTCAAATCATCTATAATCAAGTTTTTCATCGATTTTTTAGATTAAAAAGATTTGTTGTTTGTGTTACGGGCAGAGTGTTTACTCTAACAAAAAGTTCAATATGTAGTCAAGTTTTAACTAAAATAAGGTTTAGTTTGGTAAAATTTTTTAGAAAGGTGCTTGTACTTTTCAAAAATATAAACGCTTCATTTTACATTGGTAAATAAAAACCTCATGTGCTTATACTTACAGCTTTTAAAAGCCAAGGGTGTTTTTGAAAGTACCTAATAAAAAATTTTTTAAAGTTAATTTATACTTATGAAAATTAAAAAGTCTAATATAATTTTATACATTAATTAATATTCAAATTTAATTCTTACATTAATGTCTATTATAATATTTATATATTTTAAAAATTATTTTACTAAATATATTTGTTGTTATTTATACTTATTAAAAATTATTTTTAATTTAATTTATCAAATATAAATGTTACAACTTTTAAAAAACTAACTTTTAAAAGCTAACTTTTATAAACTGTTTTTAAAAAATTAAAAATTTTACTAAACTAAATCTAAGTGTACTCTGCGAATGACAAAGAAAAATAAGTC
Organism: Arachis ipaensis; assembly: GCF_059453495.1. Taxonomy (NCBI): domain Eukaryota; kingdom Viridiplantae; phylum Streptophyta; class Magnoliopsida; order Fabales; family Fabaceae; genus Arachis; species Arachis ipaensis. The sequence continues at coordinate 13,526,808 of NC_142444.1, forward strand.
TTTATATTTTAACATTTTCTTTTCTTTATTATTGTGATTAGTGTGTGTGCCCCATTGCCTTTTGAAAAGTAATGAATTTTTGTGGTTACTGCAAAATATGATATAACTTAGCTTCTTGTAATTTTTAATCTCTATATTTTAAGTTTCAAAAGAGGCACAGCTCCAACTAGACAACCTCTTCTTATCCTGCAGCCACCAAAACAATCATATGGTTCTTTTTAAATAGAGGATGATTGTGACTATTTCGATAACTTAGATGAAGACTATTTAAACAAATACAAATAGAGTTATTTATTTTATTTTGAATATTTTATATTATTAGTAAATTATGATTTTGATGAATATATGTTCAGTCTTTTTATTTATTTTGTTTTGAATTTTTATATTAGAAGATTGTTTTTTTTTTTTTATCAAAAATAGGAAACTATGCCATTTGAGCTATTACTCATTGGTATATTAAAAGATTGTTTATTATCTTAAAAAGTTTACAAATTTATTATCTAATATTTAGTATATTTATCTGCATTAATTATCTATTATTTTCTATAATTTTTTATATTTTATACCATTGTTTGATATTCGTATAGATGAAAAAAATATAAAATTATTTTAAACAAATTAAATATATTTATGATATTAACACTAAAATCAGCTATAAAAATCAGTAATAATGTATTTTTGAATTTTTATATGTATAAAAGTCTAAAACAAATCTGCCACACAAGTTATACGTCACGCGACCTCCCATTTTAAATGTCGCCACCTCTCTCGGACATTCGCTTTCTCAGTCTCTCTCATCACTGACCACCATCATCCCTGTGTCACTGCCACACTGGAGGCCAGACGGCTCGCTGCTAGCGCTGATCATTCCTGATTTTTCGCGGCTCCTCCAGGTCGTTTTTGTTTTTTTTGCTGCTTGTCGCCTCATTTTTCTTCATGCCGGACTGCCTCCTTTTTCACCTTTGTTTTGATTCCCTTTGACTGCTGGTTTCGGTCTCCTCACCTGGTTCTAGATCTGATTCACTAAGTTGCGTTAGTCCTTCCTCCTTAGTCGCCGCTCCTCCTCCGTGGTAGGAAATTTTGGCTTGCAAAGCTCTTCCTTGGCCAGTGGTACACCACTATTTCTACTTCTACTTGAGTGTTGTTGTTTGGCCAGGGTTTTTCACTTTTCCTTCTACTTGAGTCTCTTTTTTCCAAGTACCATATCGTGCTTCTCAACCATTTACCAGAGTATGTCTAGCGTAATACTCCATGACTGATCAATCACCCTAAAACCAAGACCTCTGCATGTTCAACAATTTCATTATTTTAAATACAATTCCGCTATGTAACCAACAAAGATTCTATCAACTTCTGCCAACTCTTATTTATAACTGTGTTTAATGAAAGTGTTTTTATGAATGTGTCTAATGAAAATATCTTTTTTATGGCTATATCTAATGGAAGTGTTTTATAGATGTATCTCTTGAATATGTCTTTTTATACATGTGTCTTTTAGTGGAGATGTCTTTAATATTAATTATTATTGACAATAAGTTGGTAGATAGTATATCGTTACCTTATACTTTTCCTTTAAAATATCAATTTCGGTATGATATTAAAGATTATTTAATAAAATCAATTTTGCTAGTTTCTGATACAAAACTTTCATGGCCAGCAAGTTTCTTTGCATACGAAAAATGGAAAAAATTGTTTGACTAACCTCCTTTGAGGTTCACATGATACTACACGTGATACCCTTGCATTGTACTTTTGTAAACAAAGATGTGTTGACTTCAGCGTTAGTGCCTCACTGCTTTCTGTCAAGCTTTAAAGTTGTTCAATTTGAAGGATTCAATGTAGATGAGCATGAGATTTGTCTTGTAGAATTTGTGATGTCTAATTCTGCAGTTTTGGAGAAGATCATTATATCTACAGACTTTTAGTTAAGCCCTTGGGGTACTGACATGGAGAAATTCAGGGTGCAGATAACTCTCATTTCCAAAGTGTTGCAACCTAGAATTTTCTGATGTCAATGGTTCCTCAACATGTTCAGGAACCCCTCTAGAGTCGTGTTTGTGCCATAATCCATAGCTAAGATGTAAAATTGGTATCTCTTGTGTGTTTTATTACATTATTCATAGAAATGTAAATACAGTTGTATACTAGTTTCAGAAAGAAAGGTATCTAAATATATACTAATTGCATATACACGAAAGCTTCGATTATAGAGTATTAGATTATAATCAAACACATTCTAAATTATAATACAAAATTCGATTATAATCAAACAAGTTGTAGTAATAATCAAACTCAATAATCAAAATCAAAGTTCAATACTATAATCAGACTATAATCAAACACAGTTTAAATTATAGAACAAAATCTTGTTATAATCAAACGCATATTTAGGATAATAATAAAACACAAGAATCCAAATCAAAGTTTAATGTTATATTCATGTTATAATTAATTAAACATATTCTAATCATCGCACAAAGTTTGATTATAATCAAACGTGTTCAAGGCATAGTTATCAGAACCGAACCAGTAATCAACCCGGTGAGACTACTGGGTCACCGGGTCATTGGTTCATACTTTTCATATCAAGGATGTAGTAAAAATAACTTTTCATACTTTTTAAGATAAATAAATAGAAAATACTCACATGATGACATCTATTATCTATTATATATCTCTAATTTTAAGGCCAAAATGTGCCACATGTCATTCTCTCATTGCAATTGAAATCAAATCTTTCCTTCCAAAATTAAAGAACTCTCCTCTCTTCTCTCTTCCTTTCTCTATCTCTTTCATTTTTTCATTTACTCTATCTCTCTTATATATCATTATCAATGATTAATTACGAATTTGACAATCAAAATATACAACATAACATTCTCTAATTGTATTTAAATTAAATTAAAATTAAAATTAAAATATAGCTATATTATATATTATATTTATATATTACTAACTAATTTAATAACTAAAATGTGTCACATGTCACTCTCTTATTAAAATTTAGATAAAATATTTTTCTCTAAAATTAGTGAACATTCTTCTTATATTTTCTTATCTACCTCTCTCTTTTTTTCTATTTCTCTTTATCCTTCCCACTCTATATATAATTTATAATTCATATTTTATATTAGTAATTTGACAAATCAAAATGTGTCACCAGATATTTTCATTATAATTAAAATAAAAAATTTTTTTAGCTTCCAAAATTAACAAACTTCCTCTCTCATTCTTCTTTATCTTTCTCTCATTCTTTATTTTTCTCTACCTTTAAGTTCTACAAAAAATAGAATTAACAACATAATATAATTTAAATTAAAACTATTATTATATACATATTTTTTATTTAATTTTAAATTTTTACTGCTTATCTTTTTAATATATATTTTCACTTTTTTTTAATATTTATTACATATAATTTTTAAAAAAATACTAATGTTGTGATTAAAATTTAAAATTAAGATTCAATTATTTTAAAAAAAAATAAGTTAATTTTATAACTATCAATATAAATTTTTTTATGTTAATATCTAATTATATTTTTATATATATAGAAAAAAATATTATTTTTAAATAGCAAGTATAAAAATTAGTTATTTCTATTTGTACAACAAACTTAATATCAAATCAAATATAAAAATATACACGTTAAATTTTTTCAAATTTTAGATAACGAATGTTAAAATTAAGTAAAAAATTAAATTCTTTCATTTGAAAATAATAACTAAAAAACTTATTATTTAATTTTGTTTAAGACTCTGGTCTTCTTAGTCGACGGGGACTTTTGTCCCTTACGATCATTTTATAAAAATAGTTTAATATTATAAATTTTTTGTGTCATAATCTATAATACCAGGATCGACGTAATTTTAAAAAATTTATATTCCCGTAATAGTATTACGGATAAAAATACTAGTCTTTATATAAAGATAACATTATAAATTTTTAAATAATTAATTAAATATATTTAGTCAAATATATTAACTTATCTAATGGTGTATAATACTATCTTTATGTGAAGACATATTTTCTAACAACACATTCTTCTTTAGTTACCCGCACGTAGTGGATTAAAGAAAGACAAGAAGTCGCAACATATACACCCTGTCCAGAAGCAGCAAGAACTCCAACAACGTCTATCAACACTTCCTCCCACACCCGACATTTGATTCTGATTTTTCTTCCCTATATGCTGCAAATACACAATAATTCTTTGAAAAGTTCTTCACAAAGTAATAACTTAACAAATAATTAGGATTTTTTAAAATTTAATCATCCATATCTAAGTATTATTACCAAGAAGAATCAATTAAATGATGGTTCTCTTTTTTCTCTTAAACTTGAACTCAATATATCAAAGGAAGCCACTTAAATAAAGACGCTTAAAACATCTTTTATTAAAAATATTTTTTAATAATTAAAATTTAATATATATAATTAATTAAATCGTATTATTTTTGTCAAAATTAGATCATATAAATTGATTTGTCCGAAAAATCGATAAACCAAATCTTAAATCGGTCTAAATTAATATTTTTTTATAAAAAAATAACTACAATAACCTTATTATAAAAAATAACTAAAATAGTTCTATATATATATATATATATATATTGAAAATCATAAATCATAACTCTATAATGACAAAGAAAAAAGAAAAAGGTTAAGATTTAGGATTCTCAATAATAATAATAATAGTATTTTAGTTATTTTTTATATAAAAATATTGTAGTCATTTTTATGAAAAAATATTAATTTAGATCGGCATAAGGTATAGTTTACTGATTTTTTGGCCAAATTAATTTATCTGATTTAATTTTGACAAAAATAATACAATTTAATTAATTATATATACTAAATTTTAATTACTAAAAAATATCTTTAAAAAAAGACATTTTAAAAAAAGACATTTTAAGCATATTTATTTAAATGGCTTCTTATATCAAAATACTTAGTCAATTAAAATTAATTGATGGGATTAATCAAGAATTGATCACCAAAACGAATCGGTTCAGTATAAAAATTGGTTAACAATAAATTAGTTAAAATAAAAAAATTGATCAAACAATTAATTAACCGATCGAATCGGTCTAATATTTTAGTAATTAATTAATTTAAAATAATGAAATACAAAAAATTATTTTTATTAACTGTACCAGTTGATCACATAAATAATTAAGATAATTTTGCATTGAATCATGGGGGGGATAAAGAACAAAAGCAAAAGAAAAGAAGAAAGAGTGTGATTTTTATACCTTGGTTTGGGGCATGAGCAGGGTTGCCTCCAACTAATATATCCTCGGCAATGCCACTACCTGTAATAATATATTAATGATGAAGGTGATTTCTATAATTCAACGCAAACATTTTAGAGCAATTATATAAATAAATATGTTTTATGGAATACTACTATTTTATTTTTATTTAATCTTTATTTAAGATATATAAGATATATAAGGGGAATTATGTGTAGAGAATTTAGAGGCAAAAAGATGTCATTGCGAAAGAAAATTATTAAATTTATTTCAATCATTTTTATTTGTATAATTGTTTTATGAGTAAAGTAACTATTAGTTTTTTAAAGTTTTGGACTTTTGAACTAATTAGTTTTTAAAAAAAATAAAGTATTAATTTGGTCTTCTATAATAATAAATAAACAGTGAATATACATATTATGTTTTCTTATTAATTTATTTTGTAAAATTTAATAGTAGAGTTTATATGTACCGTTAATTATTGTGACACATTTATTTGTGAAAGATTGTTATATAGATAAAAATTTTTGAAACAAAACTTTACGTTTTTTAGTGTTTGTTTGGGTGTCACTAAATCGATAAAAAAAAAATCTTTTTTTTAATGAAAAAAAGATTTTTTTTTTTCTTATTTTTAGTGTGTTGGCAAATTTTTAAGGACTTGTTTGGATGTCATTTTTAGAAAAAAATCTTTTTTTAAAAATTTTTTTACAAAAATAAAAGTGATTTTATGTTTGGATATCTCATGTAAAAAAATCTTTTTATCTATCAATTATGTTTGGGTAAAATAAGATAAAAGTACTTTTTTGTTTATTTATTATGTAAAAAACATCTTTTTTAAGGAAAAAAGATCTTTTAAAAAAATGTAATGGTAGCTTTTCAAAAAAGATATTTTTTAATTTTTTTAATACTTTTACTTTTACTATTAGAAATTTATCAAAGATAAAAAAATATTTTTTCTGAGAAGTTACAATTCACATCTTTTTTTAAAAGATCTTTTTTTTCTTGAAATAAAAAATATATTTTTCACATAATAAATAAACAAAAAAGTACTTTTATATTATTTTACCCAAATATAATTGATAAATAAAGAAATCTTTTATATAAAATATCTAGATATAAAATTATTTTTACTTTTGTAAAAGATTTTTTAAAAAAGATCATTAAAAAAAGTCTTTTTTAAAAATGGCATCCAAACAAAACATATATAACTGTAAATAACGAAATATGAGTAATTTCATCTTATTTTACATTATCCATTAATAAAAAGATATATATGTCTACTGTTTACTATTATAAAAAATTTAATTAATAATTTTTTTTAAATTAATTAATCTTAAATCATAATTTTTAATAATTTAATTCTAATTTTATTCTTGTTTTATAAAATAGTTTACATAACAAACTAACAATTATTATATGGCAGACAGATACAAATCGATTATTAAAAATATGTGAGAATAAGTGAATAACATACAGTAATGCGTAAAGGGATCACCTGCTTCATAGTTAGAGAAAGTCTCAAAAAAATCTCTAGCAATTATCTTTGAAGGAACAATAACAACTAAAGCTAAAAGTCCTAAAATGACTATTGCATATTTTGAAGCCATTTTTAATAGATAAACTAAAATTACATGAAGAAATATGTGAAAATGATCAAGAGAAGGATAGTTTATATAGAACTGAAGAAAGACCATCGTTACTTAAATTAAATATAACCCACCCACACCCAAAACAAACCCCCCGCCCTGATAACTACGCGAGAAAAATTTGTAATTAATTTCAGGGTTTTTTATTTTAATAAATAAATTAATTATAATAATTATTGAGATAAATAATTTAAAAATTATTTACTAAAATAAATATTTTTTTCTTATTTCGTTTACAATGTAAACGAGATAATTTTGTATGTATCTTATTTACAGTGTAAACGTGTGCTTTACAAAAAATCAAACACATAAAAATACACTGTAAACGAGATATACACGTGTCGCGTCTACCTGTCTTATCTTATTTACACTATAAACAAGATACATGAAAAATTATTTCGTTTACAGTATAAACGAAATAAAAAAAAATATTTTAATAAATATTTTTTAAATTATTTATTTCAATAATTATTATAATTTATTTATTTATTAAAATAAAAAATCCTTAATTTCATGTACATTAAATTAAACATTAACAGAGAAAAAAAGTCAAATTTATAATTAATGTGAATAATATTAATTATAAAATTAAATATCAATCCAAATTATATAAAAAAAAAGAATTTAGCTTTACCTCCTCCATTTTAAAATACGTGTTACTTTTTGGGTAGGATATTTTATTTAAATAAATAAAATAAAACTAATAATTACTGAAATAAATATTTTTAAAAATATTTATCGATTTACGTTCTCCAGTCATATCTCGTTTACACTGTAAACAAGATATGACACGTCAACTGCAATGTTGCTATCTCGTTTATATTGTAAACAAGATAAGACCGAACGACGCCTATAAGTATAAGTCGTTTACACCCTGTTCCTGGACCCTATTTTGATTTAGTCAAACTCTTTCTCCCCTCTTTTTACCCTTTCCTACCATGCATATTTGAGTCCGATACGGTGATGGCACGTCAGGCGGGAACGATGGGGACATCAACAGACTAAACGAGATGTCGCATTACGCCAGGGCGGCCGACTTCGAGGTTAGTTACGTTATGTTCGGTTAATCTAAGTATGTGAAAATTGTTAGGGTAGTCTGGTAGTGACAAGCATTGATTAAAATGCTTTAGGGATTGGACTGTATGATGAATTTGAAACAATATTTGCTTGTGTAAGATTGGTATGACTTAATTAGGATTTGCTTACCGAAATAAGTAATTTAGAGACATCTGTAGAGTAGACACATGGTAGTATGTTCCTAAGTAGTAGTAGTACTTTGTTCTTAAGTAGAGTACAAAAATTTATTATTATCTCTTTATAAGTTAAAAATCTTTTTTTTTTTCATTCCGTAGAGGCCTCGCCTTCTACTGCCCCAGCGAGTTAGCCATACCCTTCCTCCACCGGACGCCATCGTCCCGTATCTGGCTGAGGCCGGATTCGGTGACACGGTGCCCCTCAAGGACTTCACATTTGACAATTCCCTGATTTCGGCACTCGTTGAGCGATGGCGTTCGGAGATGCACACGTTTCATCTTCCGTGGGGTGAGGTCACTATCACCCTGCAGGACGTGGTGTACCACCTAGACCTACGTGCACACGGGAACCCCGTTGGGGGGTGCCTTCGTGACTTTGGTAGGTGGTACGGCACGGAGACGTGGGCCATGGTTGAGCAACTGCTTGATGTCAGGCCTCCGGTGGCGGCACAGCAGGCTGCGCAGAGGAAGGAGTCGTTCACGCTAAAGCTGGTTTGGTTGCGTGATCGTGTCTGCCAAATGCCCCCGACCGACGATCCTGAGACCCTCCGACAGTATGCCCGATGCTATATTATGTTACTGATTGGAGGGTATCTATTGACAGACAAGTCCAACAACCTGGTTCACGTACGGTGGCTACTGCTCCTCCGGGACTTCGGGGAGTGTAGGACGTTATCTTGGGGTTCTGCTGTGCTGGCCTGGACTTACCAGTCACTCTGTTTGGTGGCACAGCGGGACGTCACGGACATTGCCGGTTGTACTCCGCTGTTGATGAATTGGATTTACCAGAGATTTTCTCAGTGGTGTCCACCAAATAGAGGAGTCTACCAGTATCCGTTAGCTGCGAGGTAACCAAATATTACTTTTTCATTTCACGTTAAACATTGTTGTTAATTCGCATGGTTTGTTAGTTAATGAATTGTATATATCTCTGTTACTGTCAGGTTGGTTGAATTGCAGCAGCAGAGTAGAGATCAACATCAGGACAGGGTCCTGTACTAGAGGGTATCGATCGACCGATTATGGTTCGATGAGGTTAGTCATGAAATTAATATTATCTATAACAATATATAAAACCAATACAAAAGGTTGACTATGACTTTAGTGTCCAATTTTTTTGGACTATATTAACCTTATAAGAAACCATTTCATAAAGTAAATTATAAGGACAAAATAGTCAGAAAATTTGTTTTGAAAAATCCAATAACTTCCTACTAAAATAAAAACCGTTTTGTTACTCCTATAACTATAATAACACATCTCCAAAAAAAGATGTAGACGGTTTGCAAATAGGTAATAAATAAAAAATAGATGAAAATCAAATTCAATATTTTCACATTCTTCACCATCTTCATGCTTTATTGTGTAACTTTATGTTAATTTGGTTTCTATTTTTTTGTATTTTTTTTTGCTGTTCGTTCTTCTCCTTTCTTTAATACCATCTCCCATTGCCTTCGGTTGCAAATTTTAGACGATTTTGCAGCAGTTACTGCTTTCACGTGCATAACATCCACTTTTTTTTTCTCTTTAATTTACTTATCTAATCTATATTCTCGATAATTCCTCTATCTTTTTAATTTATTCTAAATTTTTTACGTATAAAAAAAATACTGTCTCTTTTTTTTATTAATTTAATGTAAAAAAAATAATTTTTTTTATCTTATCAATTTGATGTAGAAAGAAAACAGTTTTTTTATTTGATATGTGTTTTTATTTTTTGATATGTCCTTACCTATTAACGATTGAATGAAAAAAGTCTCATAAATATTTTGTTAACTTATTTTTTCTTTTTAAATTTCTTTGTAATAATTTTTTTATTTTCTAATATATTGATTATGTAGAGTATTATATTTGATATTTGAGTACATAAATATTTACTTTGAAAATAAATTAAATTATTAATTTTGTCTACTACAATATTATTTGTTTTGAATATTGGCCAATTTATTTGATTGACATATATATAAGACGCAAAAAAGTTCGCTTAAAAACATTAATATGTTAATTTTCTAAACTATCTAAACTATTAATTATGTAGAGTATTGAATTTGATATTTAATTATATAGAGTACTTGATTTGACATTTATTAATTTTTTAAATTATATTGCAAAAAAATTAATTAATTTAATATTATTCATTTGTCACTTGATTAACATATAAAAGATACAAAAAAATTTATACCTACCAATGGTAGAATAAAAAATTCTCACACATATTTTGTTAATTTTTTTTTATTTGTAATCTATTTTACATTGGATAATATTATTTTTTATTGATTATTAGTTCAACATATAACATAATAAATGTAGCAATATAAAAACTTTGTTAATTGATTTTTCAAATAATCTGGCGACCTAAGATAAGAAATTTGTTAATTGATTTTATTAATCTTTTTTTTATTTTTAATCTATTTTATATTAATTAATATTATTTTTTATTGATTATTAGATAGACATATAATATTTAAATGTGGTAAGATAAGAACTGGGTTACACATTCTTTATTATTTCAACCTTAATGATTATTTTCTTCTCTTTATTTTTCCATCTCATGGACCACGTAAGTTTTAATTTATTATTTTATATATATATATATATATATATATATATATATATATATATTCTAATTTTTTTAACTATTTTATTTTATTAGGTTTTCTAATTTATTTTATCATTTTTTTTTATTTTGAAAATTTTAGAATCTAAAGATCTCCCGTTTAAACGATTTCAATTATATGATCAAGAAGTAGTTCAAGAGAATAGGTTCGAATTTTAATAATTTATTAAGTCTAATTATTATATAAGAAGTTAAAAATATTCTGAACTTTAAAAATTTTTTACTAATAAAATTGAGTTTGTCCGAATTCCAAAATGGTAGAGAGAGAAAAAGAGAAAGTTGAACTTTTTTAACTAATTACAAAAATTCACCACCGTCAAAGCTATTAAATTTGAGTATATTAAGTGAGGATTAACAAGAAGCAAACCAGAATGATAAATCTAAAAATTTTTTATCTCCCTTTATATAGTGTTTCATTTTAAGTAACTATCTTTTATGGATAGTATTCAAAATTTCAAATGACAAACAAAATAATAAAAAGATTTCTATTAGATTATGAAAATTAATCTCATCCTTATAATACAATGGCATTATTTCAAAACATGTAAAATAAAATAATAAAGTACATTTTAATTAATGTGCATAAAAAAATAAATGTAAAACTTATATAATAGCAGTCAAATATAGATAGCAATGGTTGTCTTCTGTCCCAAGTTACTATATTAAATTGCCACTTACATTTATAATTATTATTTAAAAAACTTACAATTATGTATTATTTTAGTTGAAAATAATATATTTTGATATTATTTTTTTAAGATTACTGGCATCAAATTAGGATAATTGAAAAAAATAATTAAACGTTTTATGTCTTACTTCTTTTAACAAAACTTCAATCACTCATAAAAGTTAACAGAATAGATGCTTATAAGAAAAAACGAGAAAGAAGAACAAGATAATATAATAATGACAATGAGACAATGACATGTATGTATGTGTATATTGAATAATAGTAAGAGAAAGAATAGTGTTTGATATGGTAAGATAATATAATGAAAATATAAATTAATAATTTAAAAAAATAATGAAATTAAAGAAAATTTAAAAAACTAAATATAAAATTAAAAAAATAAATATTTTTTATCAATTAAAATTATGCATAAAGATAGAGTGTGCTTTGAATATAAATTTTAATCTCGGCTTCAAATTAAATACTATTAAAAATAAATAATTAAACTTAATAACAATTATAAATAGTTAAATTTGTAAATAATATTTTTAAATATTATTATCATTATTTTTTGAACTATATTTTTTCTGATAATATTTTAAAAAATTTTTATAGTAATTTTAATTTTAATAAAATATGATATAAATAAAGTCACGTTAATATTAAAATAAAAAACACTTATCTAAAAAATTTAAAAAGTGAATGATATATTAACAAAAAATAGAATTAATTTCTTAAAAACAATAGAAAAGCGGTTGAACAGGTCGTGTCTGTTGAGCCGCTAGTATTTCAAATACTTTTTTTTATTTTAATTTAATTCAACCTCTAACTCTAATCCTACTCATCTCCAATTCCTAACCGTTCACCATCATCTCACCAACAACCATCACCACCTTTGCCTATCCCAGTTTACTTCACTTTGTTTTACATGGGTTACAAATATAAGACCCCAAATTTTTAAAAATTAAATAATTGACTATTTATAAATTATTATATTATATTGAGATGTAATTTTAAAAAAAATTATTTTTGTTAAAAATAATTAAATAAAATTTTATAATTATTGAAATTTAATTTAATTATTATTTATTTTATTAAATTTAAATTATTTATCAAAAATTATTTTGATTAGACAAAACTTAAATTTATTATTATTATTATTATTATTATTATTATTATTATTATTATTATTATTATTATTATTATTATTATTATTATTATTTCCCATGGCCGAAGCCTTTAAAGAAACAAAAGGAAAGAAAATAGAATTTATGCATGTATACACATATCTTTAAAAACCAAGCCACGTTGCCTTTATATATATAAAACACAAATGACACATGTTTCCTTATTTTCATTAATCAACGCCTATACTTCTTTCATTTCTTCCTTAACCACCGAAAGGAGTGACCGAGAGAGAAGAGAGAAACCGTGAAATCCCCTGAGCTTTCGGTTTCGATTTTTTTGTGATCCGTAACTCCAATAAAAAATCTAATCCGATAAAAGTGTTTGTATCTTTTTCTTCTACGCGTTGACGTTACTTTTGTTTGGTAGAAGCTGACGATAACGTAGCTCCCCTTTTTCTTGAGTTCGACCAGTTGGAGTTCTAGGAAGCACGGACGATTTCTGACGTCTTTTTCTTCAGCAGCTCGGTCAAAAAGCTTTTCTGGAATCTTCGTTGACTTTGATTTCGTACGGAGATAGGGGATTTATTTTAAAATTAACTGTTCTAATTTAAAAATGCCATTGAAATTTAGTGAGTAAATGTAAATAATTCATAAATGTCTCGTTTGATTAACTGATTTAAATTGATGAGATTGAGATTGTTGGTGATTGTGAATATAATTGAATATGATGAAATTGGTTGAATTGTGGCTGTGAATGATGATTAATCTAGGATTATTTATTAATTTGAATATGCTGAGTTGATTATTGAAAATCTGTTGTATGAGTAATTGATGAATTGAGTTCGGGTTATAGCCGTGGTTATGACTGGTTTCGTTGTTGTGAGTGATTAACTGGTGAGATTGATTTCGGTTTGATTTGTTGGTATTGCACTGAGATTTGAAAATGATTTCTGATTTTGAAAATGTTTGAAAAGAGGTTGAGAATGGTTCGGTTGGGACCCGAAAAAGGTGGCAAAGTCCGAGTTTTAGGGGAGATGTTGCCAAAATTTTATAAAATCTGAGGTTTTATTTGAAAAGTTATTTTAGAAGATTTGGATTTGGAAAATGATATTATTTAAGTTTTATTTAGTTAAGAAAAGATTATGTATTGAGTTTTTACTCATTAAAGAAGACTTTATGTTTTGAGTTTGATTAAAGAACTACATTTTAAGGAATTATGATTCAAGGAGTTTATTAATTTTAAAGAACGAGTTTGATTGTCGTCCTCCCTATAAAGTGTCGAAACTCTGCCGTGAGATTTACTTAATAAATAATTCTTTTTAGTCTTTTGAAAGAGGTTTAAATCTGAAATTGTTTTGGAGTTATTGTTGGTTTTAAATAAAAATGATTTAAGTTCGGTTTGTTAAGAAGAAGAAAGAAAGGAAAAAGAGAACACGACACGTGTGATTTATGAAATGATTAAAAGGTCACGGGACGGTGACGGAAAGTAAGTGGTTAAGGTGCGGATGTGAAAATGTTAAGCCGTGGGTTTTATGTGTGAAGGATTGTGCGGGGATGCCCGTGTGTATGGAATGACTTCCAGGAGAAAGTGGCACATGCTTCAGCTGCAGAATCAGCGCCTGCAAGTACTTGCAGAGGTCATGTTCGGCATACTTCAGTTGGAGAATCAGCGCCTGCAAGAAGTAGAAACTTGCAGAGGTTATGCCGCTGGAATGCCTTATCTGACTTGCGAGTCGGATTGCGTCGGGTGCGGGTCGAAATCGACAAATGAGCTCATTACCTGCGATAGGACTAGACATGCATCATTATTGTTTGCACATTTGCATTTGATTATATTTGCTTATCTTGTCTCTATGTGATTGTGCTGTTTGTCTTATTGCTATTTGTTTATGCATTGATCTGTTTCCTGTGCTATTAGTTTGTGTATTGAGGTGACTGAGAATTGAGGTTGTGATTGAGATTTGTCTTAAGTTCGGAGATTTAAAGAAGTTAATTAATTATATAAAGTAATAGTAAAAAATATTTTCAAAAGGTTTGATAAAAATATAGTTTTATTGAGTAAAGTTAATTATTTGCATTTTATTACATTACTCTTACGGCATTCCCATTCCCTACTGAGAATGCGTGGTTTGTTCTCACCACAAAATCTTCCACCCTTTCACTGACAGGTTCGAAGATTCAGTAAGAAGCTGCAGACGATTAGTAGATTTACTTGTGAGTTCTGTTGTTTTTATAGAGTTCCCTCGCCCTTGTTGCTTCAGGGTCTTTATTTTATCCAGAGGGATAGGTATTGTATTTGAGTTTTATATTAAATTTAATTGTATAGCATCTATTATTATTAATAATTATGTGATTATTATTATTATTTAAAGATCTTTTGTTATGTGATTTTATTTACTAAAATTAATTTTCTGAAATTTTCTTAAAAACTGAAACGTGATATCGACATAAAGGCTCAATATTAAATAGATAATAAAAGAAAACATGTTAGTAACTCATCACTTCTGGTACGATCATGACGTGCTATAAGTTGGGATGTTACATTATGGTATCAGAGCAATTCATTCCCGTTAGAGCCTTGGGAATGGACTGACTATGCTTTACTGCATACTCTGAGTGTCTGTCATGCAGTAGGACTTGTCCTAATGACAAGAGTTTGAGTTTCAAATGCATGATTATCTATTAATTAATGCTGTTAGTCGACCATTGCATCTCTCATGGTATTAGGTCTGGCCAACTTAATACTGTTGATTTGTGCATAGGGAAACACTAATAGATTGTCATAGACGAAATAGAATTAATAGGTGATGCGAATTACGGATTTTGGGAACGTTAGAAGTTGCATCTCGGGGTTGCTCGATCACGTATCTTGTTCTTCCATGGTTTATCTTGAAGTTTTGTTTGGGGTTTCTTTCTTAGAAAGTGAACTAATTATTCCCCAATCTTGTTCCTTATTCATATGCTATTTTCATTTAATCTTAACTGTATACGTTTACTTGAATTTCCTGAGATATCTGCTTTTCTTAAGATGCGGTTTGGTTCTTTTGCTTCATGTCTTCCATCTTATATATATTTCATTCCGATTGAATTTGGTTCTTTTGAAGTTCTTGTTTCAAACCTTACATTCTGAATTATTCCCTACCTGATAGTGTTCTTCAACATTCTCTTGAATTCCTGTGAACCCCGTCCATTAATTTTGTTCTTCTCCTCCTAAGTTTGGTATCTTTTTAGGTAACTCAAGCTTATTTTAGAGTAACGTGCGATTCTTCCTTGTGCTGTTTAAACTCTTTTTCTTGGCTCATGTATTTTCTGATGTAACTTTGGACTTATTGATGCATCAAAGAGAAACGTAGAAATCTTGGTGAATATTTTCCTTATTGCTTGTCCTTTCTCTAAGGTCTTGTATCCTTTTGAGTGACTTGAGACTTGTTTTGGTGACACATGCGATCGTTAGATATGGCAAGCGATATGTTAGTTCTTTAGGATATGTTGTGCGGACGCGGAAGGTGGAGTTTGTAAGTGTGTGACATCACAGAATGTTGAGGAGCTTAATTCTTGCGAAGGAGTTTTGTTGATGTTAGACTTGTGCCTGTTAGTAAGTTGCGGAGTGTTTGATGAGGTTGAGAATTCGCGGAGAATCCGTTTAATATGGTATGGTTGGGAATGGTGAAGTTACGTCATATTGAAATTTAGGCAGCTGAAGCTCTAAAGTTGGTATGAGTTCAATGTGCAAACGATATACCCATCATTCTAATACCAGCCTGCCTTGTAATCTTTCTGCATCTAGCCTTTCTTGTGTCTTTCGCTTTGCGCCAGACTTTTTTCCTATATTTTTAAGCCATAAGAATATTTTGGATTTGAAAACTGTATAAGTATATTTATATGTTGAGACCTTAAAGCTTCTTCCTTATATATTACATCTTATATATATCAAAATATTTTACTTTTTTTTCTACTGTGTTTAAAAGTAAAGCTAGTTTGAACTTCTTTCATCTTATATCAATTTTCGAGGACGAAAATTTTTATAAATGGAATAGGATGTAAAATCCCAGATTTTTAAAAATTAAATAATTGACTATTTACAAATTATTATATTATATTGAGATATAAATTTTAAGAAAATTATTTTCAACAAAAATAATTAAATAAAATTTTATAGTTATTGAAGTTTAATTTAATTACTACTTATTTTATTAAATTTAAATTATTTATCAAAAATTATTTTGATTAGACAAAACTTAAATTTATTATTATTATTATTATTATTATTATTATTATTATTATTATTATTATTATTATTTCCCATGGCCGAAGCCTTTAAAGAAACAAAAGGAAAGAAAATAGAATTTATGCATGTATACACATATCTTTAAAAACCAAGCCACGTTGCCTTTATATATATAAAACACAAATGACACATGTTTCCTTACTTTCATTAATCAACACCTATACTTTATTCATTTCTTCCTTAACCACCGAAAGGAGTGACCGAGAGAGAAGAGAGAAACCGTGAAATCCCCTGAGCTTTCGGCTTCCATTTTTTTGTGATCCGTAACTCCAATAAAAAATATAATTCAATAAAAGTATTTGTATCTTTCTTCTCTACGCGTTGATGTTACTTTGTTCGGTGGAAGTTGACGGTAATGTAACTCCCCTTTTTCTTGAGTTCGGCCAGTTGGAGTTCTAGAAAGCACGGACGATTTCTAACGTCTTTTTCTTCAGCAGCTCGGTCAGAAAATTTTTCTGGAATCTTCGTTGACTTTGATTTCGTACGGAAGTAGGAGATTTATTTTAAAATTAACTGTTCTAACTTACAAATGCCATTGAAGTTTAGTGAATAAATGTAAATAATTCATAAATGTCTCGTTTGATTAACCGATGAAAATTGATGAGATTGAGATCGTTGGTGATTGTGAATATAATTGAATGTGATGAAATTGGTTGAATTGTGGCTGTAAATGATGATTAATCTGGGATTATTTATTAATTTGAATATGCTGAGTTGATTATTGAAAATCTATTGTATGAGTAATTGATGAATTGAATTTGGGTTATGGCCGTGGTTATGACTGGTTTCGTTGTTATGAGTGATTAACTGGTGAGATTGATTTCGGTTTGATTTGTTGGTATTGAACTGAGATTTGAAAATGATTTCTGATTTTGGAAATGTTTGAAAAGAGGTTGAGAATGGTTCGGTTGGGACCCGAAAAGGGTGGCAAAGTCCGAGTTTTAGGGGAGATGTTGCCAAAATTTTATAAAATCTGAGGTTTTATTTGAAAAGTTATTTTAGAAGATTTGGATTTGGAAAATGATATTATTTAAGTTTTATTTAGTTAAGAAAAGATTATGTATTGAGTTTTTACTCATTAAAGAAGACTTTATATTTTGAGTTTGATTAAAGAACTACATTTTAAGGAATTATGATTCAAGGAGTTTATTAATTTTAAAGAACGAGTTTGATTGTCGTCCTCCCTAAAGTGTCGGAACTCTGCCGTGAGATTTACTTAATAAATAATTCTTTTTAGTCTTTTTGAAAGAGGTTTAAATCTGAAATGGGTTTGGAGTTGTTGTTGATTTTAAATAAAAATGATTTGAGTTCGGTTTGTTAAGAAGAAGAAAAGAAAGGAAAAAGAGAACACGATACGTGTGATTTATGAAATGATTAAAAGGTCACGAGAGGGTGACGGAAAGTAAGTGGTTAAGGTGCGGATGTGAAAATGTTAAGCCGTGGGCTTTATGTGTGAAGGATTGTGCGGGGATGCCCGTGTGTATGGAATGGCTTCCAGGAGAAAGTGGCACATGCTTCAGCTGGAGAATCAGCGCCTGTAAGAAGTAGAAACTTGCAGAGGTTATGCCGTTGGAATGCCTTATCTGACTTGCGAGTCGGATTGCGTCGGGTGTGGGTCGAAACCGACAAATGAGCTCATTACCTGCGATAGGACTAGACATGCATTATCATTGTTTGCACATTTACATTTGATTGTGTTTGCTTATCTTGTCTCTCGGTGATTGTGCTGTTTACCTTATTGCTATTTGTTTGTGTGTTGATCTATTTCCTGTACTATTAGTTTGTATATTGAGATGATTGAGAACTGAGGTTGTGTATTGGACAATTTCGAATATTATGGGTTGCATCTCCCCGCCTAGTGAATTGAAACTACTTCATTCGATTTACTACACATTATAGTAAATTGAATCTATTGTATTCGATATACTGCATACTAGGACGGTAAATCAACTTTATTTTATTCGATTTATATGGAATGACTTTAAATCGAGTTTCATAGTTTTGATTTACATAAAATAGACTCTAAATCTGGACATACATGTAAGACATTTGATTTTAGAACATATCTATATAATATTAGTTTGCATTTTATTTCTTTATGTGAATTATCATTATTTTTATTTATAACATATAAAATATAAAATAATTATACTTATTTCATATTACTTGATAAATAGATAGATTATTTCACTAGAAAAATTAAAACTATTAAATAATTATTTTTGTTAAAAATATCGTTATATAATATAATTTTTATCCAAATATTTATTAAATTTAGTTCATTTAATATATAATACGTGAAAATGTTGAGAGTTGATTTTTTTTTCTTTTTTATTAAAAAGCTATTTTGAATTGTTTTATTTATACGTTAAAAAAAATAAATAATAAATAATATTATCGATTTTACCTTTTTTTAAAATAAATATAGGTAAAGTTTTGCTTCCACATAAATAAAAAATTATAGATGACATGAAGATTTAAATTGTCGAGACCTAGCCTGTCATTATCCAATTATGATGGTTTGAGAACAAAATTGAAACCCAAACATGATTCAAATTATACTTTAAATACCTACTAATTTTTTAAAAAATAAAAATAAAAATATTACTTATAAAAATACTTCTTCAATTCCTAATTTTTACCTTATTTAAGTCAAAATAATAAAAAAAAAACTATTTCTCATACTGATATTCCAATTAATTAGTACTTAGTCACTTTGAATTTAGAAGTCGTTTGACAAAACGGAAAGAGTGTATTCGGTAATAATTTTAGGGTGGCTAAATTCTAATCTTATTACTTTCATTATATGATTTTTACGTAAATAAAGTAAGATTTTATTAAACATTCTAACTTTTTAATCTTGCTACTTTCTTTATACAAGAAAAACTTATTTACTTATTTTCAAATATTTTAATTTGTTGAACATGTTCATATTTAGAACAAAATATATCTGTTAGTTCGAATGCTTTTTTAAAGTCTTTGAGTGACGTGTATATCTAGAATGCAGTAAAAATTAACTTTTCATACTTTTTAAGATAAATAAACAACTTAAAATC
Organism: Arachis ipaensis; assembly: GCF_059453495.1. Taxonomy (NCBI): domain Eukaryota; kingdom Viridiplantae; phylum Streptophyta; class Magnoliopsida; order Fabales; family Fabaceae; genus Arachis; species Arachis ipaensis. Next base: position 13,546,720 of record NC_142444.1, read on the forward strand.
TTGTTCTAATTAAGATATTCTCGCTTTCTTTTATACTCTTGTAAGGTTAGACTTCTAATTTGTAGTTAATGAAATTCTGTTCACCATAAAAAAATTAAAAAAAAAATCAAATGGAGTCGATCTATTCAATTTTTTCTTTAATTTATCTTTCATTTTTTTTTTTAATTTACAACTTTTTTTTAATTTTTTATTTTAGACTAAAATGAGTGAAAAGACATGGCTATCACAGAGGATCGGAGCAAAAGAAGACTGAGTTTGTATTTAGAGTTTTATTGTCTACATCTTATTTTAGCAAAACATATATTATTTCTAACAACACATTCTTCTTTAGTTACCCGCAGGTAGTGGATTAAAGAAAGACAGGAAGTCGCAACATATACACCCTCCCCAGAAGCAGCAAGGCCGCCTCCCACAAGTTTTATCAACACTTCCTCCCACGCCCGACATATTACTTTGTTCAACCAATCCGTCTAATCCAACATTTGATTCTGATTTTTCTTCCCTATATGCTGCAAATATACAATAATTCTTTGAAAAGTTATTCACAAAGTAATAACTTAACAAATAAACTTGAACTCAATATATCAAAATACTTAGTCAACTAAAATTAATTGATTAGATTAATCAAGAATTGGTCATCAAAACGATTTGATTCAATATAAAAATCGGTTAACAATGAATCAGTCCAAATAAAAAAAAATTGATCAAACAATTAATTAATCGATCGAATTTGTCCAATTTTTATTAACTGTACCAGTTGATCACATAAATAATTAAGATAATTTTGCATTGAATAATGGGGGAATAAAGAACAAAAGCAAAAGAAAAGAAGTAAGAGTGTGGTGTATATACCTTGGTTTGGGGCATGAGCAGGGCTGCCTCCAACTAATATATCCTTGGCAATGCCACTACCTGTAATAATATATTAATGATGAAGGTGATTTTTTATAATTCAACGCAGATATTTTAGAGCAATTATATAAATAAATATGTTTTATGGAATACTAATATTTTATTTTTATTTAATCTTTATTTTCAATCAAGTGCCAAATTATATATTGCAACAGAATATGTAAGATATATAAGGGGAATTATGTTAGAGAATTTAGAGGTAAAAAGACGTCATTTCGAAAGAAAATTATTAAATTTATTTCAATAATTTTTATTTGTATAATTGTTTTATGCGTAAAGTGACAATTAGTTTTTTTTGAAGTTTTTGAATTCGGACTAAAAATAAAAAGTATCAATTTGGTTTTTTATAGTAATAAATAGTGGACACGTTATGTTTTTTTATTAATTTATCTTATAAAATTTAACCGTAAAACTTATATGTATCGTTAACTACCGTGATGTATTATTTATTTATGAGAGATTTTTATGTAGATAATAATTTTTGAAACAAAACTTCACCTTTTTTAGTATTTGTTTGGACGCCATTAAATTGATAAAAGTTTTTTTTAATGAAAAAAGATCTTTTTTTATTTTTTAGTGTTTTTGACAAATTTCTAATAGTACAAATAAAAAATAAAAAAATAAAAAATAAAAATATATTTTTTGAAAAGTTACAATTCACATCTTTTTTTTTTAAATCTTTTTTCTTAAAAATAATGTTTTTCACATAATAAATTAATAAAAAGTAGTTTTATATTATTTTATCCAAACATAATTGATAGATAAAAAGATCTTTTTACATGAAATATCTAAATATAAAATCACTTTTCTTTTTGTAAAAGATCTTTTTTAAAAATAGCTTCTAAACATGACGCGCATCACTCTAAATAACGAAATATATGTGCAATTTCGTCTCATTTCATACTATCCATTAATAAAAGGACATACATATTTACTGTTTATTATCATAGAAAATTTAATTAATAATTTTATTTTTTTAAAAACTAATTAATCTTAAATCAAAATTTTTAATGATCTAATTCTTACTTTACTCTTATTTTATAAAATAATTTATGTAACAAACTAACAATCATTATATAGTAAATAGATACAAATCAATTATTAAAAATATGTGAGAATAACATAATTACATAAAGCAATGTGTAAAGAGATCACCTGCTTCATAGCTAGAGAAAGTCTGAAGAAAATCTCTGGCAACTATCTTTGAAGGAACAATAATAACCAAAGCTAAGAGTCCTATAATGACTATTGCATATTTTGAAGCCATTTTTAGTATATGAACTAAAATTAGATGAAGAAATATGTGAAAATGATCAAGAAAAGGATAGTTTATATAGAAGAGAAGAAAGACTATTGTTACTTAAATGTAACCCACCCACACCCAAAACAAACCCCCCGCCCCCTGATAACTATGCGAGAAAAATTTGTAATTAATTTCATGTACATTAAATTAAACATTAACCGGGAAAAAAGTAAAATTTGTAATTAATGTGAATAAAATTAATTATAAAATTAAATATCAATCCAGATTAGTTGCTTTTTTTAGTATACAGTGACGGATCCAGAAAATTTTAAGAGCGGAGGAAAAAATATATATATTAAAATAAATTTTGTTAAACATTATTAATTATATGAAGCTATGACGATACATGGACACGGATACAGATACGAAACACGACACGATACGGGACACGTCGACATGCAGATTTTAAAATATTTTAATTAAATTATAGATAACTTATTATCCTAACTAATTTTTTTATACATATTTAATAATAAAAGACTGAATCAATTAACACATTAGTGTCTACTGATACACTAGTATTTATAATTTGAAGCTAGAATTATATATATATATTAAAAAATTAAATTTGTATATGAAAAGTATGTTTATATAAAATAATAAAAATATAATTTATAATTTTTTTTATGACTTAAGATACCTTGGTTGTGTGGAATATGGTGATGGCTTGAACTTTGTTGATACAGTCGGAACAACAAGGGATCGAGAAGAGTCGGTAGAAGAGAATTATGGATCACAGTGCACAAAAAAAAAGGATAGCTCCTATATCAATGAAGAAGCAAGAGCAATTGGTGTAAGTACTACTTATTAATTATTGTTACAGATTTACCTTGCTATGTTTCTAGACATTTTCAACTAAATAGTAACTTAGAGACAGTTGGGGTAGAATTTAAATGATTCAGTTTCACTTATCCTTTATTTCTTTTTATAGTGATTGACATCCTATAAAACAGATGTTCTATTTTAGTTGTTTTATGTTGTTATATGTTGTGCCCCAATTTTTATTGTAATATTTGTGTCTGTTTTACTGTGATAAAAGTGATATAATTAATATTCCTATTTGGCGTGTTCTTGACATGAGATGGACCTATCCACAACATGATTGTATTTGCTAATTTGTGACTATAGGAAAGAATTGAGGAGATTGAGCAAGAGGATGCGTCTGCTAGAGTGTTGTCTCAAAATGATTCCATTGCTCGGGTTTTCGAAAAAGAGAAACCGAGAAGAGTGTGTGGTGTGGGTTTTGGACCGACTCCTAGTTAACTTTTTGGTCTGAACTCACATGCGCTGGGCAACGGAGTCCAGCTAGAGGAGACCCAGAGAAAGCTTCTTGAACTGCAGGCAGACCTGGAAGGCGAGAAGTTGAAGAGGAAGCGATAGAAGTTGACGCAGCAGCAGATAAGAAAAAGATGAAGGCAATGGAGAGTGCTCTGATTTATTTGTTTCAACGGCAGGGTGAGGAGCTGCCACCAGACATCGCTGCAGGGATGAGTTTCGTGGAATGATAGAGTGAAAAATAGAATATTAGGATTAGAGATATTTTGCATTGAAGCAAACTTTTTATTGAATTAGACTGATCACCTCTTTAAAAGAGATTTGTTTTCTTCGTATTTTGATGGATATATTATTTCGTTTTGCTTATATTGTAATTTTGATTTTGCTACAAGTTTAGATTCTATGGTTGAAAATATTCACTCTTAAAATAATAAAAAATATAAAAAAAATTAAAAAAATAATTCAATAATGTTTTAATTAAATTATGTGTGTTTTTTTTTTTTGAAAAAACTCAAATTTTCTTTTTTTAATTTTTCTTAAATTAGCGGCGGTTTTAAACCGCCTCTGTTTAGATTCAAAGATTATGAAAACTGTTATATCTGGCGGCGGTTTGCAACCGCTGGTAAATGTGCGGGAACTTAGAGATATGGAGATAAATTGTGGCGGTTTGAAAACCGCCGGTAAATATGAAGCAAATCGTGTCAGTCTCATTTGGCGGCGGTTTTCTATTGGGGTGCCGCGAAATTTTGATTTAGCGGCGGTTATACCAGTGGTTGCTGGAAACTGCCGCCAAACGCAATCCCGGCGCCCATATCCATGGCGGTCCGGTTAACCGCCGGCATTTGATTTTGCGGCGGTAATCAAGAAAAAAACCGCCGCCAATTCCCGCCTCCCTTATAGTGAATGCCTGCTTTTAAAATATTTGGAGACTGATTTAGGTAATTATTTTGCTAGAAAATGAACTAGAAACTAATTTGTCTGACAGAATAAAACCATGGGTATTAATCGGTATATTAATTTTTCTTGAAGACTAAAATGTCTATTTTTAAAATCTTTGAAAACTGATTTAAATAATTACTCATTATAAAATTAAATGTTAGTTGAGATAAAAAAAAAATCAATTTTGTATTAAATGATAACTAGCGTATATACTTATGCACAAAAAATATTTATTTTCTTATATTTATGTTTGAAATATATTTTAAAAAAATATCATACACATATATAACTTGTTTAAAATAATTTCTTATTTTTTTTCATCTGTACGAATATCAAATAATAATAATAATAATAATAATAATAATAATAATAATAATATCATTTTGAGTAGTAGTTAGAAATTAACGATAGATATATTATTAAAAATAGTAACAAATAATTCTCTAATTATTGAGGTAAATTTAATAGACAAAAATAAAAAGAATATATCAAGACATCACTATAATGTATAAAAAATTTGTGAATTATTATATTGGTTGTATCTTCAATGTCTTAGACGATGCGTCACAGAAATTTTTTCTATTAGAATTATCCTCTAAATATGTGACCTTAAAAAATACATTACTCAATTAATGATACAATAATTTGATTATTTAATTTTTAAAAAAAATATGTATAATTATAGTACAATTTACATTAATCATCTTTAATTTAATTAATAATAAATTATAATATTATTTTTTTAATAATATAATTATATAGTTTTTTTTACATTAATTAATTTAAAACATTAATACACACATCATAACTTTAATCATACATAAATTTTATCATTCATGTACTAATATATTACATATTCTTTCTATTTTATTATATAATAAATTTATATAATATATTAATACATATTTAGTATATTATTTCGAACAATTTTTTACTCTCAAATTTAAATAAAAAATTATGTTTAAGAGATTATAATTACTATTATTAAAGTACCCACAAGACTGTTATCTCTTTTTTCACATTAAAAAAAGCAGTTCTATCGATTTTATTAGTCATATTTTTTATTAATTTTTTATTTAAAAATAATAGACAATTAATATAAATAAATTTTTAAATATAAAAATAAATATACTAAATATTAGATAATGAATTTGCAAACTTCGCAAAATAATAAACAATAATTTTTTAATATAAAAATTTAAAATAAAATAAATAATAAAATTCAGACTTATATTCATCTAAATCGTAATCAACTAATAATACAAATTATCCAAAATAAAATAAATAATTATACTCATATTCATCTAAATAATTTTCTTCTAAATTATCGAAGTCGTCACAATCATCATTCATTTGAGAAGAATCATGTAGTTGTTCTGGTAATTGCAGGATAGGAATGAGTCGTCTACTTAGAACTGTTAGTTAATTGACAAGGTCAGAAGTTTGTCCTACTTGTGTGGCAAGGTCGTGGGTTTCGTCTCCCTTGCGTATTGATTTGGTACCTGCACCGGACAAGGATAGTGGTTCCATCTCGCTTATTCGTGGTTATGGTGTGATGTGAGGACAGTGGTTTAATTTCACTCACAAATTGGGGAGGTTGAGGATTCCCCCAATTGTATATATATATATATATGTATGTATGTATGTGAATGGGGTTATGATGGGTTATGCTTTACGAGGTTGGTTAAAATTATGACTAGGATTGAACTGAATTAATTTGGGACTTAGATCAAAAAGTGAGGATTTATATGAGGCTTAGGATGAAAATTATGATTGAAAAGTATGGCGGGCACTATATCCTAAGAGTGAGGTGGAAACTATATCCTGGAGTAATTAGACAAATTGAGGATGAAGGATTCTCTCTCTTGTTGCTGTGGACAAGTTTGATGTTGAGAATCCCCTCTCTTATTACATTGGGAGATTAGTTAGAAGGTTGAGGATTCTCTTTGGTTCAATTCCCAACTGTGGTGAGGACAGTAATTTCATCCCACTCACGTCTTGAGGATAATTATCCTTGTAATGAATATAAAAATAAGGAATTATGATTTCAACTCCGATTTCGATTTCGATTGTGATTATGATTGAAGAGTGTGCTAGGCACTATATCCCAAGAGTGTACAGGGCACTATATCTCTACTAGCACTATTCTCGCAGGTTGCAAGGTGAGATAGCACTCTCCATTGTTTTGACATGATTTTTACCTCTAGGAGAAGGTGAGACAACACTCTCCGTTGAGATAATGGTACCATGACTTATTTAAATTTCTCCTGGGAATGCACGCTGAGAGACCGTCTGGTAGTTGCCAGCCGGATTTTGTGTCGAATTTGGTAGAATAACCGACATGTGAGCTCATGGCCAATAAAACAGGCATGCATCATATGCATCTACTTGCTGTTGTTTGGGTGTGCATATTATATTTGGTTTGTCTATCTGAATTTTATGTTAATTGTTAATTATATTACGTGCTATACTTATTTCTTACTTGTGTCTAATTTGCATTGACTATTAATTGTGTTTGTTACTACTAAATTTAATATTGAATTACTGAAATAAACAATTATGATATTGAGACCAATGATGACTTTGTGTTGGAAAGTACTGAGGCTAGAGACAATATATAAGGGCTGAGACTTAGCATATTAACCCTGTTGGAATTAGTAAAATCCTAGGTTTGAACCGTGTGAGTTTGGAGACTAGAATTGTCTAGCAGGTTTATGTCTCTTTATATAGTCTATATTTGGAACTATTATCCTACTAGGAACCTTCGAGTTCTCACCCGTTGTGAAAATTTCTGTTTTTCAGATATAGGACGTGATGCATCTGGTTAAGTGTGTAAGACTCTTTTAGCGAAGCGAAGAAGACTTGTGTTTTGAGCTGTATTTTGTGGCTTAGTATTTATTCTCTACTTTTAAAAATATTATTGTATATTCTTCCTAGAGATTTTATTTTAGAGAAGCAAGATCTTACTTTGTATACTTTTCTAGTTTTGTAATAATCTAACCGGCCTTTTTTTTCGCAAGTCGAAATATATATATATATATATATATATATATATTGTTTCCATATACGACATTTTCTATCTTTGACGCTTCGAGTGTGGTAATGGTTATTGTTTTGCTTATCTTTCCTTCACAGCCTCCTAGTTATATTATTATCCTTCGAATACTATGTATGTATTTTTTATTTTAGGTATCGTAATACCTCATCAGTCACCACTTTTGATTTACGACTATAGCGTAAAGTTTTGTGTAGTAAAGTGTTACAATATACATATAGTGTGTGGACAATTTCACAAAATTATTTTATATTAGACTCAGACACAACTACAGATACTCTCAGGTCGTTGGTTAAAAATGACTCATTATTAAAGATAAAATTTATTATTGCAAAAATTCAATCCAGGTTTAACTGTATTATAAGTTACCATAATATTTAGTTGATAAAACAAAAATCTAACACAAAAATCTTCAATATTTACAAAGCTTCCTACCAAACTTGCCACTATAGTGCATGATAATGTGTGCCAAGTGCCAACTGCCAAGAGTTAAATTTGCAATTAATATGCATATACATTAAATTATAAAATTAAACATCAATGGAAAGAAGCCAAATTTGCATTTAATGTAGATAAAATTAATTATAAAATTAAATATTAATCAAGATAAAAAAATCAATTTTGTATTAAATGATAACATGAATAGATAATTTAAAGAATAAATTTTACAAATATTTAGAACACCAATAAATTTAATTACAAAAAAATAAAATTAATATTACATTTATAAATAAATTCTATTAACAAAATTATTTAAATTCTAAAAAATTATTTAAACTTTTCAAATACTTTTTTATTTTAATTTAATCTAACCTCTAACTCTAATCCTACTCATCTCCAATTCCTAACCCTTCATCATCATCTCACCAACAACCATCACCACCTTTGCCTATCCCAGTTTACTTCACTTTGTTCTACATGGGTTATAAATACCAATGGATATCGGAAAGAATGCCAGAGAAAATAGAACACTACAATCAAACATGCCCTTTAATCTGTGACACCCACTCGAAATAATATCCACATCGTTGCTGTCTTGTATATGCAGAAAGCATGCAGCTTGGCCCTCTCAATAGGGGCCACAATGGTCTCACCTTCCCCGCCATAAAAAATCATTACTTCAAGTTCAACGATAATTTTTTTTGTTCTTCTTCTTGATCTCAATCTTGCTTTTTCTGAGTCATTATCCATACCTCTCTTCCTTCAATTATTTCTCTTTTGCGTTGTCTTCACCACAATGCTTTTTTTCCCTTGAAGTTACAAATTTTTTATGAAAGGAGAAAAATACCATAATTGTTTTTCCTTACATAATAAAGAAACAAGGGTGCCCAGAGCACATCGCCAATGCAACTTTCGAAGTTCTTCAAAGCCAATTTAATTTTTTATATTCTTTTTCCTAATTTTTGTTTTTCTAGGAAACCAATTAGTTGAAAAATAAGTTTCTTACAAAAAAAAAAAAACATCATTATTCTATTTTTTTCAAATTTTAAAATAAAAAGTAAGAGAAGAATGGCTTAGTTAACTTATAGGAATCGAATAAGTATTGTTTTGGTCCCTAAAGTTTAGGGTGAAAATCAAAATCGTCCCTGACCTTATTTTAAATTTAAAATCAGCGTTAACGTTTTATTTCGTATTATAATCGTCCTTTTTGAATAAAATATCTTTTTAAATGACAAAAATATTCTCCCTTTTCCACCTTTCACTCTTCTTTTTCGCCGTTTTTTTCTTCGGCAAATAACAAAACTTTCATCTTCTTCTTCAATTAACAAAATTCAGAACTTAGATCCAATTAATTAGAATAAAAAATCTCCAAATTCATCTCTAATTACAAGAATAAAAAATTTATAAATGCAATTACCAAGAACATATAATTAATATATATGAAACACAGCAACCTTTAAAAATGGCTCCCCTAGTTTTCTTCCAACCCCCGCTATTCAAACACATGAAACAAAGCAACCTTAAAAAATGGAAGAAGCAAAATAACTTCTATGTTCAATTGTTCTTGCTGCTTTGTCTTTCATGGAGATTCAAAAATAACCAACCTCACACCTTTCACTGTCTTACTATCTCACGCTACAAATCAAACTCTTATTTCTTCATTTATAATTTATATATATGAAGAACAAGAACACAAATTAAGAACAAAAATTAAGAAAGTAGAGATTGTAATGAACAAGAAAAATTAGGAACTTGAAAACGCGAGAAACATGACTACCACCACCACCACCATCACCTCTCCGACGACGATGAACACGAGGAGGGCGAGGGTCAGGCACGACACTGCGAATGCGATGGGTGACGGTACGTGGGGGAGTCTCGGCGCTGGCGATGGGGAGTCGTGGTGCGGCAATGGCGATGGTGAGGGTGAGTCGCGACGGTGGCGGCTAGGCGTGGCGAGGCTTCCTTCTCTCCGAGTCTCTGCTTCTCTATATCTCTCTGAGTTTCAACTTCTCTCTCTCTTCTGGCAGTGGGAATAAGAATAAGGGGTTGTGATGGAGATGATTATAGGAAGATATAATTGTCCGAAAAGACGATTTTAATATTAAATAATACGTTGGGGATGATTTTAAATAAAAAATAAGATCAGGAATGATTTTGATTAACCCTAAACTTTAGGGATAAAAACAATACTTATCCCTAACTTATATTATAATTAATCCTTAAATTTTTTTTTATCAGTATCAATGACAAAGCTGGGAATTATAAAAACAAATCCATTAAATTAATTTATTAGGGCATCACAACCACTAAATCAAAACTTGTTCATTCGATTTATCTTGGACAATTTCGAATATTATGGGTTCCATCTTCCCGCCTAGTGACTACTTCATTCAATTTACTACATATTATAGTAAATCGAATCTATTACATTCAATATACTGCGTACTAAGATAAATCGACTTTATTTTATTCAATTTACATAGAATGACCCTAAATCGAGTTTAATAGTTTCAATTTATATAAAATAGACTCTAAATCCAGACATACATATAAAATATTTGGTTTTAAGACATATCCATATAATATTGGTTTGCATCTTATTTCTTTGCGTGAATTATCATTATTTTTATTTATAACATATAAAATATAAAATAATTATATTTATTTCATATTACTTGACAAATAGATAGATTGTTTCATTAAAAAAAATTAAAATTATTAAATAATTATTTTTGTTAAAAATATCATTATATAATATAATTTTTATCCAAATATTTATTAAATTTAGTTCATTTAATATATAATACATGAAAATATTGAGAGTTAATTTTTTTTCCTTTCTTAATAAAAACCTATTTTGAATTGTTTTATTTATATGTTAAAAAAATAAAAAATAAGCAATATTATCGTTTTTATCTTTTTTTGTTAAATAAATATAGGTAAATTTTTGCTTCTACATAAATAAAAAACTAGAGATGACATGAAGATTTAAATTGTCAAGACCTAGCTTGTTATTATCTAATTATGATGGTTTAAGAACAAAATTGAAAAGATTTATATCACATATTCTATTGTTAACCCAACTTAATCAAGCTGAGGCGAAGTAGAAATCCAAGTATGATTCAAATTATGCTTTAAATACCTACTAATTTTTAAAAAAATAAAAATAAAATAAAAATATTACTGATAGAAATACTTCTTCAATTTATAATTCCTACTTTATTTAAGTCAAAATAAAAAAAAAAACTACTTCTCATACTAATATTTCAATTAATTAGTACTTAATCAGTTGTTTGACAAAACGAAAAGAGTGTATCTGGTAATAATTTTTGGGTGGCTAATTTCTAATCTTATTATTTTCATTATATGATTTTTACGTAAATAAAGTAAGATTTTATTAAACGTTTTAACTTTTTAATCTTGCTACTTTAATTTCTTTATACGAGAAAAACTTATTTAGTTATTTTCAAACATTTCAACTTGTTGAGCATGTTCATATTTGGAACAGAATATATCCATTATTTCGATTTTTTTTTTTAAAGTCTTTGAGTGACGTGTATCATATATCAAGAATGTAGTAAAAATAACTTTTTATACTTTTTAAGATAAATAAACGAAAAATAGTCACATAATGATATCTTTATATAAAGATGACATTATAAATTTTTAAATGGTTAATCAAATATATTTAGTCAAATATATCCATTATTTCAATTTTTTTTTTAAGTCTTTGAGTGACGTCTGACGTGTATCATATATCAAGAATGTAGTAAAAATAACTTTTTAAGATAAATAAACGGAAAATAATCACATGATGATATCTTTATATGCAGATGACATTATAAATTTTTAAATGGTTAATCAAATATATTTAGTCAAATATATCAACTTATCTAATGGTGTACAATACTATCTTTATGTGAAGATGTCTTCATGAGAGTATTCCCCTGAATAAACAACTTAGAATCTTATTCTAAAATCCTCGTTTCTTTTATACTCTTACAAGGTTGGGCTTCTAATTTCTAGTTGATGAAATTCTGTATGTTCACCATCAAAAGTTAAAAAAAAAAAAAATAATAAATAGATTTGATCTATTCAATTTTTCTTTAATTTATATTTCATTTTTTACTTTAATTTACTACTTTTTTAATTTTTTTATTTTAGACTAAAATGAGTCAAGAGTCATGGCTATCACACGAGCAAAAGAAGACTGAGTTTGTATTTAGAATTTTATTGTCTACATCTTATTTTAGCGAAACATATATTATTTCTAACAACACATTCTTCTTTAATTACCCGCAGGTAGTGGATTAAAGAAAGACAAGAAGTCGCAACATATACACCCTGTCCAGAAGCAGCAAGACCTCCAACAACGTCTATCAACACTTCCTCCCACGCCCGACATATTACTTTGTTCAACCAATCCGTCTAATCCAACATTTGATTCTGATTTTTCTTCCCTATATGCTGCAAATACGCAATAATTCTTTGAAAAGTTCTTCACAAAGTAATAACTTAACAAATAATTAGGATTTTATAAAATTAAATTATCCATATCTAAGTATTATTACCAAGAAGAATCAATTAAATGATTGTTCTCTTTTTTCTCTTAAACTTGAACTCAATATATCAAATGGAGCCGCTTAGATAAAGACGTTTAAAATGTCTTTTGTTAAAAATATTTTTTAAAAATTAAAATTTAATATATATAATTAATTAAATCGTGCTATTTTTGTCGAAATTAAATCATATAAATTGATTTGTCCAAAAAGGTAAACCAAATCTTGAATCGGTCTAAATTAATATTTTTTAATAAAAAATAACTACAATAATTCTATTATAAAAATAACTAAAATAATATATATATATATATATATATATATATATATATATATTGAAAATTATAAATCATAACTCTATAACAGCAAAGAAAGAAGAAAAATGTTAAGATTTAGGATTCTCAATAATAATAATAATAATAGTATTTTAGTTATTTTTTATATAGAAATGTTGTAGTCATTTTTATAAAAAAATATTAATTTAGATCGGTTTAAGGTATAGTTCACTGATTTTTTAGCCAAATCAAATTATTTGATTTAATTTTGACAAAAATAACATAATTTAATTAATTATATATACTGAATTTTAATTACTAAAAAATATCTTTAAAAAAAGACATTTTAAGCATTTTTATTTAAATGACTTCTTATATCAAAATACTTAGTCAATTAAAATTAATTGATGGAATTAATCAAGAATTGATCACCAAAACGAATCGGTTCAGTATAAAAATTGGTTAACAATAAATTAGTTAAAATAAAAAAATTGATCAAACAATTAATTAACCGATCGAATCGGTCTAATATTTTAGTAATTAATTAATTTAAAATATTAAAATACAAAAAATTATTTTTATTAACTGTACCAGTTGATCACATAAATAATTAAGATAATTTTGCATTGAATCATGGGGGGATAAAGAACAAAAGCAAAAGAAAAGAAGAAAGAGTGTGGTCTAGACAAGCACGGAAGCAGGCATATATACCTTGGTTTGGGGCATGAGCAGGGTTGCCTCCAACTAATATACCTGCTGTAATATATCGTCACCAGTAATTAATGATGAAGGTGATTTTTATAATTCAACACAAACATTTTAGAGCAATTATATAAATAAATATGTTTTATGGAATATTAATATTTTATTTTTATTTAATCTTTATTTAAGATATATAAGATATATAAGGGGAATTATGTGTAGAGAATTTAGAGGCAAAAAGATGTCATTGCGAAAGAAAATTATTAAATTTATTTCAATCATTTTTATTTGTATAATTGTTTTATAAGTAAAGTAACTATTAGTTTTTTAAAATTTTTGGCTTCGAACTAATTAGTTTTTTAAAAAAATAAAGTATTAATTTGGTCTTCTATAATAATAAACAGTGAATATACATGTTATATTTTTTATTAATTTATTTTGTAAAATTTAATAGTAGAGTTTATATGTACCGTTAATTATTGGACACATCTATTTGTGAAAGATTGTTATGTAGATAATAATTTTTGAAACAAAACTTTACCTGTTTTAGTGTTTGTTTGGGTGTCACTAAATTGATAAAAAAAAAAATTTTCAATGAAAAAAGTTTTTTTTTTTTTATTTTTTAGTGTGTTTGGCAAATTTCTAAGGACTTGTTTGGATGTCATTTTTAGAAAAAAAATCTTTTTTTAAAAAAGTTTTTACAAAAATAAAAGTTATTTTATGTTTGGGTAAAATAAGATAAAAGTACTTTTTTGTTTATTTATTATGCAAAAAACATCTTTTTTAAGGAAAAAATATCTTTTAAAAAAATGTAATGGTAGCTTCTCAAAAACGATATTTTTTAATTTTTTTAATATTTTTACTTTTACTATTAGAAATTTATCAAAGATAAAAAAATATTTTTTCTGAGAAGTTACAATTCACATCTTTTTTTAAAAGATCTTTTTTTCTTGAAATAAAAAAGATACTTTTCACATAATAAATGAACAAAAAAGTACTTTTATATTATTTTACCCAAATATAATTGATAAATAAAGAGATCTTTTATACGAGCTATGAAGCACGAACACTTGGCTGAGTTGCCGTGTCCGCGTGTCGGACACATTTCGGACACGACACTCACCGACACTCGTCCGACACGCGTGTCTGCTGTGTCCAACCGTGTCTTAATAAAAAATAAAAAATTCTTCTCCGGACACACCTGGACACGCCTAAATATCATCACGTGTCAGCGTGTCCAGTCTTATTCTTAATATATATTCTTAAAATAAATTTAGATATAGTATATATTATTATTTATTAAAACAAAAAAATATTTTAAATAATTGATATAATTAAAATAAGACATTAAAAATTTTAATTTATATTTTAATATCAATAAAATATCAAAATATCATTATGATTTATCTAAAAAATATTTTATATTATATATGTATACGTGTCCCCGTGTCAGATAAGATTTTAAAATTCGCGTGTCGGCATGTCCCGTGTTGTGTCGTGTCCCGTATCCATGTCAATGTCCGTGCATCATAGTATATGAGATATCTAGACATAAAATCATTTTTACTTTTGTAAAAGATTTTTTAAAAAAGATCATTAAAAAACAGTCTTTTCTAAAAATGGCATCCAAACAAGACATATATAACTATAAATAACGAAATATGTGAGTAATTTTATCTTATTTTACATTATCCATTAATAAAAAGACATATATGTCTACTGTTTACTATTATAAAAAATTTAATTAATAATTTTTTTAAATTAATTAGTCTTAAATCATAATTTTTAATAATTTAATTCTAATTTTATTCTTGTTTTATAAAATAGTTTACGTAACAAACTAACAATTATTATATGGCAGACAGATACAAATCAATTATTAAAAATATGTGAGAATAACATACAGTAATGCGTAAAGGGATCACCTGCTTCATAGTTAGAGAAAGTCTCAAAAAAATCTCTAGCAACTATCTTTGAAGGAACAATAACAACTAAAGCTAAAAGTCCTAAAATGACTATTGCATATTTTGAAGCCATTTTTAATAGATAAACTAAAATTAGATGAAGAAATATGTGAAAATAATCGAGAGAAGGATAGTTTATATAGAAGAGAAGAAAGACCATCGTTACTTAAATTAAATATAACCCACCCACACCCAAAACAAAACCCCCGCCCTGATAACTATGCGAGAAAAATTTGTAATTAATTTTAGGGTTTTTTATTTTAATAAATAAATTAATTATAATAATTATTGAGATAAATAATTTAAAAATTATTTACTAAAATAAATACTTTTTTCTTATTTCGTTTACAATGTAAACGAGATAATTTTGTATGTATCTCGTTTACAGTGTAAACATGTGCTTTACAAAAAATAAAACACATAAAAATACACTATAAACGAGATATACACATATTACGTCCATCTGTCTTATCTTATTTACACTATAAACGAGATACATGCAAAATTATCTCGTTTATAGTGTAAACGAAATAAGAAAAAAATATTTATTTTAATAAATATTTTTTAAATTATTTATTTCAATAATTATTATAATTAATTTATTTATTAAAATAAAAAATCCTTAATTTCATGTACATTAAATTAAACATTAACAGAGAAAAAAAAGTCAAATTTATAATTAATGTGAATAAATTAATTATAAAATTAAATATTAATCCAAATTAAAAAAAGAATTTAGCTTTACCTCCTCCATTCTAAAATACGTGTTACTTTTTTGGTAGGATTTTTTATTTAAATAAATAAAATAAAAATAATAATTACCGAAATAAATATTTTTAAAAATATATTATCGATTTGTGTTCTCCAGTCATATCTCGTTTACACTATAAACGAGATGAAATTGCATGTATCTCGTTTACTGTGTAAACGAGATATGACACGTCAGTCGCAACGTTGCTATCTCGTTTACATTGTAAATAAGATAAGACCGAACGACGCCTATAAGTATAAGTCGTTTACAGCCTGTTCCTGGACCCTATTTTGACTTAGTCAAACTCTTTCTCCCCTCTTTTTACCATTTCCTACCATGCATATTTGAGTCCGATACGGTGATGGCAGTCAGGCGGGGAACGATAGGGACATCAACAGACTAAACGAGACGTCGCATTACACCGGAGCGGCCGACTTCGAGGTTAGTTACGTTATGTTCGGTTAATCTAAGTATGTGGAAATTGTTAGGGTAGTCTGGTAGTGACAAGCACTGATTAAAATGCTTTAGGGATTGGACTGTATGATGAATTTGGAACAATATTTGCTTGTGTAAGATTGGTATAACTTAATTAGGATTTGCTTACCGACATAAGTAATTTAGAGACATCTGTAGAATAGACACATGGTAGTATGTTCCTAAGTAGTAGTAGTACTTTGTTCTTAAGTAGAGTACAAAATTTTATTATTATCTCTTTATAAGTTAAAAATCTTTTTTTTTTTTATTTCGCAGACGCCTCGCCTTCTACTGCCCCAGCGAGTTATCCATACCCTTCCTTCACCGGACGCCATCGTTCCGTATCTGGCTGAGGTTGGATTCGGCGACACGGTGCCCCTCAAGGACTTCACATTTGACAATTCCCTGATTTCGGCACTCGTGGAGCGATGGTGTCCGGAGACGCACACGTTTCATCTCCCATGGGGTAAGGTCACTATCACCCTGCAGGACGTGGCGTACCACCTAGGCCTACGTGCACACGAAAATTCCGTTGGGGGGTGCCTTCGTGACTTTGGTAGGTGGTACGGCACGAAGACGTAGGCATGGTTGAGCAACTGCTTGGTGTCAGGCCTCCGGTGGCAGCACAGCAGGCTGCGCAGAGGAAGGAGTCGTTCACGCTAAAGCTGGTTTGGTTGCGTGATCGTGTTCGCCGAATGCCCCCGACCGACGATCCTGAGACCCTCCGACAGTATGCCCGATGCTATATTATGTTACTGATCGGAAGGTATCTATTGACAGACAAGTCCAACAACCTGGTTCACGTACGGTGGCTACCGCTTCTCCGGGACTTCGGGGAGTGTAGGGCGTTATCTTAGGGCTCTGCTGTGCTGGCCTGGACTTACCAGTCACTCTGTTTGGTGGCACAGCGGGACGTCACGGACATCGTCGGTTGCACTCCGCTGTTGATGAGTTGGATTTACCAGAGATTTTCTCAGTGGTGTCCACCAAATAGAGGAGTATAGCAATATCCGCAAGCTTCGAGGTAACCAAATATTACATTTTTATTTCGCGTTAAACATTGTTGTTAATTCACATGGTTTGTTAATTAATGAATTGTATATATCTCTGTTACTGTCAGGTTGGTTGAATTGCAGCAGCAGAGTAGAGATCAACATCAGGCCAGGGTCCTGTACTAGAGGGTATCGATCGACCGATTACGGTTCGATGAGGTTAGTCATGAAATTAATATTATCTATAACAATATATAAAACCAATACAAAAGGTTGACTATGACTTTAGTGTCCAATTTTTTTGGACTGTATTAACCTTATAAGAAACTATTTCATAAAGTAAATTATAAGGACAAAATAGTCAAAAAATTTGTTTTGAAAAATCCAATGACTTCCCACTAAAATAAAAACCGTTTTGTTACTCCTATAACTATAATAACACATCTCCAAAAAAAGATGTAGACGGTTTGCAAATTGGTAATAAATCAAAAAATGGACGAAAATCAAATTCAATATTTTCACATTCTTCACAATCTTCATGCTTTATTGTGTAACTTTATGTTAATTTGGTTTCTATTTTTCTGTATTTTTTTTGCTGTTCGTTCTTCTCCTTTCTTCAATACCCTCACTTTCATCATCTCTCATTGCCTTCGGTTGCAAATTTTGGACGATTTTGCAGCTGTTACTGCTTTCACATGCATAACATCCACCTTTTTTTTTCTCTTTAATTTACTTATCTAATCTATATTCTCGGTAATTCCTCTATCTTTTTAATTTATTCTAAACTTTTTACGTATAAAAAAAATACTATCTCTTTTTTTATTAATTTAATGTAAAAAGAAATAATTTTTTTATCTTATCAATTTGATGTAGAAAGAAAACAGTTTTTTTATTTGATATGTGTTTTTATTTTTTGATATGTCTTTACCTATTAACGATTGAATGAAAAAAGTCTCATAAATATTTTGTTAACTTATTTTTTCTTTTTAAATTTCTTTGTAATAATTTTTTTTTATTTTCTAATATATTGATTATGTAGAGTATTATATTTGATATTTGAGTACATAAATATTTACTTTGAAAATAAATTAAATTATTAATTTTGTCTACTACAATATTATTTGTTTTGAATATTGGCCAATTTATTTGATTGACATATATATAAGACGCAAGAAAGTTCGCTTAAAAATATTAATATGTTAATTTCCTAAACTATCTAAACTATTAATTATGTAGAGTATTGAATTTGATATTTAATTATATAGAGTACTTGATTTGACTTTTATTAATTTTTAAATTATATTGCAAAAAAATTAATTAATTTAATATTATTCGTTTGTCACTTGATTAACATATAAAAGATACAAAAAAATTTACACCTATCAATGGTAGAATAAAAAAATTCTGATGCATATTTTATTAATTTTTTTTTTTTATTTGTAATCTATTTTACATTGGATAATATTATTTTTTATTGATTATTAGTTCAACATATAACACAATAAATGTAGCAATATAAGAACTTTGTTAATTGATTTTTCAAATAATCTGGCGACCTAAGATAAAAAATTTGTTAATTGATTTTGTTAATCATTTTTTTATTTTTAATCTATTTTACATTAAATAATATTATTTTTTATTGATTATTATATAGACATATAATATTTAAATTGGTAAGATAAGAATTGGGTTATACATTTTTTATTGTTTCAACCTTAATGATTATTTTCTTCTCTTTATTTTTTCATCTCATGGACCATGTAAGTTTTAATTTATTATTTTTTCTATATATATATTCTAATATTTTTAAACTATTTTATTTTATTAGGTTTTTTAATTTATTTTATCATATTTTTTTTACTTTGAAAATTTTAGAATCTAAAGATCTCCCGTTTAAACGATTTCAATTATATGATCAAAAAGTAGTTCAAGAGAATAGGTTCAAATTTTGGTAATTTATTAAGTCTAATTATTATATAAGAAGTTAAAAATATTCTGAACTTAAAAAACTTTTTACTAATAAAATTGAGTTTGTCCAAAATGGTAGAGAGAAAAAAAGAGAAAGTTGAACTTTTTTAACTAATTACAAAAATTCACCACCGTCAAAGCTATTAAATTTGAGTATATTAAGTGAGGATTAACAAGAAGCAAACTAGAATGATAAATCTAAAAATTTTCTATCTCTCTTTATATAGTGTTTCACTTTAAGTAACTATTTTTTATGGATAGTATTCAAAATTTTAAATGACAAATAAAAAAAATAAAAAGATTTCCGTTAGATTATGAAAATTAATCTCATCCTTATAATACAATGGTATTATTTCAAAACATGTAAAATAAAATAATAAAGTACATTTTAATTAATGTGCACAAAAAAATAAATGTGAAACTTATATAGTAGCAGTCAAATATAGATAGCAATGGCTGTCTTCTGTCCCAAGTTACTATATTAAATTGCCACTTACATTTATAATTATTATTTAAAAAACTTACAATTATGTATTATTTTAGTTGAAAATAATATATTTTGATATTATTTTTTTAATATTACTGACATCAAATTATGATAATTGAAAAAAAAATAATTAAACGCTTTATGTCTTACTTCTTTTAACAAAACTTCAACCACTCATAAAAGTTAACAGAATATATGCTTATAAAAAAATGAGAAAGAAGAACAAGATAATATAATAATGACGATGAGACAATGACAGGTATGTGTATATTGAATAATAGTAAGAGAAAGAATAGTGTTTAATATAGTAAGATAATATAATAAAAATATAAATTAATAATTTAAAAAATAATGAAATTAAAGAAAAATTTAAAAAACTAAATATAAAATTAAAAAATATATTTTTATCAATTAAAATTATGCATAAAGATAGAGTGTGTTTTGAATATAAATTTTTATCACGGCTTCAAATTAAATACTATTAAAAATAAATAATTAAACTTAATAACAATTTTAAATAGGTAAATTTGTAAATAATGTTTCTAAATATTATTATCATTATTTTTTGAACTATATTTTTTCTGATAATATATATACCTCTTTATTATGTGCTTTTATAATTTAACATTTAAAAAATTTTTTATAGTAATTTTAATTTTAATAAAATATGATATAAATAAGGTCACGTTAATATTAAAATAAAAAAATACTTATCTAATAAACTTAAAAAGTGAATGATATATTAACAAAAAATAAAATTAATTTCTTAAAAATAATAGAAAAGCGGCTGAACAGGTCGTGCCTGTTGAGCTGCTAGTATTTATAAAAAAAATAAATTCTATTAACAAAATTATCTAAATTCTAAAAAATTATTTAAATTTTTCAAATACTTTTTTTTATTTTAATCTAATTCAACCTCTAACTCTAATCCTATTTATCTCCAATTCCTAACCCTTCCCCATCATCTCACCAACAACCATCACCACCTTTGCCCATCCCAGTTCACTTTACTTTGTTCTACATGGGTTACAAATACCAATAAATATCGGAAAGAATGCCAGAGAAGATAGAACACTACAATTAAACACGCCCTTTAATCTGTGACACCCACTCGAAATAATATCCGATCCACATCGTCGCTGTCTTGTATATGCAGAAAGCATGCAACTTGGCTCTCTCAATAGGGGCCACAATGGTCTCACCTTCTCAGCCATAAAAAATCATTACTTCAAGTTTAACGACAATCCTTCTTATTCTTCTTCTTCATCTCAATCTTGTTTTTTATGGGTCATTATCCTCACCTCTCTTCCTTCTATTATTTTCCTTTTGCATTGTCTTCACCACAATGCTTTTTTTCCCTCCAAGTTACAAATTTTTTTTTTGAAAGGGAAAAAATACCATAATTATTTTCCTTACATAATAAAGAAACAAGGGTGCCCAGAGCACATCGCTAATGCAACTTTTGAAGTTCTTCAAAGCCAATTTAATTTTTTATATTTTTTCTCCTATTTTATTTTTCTAGGAAACCAATTAGTTAAAAAAAAGTTCATTACAAAAAAAAAACATCATTACTCTAATTTTTTCAAATTTTAAAATAAAAAATAAGAGAAGAATGACTTAGTTAACTTATAGGGATCGGATAAGTATTATTTTGATCCCTAAAGTTTAGGGTTAAAATCAAAATCGTCCCTGACCTTATTTTAAATTTAAAATCATCCTTAACGTTTTATTTCGTATTATAATTGTCCTTTTTGAATAAAATATTTTTTTAAATGACAAAAATACGCTCTCTTTTCTACATTTTACTCTTCTTCTTCATCGTCTTTTTCTTCGTCAAATAACAAAACTTTCATCTTCTTTTTCAATTAACAAAATTCAGAACTTAAATCCAACTAACCAGAATAAAAAATCTCCAAATTCATCTCTAATTACAAAAATAAAAAATTTATAAATGCAATTACCAAGAACATATAATTAATATATATGAAACACAACAACCTTTAAAAATGGCTCCCTTAGTTTTCTTCCAACCCTGCTATTCAAACACATGAAACATAGCAACCTTAAAAAATGGAAGAAGCAAAATAACTTCCATGTTCAATTTGTAATACCCGGTCTAACCGAAATTAATTAAATAATAAGTTAAATAAGAGCGAATATGGTTGGAAGATTTGGCAATTGGAATTTGATAATTCAAATATGATATTTGGATTCAGTGAATTTTTTCGAGTCGGAAAACATAGTTTTCTGCGTAAAAGCGCGCAGTAGAATTTTGACCGGCAGTACCGGCTGAGATCTGTCTGGTACTACAGCTGAGAAAATTGATTATGGGTAAATAAGATTAATAAATGAGGAACTATAATTAGGGAAGGTAGAAATATTTAAAGTGCAATTTAGAGCGCTAATCTTAAAGGTTTTAGCCCAAAATTGGGTCAATGGACAAAAATAAGTGAACCGGGCCTAAGTGGGCCCAAGACCCAACATATATAAATATTAGTTATGAGCATTTCAGCTCATTTTGCCCTAAAGAAGGGGTGTTGGGCGCTGAAATTGGGAAGAGAGAAGAGAAGAGAGAAAACCTAACTCTCTTTGATCTTCAAACCACCATAACTTGAGCTACGGAGCTCCGATTGACGAGCCGTTTGCGGCCACGCGTCGCTCTTCTCATCCTCTACAATTCTATCTAAGTTTTGTGGTGAGTATTCCATTCATCTCTGCCCAGTTTTCGAAATTCCTCACTGTTACACGTTTTTGGGTAATTAGTGTTGAAATCTTGTGATTTTGGGTGTTTAGGGATACTCCAACATGGATTCTAAGTGGGTTCTATCCCTACTTCATATGGGCTGAGGTAAGAAGTGCTCAAACCCTTGTGACTTGTCATTTTTATGAGCCCTAGGTTGATGTATGTATGTGATATTGGTTATGTTAGTGTATTTGGTGATGTTGGTGCACAATTGGGAGATTGGTATTGCTTGAGGAGCTTTGGTGAGGCTTGGAGTTAAGGTTGGTGAAGACTTCCAAAGAAGAGGATCAATTGGTTTGGCTACAAGAGGTACGGTTTAAGTTTCATTTAAGTACCGTGTGTTGTGATGAGAATTCCTAGGCTAGATGCCCCTAGGATTAAGTTTGGATTGTGTAAATGGTTGGTGCTAATATGCATAGTTGGTATGTAATGTGAATTGATGATTTGGGTTGAGAATTGTGTGGCCTTGTATGCTTGGTGTATTGAGAATTTGATGTACTGGGTAATGAGTATTGATTTGTGGTTTATGCATTTAAATTATGATATTGGGCCGGAGGCCGAAAAAAGGTAAGAAATGTAAGTTGATGTGTGCATTGTATGATGACACAAGTGATTGGATGAATTTCAGATAATGAATATATGAATGATTGGGTTGGTTATTGAATAATAAGGTTTGAGGAGTTGAGGTATGGGATTTGGTAAATTTGGGTGCAATTATATAGATGAGGTATGTTGGTTTTGGTTGAGATATATTATATGGTCATATATGTGATTATGATTATTGATGCCTTGATGGTATGATGATGCATTAGAGATATGTTTGTCGTGATATATGCTTGAGGAATGATTAAGGTTGATTTGTGGGTAAAGCCACGTGATAGTGAGTACGATATTGATTATGTATAATGATGGTTGATTGGAAATAGTGTTGTTGAAATTTGGCATGTGAAAGAGTATATGATATGTAAATGTGTTTGAGTTTGAGAAAGTGTCAACGTGCGAGTTGAGGAGGCTTGATGTTGATTTTGGTATATTTTGATTGATTTCAAAGAAAATGCTGAAATTGGCATGTTTTGATTGATTTTGAAAAGAGTTGAAAATGACTTGTTTTGAAAATGGCACTTTGTGGTTTTGTATGGAAACATGGTTTTGGGGCATACTTTGACGGGACATAACCTGGACTACGGATCTCTGTTTTCTGCCAAATCTGTTTAGAAATGAAATTGGATCCGGGATGTCCATGCCGTTCGAAGGACGGGTGAAAAACAATTTAAAATGAGAGAGTTATGTCCGTCGGAAGATTGGGGGTTGAATCTGTAAATTCTGCAGCTTTTAACTTAGAAAATTTTTAGCAGAACGACCCTACGCGCGTAGGCGCACCTGGCGCGTGCACGCCGTTCTTCCAGAAAGCACCATCCACGCGTGCGCGTGGTGTGCACGGGCGCGTCGATGCGCTGTACCAAATGCCCAGCTATTTTCCAGAGAGTTGTGCCAGGGTCGTGCCAGTTTT
Source organism: Arachis ipaensis (assembly GCF_059453495.1). NCBI lineage: Eukaryota > Viridiplantae > Streptophyta > Magnoliopsida > Fabales > Fabaceae > Arachis > Arachis ipaensis. The sequence goes on from NC_142444.1 coordinate 13,571,073, forward strand.
GTGCCTGGGCACAAGAGCACCCACGCGTACGCGTGGCTGACGCTTGCGCGCCGTTTGGATATTTTTCAACCCGCGCGTCGATGAGTTTTTGGCCATCCACGCGTGCGCGTGGAGTGCGCGTACGCGTGGCCCTATTTTCATGCCAAAGTTGATTTTTGAGTTTTTAAAGCCAAACCTCATACTTTTAAGCCTCCGATCTCACCCCTTATGTATCAAATCATTATGGTATGCCTAGCAATGAGGAAGGAGCTAGGGGATGTGGTAACTTGCGAGTGAAGCAAGGGAAAAGGTTATGATCAATGATGATCAGATATGATTATATGAGATATGGAGGATGGCGGTGGAAGTACCGTGTATGCCATGAGCCGAAGGGCTATATTTATTGATAAATGGTTGGTTCTTGATTGGACCATGAGCCGGATGGCTGAGTTCTTGCCAGATACAGCAGAGCCATGTTGATAAATTGGCTAGTTCTGGATTGAACTGTGAGCCGGGTGGCTGAGTTATTGCCGAGTTACGGCAAAGCCATTATGGATTATGGCTGAGTATAAAGGCATATATGATAAATTAACGAATATGATAAATGAATAATGATGAAAAATGTTGAATGTAAGCATGCTTGTGTTTTCTCTCTGGTTGTAAGGGTGACAGGGCACCGATACCCTCTAATGGCGACAGGGCGCAGATACCCTCTAATGGCGACAGGGCGCAGATACCCTCTAATGGTGACAGGGCACATATTCCCTCTAATGATATTAATACGCAACAGAGAGACTGTGCCCGGGTTAGCTACCGGACATGTCGGGTTGGCTTGATAACCGACAGATGATATCATCAGCCATAGGGCAGGCATTCATCATTTGCATATGTTTGAATTGTTTGGGTTTGCTTATTTGTTTTGGATTTCTACATTATATATGCTAAGTTACCTGATTATGTGCTACTTGTTCTACTTGTACCCTAATTGTGTATTACTTGCCTGTATTGCTTGTGTTTGTACAACTGAGAGGCCCCTCATGTTGGTGTCGGTGGAGGTTGAGGGCTGTTCTTGATGAGATGAATTGATGATGCGATTGCATGATGATGGTGATCATTAGTTGAGATGATTTGAGCTCCCTGGGTAGACGCAGTGATGTGGTTTCACTAGTTCCAGGGAGGGCATGATATATTGATATAGAATTGCTGAGACAGCACGACTGATGATGGCTTTGTTTATGATTCTGAAATCTGATTCGTGGGAGAGTCAGCGAGTTGGGAGTCATATGAGATGTGATCTAGATTTAGTATTCCCTTACGACAGATGCCTATTTATAGATTAGTGAGAATCTAGGCTGGATACTTGGTGAAAAGGAGTTTAGGATGCTTGGTGAGTTTTTATTGCAGTGCATTGTATTTATTTGGCACTTTTACCGTACTGGGAACCCATGGGCCCGGGGTTCTCATTCCGTATATATCTCTTGTTTTTCAGATACAGGTCCAGGTGCTCAGAAGTGAGTTTGTGGGTCGTCTGAGAGACGGCGAAGATCTTTATTTCCTCTACTTTGTGTTTGATTAGAATCTCTCCACCTATGTTTTGAAAAGATTATATTATGTATTGAACTCTTTTGGAACTTGCCTATAGAGGCTCTTATGTTTCCTTTGGGAGAGATTAGGATATACTGTTGTCATCTACTTTCATACTGTACCCTAGCCGGCCTAAACTTCGCGGGTCGCGACTAGTGGCTATTTACTTATGTTATATATATCTATCTGTTATCTATCTCTTAATCTCCTCTACGCCTTGTCCGTATATCGTTTTCGGCTTCACGATTTATCTTTTGTTGTCGAAACGTGAGTGATACGTCTTCGCAATTTTATTTCTACTCTTTTCAGGCTTCTCGATTAATACTCTTTTCGAAATTACCTATATTTATATATTAAAAATCCACCTGAGAGTCGTACCACCGTAATATCATTGACTTATGACTCGAGCATAAGGATTTGAATATTAGGGTGTTACACAATTGTTCTTGCTGCTTTGTCTTTCATGGATATTCAAAAATAACCAACCTCACACATTTTACTGTCTTAATATCTCACGCTACAAATCAAATTCTTGTTTCTTCATTATAATTGTGTGTGCTTATATATATACGAAGAACACGAGCACAAATCAAGAACAAAAATTAAGAAAGTAGGGATTGTAATGAACAAGAAAAATTAGGAACTTGAAAACGCGAGGAACATGACAACCACCACCACCACCATCACCTCTCCGGCGACGACAAACACGAGGAGGGCGAGGGTCAGGCGCAGCGCTGCGAATGCGATGGGTGACGGTACGTGGGGGAGTCGCGGTGCTGGCAATGGGGAGTCGTGGCGAGGCGATGGTGATGGTGAGGGTGAGTCACGACAGCGACGGCTAGGCGCGGCGAGACTTCCTTCTCTCTGAGTCTCTGCTTCTCTATGTCTCTCTGAGTCTCAACTTCTTTCTCTCTTCTGGCGGTGGGAATGAGAATAAGGGATTGTGATGGAGATGATTATAGGAGGGTATAATTGTCCGAAAGGACGATTTTAATACTAAATAAAACGTTGGGGATGATTTTAAATAAAAAATAAGATTAGGGACGATTTTGATTTTGACCCTAAACTTTAGGAATTAAAACATTACTTATCCCTAACTTATATTATAATTGATCCTTAAATTTTTTTTTATCAATATCAATGATAAAGCTGAGAATTATAAAAACGAATCCATTAAATTGATTTATTAGGGGCATCACAACCACTAAATCAAAGCTTGTTCATTCGATTTATCTTGGACAATTTTGATTATTATGGGTTGCATCTTCCCGCCTAGTGAATTGAAAAAACTTCATTTAATTTACTACATATTATAGTAAATCGAATCTATTCCATTCGATATACTGCGTACTAAGATAAATCGACTTTATTTTATTCGATTTACATGGACTGTGTAACACCCTCATTACCAGAATGTCACGCTTCCGGCTGCGCCACTCTGATAGCAAGAAGTATTATGACTATTTTACATACTAAATATTAAAATAGGAGCCTGTGACTCGACACTGTATCGCTGCGTTCTTTGAAAACCGGAAAATAAATACTTTATCTTAAAAAAAAATACAAGCAGGCATAGATTCATATGCAAGACTCCTTACATAATATCTTATAATATAATATACATATAAAACATACAACTCCTATCCCTCTTACAAACTTGTGATAACAAAGACGAGGGAAGAAAATAATCCAATTAATACAACAACATATAAAACCAAACACAGTTTAACTATTCTTAATGCTTCTTCATCGGGTTCCTGAAAAGGTAAAGCTGTAGGGGGTGAGAACCTAACCACACGGTCTCACCACGGAGTTTCAAAGTTGTCATAAGAAGATATTTAATAAGAAAACTGTTTTCAAGTTTAGTGATTAGCATTGCCTCATGAATCTTTTAAAAACCAATAGGTAGTCGATCAAAACCTTTTCGAAGAAACAATGTCTAATTTTTCAAAAAATTCGAAACCTTTCCTTTCTTATAAGAGAATCTCAATCAGAAATTAACCACGCAATCAAACAACACAATCATTAACTCAGCACCAAAGTTCATTCTCAAATGTAGCACGCCAGGACAAACACAGGCAAGACAGACAAGGAAAGCACAAGTAGGCAGCAGTTACAGCAAATAGTTCAAGTAGCAGTTACAAACATTTTAGCAATTAGGCAAACCAAAACAAGTTCAAACCCAAGCAAAGCATACAAATGCATATGATGCATGCCTGTTCTATGGCTGATGAGGCTCATCTGTCGGTTATCCAGCCAACTCGACAAGTCTGAATTGTCTTTAGACTGTCCCCCGATGTGCATTCCAAGAGTCTATGCATAGCTTTTTCTCAAATAATCAATATTGCTCAATGGGGGTAACATTCCCGGGAATTTATATAGTGCCCGGTCACGCTTACATCGTAGGGTCAACAGAGTATCGAGTTTTTAACCTGGTACACGCGGTGGCAAGCCACGGAACTTAATCCAGGGAACCTCGTATCTCAGATATTTCAAATTCATAAGCCATATGAATAATTCAAAGATCATATTTCAACATTCTCAACATCATAATCATTCATCAATCCAAATGTTCATTTCCAAATTCATTCAAAAACCATATTTCAAAGAAAATCCTCATCAATTCTCATCATCCTTCTTTTCATCCCGTCCATTAACAATCCCAATTCAGAACATAATTCTTTCTTTGATAAATAAATCAATCTTAAAATGTATAATGCTTAAAAACATACCTTTTTAAGTAATTACTTCAAATAAAACTTAAAATTTTGGCATCATCTCTTCTAAAACTCGGACACTGCCACCCTTTTCGGGTCCCATCCAAACATTTCTCAAACCTTCTCTCAACTATTTCTAAATCTCAATCATTTTCCAAAATTCAACTAGTTCCAATATCAAATTATTTTCAAATTGAACCAATTCCAATAATAAAACTCTTTTTAAAATCAAAGCAGCTCACATATTAAATCATATAAAATCAGACTAACTCAAAATCAAACCGCTTCAAATCATTTTCTTATCAACAACCGTATACCACTCAAGCAATCAAGCAACCAACAATTCAGTCTAACAAACCATCCCATCCACAGGACAAGTATAATCACAGAAATATATCTTTTTGCATCAATATCTATTTATAACAACTCTGTAATATAAAATAGATTTTTAGAAAAACTCCTACCTCAATAAGTCAAAACTATAGACCAAACACGTCACCAGAACTCTTTTCCTTTCTGCCCGACATTGGTAACAGCCGCAACCATAGCTCCACGGTGTCCGCACCCACAGCAGTGACTTAAATTCGCCAACGTGCAGCAACCGGATCTCGATTCTAAAGCATTAACGTCGTAGAATCTTAACAACATATAATAGAACAACGATTGACAGAGTTCGAAATTGAAATAAGGAATAGCTTACTGTACTAAAGAGGAGTGACTAAACGCAGCAGCCGCAATGACAAGAATACTCACTACAATCAACAGCTCAGAGCAAAGGCGGCAGTAGTGGAATGGTAGCTCCGACAGCGGCGTACGACAGAGCAACTCGCGATAAACAATCCCTGGCATAAACAACCTCAGCAACAACTCTTATAGTAACCAGAATTTTGACCGACAAAAAGATAAAACCAGAACAGGGCTAGAGTATACCAAGAAGGTGGCGGCTCCAGCGGTGGTTTCTGGCAACCAGAGGTACGGCGGCGGCTGAAGCTTCATCGACGGTGACTTGGCAGTGGCTTGAATGGCTTCTCCTCTGTGCGCGCTCTGCTTGACAGCGACGGACTCAGAGGCGGCGGCGATGTCACGCAGCAGCAGTTCGTGATGATGACGATGGCGGCGCTGGCTTCTGATGCGTGAGCATCTTCTCTATCTTTTTCTAGTAAATTTGCATTCAAATTGTTGAGTTTAATCAAGATTTAAATATCTTTTAGCTACTATGAATGCTACTTTGAGTTGTGCACAATTCTATTTATTTCAGGTAGCATCCGGAGGGATTTGATGGGGTTTTGTAGCAGAAAAGGGAGAAAGCGAATGATGCTGTCAATCCTGACCTCCTTGCACTCAAACTGGAATAACCTGAGCTACAGAGGTCCAATTGATGTGATTCTAGCGGCATTAGAAAGTTAACTTCCAGGGCTTTCCAACAATAGTGCACATTTCTCCTCCATCAACCTCTACATCCTCCACGTTAAACTTGGTTCTTGCCAAGTTCAGCGTTGATTGGAGAACTTCCAGGGAAAAACTTGCTGCCTTCTCCACGCTGAACTTGGGAAAAGCCAAGTTCAGCGTGGATTCAAAGGAACACGCTGAAGCACTTGTTGCCTTCTCCATGTTGAACTTGAAAAAAGCCAAGTTCAGCGTGGAGCTTAATGAATCGAATGGTCCCCATTCACTCCAACAAAGGCTACACGAGAATCTAATTTATTTTTTATTAAACTTTTATTATTTTTATAATTAGAAAAAGATATTATTTAGTTTTTAGGAAATATATTTTACATTAATTAGGATTAGATATAAAAGGGAAATGAATCAGCCCTTCGAGCTCCTCTCTTCTCTTCTACCTCATTCCGCACTTTACAGTTTTTTACAAATCCTAGTTTTCTCTCTGAACCATGAGCAACTAAACCTCCACTGTTAAGGTTAGGAGCTCTATCTATTGTATGAATTGATACTATTATTTTTCTATTTTAATTCATGAATTGATTTCTATTTCAAGAATTGTTTCCGTTCTTTATCTTATGAATTTGGGTGGAACGGAAGTATGACCCTTGTTCTAATTGAGTTCTTGTATAACTTGGAAAAGCTCATTACTTGAACAACAGCTTGAAAATAATTTCTCCTAAACTTCTAATTATCTGGACTTAACGGGATACGTGACATATTGGTGCACGAATTTGTGATCTCAACTGCGCCAACAACTTGGTGCGCAGAAACCGTGACGGTTCCATTCCTTGGTAACGGCGCTGAAAACTTTATACGCACGTTCATAGTCTTAATTCTTTGTCACAACTTCGCACAACTAACCAGCAAGTGCACTGGGTCGTCCAATTAATAAACCTTACGTGAGTAAGGGTCGATCCCACGGAGATTGTCGGCTTGAAGCAAGCTATGGTCACCTTGTAAATCTCAGTCAGGTGGATTTAATTGATTATGGATATTTGATAATTAAAAGATAAATAAAGCATAAAATAAAGATAGAGATACTTATGTAATTCATTGGTGAGAATTTCAGATAAGCGTATAGAGATGCTTTCGTTCCTCTGAACCTCTGCTTTCCTGCTGTCTTCATCCAACCATTCCTACTCCTTTCCATGGCAAGCTTTATGTAGGGCATCACCGTTGTCAATGGCTACATCCCATCCTCTCTGTGAAAATGGTCCAATGCGCTGTCACTGCATGGCTAATCATCTGTCGGTCCTCGATCATACTGGAATAGGATTTACTATCCTTTTGCATCTGTCACTACACCCAGCACTCGCGAGTTTGAAGCTCGTCACAGCCATCCCTTCCCAGATCCTACTCGGAATACCACAGACAAGGTTTAGACTTTCCGGATCTCAGGAATGGCCATCCATGGGTTCTAACTTATACCACGAAGATTCTAATATCTCGGACTCGGTCCCCTGTATTTGATATCTAAGAGATACTCATTCTAGCTTGTTTGCATGTAGAACGGAAGTGTTTGTCAGGCACGCGTTCATAGGTGAGAATGATGATGAGTGTCACATAATCATCACATTCATCATGTTCTTGGGTGCGAATAGTTATCTTAGAATAGGAATAAGCTTGAATTGAATAGAAAAACAGTAGTACTTTGTATTAATTCATGAGGAACAGCAGAGCTCCACACCTTAATCTATGGCGTGTAGAAACTCTACCGTTGAAAATACATAAGTGATGAAGGTCCAGGCATGGCCGAATGGCCAGCCCCCATAAAGGTCTAAGATAGCATAAAACTGATCAAAGATTCCCTAATACAATAGTAAAAAGTTCTATTTATACTAAACTAGTTACTAGGGTTTACAGAAATGAGTAATTGATGCAGAAATCCACTTCTGGGGCCCACTTGGTGTGTGCTTAGGCTGAGCATTGAGCTTTACACGTGTAGAGGCTTCTCTTGGAGTTGAACGCCAGTTTGTAACCTGTTTCTATCGTTTAACTCCACTTTGCAATCTGTTTCTGGCGTTTAACTCCAGAATGCAGCATGGAACTGGCGTTGAACGCCAGTTTACGTCATCTAAACTCGGGCAAAGTATGGACTATTATATATTTCTAGAAAGTCCTGGATGTCTACTTTCCAACGCAATTGAGAACGCGCCATTTGGAGTTCTGTAGCTCCAGAAAATCCACTTTGAGTGCAGAGAGGTCAGAGTCCAACAACATCTGCAGTCCTTTTTCAGCCTAAATCATATTTTTGCTCAGGTCCCTCAATTTCAGCCAGAAATTACCTGAAATCATAAAAAAATACACAAACTCATAGTAAAGTCCAGAAATGTGAATTTTTATTAAAAACTAATAAAATTATACTAATAACTAACTAAATCATACTAAAAACTATGTAAAAACAATGCCAAAAAGCGTATAAATTATCCGCTCATCACATATAATCCTTTTATATTTGGGTAATTAGAGTTTCTGTGGCACATAAATTAGAATTGAACTTCATCCTCTAATTGGAATTAAGTGACCAAGGAATTGGCGGTTGATGAAAGTTAGAGTAGACTAAGAATGTCTAAGGAATTAGGGCTTAGTCATATATAGTTTGCCATGAATTGAATCTTGCATGATTAAAATAGTTAGTAAGAAAAATCAATCTGAAAAATAGATATCTCTGAAGCCTTAACTGTTTCTCCATATATTATTCTCATCAATTTACTGCTTGCTGTTTAATTTCTGAATTACTGTTTAATGCTTTTGAATACCAAAACACTCTTTTCTACTTGTCTGACTAAGCCAATCACTCAACCATTGTTGCTTGATCCATCAATCCTCATGGGATCGACCCTCACTCACCTGAGGTATTACTTGGTACGACCCGGTGCACTTACCGGTTAGTTTGTGGACTCTAAATTCCGCACCAAGTTTTTGGCGCCGTTACCGGAGATTGATTGTGATTGACAACTATTCGTTGTTTGATTCCTTAGATTAGATCATTTTTATTTTAATTAATTTTATTTTAATATTATTAATTTTTATTTTTTTTATTTGCTTATTTTTCGTTTCTTTAATTTTTCTTTTCCTTTTTTCCGTTAGAAGTTTCCCATCCCGTGTCCCGTTTTCTTTTATTTTTTTTACTTCCTTTTAAAATTTTTTTATTTATTTAATTAAATCTCGTCATTTTTTTATGTTATTTTATTTTTCTTTTTATTCTCATTTTTTTCATTTTACTTTGTTTCTTTTTTGTTATTTTTTTAACTTTTTATATTCTATTAGTTTTATTTTATTTTTGTCTTTAATTTAAAAAAAATTGCATCTTATATTATTTTTTCTTAATTTCTGAAATTAAGTTTGGTGTCCCCTAGTTATTTTTATTTTCTTGTTCATTTTTTTATAATTTTCGAAGCTTTTACTTCTTATTTATTTAGTTTTTTATTTTATTTTTTTTACACAGGTTACCTCACTGGGAATTTTCTGCACTTTGACGTAGAGATTCCCATCTTTTCTTGTTTTTGGTTTGTTTATGAGCAGGAACAGGGACAAGAAACCTCTGTTAGACTTTGATCCTGAACCTGAAAGAACTTTGAGGCGGCGTTTGCAACAAGCAAGACTTTACAAGGCTGCAAAGTTCACTATGGATCATAATAATAATGATGTTAATGCCAATGTAGTAAATCCAGTTGAGAATGAGCAACCTAGAAGAGTGCTTGGCTCTTACACTGCTCCTAATGCAGATCTTTATGGCAAAAGTATTGTGGTGCCTCCTATAGCTACAAACAATTTTGAACTGAAGCCTCAACTTGTCACTCTTGTGCAACAAAATTGTCAGTATCATGGACTTCCTCATGAAGACCCAAATCAATTTATCTCTGATTTTCTGTAGATTTGTGATACTGTGAAGACCAATAGAGTGAATCCTGAGGTGTACAAACTCATGCTCTTTCCATTTGCTGTGAGGGATAGAGCAAAACTATGGTTAGATTCTCAACCCAAGGAGAGTCTGGATACTTGGGACAAGGTTGTCACCGGGTTTCTGACTAAATTTTTTCCACCTCAAAAGCTGACTAAGCTAAGGGTGGAGGTTCAGACTTTCAGATAGAAAGATGGTGAGACCCTTTATGAAGCTTGGGAGAGATTCAAGCTACTTACTAGGCAATGCCCTCCAGACATGTTCTCTAGATGGACTCAGCTGGATATCTTTTATGAGGGTTTATAAATGTCCAAGATGCGCTTGGATAATTCTGCAGGTAGTTCTTTGCACATGAAGAAGACACCAGAGGAGACTATTGAGCTTATTGAGTTGGTTGCTAACAACCAATACTTATATTCCTCCAACAGGAATCCTTTGCACTCTGATACCTCTCAGAAGAGAGGTGTTTTGGAAGTGAAAACTGTTGATGCTCTTCTTGCTCAGAACAAGCTATTGGCTCAGCAAATAAATCTAATTACTCAACAGTTGAGTGGAATGCAAGTTTCAGCCGTCAACACTCAGAAGGCACCCCAAGAAGCCTCTTATGACATGACAGGTAATTTTATGCAAAATGAAAACTATGATTATGCTTAATTTTCTTTTGAACAGGTCAATTATATGGGGAGTGCTCCTAGAAATCCCAATAATGATCCCTATTCTAAGACCTATAATCAGGGGTGGAGAAATCACCCAAATTTTGGGTGGAGAGAGCAACCTCAGAGGCCACAAAATTTTAATAATAATTCTCAAGCCTCAAGGTGGTTTCCAACAGAATAATTTTAATAACCACCAGTTTCAGTCATCTCAGCAAGCAACTTCTCAGCCCCAGCAGAATAATGATTTGGAAGCAATGTTGGCAAGTTTTAGACAGGAAACCAGAGTATCAATCAAGAACTTAGAGATTCAGATGGGTCAATTAGCCACAAAAGTTAATGAAATTGATCAGAGGACCACTAATAGCCTTCCTGGTAACACAATTCCAAATCCAAGAGAGGAATGCAAGGCTATCACCTTGATAAGTGAACAAGTGGCAAGTACGAAAGTACAAGTTAATAAGGAGCCAGTTGAAAAAGAAGCTCCAGAGGAGAAGAAGGAAGAAGTAGAGCACGTTCCTCCAAAGCGTGCGGACAACCTATTCCCGAATTCTCTTGACACTTATCCTACATTGCCAAAGGCTCCTGAGTACAAGCCTAAAATGCCATATCCTCAGAGACTTCAAAAGGAGACCAAGGACAAGCAGTTTTTGAAGTTCTTGGAAGTCTTTAGAAAGTTGCAAATCAATATTCCTTTTGCTGAGGTTTTGGAGCAAATGCCCCTCTATGTCAAGTTCATGAAGGAGTTGTTGTCAAAGAAGAAGCCTTTAAAGAAAGATGAGATAGTGGTCTTGACTAAGGAATGTAGTACCATCATTCAGAATAACTTGCCAAGGAAGATGCCAGATCCAGGGAGCTTTCAAATTCCATGTACCATTGGGAGCACCACCTTTGAGAAAGCCCTATGCGATCTGGGGGCAAGCATAAATTTAATGCCCTTGTCTGTGATGAAAAAGCTGCAAATCCAAGAAGCACAACCCACATGGATAGCATTACAAATGGCAGACAAATCTATCAAGCCTGCATACGGATTAGTGGAGAATATCTTGGTCAAAGTGGGTAAGTTCTTCCTCCCAGCAGATTTTGTGATTCTTGACATAGGGGAGGATGAGAATGCCTCTATAATTCTAGGAAGGCCATTCTTAGTTACAGGAAGAGCTCTAATTGATGTGGAAGAAGGTGAATTAGTGCTTAGAGTGCATAATGAGAAACTTGTCTTTCATGTCTTCAAAGATATACATTCAGCATGTGAAGAAGAGAGGTACATGCAGACTGAGCTTATTGATCCAAACCTTCAAGAACCCATGATGATGCACAGCAGAAATTGTAGCTCAAACCTCCTTTAGTGACAACCAATAAAATTTCTCCTGACATCAAACCTAAGTTTGGTATCGGGAATGCATCATCCACCAAGGAGGAGGTCCCCAAAAAGAAAGTACCCAGAGGATGGAGAAACAAAAAGATCCCCACTGAAGGTTTCTCCCCAAGAATGAAAGTGGTGTTGACTAGTAATCCAGAGTGGATTTATACAGTAAACAGAATCCTCTCTCTGGAGTATATTGAGCTAATTTATGTTGACACAGGAAAGAAGTTTAAAGTAAGGGGTGAAGAGCTGAGCCCCTATGATCCTCCTCCTTAGAGGAGCTGACTGTCAAGCTAGTGACGGTAAAAAAGCGCTTGTCGGGAGGCAACCCGATGATTTCATATCCTTAGTTATTTTTCTGTTGCGTTGATTATATTACTTGTTTGATTTTTTATTGAGTTTCTACTGTTTTTCATTGTTTTACTTGTGTTTTGATCATGCAGATATTTTAAAACAGGAACCGGACACTTAAAAATTTTTTTGAACACTCTGGAAGAAGTTGATTCTGCCAGTTCCACGCTGAACTTGGAATTTTCTAAGTTCAGCGTGGCATGTGCGTGTAATTTGGAAGGGAGTCTCTACCCGTTTCACGCTGAACTTGGGATTTTCCAAATTCAACGTGATTAAAAACGTACAAGGAGGGAGTTCTTACTGCCAAGTCCACGCTGAACTTAAAAAATTCCAAGTTCAACGTGGCGAACAACGTCAATTAGCGTACACCAGGATCAGACTCCACGCTGAACTTGGACTGCACCAAATTCACCGTAGAGAGGAGAGCTTATATCTCTTCATTCAATATCCCCACAGATTCATCCCAAATCACGCCAAATCCCCTCCGATCCCCAAATCATTTCAAACATACCCCTTTCCTTTTGTTTGTCCCAACCCATCAATTTCCCGTTTATTCGTATCCCCCTTCCTGATTCCCTTTATCCCATTCCATATCTCAACCATTCAAGCCCTGCACCATTTACCATTCACTTCCCAATATAACCCCAACGCCACATATCCCCCTTCCTATATATGTTTCCCCCCTCCCCTATATCATACCCCCTTATATAACATATATATATATATATATATATATATATATATATATATATATATATATTTATTTTAATTATTTTAATCTCCTTTATCATTTTATTCTTCTTTTACCATAATATTTGTTTTTACTCTTCGGTATGTCTTTTTATGTTCTCTCTGTTTTCATTTCTTCTTTGCTTGAGGACAAGCAAACTTTTAAGTTTGGTGTTGTCGCTTCGCTTGTGGATTTTCTGTTTATTTTAATGATACCAAAGGGAGGTGAATCATCTCCACGGAGGAGAACAGCCAGAAGAATGAGATGGCCACTAGGATAACTGAGGTGGTTAAGTTCCTTTCATTCTATATTTCCTCCCGTTCTTATTATGTTATATTCCTGTTTTCTGCTATTTTTGTTATTGCATGATCAATTGTTATTTCAATTCCTAAGTTTTAGTTTAATTTACTGTCTATTTTATTATTTGATTTCTTTTATACTGAAAAAGAGAGTGTCTCATGTATTGCTCACTGAACTTGAAAATCAAAAGAAAAGAAAGAAGTGATGTAATGCATGAAAAGAGTGAGTTTATATCTAAGATTAATCATATTTACTTAAATGTGGTGGTGTTATTTGTAATTCTGAATGAATGACATGAACAGAGCATATTTGAATTTGAATCAAGGGATGTTGATCTATGAGGAACAGGGATTTAGAGAATTATTATTACCTCTCTGAAATTAACAAAAATTTAATCCTTGAAGCAAAAGAGACAGCAAAATAAGCATAAAAGTAAGGTCCAAGGCTCTGAGCATCAATGACTAGGGAGTCTGAAATAATCAAAAGCTCAAAGAGTTGTTTTCCTAGTTATATGCTTATGGTATTCTTGTTTCAAGTAACCTTTGAGACAGAATATTTAGAGTCATGACCAAATGCATTCAGCAGAGTACGCCAAAGGCTTTGAGCACTACTGTCTGGGAGTAACTGAAAAAAAAAAGAAAAAGAAAAATCAGAATTTAGAAAGAGTTCCCCAGTCAAGTGCTTGTGGTGTTTCTGTGTCAAGTAAAGCTTGAGATAAAATATTTAAAGTCATGGCTAGGCTCAAGGTGCAAAGCACCAAAGAAAAGAGAATTAAAGTAAATTCTGCTGTATTCAAGGATTAAACTGGAGTATAAATATCAAAGAATTCATAATATGATATGGATTCCAAATTCCGAATGACACTGACATTCCTCTTATTCAAAGGAGAGTGAGATGCCAAAACTGTTCAGAGCTACAATGAATAAACCCCATTTTTAAGAATAGGCCTGAGCATGACTAAACTCTCACTTCTCATGCAAATTCACCTCTTAATCATGTACTTATTTTGGTTGCTTGAGGACAAGCAACAATTCAAGTTTGGTGTTGTGATGCGTGAGCATCTTCTCTATCTTTTCCTAGTAAATTTGCATTCAAATTGTTGAGTTTAATCAAGATTCAAATATCTTTTATCCACTATGGATGCTACTTTGAGTTGTGCACAATTCTATTTATTTCAGGTAGCATCCGGAGGGATTTGACGGAGTTTTGTAGCAGAAAAGGGAGAAAGCAAATGATGCTGTCAATCCTGACCTCCTTGCACTCAAACTGAAATAACCTGAGCAACAGAGGTCCAATTGACGTGATTCTAGCGGCGTTAGAAAGTTAACTTCCAGTGCTTTCCAACGATATATAATAGTGTACATTTTTTCTCCAGCAACTTCTGCATCCTCCACGTTAAACTTGGTTCCTGCCAAGTTCAGCGTGGATTGGAGAACTTCCAAGGAAGAACTTGCTTCCTTCTCCACACTGAACTTGGGAAAAGCCAAGTTCAGCGTGGATTCAAAGGAACACGCTGAAGCACTTGCTGCCTTCTCCACATTGAACTTGAAAAAAGCCAAGTTCAGTGGTGCACGAAATTGTGATCCCTGGCGTCCAAAAGCTTGGTACGCACGATTATAATCTCAATTCTTTTTCACAACTCCGCATAACTAACCAGCAAGTGCACTGGGTCGTCCAAGTAATAAACCTTACGTGAGAAAGGGTCGATCCCACGGAGATTGTCAGCTTGAAGCAAGCTATGGTCATCCTTGTAAATCTCAGTCAGGCAGATTCAAATGGTTATGAAGTTTTGGTAATTAAAAGATAAATAGAACATAAAATAAAATAGAGATACTTATGTAATTCATTAATGAGAATTTCAGATAAGCGTATGGAGATGCTTTGTTCCTTCTGAATCTCTGCTTTCCTACTGCATCCATTCAATCATTCATACTCCTTTCCATTGCAAGCTGTATGTTGGGTATCACCGTTGTCAATGGCTACCTCCCGTCCTCTTAGTGAAAATGGTCCTCTACGGTTTCTGTACGGCTAATCAACTGTCGGATTTCTCGTCTCGGATGAAAAATACCAGGCACAGCTACCGCATGGCTAATCAGCTGTTGGTTCTCAATCGTGTCGGAATAAGATCCAATGATCCTTTTGCACACTGTCACTGCGCCCCACAGTCGCGAGTTTGAAGCTCGTCACAATCATCCCTTCCCAGATCCTATTCGGAATACCACAGACAATGTTTAGACTTTCCGGATCTCAGGAATGCTGCCAATTGATTCTAGCCTATACCACGAAGATTCTAATCTCGGATTCATATGCTCTGTTGTCAGGAGAGACGATGTGAATCGTTGAAGAGAGATCCAAGAGATATGCATTCAAGCTTGTTTTCATGTAGAACTGAAGTAGTTGTCAGGCACACGTTCATAAGTGAAAATGGTGATGAGCGTCACATAATCATCACATTCATCATGTTCTTGGGTGCGAATGAATATCTTAGAATAAGAATAAGCTTGAATTGAATAGAAAAACAATAGTACTTTGCATTAATTCATGAGGAACAGCAGAGCTCCACACCTTAATCTATGGGGTGTAGAAACTCCACCGTTGAAAATACATAAGAACAAGGTCCAGGCATGGCCGAATGGCCAGCCCCCTAAACGTGATCAAGAGATCAAAAGTGATACAAAGATAATCTCAAAAATGATCTAAAGATATATGATCTAAAGATATATCACTAAAAGTAGTTTTTATACTAAACTAGTAGCTAGGGTTACAGAAAATAAGTAAATGATGTAGAAATCCACTTTTGGGCCCACTTAGTGTGTGCTTGAGCTGAGAATTGAAGCTTTCATCTATAGAGACTCTTCTTGGAGTTAAATGCCAGCTTTGGTGCCAGTTTGGGTGTTTAACTCCAGCTTGTAACTCAGTTTTGGTGTTTAACGCCATAATAGGGCAGGAACTTGGCGTTTAAACGCCAGTTTGCGTCGTCAAAACTCGAGCAAAGTATAGACTATTATATATTGCTGGAAATCCCAGGATGTCTAATTTCCAACGCAATTGGAAGCGCACCAATTGGGTTTCTGTAGCTCCATAATATTCATTTCGAGTGCAAGGAGGTCAGAATCCAACAGCATCTGCAGTCCTTTTTCAGCCTCTGAATCAGATTTTTGCTTAGGTCCCTCAATTTCAGCCAGAAAATACCTGATATCACAAAAAAACACACAAACTCATAGTGAAGTCTAGAAATGTGAATTTTGCTTGAAAACTAATAAAAATATACTAAAAAGTAGCTAGATCCTACTAAAAACTACCTAAAAACAATGCCAAAAAGCGTATAAATTATCCGCTCATCACAACACCAAACTTAAATTGTTGCTTGTCCCCAAGTAACTAAAAATCAAATAGGATAAAAAGAAGAGAATATACTCATAAATTCCAAAATATCAATAAAAATTAGCTCCAATTAGATGAGTGGGGCTAGTAGCTTTTTGCCTCTGAACAGTTTTGGCATCTCACTTTATCCTTTGAAGTTCAGAATGATTGGCATCTATAGAAACTCAGAATTTAGATAGTGTTATTGATTCTCCTAGTTCATTATGTTGATTCTTGAACACAGCTACTTTATGAGTCTTGGCTGTGGCCCTAAGCACTTTGTTTTCCAGTATTACCACCGGATACATAAATGCCACAGACACATAACTGGGTGAACCTTTTCAGATTGTGACTCAGCTTTGCTAGAGTCCCCAATTAGAGATGTCCAGGGTTCTTAAGCACACTCTTTTTGCTTTGGATCACGACTTTAACTGCTCAGTCTCAAGCTTTTCACTTGACACCTTCACACCACAAGCACATGGTTAGGAACAACTTGGTTTAGCCGCTTAGGCCAGGATTTTATTCCTTTAGGCCCTCCTATCCATTAATGCTCAAAGCATTGGATCCTCTTTACCCTTTCCTTTTGGTTTAAAGGGTTATTGGCTTTTTGCTCTTGCCTTTTGGTTTAAAGAGCTATTGGCTTTTTCTGCTTGCTTTTTCTTTTTCTTATTTTTTTTTCGCCGTTTTTTTCGCAAGCTTTGTATTCACTGCTTTTTCTTGCTTCAAGAATCAATTTTATGATTTTTCAGATTATCAATAACATTTCTCCTTTTTCATTATTCTTTCAAAACAAATTTAACATTCATAAATAACAATATAAAAAATATGCACTGTTCAAGCATTCATTCAGAAAGCAGAAAGTATTGCCACCACATCAACATAATTAAACTAATCTCAAGGATGAATTCGAAATTCATGTACTTCTTGTTCTTTTGCTTTTAGAACATTTTTCATTTAAGAAAGGTGAAGGATTCATGGAATTATTCATAGCTTTAAGACATAGACACTAGACATTAATGATCATGTAGTAAAGACACAAACATAAATAAAACATAAGGCACAAAAACTGAAAAACAGAAAAATAAGAACAAGGAGATTAAGGAACGGGTCCACCTTAGTGAGAGTGGCGTCTTCTTCCTCTTGAAGAACCAATGGTGCTCTTGAGCTCCTCTATGTCTCTTTCTTGCCTTTGTTGCTCCTCCCTCATAGCTCTTTGATCTTCTCTAATCTCATGGAGAATGATGGAGTGCTCTTGGTGCTCCATCCTTAGTTGTCCCATGTTGGAACTTAATTCTCCTAGGGAAGTGTTAATTTGCTCCCAATAGTTTTGTGGAGGAACGTGCATCCCTTGAGGCATCTTAGGGATTTCATGATGAGGAATTTCCTCATGCTCTTGTTGAGGTCCATGAGTGGGCTCTCTTGTTTGCTCCATCCTCTTTTTAGTGATGGGCTTGTCCTCTTCAATGAGGATGTCTCCCTCTATGACAATTCCAGCCGAATTGCAGAGGTGACAAATGAGGTGAGGAAAGGCTAACCTTGCCAAAGTGGAGGACTTATCAGCTACCTTGTAGAGTTCTTGAGGTATAATCTCATGAACTTCCACTTCCTCCCCAATCATGATACTATGGATAATGATGGCCCGATCCACAGTTACTTCGGATCGGTTGCTAGTAGGAATGATAGAGCGTTGGATAAACTCCGACCATCCTCTAGCTACAGGCTTAAGGTCCGGTCTTCTCAATTGAACCGGCTTGCCTCTTGAGTCAACTTTCCATTGAGCTCCTTCCACACATATGTCCATGAGGACTTGGTCCAACCTTTGATCAAAGTTGACCCTTCTAGTGTAGGGGCGTGCGTTTTCTTGCATCATTGGCAAGTTGAACGCCAACCTTACATTTTCCGGACTGAAATCTAAGTATTTTCCCCGAACCATTGTAAGCCAATTCTTTGGGTTTGGGTTCATACTTTGATCATGGTTCCTAGTGATCCATGTGTTTGCATAGAACTCTTGAACCATTAAGATTCCAACTTGTTGAATAGGATTGGAGAGAACTTCCCATCCTCTTCTTCTAATCTCTTGTCGGATCTTCGGAAATTCGCCCTTTTTGAGCTTAAAAGGGACCTCAGAGATCACTTTTTTTCTTGGCCATAACTTCATAGAAGTGGTCTTGATGGACCTTTGATATGAATCTTTCCATCTCCCATGACTCAGAGGTGAAAGCAATTGCCTTCCCTTTCCTCTTTCTTGAGGTTTCTCTGGCCTTAGGTGCCATTAATGGTTATGAAAAAACAAAAAGCAATGCTTTTACCATACCAAACTTAAAAGGTTTGCTCGTCCTCGAGCAAAAGAAGAAAGAAAGTAGTAGAAGAAGAAGAAAATGGAGGAGATGGAGGGAGATATGTGGTTCGGCCAAGGGGTAGAAGTAGTGGTTGTAATGTGTAAAAATGAAGGAGTGTTGAGGGGTTTATATAGGGGTGGGGGGAGGGTTAGGTTTCGTGTATTAGGGTTGGGTTTGGGAGGGAAAGGATTTTGAATTTGGAGGTAGTAGAGTTTTTGGGGAAGAGGGGATGGATGTGAGTGGTGAAGAGGTGATGGGTATTTGGGAAAGAGTATTATGAAAAGGTGGGAGAGAGAGAGAGAGAGAGAGAGGTGGGGTAGGTGGGGATCCTGTGGGGTCCACAGATTCTGAGGGGTCAAGGACTTATCATTCCTGCTCCATTTAGACATGTAAACGCCCTTAGAGTGCAATCCTGGCGTTTAACGCTAGACTGCTGCTTGTTTCTGGCGTTAAACGCCAAGCTGTAGCCTGTTTCAGGTGTTTAACGCCAACTTGATGCTCTGTTCTGGTGCCTATTTATGGCGTTAAACGCCCAGAATGGTGCCAGACTGGGCGTTTAACGCCCATTCTGCTACTCTTACTGGCGTTTAAACGCCAGTAAGCTCTTCCTCCAGGGTGAGCTATTTTTAATGCTGTTTTTCATTTTGTTTTTGATTTTTCAGTTGTTTTTGTGACTTCACATGATCATCAACCTAAAAAAACATAAGATAGCAATGGAAAATAAATAGATATAATTAAATAACATTGGGTTGCCTCCCAATAAGCGCTTCTTTAATGTTAATAGCTTGACAGTGAGCTCTCATGGAGCCTCACAGATAATCAGAGCAGGGTTGTGGCCTCTCAACACCAAACTTAGAGTTTGGTTGTGGCCTCCCAATACCAAACTTAGAGTTTGAATGTGGGGGTTTTGCTTGACTCTGTATTGAGAGAAGCTTTTCATGCTTCCTCTCCATGGTTACAGAGGGAGAACCTTGAGTCTTAAGTACAAGATAGTCCTCATTCAACTGACGGACCAACTTCCCTCTGTTAATATCAATCATAGCTTTTGCTGTGGCTAGGAAGGGTCTGCCAAAGATGATGGATTCATCCTCATCCTTCCCAGTTTCTAGGATTATGAAATCAGCAGGGATGTAAAGGCCTTCAACCTTCACTAGCATGTCCTCTACTAGTCCATAAGCATGTTTCATTGATTTGTCTGCCATCTCTAGTGAGATTCTTACAGCTTGTACCTCAAAGATTCCCAGTTTCTCCATTACAGAGAGTGGCATGAGGTTTATCCCTGACCCCAGGTTACACAAAGCCTTCTCAAAGGTCATGGTGCCTATGGTACAAGGTATGAAGAATTTTCCGGAATCCGGTTTCTTCTGAGGTAATGTCTGCCTCATTAATGCATTCAGTTCATTGGTGAACAAGGGGGTTCATCCTTCCAAGTCTCATTACTAAATAACTTGGCATTCAGCTTCATGATTGCTCCTAGATACTTAGCAACTTGCTCTCCAGTGATGTCTTCATCCTCTTCAGAGGAGGAGTATTCATCAGAGCTCATGAATGGCAGAAGAAAGTTCAATAGAATCTCTATGGTCTCTGTATGAGTCTCAGATTCCTTTGGTTCCTCAAAGGGAAACTCCTTTCTGTCTAGAGGACGTCCCATGAGGCTTTTCTCACTAGGACTCACGTCCTCCTCACTCTCTCCAGGTTCGGCCATGTTGGTCATGGTTATGGCCTTGCACTCTCTCTTGGGGTTTTCTTCTGTATTGCTTGGGAGAGTACTGGGAGGAGTTTCAGTAATCTTCTTACTCAGCTGACCCACCTGTGCCTCCAAATTTCTAATGGAGGATCTTGTTTCATTCATGAAACTTAGTGTGGTCTTGGATAGATCAGAGACTATGGCTGCCAGGCCAGAATGGCTCTATTCAGAATTCTCTATCTGTTGCTGAGAAGATGATGGAAAAGGCTTGCTATTGCTAAACCTATTTCTTCTACCATTATTGTTGAAGCCTTGTTGAGGCTTCTATTGGTCCTTCCATGAGAAATTTGGGTGATTTCTCCATGAAAGATTATAGGTGTTTCCATAGGGTTCTCCCATGTAATTCACCTCTGCCATTGCAGGGTTCTCAAGATCATAAGCTTCTTCTTCAGAAGATGCTTCTTTAGTACTGTTGGATGCAGCTTGCACTCCATTCAGACTCTGAGAAATTATATTGACTTGCTGAGTCAATATTTTGTTTTGAGCCAATATGGCATTCAGAGTATCAATTTCAAGAACTCCCTTTTTCTGAGGCGTCCCATTGTTCACAGGATTCCTCTCAGAGGTGTACATGAACTGGTTATTTGCAACCATTTCAATGAGTTCTTGAGCTTCTGCAGGGGTTTTCAGATGAAGAGATCCTCCTGCAGAATAGCCCAATGACATTTTTGACAACTCAGATAGACCATCATAGAATATACATATAATGCTCTATTCTAGAAGCATGTCAGTAGGACACCTTTTGATCAGTTGCTTATATCTTTCCCAAGCTTCATAGAGGGACTCTCCTTCCTTCTGTATGAAGGTTTGGATTTCCACTCTAAGTTTGCTCATCTTTTGAGGTGGAAAGAATTTGGCCAGGAAAGCACTAACCAGCTTATCCCAAGAGTTCAGGCTTTTCTTAGGTTGTGAATCCAACCATGTTCTAGCTCTGTCTCTTACAGCAAAAGGGAAAAGCATAAGCCTATAGACCTCGGGATCAACTCCATTGGTCTTGACAGTGTCACAGATTTGCAAGAATTCAGCTAAAAACTGATGGGGATCTTCCAATAGAAGTACATAAAACTTGCAATTCTGTTGCATTAGAGAAACTAATTGAGGCTTAAACTCAAAGTTGTTTGCTCCAATGGCAGGAATTGAGATACTTCTTCCATAGAAATTGGAAGTTGGTGTAGTGAAATCACCAAGCACCTTCCTTGCATTGTTGTTGTTGGGTTCGGCCATAGCTGTTTTCTCTATTTTGAAAATTTCAGTTAGGTCCTCTTCAGAGTATTTTGCTTTAGCTGCTCTTAGCTTCCTCTTCAGAGTCCTTTCAGGTTCAGGATCAGCTTCAACAAGAATGTCTTTATCCTTGTTCCTGCTCATATGAAAGAGAAGAGAACAAAGAAAATATGGAATCCTCTATGTCACAGTATAGAGATTCCCTTATGTGAGTAGAAGAAGAGAAGAATAGAAGAAGGAGAAGAGAAAAACTCGAACACAGAGAAGAAGAGGGGGTTCAAATTATGAGTAGAAGAGGAATGTTAGTAGATAAATAAATAAATAGAAGGAGATGAGAGAGGGAGTTTTCAAATTTTAAAATAAAAGGAAAATATTTTTGTTTTTATTTAAAAATTAGTTATAATTCAAAAATTAAAAAGAGAAACAAAATAAAATTTGAAAAAGATAAAAAATAGTAACTAATTTATTTAGTTTTCAAATTTTAGAGAAAAGATATGATTGAAATAGAAAACTTTTAAAATCAAACAAAAAGTTAAGTAATTAATTAAAAAAGATTTGAAAATCAAATTTTGAAGAGATAAGAAGTTAGAAAATATTTTGAAATTGATTTTGAAAAAGATATGATTGAAATTTATTTTGAAAAAGATTTGAAAAAGAAAATTAAAAAGATTTGATTTTGAAAACTGAAGTTGATTACTTGACTAACAAGAAACTAAAAGATATGATTCTAAAATTTAAAGATTGAACCTTTCTTAATAAGCAAGTAACAACTTTAAAATTTTTGAATCAATCACATAAATTGTTAGTAAAGATTTTGAAAATATGGAATAAAATTAAGAAAAAGATTTTGAAAATCAATTTTAAAAATTTTCAAAAATATTAAGAAAAAGATGAGAAAGATTTGATTTTTGAAAAGGTTTTGAAAAGATAGGATTTTTAAATTGAAAATTTGACTTGACTCATAAGAAACAACTAAATTTTAAAATTTTTTGAATAAGTCAACTCAAATATTCGAAATTTATGAGAAGAATAAGGGAAAGATATTTTTTTTTATTTTTGAATTTTTTATGATGAAAGAGAAGAACATCAGAATGACTCAAAACATGAAAATTCAAGATCAAAACACATACTGCATGCAAGAACACTTTGAATGTCAAGATGAACACCAAGAACACTTTGAAGATCAAGATGAACATCAAGAACTTATTTTTGAAAATATTTTTAAGAAAAGAAACACATGCAAGACACCAAACTTAGAAATTTTCAATGTTTAGACACTAACAAATTGAAAAAGCATATGAAAAACAAGAAAAGACACAAAACATGAAAATGCAAAGATCAAACAAAGAAGATCATCAAGAACAACTTGAAGATCATGAAGAACACCATGCATGAGTTTCGAAAATTTTTAGGAAATTAAGAAGATGCAATTGACACCAAACTTAAAATTTGACATTAGACTCAAACAAGGAACACAAATTATTTTTGGTTTTATGATTTTATTAACTTTTTTGGTATTTTTCGAAAATTAAGTTTGAAAAAGAAAATAAGGAAATTCAAAATTCTTAATGAGAATTCCAGGAATCATGCAACGTTAGTCTAAAACTCCAGTCCAGGAATTAGACATGGCTTACTAGCCAGCCAAGCTTTCAGTGAAAGCTTCGGTCCAAAACACTAGACATGGCCAATGGCCAGCCAAGCTTTAGCAGATCATTACATTTAACAGCAAGATTGATAGAAATCAACAAGCTCTTGTGATGATAAGTTGAAACCTCGGTCCAAAAGATTAGACATGGCTTCACAGCCAGCCAAACTTCAACAGATCATCATGAAACTCTAGAATTCATTCTTAAAAATTCTGAAGACATAGAATAATTTATTTATTTTATATATATATTTTTTGAAAATTTTTCCAACATAAATGAAAAAAAAGCTTAAAAATAAAATAAAATTACCTAATCTGAGCAACAAGATGAACCGTCAGTTGTCCAAACT
Source organism: Arachis ipaensis (assembly GCF_059453495.1). Taxonomy (NCBI): domain Eukaryota; kingdom Viridiplantae; phylum Streptophyta; class Magnoliopsida; order Fabales; family Fabaceae; genus Arachis; species Arachis ipaensis. The sequence continues at coordinate 13,594,762 of NC_142444.1, forward strand.
CAAACAATCCCCGACAACGACGCCAAAAACTTGGTGCACGAAATTATGATCCCTGGCGCCCAAAAGCTTGGTACGCACAATCATAATCTCAATTCTTTTTCACAACTCCGCACAACTAACTAGCAAGTGCACTGGGTCGTCCAAGTAATAAACCTTACATGAGTAAGGGTCGATCCCACAGAGATTGTCGGCTTGAAGCAATCTATGGTCATCCTTGTAAATCTCAGTCAGGCAGATTCAAATGGTTATGAAGTTTTGGTAATTAAAAGATAAATAGAAAATAAAATAAAATAGAGATACTTATGTAATTCATTGGTGAGAATTTCAGATAAGCGTATGGAGATGCTTTGTTCCTTCTGAATCTCTGCTTTCCTACTGCCTCCATTCAATCATTCATACTCCTTTCCATGGCAAGTTGTATGTTGGGTATCACCATTGTCAATGGCTACCTCCCATCCTCTCAGTGAAAATGGTCCTCTACGGTTTCTGTACGACTAATCAACTGTCGGATTTCTCGTCTCGGATGAAAAATACCAGGCACAGCTACCGCATGGCTAATCAGCTGTTGGTTCTCGATCGTGTCGGAATAAGATCCAATGATCCTTTTGCGTACTATCACTGCGCCCCACAGTCGTGAGTTTGAAGCTCGTCACAGTCATCCCTTCCCAGATCCTACTTGGAATACCACAGATAAGGTTTAGACTTTCCGGATCTCAGGAATGCTGCCAATTGATTCTAGCCTATACCACAAAGATTCTAATCTCGGATTCAGATGCTCTGTTGTCAGGAGAGACAATGTGAATCGTTGAAGAGAGATCCAAGAGATATGCATTCAAGCTTGTTTTCATGTAGAACGGAAGTGGTTGTCAGGCACGCGTTCATAAGTGAGAATGGTGATGAGCGTCACATAATCATCACATTCATCATGTTCTTGGGTGTGAATGAATATCTTAGAATAAGAATAAGCTTGAATTGAATAGAAAAACAATAGTACTTTGCATTAATTCGTGAGGAACAGTAGAGCTCCACACCTTAATCTATGGGGTGTAGAAACTCCACCGTTGAAAATACATAAGAACAAGGTCCAGGCATGGCCGAATGGCCAGCCCCCTAAACGTGATCAAGAGATCAAAAGTGATACAAAGATAATCTCAAAAATGATCTAAAGATATACGATCTAAAGATATATAACTAAAAGTAGTTTTTATACTAAACTAGTAGCTAGGGTTACAGAAAATAAGTAAATGATGCAGAAATCCACTTCCGAGCCCACTTGATGTGTGCTTGGGCTGAGCATTGAAGCTTTCATGTGTAGAGACTTTTCTTGGAGTTAAACGCCAGCTTTGGTACCAGTTTAGGCGTTTAACTCCAGCTTGTAACTCAGTTCTGGCGTTTAACGCCAGAATAGGGCAGGAAGTTGGCGTTTAAACGCCAGGTTGCTTTGTCAAAACTCGGGCAAAGTATAGACTATTATATATTGATGGAAAGCACAGGATGTCTACTTTCCAACACAATTGAAAGCGCGTCAATTGGGTTTCTGTAGCTCCAGAAAATCTATTTCGAGTGTAGGGAGGTCAGAATCCAACAGCATCTGCAGTCTTTTTTCACCCTCTGAATCAGATTTTTGCTTAGGTCCCTCAATTTCAGCCAGAAAATGTCTGAAATCACAGAAAAATACTCAAATTCATAGTGATGTCCAGAAATGTGAATTTTGCTTGAAAACTAATAAAAATATACTAAAAAGTAGCTAGATCCTACTAAAAACTACCTAAAAACAATGCCAAAAAGCGTATAAATTATCCGCTCATCATTCAGCGTGGAGCTTAATGAATCCAATGGTCCCCATTCACTCCAACAAAGGCTTCACGAGAATCTAATTTATTTTTTATTAAACTTTTATTATTTTTATAATTAGGAAAAGATATTATTTAGTTTTTAGGAAATATATTTTACATTAATTAGGATTAGATATAAAAGGGAAAAGAATCAGCCCTTCGGGCTCCTCTCTTCTCTTCTACCTCATTCTGCACTTTACAGTTTTTTACGAATCCTAGTTTTCTCTCTGAACCATGAGCAACTAAACTTCCACTGTTAAGGTTAGGAGCTCTATCTATTGTATGGACTGATACTATTATTTTTCTATTTTAATTCATGTATTGATTTCTATTTCAAGAAATGTTTTCGTTCTTTATCTTATGAATTTGGGTGGAACGGAAGTATGACCCTTGTTCTAATTGAGTTCTTATATAACTTGGAAAAGCTCTTTACTTGAACAACAGCTTGAAAATAATTTCTCCTAAACTTCTAATTATCTGGACTTAACGGGATACGTGACATATAATCCTTTTATATTTGGGTAATTAGAGTTTCTGTGGCATATAAACTAGAATTGAACTTCATCCTCTAATTGGAATTAAGTGACCAAGGAATTGGCAGTTGATGAAAGTTAGAGTAGACTAAGAAGGTCTAAGGAATTAGGGCTTAGTCATATATAGTTTGCCATGAATTGAATCTTGCATGATTAAAATAGTTAGTAAGAAAAATCAATCTGGAAAATAAATATCTCTGAAGCCTTAACTATTTCTCCATATCTTATTCTCATCAATTTACTGCTTGCTGTTTAATTTCTGAATTACTGTTTAATGCTTTTGAATACCAAAACACTCTTTTATGCTTGTATGACTAAGCCAATCACTCAACCATTGTTGCTTGATCCATCAATCCTCGTGGGATCGACCCTCACTCACCTGAGGTATTACTTGGTACGATCCGGTGCACTTACCAGTTAGTTTGTGGACTATAAATTCTGCACCAGCTTCATGGCGAGGAGGACGGCGGCAACGGGGACCCGCGGAGACAACGACGGACGCGAGGGCAGGGCTTCTCCTTCCTCGCGCACGCTCTCTGCTCTCAGACGACAGCACGCCGACCCAACAGAGGCGGCGGCGCTACAGTGGTACGACGACTCCTCTCCCAATACCAGCAATGATGGCAATTCGGGATGAGGGTGACAGCGGCGGCAGCAAGACACGAGGCAGCTTCTCTCTCTCCTTTCAGTCGTGGCCTCTCTCTCTCTCTTTCTAAATGACTCGACGGCGACAGTGGCTCCCAGCCCCGCCGGCGCCGTCCCCTTCCCTTCCCCCTCATCCTCTCAGCTTTCCCTTCCTCCCATGCCCCCCTTCTTCTTTCTTTCCCTTTCTTTTGTTTCTTCCTTCTGCAGGTTAGATTAGGAAAATTAAAAATGAATGTGGCAGCTAGGGTTTGGTCAGAGAAGGGAAACATTGGTGGTGGTTAGGGTTAGGTTAAAAGAGGTTAGGGTTTTGTGTGTTTGATTTTAGGATTAGGGTTTAATTTGGGGAAAATGTGAAATTAGGGATTTTTGGGCAAATTGGAGTTTTGTTAAATTTTAATAAAATTAAGAGATATTATATTAAATTAAATATAAAATATCCATCTTTAAAATACCTTTCAATTACAAATTTATAAATTAATTTCGATTAAATGCTAATTAAATAAAAATTGGAGACAAATAAATTAATTCTTCTTCATTTATAAAATAAGGTTAAAAATATAAATATTTAAAATTAAGGCATATAAAATATTCACTATTTTTTTCAATTATAAGAACTCTAAATCAAAAATAAGAGTTTACTCAACTTTTATATAAAAATCTCCGAAATACAATCTTAAATAAATATAATGCATCGTAAATAATTAATTAATAACTTTTAAAAATTTAGAGGTCTTACATCCTACCCCACTTATAAACATTTTCGTCCTCGAAAATTAACTTAATACACAACATTCTAAAATAGTTTTGAATACTTTAAAAAAGCAGAGATCTTGGCAGATATATGTATTAATTTTTCAAATATCGAATAATTTTTAAAACTTAGGTGTAAGGGAAAAGTGTGGTCTGAAGCAAAAGTTACAAGGTGGTTTAAAACAAGAATGTCACATGGGTCTGAAGCAACAGTACTTTACTTTCTAAATGCGTTTTAGATAAGCAAGAAAGTTTAACATTTTTATATATATAGATGTTCAAATACTGAATAACTATAAGATTTAAATATAAGGGTAAAGTATGGTATAAGGCAGAAGATACAAGATAGGCGTTCACAAAGCAAAGTTATAGCTAATGTGGCAAAATGGCTACAAAGCAAGCTGGTATTTAAACAACGGGTAAAACGTTCGCTCACCAATGTCGTATCCACTTCAGAACTTCAATTTGCAACTCCATCAATCACTTCACAACCCAAAAAAAGTTGGTCACAAACCTATCATCCACAAATTTTCACATGGAAACAAAACTACCACAACCCCTCATAACGTCACACACTTACTGCTTCATCTTTTCACGCTCACGAGCAGCATTCTAAGGAGACTAACGTTTCATTCACTATGCCCAAAGGTCATACGTGACTCTAAAGCAATCCCCGAGTTATTTAGAAGATTACAAGACATGAGATAAGGTCAGGTGACAAGGACGACGTTCACAAGAATTTAAGAGACAACCTTGAGGATTAGAAAACAATACAACGATCTGAAACAAATTCAAGCTGAGTCAAGGAGTATGAGATTTATAGAAAAGAAAATCTAAGGCTAAAGACAATTCACAAGATTCGAGTATGAATGAAACTCTTTTGAATGCATCGTTTACAAGAATCGGAACTTAAGAAAATCATTTTACATTCCAAAGGAAAAGTATACAACAACATATTTATAAAAAAATGAAAACATAGATGTGACCTTACTTGAATACAATTTCAGGTTGTAAGAGATTATGTAAAGTTTGAAAAGGTATGAGTAAAAATATTTAAGCGATTCACTAACCAAACGCATGTATAAAACTGGCATATAGTCAAAAGAAAAATCCAGTTATACTTCATCAAAACATTTTCCAAGTTTAAAAACGGAATGTGAGAGTTTCAAGAAGTGGAAGCCATAACCAATCCCCAGTATTCCAAGTCTAGTTCAATCTCAATCAAGGTTTTAAACTCATTCATTGTTATGCGGCAATCTAAACAATCGATCTTAGTTTGAAAACTTAGCAACTTGACACGTGCTCAAACATATCAATGCAAAATCAAACGCCATAACCTGCAACATTTTCAAACCCACCAAATTTACTTCCTGCATTAACAAGCTGTGTACTAAAAAAACTAGCATATTGTTACCCATGTCTAGGGGTCGCACATGACACTGAAGAATTCGAGTTTACTTAGAGGGATAAAATACCAAGGAAGAGCAAATCAAATGACAAGGGCAACGTTCGCATGAAGTCAAAAGGATGAATAGAGTCACAATTTAATAGGAATGCACAATAACAGTGAAATATTCCAGAAGGAGAGTCAATTTACATTTTTCCTAAGAGATCCGAATCAAAGAATTTCAATAGGAATCATAAGAAAAGTTAACATATCTAGTTGAAACAAATTTAGGCCGAATAAAGGACATACAAAGTTTGCAAAAGAGAAGATAACATAATTCAAGACAATGTTTATAAGATATTAAACGGATAACATGGAACACACTTAATTAGGATATCCATTAATAATGGACATAACTAAGAAAATCATTCCACCTTCTTTAAGGAAGATACGAGACAAACATTTTTCAAAAGAAATTTTAGAAACATAAATGTTACATTATGCCAAGATAAGTTCGAGTCAAAATAAGGTATAAAAAGCTTGTTAATTTTAATTAGAGAAAATGCAAAATCTTGAAAGATACTCAAGTATATAATCAAGTAAGAATTTGCATAGAAGACTGTAGTATGGTTGAAAAATTTTAAGTTGTATTCAACCCACATGAAAGCTTTCAAAATCCACATAAGAAAGTGCGTGAAAAATTAAGGGCAATCTTGTTGACTTTTAAAGAATAGTTGTGGGTATAATCAGATAGAGAAGAATAAAAGTGAAATTCCTTTAAAAGATCCTAAGTAAAAATTCAAAAAGAATGCTATAAGACACAGTATTACAACAGAGCAAGATACAAATAAAATACAGAACATAGAAAAGAAGGATCAAATCGCGTAATTAGTTCACTACAACAATAACTCTCAGAGTTAAAATCGCTTAAAATTAAAGGGTTGTGCATGTACTTCTTAGGAGAGATATTTCAAAAGATTCAAGCAAACTTACAGGAATACATTAAAATAGAAAACAAATCAAATCAAAACTTCTTTGGAAAGGTCTGAAACAAAATTTCCGAGAGGATTAAATAAATTATTGTACATCGCAACGGTGCAGGTTCGAGTCACTTCAAGGGCTTTCTAGCTCATGTAAAGGAATTTTAAATCGATGACCACATTGTAAGAATCAAAGAGAAAACTAAGAACCGATCAATTAGATTATGCGTAAGAAAATTTAAATTACTTTTCAAAATGTAGTCAAGCAAGTGATTCCAAAATGAAGAAAAGAGAAATAAATGATACGTCAGATAACATGGCACGATTCACAGCGCATCCGTTGACACTATCCAGTTAGAAAGAAATATAAAGCTCACAAGTGAGGGTAGCTAGAATCAATCATTAATGTTTCCAGTGATTTGTGAATCATTTGTGGCACCAGAACAAATCCAAGATCAAGTTAAGGAGTATAGAATTTATAAAGATGGCTATTAACAGTGATAAGGGTAAATACCTCAAAAGTTTCAAGCAACAATCGAATACAAAACCAAGCAAAGACAATATATGAATGGTAAGATAAGGTTGGCAGTTAAATCAGTTACATTTCATGAAGGAAATAATGAATAAGGAATTCCAATGCAATTGATAGAGAAGGAGGTAACACTAGGCACGATTAAAGGATTATACGTGGATACGGAATTAACTTCAAAATTAATTGCTAACGCTCTCAAAGCCCATGAATCGTATCACTTATCAATCTTACTTTATCTATGATAACCCATTAACTTTTTCGTAGACATAACTTTTAACATTAAGTTGGCCAGACTTAACATTAGTAGTTATGCAACAATAAGCTAACAGCATTAATCAATAAACAGTCATGTTCATAAAACTCTAATTCTTGTTATCTAAACAAAACTTACAACATGACAAACACTCAGAGTATGCAATGAAGCATAGTCAGTCCATTCCCAAGGCTCTAATCAGGATGAACTGCTCTGATACCATAATGTAACACCCTCATTACCAGAATGTCACGCTTCCGGCTGCGCCATTCTGATAGCAAGAAGTATTGTGACTATTTTACATACAAAATATTAAAATAGGAGCCTGTGACTCGACACTGTATTGCTGCGTTCTTTGAAAACCGGAAAATAAATACTTTATCTTAAAAAAAATACAAGCAGGCATAGATTCATATACAAGACTCCTTACATAATATCTTATAATATAATATACATATAAAACATACAACTCCTATCCCTCTTACAAAGTTGTGACAACAAAGACGAGGGAAGAAAATAATCCAATTAATACAACAACATATAAAACCAAACGTAGTTTAACTCTTCTTAATGCTTCTTCATCCGGTTCCTGAAAAGGTAAAGCTGTAGGGGATGAAAACCTAACCACACGGTCTCACCACGGAGTTTCAAAGTTGTAATAAGAAGATATTTAATAAGAAAACTGTTTTCAAGTTCAGTGATTATCATTGCCTCATGAATCTTTTGAAAACCAATAGGTAGTCGTTCAAAACCTTTTCGAAGAAACAATGTCTAATTTTTCAAAAAATTCGAAACCTTTCCTTTCTTATAAGAGAATCTCAATCAGAAACTAACCACGCAATCAAACAACACAATCATTAACTCAGCACCAAAGTTTATTCTCAAATGTAGCATGCCAGGACAAACACAGGCAAGACAAACAAGGAAAGCAAAAGTAGGCAGCAGTTACAGCAAATAGTTCAAGTAGCAGTTATAAACAGTTTAGCAATTAGGCAAACCAAAACAAGTTCAAACCCAAGCAAAGCATACAAATGCATATGATGCATGCCTGTCTTATGGCTGATGAGGCTCATCTGTCGGTTATCCAGCCAACCCGACAAGTCTGAATTGTCCTTAGACTATCCCCCGACGTGCATCCCCAAGATTCTATGCATAGCTTTTTCTCAAATAATCAATATTACTCAATGGGGGTAACATTCCCGGGAATTTATATAGTGCCCGGTCACACTTACGTCGTAGGGTCAACAGAGTATCGAGTTTTCAACCTGGTACACGTGGTGGCAAGCCACAGCACTTAATCCAGGGAACCTCGTATCTCAGATATTTCAAATTCATAAGTCATATGAATAATTCAAAGATCATATTTCAACATTCTCAACATCATAATCATTCATCAATCCAAATTATCATTTCCAAATTCATTCAAAAACCATATTTCAAAGAAAATCCTCATCATCCTTCTTTCCATCCCGTCCATTAACAATCCCAATTCAAAACATAATTCTTTCTTTGATAAATAAATCAATCTTAAAAGGTATAATGCTTAAAAACATACCTTTTTAAGTAATTACTTCAAATAAAACTTAAAATTTTGGCATCATCTCCTCTAAAACTCGGACACTGCCACCATTTTCGGGTCCCATCCAAACATTTCTCAAACATTTTCTTAACCATTTCCAAATCTCAATCATTTTCCAAAATTCAACTAGTTTCAATGTCAAATTATTTTCAAATCGAACCAATTCCAATAATAAAACTCTTTAAAATCAAAGCAGCTCAAATATTAAATCATATAAAATCAGACTAACTCAAAATCAAACCGCTTCAAATCACTTTCTTATCAACAACCGTATACCACTCAAGCAATCAAGCAACCAACAATTCAGTCTAACAAACCATCCCATCCACAGGACAAGTATAATCACAGAAATATATCTTTTTGCATCAATATCTATTTATAACAACTCTGTAATATAAAATAGATTTTTAGAAAACCCTACCTCAATAAGTCGAAACTATAGACCAAACATGTCACCGGAACTCTTTTCCTCTGGGTCCGACATTGGTAACAGCCGCAACCACAGCTCCACGATGTCCGCACCCACAGCAGTGACTTAAATTCGCCAACGTGCAGCAACCGGATCTCGATCCTAAAGCATTAACGTCGTAGAATCTTAACAACATATAATAGAATAGCGACTGACAATGTTCGAAATTGAAATAAGGAATAGCTTACCGTACTAAAGAGGAACGACTAAACCGAGCAGCCGCAATGACAACAATACTCGCTACAATCAACGGCTCAGAGCAAAGGCGGCAGTAGTGGAATGGTAGCTCCGACAGTGGCGTACGACAGAGCAACTCGCGATAAACAATTCCTGGCACAAAACAACCTCAGCAACAACTCTTATAGTAACCAATATTTTGACCGACAAAAAGAGAAAACCAGAACAGGGCTAGAGTTTACCAAGAAGGTGGCGGCTCCAGCGGCGGTTTTCGGCGACCAGAGGTACAGCGGTTGTTCCTCAGTGACAATCGGCGGCAGTGGCTGAAGCTTCATCGACGGTGACTTGGCAGTGGCTTGAACGGCTTCTCCTCTGTGTGCACTCTGCTTGACAGTGACGGACTCAGAGGCGGTGGCGACGTCACGCAACAGCAGTTCATGATGATGACGATGGCGGCGCTGGCTTCATGGCGAGGAGGACGGCGGCGACGGGGACCCGCGGAGACAACGACGGACGCGAGGGCAGGGCTTCTCCTTCCTCGCGCATGCTCGTTGCTCTCAGATGACAGCACGGCGACCCAACAGCGACGGCGGTGCTACAGTGGTGCGACAACTCCTCTCCCAACACCGGCGATGATGGCGATCCGGGATGAGGGCGACAGCGGCGGCAGCAAGACACGAGGCATCTTCTCTCTCTCCTTCCAGTCGCGGCCTCTCTCTTTCTTTCTAAATGACTCGATGGCGACGGTGGCTCCCAGTCCGCCGGCGCCGTCCCCTTTCCTTCCCCCTCATCCTCTCAGCTCTCCCTTCCTCCCGTGCCCCCCTTCTTCTTTCTTTCCCTTTCTTTTGTTTCTTCCTTCTGCAGGTTAGATTAGGAAAATTAAAAATGAGTGTGGCGGCTAGGGTTTGGTCAGAGAAGGGAAACATTGGCGGTGGTTTAGGTTAAAAGGGGTTAGGGTTTTGTGTGTTTGATTTTAGGATTAGGGTTTAATTTGGAAAAAATGTGAAATTAGGGATTTTTGGACAAATTGGAGTTTTGTTAAATTTTAATAAAATTAAGAGATATTATATTAAATTAAATATAAAATATCCACCTTTAAAATACTTTTTAATTACAAATTTATAAATTAATTTTGATTAAATGCTAATTAAATAAAAATTGGAGGCAAATAAATTAATTCTCCTTTATTTATAAAATAAGGTTAAAAATATAAATATTTAAAATTAAGACATATAAAATATTCACTATTTTTTTCAATTATAAGAACTCTAAATAAAAAATAAGAGTTTACTCAACTTTTATATAAAAATCTCCGAAATACAGTTTTAAATAAATATAATAAATCGTAAATAATTAATTAATAACTTTTAAAAATTTAGAAGTCTTAATGACCCTAAATCAAGTTTAATAGTTTCGATTTATATAAAATAGACTCTAAATCTGGACATACATATAAAGTATTTGGTTTTAGGACATATCCATATAATATTGGTTTGCATATTATTTCTTTGCGTGAATTTTCATTATTTTTATTTATAACATATAAAATATAAAAAATTATATTTATTTCATATTACTCGACAAATAGATAGATTGTTTCATTAAAAAAAATTAAAACTATTAAATAATTATTTTTGTTAAAAATATCATTATATAATATAATTTTTATCCAACTATTTATTAAATTTAATTCATTTAATATATAATACATGAAAATATTGAGAGTTAATTTTTTTCCTTTTTTTAATAAAAAGCTATTTTGAATTGTTTTATTTATACGTTAAAAAAAATAAAAAGTAAGCAATATTATCGTTTTTACCTTTTTTTGTTAAATAAATATAAGTAAAGTTTTGCTTTTACACAAATCAAAAACTAGAGATGACATGAAGATTTAAATTGCCGAGACCTAGCTTGTCATTATTCAATTATGATGGTTTAAGAACAAAATTAAAAATTTTTTTATCACATATTCTATTATTAACTCAACTTAATCAAGTTGAGGCGAGTAGAAACCCAAAGATGATTCAAATTATGCTTTAAATATCTACTAATTTTTTTAAAAAATAAAAATAAAAATATTACTGATAGAAATACTTCTTCAATCTATAATTCCTACTTTATTTAAGTCAAAATAAAAAAAATTACTTCTCATACTAATATTCCAATTAATTAATACTTAACCATTTTGAGCTTAGAAGTCGTTTGACAAAACGGAAAAATTGTATCTGGTAATAATTTTAGGGTGGCTAAATTCTAATCGTATTACTTTCATTATATGATTTTTACGTAAATAAAGTAAGATTTATTAAACGTTTTAACTTTCTAATCTTGCTACTTTAATTTCATTATACGAGAAAAATTTATTTAGGTATTTTCAAACATTTCAACTTATTGAGCATGTTCATATTTAGAACAAAATATATCTATTAGTTTGAATTCTTTTTTAAAGTCTTTGAGTGATGTGTATCATATATCAAGAATGTAGTAAAAAAAACTTTTCATACATTTTAAGATAAATAAACGGAAAATACTCACATAATGACATCTTTATATGAAAATAATATTATAAATTTTTAAATGATTAATCAAACATATTTAGTCAAATATATCAACTTATTTAATAGTGTATAATACTATCTTCATGTAAAGATGTCATTATAGGAATATCCACCTAAATAAACAACTTAGAATCTTATTCTAAGATCTTCCCTTTTTTTATACTCTTAAAAAGTTGGACTTCTAAATTTCTAATTAATGAAATTCTCTATGTTCACCATAAAAAATTAAAAAAAAAATAAATGGATTTGATCTATTCAATTTTTTCTTTAATTTATATTTCATTTTTTATTTTAATTTACTACTTTTTTTAATTTTTTTTATTTTAGACTAAAATGAGTCAAGAGACATGGCTATCACACGATCAAAAGAAGACTGAGTTTGTATTTAGAGTTTTATTGTCTACATCTTATTTTAGCGAAACATATATTATTTCTAACAACACATTCTTCTTTAATTACCCGCAGGTAGTGGATTAAAGAAAGACAAGAGGTCGCAACATATACACCCTGACCAGAAGCAGCAAGAACTCCAACAACGTCTATCAACACTTCCTCCCACGCCCGACATATTACTTTGTTCAACCAATCCGTCTAATCCAACATTTGATTCTGATTTTTCTTCCCTATATGCTGCAAATACACAATAATTCTTTTAAAAGTTCTTCACAAAGTAATAACTTAACAAATAATTAGGATTTTTTGAAATTAAATCATCCATATCTAATTAAGCTTGAACTCAATATATCAAAGAAAACTACTTAAATAAAGACGCTTAGTTAATTGACCAATTGAATCGGTCTAATATTTTAGTAATTAATTAATTTAAAATAATAAAATACAAAAAATTATTTTTATTAACTGTACCAATTGATCAAATAAATAATTAAGATAATTTTGCATTGAATCTGTTCGGTTGGTCGGGTACCGAACGGTTTGGTGGTGATTCAGGTGAGTTTCGTGAAAAATAGATTAAGTGAAAAATAATAGTTAAGATGAGAGATTCGGGGTAAGTAAACTTGTGAGGAAAAACACTTCTATTAATGGCAAATAAGTAATACAAGAACTGATGGTGAGAAATAGAGGTGGAGAACAAGTGTTGAGACCTCCACTAATGTCACAAGAGGATGAATGAGCTTTGTTTAAAGTGGACAAGGTTGGTTAATGGTTGTCGAGTGTTTTGGTGGAACACCAAAACGCCAGTTTTTACTCGTGAAGGTGATGAATGAAATAAAGAACAATGAAAGAAAATTTGGGTAGAGAAAAAAATGGGTTTTTTAGCGTCTCAGCTTTAGGAATAAGAAAGGTCTAGAAAAAAGGTGAAGGTGAGGGTGAAGGTGTTTAGAAAAGAAACTCTCAGAAGAGGATGAAGGTGAAAGTAAAGGATGAAAAGGGTTGTGAAGAAGAAGTTGATCAAGGTGAAAGTGAAAAGTGAGAGTGAAGGATGATTTACAGAGGTGGCTTGAGTTCCTTTTTATAGTGTAAAACCATGATGAAGAGAAAATCTATTGTCCAATGCTTTTAGTCTGACATTTGGTTTACTGCTCTTTCCAAAATATCTTTAGGTATTTGTATCACCTCAAGTCTTGTCAACTAAAAAGGTAGGAAGTTGATTCCCACACGTTAAACTAAAGCTCCTGACATGTGACATTAGTGAAGGGACATCTAGTTTGGTTTTCTTTCAACTAGATGACACCTTTACACTCTAAATCTAACCAATCCATTTCCACCAATATAGTTCCCACTGAAGAGAAATCCAACTCCTCAAAGTGTTCTTTTGGGTTCCATCCTTTTAGCCTAATACCTTTAGGAGAAATTTAACTCTTTTTTTACCATGTTTGTAGGTCATTATAAAAATTAATTATGTACAAAAAAGATTTATATTTTTAGTACACAATCATAAGCCTCCATGCAGTCTTTGAGGGTACAAAGTATTCCCTCAAGCTGCATTAAACTTTTTTGTACTCAATAGAACAAGAATAATTTAAAAAAATTTTTTTTTGGGTTAACATATCATAACTCTAAAGAATCAAATCTCCCCTCTTTTATTTATTTTTTTGTCATAATGAGATATGTATTTGTAAATATTATGATATTCAAATATAAATATTTCTGTATAATATGAATATAATTATGTACTCATAAAAAAATGAATAAAAAAATGTTATTGTGCAAATATTTTAAATATTAATAAAATAAATAAATAAATAAATAAGATTAGTAAATAAATATATTCATAATTTATTTGTATGTACGTATGTATTTATTTTTAAAAGTAGTGTATGTATATATACATAATATTATTATTATTTATTTATATATATATATATATAAACGTATATTTTTTTTATAAAAAAAAGAGGGATGATTTAATTTAATATAATAATTTAATATATAAGGAAATAAGAAGGGGAGAAACTCTTAACCTTTTAATTGGACGCGTTTTAAATTTGAATACTTGGATTTGGAGAGACACATAAGAAGAGAGAACACCTGAAAGGGTAGGGGAGAGGGTGTTCCTCATCATTTCTGTTGGGCATTTTTTTACACAGCGCAGTATCATCACTACTATCACCACCATCATTCAAATCTTCTGTCTTCTTCAACAATTGGGAGTTTTTCTTTTAGGGCAAAGGACACTCCCACATTCAACTTCGCTCTGTTCTTTTTACTCTGTCGTCTTACTTGGTAAGACCCTTTTTTCTTCTTTTCTTGTTTTTGTCTTAACCCCTCTTAGCCCCATGTATATTGGATTGCTAATTTTGGAATTAGCTATAGGGATTCTTTGATAAAGATCTTTCTCCTTACAACTTTGGATGTTATATCCTTATTTGTATAAGTTTTCAATGAAATCACAAATAAAAAAGAAATTGAATTAAAATTATGAGCAATGTTCGTTTGTAACCATAAATAGATATTTAAAAATAAAAATAATTTATTTTAATTAATTTTTTTTTGCAGGGGAGTGTATGATTTTAAGAAAAGTAGTAGCCATTTTTTTCTGCCCTTTTTTTTAGGCCAAAAAAAAAGGAAGGTACCCATAACTTTCTTGCCCTATTTATGCTCGACTCTTTTTAGGAGTTTGGAGGGTGGGACACTTTACTTTTTTGAAACAGTTCCAAAAAAAGAAGGAAGGTACCCATAACTTTCTTGCCCTATTTATGCTCGACTCTTTTTAGGAGTTTGGAGGGTGGGACACTTCACTTTTTTGGAACTATTTTGTACTGTAAATTTCTTAAGATGCATCACTCACATTTTTTGAGTGTATGATTGCTAAAGCAGTTTTCTCATGTATTGCAGGATGCTTGCAGAATAATATAACATAAACATTGGCTCTTGATAAAGAAGCCCTTTGGAATTAAAATTCTAACTTCTAAAACTGAAATTAGGCATAGTACTGTTTAACGTACTTGAAATTGATGGGACCAATGGTTGTTCCATGATCCGGGTCCAGCAAGATGCAGTGTTCGTTGGGGTGTACCTCAGAAACAATGTAAGGACCCTCCCATTTGGGAGTCCATTTTGGCAAAGACATCTTCCTTATTACTGCGTCTACTGATTTTTAGTACCAGATCTCCCTCTAGGAACACCCTGGGCCAAATGTGCTTGTCATAAGCTAATGCCAGTCTCCGGTGATATTCTTCCATCTTGCTTCCCACAACTTCTCTTTTTCCTTCCAACTCTTGCAACTCAACTTCACGATCCCTTGACTTTTAGAATACGCGTCAACTCCCTACAAGTAACTGGGTGTTCTCGTCTTCCTTCATATTCTCCAGATTCGCAAACAGATGTGGTGAGGGGGCTCTATACCTCGTTTGATCTCTAGCCATCACGTCGAAGTGTTCCTCCCCAGTGGAGTCGCCAGATGATTCGGGTGGGTTTCGTGAAAAATAGATTAAGTGAAAAATAATAGTTAAGATGAGAGATTCGGGGTAAGTAAACTTGTGAGGAAAAACACTTCTATTAATGGCAAATAAGCAATACAAGAACTGATGGTGAGAAATAGAGGTGGAGAACAAGTGTTGAGACCTCCACTAATGTCACAAGAGGATGAATGAGCTTTGTTTAAAGTGGACAGGGGTGGGCTAAGGGTCGTCGAATGTTCTGGTGAAACACCCGATTACCAGTTTTTACTCGTGAAGGTGATGAATGAAATAAAGAACAATGAAAGGAAATTTGGGTAGAGGAAAAGATGGGTTTTTTAGCTTCTCAGCTTCAGGAATAAGAAAGGTCTAGAAAAAAGGTGAAGGAGAGGGTGAAGGTGTTTAGAAAAGAAGCTCTCAGAAGAGGATGAAGGTGAAAGTAATGGATGAAAAGGGTTGTGAAGAAGAAGATGATCAAGGTGAAAGTGAAAAGTGAGAGTGAAGGATGATTTACAGAGGTGGCTTGAGTTCCTTTTTATAGTGTAAAACCATGATGAAGAGGAAATCTATTGTCCAATGGTTTTAGTCTGATATTTGGTTTACTGCTTTTTCCAAAATATCTTTAGGTATTTGTATCACCTCAAGTCTTGTCAACTGAAAAGGTAGGAAGTTGATTC
Source organism: Arachis ipaensis (assembly GCF_059453495.1). Taxonomy (NCBI): domain Eukaryota; kingdom Viridiplantae; phylum Streptophyta; class Magnoliopsida; order Fabales; family Fabaceae; genus Arachis; species Arachis ipaensis. The sequence goes on from NC_142444.1 coordinate 13,610,997, forward strand.
TCACACGTTAAACTAAAGCTCCTAACATGTGACATTAGTGAAGGGACATCTAGTTTGGTTTTCTTTCAACTAGATGACACTTTTACACTCCAAATCCAACCAATCCACTTCCACCAATATAGTTCCCACTGAAGAGAAATCCAACTCCTCAAGGTGTTCTTTTGGGTTCCATCCTTTTAGCCAAATACCTTTAGGAGGAACTTAACTCTTTTTTGACCATGCTTGTAGGTCATTATAAAAATTAATTATGTACAAAAAAGATTTATATTTTTAGTACACAATTAGGTGGTGACTCCTGAATGCGATGGTGGGTTCCGGGCTTGCTCTGGATCTGGGGTGCGAGATGCTGAAGCTGCCGACTTACCGAGCTCTTCTCGAGGTGAAATGGGGGTGCCACCTGCAAGGACACTCCAACGCTCAAGTCAAATACTGTGCAGGTGGTGTGAAAGAAAGGAATAAAGTGACGTACATTGGAGGAGGGGTAGGACCCTCCCCTTATATATCCTGTCAGTAGAGTGGACCCCACAGGAAGAGGCCTCCTTTCTAAAAGCTTCGTTTCTCACAGCTGTCATGCAGTTGGTAACGGGCGTACGCATCCAGGTCGCAGACCAAACGGGTTATACGCGCTAACCCGACCGCGTAGATCGAATTGCCCACGGGCCGAGTCGGTCATCGTGCTCAGCTGCGCTGGCCTGTAACAGAATTATTGGGGGATAAAGAGCAAAAGCAAAAGAAAAGAAGAAAGAGTGTGGTCTAGGCAAGCATGGAAGCAGGCGTACATACCTTGGTTTGGGGGCTTGAGCAGGGTAGCCTCCAACTAATATATCCTTGGCAATGCCACTACCTGAAATAATATCGTCACCAGTAATTAACGATGAAGGTGATTTTTATAATTCAACGCAGATATTTTAGAGCAACTAATTATATAAATAAATATGTTTTATGGAATACTAATATTTTATTTTTATTTAATCTTTATTTTCATTCAAGTGCAAAATTATGTATTGCAACAGAATATGTAAGATATATAAGGGGAATTATGTGTAGAGAATTTAGAGGCAAAAAGATGTCATTGCGAAAGAAAATTATTAAATTTATTTCAATCATTTTTATTTGTATAATTGTTTCACGAGTAAAGTAACAATTAGTGTTTTAAAGTTTTTGACTTCAAACTAATTAGTTTTTGAAAAAAATAAAGTATTAATTTAGTCTTCTATAATAATAAATAGTAGATATATATATTATATTTTTTTATTAATTTATTTTGTAAAATTTAATAGTGGAGTTTATATATACGGTTAATTATTGTGATAAATTTATTTGTGAAAAATTGTTATGTAGATAATAATTTTTGAAATGAAACTTCACCTGTTTTAGTATTTGTTTGGATGTTACTAAATCGATAAAAAAATCTTTTTTTTCAATGAAAAAAAGATCTTTTTTATTTTTTAATGTATTTGGCTCTTTTTTATTTTTTAGTGTGTTTGGCAAATTTCTAAGAACTTGTTTGGATGTCATTTTTAGAAAAAAAATTTAAATAATTTTTTTAAAAGATTTTTTACAAAAATAAAAGTGATTTTATGCTTGGATATCTCATGTAAAAAGATCTTTTTATTTATCAATTATGTTTGGGTAAAATAAGATAAAAGTACTTTTTTGTTCATTTATTATGTAAAAAACATCTTTTTTTAAGGAATAATGATCTTTTAAAAAAAAATGTAAATTGTAGCTTCTCAAAAAAGATATTTTTTTAATATTTTTACTTTTACTATTAGAAATTTGTCAAAGATAAAAAAAATATATCATTTTTGAGAAGTTACAATTCACATCTTTTTTTAAAAGATCTTTTTTCTTAAAATAAAAAGATATTTTTCACATAATAAATCAACAAAAAATACTTTTATATTATTTTACCCAAATATAACTGATAAATAAAATTTTTTTTATATGAGATATCTAAACATAAAATCACTTTTACTTTTATAAACGATTTTTTTAAAAAAGATCATTCAAAAAAAGTCTTTTCTAAAAAGACATGCATAACTATAAATAACGAAATATATGACAATTTCGTCATATATGACAATTTCGTCTTATTTTACATTATCTATTAATAAAAAGACATACATATCTACTGTTTATTATTATAAAAGATTTAATTAATAATTTTTAATAATTTAATTCTCATTTTATAAAATAGTTTATGTAACAAACTAACAATTATTATTATAGCAGATAGATACAAATCAATTATTAAAAATATGTGAGAATAACATAGCAACTATCTTTGAAGGAACAATAACAACTAAAGCTAAAAGTCCTAAAATGACTATTGCATATTTTGAAGCCATTTTTAGTAGATGAACTAAAATTAGATGAAGGAATATGTGAAAATAATCAAGAGAAGAATAGTTTATATAGAAGAGAAGAAAGACTATCGTTACCTAAATATAAACCCACCCACACCCAAAACAACCCCCCCCCCCCTTTATAACTATGCGAGAAAAATTTGTAATTAATTTCAGGGTTTTTTATTTTAATAAATAAATTAATTATAATAATTACTGAAATAAATAATTTAAAAAATATTTACTAAAATAAATACTTTTCTCTTATCTCATTTACACTGTAAAGGAGATAATTTTGCATGTATATCATTTACAGTGTAAACTTGTGTTTTACAAAAGATAAAACATATAAAAATATACTCACTACAAGGTTTTTGTTTATTTGTGACAATTTTTTTTTTATTTGTGGAGGTTTATAACCCCACCAAATAATGTGGGGGAGGGGGGTGGGAAAGTTCTAAAACCCCCAAAATTTGAGCTGCCACGAAATCTTTTGTAGGAATTTTGTGTGTTTAGTGGGATTTTATATTGGACTTTTGTAGCGATTTTAAATCACTTTTATGGCAGTTTAAAACCCTACAAATTGATTTTTTAATTTAATAAAAATAAATTATTTTGTAAAATTTTCAAACCTCCACAAACCCTGTGATTATTTATTTATTTTTAATTTCAAATAATTCATTAATCTCATCTCATTTACATACTCTCAAATTAAAAATTTATTTGTTAATATCAAAATTTAAAAACTAAATATTTTATAACATAATTCCTCAATATAAGATATAACTCTATATATAAAAAAATTTTCAATGTCAATAGTTCCAAACATAATTGCATATGATATTGTTCTACATAACTATTACTGTTTTTTTTTTTTAAGTAAAATAAAACAACTTCAATATTTCAATATCATCTAATTACATAAAAGTCTTAAATATTTGTCTTCAGATATCCTATGCTATCACCAGCTGATCTCCTAGCATCAAAAAGGGTAGTAGGCTTAATCTCTATAGTAAAATAATGCATTTGCACTGGCACATTAATCAATAAACCTATATATGCAAAATACATACATTAAACACGATGCTGCTGTTGGGCAAGATAAAGCAGAGGGATCAATGCAGATTGTTTATAGTTTGATGGATAGTGAGACAAAATCTCCTTGACCTTCATAGAGAACAGAATAAAATAATCATAATTTTTATGTTAAACCTAAGCAGCTATACATCACATACCTGATATGTGTGTGGAATCAAAGAACCACATCTTTTGGAAATATTATGATGAAAGGCATCAAATTAGAAATTATCCATTCTCAGCAAATATTTTCAATTCTAATAACCAACTTTAAAACCTATATATCCATAACTGAAGTAATTAGAACAAACTACTCAACAAAAGTTGTAACACGAAACAAAATAGTTCCTCACATTAAGGTAAAATGACAGATGACTAGACACAGTCGAAACTGACATAGCATCACTATAACAAACTCTAATATTAAAACATTGATTCAACTATGAAAGAATCTACAAAAATTTAAACCTGAAATAAAAATTTATTACCTTATCATCAAGTGGAAGACTGCAGGATATTGGATCCCATTCGGTTACTTCAGCATTTGCCATGCTTGAATCATCTATTAATAATGGAGATTTTTGCAATATAGGGTGTTATTATAAATTGATATTATTATAGGATAGGTTCCACCAAACGGCTACGAATTGAAGGCATCATTATAGGATCACACGAGTCAAGCAATATTTTCAGATGATTTAGTATTATTATTTACATAAGCTCCAATAAATTATATAATAATAGTCGAAGATGCACGAACTTGATTGTGCATTTTGTATATTTATTTAATTTCCACAGGCCCACTAATAACATTTATTTTTCTTAAGCATAGGATCGCATCATCATGCAGAGCATAGCTGATAATAATTGCAAATGATAATGGAACCAATCTTGTGATTAGTTTAATTATGTGGCCAAATATATAATGGGGTACTGAACTACTGAATGATTTGATTTGATATATATTGTAGTGGATCTCAGAGTTTTTGAAGTCACTGGAGTTTATTTAGCAAATTAAATTTAAAAATTTATATTATAAACAATTAAACTTCAAGAAAGCAAGGAAATCAACTATTTTGCAACGGGTGACATGTTTGCTTTCTCAATTTCACATCATGACTATGGAATTTGGATTCAATCATCCATTACCATTATATTCCTACTTACGTCCTTTCTTTCACTCCATGTTAATCCCTACTCATGAATGATAAATTCTTCAGCGACATTAATCAAAAGGAAGAAATATATATATATACCCATCAGAGTCTAATTTTTAAACCGATCTAGGAAAATGAATAATTGAATTAAACAATGTCCAAAAGTGCGAAAATTATACAGAGATAGAAGAAGAGGTAGGGGACTTGTATTATTGAAAGGCAAATCAAGTGATTTCTTTAACATGATTTTGATAGTTGTATTAGTTGTGTATACAGATCAAACAAATTAGATGCGAACATTAACCTCACGAGTAAAATCCAAATTAATATGGTTCAGTCATCATCTTTGAATTTCCGGTTCGAAATGAAACATGAAAATGACGATCAACCATACAAGAGCAAAGTCTTCACCACATTTTAATCCTAATATATCTAACAACTATTTAAGAATTGAGGGATTCCTAAGTATGTTAATATATCTAACAACTCTGTCAATAGTGAACTAATAAACTAGGAAATGAAAAGAGTAAATAATGCTATTGATACCTCATAGAGTGATTTAGCACTGCCAAACATGACTGTTCCTGTGTTGTCTAAGAGAGTGTCCTGTGTTCCTTTGATCTTAACTTTATAGAACATGGCTCTATTACTGTTTACCCTCAGTGCCACTGCTTGCATTCCATTTCCACCAGGCATTGCAACCACTGAATTCTGAAACCAACCAAATTAAAGTTTTGTTACATATTCTGATATTATTCCATAAAAATAAAAAGAAAAATGTGTCCTGAATTTACCTCAAAACTGACCTGGGAGGCACAGAAAAAATCAGAATCAATCCAACAGTTGCTGAACCATAGGTTCCCAATGTTTGGCCATCAGGGCCTTTATCAGATGATTTGCTATTCCAAGTAATCACAGCACCTGTTGTTTCATTTCTTTTACCTATAAATGAAATATAAAGTTTGCTGTTATATGCAAAATGCACAAATACCTCTTCTTCATGGTAAAATAAAGGAACAACCATTGCATTTAGAACTGTCATAGAACAACCATTGCATTTAGAATAATAAAAATAACAAAAATGCACACCTCATCCTTCATTACCCTTTGATCCATATCCAGTAATCTTCATCACCCTCTGATCCATATCCCACTATTAATATTGCATGGTCAATATCATCTGGGTTACTTGAGCAATCTCCATCATAGATGCCCTATTCAAGAAAAGAAGAATCTACTTACAAAAGAGTATGCTGCTAAAATTATTTTATAACATGATCTAATTTTACTGCTATACTCTTATTTATTTTGCAATGAGTAAAAGGAACAGGAAAACAACACTTAAACCAGTGTATAATTGAAAATCCAATGAAGAGCCATGTATACCTGCACTGATAGGTTGCTTCACAATAGCACACAGAAGAGCACTATCTGATTTTGCCACATCATTGTATCCATCAATGCTAACAACTTTGTTTTCCTCCTAATTTATGAAAATCTTAAATAATTAGGTTCAAATTAATATAATGAGGCTACTCAATATTAGAATAGTAAGGAATCAATATTAGAATAGTATGGGTAATCAGTTTCAGTATCTATGTCACCATTGTTCATTACCCATTCAAAAGCATAGTCCATGTACCCTCCCTCACATCCATCATTAGTTTTGTCACAATCCACAAGTTCTTATTCTGAAAGGCTTATAAGGTCCCCAGTTACTATTGCATTTATCCCTTCTATGGCCCCAGTGGAGGAGAATGCCCAGCAACTACCTATAAAACACACTGAATCAGAAAACTTAGTGATAAGAAAAATTGAAGTTGAAGAAAAACTTGACATACTAGAGAGTTAATACTCAAATACTTAAGTTATTAATTCACCAAATTTTTAAAGCGACAGATATTAAGAACTGGGAGATTAGAAAAGATAACTATTTTGCATTTTGAAATTTGAATCGACAAAGTACTAAACACTTAATTTATAGATATATCTCAACAAATCTGCATCAATAAAGGGGAATAACCTCTAATGGAAACAATTGAACCTAATGATCACCTAAACTATAAACCCGAACATCCTTTTTACTTCAAGAAAAATCAAAATTTTCAATAGAGAATAACAATTTTCCATTTATGTCTAGTCACCTTTATAATATATCAAATCAACTTAACTAAATCTATATCAAATCCTCTGCCTTGACCTGAAAAATTTACAGAAGAGAAGAGTACATTAGAACATAAGAAGCAGGATTTGTGTATAATTTTGCCAAAACTATATCATCAAATTATCACAAAATCTAATATCTTTGAAAAAATTTGAAGAATTGAAGAAAGCAAAGGACAAGAAAAAATTAGGAATAAATCCTCATTGTAATGACTCCACACGACGTGAAATCAGTTCCACGAGATCTGATAGTTTTGAACGTAGCTTCAATCGAAGCTTACAGATACTCGTTAGCTCGCCTTCTTGATCTCCTCAGCTAGAACCATCGAATTCGCGCCGAAACCACACTCTGAGTGCTTCAAGCCGCCGGAGGAAAAGCAGAACCAGCGGCACAACCCGCGGTGGAAGACGACGCAGAAGCGGGAGATTTAAAGCATTACCTCAACAATCTGAATCAAATCGTCACTCTGAGAGGTCAACGAAAATTCAGAGGCTCCACGATCTCCATTCATAACTCCACCGGTAACGCTTGACGGAGGAGATGACGGCGGCAATAAATCGTCCCTCTCCCTCTCTCTCGCTCGAAGCCTCTCTTTCGACTCTTCTTTTTTTTTTTCAATTTTTGTTATGGACTAATATTTATTTGGGCTAAAAAAATTTTAAGTATTGATTGGGCTGTGAGGGTTATTGTTAATGATTTAGGAAAGTTTTACAAATTGTGACTATTAAAATATACGGGCCTGCTACACGTACAAGTTTACAAGCTTACAAGTTGGCCCAGCCCAAATAGAACTCACGCGCATAAAGAGAGATAACATGGCGCGTCAAAATCACGCGCTCAACACTACAACCGTTACGTATGGCAGACTCTTTCACTTCTTCCACTTCTTCCACTTCTCAAAGCGCTTCGAAAACAAGGAAACCCTCCCATTTTCGAGCGAAAATCAAAGTTCAAAATATACAAATCGTTGTTCGAAACCTCCATCAAAACACCATCAAACTCTCCGTGAAGAATCTGAAGAGAAAACAAAGCAACAATACTCAACGTAAGTTCATTAAGATTCCTGTATATTTTACTTTTCTTCTACGTCGTTCTTCTAGGGTTTACTATTATTCTTGCTTCTTTGTTACACTGTTCTAAGTTCTACGTCGTTCTTCTAAATTCTACGTCGTTCTACGTTCTTGTTCTAAGTTCTCCTGCTATTGTTGTTGATTTTTGGGGGTTTATTCCGTAGATTGGGGGGTGTATACTGCTTAACCTTGTAATGTGGCTTGATATTGAAGCATGGTTAAGTGATATCTGACTGATATCTATATGGATGTATCTGAATAATATCTATGGGTGTATCTCACTGTTATCAATGGGTGTATCTGATTCTTACATATGGGTGTATCTTACTGTTATCAATGGGTGTATCTGACTCATATATGCGTGTATCTTTCTGATATCTCAATTAATTTGATATTGAAGCATGTTTGAGTGATACCTGACTGATATATATGGATTTATCTTAATCATATCTATGGGTGTATCTCACTGTTATCAATGAATGTATCTGAATCATATCTATGGGTGTATCTTACTGTTATTAATGGGTGTATCTTACTGATATCTTTGGGTGTATTTTTCGTTTCAGAGAAAATGGCAGCAAGAAACCAAACAAAAACCTTAAGTGTGCCACACATCTCCTGAGTGATAAGTTCAGAAATATGACTGAGGAGAAGAAGGCAATTGTGAGGGATCTCGGATTCGGTGGGTTGATGCACATCCCACCACTAAGGGTGGATCACCAACTCTTAAGGGAACTGGCAAACAACTTCAAACTTGGGGAGAACAGACTGAAGACAGGATATGGTTCTTTCCAAATAACACCAAAAACAATAGGTGATGCGCTTGGCATCAATGCAACAGGTAACTAGCTCAAAATTATAGGTGTATATTAAGTTGATGCTTGGGTGTATTTAAGGTTGATGCTTGAGTGTATTTGAACCGACTTTGATACTTTGTTGTTTTTCTTTTTGTAGGAAATCTGTTTCCTGAGAAAGTTGAGTATAAGAAACTTTCTGATGATGACAAAATAATTTTTAGAAGATTCCAGGATAAGACCCTCAAAAGTCTTACCGATGAAATGATGGAAATCGGCGTTGGCAACGAAGAGGAATGCCTGATGTTCAAGAGGATATTCATCCTCTACATACAGATGGCGTTCCTTTTGCCAACGACGATAAACAAAATATCACCCGTGCACCTGGCCCCAATTTTTAAGATGGACGGCATATCGGAGAGAAACTGGGGGGGCATGTTTTGACCTTCATGATCAAGGGCATCACAGACTACCAGGAGAAGAAGAAGAAGGCAATTGATGGCTGCCTCTTTGCCCTGATGATAATATACTTTCATCTTTCAGAAAACAAAGGCAAGAAGAGGGCTGAAAGACCACCAAAGCCTTGGATTGCCAACTGGACTAAGGAGCAGTTGGTGGAAAGAATGACTGCAGAAATAGAAGAAATTTTGGTAAGTAAACATAATATGTTGCTTGTATTTTATTTACCTGAATGCTGCTAGCTAAAATATCTAATGTTTCAGGGGATTGTGAAGATGGCGGAGACAAGAGCAAGAGAAAAAATGAAAAAAAAAAGAAAAAAACAAAAAAAACAAGAAATAAAAAAAAAACAAAAAAAAGGAAGGCGAGTCCAACATCGTCTTCGGAGACAGAAACAGCTACTGACAGTGACACTTCTACCTCTGAGTCTGAGACTCAAGAAGACTCAGAGGATTCAGGAAGAAAACACCCCAGCAAAAAGGGGAAAAAGTAAGTACCATACTTGGGTGTAATTTCTTTTTCGAGTTGGGTGTATTTTGTTGATCACGTTGGGTGTGTGTAGTTTATTAAGCTGGGTGTGTTCGTTTGCTGCGTTGGGTGTATATTGTATATTCATTTGGGTGTATCTTGTGAATTCATTTGGGTGTATTTTTAGTATGTTCTAAATAATGATTGTTTGCCTTCAAGAATGGACTCCAGAAAAAGAAAGCAGAGGCAAGAGGAGTCAGATTCTGATTCAGAATCTGAATCTGAACCAAGTGATGAGTAATGTCCTGAAATTATTACTCCTTTCTTTTGGCTTCATTATAAAGATTTCGTGTATTAACTGAAGTGTCTATTATTAACTTATAGGAGCGAAGAATCATCACCTGCAGAGAAGGAGAAGAAAAAGAAAAAAACAAAAACAACACCAAAAAAGTAAGCACTTCTTTGCATAATATTCTGTAATAAAATTAATTTTTTATTTCTGATTGGTACTCTTTTTTTTCCACCCAGAACACAACAAAAAAAAAGTTGTTGTGGAGGATTCACCTCCTAAAGAAGATCAATACTTTGACGGGTACAGTACCTCGTAAGCTATATTACCGTCTATCATCGTAATTATTTTTGTTAACATCTTCTTTTATGAATGTAGTGAGACATATGAAATATCAAGTGACGAACTAGATGAATGGCTAAGGGAAAATGTTGATAAATCTGCTGCAGAGGGGTATGTCTTGCTGGGCTGTGTATTTCAGATTTTGGTGTGTTTTGTTTGCTAATAATTGTTTCTTGTTTCGCAGGGAGAACCGAGCTGACCTGCGATCGACAGAAGGTCGCTATGTGTCGTCTAAAACGTAAGAAGCTTTATTATTTAATAAAATCTTGTTATCATGATTTGGGTGTATTTTGTGGAACCATTTGGGTGTATTTTGTGGATCAGGTTGGGTGTATGTTGTTTACTAAGTTGGGATATTAAGTTTGTTGTGTTGGGTGTATATTGTCCATTCGGTTGGTTGTATCTTGTGCATTCATTTGGGTGTATTTTATACCTATATCTTATTTTGTCTGAATAACATGAAATCTGTTTTAGAATACTGGCTGTGAACTTGGAAAGTGATGATCCTTCCTCTCAAGGACGCACAGAACAGAGTAGTGTAAACCAGCCGTCACAGAGCATGTAATTTCTCTTTCAAATAACCGTTACTTTTGTTCTTCTATTACCCTTCTACTTCTAATTCTGTATATATTTTTTTTAGAAAAAAAAAGCCCTTTATTATTTTATTTAAGAAAAAAAATGCAGGAAAAAAAAGCAAAAACTGCAAGTATGTAAGTTCTCAAAAAAATAAAGCCTGTCTTCTTTTTGAATTGTTCGGGTGTATTTCTTGAATTTCTTTGGGTGTATTTTAGGTTGAGTCCGGCTGATTCGAATATGATGGTTGTGAGGGAACAGACACCGTCGGATGCGCTTGCAGTGTGAGTTTTGCAAGAATATTTCAACCTTATAAGCTTATTATTTTCAAAGGCGTTGTTAACCTTTCATTTTTCTTCTTGTTTAGAGTCCCAATTCAGGTTTTTGTGCCGGCATCCCAAACAACCACTGAGACAGATTTTGAACCAACCCCTATGCTACAGATTGAAGGGACTACAGAAACGTAAGAAATAGTATTGAGTGTATATTTGTTTAGAGTTTGGGTGTATATTTGCTAACAGTTTGGGTGTATATTGTTCCTGATTAGTTTTTTTTTATGCCGTGATTAATTTTTTGAAACTGTGCAGCACTCCTGAAACCCCCAAACAACTTCAAGAGACCACACCCACGCTTCCCCCAGCTCCAACTAAAATGTAAGTTCATCAGACTAAAATCAATCTTTGCTTATCATCCGTATATTCTTATTCTTATTCTTATTCTTATACATGATGACGCAGTCACCCAGACGCAGAAGACGCTGCTGCCCTATTGATGATGGCACGGACAGCATCCTATGTTCCTAAAACAGATCCAGGGGTGCCATCATTCAGCCTTGGATTGACTGATTCAAGCCAGGAGGGGGCGTCAACACAGGAGACAGAAAGGGAAAAATCTCCAGAATCTGCAAATTTGATAGAACAATTGGACGATTTGGTCCAAAAAATAGCAAGCAGTGCGGCGAAGGGAAAAAACAAAAGTCCACAAATTCAGAGGGAGACTGGAGGAGAAAGTTCTGCAAAGTTTCAAACTCCTGGGGGATTATATCAGATTACGGATGATATGAAACAAAAGTGCTACATCTGGGGGACGAGACTGAAGGAAGATGCAGATGGCAATACTAACGAGTATGAGGAGATGTGCACTCTGATTGGCCAAGGAGAATACATTTTGATGAGAATGCACCTTGTATCCCTCCAGGCAAAAAGTGATATAGAATCTCAGGTAATATTAGAATAACATTAATGTTTTTACACCAAAGTCAATTGCAATGCTTATTAATGTAAAATTGATTTCGGCATATATTTCTAGATTGTATCTGCCATCTGCCTCATCCTCAACCAGAAAAATGAAAAGAGGTTTCAAGAACAAATATACTGTCTCCCCCCGATATTGTGGTAAGTGTTACTTCTACGAACTTTGGGTGTATTTTCTGTATTGATTTGGGTGTATTTTTTACGTTCAATTGGGTGTAAGTTTAGTATTTCATTTCTTATTTCGCAATTCTTGCAGAGCATGGCGCTTTCGGATCACCCAAAGGGGGAATTCATATCACCGAAAACGAAAAAGGAATTCAGGGTGGAAGCCTACCCGAGTTTCATTCCCTTCATAGATAGAAAAAAGTTAACTTCACATCCATATGTAAGTTTTTGTTTGCTAAATTTGTTAGTACTCTTATTTATTTATATGCCAAATAAAATAACACACTGTTGAAATGTGGCAATCCTTCAGATTTTTGCTCCTGTTTGCCACTCGGGGCATTGGTGGTTATGGCTAATAAATACAACGAAGCGGAAATGTCATATACTTGACCCGCTACACAAAAAAGCTCCAAGCGATGAGAGAAAGAAGATTAATAAATTCACTGTAAGTTGCCTCTGTCTTCTTTACTTTAATAGATAGGTCTATTTCGTTAGTTGTGTTGGGTGTATATTGTCCATTCAGTTGGGTGTATCTTGTGCATTTATTCGGGTGTATTACTGATTTGTTTTGCTATTTAAGGGATATGTATTTTCAAGATTGATAACATATGCCGACGGGGAACCTCTGCAGAAAGACGAGAACGAGAAGAAAATTAAAGCATCATATGTTAAAATATCAGGCCAAAAAACAAGGTATAAATTTGTGACTCTGAACATTAAACTTTCGTAAATGAGATTTGTAATTTATTTTCTTCATTTTCAGCTATGACTGCGCTATCTACGTTATGAAGTGGATGGAGTTAATTGAGCCGGAAAACATCAAAAAAGGGAAGTATGAATGGGATAATTAGCCACAGGTAACTGTCTTTAGAACTATATAACTCTGTATTACTTTACTGAATTAATATTGCTGTTTAAACAGAATATACTTTTTAATTGTAGGAGGAGGTGGACCACTATAGAGTGGAGTATGCTTCCCGGATACTATTCAGTGAGATGAATAAAGAAAGAGATCGGGCAATTAGAGAGAGTAGTGCTATAAGGCTGTCGAAGCCATCCTCTGTATTATTGAGTCCGTTTGTCAGATTAATTCTGCTGATATAGAAACTGCGTAATTCAACTGCTGGGTAGTTTGTAAATTGAACAAATGATGTAAATATTTTCCATTTATCAACAACTTCTATTCCATGTATATTTTTTTCCATAGTTAAACTATCTGTGCTGGTAAATTGTCTGTGATGTATTCAAAAGCTGTATTACAGGTGGTAAAATATGAAGGAAAAAATCAAGGCATATATAAACGCAAATTATAAACTGTTACACCCAACGCAAGTCTAATAATACACCCAAGATTGCATAAAATATACACCAAAACTGTCTGTGCTGTATTCAAAATGTATGAATTACATGTACTAAAATATGAAGAAAAACATCAAATCAAATATACACCCATAACCTGCGAATTTTTACAGCTTTTGTTCTATATGTATCTAAATATGTGTCTATATGTAAATTGTGAATTAACAAAAATACACCCAAAAGAACAGTGCTTTTACACCCATATTCTATAAAACTATACACCCAAAGAGTTATCCCCTGCTGCTGGTATCCTGAACTGATAATTCATAACGTGTCCTTGATATTGGCTGGAATTTGAATGCGCCGCTGATGCAGCATCAAACAGGTTTATCTGAATATAACACTCACACATTAGCTAACCTATTAACGAGAAAAATAAACTCAATCGCCACAAATTTAAAGAACATTACTTTTACCTCGCTTAAAACTTTCGTCTTCTTCTTCTTTGTGGCATTTGCAATCTGTTTCTCCAGCTTTGAACCTAGCCTGTTTTTTGGACGTCCTCTTGTTCGAATCCTTGGCGGGCTTTGAAGCTCGTTAACGGATTCCAAGTTGGCATCTTCGTGGGATAAAGAAGATGTCCCCTTCCTTTTGGCTTTTAATGCTTCCATCTCGGCCATGACGTTATCGTACGCACGGTGCAGAATTGCAGTCAGCTCCTTCGATTCGGAGGCAAATTCGCAAATATTTTGCGAACGAAAAACCAATTGGTCGAACCTCTTGCTTCTTGGCTCCATTAGTGGCTCGTCGTGGCTGCTCTTGATGTGTGTGTGTCGTCTCTTTACCTTCTTGCTCCATCGTTCCAGTATGTATCTAGGGGACAATTGGCTTACTTGTTCGAAGCTTAACACGCTTAGTGCGTGACGGCACAGTATCCCCCTCGACTCGAATAATAAGCATTGGCATTTTACCTCGGCTGCAACTGAGTCGTAAGTAACCACGAACTTGTTGAATATTGAGCTGGAAACTTGTTCTCCGACTTCGTATACTGAATAGCCTAGAGCAGAATTCTTTAATCTGGTGATGCAATTCGTCTTTCCTCTGAATTGCGCTTGGACTTCCCTAAACTTTGCGTGAGTGTACGCATCTTGAAACTGAGCTTCAATGGAGGATTTGGTTGCACACGGTATGACCGTATGAAAATCTGCAGCATCTGATTCTCTCTCTGCTTGCTCCCTGCTTCCGAGGCAATTATCGTATTGTTTGACGAACTGAATAAGCGAGCTGTTCCGAGTGATATACTTGTTAAAAAATGAATGCATGCTCTCGCTCCTTTGTGTGCTTCTCATCCCTGCCCAGAAGTGGTGATCCAGATAGATAGGAACCCATATGTGACAGTCTTCGTACAGATCTGTATAATACACCCAAACACAGACTGTAAATACACCCAAGAGAACATACAATTTACACCTTTGCTGCAGATTTTAAAAAGACATTACCTGAAAGCCACTTGTTGTCCGCAAGACCAAAATTCAGCAGAAAATCGTTCCAATTCCTATCGAATGAGTCTTTGCTATGAGAGTTCCAAACAACTTGTCTCATTTCTTGTTCGATATCGGCATGTCTCTTGTACCCGTTTAATTTGCTTGGAATCTTCTTCATGATGTGCCAAATACACCAACGGTGAACTGTTGTTGGCATACAGGCCTCTAAA
Source organism: Arachis ipaensis (assembly GCF_059453495.1). Lineage (NCBI taxonomy): Eukaryota > Viridiplantae > Streptophyta > Magnoliopsida > Fabales > Fabaceae > Arachis > Arachis ipaensis. The sequence continues at coordinate 13,626,169 of NC_142444.1, forward strand.
GCCCTTTTCATTGATGCACACTGATCGGTGAGAAATCCTTTCGGAGCGTTTCCTCCCATGCAACGAAGCCAGCATTGAAATAACCATTTGAATGATTCAATTTCTTCGTTCTTCATCAAAGAGCATCCGAGAAGTGTTGACTGACCGTGGTGATTCACCCCGACAAAAGAACCACAGACCAAATTATACCTGAAACAAATTACCATGGTCCAGAATGCAAAATCATTAGGTACACCCTAACAAATGCTTCGCATACACCCAATGAAACAGCCAATATACACCTCTGCTGCGGATTCGTAAAAATAAATTAATTTAGCATCATAAACAGGGACAGTTTGTTACCTATTTGTATTGTAGGTGGTGTCGAATGAAATGACATCTCCGAAATACTCAAAGGCAGCTCTGCTTCTTGCATCGGCCCAAAAAGCCAGCTTAATCGATTGATCCTCTTCGAGTTGGAGCTCAAAAAAGAAATTCTGATTCTTCTCTTTCATTCTTAACAAATATTTCCCGAATTCCTTTGCATCTTCTTGTTCGGAAACATTCCGCACTTCCCTGGTAATGTAATTCCTCACGTCCTTTTCGATAAAATTTAACTCGCGGTGACCCCCGGCAGCCGCAACAAATGATTGGTAGGTTTTGCTTGGTCTGATACCGGCCTCCTCGTTATTCTCTATCGTACGACGAATGGACATGCTTAGTTCCCTGTGCTGTTTGAGCATCTCTGCTTTGCTTGGACAGCAGGGGTGTGAATGATCCAGCACAACCTTTGAAATGATCCAAGCACCGACATCCTTCAATGTGTGTATATAAATTCTTGCAGGACAGTTTAAACCGGCTGTCGGATTGGTCTTCTCGGTCGGAGATATTTTAGATTTCCATTTTCCCTCTCTGCTACATGTAATCAGTTGATTCTTAATCTCGTTTCCCTTCCTATTTGTGCACCGAACTCTTGTAGAGAAACTTGCAGCCTTGGCGTAGTTCCTGTAAAATTTTCCAGCATCTTCAAGGGTGGTAAAGGTCATTCCGACCTTCGGAACAAGCTCGTCATCAACAACCAAGAGAGGCTGCACAATACACCGTGTCAGAACTGTGAATACACCCATAGATATGATTCAAATACACCCAATCATGTCTAATATGATACACCCGAACTGCAACAACTCAACTACAGAATGACCTTTAAAGCCATAAACTGTAAATACACAGGCTGCAGAATACACCATGTCAAAAACTAAAAACACACCCAATCATGTCTGATATAATACACCTGAACAACAACAACTCAATTAAAATAACAAAAAACCAGTAAAGTGTAGATACACCCACACTTCTAGCTAAAATACACCCAAAGAAGAATTGATCTACACCCGAGCGTCTGCTATAAATTCCACGTAATTAATCACAACTAATACATTGAATCGACAGATTCATGTTAACGTGTTAGTTTCACAGTCAATGTTCAGCAATTTTTCAACTACACAATGCTATACAAATTACTGAAAGAAAATTCATTATGTAAATCAAACCTCAGGAACTTCGTTAGATTCAAATTCATAATCCACCTCGCCTGGATTCAGCTGACAATCTGAGGTTGAATGATCCATTATCTTCAAAACGAGTTCAAACTTTGATTTCAGAAAACAACAAATCAAAATAGAAAACGAAGCTCGAGTTGCAGAGAGAGAAAAAGGTAACGTAAACGAAGAACATACCAGTGAGAAAAGGAGAGGAAAAGAACGATGGAGAAGAAGGAGGGAAGACGCGCGAGAAGAAGAACAACCAAATCTCAAAATAACGAAAACGAAGAAGGAAACAAATATTTTAAATTTGGTAGTTAGATATACGCGGGATGTTATATAGCGCGTGTAATCAACGTACGTGGAGCAGCGGGTATTTTGATTTTATTGTTTAATGAACTTGTAAAGTATACAAGCCCTAATGGCTTGTATGCAGAGCTTTTCCGTAAAATATATTATGGAGGTTTATAATAATTTTCACCAAAAAATTTTCACAAACAATTAAAAATTTTGTAGTGACTATAAACGAGATATATACGTATTACGTCACCTGTCTTATCTTGTTTACACTGTAAACGAGATACATGTAAAATTATCTCATTTACAGTATAAACGAGATAATAAAAAAATATTTGTTTTGGTAAATATTTTTTAAATTATTTATTTTAGTAATTATTATAATTAATTTATTTATTAAAATAAAAAATTCTTAATTTCATGTACATTAAATTAAACATTAACCGGGAAAAAAAAGTCCAATTTGTAATTAATGTAAATAAAATTAATTATAAAATTAAATATCAATCCAGATTAAAAAAATTTAGCTTTACCCCATTTTAAAATACGTGTCGCTTTTTTTGTATGTAGTGATCGATCTAAAAAATTTTAAGAGTAGAAGTAAAAGTATATATACTAAAAAAATTTTGTTAAATATTATTAATTATATGAAGATATAAAAATTAAAAAAAGTTAGTGAACACTTTTATTTTTAAAATATTAATCATTATATATAATTTATAAAAAATATTTTTTTATTTCTAAAATTTAAACTTAAAATATTTTAATTAAATTATAGATAACTTATTATCGTAACTAATTTTTTATATATATTTAATAATAAAATACTGAATCAATTAGCACATTAGTGCCTAATGATACATTAATATTTATAATTTGAAGCTAGAATTATATATAAATATTTAAAAAATTAAATCTGTATATGAAAAGTATGTTTATATAAAATAATAGAAACATAATTTACAATTTTTTTTCTTTCTTTCTTTTTAAAATAATTAAATTTGTTATATATTTTTTAATTTAATTTTGATATAATATTAGATGAAAGATTTTATGCATCTATTTAATTATGTGTTGTAATTAAAATATTTTGTCATTACTATTTCTAAAAATAAAAATATATTCTAAATTAGTAAATTAATCAATTCATGTTAAAATTTTATATGCGACATAGGTACATATAATAAAACAAAAGATAAAAAACAAGTAATAAGAATGAATAAATTTAAAATAAAATAAAATATATAAAATTATAAAAAAAATAAAATATTAGATTAATACTTAAATTATAATTGTTTGAATTAATACCCAATTGCTTCTTTTTGTCCTTTTTTGGACACCGTTGTTTCTTTTTTAAAGAAATAATTTTTTTTTCTTCTATCAATATCAATGACAAAGCTGAAAATTATAAAAACGAATCCATTAAATTCGATTTACTAGGGGCATCATAACCACTAAATTAAAGCTTGTTCATTCAATTTATCTTGGACAATTTCGAGTATTATGGGTTGCATCTTCCTGCCTAATGAATTGAAACTACTTCATTCAATTTACTACACATTATAGTAAATCGTGTAAAACCCGAGAGATTAGTAAATAATTATTGAATAAATCAATTATTAATCAAGAAAATTAGAAAATGAGATTTTGTAGTTTAATGTGATAGAGTTAAATAAAACAAGAATTTTGACACCAATTTTAAAGAGTTTGGCCTAAGATTGGGTCGAACAGACCGAATCAGACGAAACTGGCCCAAAATGGGCCCAGGGCCAATTCAGCCCAATACCCCTTTATGAGCTTAGCTTCTCTTCTCCCTTCATTCCTCATTCACGTTCCAAAACCAAGGGAGGAAGAAGGTGAGAAGCAAAACCCTAGCACCACATTCAAACCACCACAACTTATCACTCTAAGCTCCGATCGCCACACCGTTTATGGCCATGCGACTACCGCATCGAGCTCTACGATTCTACCAAAACAATTTCATAGATAAGCCACTTTATCACCCCGATTGCTCTATCCCTTCCCATTTTCGAAATTCATTGAGGTGGTGTTGAGATTTTATGGGTTTTGGTACCTTAGGTTCAATCTAGCTTGCGAAATTCGTTGAGTTTGGTCTGTTTGGTCTGTGGGTACGGTAAGGATCCTCAAACCTAGTTAAATTCTTGAATTGGTATTTTGGGCATTGAATTTGGGTGTATATGTGTTGTATATATGTATTAGGTGTGTATATGTGTATGTTGGAGCTTAAATTGTAAGCTTTGGAGCTTGGTGGAGGTTGAATGCTTTTGTTTGGGTGACTTTGGACCTTGGGTCGCTGTGTTTGCCTGGGTGGGTTGTCTCGGGTACTACGTGAAAATTGGCCAAGGTATGATTTCGGTTTCTTATATCTAAAATATAATGTAATGTGAAAACTTAGACTAGAGAACCATAAGATAGGTTGGAATGACTATATAGGATGGATGCTTAGTATTAATGATATTGATTGATTACATAAGTTATTTATGTGTTGGTAACCATGGTTATAGTGGAAATATATGCCATTGGGTGTTTGGATATTGTTTGATAAGTTGGTGTTATTGGTTATATATATATGATAGAATGTTGATTACGTTATTGTTGGAAGTGAGGAACTTATGGTGTGAATTGGGTAAAATTAAAGCATGATGGGTTATGATAGGATAAGTGGATGGTAGTGTTGTATTGGAAAGCTATGATATGTGTTTCTGCTGAATATATGTATAGGAGGTGGGAATTGAGTTGGTTTTTATGAAAATTGAGGTTTGAGCTTTGTGAAAAATTTTTGTCCAAATTTTGGTGATCCATAACTTGGCCTTTGGACCCCCAAATGATTTCAAACTTATTTTGTATGAAAATTAGGTCCGTGAAGTTTACGCCGTTTGAAGAACGGATGAAAAATGATTTAAAACGAAAAAGTTATGCACGTCAGATTTTCGGGGTTCAAAATGTAAATTCTGCAACTTTTTTACTTAGCCAAAATTTTAACCAAAAATCCATGCATACGTACGCATACCCTTTCATACGCATTGATTACATTCTGTTTGGTACCTATGCGTACGCATACATGTGCATGCGTACGCATAACACCTAAAAAGGATGTTTTGCATACACATACAGGAGCCATACGCATGCGTTCAATTCTGTCCAGTGTACATGCACACGCGGACAGATGCATGCGTACGCGTCTTGGCCAAAAGAGGCCTATGCGTGCGCATACATGTGTATGTGTACACATACCTCTGTTTTCAGCAAATCATTATTTTATGTTTTAAAGCCAATTTTGACCCTCCAAATATCTATTTTCACTCTTTTAACCCTAGACCTTAATTGTGGGCCTAGTAGTGAGATGAAGTTAGGAAATTAAGGTAACTTGTTGGCGAAGAAAGAGATGAATGAAAGTAAATGAACATAAATGATTATGGTTAACTGGGGAAGTGTGACATGTGGCGAATATGCCGGAGGTGCATATATGAGTAATGAATGAATGTGATAAGTGGATCTTGACTTGGAGATGTTAGAGGATATAAATGTTTGTGTTTTCTCTCTGGTCAAAAGTGGTGACGGGCACAGATACCCTCTAATGGTAATGATGACAGGGCACAGATACCCTCTAATTGTGACAGGGTACGTATACCCTCTAATGATGTTAGTGCGCGACAGAGAGACCGTGTCCGGGTTAGCTACCGGACACGTCGGGTTGGCTTGATAACCGACAGACGAGACTCATCAGCAATAGGACAGGCATGCATCATATGCATCTATGTGTTTGTTTGTTGTGCTCTATTTAGAATGCCTAATTGATTTCATAACTAATTGCTACTTGTATATCTGCTGTATATGCTTTTTACCTGTGAATTCCTTGTATGTAATAAATGTGTTTGTATCAACTGTTTATGGTGACAGTTTAGGAGGTTCGGAGGAGCTAGATTAAGGAATATTAGAGAGTGCAGAGAACTTTAGCTAGTTGCCTATATCATCTATGGTTTAGTCATGTTTATAAGCTTTGATTATATGCTGGAAGTTCTAGGATCGCCTTCGGCTTTCCCAAGACATTAAATGTTAGATATGCGGGCACTGTTACCATGCTGAGAACCTCTGGTTCTCACCCCATGCATATTTTGTGGTTTTCAGATGCAGGACGTGAGGCCCCTCGCTGAGGCATGATGGAGCTTCTGATTTAGCGAAGATCCTTAGTTCTCGGGACTTTATTTTGGTTATCTGTACTTAGTTTGACACTTATATTTTTCACTGTTTATATATATTTTGTATTAACTTCTCATAGATGTTATTTTGGAGAAATAGGTTATATAATTCTGTCTTTTGGGTTTCGTTTGGGGTTCTCCTATGTATATATGTATGTATACTTATATGCTCGAACCGGTTACCTTCGCGAACTGAGTCTTGAGTTTTGTTATCTGTATTTTGGCACTCTTCTGTTATGTATGTATATCCGTTTCAACTCATCCTTGTCTGCTTCGGTTACGTTATCGCTTTTAGGAGTGCTGTGCTTTTCGATTTGACGACTTTGCTTTACCTTTTTCTTCAAAGACTCCTAGTTAAAAATCTTTTTTCACTATTATCACACACACATACACACACACACACATATATATATATAATTTTACTTTAGAGGTCGTAATACCTCACCACCTCTGTCTTATGACTTAAGTATAAGGCTCTGTGTGGTAGAATAATAATACAAATCGAATCTATTCCATTCGATATACTGCGTACTAGGATAAATCGACTTTATTTTATTCGATTTACATAAAATAGACTCTAAATTCGGACATATATGTAAGGTATTTGATTTTAGGACATATCCATATAACATTGGTTTGCATTTTATTTCTTTACATGAATTACCATTATTTTTATTTATAACATATAAAATATAAAATAATTATATTTATTTCATATTACTTGACAAATAGATGAATTGTTTCATTAAAAAAAAATTAAAACTGTTAAATAACTATTTTTGTTTAAAATATCATTATATAATATAATTTGTATCCAAATATTTATTAAATTTAGTTCATTTAATATATAATACATGAAAATGTTGAGAGTTAATTTTTTTCCTTTTTAAAAAAGCTATTTTGAATTGCTATATTTATACGTTAAAAAAATAAAAAAATAAGCAATATTATCGTTTTTATCTTTTTTTTTTAAATAAATATAAGTAAAGTTTTGTTTCTATATAAATAAAAAATTAGAGATGACATAAAGATTTAAATTGTTGAGACCTAGTTCTTCATTATCCAATTATGATGATTTAGGAACAAAATTGAAAAGATTTATATCACATATTCTATTGTTAACCCAGCTTAATCAAGTTGAGGCGAGGTAGAAACTCAAGCATATTCAAATTATGCTTTAAATACCTACTAATTTTTTAAAAAATAAAAATAAAAATATTATTTATAAAAATACTTTCTCAATCCATAATTCCTACTTTATTTAAGTCAAAATAACAAAAAAAAAAAAAACTATTTCGCATACTGATATTTCAATTAATTAATACTTAGCCACTTTGAGCTTAAAAGTCGTTTGACAAATCAAAAAGAGTGTATCCAATAATAATTTTAGAGTGGCTAAATTCTAATCTTATTACTTTCATTTATATGATTTTTACGTAAATAAAGTAAGATTTTATTAAACGTTCTAATTTTCTAAAATCTTGCTACTTTCTTTATACAAGAAAAACTTATTTAGTTATTTTCAAACATTTTAATTTGTTGAACATGTTCATGTTTAAAACAAAATATATCTGTTAGTCCGAATGCATTTTTAAAGTCTTTGAGTGACGTGTATATCTAGAATGCAGTAAAAATTAATTTTTCATACTTTTTAAGATAAATAAACAATTTAGAATCTTGTTCTAAAATATTCTCGTTTTTTTTTATACTCTTATAAGGTTAGACTTCTAATTTCTAGTTAATAAAATTCTGTTCACCATAAAAAAATTAAAAAAAAAATAAAATGGAGTCAATCTATTCAATTTTTTTTTAATTTATCTTTCATTTTTTTTAATTTACTACTTTTTTAATTTTTAATTTTAGACTAAAATGAGTCAAAAGACATGAATATCTAGACATAAAATTACTTTTATTTTTGTAAAAGATTTTTTTTAAAAGGATCAATAAAAAAAAGTCTTTTCTAAAAATGATATCAAAACAAGACACGTATAACTAAATAACGAAATATATGGATAATTTCATCTTATTTTGCATTATCCGTTAATAAAAAGACATACATGTCTACTGTTTATTATCATAAAAGATTTAATTAATAAATTTTTTTAAATTAATTAGTTCTAAATCATAACTTTTAATAATTTAATTCTCATTTTATTCTTATTTTATAAAATAGTTTATCTAACAAACTAACAATTATTATATAGCAGACAGATACAAATCAATTATTAAAAATATGTGAGAATAACATACAGTAATGCGTAAAGGGATCACCTGCTTCACAGTTAGAGAAAGTCTCAGAAAAATCTCTAGCAACTATCTTTGAAGGAACAATAATAACTAAAGCTAAAAGTCCTAAAATGACTATTGCATATTTTGAAGCCATTTTTAATAGATAAACTAAAATTAGATGAAGAAATATGTGAAAATAATCGAGAGAATGATAGTTTATATAAAAGAGAAGAAAGACCATCGTTACTTAAATTAAATATAACCCACCCACACCCAAAACAAACCCCCCGCCCCCTGATAATTATGCGAGAAAAATTTGTAATTAATTTCAGGGTTTTTTATTTTAATAAATAAATAAATTATAATAATTACTGAAAAAATAATTTAAAAAATATTTATTAAAATAAATATTTTTTTTATCTCGTTTATAGAGTAAATGTGTGTTTTACAAAAAATAAAACACATAAAAATACACTGTAAATGAAATATACATGTGTTGCGTCTACCTGTTTTATCTTGTTTACACTATAAACAAAATACATGCAAAATTATCTCGTTTACGGTGTAAATAAAATAAAAAAATATTTATTAAAAATAAATATTTTTTAAATTATTTATTTCAATAATTATTATAATTAATTATTTTATTAAAATAAAAAATTTTTAATTTCATGTACATTAAATTAAACATTAACCGGGAAAAAAAGTCAAATTTGTAATTAATGTGAATAAAATTAATTATAAAATTAAATATCAATCCAGATTAAAAAAAAAAGAATTTAGCTTTATCCCCTCCGTTTCAAAATAAGTGTTGCTTTTTTGGTATGCAGTGGGAATCTAAAAAATTTTGAGAGTGGAAGCAAAAAATATATATACTAAAATAAATTTTGTTAAATATTATTAATTATATGAAGATATAAAAATTAAAAAAATTAGTGAACACTTTTATTTTTAAAATATTATTTATTATATATAATTTATAAAAAATATTTTTTTATTTTTAAAATTTAAACTTAAAAATATTTTAATTAAATTATAGATAACTTATTATCCTAACTAATTTTTTTATACACATTTAATAATAAAATACTGAATCAATTAGCACATTAGCGCCTAATGATACACTAGTATTTATAATTTGAAGCTAGAATTATATATAAATATTTGAAAAATTAAATTTGTATATGAAAAGTATATTTATATAAAATAATAGAAACATAATTTACAATTTTTTTAAATAATTAAATTTGTTATATATATTTTTATTTAATTTTGATATAATGTTAGATGAAAAATTTTATGCATCTGTTTAATTATGTATTGTAATTAAAATATTTTGTCATTATTATTTTTAAAAATAAAAAATATATTCTAAATTAGTAAATTAATCAATTCATTTTAAAATTTTATATGCAACATAGGTACATGTAATGGAACAAAAGATAAAAAAATACATAATAAAGATGAATAAATTAAGAATAAAATAAAATATATAAAGTCATGAAAAAAAAATTAAATTAATACTTAAATTATAATTGTTTAAATTAATACCCAATTACTTCTTTTTGTTCCTCTTTGGACACTGTTGTTTCTTTTTTAAAGAAATAAAATTAACTTATCTTTGGTAAAAAAAAAAAAAAAGAAGATACATGGAGTGATGGAGACCTGTCTAAAAAAATGGAGAATTTAAAATGTACCTTTTGACGAAGAGAAGATGATCACTAGATAAGGAATAAAAAAAATGTTAAAAATATAAAAATAAGAAGAGGATTTAAGGGAATAAAGGAGTGACGACACAAAAACTAAATTTGATTAGTTAAATAATAGTTAAAATGATAAAAAATAAAAAAGTGAATTTGGGATTTTAGCTGATTGAATTTAATTTATTTTTAGTGAGATCATTTAAAATTTGAAATGGGAACATATTATATATAAATAAATTTAAAAAAAAATAAAAATACAGTGGGAGTAAGTGCTCTCTCATTGTTGTTACTGGGTTGTTGCTGGTATGAATTCATTCAAAAATTAATGTATTTAAATAAAAAATTTGTCTAGAAATACTAATACTATATATGTATAAGTATTTTTGTAAATAAATTTAATTAAATTAGTATAAGTCCAAAAAAAAAAAAAAACAGTACGTGTGCCATTGCTTTATACTTCTCTACATTTTTTTACACAAAAATTTTTGCACATAATACAAAAAATTTTTTAAATAAAAATCTTATAAATATAGTATAAAAATATTTATACATAACACACAAATTTTTATATAATGCACATAAATTTTGCTGCAAATGTATTTTGCTACTTATCTTAAAATTTTTATGTTGTACACTAGCTTTTTTATATTGTACATTAAAATATTTATACTATACACCAAAATATTTATACTGTGTGTATTTTATTTTAACCTAATTCAACCTCTAACTCTAATCCTACTCATCTCCAATTCCTAACCCTTCACCATCATATCTCACCAACAACCATCACCACCTTTGCCCATCCCAGTTCACTTCACTTTGTATATCGGAAAGAATGCTAGAGAAGATAGAACACTACAATCAAACACGCCCTTTAATATCCACATCGTCGCTGTCTTGTATATGCAGAAAGTATGCAGCTTGGCCCTCTCAATAGGGGTCACAATGGTCTCACCTTCCCAACCATAAAAAATCATTATTTCAAGTTCAATGACAATCTTTTTTGTTCTTCTTCTTCATTTCAATCTTGCTTTTTCTAAGTCATTATCCTCACCTCTCTTCCTTCACTTATTTCCTTTTTGCGTTGCCTTCACCACAATGCTTTTTTTCCCTCCAAGTTACAAATTTTTTTTGAAACGAAAAAAATACCATAATTATTTTTTCTTACATAATAAAGAAACAAAGGTGTCTAGAGCACATCGCCAATGCAACTTTCGAAGTTCTTCAAAGCCAATTTAATTTTTTATATTTTTTTCCTATTTTTTTTCTAGGAAACCAATTAGTTAAAAAACAAGTTCATTACCAAAAAAAAAAAAAACATCATTACTCTAATTTTTTTCAAATTTTAAAATAAAAAATAAGAGAAGAATGATTTAGTTAACTTATATCATAATTCATCCTTAAATTTTTTTTCTTTTATCAATATCAATGACAAAGTTAGAAATTATAAAAACGAATCCATTAAATTTGATTTACTAGGAACATCACAACCACTAAATCAAAGCTTGTTCATTCGATTTATCTTGGACAATTTCGAATATTATGGGTTGCATCTCCCCGCCTAGTGAATTGAAACTACTTCATTCGATTTACTACACATTATAATAAATTGAATCTATTGCATTTGATATACTGCGTACTAGGGTAAATTAACTTTATTTTATTCGATTTACATAGAGTGATCCTAAATCGAATTTAATAGTTTCGATTTACATAAAATAGACTCTAAATCCGGACATACATGTAAGGTATTTGAATTTAGAATATATCCATATAATATTGGTTTGCATTTTATTTCTTTACGTGAATTACCATTATTTTTATTTATAACATATAAAATATAAAATAATTATATTTATTTTATATTACTTGACAAATAGATAGATTCATTAGAAAAAATTAAAATTATTAAATAATTATTTAAATATAATATAATTTTTATCCAAATAATTATTAAATTTAGTTCATTTAATAAATATATAATACGTGAAAATGTTGAGAGTTAATTTTTTTTTCTTTTTTAACAAAAAGATATTTTGAATTGTTTTATTTATACATTAAAAAAAATAAAAAATAAATAATATTATCATTTTTATTTTTTTAAATAAATATAGGTAAAGTTTTGCTTTCACATAAATAAAAAACTAGAGATAACATGAAGATTTAAATTGTCGAGACCCAGCCTGTCATTATCCAATTTTGATGGTTTAAGAACAAAATTTGAAAAATACTTTACTCATTCAATTTTGGTTATAATAAAATGGAGCCGATCTATTCAATTTTTTCTTTAATTTATCTTTCATTTTTATTAATTTACTACTTTTTTTAATTTATTATTTTAGACTAAAATGAGTCAAAAGACATGGCTATCACAGAGGAGCGAAAAAAGACTGAGTTTGTATTGAGTTTTATTGTCTACATCTTATTTTAGCGAGCATATATTATTTCTAACAACAAATTCTTCTTTAGTTACCAATTCTTATTTCTAGCAACATGCACAGTCTCCACTTATGATGCAGCAAAGCTTCGCACAATTATCAACACTTCCTCCCACGCCCGACATATTACTTTGTTCAATTTCAACCAATCCGTCTAATCCAACATTTGATTCTGATTTTTCTTCTCTATATGCTGCAAATACACAATAATTCTTTGAAAAGTTCTTCACAAAGTAATAACTTAACAAATAATTAGGATTTTTTTAAATTAAATCATCCATATCTAGGTATTATTACCAATAATCAATTAAATGATTGTTCTCTTTTTTCCTCTTAAATTTGAACTCAATATATCAAAATACATAGTCAACTAAAATTAATTGATTGGATTAATCTTGGTCACCAAAACGATTCGATTCATTATAAAAATCGGTTAATAATAAATCAGTCAAAATAAAAAAATTGATCAAACAATTAATTAATCGATCGAATTGGTCCAATTTTTTAGTAATTAACTAATTTAAAATAATGAAATACAAAAAATTATTTTTATTACCTGTACCAGTTGATTTAAGATAATTTTGCATTGAATGATGGGGGAATAAAGAACAAAAGCAAAAGAAAAGAAGAAAGAGTGTGGTCTACACAAGCATGGAAGCAGGCATATATACCTTGGTTTGGGACATGAGCAAGGTTTCCTCCAACTAATATATCCTTGGCAATGCCACTACCTGTAATAATATATTAATGATGAAGGTGATTTTTATATTTCAACGCATATATTTTAGAGCAATTATATAAATAAATATGTTTTATGGAATACTAATATTTTATTTTTATTTAATCTTTATTTTCAATCAAGTGCCAAAATCCAAATTATGTATTGCAACAGAATATGTAAGATATATAAGGGGAATTATGTGTAGAGAGTTTAGAGGCAAAAAGACGTCATTGCGAAAGAAAATTATTAAATTTATTTCAATCATTTTTATTTGTATAATTGTTTTATGCGTAAAGCGACGATTAGTTTTTTTTTTTTAAGTTTTTAAATTCGGATTAATTAGTTTTTTTTAAAAAGTATTAATTTAATTTTCTATAATAATAAACAGTGGATATGTTATGTTTTTCTATTAATTTATCTTACAAAATTTAACCGTGAAACTTATATGTATCGTTAATTACGGTGATGCATCTATCTACGAAAGATTGTTATAAATAATAATTTTTAAAACAAAACTTTACCTTTTTCAGTATTTGTTTAGATGCGTTAAATCGATAAAAAAAGATTTTTTTAATAAAAAAGATTATTTTTTATTTTTTAGTGTTTTTGAAAAATTTCTAATAGTAAAAGTAAAAAATTAAAAAAAATATATATTTTTTGAGAAGCTACAATTTACATCTTTTTTTTAAAAGATCTTTTTTTCTTTAAAAAAATATTTTTCACATAATAAATGAACAAAAAAGTATTTTTATATTATTTTATCCAAACATAATTGATAGATAAAAAAAGATCTTTTTACATGAGATATCCAAATATAAAATCACTTTTACTTTTGTAAAAGATTTTTTTTTGAAAATAGCTTCTAAACATGACACACATCACTCTAAATAACGAAATATATAAACAATTTAGTCTCATTTCACGCTATTCATTAATGAAAGGATATATATGTCTACTGTTTACTATCGTAAAGAACTTAATTAATAATTTTATTTTCTTTAAAAACTAATTAGTCTTAAATCAAAATTTTAAATGATCAAATTCTTACTTTACTCTTATTTTATAAAATAATTTATGTAACAAACTAACAATCATTATATAATAAATAGATACAAATCAATTATTAAAAATATGTGAGAATAACATAGTTACATAAAATAATAAAAGAATACTATTTGTATAGCAAAACAATGAGTAAAGACATCACCTGCTTCATAGGTAGAGAAAGTCTGAGGAAAATCTCTTGCAACTATCTTTGAAGGAACAATAACAACTAAAGCTAAAAGTCCTAAAATGACTATTGCATATTTTGAAGCCATTTTTGGTAGATGAACAAAATTAGATGAAGAAATATGTGAAAATGATCAAGAGAAGGTAGTTTATATAGAAGAGAAGAAAGACCATGTTACTTAAATATAACCCACCCACACCCAAAACAAATCCCGCGCCCCGTGATAACTATGCGAGAAAAATTTGTAATTAATTTCATGTACATTAAATTAAACATTATAGGAAAAAGAGTCAAATTTGTAATTAATGTGAATAAAATTTATTCTCGTTGTGATAAGAATGATAAGGTGAATGTCCATTTATGATGGGTGGTCCAACATTCTAAAAAAGGAATATATTTAATAATAGTTTGAAAAGTCTTTTCGTGACAACGGACGGGTAAGGGCGGGTTAAGTTTTCGTTGATGTTACACAAGGAATAAAAACAGAAATACTCTTCTCTCTCATACAAATTCTCTTTCTTCTCTCTTTTGAGTATACGTTACTACATATATAATACTAGTAAATAGATTAATTACTACATATATAATACTAGTAAATAGATTAATTACTTTTTAGGAAGACTCGGGTAACAAATTTTTATTATGTCGAAACTCTCTCATCTTGAATTCAATGTGCTTGATATATCTAGAAATAATTATTTATCATGAATATTAGATGC
Source organism: Arachis ipaensis (assembly GCF_059453495.1). Classification (NCBI taxonomy): domain Eukaryota; kingdom Viridiplantae; phylum Streptophyta; class Magnoliopsida; order Fabales; family Fabaceae; genus Arachis; species Arachis ipaensis. Next base: position 13,641,247 of record NC_142444.1, read on the forward strand.
AGAAATTCATTTTGATTCAATGGATCTTGGAGATACCATTAAGGTTGAAAATAATGCATCCCAGAAGGATAAAGCTAAAGCCATGATTTTTCTTCGTCGTCATCTTGACGAAGGATTGAAAAATGAATATATCACATTAAAAGATCCTGCAGATCTTTGGAAAGACCTTAAAGAAAGGTATAATCATCAAAAGACGGTTATACTTCCTCAAGCCCGATATGAATAGACGCATTTGCATCTACAGGATTTTAAATCCATAAATGAATATAATTCTGCAATGTTTCGGATCACCTCACGAATGAAATTATGTGGGGAAAAGATATCTGATAATGATATGTTAGAGAAAACTTTCTCGACCTTCCATGCCTCGAATGTGCTCCTGTAGCAGCAGTATTGAGAAAGAGGGTTTAAAAAATATTCTGAGTTAATTTCTTGCCTTCTTGTTGCTGAACGCAATAATGAGTTGCTTGTAAAAAATCATGAAGCGCGCCCAGCTGGTGCTGCCCCATTTTCTGAAGTAAATGCGGCAAATTACCCCAGAAGAGGTATATGGCAAGGTTTTAATAACAAGAAAAATTATGGAAGGAAAATGAATTATGTTCAAAAGAGAGGATCTCACCAGAAGTGGGGTAAAGAAAGAAATATTGGGAAAAATAAATCAACAGAGGATAAGTGTTTCCGTTGTGGTGTAAAGGGCCATTGGTCGCGTACCTGTCGTACACCAAGGCACCTAGTCCATCTTTATCAAGCATCTTTGAAAAAGGACGACAAGGGAAAAGAGTCGAATTTTGTTTTAAATGATGCTGAAAATTTCACCACTCATTATGATGTATCTGATTTCTTTGAGGATCCTGAAGGAAATATTGGTCATTTGATCAATGATGGAATAGTTTAATGTGTGAGATTGTTAAGTATTCATGTAAATAAATAATGTAAAGAACTTATTGTTAAGTTTTATTTTCTATGTATTTAAGTTTCAAATATAATGTATATAAATAATGAAATATTAATGTTTATGAATTTTGAAATCATTAAATGTGTCATGTTTTAAAATAAAATTTTAGTATATGACATTATTTTTATGTACAGTATTTCTTAGAAAAATAATTCCGATCAAGTATTCAATTTAACTATGTATACTACTCATTTTATTATTTGTCTTTGAAGAAAATGGCAAAGATATATGATAAACCCATATTTCATGAGTTCTTTTGTGCTTAATTAGAGTGATTTATTCAACTCTTCACCTACTTATTCACATTAATTGCATAGTTTTACTTTCCCTTCCTTATTATGTCATATAATGAAAAACATGTTTTCTAAGCTTTAAAAATTAATTATTTTAATTACCTTTATTTCCATTCGATGCCGTGATTAGTGTGTTGAGTAGTTTCAGATTTTCTAAAGGCAAAATGACTTAAAGGATGAAAAAGGAAACATACTAGAATGGAAGGAGGAAGCAAAACGGAGCTTTAAAGAAACTGGTATCCACGCGATCGCATGGATGACGCGATCGCGTGCCAAGCACGAATCAGCAGCGACGCGGCCGCATGACTGACGCGACCGCGCGCCTTAAGCAGAATACACATGACGCGGTTGCATGACTGACGCGACCGCGTGGCAAGGAAAAGCTCCGAATGACGCGACCGCGTGACCCACGCGGACGCGTGACAGAGGCCACGCACCAGAAATTACAGAATACGCCCCCAGCGAATTCTGAAGCCCTTTTTGGCCCAGATCCAAGTACAGACAGCATAGACCAGAGGTTATAAAGTGTGGGAATGCATCCATTCAAAGAGAGCTCGCATATTTTCACCTTTCAATGATTTAGATTTAGTTGAGAGGGAGATCTTCTCTCTCTCTCTTTTAGGATTTAGGATTTCTTCTTGTTTTAAGAGTAACTCTAGACCCAGGTTTAATGTTCTTTTAGTTTTACTTCTCTTTATTTATTCCAACATTTGAATTGATTATTATAATTTGAATTATGAATTCTTCCATGTTACAGACTGTTATTTGAATTAATGATAATTGAGGTATTTTCAGTTTATGATTGTTCTCTTTGACTTAAGTTATCATTGCTTCCCATCTAAGGATATTTTTATTATTATTTCAGCAATTTTACTTTTTCCCCTTTTGGTTCTGGTTAAGAATTTAGTAACTCAACAGTTATTGAACTCAACATAATTGATAATCGTTATCTTGCTAATTGAGCTGAACTTAAGCAATCCCAACCTTTTCTTAGGAAATAAATAGGATTCAAAGGTCAATTTAATTAGTCCTCTGACTTTCCTTTGCCCTGGTAAAGGTTGACCAAGTGGAGTTTAGATTCAACTTTCATTATTGTTGAGAGAGATAACTAAGTTGGACCTCTAATTTCTCTACCTTGCTAAAAGTTGCTTTACAGTTATTATTTATTTTTAATTGCCATTTAATTCACTCGTCATTTAAATTACTTGCTTCTCACCTTCTAAACCCCGATCACAACCTTTATAGCCAATAATAAGAACATACTTCCTTGCAGTTCCTTTAGAAGACGACCCGAGGTTTGAATACTCGGTTAACAACTTTTAAGGGGTTTGTTACTTGTGACACCCAAATGTTTGTATGAAAGGACTTTTGAAGGTTTAGAAACTATACTTGCAACGAGAATTTATCCGCAATTTTCTAGACAATGCAAAAGTTTCTCTCATCAAAATGGCGCCGTTGCCGGGGAATTGCAAACGTGTGCCTTATTATTGGTTATTGTAAATATTTGCTTTTTACTTGTTTATTTGTTTTTATTCTTGTTTTTATTTTTGCTTTTTCGTAAATTAAGAGGTTATTGGTTTTTATTTAGTTATTAAAAAAAAATTTCAAAAATTTGTTCTTAGTGTTCATCTTGATCTTCAAGTTGTTCTTCACGTTCATCTTGACCTTCAAGCTGTTCTTAGTTGTTTTCTTCGTTTTGATCTAAAAATTTGAAATTTGGTGTCATTTTATTATTTTTCTCTTTCATTCAAAAATATTTTTAATTAATTTTTTTCGAAAAAAAATTCAGATTTTTATTTTTAAAATTTTTATCTTATCTTATCTTATTTCAAAAATCGAATTTCAAAATTCAAATTTAAAAAATTTTCAAAATTTAAATTTAAAAATTTCAAATTTCAAATATCAAAATTCAAAATTCAAAATTCAAAAATTTAAAATTCAAATTTCAAAAATTCAATTTTCAAAATTTCAAATTTCAAATTTCAAAATTTAAATAACCTTTTAATTTAAAATTTCAAATTTCAAAATTTAAATAACCTTTTAATTTAAATTTATTTTTATTGTTATTTTTAATTTTTATTTACTACTATGAACTCTCACCCCTTTGACTATGAGTCTGGTTACAATTATGTTGCAGGAAGAAGAAATTACAATGAGAACAGACATCAAGGTTGGAACAATCAAAGATGGGAGGAGCCACAAGGATTTGATCAACCCTCATGGCAACAACCACCTCCAATGGACTATCAACAACCACCACCATATGCCTATGAACCTCCTCGACACAACTTGGGACCACCATACTCACAAGCCCCTTTCCGCCATTCACCTCCATATGACCCTAATCCTCATCCACCATACCAACCACCTTATGAACCAAATGAACCCTCCTATCTACCCCTAACCTCCATGGAGAAAGCACTTGCCGATCTAAACTCTACTATACAAGCTCTCTTCACCCAAATCATACCACCAAATACCTTCAACAATCAACCCTCAAGCTCTAGTGCACTTCCTTGTCAACTACAGAATAATCTCTCCATCCCATCACCACCATCCATGGAAGAGCATCCACATCCATCAATCCAAGAGCAAGATGATCCCAATTATGCTATTGATATGGAACAAGAAAGAAAGAATCATCTTCGCGAATCCATACTTCATAAAGAGCTAGAGGAGGCCCTAAAGGTAAAGGTAGTAAATACTCTTGAAGATGAAAGAACAATTGAAAGGAGTTGTCATGGAAAGCAAATTATCAAGGATGAGTACGATTTTATATTAAAACTACTGGACAAAGCAGTAATTATTAAAGAGAAAAAAGTGGTTGAAGACTTGCGAGACGCTGAACCTCCATGGGAAAGTCAAGACATAGAGCCTCCTTCCAAGACGGTTGCATTTGATGTTGAGGAGGGTGTACAACCTCCAAGGCATACCCTGGTTGAAGACTTGGAAGAGGTTGAAATTGAAGAAGCTTACAAGGAGGTGGAAGTTGTCAGAGAAGAGCACAAGGGAGTGGAGCTTGCAATTTCATTAAAAACACCTCCCCCTAAGTTGCCATCATCCTTCACAACATTCAAGTGGGTAAAATTCATATCCCATAGCTTTCTAATCCCACTTGAATATGGGCTACTGGAGACGGATGGTCAACTTAGAGCTCTTTGTGGCATTAAGAGTAAGAGGAAGATGGCCAGTGATAAGAATTGTCAAGCAAGGTTCATCATGGTTGGAAGCTTTAAGTTTAAACGCAAAGGTTAGTATAAAGCTCAACTGAATGGGTCTAGGAAGCTGTTTGGTCGCTGCAGTGAGAATTCAGATCACCTTCCACCCGGCTGGAAAAATGCAGATCGAGACAAAAACGGGTGTAAAAGTAAAGTTTGGGATCCTGGATCTGTTCTGGCATTTGTCACCCCGGGAGCCTAAGAATCTGTTTGAAGCTTCTTAAGGGCTTTACATGCTTAGTTTGGGACCCCAGAGACTATTGAAAATACAAACATTGGTGGGGATTCCTGGATCAGTACAAGCACAAGCCACCATAGCAGGAAGCTCATCAAATGTCCAACTTAAGGACTATAACTAAAAGTGCTAGGTGGGAGACAACCCACCATGGTATGATCGTTCTTTTTCATTTTTATTTAGTTTTATTTGTTTTTGAGTTTTATTTTATTTTATATTAAACCTGGAGTTTTGCATCACATTCATATTAACACTCCATTCTGCATCTTTTCAGATTAAAAAAAAAAGCGAGCACGCGACGCGACCGCATCAGCGATGCGTCCGCGTCGCAAGGAGATGGGAGACAATATTAATATGAACAGAGAGTTACGCAGGAGCAGCGCTGGAGGCGTGCCAATGGCACAAATCCCCTCACGCGACCGCGTTGCTGACGCGACCGCGTCATATGGGAATAAAGGCCTCCCACGCGACCGCGTGACCCACGCGGCCGCGTGACCTGAAATTGGCGTAAAAAGGGTGTATGGCCGAAAGTTGAGCTGGAGTTGGGCTGGACTCGTGCTGGTAGCCCAAGCCTCACCACGCGAACGCGTGCCCCACGCGTCCGCGTCATATCCCTATGATGGCCACTCACGCGATCGCATGCCCCACGCGATCGCGTCACCCAGAATTTTGGCAAAACGAGTTTCGAACAGAGAGTTGCGCGACCACGAGGCTGCACTCGTGCCAATCACACAAAACAGGCCACGCGATCGCGTGACCCACGCGTCCGTGTCACCTGACCTTATCACGCACCACGCGACCGCGTCACTCACGCGTCCGCGTCACAGGCGGCGCACAGAATATCCAGATCAGCCAATTTTCTTATCTTTTCTTCCCTAATCCTTATTCTTCTTCTCTTTTCTTATTTCTTTCTTCTTCCTTTCTTATTTTCTTTCACCTCCATTCTATTTTATTTCATTTATTTGCATACTTTCATCCATTGCATTATTTTCATTGGTGTTAGAATTTTATTTGAGTCATTATTCCTCATTATATGTTTGACAATTATTATTATCTTCTTTAAAGGATTGCTTGCATGTTCACTGTAATACTTTCTATACCTTCTTCACCATGCATGCTATGTGTTTGTGAAAAAGCTCATATGGCATTATGCACTTCTCTATGTTATTCTACTATTCAATGCTTGCTTTTCATAAACTCCCTTTACTATTTTAATTGAATATAATTGTCAATATAAACATGGTAATTTATTACAAGTAATGCTTGGTCTATGCTACTCATGCCCTTTTCCGGCATGCCAATAAACACCCTGCATCCACTTATCTTTCGATGCACTGGCTATTTTTCATTGCTGACTTTTCACATGTACTCGAGAGCATGTGTTAATGTCAATTACATCCTAATGTGCATCCATCACCACTCTTCCATTCTCTTCCTTGCTATACATCTATTGAATTTAATTTACTTTCTCTTCCCTTCTTCAGGATGGCCACCAAGGAAGGAAAGGAGAAAGCTACTCCCAAACCGCCGGCAAGGAAAGGAACAAAAAAGAGCCCAGCTGAGAAACCACAACCCCCATCCACTTGCACATCTTAGCATGCACCGAGGACGGTGCAATCTTTAAGTGTGGGGAGGTCGATACCGATCTCCATGGGTTAGTTATTTCCTGACTCAACACCAAAATTTTTATTTTATTTGTTTGTTCATTGTTGCATTTGCATGTTTGATTGCATATTTGTTTGATTTTTTGCATATTTTACCACTTGGTTGAAGTAATATTTTCTTTTTCAAGAAACCTTTTAGAGCATTTCACTGATTTGAATAAAATTTAATATTACACTTGTTTGAAGAAATATTATATTGGAACATGGTTTAGAGCTCGAACACACAAAACCTGTGAAATCTTTGAGCCTATTTGAATTGGTTGTATTTTATCAACCAATATTTTATTTTTAGTGTGTATTTTTCTCTCTAAAATTGTGATCTTTGTCTTGCTTAATTCTATATTTCTATAATTTGATGTAGGCATGCACTTACATGATTGAGGCCTTTGTTTCACTGAGCTTACATACCCATATGGCCTTACCTTTCATTATCCTTTGCAAACTAATTTGAGCCTATTATACCCCTTTGTTCCTTACTTTAGCACATCATTAACTCTAAGCGGAAAATAATAATGTCCTTAATTTGAATCCTTAGTTAGCTTAGACTAATGAGAATGCTTATGATTTAAGTATGGGGAAAAGTGGGTTTGAAAATGTTTGGTTTAAGAATTGGGTGTTATATATCTTTATGAAAATGTGAAAGAAATAGGACATGTTCATGCATTCAATAAATTAATCATATGCATTGAAAAAAACAAAAGAAAAAAAATAATATAAAAAAAAAAGAAGAAAAAGAAGAAAAAGAGAGAGAAAAAGAAAAGAAAAAGAGCAATTAATAAAAGGGGACAAAATGCCCCAAAGTAAGTAGTGAAAGCAATGCATATGAGTTGTACTTGAAATTAGAATGCATGAATATGTGGAAAACATGGTTAATGGATGGTTAGATGTTGTATTATGATTACATGGATTGTTTAAGTTAGGTGGGAAAAGTTTAAGTTAATTAAGGATTCAGATTTTAGTCCACTTGGCCAAATACAATCCTACCTTGACCCTGACTCCATTACAACCCTTAAAAGACCTCTTGATATGTGTATCTGTGTATTAAATTTATGTTGATTGTTAGATGAAGAGCAAGCCTTAAAAAGCAAGGTTAGTAGAGAATTGAGAGAATCGAACCTAAAAACACTTGAGTGATTAGAGTGTATACACTACCAGTGAGGGTTCGATGCTCAATTCCTTGTTCCCTGCTTTCATGAGCTATTTTCTTCTTGCAAGTCTATTTGTACTTCATTTTCATGATTTGAATTAGTGAAATCCAGTTCATATTTCCTCTTGAAGGATTTGTTTACTTTTAACTAAGTAGGTGGAAACATTCTGCATGTAGTTACATTCATAGGTTGCATTTCATACATTCTTCATTCTTTATAGCTTCTCTTGAGCTTAGCATGAGGACATGCTAATGTTTAAGTGTGGGGAGGTTGATAAACCACTATTTTATGGTTTATCTTGTGCTCAATTGAGTGGATTTTATCAACTCTTTACCCACTTATTCATAATATTTGCATGGTTTTATATTTCCTTCTTGATTTTGTGCTATGATTGAAAACATGCTTCTTTAATCTTATAATTGCTTATTATTAATCCTCTCTTATTACCATTAGATGCCTTGATATGTGTGTTAAGTGCTTTCAGAGATTATAGGGCAGGAATGGCTTAGAGGATGGAAAGGAAGCATGCAAAAGTGGAAGGAATACAATAAGTTGGAGAAATTGCTAAGCTGTCCAGCCTGACCTCTTCGCACTCAAACGGCTATAACTTTAGCTACATAGGTCCAAATGACGCGGTTCCAGTTGCGTTGGAAAGCTAACGTCCGGAGCTTCGATTTGATATATAATATGCTATAGTTCCCCTGACGCTAGGCGATGCGACCGCATGATGCATGCGGCCGCATCGCGGTGACGGAAATCAGCGCAGTTGAATTCGAAACCAGCGAATTCTGGACTGTTTTTGACCCAGTTTGCGGCCCAGAAAACACAGATTAGAGGCTATAAAGTGGGGAACTGCATCCATTCAGAAGGAGGCTCTCATATTCACAATTTTAAGAGTAGATGTAGTTTTTAGAGAGAGAGGTTCTCTCCTCTCTCTTAGGATTAGGATTTAGGATTTCTCTTAGTTTTAGAGTGACTCTCAATCCCAGGTTCAATGTTCTTTTATTTCTTTTCTCAATTTTGTTTATGACTCTCTATGTTTAGATTGATTTTCTATTTAATATATTTTTTGAGGTATTTTAGACTTATGATTGCCCCTTTTTATTATATAAATAATTTGGATTTTTCTCTTTTGGCTTTGGTTGAGACATTGGTAACTCTTGAGTTATCAAACTCATTGTTGATTGAAAATTGGAATTAATTTGTCCGCTTAACTTACCTTCATAGTTAGAGGTTAATAAGGTGGGGGAAGAATCTAATTCTCATCACAATTGATAAGGATAACTAGGATAGGACCTCCAGTTCTCCATACCTTGCCAAGAGATTTTATTATTGTTAATTTATTTTACTTGTCATTTTACTTGTCATTTAAACATACCTCCCTGCAATTCCTCGAGAAGACGACCCGAGGTTTGAATACTCGGTTATCAATTTCAAAGGGGTTTGTTACTTGTGATACCCAAAACGTTTGTACGAAGGGATTTTTGTCGGTTTAGAGACTATATCTACAACGCGACTGTTTTTATGACATTCTTTACTGGCAAAAATCCTAACGTCAATATATAATGAAGATGTATGCCTTGCGGATAGTGCAAGTTCGCACACCATTCTCAAAAGTGATATATATTTTACCCATCTTGTGCCAAAAGAAGAATATGTTAATACTAATATTGGCTCAGGCAATATGATTGAAGGCTCCGGAAGAGCTATAATCTTGTTTCCCGGAGGAACAAAATTCATAATAAATAATGCTCTATTGTCTACCAAGTCTCTAAGAAACTTGTTGAGCTTTAAAGATATTTGCCAAAATAGATATCATATTGAGACTATGAATGAGGAAAATCATGAGTTCTTATGTATTTACAACTCATGATTCAAATAAAAAGGTTATATTAGAAAAGTTTCCCTCACTTTCATCTGGGTTATATTATACCAAAATTAGTGCAATTGAATCACATTCCATTGTAAACTAAAAGTTTACTAGCCCAAATGAATTCATAATTTGGCACGACCAATTGGGTCATCCGAGAACAACCATGATGAGGAGAATTATTGAAAACTCCCATGGACATTCACTAAAGAACCTGAAGATTCTTAAATCTAGTGAATTTTGTTGTGCTGCATGTTCTCAAGGGAAGTTAATTTTAAGGCCATCACCAGTAAATATTGGATTTGAGTCCCCTGAATTCCTAGAAAAGATTCAAGGTGATATATGTGAACCTATTCATCCACCATGTGGATCTTTTAGATATTTTATGGTCCTGATAGACGCATCTTCGATATGGTCACATGTGTACTTATTATCTTCTCACAACCTGGCGTTTGCGAGATTACTGGCTCAATTTATTCGATTAAAAGCACAATTTTCAGAAAATCCAATCAAAGCAATTCGTCTTGATAATGCTGGTGAATTTACTTCCCAAGCTTTTGATGCTTATCGTATGGCTAATGGAATAAGTGTTGAATTAGTAGATAATTAGTCAATAAATTAGTTTTTTAATAAAGAAGATTAGAAATGCGAATATTATATTAAATTAGGATAGAGCTCATCGAAACAAGAAATTTGACACTAATTTCAAAGAAAATGGTCCAAGATTGGACCGAACGGGCCGAACCAGTTGAACCGGATCCAAATTGGGCCCGTGGACCCAACCGGACCAACCCATTAAATGAGCTTAAAGCTTGTTCTTCTTTTCAAAGACAGCAGAAGCAGCGGCGCATTAGGGGAACGAGAAGAGAAATTCACCGAAACCCTTACAGTGATTTTAAAACGCCGTAACTTCTCCGTCCGAGCTCCGATCACCGCACCGTTTGCGGCCACGCGTCCACCGCGTTGAGCTCTATGTTTCTACTAGAACAATTTCATAGGTAACTCGTTATTTTACACTCAGCCTTCATTTCTCCCAATTTTCAAGTTTTGAGAAGGGATGTTGAATTTCTTTGATTTTTGATATTTTAGGATCCAATTAGCTTGAGAAAAACGTTCACTCTTGCTTATGTGAAGCTTGGGTAAGGTAAGGATATGATAATTCTATTTTAATTTCATTAGATTTGAGCTTTGAGTATTGAATTGGATATATATGTGTTATAAATGTGTATTAGGTTGTGAATAAATAATTGGAGCTTGAAATTGTGAATACTGGAACTTGGAGGAAGCGGATTAGTTGAGGTTTTGAGGGTTGTGTTCTTTTAGAAAATTTGTCTTGGAATAATACTTGGGAATCGGCTAAGGTATGGTTTAGGTTTCTTGCATTTAATATATAATGTTTTGTGAAAACTTAGGCTAGATGACCATAGGATAAGTTGGAATGCATGTGTATGTTTAATGCTTAGTAATTTGTCGATGAATATATTTGGTTGAAGTTTATTGGATAATTAGTTATTAATTTTGGATGGTGAATGTTGTTATGTTAATTTGGAGAGAATTATGGTTGAATGTTATTGTTGATGAACATGGTTGGTTTGGTGCTTGTTGATTAACTAATGATTTGGTGAATTATTGATTTGAGGTATAACTATTGTGGAAGTTGTTGTGATAATGAGATATTTTGTGTTAGAAGCCTAGGATTAGTGAACTATGATCCTTAGTTGAATTTTGGTTGTTGGATTTGAATATTGTATGAGTATAATTATTGATCTGAGGTAGATTTATTATGGTGACTGTTATGATGATGAGGAAGGGTATGTTAAATTGAAAAGAATGCAGGTTTGGACCCGAAAAGGGTGGCAAAGTCTGAGTTTTAGAGGAGATGCTGCCGAAATTTTATAAAAATTAGAGATTTTGTTTATATGATTATTTAAAAAGATTTAGATTCAAAGGTTGTATGGTTTGATTTAGAGTTATTAAGAAAATGAGCATGTTTTAAGTTTGATTCATTTAGAAAAGAATGAATTATGTTTTGAATTGGAACTATTGATGGACGGAATGGGAGGTGTGATAATGAAGGATAAGGATTGAATATGATTGATGTATGATGATGAATGAGATGCGATTGAGAATGATGTGGATGTTGATGAATTATAATTGAATTATTTATATGGCTTATGAATTTGAATTATCTGAGATACGAGATTCCCTGGATAAAGTGCCGTGGCTTGCCACCACATGTACCAGGTAGAAAATTCGATACTCTGTTGACCCTACGACGTAAGTGTGACCGGGCACTATATAAATTCCCGGGAATGTTACCCCCATTGAGCAATATTGACTATTTGAGAAAAAGCTATGCAAAGACTCTTGGAGATGCACGTCGGGGGACAGTCTAAGGACAATTCAGACTTGTCGGGTTGGCTGGATAATCGACAGATGAGCCTGATCAGGCATAGGACAGACATGCATCATATGCATATTACTTGAACTACTTGCCGGTTGTATGTGAATTTCCAGATGTGTTTTCCAGATGATATTAATGAATTTCCACCTAATCAGGAGGTTGAATTTGCAATTGAGTTGGTGCCTGGAGCCGGTTCGATTTCGATTATTCTTTTATAGGATGTCACCTTTAGAAATGGCTAAACAAAGGTCAGCTGGAAGATCTGTTGGGTAAGCATTTTATCCAACCAAGTGTTTCTCCGTGGGGAGTGCCAATGTTACTGGTAAAGAAGAAGGACGGGAGTATGCACTTGTATGTTGATTATCGGCAATTGAATAAGATCACTGTGAAGAACAAATATCTATTACCTAGAATCGACGACCTAATGGATCAGTTACAAGGTGCCGGTGTATTTTCTAAGATTGATCTGCGATCCGGGTATCATCAGATAAGGGTTAGAGATGAGGATATTTCGAAAACTGCTTTCAGGACACGTTACGGTCATTATGAGTGTACGGTGATGTCATTTGGATTGACTAATGCTCCAGCAGTATTCATGGATTATATGAACAGGATTTTCTGGCCGTACCTGGACAAGTTTGTTATTGTCTTCATTGATGATATTCTTGTTTATTCTAAGAGTGAAGAGGAGCATGCTAATCATTTGCGAACTGTGCCGTAAATCCTGAGAGATAGAAATTTGTACGCTAAGTTGTCTAAATGCGAGTTTTGGAAAAGTGAGGTAAAGTTTCTCGGTCACATGGTGAGTAAGCAGGGAATAGCTGTGGATCCTGCTAAGGTGGAAGCAGTGATGAATTGGGAGTGACTAACTTTAGTGACAGAGATCAGGAGTTTCCTAGGTTTGGCGGGGTATTATCGCAGATTTATTAAGGGATTTTCACAGCTCGCCTTACCTTTAACCAAATTGACTAGGAAGGATACGCCTTTTGTCTGGACTCCGGAGTGTGAAAAGAGTTTCCAAGCATTGAAGCACAGGTTTACTACTGCACCTGTATTGGTATTACCTAAACCAAGTGAATCGTTTGAAGTGTACTGTGATGCATCTTTGAAAGGTTTAGGGTGCGTTCTAATGCAGCACCAGAATGTTGTAGCATACGCCTCACGGCAATTAAGGCCGCATGAAATGAACTATCCGACACATGATTTGGAACTTGCTGCTATTGTGTTTGCTTTAAAGATCTGGAGGCACTACCTCTATGGCGTTAAGTTTCATGTTTTCTCAGATCATAAGAGTTTGAAGTATCTTTTTGAGCAGAAAGAGTTGAATATGCATCAAAGAAGGTGGATGGAACTTCTGAAAGATTATGATTTTGAATTGAATTATCATCCAGGAAAAGCGAACGTTGTGGCGGACGCCTTGAGTCGGAAGTCCTTATATGCAGCTTGGATGATGTTACGAGAAGAAGAGTTACTAAAGGTATTTCAAGGTTTTGATTTGGGAATTAGAGAAGAATCTAGAATTTTGTGTTTGAGTCAGTTGCAGATTTTAAGTGATTTTAAATCATAACTTCTGAAAGCTCATCGAGATAGTGAAGCGTTACGTAAGGTATTGCCAACAGTTGAACAGGGAAAACAGTGGAGAGTGTCAGAAGGACAGGATGGTTTGTGGAGGTTCAAGAACTGGATTATTGTGCCAGATATTAGAGACCTACGACAGAGTATCTTGAAGGAAGCTCATAAGAGCGGGTTTTCAATCCATCCAGGGAGCACTAAAATGTACCAAGATCTGAAAGTGATGTTCTGGTGGTCAGGTATGAAGAATGATGTGGCATTGCACGTATCTAAATGTTTAACGTGTCAGAGGGTTAAGATTGAGCATCAGAGACCATCTGGGACCCTTCAGCCTTTGGAGATTCCACAATGGAAATGGGAGAGTATCACAATGGATTTCATGATAGGTTTGCCTAGAACCCGATCTGGTTCTGACGCTATTTGGGTAGTTGTAGATCGACTGACAAAATCAGCTCACTTTCTTCCTATTCGAATAAGTTGCACAATGGAAGAATTGGCTTGAATGTATATTAAAGAGATTGTCAGGTTACACGGCGTGCCATCTACCATTATATCTGACAGAGATCCTTGTTTTACATCAAGGTTCTGGGGAGCTTTTCAATGTGCATTTGGGACTCAGTTAAGCTTGAGTACTGCGTATCACCCTCAGACAGATGGTCAGTCAGAAAGAACAATTCAGACCTTGGAGGATATGCTAAGGACTTGTGTTTTGGACTAGCCAGCAAGCTGGGATCGGTATATGCCATTAGTGGAGTTTGCTTATAACAATAGCTATCATGCGAGCATTGGAATAGCTTCATATGAGGCTCTGTATGGCAGGAAATGTCAATCTTCACTATGTTGGTATAAAACTGGAGAAAGAAGTTTGTTAGGGCCTGAGATGATAGCTGAAACTACTGAACAGATAAAGAATATTCGTAGTCGAATGCTTATAGCCCAGAGCCGCCAGAAGAGTTATACTGATCAAAGGCAAAAGCCTTTGGAATTTGAGGAAGGGGAGCATGTTTTTCTGAAAGTTACACCAACCACTGGAGTTGCAAGAGCTATTAAGACTAAGAAACTAAATCCCCGTTATATTGGACCATTTGAGATCCTGAAGAGAATTGGGCCAGTGGCTTATAGAATTGCCTTACCATCGTATCTTTCAAATTTGCACGACGTGTTTTATGTGTCACAGCTTCGAAAGTATATTCCTGATGCAAGTCATGTTCTAGAACCAGAACCAATCCAAGTAAGAGAAGATCTAACACTTCTAGTAATTCCAGTGAGAATTGATGATACTAATATTAAATGATTATGCAGGAAGGAAGTATCATTGATAAAAGTAGCTTGGAGTCGAGCTGGTATCGAGGAACATACTTGGGAGATCGAATCAGATATGTGAAAGGACTATCCACATCTCTTTTCAGGAAACTAGATTTGAATTTTGAGGGCAAAATTCTTTGTTAGGTAGGTAGGATGTAAACCCCGATTAAATTAGTAGATAATTAATCAATAAATTAGTTTTTTAATAAAGAAGATTAGAAATGCGAATATTATATTAAATTAGGATAGAGCTCATCGAAACGAGAATTTTGATACTAATTTCAAAGAAAACGGTCCAAGATTGGACCGAAAGGGCTGCACCGGTTGAACCGGGCCTAAATCGGGCCCGTGGGCACAACCGGACCAACCTATTGAATGAGCTTAAAGCTCGTTCTTCTTTTCAAAGACAGCAAAAGCAGCGATGCATTAGGGGAAGGAGAAGAGAAATTCACCGAAACCCTTACGGTGATTTCAAAACGCCGTAACTTCTTCGTCCGAGCTCCGATCGCCGCACCGTTTGTGGCCACGCGTCCACCGCGCCGAGCTCTATGTTTCTAGAAGAACAATTTTATAGGTAACTTGTTATTTTACACTCAGCCTTCATTTCCCCCAATTTTTGAGTTTTGAGAAGGGATGTTGAATTTCTTTGATTTTTGATGTTTTAGGATCCAATTAGCTTGAGAAAAACATTCACTCTTGCTTATGTGAAGCTGGATATGATAATTCTATTTTAATTTCATTGGATTTGAGCTTTGAGTATTAAATTGGATATATATGTGTTATAAATGTGTATTAGGTTGTGAATAAATAATTGGAGCTTGAAAATGTGAATACTGGAACTTGGAGGAAGCAGATTAGTTGAGGTTTTGAGGGCTGTGTTCTTTTAGAAAAATTGTCTTGGAATAATACTTGGAAATCGGCTAAGGTATGGTTTAGGTTTTTTACATTTAATATATAATGTTCTGTGAAAACTTAGGCTAGATGACCATAGGATAAGTTGGAATGCAGGTGTATGTTTAATGCTTAGTAATTTGTCGAAGAATATATTTGGTTGAAGTTTATTGGATAATTAGTTATTAATTTTGGATGGTGAATGTTGTTATGTTAATTTGGAGAGAATTATGGTTGAATGTTATTGTTGATGAACATGGTTGGTTTGGTGCTTGTTGATTAACTAATGATTTGGTGAATTATTGATTTGAGGTATAACTATTGTGGAGGTTGTTGTGATAATGAGGTATTTTGTGTTAGAAGCCTAGGATTAGTGAACTATGATTCTTAGTTGAATTTTGATTGTTGGATTTGAATATTGTATGAGTATAATTGTTGATCTGAGGTAGATTTATTGTGGTGACTGTTATGATGATGAGGAAGGGTATGTTAAATTGAAAAGAATGCAGGTTTGGACCCGAAAAGGGTGGCAAAGTCCGAGTTTTAGAGGAGATGCTGTCGAAATTTTATAAAAATTAGAGATTTTATTTATATGATTATTTAAAAAGATTTAGATTCAAAGGTTGTATGGTTTGATTTAGAGTTATTAAGAAAATGAGCATGTTTTAAGTTTGATTCATTTAGAAAAGAATGAATTATGTTTTGAGTTGGAACTATTGATGGACGGAATGAGAGGTGTGATAATGAAGGATAAAGATTGAATATGATTGATGTATGATGATAAATGAGATGCGATTGAGAATGATGTGGATGTTGATGAATTATAATTGAATTATTTATATGGCTTATGAATTTGAATGATCTGAGATACGAGATTCTCTGGATAAAGTGTCGTGGCTTGCCACCACGTGTACCAGGTAGGGGTGTAATCGGTTCTGTTTGGTTCAATTTTGGACCGAAAACCAACCGAACCGAACCGAACCAACAGCGGTTTGGTTCGGTCGGTTTTTTTGGTTTTTTTGCATCTATTGATCAGAATTAAAATTATCATAAAATAAAGTTTAAAACCTTCAATAAACTAGAATAACAAGAGTATATCACATCCAAATTCAATACAAATTCAACTTAATTAAACATAAAACAAAGACAACTAAAAATGTCTAGCAAAACAACAAAAATAAACACACTTTAAACTGAAACAGTCACTTTGTAACAAATAAAAACCAAACAGCCACCATGCTTAAACAGCCACCATGCTTAAACGTACCACGGACTCAAAATTTTCACCCGCAACGTTAGGCGTAGGTTCATTGGGCTGTTCATTGCTTGTTGGCTGCATATATATAAACATAACAATGAAAAATTAGCATTTTAACTCATCAACAGCACCAAAAATTATTAATTGTAGCATTCAAACTTGTGAAACATATTAATTATATGCAGACATATATATGCACTTATGCAGCCTAAATTATTGCATGAAGAAACAGTAAACCCATGTTCCATGTACCTATTTCTAAGCTTCATTGTGAAAGAACCATGGTTCTAAATTAAGTACTACAGTAATCTTCATTGTGAAAGAACCATTGTGAAAGAAACAGTAAACCCATGTGCCATGTACTCTTTATTTTCTAAATTAACTACTCTTTATTTAATCTTTCTGTGTTAGTGTTATCAAACCTGCATCAAAGTAATTATTGGTCTTTTGGTCTAGAAAAGACTAAAGAGTACTACTATTCATGTTCATTTTTACCCCTAAACTTGATTTATTAAGTATGGGATACTGCATGACATAATGCAGATATAAGGACATGACAATGTTTAAAAATTTGTGGCTAATTATAATAACCCAAATCCATAACTTAAAGAAAAAAGAACACCAAAAATTAAATTACGAAGATACTTAAACAGAAAAAGGTATCCAAATCCCTCATCTTCATAGACAGAAAAAGGTACTCAAGAATATCTAATAACTTGCAATAAATTTTGAAAAAACCAAAGATCAGGGAGACAAAACCAATCCTAAAGATTAATCAACGAGAAAAATTCAATTAGGATTCAAGTGGCCAGACAATGACTAAAGTAGGTAAATTATCTCTGTAAGCACTAAATTTTTTTTATTTTAGTTATATGAGTTAATATTCAGAATAAATTGTGAAAAAATCAACGAACAAGAACATTGTGAACACTGAACAGCAACAGCAACAAACTTTCAATCAGCCCACCAACAAACTTTATTTAATTTTTTTATTTTTTATTTTTTATTTTCAATTCAACGAACAGCAACAGCAACAAACTTTCAATCAACCCACCAACAAGAACATCTAATAATAACTTGCAACAAATTGTGAAAAAATCGAGTTACCAACCTCAGAAGACGATATTGTGAGTTGCAGAAGAAGGCTCGGCAACGGAGACTGCTGGACGGCAACGAGAACTGCTGGACGGCGACGAGGACTGCTGGACGGAAGAACGGCTCAGACGGAAATCGACGATGGTGACACGATGGCGTGAAGACAGCTCTCTGCAACGCCCGTGATGGAGATCGACGACGTCCTTCACGGCGACTCGACGACGGCGCTCTTAGCTCTCTGGCTCTCTGGCTCTCTCAAGCTCTCATTCTCTCAGGGTCTCAGGCAATCATGCATATAAGAGAAAGAATGAAAGATGGAGGTTGTGACTTGTGTTGTGGCTGCGCTGAGTGAGTAGGGATTGGGGGTTAGAGGATTGCATATTAGGTTAAAGGGTAAATGTGTAAAAAAAAGGTTTCTGAACCAATATTGCGGTTTGGTTCGATTTTTACTGAACCAAACCGATCGGTTTAAATCGAACAAACCAAAAAAATCGGTTTTTTTCGGTTTTCTTTTAGGTTGTTGTAAATTTCGGTTCAGTTTTGCGGTAAATTTTGGTCCGGTTCGGTAACTTACACCCCTAGTACCAGGTAGAAAACTCGATACTCTGTTGACTCTACGACGTAAGTGTGACCGGGCACTATATAAATTCCCGGGAATATTACCCCCATTGAGCAATATTGACTATTTGAGAAAAATCTATGCATAGACTCTTGGGGATGCACGTCGGGGGACAGTCTAAGGACAATTAAGACTTGTCGGGTTGGTTGGATAACCGGCATATGAGCCTCATCAGCCATAGGACAGGCATGTATCATATGCATATTACTTGAACTATTTGCTTGTGCTTTAATTGTGTGTGCCTATTTGTACTTGCCATGCTAAATGTGTGTTTGTTATCTGTAATAACTGTAACCTTCTTGTGTTTGCCTTTATCTGTCTATTTGTCGATGAAAATGCATGATGGAGTTAGAGGTATAGAGGAATGACAGTATGGAACTTAAATTTTAAGGTTAAGTTAAGTTAGGATTAAATATTTTTAGAAAATCACCTTTTATGGCTCCTGTTTAATACTTTAAGCTCTATCATCCTTTTTTTCTCAAGATGGTTTAGTATAGGGATTTCATCACAATTTTTAAACTATTAAAACTTAATTATTGAATGGCCTTTGTAGAGATTTAACTAGAAATACTTGAGTAGAATAATTTTGTATTATATAAAAACATAATTATATATTTTTAAAATGCAAGAATCTAATTAAATATCGAGTACATTTATAAAAGCTCTAAAATTGTTAAACAAACCAAGGTTATTAAAGTACAGAACATGCTATTTGTAGCATAAGACAAAGTAACCTCTTCCACATTTCTACGTCTTTGCATCCAAAAGTCCAAAACTAGTGGAAAGGGAATATTTCCTCTGCTATAGTGAGAATCTCCGGTTTTCATTTTATATTATGTTGTTGTTTTTCAGATGCAGGTCGAGAGACATTTTGTTAGGCATTTGGACTCTTGAAGTGGAGTGGTTACTGGGTTATTTTGTTATGCTATAATGTATATATATGTACTTGGCTTTCTCTCCGCATAACTTGTTCTTTTTGATCCTCTTAGAGGTTTATAGAAAGACAGGATTGTGTATATGTACTTTTGGGTTTTGGATATGTATGTTTATATGTGTAAATATTCTTCGACCAGACTTGACTTCGCAGGCTAAGTTAGGAGCTTGTTATTTTGTATCATTGGCACTTTATTCCCACTTTTGTTATCTGATGTTTAGTAGTATATGGTTTTTCTTAGCACGCAAGTTAACTCGTTCCTTGAACGTTGCGCTTTTATTTCGCGATTTTTATTTCCCTTATTCTTCAAGGCTCCTAGCATATTATAATTCTTCTACTATTATACGTACTCATTTTATTTTAGAGGTCGTAATACCACACCACTTTCGTTTTACGACTTAAGCGTAAAGTTTAGTGTGATAGGGTGTTACATTCGATATATTGCATACTAAAATAAATCAACTTTATTTTATTCGATTTACATGGAGTGACCCTAAATTGAGTTTAATAATTTCGATTTACATAAAATAAACTCTAAATCCGGATATACATGTAAAGTATTTGATTTTAGAACATATCCATATAATATTGGTTTGCATTTTATTTCTTTACGTGAATTACTATTATTTTTATTTATAACATATAAAATATAAAATAATTATATTTATTTCATATTACTTGACAAATAGATAGATTGTTTCATTAGAAAAAATTAAAACTATTAAATAATTATTTTTGTTAAAAATATCGTTATATAATATAATTTTTATCTAAATATTTATTAAATTTAATTCATTTAATATATAATACGTGAAAATGTTTAGAGTTATTTTTTTCTTTTTTAATAAAAAGCTATTTTGAATTTTTTTATTTATACGTTAAAAAAATAAAAAATAAAAAATATTATCGTTTTTACCTTTTTTTCAAATAAATATAGGTAAAATTTTGCTTCCATATAAATAAAAAACTAGAGATGACATAAAGATTTAAATTGCCGAGACCTATAGCCTGTCATTATTCAATTATGATGGGTTTAAGAACAAAATTAAAAATATTTATATCACATATTCTATTGTTAACCCAACTTAATCAATAGTTGAGGCGAGATAGAAACCCAACCATGATTCAAATTATGTTTTAAATGCCTACTAATTTTTTTAAAAAATAAAAATAAAAATATTACTTATAAAAATACTTCTTCAATCCATAATTCCTACTTTATTTAAGTTAAAATAACAAAAAAAAAAAAAAACTATTTCTCATACTGATATTCCAATTAATTAGTACTTAACCACTTTGAGCTTAAAAGTCATTTGACAAAATAGAAAGACGGTATCCGATAATAATTTTAGGGTGGCTAAATTCTAATCTTATTACTTTCATTATATGATTTTTACGTAAATAAAGTAAGATTTATTAAACGTTCTAACTTTCTAATCTTGCTACTTTAATTTCTTTATACAAGAAAAACTTATTTAGTTATTTTCAAACATTTTAATTTGTTGAATATGTTCATGTTTAAAACAAAATATATCTGTTAGTTCGAATGCATTTTTAAAGTCTTTGAGTGACGTGTATATCTAGAATGCAGTAAAAATTAACTTTTCATATATGATTTTTAAGATAAATAAACAACTTAGAATCTTGTTCTAAAATATTCTCGTTTTTTTATACTCTTATAAGGTTAGACTTCTAATTTCTAATTTTTTTTATTTATTATGTTTTAGATATTTGGAGAGAAAAAGAGTGTGAAGAGACGGAAGTTAATTGAATCAGTTTTCGTGATTCATGTTGCAATGATATTGAACGTATTTTCTCCTAATTTGAATGTGGTGAAACATTTAATAACCAATATTTTAAATCATAAATAAATAAAACTAATTACTATATTTATAATTAATTAAGTTGTTCCATTCTTGGCTGATTTGGAGTTGGTTCCATATACTTTTTCATTTATCTTTAGTGAGATCATTTAAAATTTGAAGTGAGAACATATTATATATAATTAAATTTAAAAAAAATAAAAATACAGTGGGAGCAAATGCTTTCTCATTGTTGTTATTGGATCTGTCCCTGCTGGTATGAATTCATTCAAAAATTAATGTATTTAAATAAAAAATTTGTCTAAAAATACTGATACTGTATATATAAGTATTTTTGTAATTAAATTTAATTAAATTAGTATAAGTAAAAAAAAAAACACTGCGTGTGTCATTGCTTTATACTTCTCTACAGTTTTTTAAGAGAGAAATTTTTGCACTTAATACAAAAAAAATCAAATAAAAATCTTATAAATATAGTATAAAAATATTTGGTTATAGTATAAAAATAATTGTACATAATATATAAATTTTTATATATTATACATAAATTTTTGCTGTAAATATATTTTATTACTTGCATATTAATGTTTTAAGCATGTAATGCTTTAAAATTTTTATGTTGTACACTAATTTTTTTGTTTTGTGCATCAAAATATTTGTATTGTGCACCAAAATATTTATATTATGTGTATTTTATTTTAACCTAATTCAACCTCTAACTCTAATCCTACTCATCTCCAATTCCTAACCCTTCACCATCATCTCACCAACAACCATCATCACCTTTGCCCATCCCAGTTCACTTCACTTTGTTCTACATGAGTTACAAATACCAATGGATATCGGAAAGAATGCCAGAGAAGATAGAACACTACAATCAAACATGCCCTTTAATTTGTGACACCCACTCGAAATAATATCCACATCGTCGCTGTCTTGTATATGCAAAAAGCAAGCAGCTTGGCCCTCTCAATAGGGGCCACAATGGTCTCACCTTCCCAACTATAAAAAATCATTACTTCAAGTTCAACGACAATTCTTATTGTTCTTCTTCTTTATCTCAATTTTGCTTTTTCTGAGTCATTATCCTCACCTCTCTTCCTTCAGTTATTTTCCTTTTGCGTTGTTTTCACCACAATGCTTTTTTTTCCTCCAAGTTACAAATTTTTTATGAAAGGAAAAAAATACTATAATTATTTTTCCTTACATAATAAATAAACAAGGGTGCCTAGAGCACATCGCCAATGCAACTTTCGAAGTTCTTTAAAGCCAATTTAATTTTTTATATTTTTTTCCTAATTTTTGTTTTTCTAGGAAGCCAATTAGTTGAAAAACAAGTTCATTACAAAAAAAAAAAACATCATTACTCTAATTTTTTCAAATTTTAAAATAAAAAATAAGAGTAGAATGACTTAGTTAACTTATATTATAATTCATCCTTAAATTTTTTTTCTTTTATCAATATCAATGACAAAGTTGGGAATTATAAAAACGAATCCATTAAATTCGATTTACTAGGGACATCACAACCACTAAATCAAAGCTTGTTCATTCGATTTATCTCGGACAATTTTGAATATTATGGGTTGCATCTCCCCACCTAGTGAATTGAAACTACTTCATTCGATTTACTACACATTATAGTAAATTGAATCTATTGCATTCAATATATTGCGTACTAGGGTAAATCAACTTTATTTTATTCGATTTACATAGAGTGATCCTAAATCGAGTTTAATAGTTTCGATTTACATAAAATAGACTCTAAATCCGGACATACATGTAAGGTATTTGATTTTAGAACATATTCATATGATATTGGTTTGCATTTTATTTCTTTACGTGAATTACCATTATTTTTATTTATAACATATAAAATATAAAATAATTATAATTATTTTATATTACTTGACAAATAGATAGATTCATTAGAAAAAATTAAAACTATTAAATAATTATTCAAATATAATATAATTTTTATCCAAATATTTATTAAATTTAGTTCATTTAATATATAATACGTGAAAATGTTGAGAGTTATTTTTTTTAATAAAAAGATATTTTGAAGTGTTTTATTTATACATTAAAAAAAATAAAAAATAAATAATATTATCGTTTTTACTTTTTTTTTAAAAAATAAATATAGGTAAAGTTTTGCTTTCACATAAATAAAAAACTAGAGATGACATGAAGATTTAAATTGTCGAGACATAGCCTGTCATTATCCAATTATGATGGTTTAAGAACAAAATTTAAAAACAGGCCTGCTACACATACAAGCGAAAAGGCCTTACAAGTCATACAAGCTCCAGCCCACAATCCTTCCACACACGCAGTGAATTACATTGAATGGAGCGTCATTTACACGCGCTCCACTCAAACGGTTGCACTTCGCGTAAATCGCTCCTTAATGGCGCACTCTTCCATTTCTCAAAGCCATTCAAAGAAAACACAACTGTTCTATTTTCGAGCAACATTCGAAACTGAAGATATACAACTCGTCGCTAAGATTCGAAAATTCCATCAACACAACATAGAATTCTCGATCAAGAATCTCCAGAAAAAACAAAGTTATAATACTCAAGGTACGTTACGTTACTATTTTAGTCATCCTGTATGTTTTTCACATTTCGAAATCGAAGAACTAGGTTTTACTGTTCTTCTACGTTGTTGTACGTTTTACTGTTCTTCTTGTTCTACGTCTCATTTTACAGTTTATAATGTTCTACTTGTTCTAGGTTTTACTGTTATTCTTGGTTCTATGTTACACTGTTCTTCTTAGTTCTTCTAGGTGTTACTGTTCTTGTTGTTCTAGTTCTTCTGGTAACCGATTTTTGGGGGTATATTCCGTAGTTTGGTGGGTGTATATGGAGTAATTTGTTGGGTGTATATGGCATAAATTGTTGGGTGTATATTTCTGAACTGATATACTGTAATAGTCAGCAGTTGCAACTGTTCTTATATTTGCTTGTCCATGGGTGTATATTGCTTGACCTTGTGATGTTCAAGAGGATTTTCATCCTCTATATACAGATGGCATTCCTTTTACCAATGACAATAAACAAAATCTCACCTGTACACTTGGCCCCAATTTTTGAGATGGACACCCACTACAAGAAAAAGGCGTATTTGTAACAAAAAAAATTGTTACAAAACGTCGAAATTTTGAAACAAAAGTTTTTTGTAACAAAAAAAGGGGCCGTTCCAGTAAGTCCCGTTACAAAAAGTTTTTGTAACGAAAAATAGAACTGTTACAATTCAATATGATGTTTTGTAACAATTTTTTCTGATACAAAAAATCAGAAGCCGTTACAAAAGTGGTAACAAATTTTGATCTTCAAGGTATTTTTCGTGACAATCTATTTTTTCCTATCAAAAAATTTTGTTACAAAATATAACTTGATTTTGTAACATTTTTTTTAATTAACTAATATATTAACTATTTTATTAAGCAAATCTACATTTATATAATATGTAAAAATATACATAATTCAAACATGCCTCATTTAGCTAAAATTGTTTTAAAACAAAATAACATTAGTGAGTACATTGATTAGTTCTACAAGTTATATGTGTTGCACAAGTTCAACCAAAAATTAAAAGTTCTAACATAGATTAGTGTCTCTGAATCAAAATATTCTTGAGCC
Organism: Arachis ipaensis; assembly: GCF_059453495.1. NCBI lineage: Eukaryota > Viridiplantae > Streptophyta > Magnoliopsida > Fabales > Fabaceae > Arachis > Arachis ipaensis. The sequence continues at coordinate 13,666,178 of NC_142444.1, forward strand.
CTCAAAGTAGCATGTGGTTACCATTTCAGCACTCCTATAAATAAGAAAATCCGAAACAAAAAGTTAGGTGCATAGTCAAAAGAAATATCTTGAGGCAATCAGAAATCATGTAGCAAACAAGGGTCTATTTTGATACAGAAATTCGTCAAATAGAACTTGTTTGCTCAAACAACACAATGCAGTTTAATTGAGCAACCAAATAGGACAACAACCAAATAGTGAATAACAAAACCCAAGCTTCCAGCTTCCAACAACCAAAACAGTGAAGCACTTAACCGGATAATCAATCAATTGAGCTTAGCAACAGTTGAAAACCAAAAGCAATTAAATACCAACTCAATCAATTAATAGAATCAAAGATGAATATTGAAAACAGCTTAAGATAAATTTCGGCAGCATTTCAGCAGTAAATTTGCCTATTTCACAATTTCAATCAATCAATTCAAATTCCATATGAATTCTTTGAGAGTTAAAAACACAAAAAATCATAATGAATTCATAGGAAGGAAGTAAATAAGCCAATTCTAGCAAGAAAACATGAGGAAACAATTAAAACCAATTCAACCACCAAGAAGTAGAGCAGCACTCAGCAGAACAGCAATCAATGGCCCATCATACAACACCCAAAACAGTAAAATGAACAAAGGTAATGGATTCAGGCAGCATTCTATTCATTGAAGTCAATAACCATTACACTTGCAACCAGCAGGGGCATAGCAGTTTATCCATTAATTCAATAGAAAATCAATCAAGCCAAACTAAACGATTTGAGCAACAGATTTATCAATAAAACTAATCTCAGTTCAGCAACCATCATCTACTCCAACACAAACAACAATAACTCAGTAGCATTTCATTTCTCATTGAATTTAACAATCATTCAACAAGCAAGCAATGAGGGGGAAAAATCAGCAGCAACCAACAGCAAGTATAGAGCAGCAATAATAACTTAATGTGAGAAATTATTCAACAACAAATGCATACACAAATACAAGGATTACTTAAATGACTCATCATGCTTATCCATATAAGTCTGCAGTGAAACCACTTACCATTTCACTTAAGAGGCTTGTAACAACAGCTTTTTTATCAACTTCTTTCTCATTCTCCCTTTCAGGCTCACTGTCAGTACTGGTAGGAGGTGGAAGTGCTGAAGCACCAAACATGGCTTCGTCATGAGCAGCTTGGATTTGTTCCTCCCTTCTTGCCTTGATAAGAAAATGGATTCGATCTATGTTTAGTCTTCCATACATAGATGATGCATGTATGTTAACAAGGAACAAAACTGACTATTCATGAATATAAGAAGAGGAATATACCTCTATTTTAGAATACCGAAAACTCTGGCCAATTTGCTTGACCAAGAAAGCATCATCTTCAGCCACTGCAGATAGGTGGGCAAATACAATTAGTTCAATTAAGTTTCAGGATTCAAGCCAAACCCCAAACCATTACTCATTATCATTTATAAGAAAAAATATCATTGGCATTCAATAATTAAAAGAATCACCATGACTAAGCAATGAACAATTAAAATCAGTAAGTATTGGTGGTATTAACAAGCACACAACAACAGTACTCAACATTGGATCAATTAAAAATGAAGTTTACATTATCAGGATTCAGGTTCATATCACTTCATTTGATTAATTAATTATCAATTGGAAGTGGAGCCCTGTTTTCATAAACCAGTTCAGAGTTTTCAGCAAACAACCGACCTTTCAAGTGACTTATCTAAGTCTACAAACAGATATGCATATGAAACTTGTACTCACTTAAAATAGACTGATAGATCTTTAAAATCCTTTTGAAATTAACTCAAAATTCTGTTTAAATTAAAAGTTATAGCGTTTGGAAGTTGGTGCTGCAGAACTAGAAAACCAGAAAAATCTGCAGCGACCACTAAACTTTCAAAAATCATATCTTCCAAACCACTTGGCCAAATTCCCTGAAATTTTTATGGAATATTCAAGACACACTAAAGTTTTACAGAAAAATAGTTTCATCTAAAAATTAGGTCTGGACTACTCCCAAAAGTCATTCGTTCTGCTGCCAATTATGCAGTTTTCTGCAGAAATTCTACACAAAGTATTTCCAACAACCTCACATACCAATTCCTATATTCAAGCCTAGGATTCATCTAAAACCATATTTCTAACTTTCTTTTGACTAACCAAAGTTGCCCAAGAACTCTTAATTCAATATATCATAATTTCATATCATAGGTGCAACGTAACCATATTATCACAGCATCCATTCTTCAGCATCTCATCTATAACAACATATCTCAAGTTCTGATTCATAAAATCAATTTCCAGCAGCCATAGCAACATTCCATACACAAAATCAACATCAACAAGTACTAGCAGCAAGTATAACTTCAAAATACACAACATCATCAATAATCATTACATTAAATCATTAAATCAATCACCAATTACAGCTATGATTCAACTCAATACTAACAATTATTCACACAAAGCAATCATAAATCATTTACAGTTACTCATTTAATTTTATTGGCATTCATAACTTAAAAAATTTATTTTTAAAACAAATCCCCTACCTCAGTTAGTCGAAAACCACAAAATTAAGCATGACTTTAACTTCGTTCTAACCCGCAGCAGCAGCAATAGCTTTAAATCGGATCAGCAACGGCAATGCCAGTGAACAATTTGTAGTGGTATTGACATAACCCTAACATATTAACATCTCAGCATTCTCAATCAACCATGAAAACAGAACGGTAACAATAAGGGTTTTGGAACAAGGACAACTTACTAAAACTTGAAAGGAACAAACGACAGGGAGCAGCAGCAGTAATAGCTTTGTTTAAGCACAAACAACCCCACGACCATCCATCACGGCAGCAGTGACTTCGGCACACAAGGAGGACCAAAAACAGAGACAAGACTGAGTAACTAACGAAGACAGTGGCTTCAGCAACAGCAGCGGCGACGACTCTCGCCAGTGACGGTGACGAGCTCTCGTAACGTTAATGGCGACTGGGTGCGACGGCGGTGACAGGATCGGCTTCCCCTCTCTCTCATCTTCGCGCACTGTCTTTCTCTCTTTGAAGTTCAACGGCGGCTGGTCATCGGCGGAGCACAACGGCTCCTCTTCTCCCTGGCGGCGTCTTTGGCTCGCGACGTGCTCTCTCTCCCTCGACGGTGGCAGCAGCGACGACGTTTCCCTTTCTTCTCCCCCTTTCTCCTCTTCGCTCCCTCTGTTTCTTTCTTTCTTTCTTTCTTTCTTTCTTTTCGTTTGTTTTCAAAAGTAGCTGAGTATTGAGTTTTTGGGAAGGGATGGCGGTGGTGAATGGCAGTAAGATGGTGGGGTAAAAGGGTTAGGGTTTGTGTATAGAATTAGAAATTTTGGATTTAATTTGAGTAAAATATTTTTAATAAAATTAGAGTATAAAGTATTAATATTTGAAAAACTAACTTAATCTCTAAACTTTAAAATATTATTTGTGATATAAAAGTATTTATTGATTCTTAATAAATTACTCTAATTGAAAATACATGGTAATACAATTAACTTTCTTTATCTTAAAAAAATATTATTTAATCATAAATTTACAAATTAATTTTAATAAAATATTCTAATTAAAGTATTAGAGATAATATAATTAATTTTCTTTGTTTATAAAAATTAAAGTATTAAATTCTAAAATCTAAAATATTTAAACCAAATCATATAAAGTTCTTATTATTTTACATTTGCTAAATTTTATAATTTAAATATAAAAAATAATTTAATAATTATAAAATCAGATAAAATTTTAAATTATTTTAAACTCAATTAATCAGAATTTGTTTAATTATCTTTAATAGAATAATTTCAGAGATTAAAATATTTAATGATAAATAAATCTAAATTAGCTCTTAATAAGATATTCTAAAATTTTTACGTCTTACACACTATATAAAAAATTTTAATTTTTGAAATAAAATAAAATTATTTTAAAAAAAATATATACACAATGTTTTTTACTCTTAAAGTGTTTTACACTTTGAAAAAAAAATTGTTATAAAATATACTTATATTTTAGGATAAATAATTAACTTGTTACAAATAATATTGAATTTTGTGACAAGTTATTTTTTTTGTTACAAAATAACTGGAGTTTTTAAAACAGAAAGTTGTTTTGTTACAAAACAATTGGAGTTTTTGAAACAAAAAAATATTTTGTAACAAAACACCATCTCGTTACAAAAACTAACATAATTTGTAACAAAATAAAACAGGTTGTTACAAAATATTATCATGTTTTGTAACAACTTGTAATGTTGTTACAAAACATTATCCTTTTGTAACAATCACTAATTATTATTACAAAATACTATTTTTTGTAACAATTTTAAATTTGATACAAATTTTTTGTTACAAATATTCTATTTTCTTGTAGTGACCATAACAGAGCGAAACTGGGGAGGGCATGTTTTGAGTTTTATCATCAAGGGCATAACCGATTACAAGGAGAAAAAGAAAAAGGCAATTGATGGCTGCCTCTTTGCCCTGATGATAATTTACTTTCATCTTTCTAAAAATAAAGACAAGAAGAGGGCAGAAAGACCTCCAAAACCCTGGATTGCCAACTGGAGTAAGGAGCAGTTGGTCGAAAGAATGAGGGCGAAAATAGAGGAAAATATGATAAGTGAACATAATATGTTGGGTGTATTTTATTTACCTGAATGCTGCTAACTAAAATTTCTAATGTTTCAGGGGATTGTAAAGATGGCGGAAACAAGAGAGAAAATGAAAAAAATAGAGAAAAAAGAAAAAAAAACAAGAAATAAAAAAAACAAAAAAAAGGAAGGCAAGTTCAACATCGTCTTCGGAGACAGAAACAACTGATAGTGACAGTTCTAGCTCTGAGTCTGAGACTCAAGAAGACTCAGAGGATTCACCAAGAAAAGAACCCAGCAAAAAAGGAAAAAAGTAAGCACCATAATTGGGTGTATTTTCTTTATCAAGTTGGGTGTATTTTGTTGACCCATTTGGGTGTATTTTGTTTATCAAGTTGGGTGTATGTTGTTTATTAAGTTGGGTGTATTTTGTTTATTATGTTGGGTGTATATTGTGCATTCATTTGGGTGTATCTTGTGCATTCATTTGGGTGTATTTTATATCTTTAGTATGTTTTAAATAATGATTGTTTGCCTTCCAGAATGGACTCCAAAAAAGAAAGAAGAGTCAAGAGGATTATGATTCCGAATCTGAATCAACTGATGAGTAATGTTCTGAAATTATTACTCCTTTCTTTTGGCTTTATTATCAAGATTTCATATATTAACAGAGTGTCTCTTATTAACTTATAGAAGCGAAGAATCATCATCGGTGAAGAAGCAAAAGAAAAAGAAAAAGACACAAAGAACACCAAAAAAGTAAGCACTTCTTTGGATAATATTTTGTGATAAAATTAATTTTTTATTTCTGATTCATACTTGTTTTTTCCACCCAGGACACAATCCAAAAAGAAAAAGGTTGTTGTTGAGCATTCATCTCCTGAACAAGATCAATCCTATCATGGGTACAGTACTTTGTAAGATATATTACCGTCTATCATCATGATTATATTTGTTAACATGTTCTTTTATGAATGTACTAACAGATCTGAAATAGGAAGTGAAGATCTAGATGAATTGTTAAGGAAAAACAATGAAAATTCTGCTGCACAGGGGTATGTCTTGTTGGGGTGTATATTTCAGATTTTAGGGTGTTTTCTTTTCTAATAATTGTTTCTTGTTTCGCAGGGAGAAGGAAGCTGACCTGCGATCGACGGAAGGTCACTATGTCTCCTCTGAAACGTAAGAAGCTTTATTTGATAAAATCTTGTTATCATGATTTAACTGTATGATATTTTGTCTGAATAACATGAACTCTATTTAGAATACCGGATGTAAACTTGGGAAGTGATGATCCTTCCTCTCAAGGACACACAGAACAAAGTAGCATAAACAGACCGGCAGAGAGCATGTAATTTCTCTTTCAAATAATCGTTACTTTTGTTCTTTTATTACCTTCTACTTCTAATTCTGTATATATTTTTTTTAGAAAAAAAGCCCTTTATTGTTTTATTCGAGAAAAAAAAGGCAGGAAAAAAAAACAAAAACTGCAAGTATGTAAGTTCTCAAAAAACAAAGCCTGTCTTTCTTTTGAATTGTTCGGGTATATTTTTGACTTTTTTTGGGTGTATTTTAGGTTGAGTCTGGTTGAAGAGTTAGCCAGTGAGCCGGCTGATTCGAATATGATGGTTGTGAGGAAAGAGACACCGTCCGAAGGTCTTGCAATGTGAGTTTTTCAAGAATATTTCAACCTTATAACCTTTTTATTTTCAAAGGCATTGTTAACCTTTCATTTTTCTTCTTGTTTAGAGTTTCAATTCAAGTTTGTCTACCAGTGTCCCAAACAACCACTGTGCCAGAACTTGAAGAAACACCTGAGACAGAATATGAACCAACCCCTCTGCTACAAATTGAAGGAACTACAAAAACGTAAGAAATAATATTGGGTGTATATTGGGTTACAGTTTGGGTGTATATTGGGTTATAGTTTGGGTGTATATTGCCCCTGAATAGTTTTTTTTTTACGTCATGATTAATTTTATGTGCCGTGCAGCACTCCTGAACCCCCCAACAACTCGAAGAAAGCACACCCACACTTCCCCCAGCTCCATCTAAAATATAAGTTCATTAGAGTAAAATCAATGTTTTGGTTATCATCCGTATATTCTTATTGTTATAATATGTTATACATGATCACGCAGTAATCCAGCCCCAGAAGACGCTGCTGCGTTGATAATGATGGCACGGACAGCATCGTACATTCCTAAAAAAGATCTGATGCCATCATTCAGCCTTGGCTTCATTGATTCCAGCCAAGAAGAAACAATAACGCAGGAGGGGACGTCAACGCAAGATGAACACATGGCAAAAACTACGGAAACCCCAAAACTGCTAGAACAATTAGAGGATCTGGTACATAAAATTGCAAGTGGTGGGGTGACAAAAAAAGAAAAAAGTTCACAGATTCCAAAGGAGAGTGGGCAGAGAGTTTCGAGAAGTTTGAAACTCCTGTCAGGCCGAATTTAAATACTACTGACATGAAACAGAAATGCTATCACTGGGTTATACGAGTGAAGACCTACGCAGATGAGCTAACTGATGAGTTTGACAATATCTGCAGACTCCAAGCCCAAGATATATACACTCTGTCAAAATTCCACTTGCATCACTCGCGCCTAAAACGCATATAGAAGCTGAGGTAATATTACAACAACATTAATTTTTTTATCACCAAAATTAACTACAATCCTGATTGATGTAAAATTGATTTTGGCATCTTTTTCTAGATTGTCTCTGCCATGTGTTTCATCATAAACCAACAAAATATTCAAAGGTTTCAAGAAGAAGTATACTGTCTCCCCCCTGATATTGTGGTAAGGGTTGCTTCAACAAATTTTGGGTGTATTTTCTGCATTCCTTAGGATGTATTTTTTTTCTTACATTGGGTGTATTCTGTTTATTCATTTGGGTGTATTTTCTGTGTTCAATTGGGTGTCAGTTGTTTATTCGTTTGGGTGTATTTTCTGGATTCATTTGGTTGTTCTCAATTTTTGCAGAACATGGCCCTTGCAAATCATCTAGAGGGGGTATTCTTACAGCCTAAAAACAATAAGCCATTCAGGGTGGAAGACTACCCAATGTTCATACCCTTCTTGGACCTTCAAAAATTAAAATCACATCATTATGTGAGTTTTCATTTCTAAAACTACTTATTACCATTTTTTACTTATGTGCCAAATAAACTAAAATAGTGTTCAATCTGAACATATTTTAGATATTTACACCTGTTTGCCATTCACATCATTGGTGGTTATGGATCGCTGATACAAGAAAGAGGAAATTTTATATAGTCGACCCATTACACAACAAATCTCCTTCCAATGCAAGAACTGTGCTGAATACATTTGTTGTAAGTTGGTTTTGTGTTCTGTATATATATATAGTTAGGTGTATTTCTGTTTAATATAAGCGGTAACTATTAACTCCTTTAGGTGTATCCTTTTATTGAAATTATTCATGTATTACTGATTTGTTTTGTGTTTTAAGGGATATGTAATTTCACGAATTAAAGTATATGCTGGGGGGCACCTATGAAATCAAAGGACAAGGACAGGGAAATTGTAGCACCATACCTTCACATCTCGAGCCAAAAGACAAGGTATAAATCTTTCACTCTGAAATTTAAACTTTCCTATATGTAATTTATAATTTATTTTTCTGTTTTCAGCTATGACTGTGCTATCTACGTAATGAAGTGGCTTGAGATATTTGAGCCCGCAAACATTAAGAGGTGGAAGTATAAGTGGGACAATTGGACCCAGATAAATATGTTTAAAACTAAATAACTCTGTATTACATTACTTAATTAACATGGTTGATTAAACAGAATATTCTTTTTTACTGTAAGACGAGGTGGACCACTTTAGAGTAGAATATGCTTCCCGGATTCTATTTCATGACATGAATCTAGACAAAGATGAAGCCATTAGGGGAAGTAATGCAATCAGACTGTCCAAGCCATCCTTGTTGTTATTGAGTCTATATTGTCAGATAGATTCTCAAGATGTTGACACTGCTTAATGTAAATGTTATATAGTCTTGTAACAAATGGAAGACATGTTATAAATATTTGACAATTATAATGCAGTTTATTGTGAAATTTCTTTCAATAATTAAACTCTGTCTTCTGTATTCAAAATGTATGAATTACAGGTACTATAATATGAAGGAAAACATCAAATCAAATATACACCCATAACCTGCGATTTTTTACACCCAAAGAAAGTTGAATATACACCCTGAAATCTATCCCCCCTGATGCTTTGTGCCTAAAACCCTGAACCCTAAACACTTAAAACCTAAACCCTTACCCCCTAACATGTAAAACCTAAAACCCTAAACCCTAATACCTAAAACCCTTAAACAGTTGTAAAAAAAAAAACAAATAGTATTTTATAACATAAAAACAAGATTCCGAAGTATATATATGTATCTATATGTAAAATGTGAATCACAAGAAAATTCACAAAAATACACCCAAAAGAACAGTTCTTTTACACCCATATTCTGTAACTATACACCCAAAGAGTTATCCCCTGCTGCTGGTACCCTGAACTGATAATTCATAACATGTCCTTGATATTGGCTGGAATTTGAATGCACCACTGATGCAGCATCAAACAGGTTTATCTGAATATAACAAACTCACATATTAGCTAAACTATTAACGAGAAAAATAAACTCAATCACCACAAATTTAAAGAACATCACTTTTACCTCGCTTAAAACTTTTGTTTTCTTCTTCTTTGTGGCATTTGCAATCTGTTTGTCCAACTTTGAATCTAGCCTATTTTTTGGACGTCCTCTTGTTCGAATCCTTGGGGGGCTTTGAAGCTCGTTAACGGATTCCAAGTTGGCGTCTTCGTGAGATAAAGAAGATGTGCCCTTTCTTTTGGCTTCCAATGATTCCATCTCAGCCATGACGTTATCGTACGCACGGTGCAGAATTGCAGTAAGCTCCTCCGATTCGGATGCAAATTTGAAAATATTTTGCGAACGAAAAACCAATTGGTCAAACCTCTTGCTTATTGGCTCCAACAGTGGCTCGTCGTGGCTGCTCTTGATGTGTGTGTGTCGCCTCTTTACCTTCTTGCTCTATCGTTCCAGTATATATCTAGGTGACACTTGACTTACTCATTCAAAGCTTAACACGCTTAGTGCATGACGACACAGTATCCCTCTCGACTCGAATAATAAGCATTGGCATTTTACCTCGGCTACAACTGAGTCGTAAGTAACCACAAACTTGTTGAATATTGAGCTGGAAACTTGTTCTCCAACCTCATATACTGAATAGCCTAGAGCAAAATTCGTTAATCTAGTGATGCAATTCGCCTTTTCTCTTAATTGCGCTTGGACTTCCCTAAACTTTTGATGAGTGTACACATCTTGAAACTGAGCTTCAATGGAGGATTTGGTTGCACACGGTATGACCGTATAAAAATCTGCAGCATCTGATTCTCTCTCTGCTTGCTCCCTGCTTCCGAGGTAATTATCGTATTGTTTGACGAATTGAATAAGCGAGCTGTTCCGGGTAATAAACTTGTTAAAAAATGAATCCATGCTCTCGCTCCTTTGTGTGCTTTTCATCCCTGCCCAGAAGTGGTGATCCAGATAGATTGGAACCCATATATGACGGTCTTCATAGAGATCTGCATAATACACCCAAACACAGACTATAAATACACTCGATAAAAATTAAATTTACACCTCTACTGCAGATTTTAACCCAACACTACCTGAAAGCCACTTGTTGTCCACAAGACCAAAATTTAGCAGAAAATAATTCCAATTCCTATCAAATGAGTCTTTGCTATGAGAGTTCCAAACAACTTGGCTCATTTCTTGTTCAATATCTGCATGTCCCTTGTACTCGTTTAATTTGCTTGGAATCTTCTTCATGATGTGCCAAATACACCAATGGTGAATTGTTGTTGGCATACAGGCCTCTAAAGCCTTTTTCATTAATGCGCATTGATCGGTGAGAAACCCTTTCGGAGCATTTCCTCCCATGCAACGAAGCCAACATTGAAATAACCATTTGAATGATTTAATTTCTTCGTTTTTCATCAAAGAGCATCCGAAAAGTGTTGACTGACCGTGGTGATTCACCCCGACAAAAGAACCACAAACCAAATTATACCTGAAACAAATTACCATAGTGCAGAATGGAAAATCGTTAAGTACACCCAACAAATGCTTTGTATACACCCAAAAACAGCCAATATACACCTCTGCTGCGGATTCATAAAAATACATTAATTTAGCATCATAAACAGGGACAGTTTCTTACCTGTTTGTATTGTAGGTGGTGTCAAATGAAATAACATCTCCGAAATACTCAAAGGCAGCTCTACTTCTTGCATCGGCCCAAAAAGCCAGCTTAATCGATTGATCCTCCTCGAGTTCAAGCTCAAAAAAGAAATTCTGATTCTTTTCTTTCACTCTTAACAAATATTTCCCGAATTCCTTTGCATCTTCTTGTTCAGAAACATTCCGCACTTCCCTGGTAATGTAATTCCTCACATCCTTTTCAATAAAATTTAACTCGCGGTGACCCCCGGCACCCGCAACAATGATTGGTAAGTTTTGCTTGGTCTGATACCAGCCTCCTCGTTATTCTCTATTGTACGACGAATGGACATGCTTAGTTCCCTGTGCTGTTTGAGCATCTCTGCTTTACTTGGACAGCAAGGGTGTGAATGATCCAGCACAACCTTTGAAATGATCCAAGCACCAACATCCTTCAATGTGTGTATATAAATTCTTGCAGGACAGTTTAAACCGGCTGTCGGATTAGTCTTCTCGGTCGGAGATATTTTAGATTTCCATTTTCCCTCTCTGCTACATGTAATCAATTGATTCTTAATCTCGTTTCCCTTCCTATTTGTGCTCCGAACTCTTGTAGAAAAACCTGCAGCCTTGGCGTTCTGTAAAATTTTCCAGCATCTTCAAGGGTGGTAAAGGTCATTCCAACCTTCGGAACAAACTGGTCATCAACAACAGAGAGAGGCTGCAGAATACACCATGTCAAAAACTATAAATACACCCAATCATTCCTAATATAATACACCCGAACGGCAACAACTCAACTAAAATGACAAAAAAAAAAACAATAAACTGTAAATAAACAGGCTGCAGAATACACCATGTCAAAAACTAAAAACACACCCAATCATGTCTGATATAATACACCCGAATGACAACAAAGCTAAAATAACAGAAAAAGCCATAAACTGTAAATACACCCACACTTCCCGAAAAAATACACCCAAAAAAGTTCTGATCTACACCCGAGCGTCTGCTATAAATTCCAGATAATCAATCAAAACTAATACATTACATTCAATCCACAGATTTATGTTGACGCGTTAGTCTCACAGTCAATGTTCACAAATTATTCAGCTACACAATACTATACAAATTACTGCAACAAAATTCAGTGTAATCGTATGTAAATCAAACCTCAGGAACTTCGTTAGATTCAAATTCATAATCCACTTCGCCCTGATTTAGCTGACAATCTGAGGTTGAATCATCCATTATCTTCAAAACGAGTTCAAACTTTGATTTCAGAAAACAAAAAATCGAATAGAAAACGAAGCTGGAGTTACAAAGAGAGAAGAACGAAGAACGAAATAAGGAGAACGAGTAAATCTAGAAATAAGGAGAACGAAGAAGGAAACAAATCTTTTAAATTTGGTAGTTATATATACGCGGAATCTTTATATAGCGCGTGTATTGGACGTAGACCTTGCAGCGCGTTTTTGGGGTTTATTCGTTAATGAACTTGTAAAGCATACAAGCCATTAGGACTTGTATGCAGAACTTTTCTGATTTGAAAAATACTTTACTAATTCAATTTTGGTTATAATAAAATGGAGTCGATCTATTCAATTTTTTCTTTAATTTATCTTTCATTTTTTTTAATTTACTACTTTTTTAAATTTTTTATTTTAGACTAAAATGAGTCAAAAGACATGGCTTATTTATCAACACAGAGGAGCGAAAGAAGACTGTGTATGTATTTAGAGTTTTATTGTCTACATCTTATTTTAGCGTAGCATATATTATTTCTAACAACACATTCTTCTTTAGTTACCAATTCTTATTTCTAGCAACATACACAGTCTCCACTTATGATGCAGCAAATCCTCCCACAATCTTTATCAACACTTCCTCCCACGCCCGACATATTACTTTGTTCAACCAATCCGTCTAATCCAACATTTGATTCTGATTTTTCTTCCCTATATGCTGCAAATACACAATAATTCTTTGAAAAGTTCTTCACAAAGTAATAACTTAACAAATTATTAGGATTTTTTTAAATTAAATCATCCATATCTAAGTATTATTACCAATAATCAATTAAATGATTGTTCTCTTTTTTTCCTCTTAAATTTGAACTCAATATATCAAAATACATAGTCAACTAAAATTAATTGATTGGATTAATCAAGAATTGGTCACCAAAACGATTCGATTCATTATAAAAATCGATTAATAATAAATTAGTCAAAATGAAAAAAATTGATCAAACAATTAATTAATCGATCGAATTGGTCCAATTTTTTAATAATTAACTAATTTAAAATAATGAAATACAAAAAATTATTTTTATTACCTGTACCAGTTGATTTAAGATAATTTTGCATTGAATGATGGGGGAATAAAGACAAAAGCAAAAGAAAAGAAGAAAGAGTGTGGTCTACACAAGCATGGAAGCAGGCATATATACCTTGGTTTGGGACATGAGCAGGGTTGCCTCCAACTAATATATCCTTGGCAATGCCACTACCTGTAATAATATATTAATGATGAAGGTGATTTTTATAATTCAACGCAAACATTTTAGAGTAATTATATAAATAAATATGTTTTATGGAATAGTAATATTTTATTTTTATTTAATCTTTATTTTCAATCAAGTGCCAAAATCCAAATTATGTATTGCAACAGAATATGTAAGATATATAAGGGGAATTATGTGTAGAGAGTTTAGAGGCAAAAAGACGACATTGCGAAAGAAAATTATTAAATTTATTTCAATCATTTTTATTTGTATAATTGTTTTATGCGTAAAGTGACGATTAGTTTTTTTTAAGTTTTTGAATTCGGATTAATTAGTCTTTAAAAAAAGTATTAATTTAATTTTCTATAATAATAAACAGTGGACATGTTATGTTTTTCTATTAATTTATCTTATAAAATTTAACTGTGAAACTTATATGTATCGTTAACTATTGTGATGCATCTATTTATAAAATATTGTTATAAATAATAATTTTTAAAACAAAACTTTACCTTTTTCAATACTTGTTTGGATGCCGTTAAATCGATAAAAAAAGATTTTTTTAATGAAAAAATATCATTTTTTATTTTTTAGTATTTTTGGTAAATTTCTAATAGTAAAAAGTAAAAAATTAAAAAAAATATATTTTTTAAAAAGTTACAATTCACGTTTTTTTTTCCTTAAAAAAATATTTTTCACATAATAAATGAACAAAAAAATATTTTTATATTATTTTATCCAAACATAATTGATAGATAAAAATATCTTTTTACATGAGATATCCAAATATAAAATTATTTTTACTTTTGTAAAATTTTTTTTCTGAAAATAGCTTCCAAACATGACACACATCACTCTAAATAACGAAATATATGAGTAATTTCGTCTCATTTTATACTATTCATTAATGAAAGAACATATATGTCTACTGTTTACTATCGTAAAAAACTTAATTAATAATTTTATTTTCTTTAAAAACTAATTAGTCTTAAATCAAAATTTTAAATAATCAAATTCTTACTTTACTCTTATTTTATAAAATAATTTATGTAACAAACTAACAATCATTATATAATAAATAGATACAAATCAATTATTAAAAATATGTGAGAATAACATAGTTACATAAAATAATAAAAAAATGCTATTTGTATACCAAAACAATGCGTAAAGAGATCACCTGCTTCATAACTAGAGAAAGTCTGAGGAAAATCTCTGGCAACTATCTTTGAAGGAACAATAACAACCAAAGCTAAAAGTCCTAAAATGACTATTGCATATTTTGAAGCCATTTTTAGTAGATGAACAAAATTAGATGAAGAAATATGTGAAAATGATCAAGAGAAGGATAGTTTATATAGAAGAGAAGAAAGACCATCGTTACTTAAATATAACCCACCCACACCCAAAACAAACCCCCAGCCTCCTGATAACTATGCGAGAAAAAATTGTAATTAATTTCATATACATTAAATTAAACATTATAGGAAAAAGAGTTAAATTTGTAATTAATGTGAATAAAATCTATTCTTGTTGTGATAAGAATGATAAGGTGAATGTACATTTATGATGGGCGGTCCAACATTTTCAAGAAAGAATATATTTAACAATAGTTTGAAAAGATAGGGGTGACAACGGGGTAGGTAGGTAGGGGCAGGATTTTA
Organism: Arachis ipaensis; assembly: GCF_059453495.1. NCBI lineage: Eukaryota > Viridiplantae > Streptophyta > Magnoliopsida > Fabales > Fabaceae > Arachis > Arachis ipaensis. The sequence goes on from NC_142444.1 coordinate 13,681,267, forward strand.
CTCTACCCGACCCCGCCCTACCGTACAACAACTCGCATGGAATTCGTCCTGCTTCTACCTGCGGGTAGTAAAACGTTGAACCCTAATCCGCCCCTGCGGGTACCCGCTCATCCCCTATAATTATTAAAATTCAATAAATAAAATTAAATTTTAAAATTTATATAACCATCATCACATACATAACATAAATTAAAGTAAAAATTTAAATATGATACAATATTATTAATCATTTACTAATTATTTTACATATATTATACATATTATATATTAAAATTATATATATTATATATATTGCAGGGCGGGTATTACCTAAACCCGACCTCGCCCCGCCCCTCCCAAGAACCCGCCCCGGTACGGGGTGGGTACCCGCGGGTTCAGGTGGTATTACCATCCCTATGAAAAGATAACCTGTGAACATGTATAAATAGGAGGTTAAGCCTCCGTTGATGTTACACAGGCAATAGAAACAGAAACACTCTTCTCTCTCGTACAAACTTTCTTTCTTCTCTCTTTTGAGTATACGTTACTACATATATAATACTAGTAAATAGATTAATTACTTTTATTATTATAGTGAGATAATTATATTGGTAAATATCAATATTAGAGTCTTCTATTTATATTTTATATTATCTTCCTTATTTATTCTATAATACGTTATCAGCACAAGACTCTGATCAAATTTTTAGGAAGACTCAAGTAACAAATTTTTATTATGTCAAAACTCTCTCATCTTGAATTCAATGCGCTTGATATATCTGGAAATAATTATTTATTATGGATATTAGATGCTGAAATCCAACTTAATTCAATGGATCTTGGAGATACCATTAAGGTTGAAAATAATGCATCCCAGAAGGATAAAGCCAAAACCATGATTTTTCTTTGTCGTCATCTTGACGAAGGATTAAAAAATGAATATCTCACATTAAAAGATCCTGCAGATCTTTGGAAAGATCTTGAAGAAAGGTATAATCATCAAAAGACGGTTATACTTCCTCAAGCCCGATATGAATGGACGCACTTGCGTCTACATAATTTTAAATCCATAAATGAATATAATTTTGCAATGTTTCGAATCACCTCACGAATGAAATTATATGGGGAAAAGATATCTGATAATGATATGTTAGAGAAAACTTTCTCGACCTTTCATGCCTCGAGTGTGCTCGTGCAGCAGCAGTATCGAGAAAGAGGGTTTAAAAAATATTCTGAGTTAATTTCTTACCTTCTTGTTGCTGAACGCAACAATGAGTTACTTTTAAAAAATCATGAAACGCGCCCAGCTGGCGCTGCCCCATTTCTTGAAGTAAATGCGGCAAATTACCCCAGAAGAGGTAGATGACAAGATTTTAATAACAAGAAAAATTATGGAAGGAAAATGAATTATGTTCAAAAGAGAGGATCTCACCAGAAGTGGGATAAAGAAAGAAATATTGGGCAAAATAAATCAACAGAGGATAAGTGTTTTCGCTGTGGTGGAAAGGACCATTGGTCACGTACTTTTCGTACACCAAGGCACCTAGTCGATCTTTATCAAGCATCTTTGAAAAAGGACGACAAGGGAAAAGAGTCGAATTTTGTTTCAAATGATGCTAAAAATTTCACCACTCATTATGATGTATCTGATTTCTTTAAGGATCCTGAAGGAAATATTGGTCATTTGATCAATGATGGAATAGTTTAATGTGTGAGATTGTTAAGTATTCATGTAAAGAAATAATGTAAAGAACTTATTGTTAAGTTTTATTTTCTATGTATTTAAGTTTCAAATATGATGTATATAATGAAATATTAATATTTATGAATTTTGAAATCATTAAATGTGTCATGTTTTAAAATAAAATTTTAGTATATGACATTATTTTTATATACAGTATTTCTTAGAAAAATAATTCCGATCAAGTATTCAATTTAACTGTGCATCCTACTCATTTTATTATTTGTCTTTGAAGAAAATGACAAGGATATATAATGAAGATGTATGCCTTGCGGATAGTGCAAGTTCGCACACCATTCTCAAAAGTGATATATATTTTACCTATCTTGTGCCAAAAGAAGAATATGTTAATACTATTATTGGCTCAAGCAATGTGATTGAAGGCTCCGGAAGAGCTATAATTTTGTTTTCCGGAGGAACAAAATTCATAATAAATAATGCACTATTGTCTACCAAGTCTCTAAGAAACATGTTGAGCTTTAAAGATATTCGCGAAATGGATATCATATTGAGACTATAAATGAGGAAAATCATGAGTTCTTATGTATCACAACTCATGATTCAAATAAAAAGGTTATATTAGAAAAGTTGCCCTCATTTTCATCTGGGTTATATTATACCAAGATTAATGTAATTGAATCACATGCCATTGTAAACTAGAAGTTTACTAGCCCAAATGAATTCATAATTTGGCACGACCGATTGGGTCATCCGGGAACAACCATGATGAGGAGAATTATTGAAAACTCCCATGGATATTCACTAAAGAACCAGAAGATTCTTAAATCTAGTGAATTTTGTTGTGCTGCATGTTCTCAAGGAAAGTTAATTTTAAGGCCATCACCAGTAAAGATTGGATTTGAGTCCCTTGAATTCCTAGAAAGGATTCAAGGAGATATATGTGGACTTATTCATCCACCATGTGGATCTTTTAGATATTTTATGGTCCTGATAGACGCATCTTCGAGATGGTCACATGTGTGCTTATTATCTTCTCGCAACCTGGCGTTTGCGAGATTACTGACTCAAATTATTCAATTAAAAGTACAATTTCCAGAAAATCCAATCAAAGAAATTCGTCTTGATAATGCTGGTGAATTTACTTCCCAAACTTTTGATGCTTATTGTATAGCTAATGGAATAAGTGTTGAACATCCAGTAGCTCATGTTCACACACAAAATGGGTTAGCAGAATCACTTATTAAACACCTCCAATTAATTGCTAGACCCTTACTTATAAGAACAAATCTCCCAACCTCGGTTTGGGGGTATGCTATTTTACATGCCGCAGCACTTATTCGTTTGAGGCCAACGAGTTACCATCAGTTCTCTCCTATGCAATTAGCTTTTGGTCAGCAGCCAAATGTTTCCCATTTAAGAATATTCGGATGTGCGATATATGTTCCCATTGCACCACCTAATCGCACCAAAATGGGACCCCAAAGAAAATTGGAGATATATGTTGGATATGATTATTCCTATATAGTGAGGTATCTTGAGATACAAACTGGAGATGTATTTAAAGCCCGGTTCGCAGATTGTCATTTTGATGAATCAAAATTTCCAACATTAGGGGGAGAGAATAAGCTTCCTAAAAAGAAACTTAATTGGAATGCATCATCCTTGATGCATTTAGATCCTCGATCAGGGCAATGTGAACTAGAAGTTCAAAAGATTATACATTTGCAAAGAATAGCAAATGAATTACTTGATACATTTTCCGATACAAAGAGGATGACCAAATCTTATATACCAGCAGAAAATGCCTCAATTCGAATTGATGTCCCAGTTGGACAAATTGCCACCGAAGCAAATACACGCGAGAAGCGTGGCAGGCCTGTCGGTTCCAAAGACAAAAATCCTCGAAAGCGAAAAGAGGTAAATACTATTCCTGTTGAAAAAGACATAGTAGAGATACATGTAGACTACAGTTGTCCAAAATTATGATATAGTTTTAACGCCAGAAGATGTTCAGGTACCTGAAAATTGTGAAAATGACGAGATCTCGATAAATTATGTCTTTACAGGAGAGAAATAGAACCGAAATAAGATAATTGTCAATGAAATATTTGCATATAATGTGGCATTAAATATCATGCATGAAAGTAAGGATCTTGAGCCAAGATCAGTCGAAGAATGTCGACAAAGAAATGATTGGCCAAAATGGGAAAAAGCCATGAAGTCTGAGCTAGACTCACTTACAAAACGTGAAGTCTTTGGCCCTGTAGTCCGTACACCAAAAGATGTAAAACCTGTTGGATACCGATGGGTATTTGTGAGAAAACGAAATGAGAAAAATGAAGTTGTGCGCTACAAAGCCCGACTTGTGGCACAAGATTTTTCACAAAGGCCCGGTATAGATTATGAAGAAACGTATTCCCCTGTAGTGGATGCGATAACATTGCGTTATTTGGTCAGTCTATCCGCATATCATAAACTGCATATGCATTTAATGGATGTGATAACAGCCTACTTATACGGCTCATTAGATCGTGATATCTATATGAAAGTCCCTAAAGGACTAAAGATATCTAAACCATCCAATGAATATTCACAAGGGTTATACTCAGTCAAATTACATAGATCTTTATATGGTCTAAAGTAATCTGAACAAATGTGGTATAATCGTCTTACTGAGTATCTGGCCAAAAATGGATTCAAGAATGATGATATCTGTCCATGTGTTTTCATAAAGAAATCTGCATCTGGGTTCATTATAATTGCTGTGTACGTTGATGATTTAAATATCATTGGAACTCCTGAAGAGATTTCAACAATTATAAAAACTCTAAAAGAAGAGTTTGAGATGAAAGATCTTGGAAGAACTAAATTTTGTCTCGGCCTGCAGATCGAGCATACAAAAAATGGGATCTTTATTCATCAAACGACATACACAGAAAAGATCTTGAAGAGATTTTATATGGATAAGTCACACCCATTGAATACCCCAATGATCGTAAGGTCTTTGGATGTGGAAAATGATCAATTCCGTCCTAAAAAAGAAAATGAAGATATTCTTGGTCTTGAAGTACCATATCTTAGTGCCATTGGAGCATTAATGTATCTTGCTAATAATACACGACCTGATATATCATTTGCTGTGAATTTACTAGCAAGATATGGTTCCTCTCCAACCAAAAGACATTGGAGCGGAATTAAACAAATCTTTCGATATCTTCATGGAACGGTTGATATAGGATTGTTTTATCCATATGGATCCAAGTCACAACTAGTTAGCTATGCAGATGCTGGATACTTGTCTGATCCACATAAGGGGAGATCTCAAACAGGATATCTGTTCACATATGGCGGTACAGCTATATCATGGAGGTCCACGAAACAGATGATAGCGACAACCTCCTCTAATCATGCTGAAATACTCGTGATACATGAAGCTAGTCGCGAGTGTTTTTGGCTCAGAAGTTTGATCCAATATATTTTGTCATCATGTGGACTGATTGACCATAAGATAGCTCCAACTGTCTTGTTTAAAGATAATACAGCATGCATTGCTCAACTCAAAGGCGGATACATCAAAGGCGATAGAACAAAGCATATTTCTCCCAAATTCTTCTTTACTCATGATCTTCAAAACCAGGGGACAACTGATATCCAACAGATCCGCTCAAGTGACAATCTGGCATATTTATTCACAAAGTCACTCCCAAAATCCTCCTTTGAAAGATTGGTACATCAGATTGGGATGCGCCAATTCTGAGACATTAAATGATGTCGACAAGAGGGGGAGACTGTACTCTTTTTTCCTTGGTCAGTTTTTTTTCCATTGGATTTTTCTTGACAAGGTTTTTAATGAGGCAGTCCCCATCACAATGGATATTGTACTCTTTTTCCTTCACTAAAGTTTTTTTCCCATTGGATTTTATTTAGTAAGGTTTTAATGAGACATAATCCTAAATGGTCATCTAAGGGGGAGTGTTGTGATAAGAATGACAAGGTGGATGCCCATTTATGATGGGTGGTCCAACATTCTCAAGAAAGAATATATTTAATAATAGTTTGAAAAGATAACCTGTAAACATGTATAAATAGGAGGTTAAGCCTCCGTTGATGTTACACAAGCAATAGAAACAAAAACACTCTTCTCTCTCGTACAAACTCTGTTTCTTCTCTCTTTTGAGTATACGTTACTACATATATAATACTAGTAAATAGATTAATTACTTTTATTATTATAGTGAGATAATTATATTGGTAAATATCAATATTAGAGTCTTCTATTTATATTTTATATTATCTTCCTTATTTATTCTACAACAATCTACTTAATATACTAAAACTGGGTTTTCTCCCGACTTATGATGGTGAGGTGTCAATTTTTCGTGATTCCATTTTCCCTCCAAAATGATTGCACTATTCTCTCTTCTAAATTTATTTTTGAAAAATATCTTTAATTAATATAATTATATTATAATTAGTATTTAATGAATGATACATAATTATACTAATTTAAGAAATTATCTTTATTATAATTATATCAAATCAATATTTAATGTATTATTAAACTACTTATCAATTATCAATTGAAAATATTTTTAATCATTTTATAATAATAATAATAATAATAATAATAATAATAATAATAATAGTAATATGATATGATAATGTTATGATAATGGCACCGGTTATTCTAATCCTAATAAAAATATTTGATTCTAATCATAATATTTAATAATAACCAATTTATATATCTCTTTTAAATTTATTTCAAAAAAATATCTTTATTATAATTATATAACAATATTATAATTAGTATTTAATGAATAATCCATAATTATACTAATTTAAAAAATATCTTTATTATAATTATATAAAACTAATTATTAATGCATTATTAACCTAATTATCAATTAAAAATATTTTAACCATTTTAATTATATTGATATAATTCTATTTCTTATTTATTATCCTATGATTTTATTAGTCACAAGTTATTATCTTAATGGTGACCCATATAATAATAATAATAATAATAATAATAATAATAATAATAATAATAATAATAATAATAATGTGGTAATGCTACGAAGTAGGCCGAAATTATTCTGATCATAATAGAAAATAATGATTCTAATTATGATAGGAAAAAATTATATAATTTTAACAAAATCAATATATGATGTGTAACTACTGTACATAATCAAAAATTACCTTAATAATAACTAATTTACATATTTATTTTTGATTTACTAAAGTCTATATATATTATTTTTTTGTGGTACATGAACCTAAATCTAAGAGTCAACTCATAATTTTAAATTTATTATTTTTCTTTTACTACTTCATAGAATAGGAATGTATTTTTCGTTTTTCATCGAAGTTGATCATTTTAAGGTACAATTTATAATTTTTATAGTATTTTTCATATATTCATTCTTTTATATTATTCTTTTGATAATTTATTAATTGAAAATTACTGAAAGTTATTCTTTTCGTCTAATATTTCAGTGTGATTGTCTTTTGCTACAGTTGTTTACAATGCATCACATATATTAGTTTTTTCTCATTAGCTCGAAAATTATTAAAATTATAATTGAGGAATTCAATTATTCTTGATTGAGAAATTATTTCCATGGAGTTTTGTAGGCCAAGTTCAAGTTCCATTCCTTCCATGCTTTTTACGTCACCCTAAAAATTTTCGAAGTGTAGCACATTATGAGATTGAATTCCCTCAGTTTAAGTTCAGTTTTGGTAAATTTATGACAAATTTGGACATGTAATTTCAACGATTGGTAATATATTTAAATTTTGTTTATTTTAAGCTTTTTGTTATTAGGATAATTTTATAACATATTGTGATTTTTTTTTCCAGAAATTACCGGCCTTTTTTTGTATGAATGCAATGCCATTGAGGGGAATAAGGGTCAGTTTAGTTTCTCGGTGTGACAATTCTATACCTTGCCGCATTGCATGGATAGCGAATGATGAAGCTTATTTAACAAGAGGATGATTTGAATTTGCACGAATTCTGTTCAAACTTACGATGTTGTTTTAGTTGGTTGTCGTTACGAGAATGACTCTAATCTATACGTGTCTAAGGACTAGAATAGATTAAATATTATTTAACTAATTTAATTTTAATATTAGTATTTGATTCAATTAGTATTAGAGAATTTTAAATTGTTGCTTCAATTTATATATTACGACTATTTTTTTGATATATTATTTAAATATTTTAATATAATTTTTTTATACGATATATTTAGGTTTATTTTTTTCTTCAGATACATGTATATATCACCTTTATTTCTTTATTTGTATTTTATTTTGGTAATGCAATTATTAATAAAAATGTAATTAAAATAAACAAAAAACTTAAAATATCACAATTTAAAAAAAAAAAAGTACGTGAAAAAAAATAAAACAAAAAATTAAAATTATTCTATTAATTATAAAAAAAATTGTGTACAATTTGAGTATGTATAATTATAACAAAAATCTAAACAATCTCTTGCCTTTTTACATTGATTTTAAATCAGCATAATTACAATCGGTTTGTTTTTACTTTTTACCAAAACAAAAAATTTTCGACCTAAATATAGGAAATTGTTTACCTAACCACAATTTTTTTGACCATAAAAACAGATTTTATCTAGGAAAAAAAAAACATACATCTTTTGATGATATACACAAAGTGTAATAGAAATATAGGAACGAAGTAGATATTATTTTAAGAAAATATCTTTAATTACATTATAATTAGCTCATGAATAATGCATGATTATATTATTTTAAAAAAATATTTTCATTATAATTATATCAAATTAATATTCAATGTATTATTAAATTAATTATCAATTATTGATATTTTTATTCATTTTAATTATATTAATTGATATAGTTAATTGATATAGTCATAATTTTCATTCATGTGCACTAATTTTATTAGTAAATAATTATATCTATAATAATAAGTTGTATTTATAATTTTATTAATAAATAGTTATATCCACAATCATTCATACTCTAATTCTCATTCATTCTAATAATAGTTTGTACATTATGTAGTTCTTTTTTCTTCTGCTTTAGTAGTTAATGGATAATAATAATAATAATAATAAAAAATAATAATAATAATAAAGATAAAAAATTATATTTTAGAGAAATATAAATTAATTATTAATAATCGGTCATTAATAATGATAATTATATGGTTAATATTAATAATTATTAAATATAATTAATATAAATAATCAAGTTTAATTAATTAACAAATGAAATAAAAGATTATTGCACGATTGTAGAAGCAAATATATATATATATATATATATATATAAATTACCAATTTAATATTAATAATGATAATGATCATTATTATTCAATAATAATAATAATAATAATAATTTTTTCTTTTATTAAAACACTCATCTAACTGAATTAATATACATATTTAATGAAAATAAAGGATGAATTTTTGGCTTGAAAGATAATACAATTGAATATTCTTGAAGATTTTAAAGCTGTGAGTAAATAAGTGATATAATAGAGAAATGCTTCTGAATTAATATACGCATGTATGTCACCTCATTTTTCCGTAAATAGAAAGCAACGTTTATCCGTTAAATTTATTAGTTGGTCAACCGATTCATCTTATTTATTGTGATTCATATACAATCATAAAGATTTTTCCCCATTAATTTTAGTAAAGAAATCTATGACATAAAATAAAATAAAATAAAGTTAGTATTTACTTTTTAGATCGTCCAATTTTCATTAAGCGTAATAGAAATCATAAAAACCAATAAATAATTACTTGAGTTTTTCGTAATTCCTATATATAAGTTTTTTTTTTAATAAAGTCTATATATATTTATATTTGCTTCTTATATAACAATAATATTATATATATTTATATATTTTTTCTTTTGGTTCTTTCCTAAAAATATTGGCACATAATTAATGTAGATAATATATATACTGAGTAAGTATATCTATTGAATTAATTATAAAGATTTATAAAAAATAATGGAATAAGTTTTACCTAATTATAGTAAGTATCTCCATTAAAATTATTAGCTAATAATTTGAATATAATTGATATAGTTGAATTGATATAATTGATAAGATTGGGAGTATATAGCAATTATATCAATTATAATAATAATTCACGTGACTTCATATGCAATAATTTGAATTATAATTGTCACTTAATTATACTTGAATATTATTTAATTTTAGACATTTTATGGGTAAAACTTATTATCACATGAATTATCATTATTATTCAACAACAACAACAATAACAATAACAATAACAATAACAATAATAATAATAATAATAATAATAATAATAATAATAATAATAATAATTATTTTGAATTGATATAATTGATATAGTTCTAATTCTCATTCATATGTAATAATTTTATCAGTTTATAGTTGTATTAACAATAATTAATTATATCCACAATTTTATTAGTAGATAGTTGTATCCACGATAATTCATGCTCTAATTTTCATTCATTTAATAATAGTTTACAACTTATATAGTTCTTTTTCTTTTGCTTTAATCAGTATATAATAATAATAAGAGTAAATAGTCAAATTGGTCCCCGAAAGATAGTCCGATCTTTAAACGAGTCCCCGTAAGAAAAAGATAATAAAATTTGTCCCCGAAAAATTTAAAATTGGTAACGTTAGTCCTTCCGTCAAATGTTTGAGTAACGGCGTGAACATATGCTGACCTGGCCGTTAGTGTGACACATCAGCGAAGACTTAAACGGCGTCGTTTTTGTTGCTCTCCGTTACAACGCTTGGGTTTTCATCCCTGTTTCGTATTCTCTCTCAAGTTGCATCCTTTTTTCTGAAAAGAAAGAACCCCTGCAATCCCTTCGTCTTAGTTATTTATTAAAATCCTTCCATTTTCCAGTCTTTTTTTGGGTACTTGAGTTGAAGCAAGTGGAAATGCCATGATTGCTGTAAATGGCGAATAAAGTTATTATGATTCCATTCTGCTGCAATCTCTTCTTCAGATGCCACCCTGTTTCAGTTAAGTGAAGCTTTCTCTCTTGTTCTTTGTGCTGAAAGTGATGGTATAGCTTGATAGAGCTGGGTCAAGGTTAGAATTGGAAAAAGTCTTTAGCTTTATGTTTACCGAACGTTCTTTGTGCTTGATTGACTGGTGGGTTGTATAAAGCTTTCAATTATTTAGTGTTGTGTTTGGTCTTTTTTGATCCCCCACTTGCCACCTATTTATAGGGTGATTGAAAAAAATGGCTAAAAGTGGAGATGGAGAATGTTCAGATGCCATGGAACTGGTTTTGAAGTACTTTATGGGTTTGTGAGCTTAGTATAGGTTTGATACATAAGAAAAAAGAAGAAAAATTTACTCTTTAGTTTTACCTATATGGTGAATTGAAGTGTGTTTAGAGGGTGCTATAGTTTGGTTGCTGGGTGTATTTGTTGTTTATGGAATTGGCAGGGTCAGAATAAAGTGAATAAGAGTTGAAAATACAGATTATGGGAATGGGCAGTAATACTAATGGGATTGGATACTTGTCCAAGGAATTTTAGACGGCTTTGTTAGCATACAGAATAAAGATCTCAGGAGAATGAGTGACAATGGATTGGTTATAGCTGAGAGTAAGCTTCCAGATGAACGGTTTGATTCGACTTCTTGTAAAGAGGAAGAGGAATGTGAGGATCATCTAGGCCAGAGATCATCAAAAGTTGGCTCTTCACCTCGAGGAGGTTAGTTCTCATCAGATTCTTGTCAAAAGTTTCTTTTTTTAGTCCTATTAGGTAGTTGATGACTGTAAATTAAGAATTAGAATTGTTGTAATGTAGGTTATGAACTGTGTTCTTGCGTCATGTCTCCTCTTCGATATGTTACTCGGATCATTTATATCTTTAACTATGTATGAATGGCAAGCATATTTGATGCTATGACATAGTATAAAAAGTTGAATATTGTTCTTGAAGGTTTGGAGCATTTCACCAGAGAGACAGCTGGAACTGAGAGGAACCTGCTTATTTCTGGACATGAAGTTATGCTTACTAGTTCTTCCTCCGCCACCGCAGCGAAGAGCTCGAGGCATGGCTTCCGTGTGATTGCGACACTTGTCGACTGCAACCCTCACCTACGCTACCATCTTGCAATCGGTCATGAACTTTCGGCCTCTGCAGAATCAATCTCAAGCTGCAGCAACAATGGCAATTTAAAACGAAGAGGGGATTAGGGTTTACAGACCTAGGACTAATTTGACATACATATGGAAACATATCTTGTCACCAGCCACTCTGCGCCAAGCTGGCATGCTGATATGCCACACTGACAGCCACATAAGCAACAGTTAACGGCGTCACTGACGGAATTCACGAAACGTTAACGGAAGGACTAACGTTACCAATTTTAAATTTTTCGGGGACAAATTTTATTATATTTTTCTTACGGGGACTCGTTTGAAGATCGGGCTATCTTTCGGGGACTAATTTGACTATTTACTCATAATAATAATATTTTATGGACATAGATTAATTAGCTAACAAATTGAATTTTAATTAGAGTTTTATTTTCGACTCAAATCTTTATTCATTAGTTATTTTATCTTTTATATTTACAGTAAATATTGAATATAAAAAAATAATATTAATTGTTATCTATTTTATTTATTTACAGTCATAATTAAATTTGATATAAATATAGTAAGTCTCTATAATTATAGTAATTTATATCTGCTTCATATATAGCAATAATATTATATATATTTATATATTTTCTCTTTTATCTCTTTTCTAAAAATTTTGGCATATAATTAATGTAGATAACATATATACTTAGCAAGTATCTCTATTTATATAATTTTTTTTCTAATTGTAGCAAGTATCTCCAATAAAAATTCGTATTGTGTACAATTAGTGTGTGTGTGTGTGTATATATATATATATATATATATATATATATATATATATATATATATATAAGTCGTAATAGTAAATTGTTACAATTATCTATCATCTAGAAAATTTGTACTTTTTTTTTCTGTTTATTATTTTTCATACATAATGGCTACTAACTATGATTCTATCAACAGTATTACAGATTTGAATCTTCTAAATTTTGAATGTTACTTTAGAAGGTAAAGTATGATCTCTCACCATTTATTTCATAGGTGGAACCAAGAAAAAACATGAGAAAGAAACCATTTAAGGGTAAGAGATCACACTTTACTCTCTAAAGTGAAAATTCAAAATTTAGAAGATCCAAATTTCATTATTACCTATGGTAAGATTATGTAATGAAAAAGTTTGGAAAATAAAGGCAAGGATTATAAGGTTATAGAAAGTCACATCCAAATTTGATAAGAGTAAGACAGCTTACCTAGAAATGGTTCTCATGGATGATAAGGTAGGTTGATTATCCTCCATGATTTTTTCAAGTGATGCTAGGTTCAGTTTATAGATATTTTTTATTCATATTTTAAATTTATTTGATAAGTAACTCCTTGGACGAATAAAAAATAGTAAGATTTAATAGAGTTATAAGTGCTAATAGTCTTTATTTTTAATTTGTTTTACAGTGTGATAAAATTTATTGTTCAATCAAGAATTATTTGGCAAAGATGTTTGAGAATAATCTGATCGAGGGGAAGGTTTATGTCTTCTTAAATTTTCTGATTGAGGAATCAAGCTGAATTTATCTTCCGACTGCACACGTGTAGAATAACTTTTAAGAAAGAGTCACTTATAGTAAATACAGTCAATAATCGTAAAATTTCTGACAATCATTTTAATTTTCTCGATCATATTGATATATTGAGACAAACAAATGAAAAATCTAACTTATTTGGTACGTCGTTAATTTGTATTATTATTATTATTATTGTGTTGTTCATTTATTAAAATTTATTACTATCTATTAAAAAAATTGACAAATTCTAGGTGCTAATGGATAATGCACTCTTATTGTACATTAATATCTTGAGAATATTAAAATTATCATTAAAATCCGTATTATTTTATTCTCCTGATAAATAATTTTATAATTACATTAATCATATAATTTTATATACTAACATTGATATAATGTTGTTTCAGGTATATATTTTACAGGCATCAAAGGATAGTGTTGAATTGTTATTCAGTGGGTTTAAATTATTTATTGTTTATTGCAGAACTTTCGGCATTAGGATTCTCTATTAATTTGTTGTTCATTTTGAGCTGATTTTGATATGTTCTTATTTCACAATAAACCAACATATAAAACTTTGTTGGTGGATTTAAGTATTACTATATTATTTATGGTCACATTGAGTATATATGTCTGATTTATTAAAGAAAATAGATTACTAATATCGGTTAATAACTATTTTACAGTTAATACAATTAATACTATATAAAGAAAAAAAAAATAATACATAATATGTTATTTTTTTATTAATTAAAAAATTATAATTTAAATTAATTTTAACATAACAAATTAAAATTATAATTTCAATCTTATCACGTGCATGGCACGGGTTATTACACTTGTTCTATTATATAAAAATCGGATTTCTGCACTTAATGATGGAGCTGACGTGGCATGCTTCTGACAGTGTTTTCCGATTTATTTCTTTTAACGTATTAAATACAAATTATTACGATAAACTAACTATATCAACTAATTGATTTGATTAGATATTTAAATATCATATAATTTATTATAATTTATATCAATTTGATTTGGTAGTATTTTTTAATTTATTTATTTTAATATTCTGTTAGTATTTTTTAATTTATTTTTTTAATTTATTAAACCAATTTTATTGTGTGTACTAATTAATTAATTTGATTAATTTATTAGTCATTAAAATAATAAATTTATGAATAAAATAGATAACTGAGATATTTTCATCTAATAATTAAATCAAATCAAATCAAATCATATACATTGAGCTAAATTCAAATTATGTGAATTAAGGACTAAATTAAAATAAGATAATTTTTTACTTATTCAAGTTGAGTGCAATAAATACAAATTAATTTTGTTAGATAATCATAGTTGTCTGGTCTACTATATATAGATAGCCATACAAAATTATAAGAATCGTAATTTTTATCGCTCTTGCTATTTCTACTCTTCTTTTCTTCTTCTTTTTTTTTCTTTATGTATAATTTATTTTATATATAAATATATCCAAGATGAAAAAGTACGGATGAGTGTTTTATTGATTGTTTATTTGATGAATATATCTCAATTTAAGCATCCTACTACTGTGGATAGAAGTTAATCTGTAGCAATTTAAAGTGGCCACTGTATTTTTTTATAGTATTAGATAGAAGAATATTTATTAAAATGAATATAACCATTGTAATGATTTTTTTTCAATTGTTATATTTTTATGTCAGTCGTGTAAATTCTTTGAAGGCACAAGATAATAAAATAGGTTGACTTTAATATCATTAGAAGCTAAATTTAATGGTTCAAATAAGCACTACTAATTATATTAAAAAAGTAATTTTGTAATAATAATATGATTTACATATTAATTTTTTTTAGGTAAATTCATTTCAAAATGTAGAAATTAGACTCAATTATGCTAAAATTTTAAAGGTAATATAGAATTTGACAACAAAATTAACATTCATTAAGAAAATAAATTTATTTATGGCTATTTTCTAATTTTAAATAATAACAAGACTTATAAAAAAATATTAATGTCATCATTTTTATTAATTAAATCATAATATTAGGTAGTTGATAGTTTTTGTAAGACCCAATACTTTTGAAAAGTTCTATTTTGAACTAATCCCAAATTATATATTTATTTATAGTTTTAATTTCAGAAATTATTCTTATTGAAAATAATTAAAGGCAATTGATCGGATTTGAAATAAATTAAAGTTTTTATCCAAACTCTATGCCTATGGATTATTTTTCTATTTATGATTTAAAGTTCTAAAAATTTGAAAATAATGAGGTTTGGCTATTTAAATTAGAATTTTGTTTAATTTTATAATTATTAAATTATTTTTTATATTTAAATTATAAAGTTGGTAGTTATGAGATAATAGAATTTTATATGATTCGATTTTAGATGCTTTATATTTATATCATTTAATACTTTAAGTCAAAGGTAAAGAAAATTAATTATATTACCATGTATTTTTAATTAGAGTAATTTATTGAGAATCAATTAGTACTTTTATACCACAAATAATATTTTAAAGTAGTTTTAAAGATTAAACTAGTTTTCCAAACATTAATACTTTATGCTTCAATTTTATTAAAATTATTTTGCTCAAATTAAACCTAAAATTTCCAATTCCACGCACGAACCTTAACCCTAACAAACACACAATTTTCCTTTATTCTAAAACGAAACCCTAGCCGCCATACTTGTTCCTCCCTTCAGTAAATACAACAGAAAACAAAAAAAAAAGAAAGAAAAGAAAGAAAAGGAAAGCAGAGGGAAGGAAGAACAGAGAAGGAGAGGGAGAGAGGGACGAGTCAGCACCGGTTGGCCTCCCCGTCGTCGCCGACTTGCTCGCCGCC
Source organism: Arachis ipaensis (assembly GCF_059453495.1). Taxonomy (NCBI): domain Eukaryota; kingdom Viridiplantae; phylum Streptophyta; class Magnoliopsida; order Fabales; family Fabaceae; genus Arachis; species Arachis ipaensis. Next base: position 13,697,482 of record NC_142444.1, read on the forward strand.
CGTCGCCGTCGCTATGCCGTCGGGAGGGAGATTCAAGAGAGCGAGCACGGAGTTGAGGGAGCAGAAGGGACTGCGCCACCATTGTGGAGAGTGAGAGAGGCATCGCTGAGCCTGAGTCGCTGCTGGAGGATCCTCGTGCTTCATCGTCACCGTTTGCCTTCCATCCAGCCCGAACCACCGTGCAAGGGAGCCAAGGAAGAAGTCACCGCCACTGCGCCATGCGTCGCCGCCGACCTGCCTCGAAGCCGCCGTCGCGGATCAGATCTAAGGCGAGAGAAAGAGAGAGACACGAAGGAGGGAACCGTGCGCTGCCATCGCGCCTAGTCGCGCCCTCACCGCGAAGCCATCGCCGCCGAACTGTCTTTGATGATGGAGGTTCCGTTGCCGAGCTATTGAGTTGCCGCTGCCGCCGTTGGGTTCGCTGGGAGTGTGAGCCCGAACGGGAATGAGAAAGAACAGGAAGGTGGCCACCGTGGGTGTCACTGTCAGAGGAGGAAAAGGACGTTCCGTTGTGCACCGCCGTTCCGGGAACCACCGCTGCCTCTGCCGCCGAATAACGCATTGTCAGTAAGGGTTTTGCTTTTAATCTCTGTTTTTCTGAATTCTTGGAACATTGTGGTCACTACAGAGCTTTTACAGTTGCTGTCATCGGAGCCTGGGGCTGTTGTCATCACTTGAGGTAGCTGCCGGAGCTTCTGCCCCTCCATTGCGGCATTTTTCTTTAACTGTGGTAATTTATTCTAGCCTTGGAATTCTTACTGTTATTATTCTGCTATAAAATTGAGAAGTTCATGATGTTAATATGCTAGGGTCAAGTTCTGGAAACTGTATGATTAAAATAGAGGCTGTTGCGGTGTCGACCTTCTTCGTTTCTTGTGGTTGCTGCCGCGAGTTAAGACTAAAAAGGGACCCTTGATGCGTTAACCCTTAAAGGTTTCGACTTTTGAGGTAGGGGCATTTTTCTTAAACTTGTTTTATTTTCCAGAGTTGTTATAAATCGATATTAATGAGTAAAATACATTTTTTGTGATTTCGTGAGTCTTATGAATTGAATTGAGTTGTTTTGGATGAATGAGATTGTTAGTTCGATTGATTGAGTGATTAAATGAGGAAGTTGAATATTCTAACTAGTTGACTGATGTGGTTAAAGTGGTTTTCCTCGAATTATTGGAAGAGATTTAGTAAATTTAATTTTAGAAACGATTTGGTTTAGAAAAGATTGAATGTTGAAATCTGATTTGAACCCGATTTAATATCGGAATTTGATTTTAGAACAAATTTGGAAAAGACTTAATATTTGAAAATGGTTTGTTTATTGAGAATGATTTGCTATTTTGGAAAATGAATCAAAAAGGGTTTGAGGAACGGTTTGGTTTGAAACTGTTTAGAAAAGACTGAGAATTCTTAATTATTGACTGATTGCTGTTGGTTGAAGTTGATTAAAATTGCGATTTATAGGATTGGTTGATTGAATTCTAGATTTTGTATTTTCCTTGGGTTGAGTGTTGTAATGGTTGTTGGAAGTGATTTAACTGGTTAACAGGTGTTTGGTTTGGTTTGGTTGGAACCCGAAAAGGGTGGCAGAATCCGAGTTTTAGAGGAGATGCTGCCGAAATTTTATAAAATTGGAAGTTTTATTTGAAGTAATTGTTTAAAAAGATTTAGTTCTTAAACATTATATGTTTAAGATTGATTTATTTAGAAAATAAAGAATTATGTTTTGGATTGAGATTGTTGATTAACGGAAAGAAGGATGATGAGGATTGATTTGAAATATGATTTTTGAATGAATTTGGAAATGGGATATGGATTGACGAATGATGATAATATTGAGAATGATTTAGATATTGATGAATGATGAATGAATTATTTATGTTGCTTATGAATTTGAAATATCTGAGATACGAGGTTCCCTGGATTAAGTGCCGTGGCTTGCCACCACGTGTACCAGGTTGAAAACTCGATACTCTGTTGACCCTACGACGTAAGTGTGACCGGGCACTATATAAATTCCCGGGAATGTTACCCCCATTGAGCAATATTGATTATTTGAGAAAAAGCTATGCGTAGACTCTTGGGGATGCACGTCGGGGGACAGTCTAAGGGCAATTCAGACTTGTCGGGTTGGCTGGATAACCGACAGATGAGCCTCATCAGCCATAGGACAGGCATGCATCATATGCATTTGTATGCTTTGCTTGGGTTTGAACTTGTTTTGGTTTGCCTAATTGCTAAACTGTTCTTAACTGCTACTTGAACTATTTGCTGTAACTGCTACCTACTTGTGCTTTCCTTGTCTGTCTTGCTTGTGTTTGTCCTGGCGTGCTACATTTGAGAATGAACTTTGGTGATGAATTAATGACTGTGTTGTCTGATTGCATGGTTGGTTTCTGATTGAGATTTTCTTATAAGAAGAAAGGTTTCGGACTTCTGAAAGATTAAACATTGTTTCTTTGAAAAAGTTTTGAACGATTTTCTATTGGTTTTAAAAGATTCATAAGGCAATGATAATCACTGAGTTTGAAAATAGTTTTCGTATTAAATATCTTCTTATGACAACTTTGAAACTCCGTGGTGAGACCGTGTGGTTAGGTTCTCACCCCCCTACAGTTTTACCCTTTTCAGGAACCGGATGAAGAAGCATTAAGAAGAGTTATACTGCGTTTGGTTTATATGTTGTAGTATTAATTAGATTATTTTCTTCCCTCGTCTTTGTTATTACAAGTTTGTAAGAGGGATATGAATTGTATGTTTTATATGTATAATATATTGAATTGTTATGTAAGGAGTCTTGTATATGAATCTATGCCTGTTTGTATTTTTCTTAAGATAAAATATTTATTTCTGGTTTTTTTCAAAGAAATCAGCGATACAGTGTCGAGTCATAGGCTCCTATTTTAATATTTAGTATGTAAAGTAGTCGTAATACTTCTTGCTATCAGAGTAGTGCAGCCGGAAGTGTGATTTCTGATAGTGAGGGTGTTACAGTTTTATAGGCGGAAATTATTAAGTAATTACGTAAAAATTAGCAACGAACAAGCAATAAGAATTCAAAAAAAATCTATTATATAATACCAATTTCGTAATTAAAATATGTCACATATCATATTCTCATATATTCTATTTATTATCTGTTCTATTATATAAAAATCAAGTTTTTGTACTTAATGATGGAATTGACGTGAGATGCTTATGAGGGTGTTTAGAAATTTGTTTCTTTTAACTCATTAAATACAATTTTTTATGATAAATTAACTATATCAACTAATTAATTTGATTAGATATTTAAATATTACATAATTTATTATAATTTATATCAATTTGATTTGGTAGTATTTTTTAATTTATTTCTTTTAATGTTCTATTATTATTTTTTAATTTATTAAATTAAATTAATTATACTAATTATCTGTATTAATTAATTAGATTAGATTAATTAATTAATCATTAAAATAATAAATCTATGAATAAAATAGGTTTTCGAGATATTTTTCATTAATAATTAAATCAAATCAAATCATATTTATTGAGCTAAATTTAAATAATGTGAATTAAGGACTAAAATAAAATAAGATAATTTTTAATTATTTAAATTGAATGCAATAAATAAAATTAATTTTATTAGATAATCATGGTCTTCTGGTGTTCTATATATTGATAACCACACAAAATTATAAAATCATCATTTTTATTGCTTTTGCTGTTTCAACTTTTTTTATGTATAAATGTACTCAAAGTGAGAAGGTATGGATGAGTGTTTCATTAATTGTTTGTTTGATAAATATTATAATCTGAAAATGTCTCAATTTAGGTATTCTACCGCTGTCGATGGAAGTTGAACCTTTAATAATTCAAAGTGACTATGATATTTTTTATAGTATTACATAGAAAAATATTTTTTAAAATGAATATACCCATTGTAATTAATTTTCTTTGTCAATATGTTATCTTTTACCTAACAAACAATATCCATGTTGTATTATTTTTATCAGAAGTCATACATAATTGATTGATAATTCTATATATAAAAATACTCATGTAGTAACTAAATACCATATTGATATCTCGCTAAAGTTAATTCTCCTATGATTATGCGAATGTATAGCACTATCAGATGAAAATTGATTGGATTACATTTATTTCCAATGAGGTAGATGATCTTTTAGGCCTAATCATGGTCCGAGTTGATGAAAATTTAAAAAATGCTAACAATACAAATACTTTTTATTTTTAGGAAAAGTATATAGAACCAAGAGATTACCAGCCAAAAACTAAACAAAACCACATTAATTTATATTAATAATTAATTTTAAATTTTTTAAATTTAAAATTCAAAATTTAAAAAATTTAAAATTAATTAAGTAAACCTAATTAAAACCTATAAAAACAACCTTCATCTTCTCTCTCACATTAACCTACCCACCACCAACAATCACGCACACAGATCTCTCTCTTACCGTCAGACCCTCTCCATCTCCTCACCACGACCCACTCCTCTTTTATCACTAACCCACTCCTCTTCTATCACCGCGACCCACACCCTCCTCTCCTCTCCTTCCTCCGCCCTCTACAACTTCGTCACCCTCCGCCGCCTCTCCCTCGCCCCTGACTTCCACACCTTCCCTTTTGCGTTCAAGGCATGTTCCCTCCTCCCTTCTTCTTCTTCCATCTCCATCTCCCTCTCGCTACACTCCCAGGCCTTCAAATTCGACTTTCTTGCTGATCCTTTCTCCCTCAACACCCTCATATGCGTTTATTCCCTCCATCGTCGCGTCCATGATGCCCACAAGCTGTTCAACGAGAGTTCTCACAGGGATGTTGTCTCTTATAATGCCATGGTTCATGGGTTCCTTAAAATTAGTGAGACTACGCGCACGCGGGAACTGTTCGACGAAATGCCAGAACGAGATTCTGTGTCTTGGGGCACCATGATTGCCGGTTATAGCAACGCGAAGCTGTGTTATGAAGCCATTGATTTGTTTAATGAGATGATTGGATTGGGGATTAGGCCAGATAATATAGATCTGGCAAATGTTCTCTCAGCTTGTGCTCAAACGGGAGAGTTGGAACAGGGTAGGATAGTGCATGATTACATTACAAGAAATGGGATTCAGATTGATTCGTATCTGGCCACTGGGTTGGTGGACCTGTATGCAAAGTGTGGCTGTCTTGAGAACGCAAGGGATGCACAATTAAAAGAGACTACAAACTACATAATTACAGAAATATAAAAAAAAAGATTCATTTAATATGAAAAAAATATCCTAATACTTAACAAAAGAAATATCCAGTTATATTTTAGCAAAAATAATTAAATATCTATAAAATTTTAAAAAAATATAAAATTTTTAAAGAAATAGAGACATTCACATTTGCAATCAAAAAAATTCGAAAAATATATAAAAGAACATCCATTTAGTATGAAAAAGAAACATTTTGATACTTAGAAGAAGAAACATCCATATATATTAATTCGTAGAGATTTTGGATTCACCCAAAGGTATTTTGGCTGATTTTTGGCTAATACCCTTTTGGTTCCCTAGAATTACTCTTATTTTTAATACCCAATAATAAATACATAAATTAAAACTAATATTGTTTCGTACAAAATTATAAAATGTATAGTATACTCAAAACATATCCAATCCGTATTAACTGTCATTATTTATCAATTACGTTATGACAAATCTGGTTATTAAAAAAATTAAAATTAACCTAAATATACACAATATTATTTTATGCTTTTTATTTTTAATTTATTATCATAAAAAAATTATATATATTATAAGAGAACCTCATCTTTTTACCAATGGTTCTTTCATTCAATGATTTCTATAAAAAATAATATTGTGTTTGGCAAGAATATATGGGATTTTGAAAGGTTGAAGCATAAGTTTAATTCTTAACAATTTGTAGATAAAGTGTAGAGTAGATAAAAAGACAGTTAATAAAAGAATAAATGGTTAAATCTTCCTCAATACTAACAATCGTAGTGTATGATAGGTGTTCTATAATTTTTTTGAATTTGATTGTTTCTTTATTATTATATGTTGTTCTATTTAATTTATGCTAAAAAGACTTATGATAATCATCTTATCGTGGTAGTATAAAAGATATAGGTATTATATTTACTTTGTATGCTCTTAAATCTCATGTTCTTGATGAGTATTCGTGACTGAGTAATTATTAAAAGAAATTGGTTTAATATCCATTTTATATTCTATTTAAATTATAATAGTGAGTAAATATTTTTTTTCAAAATAAATAATACGATTTTTTCATAAAAACAACGTTTAAATAATTGTAAAATTAGATTATACCACCGACGATGATAAATATTTTGGCATTAAATCTGCTATAAAACAAATTTTTAGAAATAGAATGTTATATTATATAATTTAGTTATATTTTTCTTATCTTGAATCTATATTATTTAGATTGGTATATTTCTAAAAAGAGTTATTCATTTTTTTTAAATTATTAAATCAAATCAGTTACACACTAATTAATTAGGTTGATTAAATATTTAGATATCTTATAATTTAATATAATTTAATTTATATAGATACATGACTTTTACAGTTTTATTATTCATTGTAATAAATTTTAGAGATAATTTTTGCAAGTTATAATTTATTTTTTACCTGCATATTCAACTTTTAAGAATAATTTTTTTAATTTTGTATTTATAAATAAATTATTTTCTACTTTAATATAAGAATTTTTTTATAAATTTTTTTATTGCGCAATTTACTTTATCAAAAATAAATTAATTTATGAAAATTTAAACTTGAGTGTTTGCTATTGTTAAACTCAAATTTTAATTTATTTTATCATATTATTATATAAATATTTAATTCTTTGATTAAACACTTATTTGATTACAAAATGATATTATATGTTACTTTTATATTAGCAATTAAATTTCAGTTACTATACAAATATTATATTTTAGGTAATTGTATATTTTTTTTGTTATTTTAAAAATTATTATATAATTTTAAGATCATTTAATTATTTTTATTTTTTTAAAAGTATTGTCATTATAGGGACCCAATTAAAAGGAAAAAAAGTATAGGGACCTAATTGAAAATTTTGTGAAACTATAGGGACCAGCAGAATAATTAAACCTATAATTAATGATCATAATTAAAAGTCTTTATTTTATTTCAATTTGTTCAGGACATATTTATCTTAAATTTTATTTCTTTATTAATTAGTATTTTTCGTACATTTAATTGTCATTAATTTATATAAATTAAAATGTATAACTTAAAAAAATAGATACGTGTCTAAAAAATAAAAAATATTTTTTTGTTAGTAAAAAATTTATGTTGCTTTAGCTTTTTTTTTTGGCATCATATCTTACATTTTTATTATAATTAAAAGTTAGAGGTAAATTATTAAATATAAATTAGTAAAAAAAATATAATACTTAATAAATTATCATAATCACATTTAAAGATATTTAAGTTATTTTCATATAATAAAAGTGATATGCTTTAAAAAATATTTATATATAATTTACTAACAAATATATGAGATATTTATCATAATTTTTATTTTTGATAAAAATATCATTGTATTAAAGTGATGCATTTTAAAAATGTAAACCCCGCTAAATTCGGTAAATAATTAGTTAATAAATTGAATTTCAATTAGGAAAATTAAAAATGCAAAACTAATATCAAAATAGGATAGAGCCCGTCAAAACGAGAATTTTAATACCAATTTAAAAAATTTGGCCCAAAATTGGACTGGAAGGACCAAACTGGTTGAACCAAGGCCCAAACCGGGCCCGTAGGTCCAACCGAACCTAAACACTTAAAGAAGACAGTAAGGGGAGGAAGAAGAGCCCCCAAACCCTTAACCACCTTTGATCCACCATGACTCTTCCGTCCGAGCTCCGATCGCTGCACCGTTTGTGGCCACGCGTCCATCTCTACCTTTCTATCAGATCAATTTCACTGGTAAGCCTCATTTTCGATTCAGAATCTCTACTCCTCTTTCTTTGGTGAAATTGAAATCCTATAGTGAAATCTTGTCCAATTTTGTGTTTTAGGTTCGAGTTAGCTTTCAGAGCTTAATGGGCTCGAGCTATTAAGCATATGGGTATAGTAAGGACACCCTAACCCTAGCTCAATCTTGTATTTATAGTGGAAAAACTGAATTTGGAACATGTATATGAATTAGGTGTAGATTAAGTGGGTATATATGCATTGAAATTGAATTGGGAGTATTTGGAGGCTTGTTGGTGATCAAGGCTTGGTGTGTGGCTGGTTCATTTGCGCTAGAAGGGGCTGTGTTTTGCTTGTGAGGTTGCCTTGGGTGGAATAAAGTGATCGGCCAAGATATTATTTAAGTTTTGCATATTTAATATTTATGGTGTTGTGAAAACTTAGGTTAGAGGAACCATAGGATAAGTTGAATTTGTTAATTGCATTTAATGAATAATTTTGTAATGTTGTTGGAAGAAATTGTTGGTGAATATGTATTGGAATTATGAGGTGTTGAAGTTATTAATCGTATGCTCTTCGATTTATTTATGAGGGGTTGTGTTTATATGGATATATATTGATGGATTATGGTTGGTGTTGTTAATAAAGAGTTGTTATATGAGTTGATGGATTAATGTATAAAGGGTTGATAAATGTGTTAATGGAATAATGTGTGTGAAGGGTTGATAATCGCATTAATGGAATGGTATATGTGAAGGGTTGCTCATATATGTATATATGATATATGCTAATACAAAGTTGAGGTTATGGCTCATTGGATTGGTTAAAGATAGCTTGAAGTGGTTGTTGATGAATTGGGATTGGATATGTTAGCAATATGCATGTTTTAGAGATAAGGATTTATGAATGTGGTGAAAATAAGGTTTGGAAGTGATTTGGTAAAAAGTGATTTTTATGAACTTTGGACGTCCATAATTTACTCCAAAAATTTCGGATTGAGTTGTGATTTGTTGCAAATGAAAGATGGTTCTATGAGCTTTTGATTGATATCAATTTTGTGAAAAACGGAATTTCGTAGAGAAAGTTATGGACGTTGAAAGTTTGGTGTATAAATCTATGTTACAGGATGGCAAAACTGGTTGTAGCAAGCTTTCTGGGCATTCTGTCCATTTTTGAAAAACGCCCATCCACGCGTACGCGTGGCGTGGAATTTTGGCAACGCATGCGCGAGAAGCATGCGTACGGTTGTGTGTGCATATTCACGCGTACGCGTGGATGCTGCCTGCTGCAAAAAATTGATTTTGACTATTTTTAAACCAATTTTCCACTTCTAAACCTCCATTTTCTTCCCTTAAGGCTTAAAGTATGATTTTCGGTCTAGTGGATAAAAGAAGCTAGGAAAACAAGATATCTTGAGGGTGAAGAAAGTTGTAAATGGTGGCTTTATGAAGAAAATAAGAATGTTAACGAAGTTTAATGCTAAGGCTTGATAATTGATGATGTATTGATAATGAAATTTCCATGGCTTATGAATAATGATATCTGAGATATGAGTTTCCCTGGGTAAGAACTGAGGCTCACCACCACGTGTTCCAGGTTGAATATCGATACTCTGTTGACCCTACGTCGTAAGGGTGACCGGGCATGTAAAACTCGGTTAATTAACGGTTAATTAACGATTAATTAACTCATAAATGAGAATTTATTCTAGAAATCCAAAAATGTGATTTTTATGGCTAAATATGATAGAGGAGATTGAGACGAGAATGTCGATACCAATTTTGTAGAAAACGGACCAAGATTGGACCGAACGGACCAAACCGAGTCAATCGGACCCCTAGTGGCCCTTGGCCCAACATAACTAAATCCTAAAACCCTCATTTCAGCACTCTCTCTCCTCACTACACTCAAGAAACACGCTGAAATGGAGGCCAAGGGGGGAAGAACACTCTCTCAAGTTCCATCTCTCCTTTAATCTTCAAATCACCATAACTTTTGATCTAGAGCTCTGATTGCCGCATCATTTGCGGCCACATGTTCACCATGGAGAGCTCTACAAAACCCACTACTTTATTTTTTAGGTAACCCAGGAAATCATTTCAGTTCTTCATCCCTAATTTTCGAATTTCATGGGTGAAAATGTTGAGATTTTGGGCTCTTTGATGTTATAGGACACAACTCTCTTGAAGGAGAAGATTAATCTTGTCTTCTTGGACCTTGGGTGTGGTAAAACTCTCAACTCTAGTGTAATTTATTGTTCTATGATGTTTGGGTATTGAGATGTTGTGTATGGGTATGATGATTGTGGCTTAGGTTGTGTGTATGTGGGTATTGGAGCTTGATTGAGACTTTGAAAAGCTTAAAAAGGGATTTTGGTGATAAAAATCTGTTCTTAGAGGTGTTGAGACCTTGAGAGCTTGTGGACAAGTGGTTTGGAAGTGCTCCGGTTAAGCTTGGGAAATTGGCTAAGGTATGGTCTCGGTTTCCTGTATCTAAAATGTAATGTGGTGTGAAAACTTAGGCTAGAGGCCCTAAGATAGGCATTGAATTGTCGATGTTGTTGAATGGTTGAGATATATGATGTGGTCATATATGTGATTATGAATATTGATGCCTTGATGGTGTGATATATGAGAAAAATGCATGTTGTGATATATGCTTGATGAATGTTTGAGGTTGAATTGAGGATGGAACCATATTGAGAGTGAGCATGGTAGTGATTATGTGTAATGTTGGTTAATTGGTAATGGTGTGATTGGAAATTGTGATGAGGAAGGGTATATGCCATGTTAATGTATTTAATATTGGGCTAATTGTTTGAGATGGGATGAAATGGTGAGATATTGGCTTGTAATATGTTAAATATGCTAATGTATGAGTTGAAGAGGCTTGAGTTGATTTTTGGCATACTTTCCTTGATTTTGAAAAGGGTTGGAATTGGGATGTTTTGAAAATGGCTCTTTGTGGTTTTGAATGAAAATGTGGTTTTTGGGCATACTCTGATGGGGTGTAACTTGAACTCCGGATCCCCGTTTTGTGCTAAATCTGTTTAAAACTGAAATTGGATCCGGGGTGGTTATACCGTTCGAAGAACGGGTGAAAAATGATTTAAAATGGATGAGTTATGTCCCTTGGAAGATTGGGGGTTTAATTTGTGAATTCTGCAAATTTTAACTTAGAAAAATTTTTGGCAAAATGACCCCCCACGCGTAGGCGTGCTTGAAGCGTATGCGTCGTTTTTCAGTAAAACGCCATCCACGCGTGCGCGTGGCTCACGCGTACGCGTTGATGTGCTAAAATGGTTGCCCAGCCAAAATTCCCGAGAGTTGCGCGAGCACTGTGCCAGTTCTGTGCATGGGGGCACAAACGCACCCATGCGTATGCGTGGCTGACGCGTAGGCGTCCCTTGACTATTTTCCCATGCACGCATGCGCGTGGGCGACGCATACGCATCGATGAATATTTGGCCATCCACGCGTGCACGTGGAGGACGCGTATGCGTGGCCCTGTTTTCATCCCAAAGTTGATCTTTGAGTTTTTAAAGTCAAATTTCATACTTTTAAGCCTCCGATCTCACCCCTTATGTCTTAAATCATTATGATATACCTAGCAATGAGAAAGGAGCTTAGAGATGTGGTAACTTGCAGATGAAGCAAGGGGAAAAGTTATGATCAATGATTATCAAAGATGATTATATGAGATACAGAAGATGGCGGTGGAAGTGCTTTATGTGCCATGAGCAGAAAAGGCTGTATTTGTTGATAAATTGGCTGGTTCTGGATTGAACCGTGAGCCGGATGGCTGAGTTTGTTGTCGAGTTACGACGGAGCCATTATTGATTATGGCCGAGTATAAATGCATATATACTATTGAATGAAATGTGAATGTTGCACTTCCACTATCTGAGATACGAGTTTTCCTGGGTGAAAGCAGTGGCTAGCCACCACGTGCTCCAGGTGGAGACTCGATACTCTGCTGCCTATGTCGTAAGTGTGGCCGGACACTGTGAAAATTCTGGATGAGCTCGCCCCTGTGAATATATACCAGTGAGGGTGTTGGATATGGATCATGATTATGATCACGATTATGTTGAGTATAACTCAAGTTGGGGATGCGCGACAGAGGGACAATCCAATGGTTAGCTACCAGGACTTGTCGGGTTGGCTATATAACCGACATATGATATCATGAGCTATTAGGGACAGGCGTTCATCATATGCATATTGTGTGAATTGTTTGAGATTGCCTATTTGACTACATATTACTTTCTAATTGTCTAAATGCCTTATCTGTTCCTATTTGTATATCTCTTGTCTGATATAACTGTGTTTGCCATATTATACTCCTGCTGGTGGTTGGGAGGATTGAAGGATTTGGAAAGGAAAGTATTAGTTAGACTGAAGAATCTTTAGTCAGTTGCCATTTATGGTTTAGCCTGTTTATAAGCTTTGATATATTTGGTGGAAGTTCTAGGATCGGCTTCGACTTTCTCAGGACATTACATGTTAGATATGTGGGTACTGTTACCATATTGAGAACCCCCGGTTCTCACCCATGCGAATTTTGTGGTTTTTAGATGCAGGACGCGAGGCTTCTCGTTGAGGCATGCTGGAGACTTTTGGATTAGCGAAGATCCTTGTTCTCGGGACTCTATTTTGGTTTATATGTTTTGCTTAGATACTTTTATCTCCACTGAATAATACAAACTGTGATGACTCCTCTTATAAGGGATTTTGGAGAATAGGTTCTCTTGTATTTATGTCCCTTTGGGTTTCCTTGGGGTTTCCTATTTTATTTACTTGTATATATTGCTAAGCTCGGACTGGTTATCTTCGCAACCGGATTATGAGTTTTGATATTCATGTTTTTGACATTCCTTTGTATATATATAATCTCGCGTTGGTTTATCCTTTGTTCGTCACGTTTTCGATCGGAGTGTTGCACTTTCGAGTTGCGATTTTGTTTTACCCCTTTTCTTCAAAGGATCCTAGTTATAATCTTTATTCACACTACTATATGTACTAAATTTTAATTTTTAGAGATCATAATACCTTGCCATCTCTGAATTATGACTTAAGCATAAGACTCTGTATGGTAGGGTGTTACATTATGGTATCAGAGCAGTTCGTTTCTATAGAGCCTGAGAGACTGACTGACTATGCTTCTTTGCATTCTCTGTATGTGTGTTATGTGCTATTAGTATATCTGCTTGATATAACTGGCATAAACGTTCATGAGCATGCATTTGGAACTTTGAAACACTAAACTTCCGATATTGAGACTGATCAATTTAATATCGATTGTTTGGTGTATATAGGAACCAGATGGCGCCTCATAGACACGGTAAAGGCCGTGGGAGAGGTCGTACTAATGCTCATGCGCCGGAGGTTAACCATAATGACCCGGTGAATTTTATGGCGGCGTTGGAGAATATGGCTGTGGCTATGCAGGCCACTGCCGAGGCTCTTGGGCAACAAATGAACCACCATGGCAATGATGGAGGCGGAGTCCAGGGCCCGATGACACTGGCAAACTTTTTAAAGGTTAATCCACCCAAGTTCAAGGGAACTACTAGCCCGACTGAAGCCGACACCTAGTTCCAGGCTATGGAGTGAGCACTACAAGCGCAGGTGGTGTCTGAAGGGCAACGTGTTGAGTTTGCTACCTACTTGCTCACTGGGGAAGCATCGCATTGGTGGCAAGGAGTCCGACGTCTCCTGCAGCAGGGTGATGACTATATCACCTGGAATTCCTTTCGGGAGGAGTTCTATAAGAAGTACTTTCCGACTTCTGCTAGGATGACCAAGGAACTCGAGTTGTTGTAGCTAAAATAGGGTACCATGTCTGTATCTGAGTATACCGACAAGTTTGAAGAGCTGTTCAGGTTCTCCCGTATGTGTCAGAGGACTCCGGTGGACTATGAGGAATGGAAGTGTATTAAGTATGAAGGAGGACTTCGGAGTGATATCTTCAGTTCAGTGGGACCAATGGAGATTAGGACTTCCTCCGAGTTGGTTAACAAGAGTAGGGTTGCTGAAGAGTGTGTTAAGAAGGCGGCTACTGAGAGAGGAAGTCACAAGGGATCATTCCCACAGAACCGAGGGAAGAACCTTGCACCTAGAGGTCCGCCTTTCAAGCGGGAGGCTCCTTCAGGAAGTCCAATAACAATAACAACTCCCAAGGAAAGAGATTTTGGAAGCAGCCTCAGAGTGAGCAAGCATGTGCTAGGTGCGGAAGTCACCATCCGGGAGCCCCGTGCAAGGCCGGGTGGGGCTTGTGCTATTCTTGCGGCAAGGCGGAACATAAAGCCGCAAACTGTCCGGAGAAGCAAAAGCAAGGTGCACGAAAAGCACAGCAGACTGGCTGGGTGTTCACCACTTCAGCTATAGGCACTGAGGGATCTGAGTCACTTATCCGAAGTAACTGTGAAATGACTGGTCAAACTTTAAATGCTTTATTTGATTCAGGAGCATCGCACTCATTCATTTCATTTGAAAAGGCTCATGAGTTAGGATTGAAGATTGTAGTCTAAGGTTATGACCTAAAGGTGTATAATGCCACCCATGAAGCCATGATAACTAGGCTAGGATACCCACAAGTTTTGTTTAGGGTCCAACAACGTGATTTTGTCCATAATTTAATTTGCTTGCCGATGATCGGTCTCGATCTTATCTTGGGTTTGGACTGGTTATCTAAGAACCATGTTCTGCTTGACTGTTCGACGAAATCGTTGTACCTTATGCCGGAAGATATAGAAGGGCCGGTTGTGGTGAATAGTTACTACTTGAATTCTATGATGGTGAATTGCTCTGGGACCGAATGTCAGGGTATCCTGTTGTTGACCGCGGGTGTTTCGGGTGATGATCAAAGATTAGAACAAATTCCGGTTGTGTGCGAGTTTTCGGAGGTGTTTCCCAACGACATTGATGAATTTCCACCTAACCGAGAGGTTGAGTTTGCTATTGAGTTGGTGCCTGGGGCTGGACCAATCTCGAGTGCTCCTTATAGGATGTCACCACTGGAAATGGCCGAGCTAAAGTCTCAGTTAGAGGATCTGTTAGGTAAGAACTTTATCCGACCAAGTGTTTCTCCGTGGGGTGCGCCAGTGCTACTGGTAAAGAAGAAGAATGGGAGTATGCGACTCTGTGTGGATTACAGGTAGCTGAACAAGGTCACAATAAAGAATAAGTACCCGTTGCCGAGAATTGATGATCTTATGGATCAGTTACAAGGAGCTGGAGTTTTCTCCAAGATTGATTTGCGATCCGGTTATCACCAAATAAGGGTAAGGGGAGAGGTTATCCCTAAGACCGCTTTGAAGACTCGTTATGGTCATTACGAGTACACTGTAATGTCTTTTGGGTTGATGAACGCTCCTGCAGTGTTTATGGATTACATGAACAGGGTCTTTCGTTCGTTTCTGGATAAATTCGTTGTTGTCTTCATTGACGATATACTGATTTACTCCAAGACCGAAGAGGAGCATGCAGAACACTTGAAGACCATGTTACAGATATTGAAGGAAAAGAAACTCTATGCGAAGCTGTCTAAATGTGAATTCTGGAAGAGTGAGGTGAAATTTTTGGGGCATGTAGTGAGTAAACAGGGGATAGCAGTTGATCCATCTAAGGTGGAGGCAGTGATGGAATGGAAGCAACCAACTACGGTAACTGAGATAAGGAGTTTTTTGGGCTTATCTGGCTATTACCAAAGATTTATCAAAGGCTTTTCGTAATTAGCTTTGCCATTGACAAAGTTAACCCGCAAGGACACACCATTTGTTTGGACTCCTGAGTGTAAGGAAAGCTTTCAGGCATTGAAGAAAAAGTTGACTACTGCACCTGTGTTGGTGTTATCTGAGCCGAACAAACCATTTGAGGTGTACTATGATGCCTCACTAAAGGGTTTAGGGTACGTGCTGATGCAGCATCATAATGTGGTGGCGTACGCCTCACGGCAGTTGAGACCTCATGAAGTTAGCTACTGATAAACCCCTATTTTATGATTTATTTTGTGCTCAATTGAGTGTTTTTATCAATTCTTCACCCACTTATTCATGTAAATTGTATGGTTTTACTATTCCTTCCTTATTTTATGATATGTGTGAAAACATGTTTCCTATGCTTTAAAAATATTAATTCTAATTATCCTTTATTACCATTCGATGCCGTGATCTGTGTGTTAAGTATGTTTAGGCTTCATAGGGCAGGAATGGCTTAGAGAACAGAAAGGAAACATACAAAAAATGGAAGAAAAGCACAAAAATGGAGTTTTGAAGAAAAAGGCAGCGACGCGTACGCATGGACGACACGGACGCATGTCTAGCGCAAAACGCAAGCGACGCGCACGCGTGGATGATGCAGACGCATGCTTGACGCAGAACACAAATGACGCGGATGCGTGACTGACACGTACGCATGACAAGGAAAAACTCCAAATGACGCGAACGCGTGACCCACGCGCACGCGTGACAGACGGCACGTGCAGAAATTGCAGAAAACGCTTCCAGCGATTTCTGGACCCTTTTTCGGCCCAAATCCAAGCCAAAAAACACAGAATAAAAACCAGAGAATGGGGGAATCAACAAGTGGAAGATATACAACTTTCATATTCACAATTTTAGGTTTTAGATGTAGCTTTTAGAGAGAGAGGTTCTCTCCTCTCTCTTAGGATTAGGATTAGGACTTAGGATTTCTATTATGATTAGGCTACTTCTCTTCAATTACAGGTTCAATGTTCCTTTAATTTATTTTCTACTTTTATTTATTCTATTACTTTAATTGTTATTTATCTTTCCAAATTGATTTATGAACTTTTTCATGTTAGATTTGAATATTCTATCTAATATAATTTGAGGTATTTCAGAATTAAGATTGCTTTGTTTTATTTATGTTATGGATATTTTCAATTTAATTTAGATTTCTTCTTCTTTTGGCTTTGGTTAAGTAATTGGTGACACTTGAATTATCAAACTCAGCAGTTGATCGGAAATTGGAATTGCTGATTAATTTGGATCCCTCTAAAGCTAGTCTTTCCATAGGAGTTGACTAGGACTTGAGGAATCAGGTTAATTAGTCCACTTGACTTTCCTTTATTTAGTAAGGTTTAACTAAGTGGGAGCAAAATCCAATTTTCATCACACCTGATAAGGATAACTAGGATAAGATTTCCAGTTCTCATACCTTGCCAAGAGATTTTCTAATTTTTAATTTATTTTTCTTGTCATTTAAATTACTTGTTCCTTATTTTAAAAACCCAAGACAAAATATACTTTTTTCATAACCAATAATAAATCATACTTTCCTGCAATTCCTTGAGAGACGACCCGAGGTTTAAATACTTCGGTTATAAATTTTATTGGGTTTTGTTACTTGTGACAACCAAACTTTTGTACGAAAGGATTCTCTGTTGGTTTAGAAACTATACTTACAACGCGATTATATTTGTGAATTTCTTTACCGGCAGAATTCCGATCGTCAACTACCCTACGCACGATTTAGAACTTGTTGCGGTTGTGTTTGGCTTGAAGTTGTGGAGGCATTATCTCTATGGGGTTAAGTTCCAAGTTTTCTCTGATCACAAGAGCTTGAAATACCTCTTTGATCAGAAAGAGCTCAATATGCGGCAGAAAAGGTGGATGGAATTACTAAAGGACTACGACTTTGAGTTAAAATACCATCTGGAGAAAGCGATTATAGTGGCGGATGCGTTAAGTCGGAAGTCGTTGTATGCGGCTTGGATGATGCTTCAAGAAGAGAAGTTACTCAAGGGATTCGAGAGCCTGAAGATTGGTGCTCAGGAAGTATCTGGAACCCTGTGTTTGAGTCGATTAGAGATCTCGAGTGACTTTAAATCTGAACTTCTAAAGGCTCATGAAGATGATGATGCGTTATGGAAGGTGTTACCAGCTATTGAGCAAGGGAAACGGTGGAAAGTGTCGGAGGATAAGGATGGACTATGGAGATTCAAGGATAGGATCATTGTACTGGATGTTGGCACTTTGAGGCAAGATATCTTAAAAGAAGCACACAAGAGTGGATTTTCTATTAAACCGGGGAGTACTAAGATGTACCATGGCCTAAAAGTGATGTGTTGGTGGCCGGGTATGAAGAATGATGTGGCGGAGTATATCTCGAAGTACTTAACTTGTCAAAAGGTAAAGATTGAACATCAAAGAGCTTCCGGGATGTTGCAACCTTTAGAGGTTCCGCAATGGAAGTGGGAAAGCATTGCGATGGACTTTGTGTCGGGATTGCCAATGACTAAGGCCGGTTTTGATACTGTCTGGGTGATTGTGGACCGACTGACGAAGTCAGCTCACTTTTTATCCATTCGGATGACTTACACCCTTGAGGAGCTAGCACGATTGTACATAAAAAAAATTGTGAGACTTCATGGTGTACCCGCTACTATAATCTTTGATAGAGATCCTCGTTTCACTTCGAGGTTTTGGGGTGCATTTCAGAAAGCTTTCGGAACCCGACTAAGCTTGAATACGGCTTACCATCCTCAAACAGATAGTCAATCTGAGAGGACGATCCAAACACTTGAGGACATGTTGAGAGCTTGTGTCTTGGACCAACCGGCGAGTTGGGATCGATATATGCCGTTAGTGGAGTTTGCATACAATAATAGCTACCATGCGAGCATCGGAATGGCTCCGTATGAGGCTTTGTATGGGAGAAAATGTCAATCTCCGCTGTTCTGGTATGAAGCGGGAGAGAAAGGCTTGTTGGGGCCGGAGATGATAGCTGAGACCACTGTACAAGTCAAGAAAATCTGAGATAGGATACTCACGGTGCAGAGTCACCAGAAGAGTTACGCCGATCAGAGGCAGAAGCCCTTGGAATTTGAGGAAGGAGACCATGTTTTCCTTAAAGTTACTCCGACCACGGGAGTAGGAAGGGCAATTAAAGCGAAGAAGTTGAACCCTCGATACATCGGTCCGTTTCAGATCCTGGAGAGGGTCGGACCGGTGGCGTATTGGATGGCACTACCACCTCACCTTTCGAACCTGCACGACGTGTTTCACGTGTCGCAGCTTCGGAAGTACACTCCTGATGCTAGCCATGTGTTAGAACCTGAATTGGTTCAGTTAAGAGAAGATTTGACGCTTCCCGTGGCTCCAGTCAGAATTGATGATACTAGTATCAAACGATTGCGTGGAAAAGAGATTCCATTAGTCAAAGTGGCATGGAGTCGAGGCGGTGTTGAGGAACACACTTGGGAGCTTGAGTCGGAGATGCGAACGGACTATCCACACTTATTCTCAGGTAATTGAATTTGAATTTTGTGGGCAAAATTCCCAATTAGGTGGGTAGAATGTACAACCCAGTTAATTAACAGCTAATTAACCCATAAATAAGAATGTATTCTAGAAAGCCAAAAATGTAATTTTTATGGCTAAATATGATAGAGGAGATTGAGACGAGAATGTCGATACCAATTTTGTAGAAAACGGACCAAGATTGGACTGAACGGGCCAAACTGGGCCAACCGGACCCCTAGTGGGCCCTTGGCCCAACATAACTAAACCCAAAAACCCTCATTTCAGCACTCTCTCTCCTCACAACACTCAAGAAACACGCTGAATGGAGGCCAAAGGGGGGGAAGAACACTCTCTCAAGTTCTATCTCTCCTCTAATCTTCAAACCACCATAACTTTTGATCTAGAGCTCCGATTGCCGCACCGTTTACAGCCACGTGTTCACCGCGGAAAGCTCTACAAAACCCACTACTTTATTTTTGAGGTAAGCCACGAAATCATTTCAGTTCTTCATCCCTAATTTTCGAATTTCATGGGTAAAAATGTTGAGATTTTGGACTCTTTGATGTTATAGGACCCAACTTTCTTGAAGGAGAAGATTAATCTTGTCTCCTTGGACCTTGGGTGTGGTAAGAATCTCAAACCTAGTGTAATTTGTTGTTCTATGATGTTTGGGTATTGAGATGTTGTGTATGGGTATGATGATTGTGGCTTAGGTTGTGTGTATGTGGGTATTGGAGCTTGATTGAGACTTTGAAAATCTTGAAAAGGGATTTTAGTGATAAAAATCTATTCTTGGAGGTGTTGAGACCTTGAGAGCTTGTGGACAAGTGGTTTGGAAGTGCTTCGGTTGAGCTTGGGAAATCGGCTAAGGTATGGTCTCGGTTTCCTGTATCTAAAATGTAATGTGGTGTGAAAACTTAGGCTAGAGGCCCTAAGATAGGCATTAAATTGTTGATGTTGTTGAATGGTTGAGATATATGATGTGGTCATATATGTGATTATGAATATTGATGCCTTGATGGTGTGATATATGAGAAAAATGCATGTTGTGATATATGCTTGATGAATGTTTGAGGTTGAATTGAGGATGGAACCATGTTGAGAGTGAGCATGGTAGTGATTATGTGTAATGTTGGTTAATTGGTAATGGTGTGATTGGAAATTATGATGAGGAAGGGTATATGCCATGTTAATGTATTTAATATTGGGCTAATTGTTTGAGATGGGATGAAATGGTGAGATATTGGCTTGTAATATGTTAAATATGCTAATGTATGAGTTGAAGAGGCTTGAGTTGATTTTTGGCATACTTTCCTTGATTTTGAAAAGGGTTGGAATTGGGATGTTTTGAAAATGGCTCTTTGTGGTTTTGAATGAAAATGTGGTTTTTGGGCATACTCTGATGGGGTGTAACTTGAACTCCGAATCCCCGTTTTGTGCTAAATCTGTTTAAAACTGAAATTGGATCCGGGGTGGTTATACCATTCGAAGAACGGGTGAAAAATGATTTAAAATGGATGAGTTATGTCCCTTGGAAGATTGGGGGTTTAATTTGTGAATTCTGCAAATTTTAACTTAGAAAAATTTTTGGCAAAATGACCCCCCACGCGTAGGCGTGCTTGAAGCGTATGCGTCGTTTTTCAGTAAAACGCCATCCACGCGTGTGCGTGGCTCACGCGTACGCGTTGATGTGCTAAAATGGTTGCCCAGCCAAAATTCCCGAGAGTTGCGCGAGCACTGTGCCAGTTCTGTGCATGGGGGCACAAACGCACCCATGCGTATGCGTGGCTGACGCGTAGGCGTCCCTTGACTATTTTCCCATGCACGCATGCGCGTGGGCGACGCATACGCATCGATGAATATTTGGCCATCCACGCGTGCGCGTGGAGGACGCGTATGCGTGGCCCTGTTTTCATCCCAAAGTTGATCTTTGAGTTTTTAAAGTCAAATTTCATACTTTTAAGCCTCCGATCTCACCCCTTATGTCTTAAATCATTATGATATACCTAGCAATGAGAAAGGAGCTTAGAGATGTGGTAACTTGCAGATGAAGCAAGGGGAAAAGTTATGATCAATGATTATCAAAGATGATTATATGAGATACAGAAGATGGCGGTGGAAGTGCTTTATGTGCCATGAGCAGAAAAGGCTGTATTTGTTGATAAATTGGCTGGTTCTGGATTGAACCGTGAGCCGGATGGCTGAGTTTGTTGTCGAGTTACGGCGGAGCCATTATTGATTATGGCCGAGTATAAATGCATATATACTATTGAATGAAATGTGAATGTTGCACTTCCACTATCTGAGATACGAGTTTTCCTGGGTGAAAGCAGTGGCTAGCCACCACGTGCTCCAGGTGGAGACTCGATACTCTGCTGATCCTATGTCGTAAGTGTGGCCGGACACTGTGAAAGTTCCAAATGAGCTCGCCCCCGTGAATATACACCAGTGAGGGTGTTGGATATGGATCATGATTATGATCACGATTATGTTGAGTATAACTCGAGTTGGGGATGCGCGACAGAGGGACAGTCCAATGGTTAGCTACCAGGACTTGTCGGGTTGGCTATATAATCGACATATGATATCATGAGCCATTAGGGACAGGCATTCATCATATGCATATTATGTGAATTGTTTGAGATTGCCTATTTGACTGCATATTACCTGCTAATTGTCTAAATGCCTTATCTGTTCCTATTTGTATATCTCTTATCTGATATAACTGTGTTTGCCATATTATACTCCTGCTGGTGGTTGGGAGGTTTGAAGGATTTGGAAAGGGAATTATTAGTTAGACTGAAGAATCTTTAGTCAGTTGCCATTTATGGTTTAGCCTGTTTATAAGCTTTGATATATTTGGTGGAAGTTCTAGGATTGCCTTCGGCTTTTCCAGGACATTACATGTTAGATATGTGGGTGCTGTTACCATACTGAGAACTCCCAGTTCTCACCCATGCGGATTTTGTGGTTTTTAGATGTAGGACGCGAGGCTTCTCGTTGAGGCATGCTGGAGACTTTTGGATTAGCGAAGATCCTTGTTCTCGGGACTCTATTTTGGTTTATATGTTTTGTTTAGATACTTTTATCTCCACTGAATAATACAAACTGTGATGACTCCTCTTAGAGGGGATTTTGGAGAATAGGTTCTCTTGTATTTATGTCCCTTTGGGATTTCTTGGGGTTTCCTATTTTATTTACTTGTATATATTGCTATGCTCGGAACGGTTATTTTCGCAACCGGATTATGAGTTTTGATATTCATGTTGTTGACACTCATTTGTATATGTATAATCTCGCGTTGGTATATCCTTTGTTCGTCATGTTTTCGATCGGAGTGTTGCGCTTTCGAGTTGCGATTTTGTTTTACCCCTTTTCTTCAAAGGCTCCTAGTTATAATCTTTATTCACACTACTATATTTACTAAATTTTAATTTTAGAGGTCGTAATACCTTGCCATCTCTAAATTATGACTTAAGCATAAGACTCTGTATGGTAGGGTGTTACAGGGCACGTATAAATTCCCGGATATGAAAAGCCCCCATTGAGTGATTATATGATGAATGAATGTGAACTCTATGCATAGACTCTTGGGGATGTGCGACGGGGGACAATCTAAGGTTTTTGGACTTGTCGGGTTGGCTGGATAACCGACAGATGGGTCTCATCAGCCATAGGACAGGCATGCATCATATGCATTTGTTTGTTTTGATTGCTATGCATTTCCTGGGTTTGCCTAATTGATATATACCACCTGCTACCTGTTATACTTGCTACTTGCACTATCTGCTCATTTCTTGTGCTTGTACTTGTTTGGTTGCTTGTCTCTGTTGCATTGTGGATGATGGAGGGATGGAGGAAAAGGTGAAATGGTTTGGTGTTATGTTAGGTTTGAAATGGAGTAAGTTAGGCAGATTTAGATTACCTACCCCTGTTTATGGCTTCTGTTTAGTAATTAAGTTGGATAACTGAATAACGGAGTTCTAGGATTGCCTATGGCATTCTCAGGACCTTATTTATTATACGCGTGGCACTTTTACCATGTTGAGAACCGATATTGTGTTGTTGTTTTTCAGATGCAGGTCGAGAGGCTCCTCGCTAGGCGTCTGGATCCTTGAAGCGAAGTAGTTCTTGGGTGTATCTTGGATTTTTGTTTGTATATATGTATATATGTATTTAGCTTACTCTCCAAGTGACTTGTGTATGCTGCTCTTCTTAGAGGTTAAGGGAGAGATAGGAGTTTAGAATTGGTATTTTGGTGCATTTTGGGGATACCTATGTATGTTTATAACCACTAACATCGCCGATAACAAAATTATATGTCTCTATTAAATAAAAAATATATAAAATAAATAACATATATATAATTTTAAAGTTATTAATCATAGACTATAGACAAATTTTTTTAAAAAAAAATCTTATGGGTCAACATGTAATTTTTTTATATTTTTATTTTTTTCAAAAATTTTTCAGACTTATGAACATTTAAGTTGTCTATACATCACTTCTCAAAATATTATGATTTCACAAGTTATAATATGTGGGGTAAATCACTTTTATAAACCATTTACAAACCAATT
Source organism: Arachis ipaensis (assembly GCF_059453495.1). Lineage (NCBI taxonomy): Eukaryota > Viridiplantae > Streptophyta > Magnoliopsida > Fabales > Fabaceae > Arachis > Arachis ipaensis. Next base: position 13,721,289 of record NC_142444.1, read on the forward strand.
TTACCTATATCCCCCAAAATAAAAAAGGCTACGTGCATGTCTTACATATCTATGTAAATCAAATTTATAGAGTTCGAATTATGTGTTTTTGTAGTAACGTATGCTGAGTTATATCTTCATATTGTAACAGTCATATCACTACTAAATCGAATGAAGGAGATTCGATTTACAATGAGCTGGATTGCTACTAAGTGAGTATAAATTGAACCTTATTGCTTCGATTTAGCATGGACCATATAAATCAAAATTTATAGATTCGATTTAGTAGGAGATGACATAATTCAAATTCTTTGAATTCAATTTACTTTCGAATCACAATATCAAGTAATTCGAATCCTATATATTCGATTTACTACTTATTACCCTAATTCAAATTCATTAAATTCGATTTCTATAGAAATGTAAATGGAGACAACCAGGTAATGTTTTTTAGTTTGGGAGATTCAAATAATTTTGGGGTGGGTTTGATTTATCAACGTAAATTAACCTAATATGTGATATTAGTTATTGTTATATATATGAAAAATGTGACTTATTTGTGCATTGTTTGGATTAGAAGAATTTGTCGGAAAATAAATGCTGAAGAAGAAAATGGACGAAAAAATCAATTTTTCATTGTTTGGATCAATAAAGAAATTGAATGGAAAACATAAAAGTGTATGTGGAGCTCATGTAAATTTTTTCCCTTTAAAGTTGCGAAGAAAACTGATGCAGAAGTGCAAACATGGGTAAAAATATAAAGTTATCATTTGAATTATAATTTATATGTAATATATAAAAACATTAATATAATTTTACTCTATTAGAATTTTTCTCTTCTTACTTTTTCTTCCATTTAAGTAAAAGAAAATTTTTTCTCTATTTTCTTTCCGTTTATTTTTTCTTCATCTAAACAACACATACAAAAATATACTTTTCTTTCCATTTTTTTTCCTCTCATTTTCTTTCTTTCCATTGTCTTTCCTCTTATTTTCCATCTTATATCAAAAGCTTAGTGTTTATCCATTTATCTTCTATTAATATTGTTATAACAATGATATATGTGACTTTATAAAAATGATATAACCTTAACTTTGATTATCTGAGAATTTATTGAGTGGCTAGAATAGCTCCACGTCACGAACCAATGAATGCTTGCAATAGGGATGATAAAAAAAATAGCCGAAACGAGTATTTGCAGGGATTACTCGCGTTTTGGGACTAGATGGAGACTAGGGATGGTAAATGGGTCGAAACCCGTCGAGTTGGCCCGCATAACCCCCCAAAAGGTGGGTTTGGCTGGAAATTTAAGACTGCCAAATTTAAAAAGCCTGCCTACCCTGCACCGCCTAATCCATGGGATTTGGCGGGTTTTGGCAGGGCGGAGCAGGCTTCCCCGCTAGGCCAAGCTTTTATTTTGTCAGGACCATTTTTTTACAAATTTTTATGATGTTATTGATCTACAAGAAGATGAAGATGATAATTGAAGATATTCTAAGTTATATTTTGGATTATGTTTTATGTTTGATTGATTTGAAGATGTTTAATTATATATTTTGGACAATATTTATTTTGCTTTGGACAATGTTAGTTTTATTATTTTGTTTCAATAAATTTGGTTTATAATTATGTTTATTGCATATTTATAATTATAAAGACTTTAATGTGTGTGAAATTAAAAATTATATTTTTTTATGTTTTTAGAAATTATAAATTTATTGAAATTGTTGTGAAATTATATATATTGTTTAATATTTAATGGTTTATAAAAAAAAGAAAACTCGCCAACCCGCCAGCGTACCATTAGGCGGGATGGGAGAGAATTTCAGGACCGCCTTAATAGACGAGGCAGGGCAGGCCAGCCCACCAGATGGCAGGCTTTTGGCAAGATAGGGCGGGCTTTTCTATTTGTCACCCTAATGGGGACATGGCATAAGTACCTATCTCATAGAACCTATTAAATATACGTGAATATAAAATTATTAATTTATCCTAATTTATATATATATAAATCCATTTCTTGAATTTTGTAACCCTAATTTCTGCCTCCAATTCAAATTCTTTCTTTTTCTTCCAGACGCATTCTCAGCCTCGATCCTCTCTCTCTAACTCACTTTCTCTGCCTCTCAAGTCCGTCACTACGTCGTTCAGTATCGTCCCAAAAAATTATGTTATGTTATTATGTTAGAATATGTTTTTATGTTTTCTCCTTTTGAAATGTTATTTTTCATAACGAATATGTTATAAATTGTGTTGAATTATATTGAATCGATTATTTTATGATTACTATATTATGTCTTTTTGTGTTAATTTTTTTCAAAAGTTTTCAAAGAATATTCGTAGATACCTGAGAAGATCTGCGTTCCCTAAGCGGTTATTAAACAGGAACTTGCAATGACAGAAAAGGAGCGGGGTATTTTTTTTAAATAGAAGTGAGGGATGGGAAGGGGGCTTCTCACGCTCCCCTGAGTACTCATTACCATATCTAACTAGCAACGGGATCCAATCTGAGCCGATTTAAGAGGGGACGCGTGGACTTCATCTGTGTTGGGCATTTAAGGTAATGAACCTAAGTCGGATTTGAGACCCTAACAATGGATTTTAGTTTATCTTGCTTGCATTGAGGTCTTACTAGGCCTAAATATATCTTGGATTAATATTTTAAGTCATTGTTATAGCAAATACTATACTATTTAATATTATAATACTTAGTATATATAAAAGTTGGATATATTTATAAGATATTTTTTAATTCAAATTAAAAAAATTAATTACCTCTTTTTAAGTTTTAAATATTATTTTTTAATGTAACAAAAAAGTAAAAATAACAATAATTACTCACATAATTAAAGTAGATAATATTAATATATACATGACACTATATATATCAAGGATTATTATATATGATATATATATTTTTTTCTATAATGACTGTTTATATAATTTATTGAATAATGTTTTTATCTTAATATTTAATAAATTTAACATATAAAATATTATTTAACATACAAAATAAGTAATTTAAGTCATTATCTAGGACAATAAGTATAATAGTGCAACTACTTATTTATTTATTAGTAGTGAAAAATATGTAAATAATATAAATTGATATTTTTTAGTATAAAAGCAATAATAAAGGTTATGAATTAAGTTAATTACATAATTAAAAAATTATAAAGAATTTATTAAATAATAATAAAAAATAAGATCACTATTTTCACATATTACAAAATTTATGAAAAAAATTTTGGATAATAAATCAATCCTCAATAGATTGTACATTAATTTTGTCAAAAAAATAAATAATTAATACATTGGATATTATTATTTACGTACTAATATATATATATATATATATATATATATATATATATATATTATCAATTATTAAGTTTATAATTAATTTTTAATCCAATTTTTGGTAATTAAAATTTAAATGATTAAAATTATTAAATGCTCAATATTTTGTATCAAACCAATTTATTTTTTATTGAAATTAAAAAAAAACTAAGTTGTTAATCAATTCTAAATTTAAATTTAAATTTGAGTAAGAAAATAAAAAAATATTTTAAATTTTATCTCACTAACCAGAATAATTTCAAGATAAGAAATTACTTTGTACATCATATATATTGTAAAATAGTACGGTCATTTGCTATTTTTTAATGGTAAATATTGTTAAATAAAATATTGTAAGAAATTAGAAAAAAATGTATTTACAAGTTTAGAAAATATTAATTTATTTTTCATAGAATAAATTATATATTGTATAACAAAAGTTGTTATTGGTTTCTCTTCACAGTAACTAATACTTAACGATGGTGTTTCGGTATACTATGTTACCAAGAAATATTAATCGATCGATCTAATAACTTTTGTAATGACATAAGTTTATGAATTTGAAAATTTAGAAATCATTTCATAAAATGTGAAGTTTTAACAAGTTACAATATTGTTTTGACTTCAAGAATGAATATGATATTCCAAGTAAATTTCAACAAAACAAAAGTCAATAAGTATTGCTATTAATAAAAAATTAATCTATTTTAAAGACATACAATTTTTTTCTACGGATTTTCTAATTCGGCAAGTCGATGACTAATCCACCACATATTGATGCTCTATTTATTAAGGGTCTGTCGCTAACTAATGGATTGTTATACACACAATGTGAGATTCGAACTCTAAATACTTGCTTAAACGGACAAATAATATGACCATTCACCCAATCTAAATTGATTAAAATAATATTAATTATTTTTAATATTTTTAAGTTGTAAAATATTTATAATAATAATAATTACTATAGATATTTTTTATTTAAATTTTAATAAAAATTTTGTATATAATTTTATATATTATCTCGTGCAGGACACGGAAAAATATGCTAGTTAACTATAAAATTAAATATCAACCCAGATTAAAATAAAAAAAAAAGAGTTTAGCTTTACCCTCCATTTCAAAATACGTGTTGCTTTTTTGGTATGCAGTGACGGATCCAAAAAATTTTATGAGCGGAAGCAAACATATATATACTAAAATAAATTTTGTTAAACATTATTAATTATATGAACACTATGATGCACGGACACTGACACGGACACGGAACACGATACGGAACACGCCGATACGCGTATTTTAAAATCTTACATGACACGGGGACACACATACATATAAAGTATAAAGTATTTTTAGATAAATTGTAATGATATTTTGATATTTTATTGATATTAAAATATAAATTAAAATTTTTAACTATTTTTAATGTCTTATTTTAATTATATCAAGTATTTAAAATATTTTTTTGTTTTAATAAATAATAATATATACTATATCTAAATTTATTTTAAGAATATATGTTAAGAATAAGACTGGATATGCTGACACGTGATGGTATTTAGGTGTGTCTAGGCGTGTCGGGAGAAGAATTTTTTATTTTTTATTAAGACACGGTTGGACAGAGCAGACACGCGTGTCGGACAAGTATCGGTGAGCATCGTGTTCAAAATGTGTCCGACACGCGGACTAATAAACCACTATTTTATGGTTTATCTTGTGCTAATTTGAGTGGTTTTTATCATCTTTTCACCCACTTATTCATATGATTTGCATGGTTTTACAATTCCTTCCTGGATTTACTCTATGATTGAAAACTTGCTTCCTAAAACTTTAAATTGTGTATTTTAATTTCTCCTTTATACCATTCGATGCCGTGATCTATGAATTAAGTGTTTCAGGCTTTATAAGGCAGGAATAGCTTAGAGAATGGAGAGAAAGCTTGCAAAAATGGAAAGACCTCTAAGCTGGCTAAGAGCTCTAAGCTGGCCATCTGTTTCAAGCAAACCATATTCAAGTAGAAAAGTAAAGATAAAGGCTAAGGATTTTACCCACTTGAAGTTTGTATTGGGTGGTAATGGCCTTGGGATAGGTATTTCCAGTGGTTTTGCAAGCTCTACTCCCTTGTATTCTTCTGTGAATTCCTCCACTTCTTTGCAAACTTCTTCAACTGCAACCACGTCTTGATCACAGTCTTCGATATCTTCCTCATCACTCAAGTCATAATTTGGAGGTTGAGAGAAGTCTACCTCCGCATCATCTTCGTATTCACTTGGGGAAGATTCTTCAATCTCAAAGAATTCACTTGCGGATGCAAGTTCATTACTAGGAGAACTTAACTCGTGATTATCATCATCAAGGAAACTCGCTTCTTGAGTTGTTCCGTCCAGTTCTTCATAAGATACCTGCTTTGGGGGTTGTGCACTATCCTCCTTAGCATCAATTGCAAATTTCTTGACGGAATTCTCCACAATTCTGGATTCCCATGGAGGTTCAGCATTTCCTAAGTCTTCAACCAACTCTTCTTCTTCGATAATTTTGGCTTTCTCCACTTGTTCTAGGACAAAGTCATGCTCCTTACTGTCCATCGGGCTTTCCAGTATCTCCTTCATGCTACGTTCTTCATTAGATTGTCCACATGAAGCCATGGGGGTTCCTTGAGTGTCCGAACGTCGGGAAGGTAATCGATTTATCGCTTGATTCAATTGATGAAGGGTTTTATGAAATTTATTCACTGTTTTCTTGAGACGTTCCATTGATTCTTGGGTTGATGGATATGGATATGGTGCATAGGAAAGTGGTGGTTCTTGGGAGTAATTGGATTGCAATTGGGGTGGATAAGAGTTAGGGTCATATGAAGGTGAATGGTTGTGGTTGGCTTGTGAGTGTAGTGGTTCAAAGCTGTGTTGAGGAGGTTGTTCATAAGCATATGATGGGGCTTGTTGGTAATTACAAGGGGGTCCACCATATCTATCATCTTGGTATGCACCTCAGAATGGCTCTTGACCATAGTATACTGGTGGAGGTTGGTTGTCACGAAAGGGTCCACCATAACTATTGTCTTGGCATGCATTGTAGGATGGTCATCGTCCATGGTACTTTGGAAGGTGTTGTTGCCAAAAGGGTTGATCAGATCCTCGTGGCTCCGTCCATCTCTAATTGTTTTGACCTTGATGCATATTCCTGTTATAGTTTTCATTCCTTTCAACAACATTAGAACCAAACTCAAAGCAATAGGGCTGAGAACTCATAGTAGCTAATAAAAATTAAAAAACAAAAATAAAAATAAATAACAGGTAAAAGAAAATATTTACAATAACCAATAATAAGGCACATGTTTGCAATTCCTCGGCAACGGTGCCATTTTTTACGATCGGGTTTCTGCCAGTAAAGAAATTCACAAATATAATCGCGTTGTAAGTATAGTTTCTAAACCAACAGAGAATCCTTTCGTACAAAAGTTTAGTTGTCACAAGTAACAAAATCCAATAAATTTTATAACCGAAGTATTGAAATCTCGGGTCGTCTTCTCAAGGAATTGCAGGGAGGTGTGTTTATTATTGGTTATGGAAAAGGCAGAATTTTGGGTTTTTGAGATAAGGAACAAGTAATTTTAAATGGCATGAAAAATAAGTTAATAATTATAAAAAACGCTTGGCAAGGTATGAGAACTGGAAATCCTATCCTAGTTATCCTTATCAGGTGTGATGAGAATTGTTATTTGCTTTCACTTAGTTAACCCTTACTAAATAAAGGAAAGTCAAGTGGACTAATTAACTTGATGCCTCAAGTTCTAGTCAACTCCTATGGAAAGACTATCTTTAGAGGGATCCAAATCAATCAGCAATCCCAATTTTCAATCAACTGTTGAGTTTGATAACTCAAGTGTCACCAATTACTCAACCAAAGCCAAAAGAGAAGAAAATCTACTCGAATGAAAATAATTTGGATTAATTAGAAGCATCAATAACATAAATTAAAGAAAGCAATCATAAGTCTGAAATACCTCAAATTATATTAAATAAAGATATCAATTCTAACATGGGAAAATTCATAAATCAAATTGAAAAGATAAATAACAATTAAAGTAATAGAATAAATAAAAGTAGAAAATAAATTAAAGGAATATTGAACCTGTGATTGAAGAGAAGTAGCCTAATCATAATAGAAATCCTAAATCCTAATCCTAATCCTAAATCCTAAGAGAGATGAGAGAACCTCTCTCTTTAAAAGCTACATCTAAAAACCGAAAATTATGTATATGAAAGTTGTTTTTTTCTGAATAGATGCATTCTCCCACTTTATAGCCTCTAATTTGTGTTTTCTAGGCCGAGAACTGGGCCAGAAACAGCCCAGAAATTGTTGGGGACGAAATCTGCCACGCTAATTTTCGCTGATTTTTCTGCAAAACGACGCGTCCGCGTGATTCACGCGTGTGCGTCATTTTGATATATGGTCACTATAGCGAATGATATATCATTTTGAAGCCCCGAATGTTAGCTTTCCAACGCAACTAGAACCGCTTCATTTGGACCTCTATAGCTCAAGTTATGGCCGTTTGAGTGCGAAGAGGTCAGGCTGGACAGCTTAGCAATTTCTTCAACTTCTTGTATTCCTTCCACTTTTGCATGCTTCCTTTCCATCCTCTAAGCCATTCCTGTCTTATAAATCCTGAAATTACTTAACACACATATCAAAGCATCGAATGGTATAAAGGGAGAATTAATATTTGGTAATTTAAAGGCTTGGGAAGCAAGTTTCCAATTATAGAACAAAATTAGGAAGGAAAATGTAAAACCATACAATTAGTATGAATAAGTGTGCAAAGACTTGATAAAAACCACTCAATTGAGTACAAGATAAACCATAAAATAGTGGTAAAAAATTAATGGGTGGCGAAAATTGACCAGTTAAGAAATTAATAAACGAAATGCGTTGCAAGTACAATTTTTGACCAGCTAAAATTCGTTTATCAATTTAAAAAGGGTTGTCACAAAAATTATAATTAAAAATACTGGGAGTATGAATCCCAGGTCGTCTCCCAACGAGTTGCAGGAAAGAGTGCTAATTTATTAATCAGGAATTTTCCAGAAAGTTTGAGTTGGATAATGAGTAATTAAAATAATTGTAAATTAAAGCAATAAAACTAAGAATTATTATTAATATAAAAAAACCTTGACGGGGGGAATGATTAATTGGAAGTTCTATCCTTGTTGGAATCTTCTCAAGTGTAGTATAAAGAGGTTTTGTTTTCACTTAGTTAACTCTTACTAAATAAAGGAAAGTCAAGTGACTGAGCTAACTCTTACCTGCAAATCCTAGTCCTCTCCCTTGGGAAGGTCTAGCGTTAGTAGATACAGAATTAGCCAACAACGTCCAATTTAACTAAGCACTTGAGCATTCCAACTCAAGTGTCTTCTCTTAATCAACCCCCATGTCAAGTAGAAAATCTACTCCATTGACATGGAATTAATACTCGTAAAAATATAAGAAGACATAATTAAATAAAATAAAATAAAATAGAGATTTAAAATTAATTAAAAATAAAAGTAACTCTATATATTAATAAATCCAAAATACAACATATTTATCTGAATAGGGTTAATGAACAACTAAAAAGAGTAAAGGAATAAGGAAACAAACTAAAGTAATAACTTCAACAGAGGTGATGACTCTTCAATATCCAAAATCCAAAGCAAAAGCATAAATTATGAACGTAAAATGAATCTAGATCCAGATCTAAAACTAAAAGTAATCCTAATATCAATGTATGTGAATGTATCTCAATGTGAGTGGATGCGTGCGTTGAGTCTCTGCATGTTCCCTAGCTTTAATCTGTGTTTCTGGGCCGAAAACTGGGTTAAAACGCGGCCCGAAATTGTCCCTAGCGTATTCTGTTATTTCTGCAGATTGCGCAGGTCATGCATACGCGTCGTCCACGCGTTCATGTCATTTGTGCAGATTCCAATCCACGCGTTCGCGTCAGGCACGCACTCGCGTCACTGCGATTTTCTTCATTCCGCGCGTTCGCATGAGGCACGCGCTCGCGTCAGTGTTTGCTGGTCATCTCCTTAGTTTCTTGTGTTCCTTCCATTTTTGCAAGCTTCCTCTCCATTCTCTAAGTCATTCCTGCCCTATGAAGCATGAAACACTTAACACACGGATCACGGCATCGAATGGTATAAAGGAGAATTAAAATACATAATTAAAAGATCTCTAGGAAGCAAGTTTTCAACCATAGAACAAATTTGGGAAGGAATTGTAGTATCATGCTAATCATGTGAATAAGTGGGTAAAGACTTGATAAAACCACTCAATTAAACCCAATATAAATTATAAAATAATGGTTTATCAACCTCCCCACACTTAAACATTAGCATGTCTTCATGCTTAGTTTAAGGAGATAAAATAAATGAGTAGGAAAATGTAAGACTCATGCAATGTAATGCAACCTATATATATGAATGCAGCTATATGATTCTTGTCTACTTGGTTAAAAGTAAATAAGCTCTTCAAGACAAACATAAATAAGATTTCACTAATTCAAATTATACAATAAAAGACAAGTAAAATTGTAAGAAGACAGCTCATGAAAGCAGGGAACATAGAATTAAGCATTGAGCCCTCACTGATAGTGTATGTGCACTCTAGTCTCTCAAGTGTATAGGGTAATCGCTCTACTCTTCTCTAATCATGCTTTCTAAATTTTGTTCTTCACCTAACCAATCAACAATATTTAATGTACCAATGCAAACATCATGAGGTCTTTTAAAGGTTGTAATGGGGTCAAGGTAAAGGTGAGGGTATATATATGGCTAAGTGAGCTATAGATTGAATCCTTGATTATCCTAAACTTTCACCTAACATACATACTCTTAAATTCTTCTTTTAAAGCATCCTTAACTTACCCAAAATTCTCCCACTTTTGTTTTACATACTCATGCATCAACTTTTTCTCTTAACTTGTATCACATATGCATTGATTTTTGAACTTAATTTAGCATTGGGGTAATTTTGTCCCCTTATTTAATTTCTTAAATATTATTTTTATTTTTTATTTTTTTTGCAGCATAAAAATAAACATAACATTATCAATGCACATAGATTTTCAATTTCTCTAGTTTCACATGAGTAGGTACCCAAATTCCCATTATTTTATCATGACACATTCCCTTATTAACCCATGTTCCCACAATTTTCCCATACTTAATTAACACACAATTTCTATCTTAAGCTAACCAAAGATTCAATTGGGATATTTAATTGTTTTTCCGCTTAAGGCTAGTAATGTGGTAAAATATAGAACAAATAGAATTTAAAAGGCTCAAAGTGGTTAACAAAGGTAATTGAAAGGGTAGGCTTATTTGGGATAAGTGAGCTAAACAAGTAATGGCCTCAATCATATGCATGCATATAACACATTAATCATTGGACATATAGGATGGAACAAAATAAAGATTACAATCATAGAGAAGTAAACACACAAGAATAATATTTATGGTTAAATAATGTAACCATATAAATAAGCTCAAAATCTCATAGGTTGTGTGTTCTAGCTTTTCAAACTATGTTCCAAATACAACTTCAAACAATTTTAACACAAAAGTTTTGATTTAAATTAGTAAAATTTTCAAAAATAGGGTCTTAAAAGAAACTTATTACTTTAATCAAGTAGAACATGCATGCAAATAACCTATTTTTATGCAATCTATCCTATTCTACAAAAGAAAAACTAACTAAATATCCTATTTTATTGGTGTTAAGGAAGAGAAATTACCTCCGAAAGTCAGGTACTGACCGACCTCCCCACACTTAAGGCTTTGCACCATCCTCGGTGCCATCTGTCAGGAACAAAGGGGGGCTGGTAGCAGCATCTCCACCATCGGAACCGTCATGGCTCCCTGTGCTGGTAAATGAAGTGGAGTCCGGGGTGTCTGGGTCTTCTTTAGGTGGGTGGTTACCAACAAGTAGTTCCTTGAGGTATGTAAATCTGCGCTTGTTATGGCATTCTCTTTGCTTTCCTTTCCACTCAAGTCGGTCTAACCTCTCAAGTATTTGATGGAGCAGTTGGTTTGTTGAAGGTGCTTGTAGTGTGGAAGAAGAAGGGATATCTTCTGCTGGTTCTGTGCTCTGGTTGATAGTGGCTGCTGGAGGTCTGATATACTTCCCGTTAGGGACGTATTGATCATCTCGTGGGATCATGGCCTTGGTGTCCCCAGCTCTATAGGAGACTTCGGCTGCTGAGACTAGATCTGAAACCAAGGCAGGAAAAGGTAGGTTACCCGCAATCTGTACGTGTCCCATAGCATGCCAAATGTGTCTTGGTAAATTGAGGTGCTGGTCTGTAAGGATACACCAGAGTAGAACAGCCATGTCTGCAGTGAAGGAGGACTCGTGAGTGCTCGAAAAGATGTAATGGGACATGATCTGTGCCCATACTCGAGCCTCAAAGGTAAGTGCTGAAGCCGATATGCCCTTAGGTCAGGATCGATGGTATCCGTAGATCCATCTACTGCTAGGTTGTGCGATAACTCTGAGAACGGTGTCCCAGTCAAATTGATATGTCTGGCATTTGAATAAGGCTTCTTGGAATGCGTCCAATCCTTCTGGAGCAGGGGGAAGATCTAAAGTTCGTTGAATGGCATCTTCTGTTATGGGAACTTGCTTCTGACGGACATAGATAGACTGCATGGTTGGCATGTGAAAATTGGAGTAGAATTCTACTACCCATGAAAGATTAACTTGCCGTGACTGACTCCGTAGGAATCCCCATTGTCTTCGTTCAATTCACGGCTCAACAAATTCAGCAATGTTGGTCGGGAGGATAAGAAGGTGCTCGTTGTTATAATTCCTCTCAGCCAGGATAGGGAACATCTGCTCACAGTAGCGGTTAGTGAACCGCGCAGTGTCCTTTGCTGGAAAGGCTTTCTCTTTTTCATCGACCTTGATAATCCTCTTGATTCTTTTTGTTGAGGGCTTTACTGCTGTTGAAGATGGCTCTGCCACTAATGCTCTTTTTGGTCCTCTCCTTGCTGGTGGTTTGGGAGTAGCTTTTTCTTTACCCTTCTTGGTGGCCATCCTGAAAAGGGAAAAGGTAAGTAACTTTAAAAATTTTAGGGTTAGAGCAAGGAAGGGGATGGGGTAAGTGATAATCAATGCACGGTAAAGAAGGATGTCGTTAACACATGGTCTAGACTACATGTGAAAAGTTCATCAATGGAAATATAGCAAGTGCATGTGATGGCAATTAAATGCAAGATGTTTATTGGCATGCTGGCAAAGGCATGAGTAGCATAGATCAAGCATTCAATGTCCAAGTTAGATTACCAACCCTTTCAAACTAACAATCTGTTTGTATTGACAATTATATTTAATTAATAAAATATAAAAGGGGTTTTGTGAAAAGTAGGCATTAGAGTGGTAGAATAGAATAATTTAAAATAATGCACAATGCCATATGGACTTTTTCACAAACACTTAGCATGCATGGTAAGGAAGTTGTTGAAAGTATTAAATTGAACATGCAAGCAACCCTTTAAGAAGTAATATTAATTGTCAAACAATTCCATAATAATCCACAAGCAAAATATAAAAGTAAATAATCACCCAAAGTAATTTTCTAACACCAATTAAAGGAATAAAAAGAAAAGAAAAGAAAGAAAAAGAAAATATAGATAATGAAAGTGAAAAGTAAAATAAATGAGAAATCATGAATAAAAGAAAAATAATAATGAAAAAGTAAAGAAGGGAGAAGAAAAGAACGTTGATAATGGATGTGAAAAATAGGAAAAAGTAAAAAGTAAGAAAGAATAAAGAAGGAAGAAGAGAGAAGAAAGAAATAAGAGGTGATAAGAAAAATTAGGATTTGGGGAAGAAAAGATAAGATATCTTGGCTGATCTGAATAAGCTGTGCGTCGCATATGACGCGGACGCGTGGGTAACGCGATCGCATGGTTGTTGATAAGTTCAGGTGATGCGGACGCGTGGGTCACGCGATCGCGTGACCTGATTTGTGCTATTGGCGCGAGTGCAGCCTCGCGTACGCACAACTCTCTGTTTAAATGCATTTTTGCCAAAAATATGGGTGACGCGTTCGCGTGGTTGACGCGATCGCGTGAATGGTCATATTTTAAAAACGACGCGGACGCGTGGGTGACGCGTTCGTATGATAGGGTTTGTTCTTCTAACATCATTCCAGCCCAGCTCCATCATAACTCTCTGCCATACACCTCTTTACGTTGATTTTTCAGGGCCACGCGATCGCGTGGGTGACGCGGACGCGTGGGAGGCTCTTTTTCAAAATGGCGCGGACGCGTTATTGACGCGGTCGCGTGGGCATGGTTGTGCCTAAGGCACGCCTCCAGCCACGCATTCGCGTGACTTTATGTTCAATTTTCTTTTCTTCAGAACGCACCTATGACGTGGACGCGTCAGCGACGCTTACGCGTCGTGTGCGTGTGTTTTTTTTATATGCAGAATGCAAATGCAAATGCAAACTATATGCAGCTATATGCAGAGATTATGAGAAGAGTCACCATTATAAATAAAAATAGAATAAAGTAAAATAAAATTAAGACTGAAACGGAACGATCATATCATCGTGGGTTGTCTCCCACCTAGCACTTTGTTTTTACGTCCTTAAGTTAGATGCTCGTTAGGCTCATTCTGCTTCTGTTGGTGGGTCTTCCAAGAGGAAAACCTCTAGTTCTTTGTGATCCTTAATCTTTTCTCCATGGTAAAGCTTCAGGCGATGTCCATTGACCTTTAGAAATTTGGAGCTAGTAGGATGACACAGGTGGAAAACTCCGTATGGCTCTGCTTTTTCTACTCTGTAGGGACCTTCCCATCTTGATCTCAGTTTACCTGGCATGAGCCTCAGTCTGGAGTTATAAAGAAGAACTAACTCCCCTGGTCTGAATTCTCTCCTTTTTATGTGCTTGTCATGCACAGCCTTCATCTTTTCTTTGTATTGCCTGGAGTTGTCATATGCTTCTAGACGAAGGTTGTCTAGTTCTGCTAGTTGCAGCTTCCTTTCAGTACCAGCTTCTTCAAAATTCATGTTGCACTCCCTTACAGCCTAGAAAGCCTTGTGTTCCACCTCTACTGGAAGGTGGCAAGATTTTCCGTATACTAAGCGGAAGGGGCTCATCCCAATGGGTGTTTTGTACGCTGTTCTATATGCCCAGAGTGCATCTTGTAGCCTGGCACTCCAGTCCTTCCTATGAGGCTTCACTATCTTCTCTAGAATACGCTTAATTTCTCTGTTAGAGACTTCTACTTTCCCATTGGTCTGGGGATGATAAGCTGTTGCTACTTTGTGAATTATCCCATGCCGCTTCAGTAATCCTGTTAGTCTCCTGTTACAGAAGTGGGTGCCTTGATCGCTCACGATTGCTCGTCGTGATCCAAAGCGACAAAAAATAATTTTGACGATCGGATTTCTGCCAGTAAAAATTTTATAAAAATAATCACGTTGTAAGTATAGTTTCTAAACCAGCAAAGAATCATTTCGTACAAAAGTTTGGTTGTCACAAGTAACAAAACCCAATAAAATTTATAACCGAAGTATTTAAACCTCAGGTCATCTCTCAAAGAATTGCAGGGAAGTATGATTTATTATTGGTTATGGAAAAATGTATCGTTTGGGTTTTTGAAATAAGGAACAAGTAATTTTAAATGACGAGAAAAATAATAAATTAATAATTAAAAAATCTCTTGGCAAGGTATGAGAACTGGAAATCCTATCCTAGTTATCCTTATCAGGTGTGATGAGAATTGGATTTTGCTCCCACTTAGTTAACCTTTACTAAATAAAGGAAAGTCAAGTGGACTTATTAACTTGATTCCTCAAGTCCTAGTCAACTCCTATGGAAAGACTAGCTTTAGAAGGATCCAAATCAATCAGCAATCCCAATTTCCAATCAACTGCTGAGTTTGACAACTCAAGTGTCACCAATTACTCAACCAAAGCCAAAAGGTAAGAAAATCTACTCGAATAAAAATAATTTGGATTAATTAGAAGCATCAATAACATAAATTAAAGAAAGCAATCATAAGTCTGAAATACCTCAAATTATATTAAATAAAGATATCAATTCTAACATGGGAAAATTCATAAATCAAATTGAAAAGATAAATAACAATTAAAGTAATAGAATAAATAAAAGTAGAAAATACATTAAAGGAACATTGAACCTAGAATGAAGAGAAGTAGCCTAATCATAATAGAAATCCTAAATCCTAATCCTAATCCTAAATCCTAAGAGAGAGGAGAGAGCCTCTCTCTCTAAAAGCAACATCTAAAAACCTAAAATTATGAATTATGAATGTTGTATATCTTCTACTTGTTGATTCCTCCATTCTCTGGTTTTTATTCTGTGATTCTGGGCTTGGATTTGGGCCGAAAAAGGGTCCAGAAATCGCTGGGAGCGTTTTCTGCAATTTCTGCACGTCGCGTCTGTCACGCGTGCGCGTGGGTCACGCATTCGTGTCATTTGGAGTTTTTCCTTGTCATGCGTACGCGTCAGTCACGCGTCCGTGTCGTCCACACGTGTGCGTCGCTTGCGTTTTGCGCTAGGCATGCGTCCGCGTCGTCCATGCATACGCGTCGTTGCCTTTTTCTTTAAAACTCCATTTTTGTGCTTTCCTTCCATTTTTGTATGTTTCCTTTCTGTCCTCTAAGCCATTCCTGCCTTATGAAGCCTGAAAATACTTAACACACAGATCACGGCATCGAATGGTAATAAAGGATAATTAGAATTAATATTTTTAAAGCATAGGAAAATGTTTTCACACATATCATAAAATAAGGAAGAAATAGTAAAACCATGCAATTTACATTAATAAGTGGGTGAAGAATTGATAAAAACACTCAATTGAGCACAAAATGAATCATAAAATAGGGGTTTATCAACCTCCCCACACTTAAACAATAGCATGTCCTCATGCTAAATCCAAGAGAAAACAGTGAAGGTAGAATGGTGGAATCTTATGCAATGCAATCTATTCTAAATGCAAGCTACCTAAATGAATCATGCAATTCTAATTACTATTCACCTATATATATATATATATAAGGCTTACATGTGGTTAAATTGCTTCATATTTTTAAGGAATCATATATGTGTAATTAAGGCCAAACCATATTAAAATATATTCACAATTGAGTTGGGTTAAAATATTTCACAAACTTGCAAGACAATTAACAATTAAACATGGATATATGGAAATGAGCTATTGAACCCTCACTGGATTTGTGTTTACTCTCTAGTCACTCAGTGTTTGGGGTTAATCACTCTATTCTTTTCTAGTCATACTTTCTAAAACTTTGTTCTTCATCTAACCAATCAATAAACATATAATGTACACATACAAACATCATGAGGTCTTTTTCAAGGTTGTAATGGGGCCAAGGTAAAGGTAAGGGTATATATATAAGGCTAAGTGAGCTATAAATTAAATCCTTGCTTAGTCTAAGATCTCACCTAACATATACATACTCTATATAATTTTGAAATTTTACCTAGCTACCCAATTTTCCCACTTTTGTATCACATGCTCATGTACCAATTTTATTTTTGATTTTATCCCATGTGTATTGATTTTTCTATTAGCTTAATTTTGCATTGGGGTAATTTTGTCCCCTTATTTAATTAATTAAAAGGAATTTTTTTTTGAAACATAAACACAACATATATCAATGCACATGGTATTTTAGTTTAATTTGGTTTCAGATGAGCATGCTCCCAAATTTTTTATTATTTTATTAATTTAATCCTTTCCTATCAACCCATGTTCCCATATTTTCCCACACTTAGTTGATACATAATCTCTATCTTAAGCTAACCAAGGATTCAACTTGGGATTTTTCAATTTATTTTCCTGCTTAAGGCTAGTGATGTGGTTATAGAACAGAAGGGGATTAAAAGGCTCAAGGGGGCTAACAAGGGTGACGTGAAAGGTAGGCTTATTTGGGATAAATGAGGAAAAATTCAAATGATGGCCTCAATCATATGCGGGTATGTATCTACATTCTATATTGGACATATAGACTAAAACAAAGTAAAGATTGCAAGCATAGAAAAGAATGGCGAAACACACAGAAATGAAATTTATGGTTGAATGTAACCATACAATTAAGCTAAAAAAACTCACGGGTTGTGTGTTCTTTGCCTCAAAAATCATATGTCAGTTATGTATGTCATGCAAGTAGAAATCAAGAGTTCCCATTATTCTCAATGTGATTCTTTGAATGGCTCTTATAAAATTTAGTGTTTTCCTTGAAAAAAATGTTGTCAACTAACTCACATTTATTGCTATATATATAGTGTGTGTGGATCGTTGTGATTCTTGAAAAGCTAAAGTTTCTAGTTTACTCTTTTTTTTCAATTAAATCAAGTTATTGTATGCTAAAAGGGTAAACTAAACTAATTAATCCATATTTTCTATATCACAACTAATAAGCTAAAAGTGCAAACTAAACTAAATATCTAAGATATATATAAACCAAAGTGTGAAATGTAGAAATAAAGTAGAAATAAATAAAATACAGCAAAAGAAAATGCACAAGTATTAAAAGACAAATAAGATAAAATAAAATATAGAAAAGGAAATAAAAATAGGATAAAAAGAGAGTCTGAGAGTGGTTCACCAAAAATAAAGTTCCCCAGAGATGGCGACTTCCCCACACTTAAATAATAGCATCATCCTCGATGCTCGATCAAGCTGGGTGTGAAGAAGTGTCATCTTCGGAAGGATGTGCAGTAGGTGTCTCTGTGGTGGTCTGAGGCTCTGCAGTCTGTATGAGTGTCGGAGGGTTTGCCTGCTAAAGTGGAGGCTCTGTCTATAAAGAAATCTCTAGATCTGCTGGCTGTATCTGATGGGGCTCTTCATGATGTGGTGCAGCCTGCTCAGGTCCTGCCTGCTCAGCCTCTGCATGTGTCTCTGCCTCATGATCATCCGCCTCCGCATCAGATGGCTCCGATGGTGTGTCAGGCTCGAAGGGGATGTCACTGTCTGATCGGATCATCAACTTTAAGTGCTCATAGCGTCGCTTGCTGCGATGCTCCATACGATCCAGGCGTGCAAAGAGTCAGTGCACGAGGTGATAAATGGGCTCGGGAGCAGGTGAGGGTGCAGTGGTGGTGGCTGGGGCAGTAGATGCTGAAGGGGCAGCGGAAGATGTGGCTGCCTCATGAGTGCTCGGCATCACGTAGTTACTCAGAATCTGCTGCCAAAGCCGAGCCTCATCATTCAAATAGATAATCTTTATTCCCTTTGGGGTCACTGTTGACTTGCCCATGACCCATGGGACAGTAGGATCAATAGCTATTCTCCGCTTCACTGTGTCCCAGTCAAATCTCATGAATCTCATATCCTCCTCAGCCTGCTGATAACTATCTGGTTTATCAAATTTAGGTAGGAGTTGGAGGATCTCTTCTATTGCTTCCTCAGCAACCAGTATATGCTTGCCTCTGAGCTCCACGGCATCCAGGGTTGTTTTGAAGTAGTTACAGTAGAATTCTCTGACCCAGGATGAGTTGACTTCAGTCAAGTTTCTCTCCAAGAAGTACCATCCTCTCTGTTTAATTTGTTCTAAGGTGTATTATTTGAGTTCTTCTAGGATTTTGAGTGTCCTTTCCAGGTATAGGTTCCTGGAAGTGGCAAAAATCGGATACTTCATCTCACAGTATCTGTTGGTAAACTTGACAGGGTCTGTGGCAGTCAGTAGCTGATCAGCCTTTTTCCTGCGGGGTAAAATTTTTTTTCCGCCAGGAATTATCATGGAGGATATCCAATATAGAGGTAGAGGATTCGCCTCTTTTCCTTTTGCCTATGGTTGCTTTGCCCTTTCCTTTGCTCTTGGGGTTAGACATCCTGAAAAATAGAAATTCTAGGATACAGTTTTAGAAACTAAAGCAGGAAGACAAGAAAGCACCTAGGAATTTAGCAATAAAAGCATAGATAGGGTTTTAAAAGAGCAATAGAAGCATGAAGTGAGTTAAATATAAGTAAATTTTGGACTGTATGCAAGTAAAAAGTCTTAGAGTAAAAATCACAATCCAAAATCTATGATATGCAGAGTTCTTGTTAATCAGGAACAACAGTTATCATGCCTTGAGATGATTTGAAAGTAGTTAGTAAAAAGAGAAGTTAGAAAGTTAAAGCAGTTAGGAGTTAAAAGGTGAAGTTAAAGTAAGTGGCATGGTATTGCGGTTCTTAATTAACAAAAATTGCACAAATTTGAAGAACAAGCAACTCATATTCAAGCAAAGATTGCAGTTTGTTGATGGTAATTCATATAAAATTGCAAAAGGAAAAAGAAATCATCAATAATGCAATTTATTAAACAGAGAACCAGAAAGAATAAGAAGCTAGCCCATTCATCCATGAATTGGCTTGGCTATAACCAATTAGTGCAAAATCCTAAATTACCAAGACCAATTCATGAATGGGAGTTGAGTGAAACAATTTGGAAAATTTTGGGCAGCATTCCGGCTAAAAATTGGACGTTCCCAGGTAATAAACAGTAGCAAAAATAGTTCATATGATAATAAGGTAGTGCAGAAAAGAGTAAGGTATAGTAATTCATATGAATTTAGAATAAACAAACTCAATCTGCATTAAAGAATAGTAAAGAACAGCATATGAACAGCTTTATCATCAGGCCTAAATCCACTAACCACATCCTAGCTACCTAACCACCTAAAATCCACTACGATCATGCATCTCTAACTATCCTAATTTGAACATAATTTGAAAAAAAAGATGCAACTAACTAGCTAATTAGGAAAGAAATCGGTGTCTGGCGGAACCTGGTAGGCAAAGGCACAGAAATTGGACTCAGAGAGATGGTTCTGTTGTGGTAGTGGTGGTGGCGACGGTTCGGTGGTTGGGGGAGAAAGAGGGTTATGGAGGTGACTAGAGAAGAAGGGGGCGAGGAGGGTGAGGGTTATGGGGGTCGTGGTGGTGGTCGACGGTTCTAGGCGGGGCGGCTCGGTGGTGGTTCAACGATAGGGTAGGGGGCAGTGGAGGGAGAAGGGTGGGAGGGGAAGAAAGGGAGAAGAAGAGAAGGGAGGTGGGGTGGTTTGGTGAAGGCGGTGCAGTGGCGGGGGTGCGGCGAGGCGGGGCGGTGGTGGGGGTGGTGGTGATTTGGTGGTTGGGGAGGGGAAAAAGAGAGAGTGCAGAGGGGGGAGGGGAGGGAAAATGGTGACGCGGGGGGGGGGGGGGCTAGGGTTTCGCGTGGGTTGGGTTAGTGGATTCAAATCCACGCAAACGCGTATAGCATGCGAACGCGTGATTGAAGCGGAAAAGTAATGACGCGGATGCGTCATTGACGTGATCGCGCGAGTGAAGGATAATGAAAGTGACACGTATGCGTGGAGCACGCGTACGCGTTGCTCAGAATTGTGCTAAACGCACAAATTCAGCATCGTTTTGGCGCAACTCTCTATTTCATTTGAGGGGGCAATAGTTTCCATGCGACGCGGACGCATCGCCCACGCTTTTGCGTGGTGTGTGTGAAGTGAAAGTGACGTGTTTGTGTCATTGACGTGAACGCGTGGCCCAAATTGTGCTTAACGCATGACAGCCGCATAATTCCAGCCCAACTTTCTGGGCGTTGGATGGTTACGTCGATTTGCAATCGACGCCCACGCGTGGCCCATGCGCACGCGTGGTATGCATTTTTTTATGCAGAATGCAAAATGCAGTGCTGATATGGATGTTATGAATAATTCCAGGTTCAATAAAATAGAATAAAGTAAAAATTAAAAACAAACAAAACGAAGTAAAATTAAAATTGAAAAAGGAACGATTATACCATGGTGGGTTGTCTCCCACCTAGCACTTTTAGTTAAAGTCCTTAAGTTGGACATTTGATGAGCTTCCTGCTATGGTGGCTTGTGCTTGAACTCATCAAAAAATATCCACCAATGTTTGGAACTCCAATAGCCTCCGGGGTCCCAAAGTAGGCATGTAAAGCCCTTGAGCAAATTCAAATAGGTTTGCAGGCTCCCGGGGTGTTGAATGTCAGAATAGATTCCAGGATCCCAAACCTTATTGTTATACCTGCCTTTGTCTTGATCTACATTTTTCCAGCCGGGCGGTATGGAAGTTGTATTCTCACTAAGATAACCAAACATCTTCTGAGACCCATTCAATCGAACTTGATACCAATCCTTGCACTTCAAATTGAAGCGTGGAACCTCATTGAATCTTGCATACCAGCTCTGAGTACGAACAATTTTCCTCTTACTCTTAAAGCCGCAAAGAGCTATAAGCTGGCCATCTGTTTCAAGAAAACCATATTCAAGTGAAAAAGTAAAGAAAAAGGCTAAGGATTTTACCCACTTGAAGTTTGTATTGGGTGGTAATGGCCTTGGGATAGGTGTTTCCAATGGTTTTGCAAGCTCTACTCCCTTGTATTCTTCTGTGAATTCCTCCACTTCTTTGCAAACTTCTTCAACTGCAACCTCATTTTGATCACAGTCTTCGGTATCTTTCTCAGCACTCAAGTCATAATTTGGAGGTTGAGAGAAGTCTACCTCCGCATCATCTTCGTATTCACTTGGGGAAGATTCTTCAATCTCAAAGAATTCACTTGCGGATGCAAGTTCATTACTAGGAGAACTTGACTCGTGATTATCATCCTCAAGGAAACTTGCTTCTTGAGTTGTTCCGTCCAGTTCTTCATAAGATACCTGCTTTGGGGGTTGTGCACTATCCTCCTTAGCATCAATTGCAAATTTCTTGACGGAATTCTCCACAATTCTGGATTCCCATGGAGGTTCAGCATCTCCTAAGTCTTCAACCAATTCTTCTTCTTCGATAATTTCGGCTTCCTCCACTTGTTCCAGGACAAAGTCATGCTCCTTACTGTCTATCGGGCTTTCCAGTATCTCCTTCATGCTACGTTCTTCATTAGATTGTCCACATGAAGCCTTGGGGGTTCCTTGAGTGTCCGAACATCGGGAAGGTAATCGATTTATCGCTTGATTCAATTGGTGAAGGGTTGCATGAAATTTATTCACTATTTTCTTGAGACGTTCCTTTGATTCTCGGGTTGATGGATACGGATATGGTGCATAGGGAAGTGGTGGTTCTTGGGAGTAATTGGATTGGAATTGGGGTGGATAAGAGTTAGGGTCATGTGGAGGTGAATGGTGGTGGTTGGCTTGCGAGTATAGTGGTTCAAAGTTGTGTTAAGGAGGTTGTTCATAAGCATATGATGGGGCTTGTTGGTAATTACAAGGAGGTCTACCATATCTATCATCTTGGTATGCACCTCGGAATGGCTCTTGACCATAGTATACTGGTGGAGGTTGGTTGTCACGAAAAGGTCCACCATAACTATTGTCTTGGCATGCATTGTAGGATGGTCGTCGTCCATGGTACTTTGGAAGGTGTTGTTGCCGAAAGGGTTGATCAGATCCTCGTGGCTCCGTCCATCTCTGATTGTTTTGACCTTGATGCATGTTCCTATTATAGCTTCCATTCCTTTCAACAACATTAGAACCAAACTCAAAGCAATAGGGGTGAGAACTCATAGTAGCTAATAAAAATTAAAAAACAAAAATAAAAATAAATAACAGGTAAAAGAAAATATTTACAATAACCAATAATAAGGCACACGTTTGCAATTCCCCGGCAACGGCGCCATTTTGACAATCGGAATTCTTGCTAGTAAAGAAATTCACAAATATAATCACGTTGTAAGTATAGTTTCTAAACCAACAGAGAATCCTTTCGTACAAAAGTTTGGTTGTCACAAGTAACAAAACCCAATAAAATTTATAACCGAAGTATTTAAACCTCGGGTCATCTCTCAAGGAATTGCAGGGAAGTATGATTTATTATTGGTTATGAAAAAGTATCTTTTTGGGTTTTTTCAAGATAAGGAACAAGTAATTTAAATGACAAGAAAAAAATAAATTAATAATTAGAAAATTTCTTGGCAAGGTATGAGAACTGGAAATCCCATCCTAGTTATCCTTATCATGTGTGATGAGAATTGTTATTGCTCCCACTTAGTTAACCCTTTATAAATAAAGGAAAGTCAAGTGGACTAATCAACTTGATTCCTCAAGTCCTAGTCAACTCCTATGGAAAGACTAGCTTTAGAGGAATCCAAATCAATAAGCAAATTCCAATTTTCAATCAACAGCTGAGTTTGACAACTCAAGTGTCACGAATTACTCAACCAAAGCCAAAAGGGAAAATTTCAAATTATTTATATCATAAATAAAAGAAAGCAATCATAAATCTGAAATACCTCAATGTGTATTAATTAAGAAAATCAATCCTAACATAGAGTTCATAAACCAATATTGGGAAAAGTCAATCCTAACATGGAGTTCATAAACCAAACTTGAATATGAGTTGCTTGTTCTTCAAATTTGGGCAATTTTTGTTAATTAAGAACCGCAATACCATGCCACTTACTTTAACTTCACCTTTTAACTCCTAACTGCTTTAACTTTCTAACTTCTCTTTTTACCTAACTACTTTCAAATCATCTCAAGGCATGATAACTGTTGTTCTTGATTAACAACAACTCTGCATATCATAGATTTTGGATTGTGATTTTTACTCTAAGACTTTTTACTTGCATACAGTCCAAAATTTACTTATATTTAACTCACTTCATGCTTCTATTTCTCTTTTATTCATCTTTTACCTATTTATGCTTTTATTGCTAAATCCCTAGGTGCTTCCCTGTCTTCCTGCTTTAGTTTCTTAAAATGTATCCTGGAATTTCTGCTTTCAGGATGTCTGACCCCAAGAGCAAAGAAAAAGGCAAAGCAACCACATGCAAAAGGAAAAGAGGCGAATCCTCTACCTCTATATTGGATATCCTCCATGATGATTCCTGGCGGGAAAAGAATTTTATCCCGCAGGAAAAGGCTGGTCAGCTACTGACTGCCACAGACCCTGTCAAGTTTACCAACAGATACTGTAAGCTGAAGTATCCAGTTTTTGCCACTTCCAGAAACCTATACCTAGAAAGGACACTCAAAATCCCAAAAGAACTCAAACAATACACCTCATAACAAATTAAACAGAGAGGCTGGTTCTTCTTGGAGAGAAACTTGACTGAAGTCAACTCATCCTGGGTCAGAGAATTCTACTGTAACTACTTCAAAATGACCCTGGATGCCGTGCAGCTCAGAGGCAAGCAGATACTGGTTACTGAGGAAGTAATAGAAGAGATCCTCCAGCTCCTACCTAAATCCGATAAACCATATGGTTATCAGCAGGCTGAAGAGGATATGAGATTCATGAGATTTGACTGGGACACAGTGAAGCAGAGAATAGCTATTGATCCTACTGACCCATGGGTCATGGGCAAGTCAACAGTGACCCCAAAGGGAATAAAGATTATCTATTTGAATGATGAGGCTCGGCTTTGGCAGCAGATTCTGAGTAACTACGTGATGCCAAGCACTCACGAGACAGAGGTGCCAGCTGCCATGATTACCCTCATTTGGTTTGTGATGGAGGGCAAGGACCTGTACCTTCCCATATTTATCCGGTATTACATGGCCAGGGTCCATGTTAGAGGCACTCTGCCTTTCCTTTATTTGATCACTCAGCTAGGCCGCCGAGCTGAGGTGCCCTGGGAGCTTGCGGATGAGAAGCCAACCGCCGCCGACTGCAAGAAGATTATCCCTTACAGCAGAAAGTTCCAGGCTTTGGGCTACAGACTTCCATTTCTCACTGCTTCCACTGAGGCAGCCACATCTTCCGCTGCCCCTTCAGCATCTACTGCCCCAGCCACCACTACTGTACCCTCACCTGCTCCCGAGCCCATTTATCACCTCGTGCACTGACTCTTCGCACGCCTAGATCGTATGGAGCGTCGCAGCAAGCGATGCTATGAGCACTTAAAGTTGATGATCCGATCAGACAATGACATCCCCTCCGAGCCTGACACACCATCGGAGCCATCTGATGCAGAGGCGAACGATCATGAGGCAGAGACACATGCAGAGGCTGAGCAGGCAGGACCTGAGCAGGCTACACCACATCATGAGGAGCCCCATCAGATACAGCCAGCAGATCCAGAGATCTCTCTACAGACAGAGCCTCCACTTCAGCAGGCAGACCCTCCGACACTCATACAGACTGCAGAGCCTCAGACCACCACAGAGACACCTACTGCACATCCTTTCGGAGATGACACTTCTTCACACCCAGCTTGATCGAGCATCGAGGACGATGCTATTATTTAAGTGTGGGGAGGTCGCCATCTTTGGCGAACTTTATTTTTGGTGAACCACTCTCAGACTCTCTTTTTATCCTATTTTTATTTCCTTTTCTGTATTTTATTTTATCTTATTTTTCTTTTAATACTTGTGCATTTTCTTTTGCTGTATTTTATTTATTTCTACTTTATTTCTACATTTCACACTTTGGTTTATATATATCTTAGATATTTAGTTTAGTTTGCACTTTTAGCTTATTAGTTATGATATAGAAAATATGGATTAATTAGTTTAGTTTACCCTTTTAGCATACGATAACTTGATTTAATTGAAAAAAAAAAAGAGTAAACTAGAAACTTTAGATTTTCAAGAATCACAACAATCCACACACTATATATATATAGCAATAAATGTGAGTTAGTTGACAACATTTTTTTCAAGGAAAACACTAAATTTTATAAGAGCCATTAAAAGATTCACATTGAGAATAATGGGAACTCTTGATTTCTACTTGCATGACATACATAACTGATATATGATTTTTGAGCCAAAGAACACACAACCCGTGAGTTTTTTGAGCTTAATTGTATGGTTACATTCAACCATAAATTTCATTCCTGTGTGTTTCGCCATTCTTTTCTATGCTTGCAATCTTTACTTTGTTTTAGTCTATATATCCAATATAGAATGTA